>NC_136462.1:90588200-91838200 GCF_902686455.1 Sciurus vulgaris
GTGAAAATACAGAAAGTTTCTAACAGTTTTTACATGTTTCGCTGTTTTTTTCTCCATTGGGTTTGTATGTGTGTTTTTGTCCCAGTGCAGGTGATCAAACCCATGCCTTTGTGCATGTTAGGCGATAGGGGATTTTGTTAATGGTGTTTGGTATTTGTCTTTTGACAATCAGGCAAAAGCTCTTCAGGGAGGAACAATGACACACTTCTCCTTGAATGATCTCTGTGCCCTAGGAGCTGAGAGCTAGATGAATGGGGGTGCAGTAGGCACAAGTCTTGCCTTTCCTCTGTTGGTATGAAACCACCACCTTCAGACCCAGACCCAGTGTTCTCAGAAGAGCCATCCCCAACACATTACCTCCTTCTCACTTGTGGGGGCTAGGCAGAAGATGGTAGTCTCCCCATCTACTTAGCTTCAGCAATGGGCAGCTGGGGGCAGAGTAAGAATTATTGACAGCCTTCCCTTACCAGGAAGATAACCCTCAAAGATCAAGTATCTCTCTTTAAGCTATTTGTTAATGACAAGAGGTAAAATAGCTTCACAGTGGAGAAGCTTAGCACAAACATCACCTTTACCAAGTAAAAACAATATTCACTGATAATATTAATCAGCCACACATACTTTCTGATATAATGCACTGAAAAAAACTCAACATCACTCTGTAGAATTACAGCTAAATTAACCCAAATATAATCATGAGGGGATGTCAGAGAAGCATATCAACAAACATTAACTCACAAAATAACCAGTTTCCTGGAAGGTGTAGATAAAAAGTTTTTTTTCCCCTATTCCTTCCACTAATTACAACTAATATCTCCAGATATTATATGTAAAATAAACATAAGAGTTGGAAAGGTGAAGAGAAAACAGACCAACAAGGGACCTCAGCACTTAAGGAACAATATGGTGAATTCCCTGAGGTTTCCTTTTGTCTCACATATCATCAGACTTGGATCTGAAGAAACTGGCAATCATGAAACCAGTGGATACTGATATAAAAGCCTGCTTTCTCTTGCCAAAGGACCAGGAAAGAGGCAGCCTAGTAAGACAAAATGTTTACACAATAATCATACAGCTCCAGCCAAATACCACAGTAAAAACATTCAGCACACATTGATGCCAGCAAATGCTGGTGTAAAACCAGGCTTCTATGGAAGACTGTGACAAGGTGCCCCAAAATTCCTGCCAAAGTGTCATCAGAGAAAATGAATTAAGGAGCCAGGATAGGCATTCCATCTGGAGATAACAAGGGCCTGTATGTCATTGTATCAGCAGAGATCTCATGAGCATCTGGAACTCCCAACACCCAACAGGTAGTAAGAGGGAGCATCCTATTTGGATATAAATAGAAAACAAGTGAAGAATGTGGACTTCTATCTCCACTTGGCAGTAAAAAGATGGCTTCCCCCCACTGTTCCCTGACTGGTGTAGTGTGGAAGAAATCCAAATAAAATATTGTTTGAATGAGACAATCATATATGAAAATATCCAGGTTATGCAGAATCACCAAGAACCAGAAAAATGCTCAACAATGAAAAAAGGCAATCACTAGAAGTAAATGCTAAGTAATATATAACACATCACTTTTAAAAACTTCAAAATGACAGTGAAAAAAATTTTTATAGGATGCTGTGGATCTGGAGCTGGAGATATAGCCAAAAAAATAAAAAAAATGCAGGGGTCAAATCCAGGACCTCCATGCATGCTATGCAAGTGCTTATCCACTGAGCTACACCCACCAGCCTAACAGTGAATTTCTTATCAGAAATGGAAGCCAAAATAAGTAGAATAATATTTTTTAAAGATTAAAGAAAATGACAACCCAAAATCCTATACCTAGAGAAAATGTCCTTCAGGAAAAAATGGGAAATCAAGACACGATAGATGAAAGCAGACATTGTCAAGTGAGAAATTGTAGTCATCAAACCTATCTTAGATAAAATGGCCAAAGGAATTCTCTAAATAGAAAGGAAATTGTGGGGGAGGAGAACAGAAGTTCATTCTGTAAGGGATCCCACGGAAACCACGCCGGACACAGGGAATCACATAAGGGAGTTTATTAAGCAAACAGAGTGTCTCCCTGCAGCGTAAGAGAAAAAATGAGAGGAAAAGAAAGAGAATGAGAAAGGGTGCATGCTAGAGAGAGTGTGAAAGCCAGGAGGATAGAGAAAGTGAGGAGGAAAGAGAGAAAGATGAGGAAAGATGGCGGGGTAGCTACAGTAAAGCAATTGAATTCCACCAGGCTAACAGGGGACCAATATCAGAGAAGGATACTTGCAAGCTGACTGATGAACCAATAGCCAGCTAGGATGTTCACAGATTGACAAGTGGTTGGGACAAGGAGGAAAATGGCTGCACCGGAAAGGTCAGGGAGAGCAGCTTTGTACCTTACACATTCCATTAAACAAAGGGGAGTAAGGGAGGTGGGAATAAAGGCAGTAGAATGGATCAGATATAACTTTCTTATGTTCATATAGAAATACATGACCAGTAAAACTCCACACGTAGGACCGCAAGAATGTGATCCTAATTAGAATGTTATACTCCATATGTGTATATGTCAAAATACACTCTACTGTCATGTATATTAAATAGAACAAAGAAAGAAAATTATAAAAGAATTATATTTAGAACATCAGGAAAGAAAAAGAACAAATTAAGTAAATATACGGGTAGACAAGCTTTCTTGAATGGCTGCTCTGAAAAGCCATTTTTTGCATTGTTCCAGGGTCCAGCTCCTCAGCTCACTGCAACCACCTCCACCAAGCGCAGCCTCCACCGCCGCTGTGGATTCCAGCAGCATTATCCCCCGAGTCCCTGAACTCTAGTTTCCTTTTTAACCCACTGCATCAGACCACTGGAGTGCCCCACCTGGTCAGGCGGGGCCTGGACACTAGCTCTGAGATCACCATCAAGGACTCGAAGGAGAAGGAAGCTGTGGAGGAGACAGAAACTGGAAGAGGTGCCCCTGCTAACGGGAATGCTAATAAGGAAAATGGGGGCAGATGAAGAAGAGGAAGAGAGTGGTGACGAGGAAGGTGATGGTGAGGAAAAGGATGGAGACGAAGATGAGGCTGAAGCAGCTACGGGCAAACTGGCAGCAGAACATGATGAGGATGATGATGTCAGTACCACGAAGAAAACCGCTGAGGATGACTAGACAGCAAAAAAGGAAAAGTTGAACTAAAAATAAAAGGCTACTCTGTGCTCTCCCACCCAACCAAAAAATGTGAATTTGCAACATGGGAGGAAAAACCTAAAACTTCCAAGGCCCTGTTTTTTTTTTTCTTAAAATTACTTTTAGAAAGGAAAATTTGTGTTTTTTATTTACATTTTATATTTTTGTACATATTGTTAGGAGTCAGCCATTTTTAATGATCTTGGATGACCAAACCAGCGTTTGGAATGTTCTCTGTCCTACTTCTGACTTTACTTATGTTGTGACCTCGTTCATTGTAATCTCAAAGGAGAAAAAAACACTTGTTAAAAAAAAAAAGAAAAAATCTCATTCCGAGCATTCCAATAACTTTTTGTGTATGTACTTTAGCTGTACTATATGTAGTTGGTTTGTATGAGATGGTTAAAAAGGCCAAAGATAAAAAAGTTTCTTTTTATCTTTTCTTTGTTGTTGTTGTTGTTGTTGTTTTGTTTATGAAGTTGCTGTTTATTTTTTTTTGGCCTGTTTGATATATGTGTAAAACAATGTTGTCCAACAATAAACCAGAATTTTATTTTGCTGAGTTGTTCTAACAAACAAACAAAAGCTTTCTTTTTCGTGAGTTTTGACTCAGCAAGTTTGTTGAAAGGTTGTCATATAAATTCCTGTTGAGCATTTTAACATTTGAAACAAAAGCTACAATACTGATATTCTAAATGTGTATAGAGAAACTACATAAGACAACAGAATGCTATAACTTCTATACAGTACAATAGGGCTATAAAAGGCAAGGAAAGGCATTGAGATTGGACAAAAATAAATGAAACTATTCCATTTCCAGATGACCTGATTGTCAACATAGAAAAAACAACTAAGGCATTTACCAGGAAAAAACAAGTACAGTGTAGCACACTGTGGAGCACACCTGTAATCCCTCAACAGGCTGAGGCAGGAGGATCTAAGTTCTAAGCAACTTAGTGAGAACCTGTCTTAAAATAAAATAAAAATGACTGAGGATGTGGCTCAGTGGTGTTAAGCGCCTCCGAGTTTAATCCCTGATACAAAAAAAAAAAAAAAAAGGAACAAAGAAAACAGAGCAAAATACAGACCCTAACTGGGTGTAGTGGTGCATGAGTGTAGTCCCAGCAATTCAAGAGGCTGAGGCACAAGGATTACAAGTTTTGAGGCCAGGCTCAGCTCAGCAAGCACCTATCTCAAAATAAAAAAATAGGGCTGGGGATGTAGCTTGGGGTAAGCATTCTTTGGTCCAATTCCCAGTGCAACAAAACAAAACAGAACCTAAAACTAATGTGAGTTCAGCAAGGTCTCAGGGTGTAAGATTTGAAGACAAACCTCAATTGTGTTTTGGTTTTGTTTTGTTTTGGGGGAGAGTAGTGGAATGTGGCTTAGTGGTTAAGCACTCTAGGGTCCAATGCCTGGTACAAAAAAAAAAAAATTTTTTTAACTGCTCAAAAAATACTTAGGTATAAATATGATTTAAAGGACTTATTTGTTGAAAACTACCAGATACTGATGGAAGAAATTAAATATTTAAGTGAATAGACATTCCATGTTCATGAATTGAAAGATGGAACATAGTACATCTGTCAATTCTACCCAAAGTGGTAAACAGGTTTACATAATACCTATCAAAATCCCAAGAAGATTTTTCTAAAGAAACAGCAAAGGAACCAGAATAGCTGAAACAATTTTGAAAATGAAGAGTAAAATGGGAGAAAATGTACTATCCAATGACTACAAGAATCAAGACTAGGGGATGGCATTGTGGCTCAGTGGTAGAGTGTTTGCCCAGCATGTGTGAGACACTGAGTTTGGATCTCCACACCACGTATAAGTAAACAAAATAAAGGTCCATTGACGAACAAAAAAAATTTTTTTAAAGAATCAAGACTATATGGCAACCACAAGAATAGGAATTATGTATGTATGTCAAAATTCTCTCTACTGTCATGTATATCTAATCTAAAAAGGAGATAAAAATGAAAAAGGACTATGTGATATTGGTGGAGAGATGCACAGATGTCACATATCAAAGGAACATATTTGATATGTTCATCAAAACATACTTTTTGTTGAACAGATATCAAAATAGACCTATGCAAATGTGCCTTTTTTAACAGCTGTATTGAGATATGTTATTCACCTACTACACAGTTCACCACCCTACTCCCTGCCTTTCTTTTTCTTTTTGGGGATTGAACCCAGGGGTACTTTATCACTGAGCTACATCCCCAGTTCTTGTTATATTTTATTTTTGATACAGTGTCTTGATAAGTTGTTAATGGTTGCCAAGTGTGACCTCAAAATTGTGACTGGGTGTGATGGCACACGCCTGTAATCTCAGCAGCTCAGAAGGCTGAGGCAAGAGGATTACAAGTTCAAAGCCAGCCTCAGCAACTTAGCCCTGTCTCAAATTAAAAAGGAATGGGACTGTTGCTCAGTGATAAAGTGCCCCTGGAATCAGTGCTCAATACCAAAAAAGCAAACAGAATGAAAAGACAAACTATAGGCTGGAAGAATATATTTGCAAACCACATATGTGACAAAGGTCAAGTAACTAGAATATATAAAGAAGACACAAAACTCAATAGTAAAGAGGAAAGAATCTAAAAGCAAACCAAACAATCCAAATAATCTATGTTAGTCTGTTTTCTGCTACTGTAACAGAATACCATGGACTAGATAAATTATAAACAATAGAACTTTATTTGTCTTATGATTCTAGAGGATGAGATGTCCAAGAACATGGAAACACATCTGATGAGGATCCTCGTGCTGCCTCACAGTATGGCAGAAGAGAAAGCAAGCAAATAGAGAAAATTGGATCAACTCATACATTTATCAGGAACCCAATTCCATAATAATTGATTACAAGGGCAAAACCTTTGTAACCTAATCACCTCTTAAAGTTTCCCCCTCTAAATACTGTTACAATGGCTTCTTTTTTTTTTTTTTTAAGAAATGGAGTCTCTGGCACAATGGGCACATGCCCATAATTCCATCCGTTCAGGAGGCTGAGGCAGAAAAATCACAAGATCAAGGCCAACCTAGGCAACTTGGTGAGACTCTGTCTCAAAATAAAACAAAAAGGGCTTTGGAATGTACTCAGTGGTAGGGGAACCCTGGGTTCAATTCCCAGAATCCACCCAAAAAAAAAAAAAAAAGAAAAATTAAAAGAAATGGAATCTTGCTGTGTTGTCTAGGCTGAACCTGAACTCCTGGGGTAAAGCAATCCTTCTGCCTTAGCCTCCTGAGAAGTTGAGACTACAGCCAATTAAATTTTAACATGAATTTTGAATAGCACAATCCATGAACAAGAGACATTTCAACAAAGAACATGGCAAACAGGAAAAGATATTTAACATCATTAAACCATCAGGAAATGCAAAATAGGTGATACACCTCATCCTTATTCACACTGACAAAATAAACAAGAGAAACAGTACAAGTTTTAGTGAGGATTTGGAGAAAATGGATTGCTATAGGAAATACAAAAGTGGTATAGCCACTGGAAAACAATTGTAGTTTCCTAAAAATCCAAACAGCCCAGTAGTTGCACTCCTGGACTTTGTCCCAGAGAAATGAAGACTTATGTTTACAAAGAAAACTTCACACCAGTGTTTATAGCAGCTTTTTTTATAATAGTCAAAACTTGGAAACAATTCAAATGTCCTTCAACAGATTAACATGGTAATCCATACCATGGAATATTACTGAGCAGGAGGGAACAGATTCAGTGAAAAAGGGCAATCCAAAAGGTTATATAATGTATGGTTGATGGTTGAATTTGTAAAACTTTTTTTTTTTTTTTGTACTAGGGATTGAACCCAGAGGTGCTTAACCACTGAGCCACATCCCCAGTACCTTTTTATATTTTTTATTTGAAACAGGGTCTTGCTAAGTTGCTTAGAGCTTCACTTAGTTGCTGAGTCTGACTTTGAACCCTCAATCCTTCTGCCTCAGCCTCCAGAGCCACTGGGATTACAGGCACGCACACTGTGCCTAGCTAGAACTTTTCTGAAATGACAAAATTATAGAACTGGAGAACAGATTGCTGGTTACCAGAGTTTAAGGAGGGGTGAAGTGGGGAGGAAAGTGGGGGTGACTAGAAAAGGACAACATGAGGGAGCCTTCTGGTGATGGAAATGTTCTATATCCTGACCCTATTAATGCCAATGTCCTGGTTTGGATGTTGTACTATAGTTTTTCAAAATGTTACCCTTGGTGAAAACTGGGTAAAGAGTACACAAAATATGTCTATATTATTTTTCTTCTCTTTTTATGGTGCTAGGAGTACATCCTGGGGCATCACACATACAAGCAAGCTTTCTATCACTTTCTTCTGCATTATTACTTAAACTGCATGTAACTCTCTAATTATCTCAAATTAAGAGCTTAATTAAGAAAAAATTTTCAAGCTGGGAACGTAGCTCAGAGATAAGTGCTTGCCTAGCATGCTCAAGGCCCTAGGTTGGATCCCCAGTGCTTCAAAAAGTAAATAACTGGAATAAATTTTTTAAAATACCAATATCATGAACTATAAATTTTTCTTTTAAATTCAGAGTCTATTCTAGAATAAAGAATACTAAAGAGACATGACAATTGTATATAATACATATTCCTGGAATTTCTTTTGCTGTTAAGGATATCATAGGACCAATTGGCAAAATCTGAGAAAGGTCTGTAGATTATACAATAATACCATATTTATTATATTTATTTTTCCCCCCACCCCCCATGCTGAGAATTTAACCCAGGGCCATTTAATATAGTGTACTATTTGCATAGAGTAAGTAAGTAACAAACCAGTAAAAATCTATGATAAGACAGGTGCAATGGCACATGCCTGTACTCCCAGCAGCTGGGGAGGCTGAGGCAGGAGGATCACAAGTTCAAAGACAACCTCAGCATCTTAGCGAGGCCCTAAGCAACTCAGCAGGACCCCGTCTCTAAATAAAATATAAAAAAGGACTGGGGATGTGGCTCAGTGGTTAAGCACCCCTGGGTTCCATCCCCAATGCAAAAAAAAAAAAAAAAAAAATTATGTACATATGAGATAAATTAGAGAGTTTCATGAATATTTTCATAATTTGCTGGGGAAAAGTATTCTGGTTCCCAAACTGGATAGCCTGGAATTCCAAAGATATACTCAGTTTATTGAGCTTATACCACTTTTTTTTTCTTATGATACTGAAGATTGACAACAGGGCCTTGTGCATACTAGGCAAGCACTCTACCAACTAAGCTATATCCCCAAAGCCCTTGTTCTTACTTGTCATCTACATATGTCCTTAGGGTTTGCAGTAGACTTATTGAATAGCAATTAAGAAGAGTGGAGCCATTGACTCTTGGTTGTGGTAGGTTTACTTTTCTCAGGTGTTACTGACATGCATCCTGTTTTTCAGAGTAAATTATCAGAGCTCAAATTATAGCACTCAGTCACCTACTCCGGAGGACTGCACACTTAAGGGTACCACTTGGGCAGCTGTTCCAAAGCCAGATTCCTTGACCTCAGAAGGGTTTGAGAGGCGTAGATAGCTGCATTATAAAGTACATTGTGAATTTGTTGCAAGGAGGGCTGGAACCAGAGTTTGATCAACACTGACTTGAGAAATAATCTGCTCACCAGTAAATTCCCTTTATTCCCTGATGACTAGCATCATCACAGGGAATGCTTCCCCTATGTTGCCATTTTATCCATCTAAGACTCTAATTCCCAAAATCTGTTACCTGTTCTTTTGGATCCTTTGTTTGATGATCTGCAAAATCCCCTTTCTGATATCCTCCTCTATCCAGTTCCACTCTCCCCAGTCTGCCTTGTTGTACAACCTGCCATTCATTTATTTTTTCTTTTTCAACTGACAAATTGAATATCGACCATGTACCAGACACATGGGATGCAAAGTTGAGCAAACCTTGGTTCTGCCCTCAGGGATGTCAACTGGTGAAGAAAGCAGACAAGAGACCAATCATTATGATTGGAGTGCAAATATAGCAATATAGATGGGGAGCTAAGTGACACAACTAACCCAGCCTAGGGGGATCAGAGATTTCCTGAAGGACAGAATACATGAACAAATGTCAAGGACTAAGTAGGGGTGGCTGATACTCTCTCTTCCTCAGAAAAATCACTTTAGAAAATCTATAAATGTATAATTCTCACTCAAGAAACTATCTCAATTCTCTCAACCCAGATGAAGTGGAATTACCAGCCAAAGAAACTTCAACAAGTCAGACATACATAAATATTATCCTAATTGTAAATGATAACAAGAGCTGCAATTCCAATTCTGATGTCTCTCTGGAACATGCTCTACAATGACTAAGAATTTTTTATTGGAACTCAGTGAGATGGGGAAGTAAGAATACATGCTTGAACTGGGCAGAGTGCCACATGCCTATAATCCCAACAACTCAAGAAGTTGAGGCAGGATTGCAAGTTCAAAGTTAGCCTCAGCGATTTAGGGAGGCCCTAAGAAGTTTAGTGAAAACTTGTTTCAAAATAAAAAATAAAAAGGTTGGTGATGTGGCTCAGTGCATAAGTATCCCTGGATTCATTCCCTAGTACCAAAAAATAAAATAGGTATTTGAGCTGGGCACAGTGGTGCATGCCTGAAAATTGTACACACTTATAACATATCTCAATACATTTGTACATTAGATAATGTTTAAATCAGGTTAAACATATCTACCTTCCCATTTATATTTATTTATGGTAAAAACTTTCAATATATTCTTTGAGTTTTTTGAAATATATAGTTGTTCCCTATAGTTATTCTACTGTGTAATAGCACTTATTACTCCCATCTAAATGTAATTTAGTACCCATTGATCAAACATTGCCCCTTCCCCTCATTTGATATACAATTTTGTTTTTTTTTTTGTTTTGTTTTATTGTTTGTTATTTTTTTTAAACTTTGGGTTTTCATTTCCCAGAAGAAAAGAGTGGAAGAACAAGAGGTTTGATCACATGGGAAGAGTGTCTGATACTCACTCCTATACTGTATTTTCCTTGAAGATAACTTTAGAGATCCTCCACTGTAGGATGTATAGATGTGTCCTACTGCAGATTTGACAGCTGTGGAGGAGAAAAACATTCCAATTCTAAAATTGGGTCACATGTCATGTGGTGCCACCATTGTCTGAAGAAGCAAGGATTACTGAATGTCTCTTTTAAGTGAAGAAATTTTCCACGGATTGATTTCATCTAATATCATGAAGTTCACCATTGCTATGTTCTTCTTTTTTCTGTCCAGGAAGAACTCTGATGCAAGCTCAGCTACGGTACAGCAGGCATCTCACCTTGGAGTCTAGCACAATTGCTGTGTCCCAGGTGGACACAGAGCGCCTGCAGCCGCTCATGCAGCTGACCCATGCTGGCTGCAGAAAGGACCATCACTATCCACTAGGCACCACGCTCTGATATACAATTTTGATTACTGCTTTCTAAAATATGTAATATGATATGTAATATGATCATTTTCCCACATTATTAAAAATTCTTCAAAGCTTATTAATGGATGCACCATTTAGATTTACCATAATTTATTAATTATTCCCACAATGCCTATGTTATTTCCATTTTCTTCACAATTAAAAATAATGGTGTGTGGCTGGGGTTGTGGCTCAGTGGTAGAGTGCTTGCCTAGCACGTGTGAGATACTGGATTTGATCCTCAGCACCACATATAAATAAATAAAATAAAGGTATTGTGTCCATCTACAACTAAAAGAATACTTTTAAAAATTAATGGTATGCTGAACATGTATACCTCATTTCAGTTTATAGAACTGGTTTTCAAAGCCTGGAGCAATGGCACACGCCTGTAATCCCAGCAACTCAGGAAGCTGAGGGAGGATGATCTCAAGTTCAAAGCCAGCCACAGCAAAGTAGCAAGACCCTAAGCAACTTAGTGAGACCCTGTTTCAAAATAAAACAATAAAAAGGGGGCTGGGGATGTAGTTCAGTTGGTAGAGTGCTTGCTTTGCATGTACAAGGCCCTGGGTTCAATCCCCAGCACCACAAAAATAAATAAATAAAGGCTGGGATGTAGTTCAGTGCTTAAGCCCCTCTGGGTTCAATTCCCAGTGCCACCCCACTCTCCCACACACCCCCCCAAAAAAATAGCAGGATATTAGGTTATCTCTGAGGGTGGAGGGAGGAAAGGGAATTGTGATATGAGAAGAGGTGTATTTCTTAAAGTTGGTGTTGACTTTATATTTTCTTTAAACAGTACATTTTTATATCAACGTCTATGTATATTTCACAATAAAAAAGTTTTTTTAAAAAATTCCCTAGCATTGCTCATTTGTTCCTCTAAGTCTTCTTTGAGCATTTCCAGTCATCACTCTCACCTGGAAATCACTTCAAATTATTTTCGTAATTGAGATTTCACAAGATGCCAATGAAAATGCTTTACTGATAGCCCCAAACCAAGTATCTAACACTTGGCTGCTTCTCTTGTTCCTGGAATTATTAATCCAAAAACCCCCCAGAAAACCACTCACACCAATCTGGCAATATCCACTGTTTACAGTTCACCACTACTGTTGATTTGTCAGGATTCCTTCAATCTTTAGAGGCTTACGCATTTTTTCTTTTTAAATATTTAGTCCATAATTTTATAGTGTTGAGATCATAGTTGCCTATGGTGATTTCCAGAAACATTTTTTGAAGTTCAAGTATTTAGTTCTCATTCTTTCCTAATTTCTATTTTTGTTCAATTCCTGCAGCATACATGGAAATATAAAAAACAGCAATGATACATTATTAATATTTTAGAAAAATAACACAAATGAAATATTTCACGTATATCTTACAATGAGAAACACTACTGATGGACAATACTTTTGATTTCCCTGTTATTTTCTAAACATTAGCAATGAGTCATAAAATATCATTGGTGTTTATTTCATTTTGACTAGGCCTTTCATTTTTTCTTCCTGAAGGGAGATTTTTAAATTAATCAGCTTTCTGGTCATCTACTTGACATTAATTTTCTAATTCCTCCTTGGTTATCATAGTACTACTAATCTCACTTCTAGGATATTACTCCAAAATTCACTTCCTTCCCTACACATACAACTCATAAGATTTTCCAAAATACCATTATTGTAAGTTTTTCTTATCTACCTGCAATGTATCTTCAAAAACAGGATTTCTCTTATTCCTCCAGTCATTACATGGGTGGCAGCTAACACAAATTCATGTGACACAATTTCTGATCTCTAGGAGAAATCACAGATGACTTGGTAAGCACTGCAGTTGCCTTCTTATGACAAAAATCTTCCTTAAAAATTATATGGTATATATGTACCAGTCATGCACTAACCAGGAAAACAGGAAGCACCCCAAGTATTTGAAACAGGTAATTTAATGCAGGGAATTCATTATACAGCTGATGGAGAAAATGAGAAACCAATAATGGGTGATCAACACAGGGAAGACACGTGACTGATGGAAGTAACTGAAAGAGTGATATTAACTGGTGGAATCTGAATCCCTGTGCAGAAGCTGAAACCATGGCAGGAGCCATGGAGGAGATGCAGCCCAACCAATGCTGAAGATAACACACCAGGGCAGAATACGGGGTGTGGGGGGAATATCCTGGCTTCTCCCTCCAGCCGTGTTCCACCACAGCTCACCATTAGCCAGACATAGCTGAAAATCAGCAGAAGCAGGGGCTTGGGTTGTGGCTCAAGAGCACCTGTCTAGCATGTGTGAGGCCCTGGGTTTGATCCTCAGCACCACATAAAAATAAAATAAAGGTCTTGTGTCCACCTACAACTAAAAATATAAAAAAAAAAAAAAAAAAAAAAAGACCAGCAGAAACAGGAGAACAAGAGAAAGATAACAGTGGGCACTAAAGGGAAAAGGAGGCTCATGACATTCATCTCCAAGCAAAGAGCTATCACATGGAAAAAGAAATGGATTTATTCTCCCAGGTACATGGAAGAACTGACCGAAAAATTCAGATGAACAGAGTTCAACCAAAAACGAGGAAGAAGCCTTACGTGGTGGCACGGGCCTGTAACACGGGAGACTAGGCAGGAGGATGGCAAGTTTGAGGCCAGCCTCAACTAATTTAGAAAGGCCTTAAGCAACTTAGCTAGTGACCCTGTCTCAAAATAAAAAATAAAAAGGACTGGGCATGTGGCTCAGTGGTAGAGCACCCCTGGGTTCAAGCCCGAGTACCAAAAAATAAAAAATAGAAATCCAGGTATTAGGTATTGGATATGTGAGTGGTCACTACAAAATCTTTGAACCCAAGGGCACTTAACCACTGAGTCACATCCCCAGTACCTTTTTTATTTAGATACAGGGTCTCACTGAGCTGCTTCAGTTCTCGCTAAGTTGCTGAGGCTGGCTTTGCATTCATGATCCTCCTGCTTCAATCTCCCCAGTCGCTGGGATTACAGGTGTGCACCACCACTCCCAGCACTACAAAATCTTTTGACTTTGCTGTAGATGGGAAATGTTCTATGATAAAATGTTAGAAAAACATCAGTGAAGGCAGCAAGATATCTAGTGCCACAAAGAGAGATCTTATGTTCATAGGTGTATTAGTTATTTCAAACTTCCCCATATTTAGCAGTTTAAAGGAGCAAAAAACCAAATTTATTATCTTGTATTTCCTCTGAGCCAGTAATCCAGAATCAGTTGAGCTAGGTAATTCTGGTTCAGGGTCTTTCATGAGTTTGCAGGCCAGCTGTGCACTGGGCTGCAGTCATCTGAAGTCTTGAAAGGAAGGTTCAATTCTAAACTCATTATGTGGTTTTTGAAGACATAGTCCCTTATAGGTGATTGGCTGGAATCCTAAGTCCTTTGGAAGGTTGACTTCTACATAGGGCTGAGTATTCTCCTAACAGGGCAGCTGAATTCCCAGAGCAAGTGATCTGAGAGACACAGTGTATATGTAAGGTGGAAACCACAGTATTAGGCCTTTCAGTAAGGATAAAAACCCAACCTAGATTCTGGAAAGATAGTAATGAAATTAATGGCATGGTCTTTAGATCTTCCCAAATTCCCCCCATAAAAACAGAATGATTAGAAAGCAAGAGAACAATATTTACAAGTTGACCTATAAGCCTGAAAATAGAAACAGGTAGGAACAAATCCAAAGGTATCAACAATCCATGTAGGGGGAAAAAAAAAAACAGAGGGAAGTATTGGAGTATCTGACAGAGCTAAGAAGAACCCCTAAATTAGCCAACAGATATTAACTAGCATAGATTAATGGCCAATTTGAAAACAGTTGCTGAAACCAAGAAGGGTATTGCCAACTCAAATAGCAAGCAAGTGTGAGGACTCCACAGTATGAAGATTTATACAGACTACAGTAATTTAGACCCTAAAACTCTGGAAAATAACCAACCATGGCTCCCTTCCAGAACAAGTTCCTACCATGTGGAGAAACTCCTAGATATGAAATAAAAACTGAGAAGGGAAGGGACAAGAGAAAAGGAAACAGAAGCTACAGATAAAGGTGGAAGAGGGAAACAGAACCAGGAAATCTCAGAAAGAAAACCTCCATAGTTTGAAGACTACACAAAAACAAGAAAAGTAGAAACAGTGAAGTTAAAAAATTTAAATAAATATTCTTCTAATTTTTTAAAACTTTTTTTGTTGTAGATGGACACAATACCTTTATTTTATTTATTTTGATGTGGTACTTGGGATTGAACCAGAGCCTCACACATGCTAGGCAAGTGCTCTACTACTGAGCCACAAACCCAGCTCTCTAATTTTTCCACCCCCCCACAGGAATTTTATTAAAAAGGAAAGTGAGAGAATGATTCAGAACTATCTGCACACAGTGCCTGAGAGGGGCAAGAGTGCCCTTCTTCTAAATTTTTAATAAAAACAATTTCACATAAATACGAGCAAAAAAAATGTTCCTATTCAGATTCCATGCAAGTATACTATAAAGCAAAAGGAACATCCAAATAAAATCATTTCAGAAAGTCATACGCAAAAACAGATCAACATTGTGTAATGTATTTTGCATACAAAAGCTAAAAGGCATTAAGATTATATAAAAAAATACATAAGGATAGGAAATATTCAGAAATGAGGTGACAAAAATCTATAAAATTAATTAGTGGTACAATGTTTAAAACCATGTTAAGAATAACAAATAGGGGGCTGGGGTTGTGGCTCAGTGGTAGAGAACTCACCTGGCAAGTGTGAGGCACTGGGTTTGATTCTCAGCACCACATAAAAATAAAGGCATTATGTCAATCTATACTTAAAAAAATTTTTTTTTTTAAGTAACAAAGATAGCTGAGGCTGTAGGTCACTAGTAGAGCTCTTGTCTAGCATTTATGAGAAATTGGGTTTGATTCTCAGCACCTTATGTAAATAAATAAACTAAATAAAGGTCTATTAACTAACAAAAATTTAAAAAAAAATAACGACTAAACTGGGACTGGGGTTGTAGCTCAGTGGTGGAGCGCTTACGTAGCACAAATGAAGAACTGGGTTCAACCGTCAGCATTACATAAAATAAATAAGTAAAATAAAGGGATTGAGATCCAAGATGGCAGACTAGAGGGAGGCTATGTTCCTTGTCACTCCGTAACTTGGGTTATAGCAGAGGATATCTGTTTCTCGGTGAGGCAGTGTTTGCAGCTTATTGATCCCCTGCTGTTTACCCCATTTGTCTACTGCTATCACCTGCAGTCTAACAGCATATCAACTACTTTTTGAGTGCAGATTGTTCACTATCTGGCGCCTACCATCCGCCATTTGCCTTGCCTGTCCATTGCCTGCCTTTCACCTACCCATTACCCACTGTCCAAGGTTCACCTGCAGATTGTCTTACAGCAGCCAGCAGACTGACCACAGACCGCCAGTGGATCACAAGCTGCCTGCTGTTGCCTGGAAGTCCACTGTCACAGTACCCACAGGATTGGTTGCACATGACTGCTGCCATTTTGAGACAACAGCCAGGACCTGTAGGACCCCTGGCCAGACTGACTGAGCCCCATCTCCAGGACCCCTCAGCCCGACCAAACACTCCCTGCCTCTGGGACCCCCAGACCGACTGCACTCTATCGCCAGGACCCCCAGAAAGACTGTGCCCCACATCCAGGATCCCTCAACCAGATGGAACACCCCACCTACAGGACCTCTGCCCCACTAACCATACATGCCTCCAGGACCTCCAGCCAACCACACCCACACCCTGAGCTGCAGCTCCCCATTTGCCAACACATTTGGAAGCCAGAGTGGCCATCTGGGATTAACCTAGAAACAGTAGCTCCCATCTTTAGGTGGGGCATATCTCATCCTGAGACAACTGCTGGAGACTGGAAGCTTATTGTCAGGTACCTCTCATATATCAGGTTACTGAAGACTGGGAGGTTTGAATACTATATGATTGTTATAGTACAGATTTTTTTTTTTTCATTTTTTTCCCTCCTTTTTGAAAATTTTTGTTTTTATTTCTTTACTTTTCTTGCTCTATTTTCCTTTTGTTTACCTGTTTCCACAGTCTCTCTCTCCCTTTTCTCATGCTAACAACCAACTTCTTTTGATTACACTTTCACGCTCTCTACGATCTACTTTTTTTTTTTTTTGCAGTGCTGGGGATCAAACCCAGGGCCTTGTGCTTGCAAGGCAAGCACTCTACCAACTGAACTATCTCCCCAGCCCTACACTCTTTTCTTATCCCGTTAACAACTATATCCTATACTCCTCCCCATCCTCTTTGTCCTCCATTAGAAATGCAGACCTTATTGCAAATGTATTTGTTATACTGCAGATAATAATTGAACTCATTGTTGCTGCCCGCAGCAACAATCCCGCAGGAAGGAATCAGAGGTGCAGAGGTGGACTGGGAATGAACTATTTCTATTATCTTTTTCTAGTCTGCTTTCTTGCTTGCTTGCTTGTTCGTTAGTTTATAGAGGAAGAGAGGCTTGCTTGCTTTTAGAGTTACTATGCTTTCAGAGAGGCTACGCTTATCGGAGAGGCTATGCTTTCAGGGGAGCTATTTCTTAGAGTTCTGCTTCTTCTTCTTAGAGGTGCATCCTTCATCCTGCATCCTAGAGGTGCATACTAGAGGCTTGTCCTAGAGGTGCATGCTATCAGAGGTACTTCTTAGTGATGCATCCTGCATACTGTCCTTCATTCTGCGATCTAGAGGTGTGTTCTTAGTCCTCCTCCCAGGTGAAGAGAATGTCTTATATACACTAAAGCAGCCAATCAGCTTAGGATTAAGTAGCACATACCACGGTACCAATCGAGAAAGAATGAGGAACATGTGTCGACCACGAGCGCGGAAGAGACATCAACCAATCAGGCAAAAGGTCATGAGAGATCACGCCATGTTAACACTAATTATGTGCACCTCTTGGCCCAATGCCAGCTGCCATCTTAGAGCTGCTTAAATATGTCTCTGCAACTCATTCTGTTTATTATGACAATATTGTTAACATCTTCATAGGGGCTATTTGGTTTAGGGTTGCATATATAAACCAATAGGGGGGAATTGCAATACCCCAGATCTGCACTGCTAGAGGGAAGATACATGAACGACATGAAAAAACAAGGGAAGAAAATGATCCAAACAAACCTAGATTCTATATTAATAGAATCCAGGGACAGCATGGTAGAAGAAATGTCAGAAAAGGAGTTCAGAATATACATAATTAAAATGATTCATGAAGCAAAGTATGAGATAAGAGAGCAAATGCAGGCAATGAATGATCATACCAATTAGCAGTTGAGCGTTTTGTAGATTTTTCTTTGTTTTCTCCTTTGGGAGGCCGGGGATTTGAACCACCACGGTCCATGCGCATGCTAGGCGAGTGATCTCGGAAAGGAGCTATTTCTTCAGCTCCCCAATTAGCAGTTGAAAGAGCACCTGCAGGAAACAAAAGATCATCTCAACAAAGAGATAGAGATTCTTAAGAAAAAAAAAAATGGAAATTCTTGAAATGAAAGAAACAATAAACCAAATTAAAAACTCAGTGGAAAGCATCAACAACAGACTAAACCACTTGGAAGACAGAACCTCAGACTATGAAGACAAAATATTGAATCTTGAAAATAAAGTTGCCCAAACAGAGAATATGGTAAGAAATCATGAACAGAACCTCCAAGAACTATGGGACATCATGAAAAGACCAAATTTAAGAATTATCGAGATTGAGGAAGGCACAGAGACACAAACCAAAGGAATGAATAACCTATTCAATGAAATAATATCAGAAAATTTCCCAAGCCTGAAGAATGAAATGGAAAATCAAATAGAAGAGGCTTACAGAACACCAAATGCATAAAATCACAACAGATCCATACCAAGGCACATTATAATGAAAATGCCTAACATACAAAATAAAGATAGGATTTTGAAGGCTGTGAGAGAAAAGCATCAGATTACATTTAGAGGGAAACCAATAAGGATATCTATCAGCAGATTTCTCATGCCAGACTCTAAAAGCTAGAAGGGCTTGGAACAACATATTTCCAGCTCTGAAAGAACATAATTACCAACCAAGAATCCTATACCCAGGAAAAGATAGCCTCTTCAACAAATGGTACTGGTAAAACTGGAAATCCATATGCAGTAAAATGAAATTAAACCCCTCTCACCCTGTACAAAACTCAGTCAAAATGGATCAAGGATCTAAGAATTAGGACCAAGACCCTTCACCAGATAGAAGAAAAAGTAGGCCTGAATCTCCATCACGTTGGCTTAGGACTAGGCTTCCTTAACAAGACCCCCATAATGCAACACATAAAAGCAAAAATCAATAAATGGGATAGATTCAAACTAAAAAGTTTTTTCTCAGCACAGGAAACAATCAATAATGTGAAAAGAGAACCTACAGAGTGGGAGAAAAATCTTTTCCACACACACTTCAGACAGAGCAATCATCTCCAAAGTTTATAAAGAACTTAAAAAACTTTACACCAAAAATACAAAGAACCCAATCAATAAATGGGCTAAGGAACTGGGCAGACACTTCACAGAAGAAGATATACAGATGATCAACAAATATATGAAAAAGTGCTCATCATCCCTAGTATCTAGAAATGTAAATTAAAACCACCCTAAGATTTCATCTAACTCCAATTAGAGTGGCTATTATCAAGAACACAAGCAATAATAACTGTTGGCATGGATGTGGGGAAAAGGCACACTCATACATTGCTGGTGGAGGTGCAAATTGGTGCAGCCACTCTGGAAAGCAGTATGGAGATTCCTCAGAAAACTTGTAATGGACCCACCATTTGACCCAGGTATCCCATTCCTTGGTTTATACCCAGAGGACTTAAAATCAGCATACTATAGTGATGTAGCCACATCAATGTAGTATCAATGTAGCAGCTCAATTCACAATAGCTAGATTGTGGAACCAACCTAGGTGCCCTTCAACTGATGAATGGATAAAGAAACTGTGGTATATATACACAATGGAATATTACTCAGTCATAATGAAGAATAAAATTATGGCATTTGCTGGTAAATGGATGAAGTTGGAAAATATCATGCTAAGTGAAATAGGCCAAGCCCAAAAAACCAAAGGCCAAATGTTTTCTCTGATAAGTGCATGACAATATATAAAAATAGGGGGTGTCAGGGGAAGAGAAGAATGAAGGAACTTTGGATGGTGTAGAGGAAAATGTGGTTGGAGGGGTTGGGGGACAGAAAGGTAGTAGAATGAAACAGACAGTATTACTCAAAATGGATCAAGGATCTAAGAATTAGGACCAAGACCCTTCACCAGATAGAAGAAAAAGTAGGCCTGAATCTCCATCACGTTGGTTTAGGACTAGGCTTCCTTAACAAGGCCCCCATAATGCAACACATAAAAGCAAAAATCAACCTATGTATATGTATGATTACATGAATGGTGTGAATCTACATTGTGTACAACCATAGAAATGAAAGTTGTACCCCATTTGTGTACAATGAATCAAAATCCTGTTGTAAAAATAAAAAATATTTTAATAAAAAAATAAAAATAAAAAAATAAACTGAAAGCAGCAATGAAAAAAAGGTATTGTGTCCATCTACAACTAAATATATATTTTAAAAAGAATAACTAAATTAAAAAAAAAACAGAAAAATAGCAAGTGAAATATTTTATTTTAAAAAAGAAAAGATGAGGATGGATGCAGTGGCACATGCCTATAAATCCCAGCAACCTGGGAGGTTGAGGCAGGAGGATTACAAAGTTGAGGCTAGTTTCAGGAATTTAGTGAGACCCTCAGCAACCTAATGAGAACTCATCTCAAAATAAAATTTAAAAAATGAGCTGGGGGATGTAGCTCAGTAGTAAAAGTGTCTCTGGGGTTAAATTTGTGGTACCACTATATTTATTATATATATATATATATATATATATATATATATACATATATATATATGAAAAGGAGGACTATTCTTTAAAATAAAAAAGAAATGAAGAAGGTCGAGGGATTCAGGACTAGGGTGTGGCCCAGTGGTAGAGCACTTGTCTATCATGTGTGAGGCACTGGGTTTGATTCTCAGCACCACATATAAATAAATGAATAAAATAAAGGTCCATCGACAACTAAAAAAAATGTTTTAAGAAAAGAAAGTAAAGGGATTCAGGAAAAACTGACAGATTTTGAAACAGATGAGAAAATTGAACACAGAGATCATTGGAGTCCTTAAAGGAAGAAAACAAAACAAGAAGAGAGAATAAACAGTAAAAATATAACAAGATTTTTTCTAAAACTAAAAAAAAAAAAAAAAAAGCTTAGGTCTCACTGTTCCTGGAGGCCCTCACTCTGTGTCCTCCTGCCGCCCAACCTCAGCTGATTGCAATGGAAGAGGAAATCACTGTGCTTATTGCACTGACAATGGCCCTGGCATCTGCAAATCTGGTTTTGCTGGCAACAACACCCCTTCCCCCCCTCCCCCGGCTGTGTTCCCCTCCATCATCTGATGCCCCCACCACCAGGGCGTGATGGTGGGCATGGGCCAGAAGGACTCCTACGTGGGCAACAAGGTCCAGAGCAGGCATGGCATTCTGACTCCGAAGTACCCCATGGAACACAGCTCTTCATCAACTCTAACAAAATGGAGAAGATCTGGCACCACACCTTCTACAACAAGCTGCGTTGTGACCCGGGAGGAGCACCCGGTGCTGCTGCCTGAGGCCCCCTGAATCCCAAGGCCAACAAAGAGGAGATGACTCAGATCATGTTCAAGACCTTCAACACACCGGCCATGTATATGACCATCCAGGTCATGCTATCCCTGTTCGCCTCTGGGTGCACCACTGGCATTGTCATGGACTCTGGTGATGGGCTCACCCACACAGTGCCCATCTATGAGGGCTATGCCCTTCCCCACACCATCCTGAGTCTGGACCTGACTGGCCAGGACCTGACGGACTACCTCATGAAGATCCTGACAGAGTGCAGCTACAGCTTCACCACCACAGCCGAGCGGGAGATTGTGTGTGACATCAAGAAGAAGCTGTGCTATATCACCCTGGATTTCGAGCAGGAGATGGTCACTGTTGCATCTTCTTCCCTGGAGTACTTGCGCTCAGGGGGAGCAAAAATCTTGATCGTCATGGTGCCGGCGTGCTGGAATGGTCCTTCCCTGATGGGTAGGTGATCACCCTTGGCAAGGAGCAGTTCCAGTGTCCAGAGGCACTCTTCCAACTCTCTTTCCTAGGTGTGGAATCCTCTGGCATCCGCGAGAGTACTTTCAACTCCATCATGAAATGTGATGGTGACATCCACAAGGACCTCTTTGCCAACACTGTGCTGTCTGTCGGCACCACCATGTACCCAGACATTGCTGACAGGATGCAGGAGATCACAGCCCTGGCCCCCAGAGCACCACGAAGATCAAGATTATTGCTCCCCCTGAGCGCAAGTACTCTGTGTGGGTCAGCGGCTCCATTCTGGCCTCACTGTCCACCTTTCAGCAGATATGGATCAGCAAGCAATAGTACCACGAGTCAGGCTCCTCTACTGTCCACCGCAAATGCTTCTAGACGGACTGAGCAAGTGCCAGGCACCTGGTGCATGAGCTGATTCTGAAGTATAAATTTGCCCTGGCAAATGTATATACCTTGTGCTAGCCTCATGAAACTGGAATAAGCCCTTGAAAAGAAATTTGTCCTTGAAGCTTGTATCTGATGTCAGCACTGGATCATAGAGCTTGTTTCTGACTTTGACCTTTTTTTTTTTTTTTTTAAACCTTTTGTTCAAGTTAAATATTCCCTTGGTATATGTTTGATGCCCTGTGCATATCTTTGATTTAAGCCCTTAGTTCATGTGGCTGTGCCACCTGGTGCCTGAGGTGAGAGCTTGCATGCAGGAAAGTCCATGGTTTAGTGAATCTGATACCACAGCAGTGATCGGTGCAGGATGTTCATGTGTTGGCTGACAGAATGTTCCAGGATTGCTCGGACTGTCAAGAGTTCCTGAACCAGTTGTTACTTCTTGCGGGTCTAACAGGGTGGGACAGTTCGAGCCTTAGAACCCTGTTTCCATTCTTACCAATGTTTTCCTGACCACCACTGGTTATTACTTGCCTTGAGTTGGAAATGGTTTGCGTTTATACCTGTAAATTTATTCATTTTAATTTATGTAAAGTTTTTTGTACTCAATTATTTACGAGATGACAAATTTTTGGTTTTCTACTGTTATGTGAGAACATTAGGCCCCAGCAACACTTCACTGAGTAAGGAAAAATAAAGTACTGCAGTAAAAAAAAAAAAAAAAAAAGTTTAAAAACTAGATATTAAAAAAAAAAAAAAAAAATGCCCTGGGACCCATATTGTGGCTCAGCAGTAGAGTGCTTGCCTAGCATGTGTGAGGCACTGGGTTTGATTCTCAGCACCACATAAATATAAATAAAATAAATGTTCATTGACAACTAAACAATATTAAAAAAAAAAAAAATGCTCTGGCCAGGTGCGTTAGCTTGGGAGGAAGATCATGAGTTTAAAGCCAGCCTCAGAAACTTAGCAAGACCCAAAGCAACTTAGCAAAACCCTGTCTCCAAATAAAATATAAAAAAGGGGATGTGGCTCCATGGTTTCATGATCCTGGGGTCAATCTCCAGTACCAAAAAATATAATCAAGCTCTGATTCTGAAATTGTTTGTCCAGAATGACCAATACTAAGACACAATCTAGAAAAAATATTATTATTATTATTATTATTATTATTATTATTAGTGGTATTGGGGATTGAACCCTGACATGCCCTATCTCTGAGCTCTTTATTTTTTATTTTGAAACAGGATCTTGTCAAGTTGTTCAGGCTGACCTTGAAATTATGGTTCTCCTGCCTCAGCCTTCTGTGTTACTGGGATTACAATCATATACCACCACACTGGGCTCTATAAATATTACTTGACTTTAAAGAAAAAAGACAAAAATCCTTTGAGTATCTGGCAAGAATACCATGTGACACTAAATTAGGAATAAAACTAGATAAGTATTAGACTTCAACAGCAAGATTTTATGCCAGGAGAAAATAGAATGACATATTGAAACACTCGGTGATAGAAAATGTGAATCAAGCATTTTATACCCAGGAAAACTGACCTTTTAAATTGTAAAGTGCAGAGAACTGGAGCGAAGCTCACTTCCTCAACCAAGTCTCCAAGCGGGAGTTTTAGGAGAGAGAAAGATCACATAAATGCAAGAAGCTATGGGCTGGGCTTGAGGCTCAGTGGTAGAGCACTTGCCTAGCATGTGTGAGGCGCTGGGTTCAATCCTCAGCATCACATATAAATAAATGAATAAAATAAAGGTCCATCAACAATTAAAAATAATATTTTAAAAAAAAAGAAGCCTAAGTGAGGGGAGGAGCCAGTAATAACCTCCTACTAGGCCCTATCATTTAACCTATAACATCTATAATCTATTAACATCACCAAACTAAATACCAAGCTCTCAACAAAAGAACCCCTGGGGGACAAATTCAAACTATATACAAATCGTAGCAGGAATGGTGTACTGATACATACAAATACATGAACAACCCTTGAAAACATTGTGCTAAGTGAAAAAAGCCAGTCACAAATTACCATGTTATATGATTCCATTCATTAAATTATACAAAGTGGGGCTGGGGAGATAGCTCAGTTGGTAGAGTGCTTGCCTTGTAAGCACAAGGCCATGGGTTCGATCCCCAGCACCAAAAAAAAAAAAAAAAAAATTATACAAAGTACTGGTTGCTTATGTCTGGGAAAAGATGGAGGAAAGACTGGAAGTGACAGCTAGTGGGTATAGTCTTTTTAGGTAAAAAAAATTTTAAATTAACTGAATGCAGTGGCAAATGCTTGTAATTCCAGCTACTAATGGAGCTGAGGCAGAAGGATTACAAGTTTGAGGCCAGCCTCACCTACATAGTGAGATCCTGTCTCAAAATAAAATATACCAGAGTCAACATCTTTAGTAATAAGAGAAATGCAAATCAAAACTACCCTAAGATTCCATCTCACCCCAATTAGAATGGCAATTATCAAGAATACAAGCAACAATAGGTGTTGGAGAGGATGTGGGAAAAAAGGTACACTCACACATTGCTGGTGGTGCTGCAAATTAGTGCAGTCACTCTGGAAAGCAGTGTGGAGATACCTTAGAAAACTTAGAATGGAACCACCATTTGACCCAGCTATCCCATTCCTTGGTTTATACCCAAAGGACTTAAAATCAGCATACTACAGAGATACAGCCACAACAATGTTCATAGCTGCTCAATTCACAATAGCCAGGTTGTGGACCTAGATGCCCCTCAATTGATGAATGGATAAAGAAACTGTGGAATATATATACCATGGAATATTACTCAGCCATAAAGAATAATGAAATTATGGCATTTGCAGGCAAATGGATGAAGTTGGAGAACATCATGCTGAGATAAGCTAATCTCAAAAAACCAAAGGACGAATAATCTCACTGATAAGTGGATGATGACACATATAGGGGGTGGGAAGGGGACAAGAATGGAGGAAGGAGGGACTCTACTGAGGGATAATAGGGGTTGCGGGGGGAGAAAAAATAAAAGAATGAATCAAAAACTATTACCCTGGGTAAATGTATGATTACACAAATGGTATGCCTCTACTTCATGTACAGAGAAACAAGATGTATCCCATTTGTTTACAATAAACATGAATTAAAAATAAAATAAAATAGAACTGGAGATGTAGCTCCAGTTCAAAAATACAATACAAAAAAAATAATACAAATACAAAAAAATAATACAATACAAAAAAAAAAGTGTGGGGGCTGGGAAAGTAGCTCAGTGGCAGAATTTTCCAAGGTTCAATCCCCAGTATAAAAAAAAATCTAATATTGAATATGGTAATGGTTGTACACCCCTGTGAACATACTAAAATAATAAATTATATACTTTAAATGGGTAAGTTATAAAGATGAAATAGTTAGAAATAATTCATGGTTGAGGTACTCACAATGAGTATTCATCAAACTACAAATCTGTTTACATGATACCATTCTAATTTTCTTACTGTTTGTTTTTTTTCCTCTGTATGTATCTCTTCCCCGTTACTGTCCTTTTAGAATGTAATTTTTCTTGTTTCTTTTCTTTTACACTTTACACTCTGCTCAAATCCTGGAAAATATTGTACATGCCCATGAATTTTTTTTTTTGCATATTCATACATTTACATAGAGTAATGATGTTTGATTCATTCCGTTATTTTGTCCCTTCCCCCCCACCCCTCCCACCTCTCTTTTCCCTCTATACAATCCCTCTCTTTTCCCTCTATACAATCCCTCCTTCCTCCATTCTTGCCCCCTCCCACCCCCCATTACGTGTCATCATCTGCTTATCAGTGAGATCATTCGTCTTTTGTATTTTTCACATTGGCTTATCTCACTTAGCATGATATTCTCCAACTTCATCCATTTGCCTGCAAATGCCATAATTTTATTATTCTTTATGGCTGAGTAATATTCCATTGAAAAAAAAAATATATATATATATCACAGTTTCTTTATCCATTACTCATTTGAACGATATCTAGGTTGGTTCCATAGTCTGGCTATTGTGAATTGAGCAGCTATGAACATTGATGTGGCTGTATCTCTGTAGTATGCTGATTTTAAGTCCTTTGGGTATAGGCCGAGGAGTGGGATAGCTGGGTCAAATGGTGGGTCCATTCCAAGTTTTCTAAGGAATCTCCACAATGCTTTCCAGAGTGACTGCACTAATTTGCAGTCCCACCAGAAATGTAAAACTGTACCTTTTTCCCCACATCCTCTCCAACACCTATTGTTGCTTGTATTCTTGATAATCGCCATTCTAATGGGGGTGAGATGGAATCTTAGTGTAGTTTTGATTTGCATTTCTCTTATTACTAAAGATGGTGAACATTTTTTCATATGTTTGTTGATTGCTTGTAGATCTTCTTTGGTGAAGTGTCTGTTCATTTCCTTAGCCCATTTGTTGATTGGGTTATTTGTATTCCTGGTGTAGAGTTTTTTGAGTTCTTTATATATTCTGGAAATTAGTGCTCTATCTGAAGTATGAGTGGCAAAGATATTCTCCCACTCTGTAGGCTCTTTCTTTGCATTGCTGATAGTTTTCCTTTGCTGAGAGAAAGCTATTTAGTTTGAATCTATCCCAGTTATTGATTCTTGCTTTTATTTCTTGTGCTATGGGAGTCCTGTTAAGGAAGTCTGATCCTAAGCCAACAAGGTGAAGATTTGGACCCACTTTTTTTTCTATAAGATGCAGGGTTGTCGCTGGCTCTTTGCAGTTCCAAAATCCGTGGATATTTGTCACCGCTTGCAGCAACAACTTGCACGGGTCTTATGGGTGGTGGAGTGGAAACTGAGGCACTTCTATCTTTCTCTTTAGTGCATTGCTTTCTTGCTTGTTTATAGAGGATAGAGGAAATGAGGTTTATTTGCTTTGAGAGGAGAGAGAGAGAGAGACTTTGCTTATCAGAGAGAAAGAGACTTTGCTTAAGAGAGACCTTTAGAGAAGGACAGGCCTTGCTTAGAGCTTAGAGGAAGAGAGACTTGCTACACCTTAAAGTCCTGCATCCTGTGAACTAAGGGTGTGTCTACCTAAGGTGCCCTAGTGATGCCTCTCAGTTCTCCGTTCTGCCATCTGCCTTCCGCCGCTGCCTGCTAGCTGCTGTGCCATTTTTCCCTACTAGCTGCCATCGTGCGTTTCCTAGCTGCTTTCGTGTTTGAGTCTTCTTCTACTACTTTTCTGCTAATGGCTGCTGTAGCGTGTTTTTCCCTCTGGCTGCTGCCACGCGTGTGTCTTCTAC
This sequence comes from Sciurus vulgaris, assembly GCF_902686455.1. NCBI lineage: Eukaryota > Metazoa > Chordata > Mammalia > Rodentia > Sciuridae > Sciurus > Sciurus vulgaris. The sequence continues at coordinate 90,615,644 of NC_136462.1, forward strand.
TGCTTTTCTTCTGCTAATGGCTGCTGTGTCTCACTCCGCCTACGCTTATATCACCTCCAGGAGGTGGAGAGCAGGGCCACGCCTCTTATGCAAAGATTAGGCGAGACACTCCAAGCAGGCAATTAGTGCTCGAGAACACATGTGCATACATTGTGTGCATGGACGAGAAAATCACCTGAGTGTGCTTATGTCAATTAACCTCCTCGCTGCCGATGTGATCAGGCGCCATCCCAGCGCCGCCAACATGGCACAGCCCCCAACACAGGGTCTCTGATGTGATTTCAAGGTCCTTGATCCATTGTGAGTTGATTTTTGTGCAGGGTGAGAGATAGGGGTTTAGTTTCATTCTGTTGCATATGGATTTCCAGTTTTCCCAGCACCATTTGTTGAAGAGGCTATCTTTTCTCCATTGCATATTTTTGGCACCTTTGTTAGTATTAGAAAATTGTATTTATTTGGGTTTGTGTCCATGTCCTCTATTCTGTACCATTGATCTACCTGTCTATTTTGGTGCCAATACCATGCCGTTTTTGTTACTATTGCTTTGTAGTATAGTTGAAGTTCTGGTATTGCGATACCCCCATTTCATTCTTCCCGCTAAGGATTGCTTTAGCTATTCTGGGTTTCTTATTCTTCCAGATGGATTTCATGACTGCTTGCTCTATTTCTGTAAGGTACATCATTGGGATTTTAATTGGAATTGCATTGAATCTGTATAGCACTTTTTGGTAGTATGGCCATTTTGACAATATTAATTCTGCCTATCCAAGAACATGGGAGATCTTTCCATCTTCTAAGGTCTTCCTTAATTTCTTTCTTCAATGTTTTGTAGTTTTCATCATAGAGATCTTTTATCACTTTGGTTAGATGGATGCCCAAGTATTTTATTTTCTTTGAGGCTATTGCAAATGGAGTTGTTTTCCTCATTTCCCTTTCAGCTGTTTCGTCGCTTGCATATAAAAATGCTTTAGATTTATGCGTGTTGATTTTATAGTCTGCTATTTTGCTGAATTCATTGATGAGGTTTAGAAGTTTTCTGGAGGAGGTTTTTGGATCCTCTAAATATAGAATCATGTCATCCACAAATAGTGACAGCTTAAGTTCCTCTTTTCCTATTCATATCCCTTTAATTTCTTTAGTCTGCCTAATTGCTCTGGCTAGAGTTTCAAGGACAATGTTGAATAGAAGTGGTGAAGGAGGACATCCCTGTCTTGTTCCCGTTTTTAAAGGGAATGGTTTCAGTTTTTCTCCATTAAGAATGAGGTTGGCCATGGGCTTATCATAAATAGCCTTTACAATGCTCAGGTATGTTCCTACTATCCCTATTTTTTCTAGTGTTTTGAGCATGAAGGGGTGTTGTATTTTGTCGAACGCTTTTTCTGCGTCAATTGAAATAACCATATGATTCTTATCCTTAAGTCTATTGACATGATGGATTACGTTTATTGATTTACAAATGTTGAACCATCCTTGCATTCCAGGGATGAACCCCACTTGATCGTGGTGCACAATTTTCTTAATATGTTTTTGGATACGGTTTGCCAATATCTTGTTAAGGATCTTTGCATCTATATTCATCAAGGATATTGGTCTAAAATTTTCTTTCCTTGATGTGTCTTTGCCTGGTTTGGGTATGAGGGTGATATTAGCTTCATAGAATGAATTTGGTAGGGTGCCCTCCTTTTCTATTTCCTGGAATACTTTGAGAAGTATTGGAATGACTTCTTCTTTGAAGGTCTTGTAGAACTCGGCTGAGAATCCGTCTGGTCCTGGGCTTTTGTTGGATGGTAGATTTTTAATGGCTTCTTCTATTTCATTGCTTGATATTGATCTGTTTAAATCGTGTATGTCCTCCTGGTTCAGTTTGGGAGGAGCACATGTCTCTAGAAATTTGTCAATGTCTTCGGTAGTTTCTATTTTGTTGGAATACAGATTTTCGAAGTGGCTTCTCATTATGTTCTGTATCTCAGTGGTGTCTGTCATGATATTTCCTTTTGCATTATGTATTTTAGTAATTCGAGTCTTCTCTCTCATTCTCTTTGTTAGTGTGGCTAAGGGTTTGTCTATTTTGTTTACTTTCTCAAAGAACCAACTTTTTGTTTTGTCAATTTTTTGAATATTTTCTTTTGTTTCAATTTCATTGATTTCAGCTCTGATTTTAATTATTTCCTGTCTTCTACTACTTTTGCTGTTATTCTGTTCTTCTTTTTCTAGGGCCTTGAGCTGTAATGTTAGGTCATTTAGTTGTTGACTTTTCATTCTTTTCTGGAATGCACTCCATGCAATGAACTTTCCTCTTAGTACTGCTTTCATAGTGTCCCAGAGATTTTGATATGTTGTACCATCATTCTCATTGACCTCTAAGAATTTTTTAATCTCCTCCCTGATGTTTTTTGTTATCCATGTTTCATTCAATAGCATATTATTTAGTCTCCAAGTGTTGGAGTAATTTCCCTCTTTTATTTTGTCATTGATTTCTACTCTCAGTCTATTATGATCTGATAGAACACAAGGCAGTATCTCTATTTTTTTTGCATTTCCTAAGGGCTGCTTTGTGGCATAACATATGGTCTATTTTCGAGAAAGTTCCATGTGCTGCTGAGAAGAAAGTGTATCTGCTTGTTGATGGATGGAATATTCTATATATGTCTATTAAGGCTAGGTTATTGATTGTGTTATTGAGTTCTATGGTTTCTTTGGTTGGATTTTGTTTGGAAGATCTATCTAGTGGTGACAGTGATGCATTAAAGTCACCCAGAATTATTGTGTTGTGGTCTATGTGATTCCTGAAATAGAGAAGGATTTGTTTGATGTACAGGGACGCACCATTGTTTGGGGCATAAATATTTACTGTCGTTATGTCTTCCTGATTTATGGTTCCCTTAAGCAGTATGAAATGTCCTTCTTTATCCCTTCTGACTAACTTTGGCTCGAAGTCCACTTTATCTGATATAAGGATGGAAACCCCCGCTTTTTTACTGAGTCCATGTGCGTGGTAGGTTTTTTCCCATCCTTTCACCTTGAGTCTGTGGATGTCTTTTTCTATGAGATGAGTCTCTTGCAGGCAGCATATTGTTGGGTCTTTCTTTTTAATCCATTCTGCCAGTCTATGTCTTTTGATTGATGAGTTTAGGCCATTAACGTTCAGGGTTATTATTGAGATACGATTTGTATTCCCAGTCATTTGTCTTATTTTTGGTTTTTAAGTTGGCTTGGTTTCTCCTTTGAGTGGTTTTTCTCCAAGGTAGTTCCTCCCTTTGCTGACCTCCATTGTTGTTTTTCATTTCCTCCTCATGGAATATTTTGTTGAGAACATTCTATAGTGCAGGCTTTCTATTTGTAAATTCTTTTAACTTTTATCATGGAAGGATTTTATTTCATCTTCAAATCTGAAGGTTAGTTTTGCTGAGTATAGGATTCTTGGTTGGCAACCATGTTCTTTCAGAGCTTGAAATACATTGTTCCAGGCCCTTCTAGCTTTTAGAGTCTGGGTTGAGAAGTCGGCTGCTATCTGTATTGGTCTCCCCCTATATGTAATCTGATTCTTTTCTCTCGCAGCCTTCAAAATCCTATTTTTATTTTGAATGTTAGGCATTTTCATTATAATGTGCCTTGGTGGGGATCTGTTATGATTCTGTGCATTTGGTGTTCTGTAAGCCTCTTGTATTTGAATTTCCATTTCATTCTTCAGGTTTGGGAAATTTTCTGATATTATTTCATTGAATAGGTTGTTCATTCCTTTGGTTTGTGTCTCTGTGCCTTCCTTAATCCCAATAATTCTTAAATTTGGTCTTTTCATGATGTCCCATAGTTCTTGGAGATTCTGTTATGATTTCTTACTATCTTCTCTGTTTGGGCAACTTTATTTTCAAGATTCAACATTTTGTCCTCATTGTCTGAGGTTCTGTCTTCCAAGTGGTCTAGTCTTTTGGTGATGCTTTCCATTGAGTTTTTTATTTGGTTTATTGTCTCCTTCATTTCAAGGATTTCTGTTTGGTTTTTTTTTGAGAATCTCTATCTCTTTGTTGAAATGTTCTTTTGCTTCCTGCAGGTGCTCTTTCAGCTTATTGGTATTATCATTCATTGCCTGCATTTGCTCTCTTATCTCATCCTTTGCTTCGCGAATCATCTTAATCATGTATAATCTGAAGTCCTTTTCTGACATTTCTTCTAACACACTGTCATTGGATTCTATTACTATAGAATCTAGATTTGTTTGGATCGTTTTCTTCCCTTGTTTTTTCATGTTGTTCATGTATCTTCCCCTCTAGCAGTGCAGATCTGGGGTATTGCAGATTTCCCCCTGTAGGCTTATAGTGGCTCTATGGATTTCCAAAACCCTTTCTTTAAGGGGAGATCAATACTAGCAGTGCCCAAATCAGACACTATGCAATCCTAGACCAAATAGCCCCTGTGGGGGCAATAACAATATTGTCATAATAAACAAAGTGAGTTCAAATATTATCTTCGGTAAAACAAACAGGTTTGCAATAAGGTCTGCAGTTTCTAATGGAGGACAAAGAGGATGCAGAGGGATGTAGAATGTGGCTGTTAATGGGATAAGAAAAGAATATACAGAAGTTCTAGAAAATAGAAAGTGTGAGAGTGTAATCAAAAGAAATCGGATGTTAGCATGCAAAAAAGGGAGAAAGAGACTCTGAGGGAACAGGTAAACAAAAGGAAAAGAGAGCAAGAAAAGTAAAGAAATAAAAACTTAAATTTTTTTTAAAAGGAGAAAAAAGAAAATCTACTGTATAGCAGTCATACACTAATGAAACCTCCCAGTGTTCAGTAGCCTAATGCATGAGAGGTACCTGACAATGAGCTTCAAGCCTCCAGCAGGCGTCTCAGGATGGGTTTTGCCCCACCTAAAGATCGGAGCTACCGCTTCCAGGACTATCCAAGATGGCCACTCTGGCTTCAAAATGTGTTGGCAAATGGGGAGCTGCAGCTCAAGGGTGGACGTGGTCAGCTGAAGGTCCTGGAGATGGGATGCAGTTGGTCCGGCAGGGGTCCTGGAGGTCCGGTGTGTTTGTGTGGTTGTGGGATCCTGGAGGCTAGGTACAATCAGTCCATCTGGGGTCCTGGCGATAGGGCGCAGTCAGTTGGTCTGGGGGTCCTGGCAGCAGGGAGCAGTCAGTTGATGTGAGGGCCCCAGAGGCAGGGAGGGATTGGTCGGGCTGAGGGATCCTAGAGATGGGGCTCAGTCAGTCCGGCCAGGGGTCCTATGGGGCCTGGCTGTTTTCTCAAAATGGCGGCAGCCACGTGTAATCAAATCTGCAGGTGCTGTAACAGTGAACTCTCCATAGGCTATTTTTCATCACTGTTTATAACAGAAGAGATTTCAGAGGTCTTAGTTCACAGAAGGCCAGCTCCATTCCTCTGGGCTCAAGGTGAGGCTGAACATCATTGTGGAAGAATGTGGCAGAGGGAAGCAGCTCACATCATGGCAATCAAGAAGCAGAGAGCCATGCCCATGAATTTAAAAGACATTTACATATTACAATCTGTCTTGGATCATTTTCCTTTTCTATTCCTCATATATCCAACTGCTTATTAGACATATCCATTTAGATATTCCTAATGTATCTTAAATGAGAAGGATTTCAAATTCAACTTATATCAATCATACTTCCTCAAACTATCCCTTTAATATATCCTCTCTTTAAATGGCACCAATTCTTAAACAGATGCCCACTGGAAATCTGGGAATCAACCAAGACCCTTCTCTCTCTTTTACCACACAGATCATATTCACTTGCTCATTTAGTTCTTTTTTTTTTTTTTTTTTTTTTTTTTTTTTTTTTTTTGGGTAACTGGGAAACTGAACCCATGGGCACACTACCACTGAGCTACATCCCCAGTCATTTTTATTTTTATTTTGAAACAGAGTCTCACTAAGTTACCCAGGCTGTCCTGGATCTTGTGATGTTTCTGCTTCTGTCTCATGAGTTGCTGGGATTACAGGTTTTTACCACTGTGCCTGGCAATGACATAATTTTTATAGAAGACCTCCACATAATATTCTTGTCCCTTTTTAATCCATCCTCCAATTTATGTATGTATGTATGTACGTATTGGGGAAACTCAAACACTGAGCCATATCCCCAGCCCTTTTTATTCTTTATTTTGAAACAGGGTCTTGTTGAGACAGACCTGACCTTGTGATCTTCCTGCCAAGTTGTTGGTATTGTAAGCCTGTGCCACCATGCCTGACCTCTCCTCCAATTTAAAGAAGGATGACCTATAATCTAGATTTCTGATCATTCAGTTCCTCATTCATAATTCTTCAATGGTTTCCTATAGTTAGGATATGTCTTATTCAACTTTTTCACTGCTGTGACTAAAAGATCTGACCAGAACAATTTTTTTAATTTGTTCTAATTAGTTATCCATGACAGTAGAATACATTTTAACATATTATACACAAATGGAGCATAACTTCTCATTCTTCTGGCTGTACATGATGCTGAGCCATATCAGTAGTGTAATCATACATGTATATAGAGTAATAATGTCTGTCTCATTCTACTGTCTTTCCCATCCTCATTGCTCCACCCCTCCCCTCATTCCCCTCTGCACAATCCAGAATTCTTTCATTCTTCCCTACCCCACCCTTACCACTATGGATCAACATCACCATAGTGTAAACATTTGGCCTTTGGTTTCTGGGAATTGGCTTATTTTACTTAGCATGATATTCTCTAGTTCTATCCATTTACCTGCAAATTTCTTCTTTAAGGCTGAGTAATATTCAACTATGTATATGTACCACAGTTTCTTTATCCATTCATCTATTGAAGGGCATCTAGGTTGGTTTCATAGTTTTGCTATCCTGAATTGAGCTACTATAAACATTGGTGTGGCTGCATCACTGTAGTATGCTGATTTTAAGTCCTTTGGGTATGTGCCAAGGAGTGGGATAGCTGGGTCAAATGGTGGTTCCATTCCAAGTTTTCTGAGAAATCTCCATACTGCTTTCCAGAGTGGTTGCACCAATCTGCAGTCCTGTCCCACCAACAATGTCTGAGTGTACCTTTTTCTCCACATCCTCACCAACACTTATTATTACTTATATTCTTGATAATTGCCAATCTAACTAGAGTTAGATGAAATCTTAGAGTAGTTTTGATTTGCATGACCAGAAAAATTTTAGAGGAGGAAAAGTTGATTTGAGGGCTCACGGTTTCAGAGGTCTTAGTCCATAGAAGTCCAGCTCCATTCCTCGGAGCTTAAGGTGAGGCAGGAACAACATGGTGGCAATGTGGCAGAGGGAAACAGCTCACATGGTGATCAGGAAGCAGAAAGAAAGGTCTCCACTTGCCAAATACAAATATATACCCGACATCGCCCCAATTCCCACTTTCTTCAGCCACACCCTACCACTTCAGTTACCACTCAGTAAATCCCTATGAGGGGATTAAATCATTAATTGGGTTAAAACTTTTACAACCCAATAATTTTTCCTCTGAACCTTCTTGGACTATCTCGCATGTGAGCTTTTGGGGGATACCTCACAACCAAACCATAACACAATAAAACCTGTTCTTGTCAACAGGGCATATCTTTAATTCCCCCTTCCTCTAACAGTAAACAGTTTCTTTGGGGGGAATTACCTTTCCCTCATTGTGTTGATAGGACAATAAATCAAGGTGCCCTGTATGGGTGAGTCCATGATATAACACCTGAAATTCTCCTCAGGATTTTTTCATGTTTTTTCATTTTAATTAATTAATTAATTTTACCAGGGATTGAACCCAGGGACCCTTAATTATTAGGCTACATCCCCAGCCCTTTTTGTTTTTTATTAAGAGACAGGGTCTCACTAAATTCTGAGGCTGTCTTTGAACTTGCCATCCTCCTGTCTCAGCCTCCTGAGCCGCTGGGATTATAGGCGAGCAGCATCACACCCTGCTAAATTAACTTTTTGGGGTGAGTACCAGGGATTGAACTCAGGGGCACTTGACCACTGAGTCACGTCTCCAGCCCTATTTTTTGTATTTTATTTAGAAACAGGATCTCACTAAATTGCTTAACACCTTGCTGTTGCTGAAGCTGGCATTGAATTCAGATCCTCCTGTCTCAGCCACCTGAGCAACTGAGATTATAGGTATGTGCCACCGTACCCAGCAAATTATTTTAAATGACACATAAAGTTGTGTCATATTAATGGGTAGCATGATGTTTCCATACGTGTGTACATTGTATAATGTTTAATCAGGTTTAAAAGTATCTATCTCCTGAGCATTTATCATTTCTTTCTTTTTGTTTTGGTACTGGGGACTGAACCAGGGGCAATTCACCACCAAGGTATGTTTCTGACTCTTTTTATTTTGTATTTTGAAACAAGGTATTGCTGAATTCCCTGAGTTGGCCTCAAACTTGTGATTCTCCTGCCTCAGCCTCCCAAATTGCTGGAATTATGGATGTGGACCACTGCCCCTGGCTTATATTAAAATTTTTCAAAACACTTTCTTCTAGCTTTTTTTTTTTTTTTCCCCAATGCTGGGGATTGAACCCAGGGCCTTGTGTTTGTGAGGGTTCTTCTAGCTTTTCGAAATGTATAGTATATTATTGTTATCTACAGTTACCAAACTGTGCAATATTATACCACAACTTATTGCTCCTAATTGTAACTTAGTACCCACTGATCAACTTGTTCCCATTCCTTCCTACCTCAGAATTTTGAATCCTGAATCAGATTATGCAGTGATGTAAAAAAATATATATATTGGCACTCATTCACTCTGACAGTTGAGTAATTCCTGCTGCCTACATTTCTGCAACTATTTTCAAGTCTAGTTGTCTAGCTTTCCCGTCACTTCTGAGAGTCACCCATTCTTCCAATAAATCCTCTTTTTGCTTACATTAGCCAACTCAGTTCTTTTGCTTAGACCAAAAAAACATAACACACACATGGACGCTACCTATTTCCCAGCCTTGCCTCTCTCCATGAGTCAGTGTTTATTATTTTAAAAGCAAGTATAAGTATGTGCTAGTCACACATGAAATATTTCCATTTATATTTTACTTCTTTTAAGTTGACCTCAGAAAGAAGGACTAAGGAAGAGTGTCCTTTCCTTCTACATCAAAATTTTGTTATTTCCTTAGCTTTTTAAAAAGCAAAATTATGAGGGGAAGTGTTGGGAAGTGATATTGGCCAAAGTACATTGTTATGTTGTGTGCATGTACAAATATGTAACAACAATCCCATCAATATGTATAACTGTAATACACCAATTAAAAAAGGGGTGGTGCTGGGATTGTAGCTCAGTGGTAAGCACTTGCCTACATGTGTGAGGCACTAGGTTTGATCCTTAGCATCACTTACAAATAAATAAAATAAAGTTATTGTGTCCATCTACAATTAAAAAAAAATTTTTTTAAAGTGGGAGGGGGAAGCAAACTATGGATGATTTTCCAACAAATTGCACAATAAGGAGAATTTCTTTCCCTTCTTTCACTCCTTCCTGGAACTTGCTGTTTTGGCTCTAAGGAATGTTTTAATTAGAAGTTGTTTGCATTATAAAGTTCTTACTCAAAACACTTGAGATTTAGCCATCAGGTGGCTTTCAAGTTATGAACAACAAAGCAATTTGGGGAATTTGAGAATTCCAGAATGTGGAACTGTCTCATACAAATCAGAGAAGCTATTCCTGCAAGTTGGAGAGATCAGCAGCATGAGGCTGGTTTACATTACAATCAAATGTCTTTCATCAGTTTCCCACCTTCCGCTTTACACATTACACTTTGGTTCATTGGGAAAAAATATGTAATAAAAAAATTAACACTTCAGACTGGTTTGGTGGTGCATGCCTGTAATCCCAACTCCAAAGCTGAGACAGGAGAATCATAAATTCAAGGCCAGTCTAAGGAATTTAACAAGATCCTGTCCCAAAAATAAATAAAAAGTGCTGGGAATGTAACTCAGTGGTTGAATGGTTCAATTCCTAATGTTAGAAAGTAGTTAGCAATGAGCAGTGAAATGCATGGCAAAGTCACAGGTTTACTTAAAGTTATTACCATTTTATTTACTTATTTACTTACTTACTTATTTTGGCACTGGGGATTGACCCAGGGGCACTGAATCACATCTCCAGCCCTTTTTATTTTGAGACAGTCACTAAGTTGCTTAGGGCCTCACTAAATTGCTGAGGCCGGCTTTTGTTACAGAAAGCTCCATCCTTGTCCCTGATGCCAATGCAATAACAAGGACATGGTTTTGAGAAAAAGGAAAAAGAAGTTGTATTGCTTTGCTCGCAAAGCAGAAACAGAAGTGACTCCTGTCCCAGAGGCTGTAATTCTGCCATCAGAGGGACGTTTCTAAAGAGGGTGAATCAAAGACTACATTTCTCGTGTTCTCCATCCGGAGTTGTAATTCACTTGTTAATTTGGGAGATATTCATTTCTCAGATCTTCTGGAGCCATTTCCAAGTCTGAATTACTTGTTCCAGTGGTGTGTGTGTGTGTGTGTGTGTGTGTGTGTGTGTGTGTGCTCAAGGACAGATAACTGTTAGAATGGGGAAGAAAGGTAATCTTGTGAACTCCAGATGGTGCATGCTGGTAATCCCAGCAGCTGGGGAGGCTGAGGCAGGAGGATCCCAAATTCAAAGCCAGCCCTCAGAAACTTAGCAGGGCTCTAAGCAACTCAGCAAGACTCTGTTCCAAAATAAAATATAAAAAGGGCTAGGGATGTGACTCAATTTAAGTGCCCCTGGGTCCAATCCATAGTACCAGAAAAAAAAAAAAAAAGTCAGGGAAAGGTAATCCTGTTTCCCCTGAGATTAGGAAGGGAGAAAGATTAGGGAAAAGGAGGGAGAAAGGAAGAGAAAAGAACATGTCCTTTCTTAAAAATAAGTCACAGTGACAGAGCAGCAAGGGCTGTATTCAAAGCATAAAGTAGACCATAGTGATACTTTGAACTTTCGATCCTCCTGCCTCAGCCTCCCAAATTGCTGGGATTACAGGCATGCAGCAGGAAGCATTAAGTCCTTTATTGTTCTCTGCTCAAAGATGACTGGTTGTCTTTTTTTAAATATACATTCTTCAATTTTTTTTTAAAGTTGTAGATGGACACATTTATTAATTTACTTTTATGTGATGCCGAGGATTGAACCCAGTGCCTCAGACATGCTAGGCAAGTGCTCTACCACTGAGCCACAACACCAGCCCTGAACTCTCTCTAGAGATTGCTCTTTGCTTGAGCCTTATTTTACTTTCACTCTGCTTGTATTTATAATAAATTTCTCCTGCATGGCTTTTGGTGTCTTACTTCAAATTTTCTTTTGTTGAAACACAAGAACCAAGGTTTGAAGTTTCAGTTCCCCACTCTCCTATGACACTAATACAACAAGAAAAAAAAAGGATGCCTCTGAGGAACAGGACTTATAATATAAAGCTGCGCCCCCCCCACCCTTTAAGCTGCAGTCATTTCCCTTCCTCCCAACTTCTTGTCATTCTGTGAACATCCTAGCTAGCTATTGGTTTATCAGTCAGCTTGCACGTATCCTTCTCCGTTATTGGTCCCCTGTTAGCACGGAATTCAACTGCTTAAGAAAATTTCCCCTACCATGCTCTCTCCTACATTTCACTCACTCTCTCTTTTCCTCTCTACTCTGCAGGGAGACACTTGGTTGCTTAATAAACTCTCTTGTGTGAGTTTCCCACGTCTGGAGTGGTTTCTGGGTTCTTACAGGACTAAGGTCAGGAAATATGTATTTGTTTTTCATTGTAAGTCTTTCGATAGCATTTATTTTACAACCATGTGCATGTATTACTGCTTCTTTTACATTTTTATTTTTTCCCCAATTATAATAGTAACACTTTTTTTTTTTTTTTTTTTTTGGTGCTGGGGATCGAACCCAGGGCCTTGTGTTTGCAAGGCAAGCACTCTACCAACTGAGCTATCTCCCCAGCCCAGTAACACATATTTATTCTTTGTTCTCTATGTGTGTGTGTGTTTGCACCGTGTGTGGTACTAGAGATTAAACCCAGCACTTCATGCATACTAGGCAAGTGCTCTACCATTGAGCTACATTCCCTTTAAAAAAAATTTTTTTTTTTTTTGTACTGGGTATTGGCATCAGATCTGCTATTTTGCTGCCACCAGTATTCTGCCTCCCCCACACCACTTTGTGGCCCAGATTGTTAGCCCTCAAACTTCCTAGCCAGTTATTAGCCCGCAAAATTCCACTACTTAAGAATAGCTCATCCAGGGCTGGGAATATAGCTCAGTTGGTTGAGTGCTTGCCTCACAAGCACTAGGCCCTGGGTTCAAATCCCCAGTACCGCCCCCCCCAAAAAATAGCTTCTCCCCTCCTCTCCCCCTTAAGAAAATCTCTTGTGTGAGTGCCGGCTTCTGGGTACTTTCACTGAGGATTGAATCCAGAGGTACTTCACCACTGAGCACATCCCCAGTCCTTTATTTTTTATTTTTTTTTTATTTCTTATTTTGAGACTGGGTCTCTAAGTTGCTCAGGGCCTTGTTAGGTTGCTTAGGTTGACTTTGCTGAGGTGATCTTTATGCCTCAGCCTCCCTAGTCCCTGGGATTACACAGGTGACACAACTTCCTACTGAATGTTTTTAAATAAACTTAGTGAGCATAATTTAATACAATAAAATGCACCTGTTTAAGTGTAGTGTTTAATGAGTTTCAACAAATGTTTGCATCAGCCAGGGATTGCAGCATACACCTGTCATCCCAGCCACTAGGGAGGCTAAAAACAGGAGGATCACAAGTTTGAGGTCAGTCTTAGCAATTTAGCCAGGCTGTAAGCAATTTAGCAAGACCCTGTCTCAAAACTAAAAAGGGGTGGGGATAAAATTCAGTGATAAATAACCCCTGGGTTGAATCCCCAGTACCAAAAAAAATAAAAAATAAAAACAAAAGACAGTTTGCATCAATGTAACTACCACTATAATCAAGATTTAGAACATTGTATTAACAGAATGAGATCTTTACTGTCAATTCCCAATGCCTGTTCTTAGCCCCAGGCAACTGCTGATTAGCTGGCATTATAGATTAGTTTGATTAGGTTTGGTTTGGTCTGGTACTGGGGATTCAATGCAGACATGCTATACCACTGACACATCCCAGTTCTTTTCTTTTTATTTTGACAGAAAACTTGCTAAATTGCTGAGTGTCTCACTAAATTGCTTAGGCTGGCCTTGAATTTGCTATTCTCCTGCATCAGTTTCCCGAGTCACTGGGATTACAGGTATGCACCAAAGTGCCTGGCCGGGAATTTAAAATTTTGATGATATCCTATTTATAGGATTTTTTTTTTTTTTTAATGGTTTGTGTTTCTTATCTTTTTTTTTTTTCCTCTGCACTCTCGGTACAATCCAGAAACAGGAAGCCTGATGGATAAACATCTTGTGACAAGAGTCAAAACAATGCCCTTAGCCAGGCATGGTGGCACATGCCTATAATTCCAGCAGTTTGGGAGGCTGAGGCAAGAGGATCACAAGTTTGAGTCCAGCCTCAGCAATTTAGTGAGGCCCTAAGCAACTCAGTTGAGACCTGTCTCTACGAAATATAAAAGAGCTGGGGATGTGGCTCAGTTGTAAGCACCCCTGGTTTTAATCCCTGTTACTAAACAAATACAAACAACAAACAAATAAACTATTCCCTAGAACTTGATGACACATGCCTATAATCCCAGCAGCTCAAGAAGCTGAGGCAGGAGACTCACAAGTTTGAGTCCAGCCTCAGCATTTAGCAACACTCTGTCTCAAAATTAAAAATAAAAAGGACTTGGGATGTGGCTTAGTGGTAAGTGACCCTGGATTCACTCCTTAGTACAAATCACCCAACCAACAAACTATGCCTTAGGCAAGGGGCACTTTATTTCATAACAAAAGCTGCCCATAAATCCTGAGATCCACAAGACCAGGCCTGACCTAGATCACCTGCTGTGGCAGCAGGCAGTGCAATCCCTCCAGGTATGCAGGACCCCCCATTTCCCTCAATCCCCTTTCTATAAAATCTCATAGTCCTTGTCAACCCCTCAAAGACAGATTAAGGACAAGAGTCCCCTGGTCTTCCTGGTGTGGCTACACTGATTGAAGTTTCTTTCAAGCTTTTCATCATCACCTTTTTTTGATTTGGGGGGCAAGTGGCTGTACCTTATTATTGGTTTCCCAGAGTCAGATGTCTGACCTAGGACTGTTGCCAAAGCTCAGTCCTTTCCCTGATGCCAATCCAATAATGAGGACATGGTTTTGAGAAAAAGGAAAAGTTGTGTTGCTTTGCTAGCAAAGGAGAAACACAGGGACTCCTGTCCAGAGGCTGTGATTATGCCCATCATGGGGAGCAGGGGGCGTTTAAAGAGGTTGAATCTAAGACTACATTGCACATGTTCTGGAGATGTGATTCTGGAGTTGTAATTCACTTGTTTATTTGGGAGATAATCATTTCTGAGATCTTCTGATCCCCAAAGTCTGGATGGGTTTGTTCCTATGGTGGGTGTATACTCAGGGACAGATAACTTTGACTAGGATAGGGAAGAAAGGTAATCTTGTTTCCCCTGAGATTAGAAGGAAGAGATTAGGGAGGAGGCAGAGAGAGAGGAAGAGAAAGAAAACAAGTCCATTTTTAAAATAAGTTGCAATGGCAGAGAAGCAAGGGTTATATTCAAAGCATAAAGTGGACCATCATTACAGGACTGCTGGTCACAGTCTTAGCTAATCTGTCTTTGCATTCCGTATACATTTTGGAATCACCTTATCAACTTCTAATAAAATCCATCTTGAATTTTTTATTGGAATTGCAAAAATCTGTAGGTCATTTTTGGGAAGTACTGACAATACCTACTTTTCCATGGTATATTTTCCCTTTACTTAGGTTTTCTATAATTTTCCTCAGCAATATTTTGTGGGTTTAACAGGCCTTAAACATTTTAAAAAGTATACCCCTACCCAAGTGTGTGGCACATGTCTGTAATTCCAGTGACTCAGGAGGCTGTGGCAGGAGGATTCGAGTTCAAAGCCAGCCTCAGCAATTTAGCAAGGCCCTAAGCAACTCAGAGAGACCCTGTCTCTAAATAAAATATTAAAAATAGCTGGGGATGTGGCTCAGTGGTTGAGCACTCCTGGGTTCAATCCCAGGTGCCAAAGGAAAAAGGTATCCCTAAAGACATCATGGTTTGGACATTATTTAAGTAGTATTTTTTCTTTTTTCAGTACTGAGAATTAAACCCAGGGTTACTCTTTGACTGAACTCCATTCCAGCCCCTTAATTTTTCATTTGAGACAAGATCTTGCTAAGAGGTCCAGATTGGTCCTAAAGTTGCAATCCTCCTGCCTTAGTCTCATGAGTATTAGGTATGGGCCACCACAGTCAGCTCGTATTGTTTTTCAAATTTCAATATCTGATTATTCCTTGCTAGTAATTTTAATTTTGTTGTTTTGTTTTTAGTTGTAGATGGTCACAATGACTATTTATTTTTATGTGGTGCTGTGGACTGACCTAAATGCCTCACATATGCTAGGCAAGTGCTCTACCACTAGACCAAATCCCAGCCCTGCTAGTAGTTTTTATACGTTTACATTTTGTATATTATCATATACTGTGACCTTCCTAAATTTAATTATGGATCTTATGTTTTTTTTTTTCTTTTTGTACATCCCATTGTATTTTTTTGTCTGTTTGTTTCAGTACCACAGATTGAACCCAGGGCTACTTAACCACTGAGCCACATCTCCAGGCCTTTTTATTTTTTATTTTAAGAGGATCTTGCTAAGTTGCTTAGGGCCTTGCTAAATTACTGAAGCTAGGATTGAATTTCCAGTCTTCCTAGCTCAGTCACCTGGGTTGCTGGGATAATCGGCCTGTGCCACCACACCAAGCCCAATTGGATTTGATATGTTCATGACCATGTCATCTCCAAACTAGTTTGTTGTGGGTTTGTTTGGTACTGGAAATTGAACCCAAGTGCACTTTACCACTGAGTTACATCCCTAGTCTTTTTTTTTTTTTTTTAAGTTGTAGATGGACACAGTACCTTTATTTTATTTATTTATGTGGTGCTGAAGATCGAACCCAGTGCCTCATGCATTCAAGTGCTCTACCACTGAGCTACAACCCCAGCCTCATCCCTAGTCTTCTTAATTTTTTATTTTGAGGCAAAGTCCAAGTTGCTGAGCCTTCCTTGAACTTTTGTTTCTCCTACCTCAACCTCCTGAGTTCCTGGGATTCAAGGTGTGCACCAATGAGCCAGGCTTGTTGTGCTTTTTGTTAACATAAATGTACAATTTTGTAAAAAAAAAAAAAAAAAATTATTTAACCATTGAGATAGTCATGGAGTCATTCTTCTTTATTCTATTATGAAGTATTATATTTTCATATTAAATCATACTTGCATTCCTAGGACACTTAGTAATGTGGTATTACCTTTTTTCTGGATTCTACTTAATATTTTTTTTTTCTACTTAATATTTTGTCAAAGATTTTTGCAGCTTTGTTCATGAGGAATATAGTTGTAGGTTATAGTCTTATTGAGATGTTGTCTGGTTTGCTATCAGAGTTACACTGGCCTCATTAAATGAGTTAGGAAATGACCCTTCTTTTTTTATTTCCGGAAAGGACTAGTATTATCTCTTCTTTAAATATTTGATGGAAATTCATCCATGAAGCTATCTGGTTACAAAGTTTTCTTTGTTGGAAGTTCTTAAATTATGAATTCAATTTCTTTAATTCATTTAGGGGTATTCAGATTTTCTATTTCTTCTTGATCCACTTTTATGATTTTCTATGAATTTGTCTATTTCAATTAAGTTATTCAATTTGTGGGCATAGAAATTTTCATAGTATTCCCTTATTTACCCTTTTTTTTAATAGACACATACCTTTATTTTATTTATTTATATGTGGTGCTGAGAATCAAACCCAGTGTCTCACACATGCTAGGGAAGCGCTCTGCCACTGAGCCACAACCCCAGTCCCCCTTATCTACTTTTTAATGTATGTAGATTCTATAATGACAGTGTCTCATTCCTGACTTAGTAAACTGAGTCTTTTTTTTTTTTTTAATCTTGTTCCGTCTGGTTTAGTAATTTTATTGATCTTTCCAAAGAATTAACTTGAGGATTCATTGACTTTCTCTGTACTCTTTTAATTTTATTGAGTTTTATAATTATTCTTACATTGTTCAACTTTAATTTGCTTTTAGTTTTCTAAATTTAAGTAGAAGCTTAGATCAATAATTTTAGCTCTTTTTTTGTTTTGTTATATAAGCATTTCAAGCTACACAGATCTGTCCTATCTTTAGATTTTTCTTTTCTTTTTACTGCAACCAACACTAAAACAAATATAACTCCACATATAAAACTGTGAAAAAATTTTTGACAAAACAATACTTTTCCTTTATAATGGGCAAGGCATGCTGATATTATTCCATTTCATTAAGAAATGCTATTTAAGCCAGATAGATGGTGAACACACCTGGAATCCCAAGCACTCAAAAGCTAAGGCAGGAAGATTCCAAGTTCAAGACCAGCCTCAGCAACTAACTGAGGCCCTCAGTAACTTAGACCCTGTCTCAAAATAAAGAACACAAAGTGCTGGGGATGTAGCTCAGAGGTAAAGTGCCCCTGGGTTCAATCCCTAGAACCAAGAAAAATAAAAATAAAGAAGAAATGCTATTAATACCTGGGCACAGTGGCACAGGCCCATAATCCTAGCAACTTGGGAAACTGAGACAGGAGGATCATAAATTGAACACAACTTTAGCAACTTAGCAAGACCCTGTCTACAAATTAAAAATTAAAAGGGATGATGTTTTAGTCAGCTTTTTCACCACTGTGACTGAAAGACTCAACCAGAACAATTTTAGGAAGAAGAGTTTATTTGAGGGCTCACAGTTTCAGAGGTCTCTGTCCATTGAAGGCTGGCTCCATTTCTGGCTTGAGGTGAGGCAGAACATCATGACAGAAGAGTGAGGCTGAGGGAAAGTGACTGATGATCAGATAGCAGAGAGAGACCCCAGTCTCCAAATACAAAATATATAACCTATAGCCCTGCCCCCAATGAAGCACTTCCTCCGGTCACACTCCACCTGTCTTCAGTTACCACTCTGATAATCCCATCAGGGATCAATTCACTAATTAGGTTAAGGCTACAGCGTACTACTTCTCCAAACCTTCTTGCATTGTCTCACTCTTGAACTTTTCTAGGGACACCTCATCTAAACCATAACAGGTGATATATAGCTCAGTGATAAAATGCCCCTGTGTTCAAACCCTAAAACCAAAAAACAAACAAACACAGAAAAACTTTATATATAAAGTAAAAAACTGAACAGAAAAAAAATGAATACCAAAATACAGCTAAATACACAATACTATATCCTCTTAGATATATGCCATCATTAAAAATCTTCACAATGTAAGTTGTGAAACAGCATAGGGAAGCATTCATAAAGCAGGAAATGTACACAAGTATGATTACAACTATATAGCAGAAAGAAAATTCCACATGGAGAGACTGGAATGAACAAAAGTGTTACTTGCTTTTTCCATTGGGATAAATGAGAGTACATTTTTTCCTCTCTCTCTGTATTTTCCAAATTCTATTAAATAGCATGCTAATTTAGAAATGAAACATTGACTGAAAATGTTGGCTCACAGGATTTACAATGGAAAAATACACAATAAAAAGTACAGGAAGAGTATTTACAGTATAGTTGTAACTGTGTTTCAAGTGTACATATGTATGAGGAAAGAGTGAAAGAATACAGAGAAAAATGTCAAAATGCAAGGAAGGGTTGAATAAAGTGTGATTGTAGTTAAGGAATTTTTTTCTCTTTCTAAATTTTCTATAAGGTATTTACTTGTATTACTTTTGTTGGGGGGGCATACTGGGGATTGAATTTGGGGGCACATGACCACTGAGTCACATCCCCAACCCAATTTTATATTTTATTTAGAGACAGGGTCTCACCGAGTTGCTAGGGCCTTGCTAAGTTGCTGAGGCTGGCTTTGAACTCGCCATCCTCCTGCCTCAGTGTATTACTTTTGTAATAAAATCTTTTTTTTTTTTTTTTTTTTTTTTTTTTTAATTTTTGGGTGCTGGGGATTGAACCCAGGGCCTTGTGCTTGCGAAGCAGGCACTCTACCAACTGAGCTATATCCCAGTCCCTAATAAAACCTTTTTGATTACCATACCTGGCTGGAACAGATGGAGTTAATTTCCCCCAGGTCACCTAATATACCTCAGGCCTCATCTCAACTTGCTGCTAAGGCTTGCCTTGTGTCAAAATAACAAGACATAAAGGACATTTAGATTCTACCTTGTCGTGTTGGGATTTATCAAGCCCATAGGAAGATGAGGAGAAAAATGTAGTTTAGGGTACATGAGTGTTACACTGAGAAAATAACCAGAAAGCTCATTTAGTCTTGGGAGTCAAAGTTTATCTCCACTACACTGTCCAAAAGAATTTTGTGAAATGACAGTAATGTTTTAAATCTGTGCTGTTCTCTATGGTAACCATTTGCCATACTGGACCATTGAGTATTAGAATTGTGACAAGTGCAACTAAGGAATGGAATTCTAATTTTACTTAATTTTAATTAAAAAAAAAATGTTTTTTTGGTACCAGGGATTGAACCCTGGGTCACTTAAATATCTCCAGCCCTTTTTATATTTTATTTTGAGACAGGGTCTTGCCTAGTTGCTTAGAGTCTTACTAAATTGCTGAGGCTAGCTTTGAACTTGCCATCCTCCTGCCTCTGCCCCCTGAGCTACTGGGATTACAGGT
This sequence comes from Sciurus vulgaris, assembly GCF_902686455.1. Lineage (NCBI taxonomy): Eukaryota > Metazoa > Chordata > Mammalia > Rodentia > Sciuridae > Sciurus > Sciurus vulgaris. The sequence goes on from NC_136462.1 coordinate 90,635,402, forward strand.
GTGCGCCATCGCACCTGACTCAATTTTAAAATTAAGGGGCTGGGACTGGGGCTCAGTGGCTTGTACTTGCCTAGCATGTGCAAGGCACTGGGTTCAATTCTCAGCATCACATATAAATAAATAAATTAAATAAAGGTATTGTGTCCATCTACAAAAACTTTTTTTGAAAAAGAATGCAAAATTAATAGCTACATATGGCTAAAGGCTACCATATGGAGTCTTTTGTTGTTGTTGTTGTTGTTTGGTCCTGGGGACTGAACCAGGGGCTTTACCACTGAGCTACATCCCCAGTCATTTTTATTTTTTGTTTTGAGAAAGGGTCTTGTTAAATTGTGAGGCTTGCCTTGAATTTGGGATCCTCCTCAGTGTCCCATGTAGGTGGGATTAGAAGTCTGCCCGACCATGCTTAGCTGTTGTTCTTTTTCCAAGCACAACAAAGCCTATATAATGAAAGAAAAATCCTTTTTAATATGAAAATGATTGCATTTTATATTTCATAGTGTGTGTGTGCGCTGTGAGTGGTAACTTAATGATTCCACAAGAAACTGAACAATTCTAAGAATTTTACAGGAATTTATACCCTTTCTAGAGTATCCCAAGATTAACCACATTCTGGGCTCAACCTGAAAAGCACCCACTTGAAATGATCCAGCAAGCACATTAGCCCCAAGTGATTTTCTAAACTAGGGACAAGGTGAGACAAGTCAACTTTGGACTGAGGTGACTATTGTTGGACCTGCCTTAATCTTACACTCGGCCTAGAACTGGATTCTGCAGTTAGGGTGGCACAGCAATTCTTTATCACTCATAATCGAATCAGCTGGTACAGACAATGATGTTCCTAACTTTGTCCCTAAATTTCCCTTAAGTGCAATAAGTAATGTAATCCTGTAACAGTCAAATTATAGATTTCTAAACTGTACTCTAGACCTGGAAATCCAGATGTATTCCAACGTCTTCCTACCCAACCCAATTAAGGAGAGAATTAACCGAAGCTAAAACAGGTTTATTGGTTATTTTATGCCAAAGAATGTGAGCAATTTGCAAGTACTCAAAATAAAAAGGGCTCAATACAAGCTGCCTCCCCCTTTTACCCTACGTGTACCAACTCCAGGCAAATAGAAGGCAATCAAACGTCGAGTCCAATTGAAGATACACTAAAAAGAAGTTCAGAGCCCCTGCTTGTTAGGAAAATAAATATAATCTGCTGAAAGTAACTGAAATAAAAACAAATTAAAATTGAGATGATTCCTACAATAATATCAACTATTGTTTGTCCATAACATAAGAGATAAAACATTCAAAATTTAGACATGAAGTTATATTTTAAGGAGAAAAGTACTGGCAATTTGTCAGGTATCAATATTTTTCAGCCTATGAATAGGAATTTTGCAGATTCCCCTTCAAACAATCTGAAAGCCAAAACACAAAGCAAAAATTTTAAGTGATAGATTCTTCCTGATACTAAGGCCAAGATTTTTGCCTTCTTCAAATACTCTTAACCTAAATTATGAGAAATAATCTACTCTGTCCACTGGCAACATTTCTGCATGGTGACATAATCAGAACTTGTACTTCTTTCATTAGATATTTGTTCTCATTCTAATCCAAATACCAGGAATTCAGCAGTAAGCAAGAGGATATAATTTTCCCTGAAGCCTATGATGGAAGCATAACAAAACTTATGAGAAACTTATGCACTTTGAAAAGTCCTGGGTGGCAGAGAAATGAGTCATCTTTATGGCCTCAGGGACAAACTACAAATCTTTTTATTTATTTATTTACTTATTTATAGATGGACACAATACCTTTATTTTATGTATTTATTTATTTATTGTGGTGATGGGGATTGAACCCTGGCCTTGGGCCTGCAAGGCAAGCACTCTACCTACTGAGCTATATCCCCAGCCCTATTTATCTTTATGTGGTGCTGAGGATCAAACCCAGCACCTCACAGGTTCTAGGGAAGAACTCTACCACTGAGCCACAGTCCCAGCCCTAAATCTTAAGGCAGATTTAAAGAAGGATTTATCCATGAATCTGTTTTCTCCAAGGCTGGACAGGGAGGGAGTGTGGAAATCACAACTTTCTTCAAAGGATGAAAGGTGTCACTTGGTGACACTCTGGTTTCCTGAGGAAGAGAAGTAGACACTGAAACATCTTGCTTTGGGCATGTGAAATCTTCCTTATTTTCCACCATCAATAACTGTTCTATCTCTTCTTTCAAAGAAAAACTTGCCTGGAACTGATGCTTGGGTATCATAAAGTGTTCTTTCTGAGTTATTCTTTGCTCCTTTAACCCTTTTAACTCAGGACAAATGAGTTTGTTACTGGAATAGTCACTAGCTTTTCCTTCTTTTATAGGAGGTAGATGAGACTTCACTATGTTTTGTTTAGATTCTTCTTTCAAAAAATTCGCATCCTCATGACATTCCGGAGATGTAAAACTTGGGGCTTTATCTCCTCCAGAATTTTTACAAAATAAGAAGCCTCTGACTTTTTCCTCTTTTCCTGTTGTCTCTGCTACTGATTTCTTTGGGCATAGCTCAGTCCTTATTAGGAGTCCCTTTGCATTCACTTTGTATTCTTTTGCAGCTCTCTCTCTGCGCTCCTTCTGGAAGTCCTTGAGTTGAAGTAGCTCCTCGGGCAGCTCCATACATGTAGGCTAAGAAAAGAAAATGAACACTGGATTATGATAACTAAACTTTAGAATGTGATACTTAAAAGTCACTTCTATCACACCTGACAAGAATAAGTACACTAGAGTCTATTCAAATGTGTTCATACATCACCCTCTAGTGTCTTCAACTACAATTGTACAATTTTTTTGAGCAAAAATATTTTGAAAAGGTAATGAGTCCACATGAGTGTACATGTATACATATATATGTGTAAAGATTATACAAAAAAAGTAACTCTCCAAACCTGGTCCCAGTAGTCTTAGCAGGTAACATCCTCTAAAAAGCTGTTTCTTATGTAACCTACCAGGAAAAGTCTGCATATATGATCATAAGTGTATACATATACACCTTACTATGTATTTATATTTCCATGTTTCCTATACATTACTTTATTATTATTTCCTGTGGGGGTTACTGGGAATTGAACTTAGGGGAACTAGGCCACTGAGCCACATCCCCAGCCCTATTTTTTATTTTATTTAGAGATAGGGTCTCACTGAGTTGCTTAGCACCTCGCTTTTGCTGAGGCTGGCTTTAAATTCTCGATCCTCCTGCCTCAGCCTCCCAAGCCACTAAGATTACAGGCATGCACCACCATGCCTGGCACTTTTTAAAAAATTTGTAATACTACTGATTCCAACCCAGAGCCTTGCCCATGGTAGCCTAGTGCTTTACCCCTGAGCAACAAGTGCCCCTCCCCACCCCTCGCAGTCCTATTGGCATTTTTAGTTTTTCCCCAAACTTTTAATGTTGGTAACTTTCTAAAATCATTCTACACAAATGGTACCATACTGTTATATATTCTTCAGCATCTTGTTTTTTCTTTTTAACTAAAAAATTTGTTTAGAAGATTGCTTCATATTAGCATTTCTAAGGGCTATGTGAACATACTGTAACTTACTTAACCAATCTTGTGTTCCCCCAATCCCTGACACACACAACACACACACATACATAGTATACTGGGGACTAAACCCACTAAGCTATGTTCCCAGCCCTTTTTATTTTTCATTTTGAGGCAGGGTCTAGTTATGTTGCCCAGATTGACCTCAAAGTCCTGTGCTCAAGTGATCTTTCTGCTTCGGCCTCCCAAACAGCTAAGACCACAGGCACATGTCATTGGGCCCAACTATCACACCAAGTCTGCAAAGTCAAATTTATTAACTTTTTAAGTATGAACTTTGAGCATTTTTTAATACTTATTAAAAAAACCCTCCTGTATTAAAATTTTTAAACTCTTTTTTTCTAATAATTTTCTAATTTCATTTTAAAAAATTTTAGTTGTATAAGAACACAATACCTTTATTATTTAATTTTTATGTGGTACTAAGGATTGAACCCAGTGCCTTACACATGCTAGGCAAGCGCTGACCACTGAGATGCAACCCCAGTCCCATCTAATTTCATTTTCTTAATCCAACTACTTGATCCAAGGAGTTTATTTTGTTGTAATGAAAGAGAACAATCCAACTTTGATTCTCTTCCCCTAAACTTGTAAATTAATTGCCTAAGACCCTTTACTGAATAATCTCTCTCATTGTCTGGAAATGCTACTTTATCACAATCATCTTGGCAAATTGATACTGATTTTATTTCTTGGCTTTCTACTCCATTCCATTGACCTGTTTAGTCATGTACCAGTTAAAAACTGTTTTATTTAATGTAGCTTTGTTTTAATATTTTACAAAGCCAGTCTTCCTTCAATATACTCCTTTCCCTAAGGTTTCCTGGCTATTCTTGCATATTTATTGTTTCTACAAACTTTGTAATGGCAGTCTGTCAAAATAATCTAGGTGTGCTGGGCGTGGTGGCACACACCTGAAATCCCAGCAGCTCGGATGGTTGAGGCAGGAGAATCAAGAGTTCAAAGTCTAGCATCAGCAAGGCACTAAGCAACTCACTGAGACCCTGTCGCTAAATAAAATATAAAAAAGGGCTGGGGATGTGGCTCAGTTGTTGAGTGCCCCTGAGGGCAATCCCTGGTGGTACCACCACCATCATCATCATCATCATCATCCAGGTGTTACTATTTTTCATTGGAATATATTAAATTCAAAGGTTAATTTAGGAATAATCAATAGCCAAAAATTCTTAGTGTTCCCATTCATTTAAGTCTTCTCTTATGCTATGCAGTAATATTAAAATGTTTGCCTCATTTATATATTCCACCTTTCTAGTTGGATTTATTTCTAGGCAACCTATCTTCTTTTGTTTAGTACCAAGGATTGAACCCAGGGGCGCTTAACCACTGAACCACATCCCTAGCCCTTTTAATGTTTTATTTTGAGACAGTTCTCAATAGTTGCTTAGGGTCTCACTAAATTGTTGAGGCTGGTTTTGAACTTGCAATCCTCCTGTCTCAGTCTCCCAAGCTGATATATATATATATATTTGTTTTGTTTTGGTTTTGTTTTTGTTTTGTGGTGCTGGGGATTGAACCCAGGGCTTTGCGCATGCAAGGCAAGCACTCTACCAATTGAGCTATATCCCCAGCCCATCCTATATATTTTTTGGTACTGGGGATTGAACTCACGGCCTTGTGCTTACGAGGTAAACACTCTACCAACTGAGCTATATCCCCAGCCCCCTATATATTTTTTTAAAAATATTTTTTAGTTGTAGATGGACACAATGCCTTTATTTATTTATTTTTTATGTGGTGCTGAGGATCAAACCCAGTGCCTCATGTGTGCTAGGTGAGCACATTACCACTGAGCTATAACCCCAGCCCCCTTCTATATATATATATATATATTTTTTTTTTTTTTTTAATACTTTCTCTTAGTTGGCAATGGACCTTTATTTTATTTATTTGGAGGTGGTGCTGAGAATTGAACCCAGTGCCTCGCACTTGCTAGACAAGTACTCTGCCACTGAGCCACAACCCCAGTACCCATCCTATAATTTTTGATAAAACTATAAATAGGTTGTTTTCTCCCATTATATTTTCTAGTTATTTATATAGTTTTAGAAACCCTATTAACTTTTATATTTTTACTACTTTACTAAATTGTCTTTTTGTTTATGGTAGTTTTTATTCGTTTGGTATTTTTTCTTTTTTCTTTTCTTTTTCTTGGTACTGGGGATTGAACTCAAGTGTTTTCTACCAAGGAGCTACATCCCCAGCACTTTTTATTTTGAGACAGGGTATTGCTAAATTGCTTAGGGCCTGGCTAAGCTGCTGAGGCTGGCTTTGAATTTGTGATCCTCTTGCCTCAGTTGCTGGGATTATAGGCATGCACCACCATGATCAGACCAGAGTGTCTTGTCATGTTAGAAAAGTATCCATCCCCTGACTTTTTTAATTAATTTTTTTTTTATTTTTACAGACAGGATTTTGATTCATTGTACACAAATAGAGTACAACTTTCATTTTTATGGTTGTACACAATGTAGATTCATACCATTCATGTAATCATATATATACATAGGGTACTGTCTATTTCATTCTACTATCTTTCTGTCCCCCACCCCCTCTCACCCCATTTTCATCTACACCTTCCAACGTTCCTTCATTCTTCTCTTCCCCACGCCACCCCCCTCTTTATATATTGTCATCCACATATCAAAGAAAACATTCGGCCTTTCCATCCAACTTTAACCAGTAATGCATGAAAAGTATTACCCAAAACTTTCAGCATTTATGAGATAACTATAAGACTTTCTTGACTCTACTAAAATGGAGAATTTCTTAACATTAAACCATGTTTGCAAATTGGAGAATATCATGCTAAGTGAGATAAGCCAATCTCAAAAAACCAAAGGTCAAATGATATCGCTAATAAGTGGATGAGGACACATAATGGGGGAAGGGAGGGGTTAGTGTTAGGGTTAGAGTTAGGGTTAGGGAGGGGGGCAAGAATGGAGGAAGGAAGGACTGTATAGAGGGAAAAGAGGGGTGTGGGGGAGGGAAAAAATAACAGAATGAATCAAACAACATTACCCTATGTAAATCTATGATTACACAAATGGTATGCCTTTACGCCATGTACAAACAGAGAAACAACATGTATCCCATTTGTTTACAATAAAAATAAATAAATAAACTCTTATGTGAAAAAAAAAAAACCATGTTTGCAACTAGAATCCAGTGACACATTAAAAGAAAAATATATAGGTCTTTTGTAGTTCATAAGCATGATAACTGGATTTTCATGATATTGTGAGATGTTTCTTTCTCAAGGTTTGCTATGATATCGGCACATTACTGGTCTGACATGAAAAAAAAGCAAAATGTAATACATTTAAGTGAAGTTTGTATACATGTTTATTTTTAATTGTATTAAAAATACATATTAATTGTACATACTTATCAAGTACAGTGCACATTTTAATGTATGTATACATGTGGTGAACTGAGTAAATATCTTGGGCTTTTTCAGCTGCAAACTGTCTCATTTACAGATGGTCCTTGACTTATGATGGTTTGACTTATATATGTTGTTTTTTTGCAGGGGATGGTTCACCAACTGCTCATCTATACACTCTTTTATTACTCAGGTTGCATAAAAATAACTCATGAAATCTTAAGTTTACCTGCTTTGACAGAAACATTTTGGGAAAAGGTGCTGAAAGGGATGGGTCGAGCACAGCCGTATTCTCTTTAAGAATATTTATCACCAAGTCTGCCCCATGAAAGTTACTAGTTTGTAGAATCGGTATCATTGTGCCCTCATGAGGAAGAGGCAGAAACTGCAGAAAAGGAGGCCCTGAAGACACACCAAGAGAGCTGCACCTACCTCCATGCCTGCAAGCCGGTCTGCAGACCCTTCTCGATAGGTGTTTAGGTACCCATCCACCAGGGTAGTTAGGTCAGACATCATCTCATCCAGAAGTACCAAGCGAAGGGGTAACAGGTAGGTCGCTTCCAGGGCCAAAATTTTCAACAAAGAGGGTGGAAGAGGTCGTGTGAACCACACTTCTGGATTTTCCTGGAACCACCAAAATTTTTTTTTTTTTTTTTAAATGAAGAGCAAGCAAAACTTTACAGAAAATAATTGTATAAAAGTTGCTTAATCTAAAATAGTGTTATTTCCTTCTATTTTTACCTCCTTTCACACTATCGGTAGCCTTCTGAGTGTGTATATGCACACACATGCTTACATACACCGTACGCATGTGAGACAGAGTTGGGGATTGGTTGGTCAATCACGAATTCTCAAAGTTGGAGGCAGCAGACTGGAGTAATGTCCAAACTGTAGACAGTATGGTCATGATCTAAGTTTATATACAAGTATATGGTCAAATTATAAACAAAATTTTGGGAGAAATTACTTATGACTTTGTTTCCCTCACCTTAATACAAATTCCTCTTTTGTTGGGGAACAGAGGATTTAGGATTAAACCCAGGAGTGCTTAACTACTGAGCCATATCCCAAATTGCCAAATCTGGCTTTGAACTCAAGATTCTCTTACCTCAGCCTCCTGAGTCACTGGGATTACCAGGGTGAGACACCACGCCTAGCTTAATCCAAATTCCATAAAAATTTCCCCATTATCCCAACTTGAAATTTTATTTCAGAGTACTTTTTTTTGGCGGGGGTGGGGGGTGGGGGGGGGCACCAGAGATTGAACCCAGAGGCACTTAAACACATCCCCAGCCCTTTTTATTTTGAGACAGGGTCTCACTAAGTCACTTAGGGCCTTGCTAAATTGCTGAGGCTGGCTTTCAACTTTAATCCTTTGAGCCTCAGCCTCCCAAATTTCTGGGACTATAGGTGAGCACAATAGAGCCTGGTTTATATTTCAGAGTACTTTTAAAATGATAATCAACAAATCTTTTATCTAACTGAAACCACAACTACTTGGTGTAACCAAGATTCTGGCAATGCTCACATGCTTACATGGCAGTCAACATTTGTGTACATGATAGGCTTGTTTTTTTTTTTTTTTTGGACTGGGGATTGAAGCCAAGGGCAGTAATCATTGAGAAACATCCCCAGCCCTTTATTTATTTATTTGTTTGTTTGTTTATTTATATTTTGAGACAGGATTTCATGAAGTTGCTAAGGTCCTCACTAAATTACTGAGGCTGTCTTTGAATTTGTGCTTCCCCTGTCTCAGTTTCTGAAGCCCATTGGATTACAGGATTATAGGCATGTGCCACTGCACCCGGCAACATAATAGGCTATTAATGCTGCTCAGGAAAATACTTGAAAAATTAATGTCAAATGGGATATCCCTTAATACTTACCCGAATCAGTTTTTGTCTTTCCTCTAGAAAGAAAAGATATTTAGGTGCTACTTTAAGGTGTCTAGTTAAGTTTTCCATAAGAGTACTGATGCAATTTGGAAGAAAGCCACCTGTTTCCATGGAAAATTGAAGGACATCTGCTACCTGCAGTGTTAAGAGAGACAAATTAACCAGTTTAAGTCTATACAGAAAACTACCTCAAAATTATCTTAAAAACTATTTTAGCTAAGAGTGATGGTGCACACTTATAATCCCAGAGGCTCAGGAGGCTAAGGCAGGAGGATCAAAAGTTCAAAGTAAGACTTAGCAACTTAGTAAGGCCCCAAGAGACTTAGTGAGGCCCTAAGCAACTTAGTGAGACCCTGTCTGAAAATAAAAACTAAAAAGACCTGGGGATGTGGCTCAGTAGCTAAATAACCCTGGGTTCAATCCCTGGTACCAAAAAAAAAAAAAAAAAAAATCCATGTTAAGTTTTAAGTTTTAACTGTCTTAACAACTATTTTAAGCTAGGCACAGTGGGGCACACCTGTAATCCCAGCAGCTTGGGAGTCTGAGGCAGGAGGATCTAGAGTTCAAAGTCAGCCTCAGCAGTTTAGAAAGACCCTAAGCAACTCAGTAAGACCCTGTATCTAAATAAAATACAAAAAAGGGCTGGGGATGCAGTTCAGTGGGTAAGTGCCCACTCCCCAGTATGAGAAAAAAAGAAAAAACTAGTTTAAATACCATTTCCCCAAGGATCCACATGTTAGGCCACACCATCCGGAAATTTAAAGTTGTTTATTATTTTGAAATAATTTTTAAAAGTAGAGACTACTAATTTGTCTCTCTCTCTCTGTCTGTCTGTATTGGGGACTGAATCCAGGGCCTCATGCACACTAGGCAAGTGCTTCTCTACCACTGAGCTATACCACAACTCATTTAGTTTAGTTTAGTTTAGTTTAGTTTTTGGTACCAGGGATTGAACCTGGGGTAACTTAACCATTCATCCACATCCCCAGTCCTTTTTATTTTTTATTTAGAGACAGGGTCTTGCTGAGTTGTTTAGGAACTTGATAAACCACTGAGGTAGGTTTTGAACTCAAGATTCTCCTGCCTCAGCCTCCTGCACCACTGGGATTACAGGTGTACCTGACACCACCCAGCTCCCAGCCCTTTAAAAAAATTTTTTGTTTTTATTTGTTCTTTTTAGATATACCTGATAGTAGAGTGTATTTTGGCATATCACACATACATGGAGTATAACTTCCCATTCTTGTGGTTGTACATGATGTGGAGTTACACTAGTTATGTATTCATACATGAATATAGGAAAGTTATGTCCAATTAATCCTATTGTCTTTCCTCTTTTCATCCCTGTTCCCTTCCCTTTATTCTCCTTTGTCTAATCCAATGAACTTCTATTTTTTCCCTCCCCACCCCTCATTTTTTTTTTTTTTTTTTTTTTTTTTTTTTTAATTGTGAGACAGGGTCTCAACAAGTTGCCTAGGCCAGCCTCAAACTTGCCGTACTCCTGTCTTGGTCTCTTTAGTAGCTGGGATTACAGGCTTATGCCACCACACCTAGGTAATGTGTTCTTTTCTATTTTCTTTTATTTACCTGCTATAATGTCACTTATTATGTTTTGATGCCTGTGGAAACGAAAAGGAAAAGAAAGAAAAGAATTGGGCAAAGGAAAATAAAATTCAAGAATTTTTTCTATTATCTATTAGCAACTTTATTAGTAAAGTTTTGGTATGAAAAGGGAATCAAATTAAGAATTGCAATAACTTGGGGCTGGGGTTGTGGTTCAGTGGTATAATGCTTGCCTAGCACATGTGAAGCACTGGGTTTGATCCTCAGCACCACATAAAAATAAATAACTAAAATAAAGGTATTGTGTCCCTCTACAACTAAAAAAAATTTTTAAAAACATTTTAAAAATAATTGCAGTAACTGTTTGTGGTAGGCTGAATAATGATCCCCACAATATAACATCCTAATCCCTGGAACATGTGAATATTATCTGATATTACAAAAGGGACTTTACCACTGTGATTAAGTTAAAGACCTGGAGATGAGGAGATTATCCTGAATCGCCTGGGTGGACTCTAAATGTACCCACAAGTGTTTCCTTTCTTTTAAAAATATTTTTTAGTTGTACTTAGTCTACCACTGAGCCCCAGCCCCAGCCCACAAGTGTTTCTTTATTTTTTATTTATTTATTTATTTATTTATTTAATTTTTTTGGGTGCTGGGGATCGAACCCAGGGCCTTGTGCTTACAAGGCAAGCACTCTACCGACTGAAGTGTTTCTTTAAAAAGGAGACAGTGAAGATTTTACTATGGTCAGAGGAGGTGACCCAATGGTGGAAGTGGAGAACTGAAGGCTGCATTTTAATGATGGAGGAGGGGTCATGAGGAAAGGAATACAAGCAGTCACTAGATTCTAAAAAGTACAAGGCAAGTCTCCCCTGAGAACCTCTAGAAGAAACCCTGCTGACAGCTTGACTTCAACCCAGGAAAAGTGATTTGAGACTTCTGCTCTCCAGAATAGTACGAGAATAAATTTGTGTTGTTTTAGATCACCAAATTTGTGGTGATTTGTTACATCAACAATAGGAACCCAATATACTGTATTAAAGGAAAATAAATTGGTGAAATTCCAAACTCCTGCTTTTATACTTTGGAAATCTAAAAAGAAAAATTTGGAAAGATATTCTGGCGGCTTCACTAGAAATACATATACGCTTTAATCAAGAAGCCTGATGGAGCAGGTGTAGAGTTGCATGCCTATAATCCCAATGGGCTTAGTGGGGCTGAGGCAGGAGGATTGTAAATTCAAGGCCAGCCTCAGCAATTTATGGAGGACCTAAGCCATTTAGTGAGACTACCTCAAAATAAAAAATAGCTTGTTACGTAGCACAGTGGTAAATTGACCTTGGGTTAAATCCCTAGTACCTACCTGCACTTCCCCCGCAAAAAGAACCCTGATGGCCTCAAGGGAAAAATGAACAATTCTGTTACATTTTAGAGTAAGAATAGCATAGAAGACATCTCTATGCTGTATAGTCAAAGATCTTGAGAGAAGGTCCAAAGGAATATGAAAATTAGATAAATGGCATAAAATTTATTATAAGCATATGTATAAATATATTATAAGCATATATAATATATATTATATATTATTATATTATATATTATATAATATATACAATATATGCATATATATTATAAGCATGTGTGTGTATATACTTTATATATATATATATATATATATATATAAAGAGCAAAACTGAACACATATAGTAATGAAATTCAACTTTTAGGAATTGCTGCTCACATATAATTGGCCAAATCAATAGTTTAATTCCTCTCCAAAGCTCTGGGTATATGTATCCCTTTCATTGGTGTAAACTTAAAAGACTAGAAGAGATTAAAGAATGCATGATGAGGGGCTGGAAATGTGGCTCAGAGTTAAAGCGCCCCTGGGTTCAATCTCAAGTACACAAAACAAAACAAAACAAAACAAAACAAAAAAACCATAATGGAAATTAGAGGTTTTACTGCTGTCACAGAAAAGCCAGAAACATAAGTCAGGTCTAAGAGCTAGCATAATCTGGAGACTTCTCATTTTCTTCTCTCTCTTTCTCTCTTTTTTATTTTTTTTGGCAGTGGGGATGGAACCCAGGGGCACCTAACTACTGAGCCACATCCCTAGCCCTAGCCCTTTGATTTGTTATTTTGAGACAGGGACAGACTAGGTTGCTTAGGGCCTCACTAAATTGATGAGGGTGGCTTTGAACTTTGAAATCCTCCTGCTTTAGCCTAAGTCGCTGGGACTACAGGCATGTGCTACCATGCCTGGCTCTCTTTTCATTTTTGTTTTTAGGTACTGGATATTGAACTCAGGGATGCTTTACGACTGAGTTACATCCTCAGCCTTTTTTTATCTTCAAGACAGTATTCTCACTAAATTGCTGAGGCTGGCTTTCAACTTGCAATTCTCCTGCTTCTGCTTCCCAAAGCACTGGGGTTACAAGCATGTGTCACTGTGCCCAGCAGCTTTCTCATTTCTCTAAGGCCTCATAGATATGAGTCAAATCATACTTCTTCAGGCTATTTTGGACCAGAATAGGTTTTGGAGGCATAGCCAGAACAATCTATTCCCCTGAGGTACAAAAGTGGTTAAAGCAGATGTATGATTGTTCATTTCACACTAAGTTTCCCATGTCAAACTTTAAATGACCCCTAAACTGCTCAAAGTTTCTGAATGGTATGGAGTATGGATTTTGCTTCTTATTTGACAAATTCTGGGACAAAATGAAGAAAACATATTCCTAAGAAATTTTAAGTCAGTTTTCTGCAGGTTTTTTTTTTTTTTTTTAGTTCACCAAATGTTCTCACACGTTGTATAAACATCTTATATAAGAAGAAGGCAGAAACAGTGTACGAAAAAAGAGAGAGAAAGAGAGAGAGAGAAACTTTTGATCACTTATCAGGACAAGAACTATTTTCTACCAGGAGCTATACACTCCTTCAAGTACCTGTGTGTCAAAGACATTATTCAGCATAATTCCATACTGATGAGAAAGGCAATCAGAAAGCCAACGACAATCATGGATGACCTAAGGTATCAGAAGAGGGAAACAGAGTTATTAGAACCTGGTTGCTAGTCTTACTAGCAAAGGAATCAGCTTAAATACTCGACCTTTAGAATTCTCTTGTCTTCTAATATCATCTGAAGTCCATTGTTGAAAGCTCGACTTCCCAGAAGGAAAATGTCAAATAAGTAAACTCGGCTATTTGTGGCCACCTACAATAGACCACATCATAGGATAAGGAACAAGTGAAGAAAGGGATCTGTTAATCAAGTATACAAGACATAGGGCTGGGGTTGTGGCTCAGTGGTAGAACGCTTGCCTAGCATGTGTGAAGCACTGGGTTCAATTCTCAGCACTGCAATATAAATAATGGAATGAAATAAAGGTCCAGCAAGAAATTAGAAAAAAAAAAAAAAAAAAAGAATACAAGACATGGGCCATTATAGGTACACACCTATAATGCTATCAGCTCAGGAGGGTGAAACAGGAAGATCACAAGTTCAGACAGTCTCAGCAACTTAGCAAGGCCCTAAGCAACTTAGAGAGACACTGTCTCAAAATAAAATAAATATTAAAGGGCTAGGTATATAGTTCAGTAATAGAGCACCCCGGGGTTTAATTCCTAGTAACACACACACACACACACACACACACACACAAAGACATGGGATAATACATTCAGTGTTAAATAAAAAAATAGTTACTCAATGATTCTTAGGGAAAACAGGTTTAAATTGATCCTAAATAGTTAAAAAAAAAACACAGTGGGACTGGGGGTATAGCTCAATGATAAAGTGCTTGCTAGGCATATAGGAAGCCCTGGGTTGGATCTCCAGCACAGCAAAAAATAAAATAAAAGGCATAATTGCTATAATTTTTCAAAGAAAAGGAAAGGATAAGCTGGTTGGTGAGTAAGACTTCCTCTATTCACAGTCTCAACTTTTTTCCCTCCTCTTTGGTATCAGGGATTGAACCTAGGGGCAACTTAACTACTGAGCCACATCCCCAGCCCTTTTTATTTTTATTTTGAGGCAGAGTCTTGATAAGTTTTTTAGGGCTTTGCTATGTTACTGAGACTGACTTTGAACTTGCAATTCTCCTCACTCGGTCTCCCAAGCTGCTGGAATTGCAGGTGTATGCCACCACGCCTATTGTCTCAACTTTAATGTTTTACCAGCTCACCTATGTCATTCTAATTGTGATATTGTGAAATATATATTTGGTCTTCCTCCCAGTTTTCAGACTTACAGCTTTGGAAACCCTCCATAGTGATGAGTGTCTTCTTACATGCTAATGAGAAGACTGGTGGTTTGGGGAGGGGCTCCTAGAGAGCATCAGGATGTGGGGCTGGTCACGGGAACAACCAAAGCATGATTATAACAGTGGGACTTTGAGTTCTTACAGAAGAGGAGTGGGGCTGAAGTTTAAATTGCCATAAATGGCCTGGCACCGTGGTGCATGCCTATAATCCCAACAGCTAGCAAGACTGAGGCAGGAGGATCATGAGTTCAAAGCCAGCCTCAGCAACTTAGTGAGGCCCTGAGCAACTCAGCTAGACCCTATCTCTAAATAAAATATTTTAAAAAGGCTGGGGTTGTGGCTCAGTGGTTCTGTACCCCTGGGTTCAATCCCTGGTACAAAAGGGAAAAAAAAAAAAAAAAAAAAAAAAAAGTCATAAATGGCCGATAATTTAATCAATTATCAATGGTAGTTACATAATGAAGCATTCATAAAAACACAAAAGGACTGAGTTTGGAGGGTTTCTGGATAGCTAAGCATGAGGAAGTTTCTGGAGGATGGCATGCCCCTTCTCCAACATTTTATCCTAAGGATCTCTTCCATCTGATTGATCATGTGTATCCTTTGTAACCTTTAACTTATATGGGTAAATGTGAGCAAAGTGTTTCCCTGGATTCTGTGAACTACTGTAGCAAATTAATTGAATCTCAAAAGCAAATTGTGGGAACCCCAATTTATAATCAGATACAGGTTGTGTCCTGTGCTTCTGACTGGTATCTAAAATAAGGGGAAGTCTTTTGGGACTGAGCAATTATTAATTCTGTGAAAAACAAAAATGTTTAAGGAAAGAAAAATTCACTCTGGCTCAGTAGGAACTAACAGGTCAATACACAGTGTTCCTAATATATAGCTTGAATTCTGTTTTAACTAAAAATTGTGATAATTAGGTTAGGAGGTCCTAGGCAGGTGTAGGTACTAAAAGGAGCATTTTTACCTCAGTAAAAGTTCACATAAAATGTGTAAAACTTTTGAATCAAGATAGAGTAATAAGTATGTTATTTAAAATAGAAAAACAGAAGCAATATTTCAACATTTCAAAAGTAGTAGCCTCTATAAATAAATTGTATTTCAATGTGCTTGGTAAACTGTAAAGTGCTACATGGATTTACTTGGCTTTAACAACTGTATAATGAAAGTCTAAAAAAAAATACTATCTCTGAAGGAGTATTAGAGTGAGGATTTTTCTTTCCTCAAAAAACTTTTACATTACCTGATTTTTTTTCTTTGTTTTGCTTTTAGTGCACAATGTATGTGATACTTTGTTTAAAAAAAATTAATCACCTTTCTCATTCCCCAGTCATCTTGGTGGCTTCTCTTGGTTGGAGCTACTCCATACCTTAATAATAGAAGATGGTAGCCACAAAGATTTAAAAACCTTCACTGGGGTCTATTAATTCAAGGTTTCAACTTATTAAGAAAAGTGGAAATTATGTGCTGGGGTATAAGGGAACACTGAAGATGAATAGCAGGGCAAAGTGCAATTGGTCATCCTCATCAACAACTGTGCAGTTTTAAAGAAATCTGAAATGGAGAACTAAGTCATGTGGGCTCAAACTGCTATACACCGTCATGATGGCAATAATACTGAAATGGGTACAGCATGCAAAAAAATACTACAGATTATGCCCAATGGCTATCATAAATCCAGATGATTTCTGATATTGTTACAAGGTAGAAGAACAGCAGAACAGACTGTGAAAAGTAAAACATGCAAAACAGTTTTTTTTTTAAGTAAAATTTGTATGGCGGGGGAACAGAATAGAAGTTCAGGGGAGTAGAAAAAGAGAATGAAGGAAAGGGAGGGGAATAGAAAAAGGAAAGACAGTGGAATAAATCTAACATAACTTTCCTATGTTCATATATGAATACATGACCAGTGTAACTCCACATCATGTACAACCACAAGAATGGGATTCTAGTTAGAATAAGTATTACTCCATGTATGTATAATATGTCTAAATATACTCTACTGTCATGTATATCTAAAAGGAACAAAAAAGAAAAATTTCCAGAGCTTGTTTAAAAAAAATTAAACACAGAAGCCCAAGGGCTTGGTTGGGGAAAATGTGCCCATTGATTTGCTTCTAGCCACAAAGAGGACATTTATAACTCATTGGACATTCCCTTTGGTACTAGGACACTAAAGGGGACAAATTAAGAAGTAACCTAGAGTTACCCAGGCATGTATTACCAGAAAGTCCATTCTGTTTCACTAGAGAGAAGTTTTAGTTTAAATAATTTGCATTTGTGCTGCCAACATAACCTAGTTTTCTAAGAGCTAAGGTTTACCAATTAAGTGCAGGGAACAACAGAGATGCAATGTGATCCCCAGCAATAACTAGACTCAGCCACCTCTATTCCTTTTCCTAGAAGAAGCTGAACATTGCAGAAGGAGGAATTTAAGAGGGCAGATTGCCAACTCAGTTGGCAATATTCTCAGACTTTGAAATCGGGATCCTCCTGTCTCAGCCTCCCAAGTCGCTGGGATTACAGGCTTTCACCATCGCATGCGGTTTCAAACTCCTTTTGATGTAATGATACCCTCATCTGACACCTCTCAGGTCTAACTCAATGATACAGCAGAGACCTGCATCACAAAGCTATAATTTCAGAAAGATAGGTCAAAGCTGAGAAAGAAGACCTCCTGCAAAATCTGTGAGACAGCGATGATTACTATAAAGGTGACACTATTAGGAGTTCCTTTTTTGAAAAGAATAAATTGAGCACTGAAAGTATGAAGTACATTCCAAACAAGTTACAAAATAATACTACCAGGGATAACAGAGAGAAGACAATTAATAATACATTGAATCTACAATTATTTCAAAATAAAAAGTTTTAAAAAATCTTTTACCTGAAGCCAACACAGTTTCCCATGGCGACACACATTAGCTCCTTCTGCAGCCACACTCAGGACACTCTGCTTCTTGATATGGAGCATCTGGTAAGAAAAGAAGAAAAGGGACAGGCATGATGGTATACACCGGTACACTCAGCAACTCAGGAGACTGAGGCAGGAAGATCAGAAGTCCAAAACTAACCTTAGCAACTTAGGGATACCCTGTCTCAAAATAAAAACTGAAAAAAATAAAATAAAATAAGGCTAGGAACATAGCTCAGTGGTACAGTGTCAATGGGTTCAATCCCCAGTAGAAGAAGAAAGAAGGAGTGAGGAGGGAGAAGAAGGGGGGAAAAGGCAAAAAAGGGGAGAAGAAGGAGAAGGGGAGAGAAAGTAGGAGGAGAATAAGAAAAAAGAAATTCCAGCCAGTTATAGTGCATGTCTGTAATCTCAGAGACTTGAGAGGCTGAGGCAGAAGGATCACAAGTTCAATGCCAGTTTCAGCAAAAGCAAGGCACTAAGTAACTCAGTGAAACCCTGTCTTCAAATAAAATATAAAATAGGGCTGGGAATGTGGCTCAATGGTCGAGTGCCTCTGAGTTCAAACCCTGGTATCCCCCACCAAAAAAAAGAAAAAGAAATAGAAAATGAAATTCCAGAGCACAAATACTGGCATCATAATATCATGAATAGCACCTGTGAACTGGTCAGCAATGAACAAAGTGCATCATTGTTTCTAAACTTAGAATTTTTTTGTTCATTTTTGGTACTGGGGATTGAACCCAGGGGAATTCTACCACTGAGCCACATCCCCAGCCCTTTTAATTTTTTATTTTGAAGCAAGGTTTCACTAAGTTTTTCGTGGATATGTCCATACAAAAACTTGCATATGAATGTTCATAGAAGCATTATTAATAACAGCCCAAAAGTAGAAACAACTCAAATGTCCATCAAATGGCTAATGGAAAAATGTAGTCTATCTATATAAGATAAGATTATTAAGTAATAAAAAGAATTGATATATTAATACATCCTTCAACATGGATGAAACATGAAAATGCTATGTTAAGTAAACAAAGCTAGTCACAAAAGATCACTTATTGCATGACTGAATTTATATTAAATGTCCTGAATAGTTAAATTCACAGAGACATAAAGTAAATTAATGGTTGCTGGGGGTGAGGTGGTGTTGGGAGTGATGGCTAAAAGGTGTGGGGTTTCTTTCTGGGGTATTGAAAATGTTCCAAAATTCACTATGATGGCAGAAAGACAATTCTGAATACCCTAAAGGCCAGTGAGTTGTACATTTTCCATAGGTGAATCATATGGCATATGAATTATATCTCATTATAAGGTTTTAAGAAAAACAAAAAAAGAATCTGTTAAAACTCTTCTCTTTAAAAATACACCAATACAAAGCTATTTTTTGCATAGACCTCAAGTATATTGTAGTGTAGAGGTGGAATTTAAGGAAAGATATTAAACTGAGGCTGTGTTTTAGCTTATAGACAAGTAATAAATTGTATCATTTATCTTGAATGTATCATTGGTAAGCTGCTATATAATGATTGCTACTTCAGATAGCTGTGAAATTAGGTAATTAACAAGCTGTTATTTAGCCTTCTAATTTCTGTGTAAGTCTAATTACATGAAATAGAAGTTGGGGTTTTGATTTTTTACTTTGTTTTTCTGTTTGAAGTGTCATTGTAATTACTGTATTGTAAATTATGGAAAATAATTGCACATGTTATTTTGGGGTGAGTTATTTGCATCAGTATTTTATGTCTATTAATGTTTGTGCTCATCACTGCATATAAAAAACTTGGATGTATCAATGTAACTTGATTTTTTTATTTTCATACTGGGATTGTAAACACTTGAGAAAGCTGTATCTTGTGGGCTTGACTTAACTTTTTTCCCTTAAAAATCTGGAATATAATCTTATAGCATTTACTGGAATAAACAGTATGAAGCAAAAAAAAAAAAAAAAAAAAAAAAAAAATGCACCAACACACACACAAGTATAAGCCTGCATCCAACAGAAAGTTTGGCAGTTACTCTCCTGAAGTCTATCTGTGAACTAGACTTTAGGCTAAATAGTTTTTGCCACTTGTCAAATTAATACATGATTATTAAGAAACTCCCTAAGAGCATCCAGAGTAGTCCTTTTGAAATGTAAGTCAGATAACTTCTGACTGTTCTCTAAAACTGCCAATGACTTTCCACGTTACTCAGGTCAAATCCTTATAAAGGATTCACTAAGTTGACTCAGGTCAATCCTTATAAAGTCTAGAAAGCCCAACCTGATCTGCCTCCCACCCACTTCCACCTCCTACCACTTTTCTTTATTGTGGTCCAATCACACTAACCTTCCTGCTATTCCTCCACAAAATTCAGGAATGCTTCAGCCTCCAGATCTTTGCACATGCTAATTCCACTTTCCTTAAATTCTTCTCTTAGGCAGCCATGTGGCTAGCTTCCTTACTTCCTTCAGGTCCTTATTCCAATGTCATCTTTTTAGAGAAGTTTTTTCTGTCTATCCCATATAAAATAGAACCTCCTTTTCACCACTCTATTCTCTATGCTTTGCTCTTTCTTTGCAGCAATGACTACCAGCTAATACACAATTATCTGTTTACTGTCTTACATAAGAATGTAAGCTCCTTGAGGGCTAGAATTTTGTCTTGATTATCTCAGAACAATGCCTGATATGTAGTAAACACCCAAAATATTTTGTTGAGTTAATAGAGAAGTATGTCAGACATCAAAAATCTTATAATTTTAAAAAATCTTTGAAACACAAACATAATACCATTCCCAATATTGGAAATGATTGAGGATAATACTTACTGCAGCACCAAACTTCTGCTGGAACTGATCAATGACTATGTATGTCACCTCTTCTTCCTCTACAAGAGAATCAT
The DNA here is from genome assembly GCF_902686455.1 of Sciurus vulgaris. Classification (NCBI taxonomy): domain Eukaryota; kingdom Metazoa; phylum Chordata; class Mammalia; order Rodentia; family Sciuridae; genus Sciurus; species Sciurus vulgaris. The sequence goes on from NC_136462.1 coordinate 90,655,918, forward strand.
GGCATTAAATATATTTATCTTCCTTGGCAATAGAAAAGCTTTCCCACCAATTTTGGCCATACTTATAAACTCATGCTCTATTTTAACTCAAATGTCTGTTGTTTCATTATCACTTGTATCAGTCACTTTCACAGTAAATACTAATTAGCATCTTGTTTGTCAATTGAGAGTATAAAAGAGTCCCGCTAATTATAACCTTATCCCCCCTCCAGTACTAGGGATTGAACCCATGGGTAGTATACCACTGAGTTATATTCCCAGCTCTTTTTATTTTTTATTTGAAACAGGATCTAAATTGCTGAGAGTGGTCTTGCACTTGCGATCCTTCTGCCTTAGCCTCCAGAGTAGCTGGGATTATGGGTATGTGCCACTATGCCCAGCAATAATCTTACAAATGAACTGTCTATTCATTTCCTGGGATAATCGGTAATATTTCCCTCCTCATAGATCTGTGTTTTTTTTTTTTTTTTTGTACTGGGGATTGAACCCAGGGCACCGTACCACTGAGATACATCTCCAATCAATTTTTATTCTTAATTTTGAGACAGGGCTCTCTCTAAATTGTTGAGGGTCTTGCTAAATTGTTGAGGCTGGCCTCAAACGTGGAATCCTCCTGCCTCAGGATCCTGAGTCACTGAGGTTACAGGTTTGTGCCACCACACCTGGAAAGATTTGTCTTGAATACCTCAAGTCATGCACTTTCTATTATTTATTTATTTTTGGTACCTGGGATTGAACCCAGGGGCACTTAACCACTAAGCCACATCCCTGACCCTAAATTATTTTGAGACAGGGTCTCACTAAGTTGCTGAGGCTGGCTTTTTTTTTTTTTTTTTTTTTTTAATATTTTTTAGATGTTGATAGGCCTTTATTTTTTATTCATTTTGATGCTGAGAATCAAACCCAGTGCCTCACACGTGATAGGCAAGCACTCTACCACTGAGCCACAACTCTAGTCCCATAAGTTTTACAGTTTTTTGTTTTGGTGCTGGGGATTGAACCCAGGGCTTTGTGCATGTGAGGCAAGCACTCTGCCAAATGAGCTATATCCCCAGCCAAGGTTGGCTTTTTGAACTTATGATCCTTCTGCCTCAGCCTCCCAAGTAACTGGGATTATAGAAATGTGCCAACACATCTGGCAAATCATGCATTTTTTAAAAGCATGTTTGTATTAAAAAAAAAAAAAAAAAAAGTAACCATTTAAAAGAAATGAGTCCAGGAGATGGGCCCATGCCCACTCTTTTGGAGTTCTCTAGGTACTAATAATTATTTTTAAAATTATATAATTGAAAAAATTAGATTATAGGGGATATGTTTCAATAGAGTAATTGCCTAGCATGAGTAAGGCCCTGTGTTCAATCCCCAATACTAAAAATAATAATTTAGATGTATAATTAATTTAACATAGAGTTCTTCTTCTCCTCCTTATCTTTCTTTATTGTGATGTTGGTTTGAAGACAAGGCCTCAAGTCTACATCCCCAGCCCTACCATTCCTCTTTACCTTCCTCTTTACCTCTAAGGCACTGGAGTGCCAGAGGACACATACCGTTTTCTTTTGTATCTACACTCTCTTGGTGATCTCATCTAGTTTCAGGTTTTATTTATTTATTTATTTATTTTTGCGGTGCTGGGGATCGAACCCAGGGCCTTCTGCTTGCAAGACAAGCACTCTACCAAATGAGCTATCTCCCCAGACCTAGTTTCAGGTTTTATATAAGTATCATCTATAGACTTACTTCTGAATCCTTTCTCATACCTTACTTCTTATCTCTCAGCTTTTATTCAAATTTAAATTGACCAAAACTGAACTCTGAATCAGCTTCCCCAAATCTTTTCCACCCATAGTCTTTCCTATCTCAATTTAATAGCAACTCCATACTTCAAGCTGCTCAGACTAAAACCCCTGAAGTTATCCTTGATTCTTCTCTTTACTGCATAACTGGTATTTATCAGTATGCACCACAGACTCTGCCTTTAGCATATATCCAGAATTCCAACACTTCTTACTCTGCTACCACCATCAGGGTCTAAGCCACCATATCCAACTGTCTTAATTATTTCATTAGCTTCCTGAATGGTACCCATGCTTTTACCTTTGCCCCACTTTCAGTATCCATATAGCATCCAGAGTGATCTTTTTAAAACAGAACTCAGATCATGTTATTCTTTTTGTTTGTTTTTTCTTTTTTGGAGCTGGGGATTGAATCAGGGTTTCACACATGCAAGGCAAGCACTTTACATTGAGCTACATCCTCAGCCTCATATTATTCTTCTGGTCAAAACTTCCATTGGAAGAAACAAACCCACATAAAGGCAGTTATCTCATACTAGACAAAGATACCATAAACATACTTAGAGAAAAGATAGCCTCTTCTATAAATGGTGCTGGGAAAACTAGAAGCCCATATGTAACAAAATGAAATATGACTCCAATTCTCTCACCCTGCACAAAACTCAACTCAAAGTAGATCAAGGACCTAGGCATTAGACCAGAGACCCTGTGCCTAGAAAAAAAAGTAGGCCCAAATCTCCATCATGTCAGTGTTGGAACTGAATTCCTCAGCAAGACTCCTAAAGTGCAAAAAGTAAAATCAAGAATCAATAAATGGGATGGTATCAAACTAAAAAGTTTCTTCACTGCAAAGGAAACAATTAAGAACATGAAGAGAGAGCCTACAGAATGGGAAAAAAACTGTGCCACCTGCACTTCAGATAGAGCACTCATCTCTAGGATATATAAAGAACTCAAAAAACTTAACACCAAAAAAACAAATAACCCAATCAATAAATGGGCAAAGGAACTGAACAGACACTTCACAGAAGAAATATGATAGGTCCACAAATACATGAAAAATGTTCAACGTGTCTAGCAATCAGAGAAATGCCAATTAAAACTACACTGAGGGCTGGGGTTGTGGCTCAGTGGTAGAGTGCTTGCCTAGCACATTTGAGGCACTGAGTTGGATCCTCAGCACCACATGAAAACTAAATACATACATACATACATACATAAAGGTACTGTGTCCATCTACAGCTAAAAATATTTAAAAAACAAAACAAAACAAAAAAACTACACTGAAGGCTGGAGTTGTGGCTTATTAGTAGAGCACTTGCCAGGCATGCATGAGGCACTGGGTTTGATCCTCGGTACCAAATAAATAAATAAAATAAAGGTACTGTGTCCATCTACAACTTAAAAAAAAGAGTCCAGTGAATTTTTATTTTGTTTAAGAAATTGAGAAGCAGATTCTATATCTTCTTTTAATTTTTTTTGTAGTTGTAGATGGATAGCATGCCTTAATTTGATTTTTTTATTTTTATGCGGTGCTAAGGATCAAACCCAGTGCCTCACACATGCTAGACAAGCACTGAGCTACATCCCCAACCCTTGAGAAGCAGATTCTAAAATTCACAGGAAAATACAAAAAATCTAGAGTAACCAAAATAACTTAGAAAAAGAACAAAGAGGATTAATGGTATAAGATTTGAAGATTTATCATAAATTGACAGTAATCAAAAGAGACTGGAGCTGGGGTTGTGGCTCAACGGTAAGAGTGCTTGCCTGGCATATGCAAGGTACTGGGTTCGATTCTTAGCACCACGTATAAATAAATAAAGGTTCATTGACAACTAAAAGTATATTAAAAAAAAAAAAAGAGCCTACTATAGCTGTAAAGATAAGAAAATAAGTCAATGTAACAAAAAAGATAGCCCAGATAAAAACTGAATAAATACAGACAACTGATTTTTTGCAAGTGCAAAACGGCAATTAAGGGGAGAAAGTATAGTCTTTTCAACAACTGGTAGTGGTACAATTGGATATCTATATATGAAAAAAAATTAAAAAGAATCTTCATCCATATCACATGTCTTACATAAAATAATTCAAAATGAAACATAATCCTAAATATGAAAATTAAAACTAAGAAACGTCTAAATGGAAACATAGGAGATATTAATTAGAAATAATAGTGAAGAACAAAACAAGAAAATATTTGTGACTTTGAGTTAGTCAGAAATTTCTTAGAGGGCTGGGGCTGGGGCTCAGTGGCAGAGCACTTGCCTAGCATGTGAGAGGCACTGGGTTCAATCTTTAGCACCACACACAAAAATAAATAAAATAAAGGCATGCTGTCCGTCTACAACCACAAAATAAATTTTTAAAAAAGATTTCTGGGCTGGGGAGATAGCTCAGTTGGTAGAGTGCTTGCCTCGCAAGCACAAGGCCCTGGGTTCAATCCCCAGCACTGCAAAAAAATAAAATTAAATTAAAACTAAAAGATTTCTTAGGCATGACACCAAAAGTGTAATCCATAAATAAAATAAAAAAGAGATAAATGGGACTTCATCAAAATTAAAGATATCCATTCTAAAAAAGATATTTTAAGAGAATGAAAAGACAAATAACAGAGATTTGGAGAAAATATTTGCCAAGCACTTCTCTGAGAAGAAAACTCATATCCAAAATACAGAACTCCTAAAACTGAGTAAGAAAACTATCCAATAAGAAAATGGGTAGGGCTGGAAATGTAGCTCAGTTGGTAGAGTGCTTGTCTCACAAGCATAAGGCCCTGGACTCAATCCAGGCACCACAAAAAAAAGAAAAAGAAAATGGGCAAAAACTAGGAAAAAAAAAATGTTTCAGCGCTGGGGAGATAGCTCAGTTGGTAGAGTGCTTGCCTTGCATGCACAAGGCCCTGGGTTCAATCCCCAGCACCGCAAAAAAAAAAAAAAAAAAAAAAAAAAAAATATATATATATACATATATATATATATGTTTCATAGTCAGATGACAAATAAACACAAGAAAGGATCTTTAGGATTCTTAGTAATCAGGGAATTGCAAACTAAAACCACAAAGAGGTATTACTACATACCTATTAGAATGGCTAAAGTTTGTTTTGTTTTAGTAACTTTATTTATTTATGTGGTGCTGAGGATCGAACTTAGTGCCACACACATTAGGCAAGTGCTCCACCACTGAGCCACAACCCCATACCCTTGTTTTGTTTTTAATTTAAAAAAAAAAAAAGTTCTCCAATGACTTCTCACTTTAGTCGAGACTGATGTCCCGTCAAGGATCTATGAACTTTTTTCTCTGCTCCAGTTACATTCATCTCCTTGCTATGTCTGAGTTTCTGGCATGTACTCTCAGGGATTTTATGCTTGTTTTTTTATGGTTTTTGTTTTGAATGTAGTAGGGATTGACAGGGGTGCTCTACCAGCCTATCCACAAACAACTTCTTCTTTTTTCTTTCCCCCACCTCTTTGGTATTTGGGACTAGCATATTATATATTTTATTCATTATTATTATTTAGTATCTGCCTCTTGTACCAGAGCTCAATGAGGGCAGTATCTCCAATACCTGGCTGTAGTATGCACTCACATATCAAATGAACAAATGAATCATGATATTTATTTTAATTCTGAGCCTAGAAGCAGTTGCTCAGCATTCCATATAGGATTTGGATTCAGGGTTATGCTAATTCTAAAGTGTTCTGAACTGTAATAAAGAGAGCCTAGAACATTCAGACCACTCACCTGATGGACTGTACTTGAGGTCATTTAGCAGAGAGGTGGTTGGTGTTTCAGAGGCAGGTGAAGCAGGCTCACATACATTTAGGTCTTCATCCTTCATTTTATCTATCCTGGCTCTTTCTGTATTTAGACTATCCTTACAAAAAAAAAAAAAAAAAAAAAACCCTTAGATGAATTTGTTCTTTGTTAATATCATATTCAGATTTTTCTCACATTAAAGACTGTGGTTCTTCATTAAAAATAGAGGATCTTTTCATGCACTGTTTACATGGGAATAAGGATGCTGTCTAAAAATGGAAGAGAGATCCACACTTTCTTTGTCATTTCTCTCTCCTAAGGCCATTTTAGGAATCAAGCAGCTAGTGGATAAGAGTTAAGTCTCTCTCTAATGTGCACATTTGGAAAACCTCATAATGAAGAAAATTATCCCATCTTACCTAACAGAAGATGCCTTTTCTCTCACTGCACCTTGCTCCACTTCATCCAGCAGTTCCACTGAAAAATAATCAAGTAGCTTCCAACAGTTTCCAATGAGAAAGCAATTAACCACCCTCAGCACCACTCACCCAGTTTGACTATTTACTGCAAGTTGGAAGTGAAATGCTAGTCCATAAAGGCCTTCATTGGGCAGCAATAAATAGAGCAGAAAAGACTATCAAAAGTACTATAGATTCCCAATATTATGTCCCAAGCTTCTTGGTTACCTAGCAGAATTAGAACCTCTCAATACAGACCCCTTATCCTTTACTCCCCCAAGGCTGCCTTTGCGGTCCTTCACACTGCTTCCAGCATCTTTGTTTTCACTCATCCCAATTCTATTGCACCTTTCCTCACACTATACTTTTGAAGGATAATCATTCACAGATCTCTCACTGCCACTCTCAGGCTAGCGTCATTATTGCTCAGTGACATGAAAGGCAATGAGGGTAGAGTGAAAATTCCGAAAAGAATTATAAGAGAAACATTCCAAGGATATTCTGAAACCATTTATCTTTAACCTAAAAATTGTGCAGGGAACTAGGGAAATACTGTATTTCATTGATTCTGAGATGCACATTTTAAACAGCCCTGAAATTGAATGTGATTTACAATAATTACACATTAGCTTCTTTCTTTTTTTCTCTCTCTCTCTCTCTTTTTTTTTTTTTTTTCCAGTGCTGGAGATTGAACCCAGGGCCTTGTGTTTGCAAGGCAAGCACTCTACCAACTGAACTATATCCCCAGCCCACAGCTTCTTTCTAAAGGTGCAAAAAGTAATAGTCTTATTATTGCCATCTTAGATTCAATAAAGTAGTATTTTTTTATTTTTCATGAAGAAAAAGTCTCTCAGAGAGTCACTATGTTTCCAATGTCTCTTTTTTTTCTGGCACTATCTATAAGTAGTGAATCTAGGACAGAAAAAAGTAGAATTGACTAAATATGCCAAATAGTCATTATTGTCCTCTTGATAACTCTTACTCAAGGTATTTTCTGGGGAAACTCTTTCATGGTTGATTGGGCCATGGGGCAAAGAAGAAGACCATCCTCTGAGCTTAAAAATTATGAATAAAGGTCAAGTCCTGGGAGAGAATTTAGGAGGAGATAAATTGTATGTATATAGATTACAGAGCTGGTCAGTGGTCAGCTTTCTTTGGAGGTAGGGAGGTGATCTAGTGATTCCTTCACTTCTCTACAAACTCATACACCATCCAGTTCTGTTCCAGTCAAATTCTGCTCCACTGCAAAGGCTATTTATCCCTCTTGGTGGTGCTGGGGATCAAACCTGGGCCTAAGCATACTAGGCAAGCATGCTGTCACTGAACTACACACTCGCTCCTGCAAAGGCTGTTAAAACAAAAGTGAGAATTTCAGGGCTGGGGTTGTAACTCAGTAGTACAGTACTTGCCTGGCATGTGTGAGGCACTGGGTTCAATTTTCAGCACCACATATATATAAATAAATTAATTAAATAAAGGTCCATTAACAACTAAAAAAAAGTAAGAATTTCACTTTTACTCAGTGGTGCATGCCTATAATCCCAGTGGCATGGGAGACTGAGGTAGGAGGATTTAGAGTTCAAAGCCAGCCTTAGCAACTTAGCAAGGCCCTAAGCAACTTACCCAGACACTGTGTCGTTAAGTGCCCCTGGCTTCAATTCCTGATACCCCCCCAAAAAAGAATTTCACTTTTATATCACCATCATCATCACCACTATAAAACAATGTTCAAGGGACAAAGCATTTATGGCAGCATATTCAGTGAGAAAAGACAGTGAGGTAGTTGTCCAGACTTATCTAACTTGAAGCAGCCCTGGATTGGCAATCATTGATTTGGTGAGATGTTTCATCTCCTCCTAAATTCTAGTTTTCTCACAAAGCAAAGCACTCTTTCACACATCAGTAAACTCTTGGTTGCAGGAGTTCTTTCCTTTCCTCAGATCTGTTCCAACAGTGAGAAATGCATAGGCCTAGTAAGTCCCACAGTTCCTGTTCCTCTGCCCTTCCACACTACATTGATCTTTACTTCTCCTTGGAGGGCATCATTTGAGTTCTTGAAAGTGTATTGTACATCTCTTGCTTGCCAAATCTTTTTCTCTTATTCTATTTGACTTATTTGAGGGCAGACTAAATGAGTTTCTATAGCTACTCTGTAAAGCAACAATGGCTTTACTCTGTAAAGCCATTATTAAATGGCTTTGGTTAAAAGAAATAAGAACAAACTGCATCCTGCAATTGCCAAATCCAAAAGGTTGCTGGGTATAGTGATGTATGCCTGTAATTCCAAAGATTTGGGAGACTGAGACAGGAGCACTGCAAGTTCGAGGTCAGCCTCAGCAGCTAGGGAGACCCTATCTCAAAAAATAAAAAGGGGACTGGGGAGATAGCTCAGTCGGTAGAGTGCTTGCCTTGCAAGCACAAGACCCTGGGTTCAATCCCCAGCACCGCAAAAAAAATAAATAAAAAAATTAAAAAAAATAAAAAGGGCTGGGGATACAGCTCAGTGACAGAGGGCCCGTAGATTCATAATACCCAGTATTGCATATAAATAAAATAAAAAATCTAAAAAGGTATGAGAATCAAAATTTGCATTTTAACTCTTGGCAAAACCTGACAAGTGTGTTTATAGTCCACTTCATTTCACTGAGTGTGATTATCTACCTCTCTCTCTAGAAAAATGTGTTTTATCATAGGGTGTTACCTAGGCCCTCTTGAGGTATTATGTAATATGAATAATATATAGTCTGTTGGAATTTTTAAAAATTCAGAACAATTCTCGATTCTGACATATGGGACCTTTCAGTTTTCAGAAGAGGGATTGTGAATGGATGATGAACCTGTGGTATTTGACTAGACTGCTAACCAAGGCAAACCCTTCCTGTTCAGGTTCCTGACTCTGCTTGCTGGCTGACTCTCTAGTTATGAGTCCAGTGGACCTCAGACTATAAAATCAAAATGATTCTAATTCTGTAAGACTATTGTATTCATACAGCATCCACTTAAACATTATAAGAAAGGTTATTTCTCAAACATCAACTCTGAGAATTTATAAATACAATATTAAAGACAATACCTCATTTTATTTCAAATATAGGAATGAGAGAGAGCAGTAGGTTTACTATTACAAATTCCAAAATACCAACATTCAGGGAACATAAAACTCTCACCATTCACAATCTCATGCCCAAAAAACATCTTCACTCCTGGAACACTCCGACCTGTCTCCACATTCTTCACTGTTACAGAAAGTAATTCATTTGATTAGTAATAAATATTATTTTCCTAAAACTGAGAGAGAAAATACGATGCTTCTTAAAATTGCTGCTTTGTGTCATATAATATGCTCAAAAGTATCAGAGACAGTAAGCCAATGCCTAGCTCTTCTCTATGTAAGAGATTTAGGGGAAGTTTAGGTGTCATGTCCACAATATGCTAGATGGAAGTACTATCTGTTTATTTCCACACCTCTCAGCAATTAAAATAACTTAAGTTTCTTTCTTTCTTTCTTTTTTCCTTTTTTTGTTACTAAGGATTGAACCCAGAGGGGCTTAACCACTTAGCCATATCCCCAGCACTTTTTTGTATTTTATTTAGAGACAGGGTCTTGCTGAGTTGCTTAGCACCTTGCTAAATTGCTGAGACTGGCTTTGAACTGGAGATCTTCCTGCTTCCTGAGCTGTGGCCTCAAACTTTCAATCCTGCTGCCTCAGCATCCCAACTAGCTGGGATTATAGGCATGTGACACAGTGGCCTATGGGAGACCCTGTCTATTTTTTTTTTTTTTAATATTTTTAAGATGTCGATAGACCTTCATTTTTATTCATTTGTTTATATGTGGTGTTGAGAATTGAACCCCGTGCCTCACACGTGTTAGGCAAGTGCTCAATCACTGAGCCACAACCCCAGTCCCAGGGAGACCCTGTCTTTAAAAAAAGGCTGGAGATGTAGTTTAGTGGTAGAGTGCCCCTGGGTTCAATTCTCAGTACTGAAATAAATAAAATAAAATATCCCTAACCTTCATCCAGTAATTTCACTTCTAGAAACTATTCCTAAAAAAAATTATAAATCCAAGTATTAAAAAAAGTTTGTCTTTTGCTTTAAAATATCCAATCATTAAATTGAAGTTTTAAATAACGCTAGAATATGCTTCTTATAATATTAACTTAAAAACAGCAACCAGATGCAGTGATTGGCACCTGTAGTCCTAGTTACTTTGGAGGCTGAGGCAGAAGAATTGTTTGAGGCCAGAAGTTCAAGGTCAGCCTGGGCAACATGATGAGACCCTTGCTTTTTAAAAATTTTGGGGGGGCTGGGGATATAGCTCAGTTGGTAGAGTGCCTGCCTCATATGCACAAGGCCCTGGGTTTAATCCCCAGCACCAAAAAAAAAATTTGGCGGGAGCGGGGGGGGGGTACCAGGTATTGTACTCAGAGGCACTCAACCACTGAGCCACATTCCCAGCCCTGTTTTATATTTTATTTAGAGACAGGATTTCACTTAGTTGCTTAGTGCCTTGCTTTTGCAGAGACTGGCTTTGAACTCTCGATCTTCCTGCCTCAGCCTTCTGAGCTGCTGGGATTACAGGTGTGTGCCACTGCACCCAACAAGATTCCTGCTTTTTAAAAAGTATTTGTGAGGGGCTGGAGTGATAGCTTAGTGGTAGAGCACTTGCCCAGCATGTGTGAGGCATTGGGTTCAATCCTCAGAACCACATAAAAATATATAAAGGTATTGTGTCCACCTACAACTTAAAAAATTTAAAAAGTATATATGAGCTGGGTATGGTGGCACACACCAGTAATCCCAGCAGCTTGGGAGGCTGATGCAAGAGGATCAATATTTTGAGGCCAGTCTTAGCAATTTAGGGAAACCCTATCTCAAAATAATGAAAAGGACTGGGGCTGTAACTCGGTGGTAAAGTGCCTCTGGCTTCAACCCCCTGTACCATGCCCTACCAAAAAAAGAGTATATATGATATACACAATTTATTATATCAACTGCATAAAATCTGTAATCATCTGGGGAATGTTATTGGTCAAATTATATTGTTATATCATGTGTATGTATGAGTATGTAACAACAAATCCTATCATAATGTCGATGAACCTTTATTTTACTTATTTATATGTTGTGCTGAGAATTGAACCCAGTGCCTCACACTTGTTAGGCAAGCATTCTACCACTGAGCTACAACCCCAGCCCCAAATCCTATCATTATATATAATTACAATGTGTCAATAAAAAATATGGGGAAAATCTGGATAATTATACTGTTAAAACATACACCACTTCACCTGGTCTAAATGCTTTGGAAACAAGCATGTGACATTTACTGCTTTGTTGTCTATTCAATGCTATTTATTTGGCCAGCAATGTGTTCAGTCTACCCTGCAGATAGCTATGGCCTGTTGAACTTCCAGGACATTTCTTTCTTTTCTTTTTCTTTCCTTCTTTCTTTCTTTCTTTCTTTCTTTCTTTCTTTCTTTCTTTCTTTCTTTCTTTCTTTCTTTCTTTCTTTCTTTCTCTTTCTTTTTTTTTTTAAATAGTTTTTAGTTGTCAGTGGATTATTTATTTATTTATTTATATGTGGTGCTGAGGATCAAACCCAGGACCTCACACATGCCCCACAAGTGCTTTACCACTGAGCTACAACTCCAGCCCGCCCAGAATATTTCTTTAAGGGGAATGACTCAGTCAAGAGGAACAAACAGCCTTTCCCCCTTTTCCTATCTGTAACTCTACCAGCTATCATTTAATCTAGAGGTTTGAAGCCATGTGCTAAGGATATTTGGGCAGAAAGAAAAAAAAAAGAATCTTGGGTTCTTGTTGACATGAGAAAAATCACAGCAACCCTGTGATGCTTATCTTATTTTGGGGTTGGGGTATGAGTACTGGGAACTGAACTCAGGGGCACTCAACCACTGAGCCATATCCCCAGCCCTATTTTATATTTTTATTCAGAGACAGGGTCTCACTGAGTTGTTTAGCTCCTCACTTCTGATGGGGCTGGCTTTAAACTCAGAGATTTTCTTGTCTTAGCCTCTGGAGCTACTGGGATTACAGGCATGTGACATTGCACCTGGCACCTGTCACCTGTCTTCTTTTATGTGAGAGAATAAACTTGTAATTTGTTTAAACCATTGGAGGCAACCCTTTCTGGCAATTGAGCATGATTCTCAACATAGCATTGAGATTTTTGTGCAACTGCTGGGCATAGTGGCCCACCCAGTAAACCTGGCAATTTGGAGGAAGCTAAGGTAGGAGGGTCTCAAGTTTCAGGACAGCCTCATCAACTTAGGCCCCAAGCAACTTAATGAGACCCTGTCTCAAAATAAAAAAAAGGTCTAGGGATGTAGGCTGCCCCTAGGGTCCAAGCCCTAGTACCAAATTTAAAAGGAAGTTTTTTTTTTTTTTTTTTTTTTTTGCAGTGCTGGGGATCGAACCCAGGGCCTTTCTACCAACTGAGCTATCTCCCCAGCCCCAAAAGATATTTTTTTAAAATGTATTTTTTTAGATGTTGATAGACCTTACTTTATTCATTTATTTATATGTGGTGCTGGGCTGGGAAGGTAGCTCAGCTGGTAGAGTGCTTACCTCACAAGCACAAGGCCCTGAGTTCGATCCCCAGTACTGCCAAAAAAAAAGAAAGAAAGAAAGAAATATATGTGGTGCTGAGAATCGAACCCAGTGCCCCAGTGTCTCACACACGCTAGGCAAGCACTCTCTACCACTGAGTTACAATCTCAGCCTGAAAAGAAAGATTTTTAAGGCAACTTATAAATTCGTATGCTTCCCATTAAAAAATTTTTTTGATTTTCCTTATTGCTTTTAAAATAATGTTCAAATACTATGATTTTCAAGTTCCTTCTTATCTGCCCCAATTGTGTGCTTCTCTAGTCTTTATCTCTCTTCATATCCTCATACTGAAATTTACTTAGATTTTCTAAATGTCTTTATGTATTTGTATAAACTACCTCTGCTTACAACAGTGGTCCTCTAAGTGTGGCTCAAAACACAGTATGGGGGCTGGGGCTGTAACTCAGTGGCAGAGAGCTTGCCTAGCACATGCAAGGCACTGGGTTAATCCTTTGTACCACATAAAAAATAAACATAAAATAAAGGCATTCTGTCCATCTACAGCTACAAAATAAATACATAAATGCATACCACAGCATCCCTATCCCTAGGAAATTTGATAGATATGCAAAATTTTGGATCCATCCCAGACCTTAAGAAACAAACTCTGAGGATGTGGCTCAGTGGTAAAGAGCCTGTTGGTTCAATCCCAGGTACCAGAAAAAGGAAACGAAAAGAAAAGAAGAGAAGAGAAAAAGAAAGAAAGAAAGAAAATAAAGAAAAGAAAAGCAACAGAAACTCTGGGCTGAGGATATAGTTTACTGAGAAAAATTAATGTTTTACCATCTTTGTGACTTATCTGTTGAAGCCAAAATTTTCTAAAAGATTATTTATATTTAATTTGAGATGCTTATGTAGAGAAAAGAAATACCCAATTAAAAAATCATGTATTAAAAATTTCTACTAGGGCTGGGGATATAGCTCAGTTGGTAGACTGTTTGCCTTGCAAGTATAAGGCCCTGGGTTCAATCACCAGCACCACAAAAAAAAAAAAAAAAAAAAAAAAAAAAACTACTAATATGTCAAGAAAAGTATAGCAATGGGGACCAACTGGCATCTGCATCCATCTGCTGTGTTAAGGAATATCTTATTTTCATCCCTTCCCTAAAATAGGAATAAGCCACTTGTGTAGTTGCTAATGGAGTCCAAAGTCATCTCTCATACTCAGTCATTAATCTCTCAAAAGCAGAAGAATATGGCAAATAAACAAGACCTTTCTTCAGGACAACAATCTTGTTAGGGTCCACATGCTGAAGCACGCCCTCGAAGATGCCACAAACCAATGTCAGTTTCACTCTTCTCCACAAAATCTGATTGAGGAAATGGTAGTCACTGCTGGGATCCATGCTCTTTGATTCCAAAAGAAGTCTTCGAATAATCTTCTTTAAGCATCCAAACACTTGAAAATTATTTAAGGAAATCTATGATTTTAAAAAGACCATTTTGAAAATATAATTACTTTCCCTTCTCCCCTATTTGTAAGGGATACAAATAAAAGGAGTAATTCAGTTTTGTTTATCTTTTCAGAGGGCTAATGAGAAAAGGACCATTGCAAGCACAACTCAAATTCAAACATGAGACTAAAAACTGAAAGACTTGGGGCAAGACAGGCTTGATTTCTTTATAAAATGAGCATAATATTATCTTTCTTTCTATTGAAAGCATAGCTAAATAAAACAGAACATTTAGAATTGTTTTAATGGCACACTGTGCTGTTTTTGACAACGACCAAAAAAAGAATAAAAAAACTGATATTGGCAAAAGTACTTGCCAACACATGCTGCAATAAATTGTTTACCCAGAACTGTCTGGAATGTAACCTCTTCTGGATTAATATTTTGAGAGTGTGACATTATTACCAACCAAAGAATAAATGACAGAACAATCGCAATTTATGCATTACCAAATTGGCTTCCAAGATGTCACACTGTAAGGCCCATTCCCCACTATACTGACCATAGCTCAGGGACAAGGTTCCTGTAGTGTCACCAACCAGTCATGTGTAGCCTGACAGATTAAACTGCCACATGCCACACACTCAAATGTTTTCGCAAGAATGAAGTACTGTTATTAGAATTATAACAATCAAGTACAAAGAAAAAAACTCCACCTTGTAGAATAACTTTATAGTAAATGCTCTTAAGTTCTTCAGTGTATGTAACACTATCATTTAAAAGATTAACCCTTTCTTTTTTAAGCATTTTATTCAACAATTCTGTTATTTAGAAGTTCTTGTATTTAGAACCCTAGATAAATGTTTGTTGTACTACAAAAGCTGCTTATAGCTGGGTGTGGTAGCATAGGCATGTAACTAGCCATAGGCAGTAATTTATACAGACCCTGTCTAAAAAAAAAAAAAAAAAAAAAAATAGGACTGGGGTTATAGCTCAATAGTTACGTGTCCCCACACTTGAAGGATATGGGGAATAAATCCAAGGACATTTTCCCTATCTGCAGCTCTTCCCCCATCTGCCTTGTCTGGGGTAAAATTAAGGCTTTTGTCATTTAAAATCCCAGGCTCAGCCAGAGTAAAGAACACAAACGAACTTGCACCAGACACCCCCCCACACCCTAATGGGTTAGCTGACCCCAATGCAATAAGCCTCAGGAAAATCCCTATTCACACTCCTGTCCCACCCTAAGAGATCAGCAGACCCCAATACAATGAACCCCAGGAATTACCCTCCAGTCCCATCCTAAATGAAGCCTATATAACCCAGACCCTTGCTTCAGCTGCTGCCATTTTCTGCCCTTAAAATGAGCCATGCCAATGGACTCTGCCACTGACAATTGAATAAAGAAAGCTTGCTGATCTGAAGTTTGCTTCACCCGCCTTCATCATGTTTGCATCATTTGTGATCAAAGTATGGTGAAATTAATCCTCCCCCATCCCCCAAACACTTCTCCTTCCCCTGCAGTTAAGTTAAACGACCAATGGGACCTGGGAAATGACCACTGAGTGCCCAACACCCACAAGGATCTCTGAGGTCAGGGAACCCACACCCACAGCTCATGCAGCAATGGCTGAATCCCTAAACTGACTGCATTTCCCCACCCCATAGAACATAGGCCCTCCATACCTCTGCCGTTCACTTTATGTGGAAGAAGTTTGGTGAGTGTTAGGTGAAGGCTCAGAGCAACTGAAAGCATCTGACTGGGGCAACTCCCTAGTGTTGCATGAAGGTTTTGAGTCTAAAACCTGTCACTGACAACTCTCAGGGCTACCAACTATCAACCACCTGCTAAACCCTTGTGGTTTTATGCGCATCAACAGCAAAAAAGGATTTGTACCCAATCCTTTGTTAACATTAAAGGAGGCCTACTTCTACTCCCGCCCCCAACTCCCTCACAAACCCAGCAAACCTCTGGATCAGCGATCTCCTTGCTTCTGTATCCACCACCAGCCTTCTCTCTTCAGAGAGGTAAGACCCCATTCCTTCAGTCTCTACTAAGTAGATACCTTGCCCTTAGGCTAATCAGGACCCTGTTCCTTACCACTGAGATTGAGGGAAAGATGTTTCTCCAATCCCCATTGGAAAAGTTCAGTCCAGGACTAGCACACTGGTGACATAAAGAGTGCAGAGGACTCTCTTCCCTCAGCTGTCAACTTCTATTGAACCTCTCCCCATATGGGAACTAGCCAATCAGTTCCCAGAGACACCTCCTTAAGCTGTCTCTCTACCAATTGTCAAGACCCCTCTACTCCCAAAATGACCTCGAAATTAAATGTCTCATTAGGCTCAGCACACAAATTTGGTCACAATACAATTGAGATAGTCTGTACCAATGCCCCACAAAAAAAAAAAAAAAAAAAAAAAAAAAAAAAAACCTTTGATCAAGAAATTCTCCAAAATTTAAAATTACCTATTACAGATTAGCAAAATTGTCTAAAATTTACAGAATGGCAAGGTTGTCTGAGGTTCTCTACCTCCAAGCTTTCTTTTTCTTTCACTCAATTACCAAATATATCACCCTAGAACTTTACATACCTTCTGGTACTTTCTCCCTGTCTAATTATCATGGGTCTGCACCTGATACCCATAAAAACTTAAACAGTTAGGGAAGGATGTGAAGTCTTCCCAGAAGCAATTTCTAGATTCTGCTTTCAAGATCTTTAACAGTAGGGAAGACAAAACCAAACAGGAGAAGAAAAAGCATCTTAAAATTAAACATCAGTTCCTAGCTTCAGCCATCCATAGGCCTAAAAAAGCCACCGATGCTTGTGGCCCCACCAGACATCTCCTGGACCCTATTTCCACCCTATGTGGAAAAACTTGACATTAGGCAAGAGCTTGTCAAAATTCAACTCCCACCCCCCACCACCAAACCGTGTCCCAGACATGGGCAGCGGGGACACTGGAAGATGAACTGTTCCCAGGGAAAAATGACCCTCCCCTCAGTGTAGCCAGCTTCCTAAGTCCCCTAATACCAGCCCCAGATAACAGGGATGGTAAATAACCAAGGAGCAGGTAAATAATTCCCTGCTGAAGAAATTTTAAGAGCACAACTAGCTGGTAACTGTCCCCCGTTAAAATAGTTATCAAAAGGCTAATTAGTATCCTCCATTCCAAGTGAGGTCCCAGCCCAAAACCATGTAGAAAGGAGCCTTATTTCAAGTCCCTACCCTCAACTTACCTATGGAGAAAAATTTAACCTGTTTGTCACTGAGAGGAAAAATGACCCTAATCAAGCCCAACAGCCAGTGGCATGTCTCAGTCCTCATCCTCAAAAGTAATGGGAGATAATGTTTCATAATTTTCTGCATCCAAACCTGACCTTATTACCAACTGGAAAAAAAGAGCTATAAAATCCTTTAAAGCAATTTCCCTAGCCAGACTACCCTGAAACTTGCGTTGGAATGCAAAAGGAAGACTCAATAGGGGGCCTAAAACTAAAGAAAAATGTGTGCCTTTAACTTTTCCTTGACTGCAACACAGAGAAATGACTTCAGGGTTCCCCCCCTCTCACTCCTTTTCTCTCTCTTTCTCATTCTCTCATGCTTCTTTACTATAATAATTAATGACCATATCATTTTTTCTAGGATTGTTTTTTAAATTTTGTATTTTTGAGATCATGATTTTGATTGTGCACTCCTAACTTAAAATTTCTGATCAGACCTATCTTATCCAACTATAAAGGTGTTCAGAGGCCAATTTGCAAGGGTCGGTTCTTAAACTAATAGGTTTTAAAAAGTTATAAGGCCTTTGCTTGTTTTGTGTTTGTCTTGTCTACATGTTTGTGTATGAAAACCAACATACAGAAAGCTCATAAGCTAAAATTTAAAAATATGGATCCAAATACCTTCAATTCACGTGATTTAAAAGGTTCAGTTTAAACTGGGTAAACAAATGCAAGTAAAGGGTATCTTTAAAGTTATTAAGTGAATGATATTCGGTACACTTGTCTGATACCTTGATTCTTACAGTCAGTAAGTATATTAGATTTGACATGTACATAATCGTAAATGTGTTCGTTAAAGACATCTGATTAATTTGCAAAATTAAAATGCTGTTAAATATAATATCAAGTACTCTTAACTTCTTGAATTCCATGGGGTGATATACTTGAAATTGCTCAAGTATTTGTGTTTTCATGAATTAGTAAACAAGCAGATGTGATACTAAGTACTTGAGGTCAGTAGATAGCAAAGAGAATATTTTCATTCTAGGTATAGAAATATTTAGTAGAAAGAAAAATGTTTATGGGTAAGAAAATCTTTGGGTGATGAAATAAACATGAGGATCTATGCAAGTAAAAGGCAAATTTCAACAAGTTCATGTGTAACTAAGTTGGTTATATGTACATGAACAATCAGTTAAAGCTATTTAGGGTTTTTCCTTAAGGTCAAATACTAATGTTCTGAGATAAAACCAAGGTTTAATCTATATGTTAACCTGACAAGGATTTTGTAAAACATTAACTTACTCTTAACATTGTTAGGTTTTATTCTTTAAAGCAACTAGTCTTAAAGGAATTAAGATCTATACAACCCTAATTACACTGCAACAACCTTTTTTTTCTTTTTTTTTGCGGTGCTGGGGATTGAACCCAGGGCCTTGTGCTTGCAAGGCAAGCACTCTACTGACTGAGCTATCTCCCCAGCCCAACAACCATTATTTTTGAGTATTATACTACATTACAGAGTCTAAATTTTCCTATAAAAGCTAAACTTGGTTACTATAAAAACATCAGTATAGCATACTAAATATGTTGATATCCTCCAGGTATACAAGTCTTTAAAACAGGGAGGTTAAAAGGACATTTTTACTAAGCTGATGTTCTCCAGACCAAAGTTGTTTGTGATGGTAATTTTAGACTTACAAGACTAACAAATTTCATTGGGGATTTATTTACATCATTTAATGTTTTGAACTGAACCTAAATCTTATGTTGCTTTTTATCCTGGGATAAATGTGTAAAAGTATATCTAAAAGACAATGAAAGCCTAATCTGTTTATGAAGGTTAATATTGTGAGACATGAAAGAATTTTGCCATTTTTCCACACAAAAGGAAAGTTAAAAGCTCTCTCAGCCTTTGACTCATGTTTTAAATGTAATGTTTTATTGTGTTAACATTCATTTAGACTCAGGAAAAAATATATGTAAACTTTTAAAATATGATTATTTAAGAAAGAGGCAAAGATCAGCTTCAGAACTGTAACAACTTACCTAAGATTTGTAAAGAGCCCTCCTTACCTGAGATAAGTCTCTGCCTCCCAACTTCCTGCATGTTAGAATGGCTCCAAAATAAGCCAGACTTTAGCTCATTTAAAGTTGTGTTCAAAAGACTGATTTTTGTTATAAAGTTCACTGTGATCTCAAACAGGGCATATAATGTATAACTCAGCCAAAATTCAAGATAGCTATTACAGAAACTGAATAGGATTTTACTCTTGTTAATTTCATTTTATATTTTCCTTGTAAAACTCTACAGCTGTTGCCTGTTAATGTTTTACAGAAGTACTACTTTAAGAACAAATTAATTTAAGATAATAAGCTGTCAACTACAGGACAGATAGGATATAAGGCTCACTTTTAGTACTAATACAGACCCCAATTAAATAAAAGGGGTAAATGATTGTAAGGTTATAGATATTAAAGTTAAAGCCCAGTTCTCTTACTTTAAGACTGGTGAGATTGGCTTGCTGGATGTTTAAGGCCAAGGCTTAAAGTTTCAGGCTAAAAAACTGGGCCAAGAAAAACCAATATTTTGCTCCTGCCCCTCTGAGTCAGCCTAAACCCAGGGAACAAAAGAACTCCTCTAGGGAGCTTTACAACTCTGGGCCACATGACCTCCCAATCAGGGAGATTAATGACACCACTAGAGAACAAAAAGTCAATCAGTGCACCTGCTGCAAAGAGGAGGGTCATTGGAGAAGGGAGACATCCCTGATGCTTCCTTGGGAAGTGACTTCATCAAGGAGACCCTACCTAGCTGATGGCACTAAAAGAGCTAAGAAGTTGCTCTCAAGTTCCCCAAGAGTGACCCCTATGGGAACTCAGCTAACTTTAACAGCATATAGGAACAAGGTCAATTTGACCAGCTTAATCTTGAACACCTAGCAAATAGTTATAACCAAAATAGTCATACCTGGACATTTAAAAAGAAAAACAATAATTCTTTTAATAGAACTTAGATGCACACTTGTGTCAATCCCACAGCCCTGATGCCCCCCCAAATTCTGAAGTTTTTTCCTTTGCAAGGCTCATAATTATCCCTGCCTACCAAAATTAGACTAACCTCTGACCTTATCTCCCTTACTCCTAAAACTGACAATTTACCTTACAACCAAAGCCTACCCATTCCAATAACAGCACACATCAGATGTAGGAGAGCCCCCGAATTATTCCTTTACTCACAGGGCTAAAAACATCCATCGGGATTGGCACAGGAGCAGCAGGATTAGGAACCTGTGTTCACTATAAAATTGTCAGCACAGGTTATTGCAGGTATCCAATAGATCACTGATTTAATACTGACTTTAAAAAAATCAATTGAACTTCCAGGCATCTGTCATCCTGCAAAATCAAGGAAGAGTGCTCTTTCCATGTCAACCAACTGGGAGTGGTAATAGTCAAAGGTTAAACTCCAGTACCACCCAGAATATGGAAAATAGATCCGACTCAGGAGACTTTTTGGATCTGAAACGGTGATTTTCAATATAAAATTTAAAAATGTTACCCATCTTAATATTTCCTTTCATATGGAATTCTATCTCACAGCATATGCATTAAATCCCTGTTTTATTGTCCCTGTTTCAAGTACAATATGTCTCAAGAAATATGTTATGTTAAATATGAGAACTGTGCTACAAAAATGTGTCAATCAAACTACGTGGCAAAATTCAGGACAAACGTAGGATTCTCAAAAGACCAGTAGTCACCTGACTCTTTGTAAAAGTGCTAAATATTTTATCTGAGGGCTAATAACTGGCTTTGATATCTCAGCTAGGATAATTTCTTCTCCATCTACATTTAGCAATTTCAAAAGAATTTTACTGAGACCTGGAAAACTCAAGTACATATTGATGAGGAAAATTTAAGCAAAATTTAACTAAAAGATTCTGTTATATGGCTAAGAGAACAAGTACAAGATTTTTGATGGGATCAGAGACTTCAATGTTCTTATAACATTACCTGATTTTGTGTTACAACAGTTCTGTATAATGATGAGATTCAATGGCAAAGTGTATATATTCACCTAATAGGACTTAATCCTTTTCATAATGTTTCTATGGATGTATTGAAATTATAATCTCAGGTTCTGGCCATGGTTGATTCAAGGGCACCTGCTTTTAACAATGAAGAGATTTGGAGCAAATTGGCTGAAGGACTCTCTTCCCTTAAACCTTTTAAATACTTTCCTATACATGTAGCTGGATTAGTAGCTATAACCATAGTGTTATCTCTGTTCTTGTTTTGCATAATCTGTCAAGCAGGACAGAATGATTAAAACATCAGGAAAATATGGTTCCAAGAAAAGGTTTCTTAGGGAGGTGACCTGCCAAACACAAGCTACCTCTCAGGATACATCTCCTCCCACACCCATCCCCTGACTTTTTGAAAAGGAGGACTTCACTCACGGTATTCTCGAGGACTCCTCCCACATATACCCTTCTTCAGCCTCAACCAGCAGTGTCTCCATGTTCTCTTCCCAAATTCTGAAAGGAGGCGGTCCCCCTACTTTGTCCCTTCTTAGCAGGAAGCAGCCAGATTTAATATTGACCCTGCAATTCATCCAAATCATTATCCCCTTTCAGAGTCTGGAATGAAGGATATAGAGAATAACTTCAAGGACATTTTCCCTATCTGCAGCTCTTCCCCTATTGGCCTTGTTGGGGTAAAATTTAAAGCTTTTGTCATTTAAAATCCCAGGCCTCAGCCAGAGTGACCCCCCCACCCTAATGGGTCAGTTGACCCCAATACAATAAAGCCCAGGATATTCCCTATTCTCATTCTTGTCCCACCCTAATGGGATCAGTGGACCCTACTACAATGACCACCAGGCAATTATCCTCCAGTCCCACACTAACTGAAGCCTATAACCCAGACCCTTGCTTTACCCTGCCACCATTTTTCTGCCCTGAAAATGAGCCATGCCAGGTGTTCGACCAATTGACTCCACTAATGACTACTGAATAAGCAAAAGCTTGCTGATCCGAGGTTGCTTCCCATCTCCTGCCTTCATCATGTGTGTTGTGCTAACAGTACCAAAAATAATAATTCCAATAACAAAAACAAATAATAATAAAAGTTGCTTGTCTTTGCCACATTGGGAAAATGCAGAGAATTTTGCAATTTACTCTATAAAACAGTAATGAAATAACTAGAGCCTAGAAAGATGAATATTTACATAGCATTTGTAGTCACATAAATAACCATTTTTAGATTTTAGGGTCAAGTGCTTTCACAAGCATTATTTGATACTTGTAATAACCACAATCTAAATTACAGATGAGAAGAAAGAGGCTTAGAGATTTTAAGAAATCTGCCCAAAGTCACAAAGATAGAAGATAACACAACCTAAAACTAAAACCAGTCCCCTACTGGAAGATATTTGTGGTCAAAAGTAAGACGAAGATCTGGGGTTGTAGCTCAGTGGCAGAGTGCTTGTCAGTACCTAGCATGTGTGAGGTACTGGGTTCAATCCTCAGCATCACATTAAAAAAAAAAAAAAAAAAAAGAAAGAAAATAAAGATATTGTGTCCATCTACAACTAAAAAAAAAAAAAAAAAATTTAAAGTAAGACCAAGTGTTATGTATCTAGAAAGAGCATAAAACGAGTCATTAGAGAGCCTGAGAAAAATCATTCCTTGTTCAGGTTAACCAACAGCAAAAGAGGACTTTTTGCAAAAACGAAGGAGGAAGAGAAAACCTTGACAAGCTTTTATGGAGGCAACATTTATAGATGCAAAAGTAAATTTGTATTTTAAAAGATACTCAAGAAAGAAGTTTGTGAAATGCTTGGAAAACAAATGTTCGAGTGGGGTGTGGTGGTGCATGCCTGTGATTCCAGCTGAAGCAGGATGATTGAAAGTTCCAGACTAATCTCAGAAAGTTAGCCAGACCCTGTGTCCCCCCGCCGCCCCCCCAAAAAAAGGTCGGGATGTAGTTTAATGGCAAAATGCTCTGGGTTCGATTCCTGTACCTTCCTAACCCGAAAAGAAAGTTGAAGAAAAAAATAAAGTGTTAACACCAAGCAAAGTATGGTTCGTTTAAAGACAGCTGCAAATGGTAAGGTTCAAAATTAGGAAGGAAAAAGGTCAGGATCCAAAGATAGGCTTCAAGGCAGAATGAGAAATGGGCATTCATGTGGCTGACATCAGTATTTTCCTAACAAACCGATATTTACAAGATAAAAAGCAGCTCCCCCCTGCCCCACCCCCGTTTTCTTTAGGTAGGTAACTAAAATATTACTGCCTGCATAATGAGAGCCAACCTCACCAGGTTCGACAAGAGCAAATCAATCATGAAAAACAACAGGGTGAGACTAGAACCTAAGCCTGTAAGGAACTTTTGGGGCCTCAGCCTAAGCCTTAGGTGAAGTTTAACCTAAGTTGATCTGGGAAAGTTTGCTAAAGTAGTACCCTACTCATTAGGTACTAAGTGAGAGTGATCAGAACTTGATTCTTCCATATCTCAAACAGAAGTGAGGTTTTGAATAGAAGTGAGGGGGCAAGGAAGTTGAAGCCACAGGAAAATTACTCGTTCTCTTGAGGATGTATACTAAATTAATAAGTGGCTTTCAACTTTATCAAACAAGAATATGAATTAAGAATAAAATGCAAAATTTCTCATTTACAAGACAAAGAACTTCAAATAAACGGTGGTTTAAGCTAGGAATCCACTCCTCCATCTGTAGGTTCCCCACCTCACCGAAGAAATTTGGGAAATTCGGACCTTAATTTCAGCCAAGTGGTGAGTTCCTTGAACTTCAATCTAGAAATAAAAGAGGGACCTCTGTTAAAGAAGAAATTTCGGGGCACTTCAAATCCCTGAGTGGCGGTTGCCAAAGCACAGTCCCGAAGTAAACTATAGAAAATCTCTCAATGTCGGGCACCCAAACCGCACGGCCGACGCCCGCCGGGCAGAACACCGAGGCGCGGTTTCCCGAAGAGCCAATTGACGCGCCGCCCGAGGCCGGCTCCCCAGCGCCCTCATGCGGCTGGGCGGAGAGAGAGCCTCTCGGGAAAGACGAAGTATGACTCCCAGCATGCAGTTCCCACGGGACACACCCTAGGGCTCCTCTACGAAAATTTTGTCTATTTTTATCACTTTTTTCTGCAAGCCCAACACCCTGTAAGGTGAGATTCCTGGTGTTAAGAGTCTGTGAAAAACCGTTTGGCTGCACTGTCGGCCTGCCTCAGGTTAGTTTGTTGAAAAACGGTGGGTTGGTGGAGTTGCCCCTTTAATTGAGGCTGCCAGCGCCTCAGTGGCATCGCCCCTTTAAGCCCGGTGGCAGCCGCGGTTCCGGGGGCGGGGTCTGTCTCTAGCCCGGCAGGAGCTGGCGCTGGGCTGATTCATTCGGGGGCTGGAACTCCTAGCGCCGACGTCGTCTCGGGTGCTGGGCGCGGCCTCGCTCTTCATTGGCTGGTCTTCCGGGCCGCCCTTCTCCGCGCTCTACCCCTGGGTTCCCTCCCGGGTCCGCAGTAGAAACACTGCCCTCTCCCTTCTTGACCCCTAGCCCTTTCTTCCCTCCCACCCTCCCTTCCATTGCCTTTGCTTCAGGCGCCGCCGCTCCCGGAGGAGCTCCCGGCACAGCGATGGGGTCTCGGGCCTCCACGTTACTGCGGGATGAAGAGCTCGAGGAGATCAAGAAGGAGACCGGCTGTGAGTTCAGATTGGGGGTGGGAAGCCGGCCCGGCGCCTCCCGCTGGCCTCAAGACCGAGGGCGGTTGTCACTGAGGTCTGGATCTGGGGTGCTGTGAGTTTGGGGAGGGGGTCCTGGGCAGAGTCTAGCATTGGCGCTTCGGGGGAACGAGGGCTGGAGGATCTGTTTGTCCAGCTGTAGCTTCCCGGAGTGTGGCTTGGCTTTTGTGGGGTTGTCCTTTCCCTCAAAAGCGGGAGTCTCGATCACCCCTAGAGCGCGGACACCCCTCTTTCCTCCCTCCTTGACCATGAAAGTCCCCGAATTCCCTTCCTTTATCTTCCCTTGAATCAACCTTCCCTATAAAAAGGCATTTTGAACAGTAGCTTAGGCAAATTCAGGAACTTTGAATGGATCCTCTAGAAAACGTAATCTGTTCCTGTGACGTTTCTGGGCAAGGACCTATAGCCGCTGACATCTGTGGGGAAATCACAAACAAATTCACACACCACAAGTTGGAAACATAAACTCAGAAAGCAGCACCGCATAAGGCTTTGGAAGATGTTACTGGGTGACTGTAGACTTAAAAATTGTCAGGGGTCTGAGAGCGTGAGGTGTCTTTCAATCTGAACTTTCGGAAGAAAAACATGGATGACCATCAGTTTTTTTTTTTTTTGTTTTTTGTTTTTAAACTTAAACTGAGGTTGTTTGCTGTCCTAATTTCATGTATATATTGATTCGTTTCACAGTGGCTATTGAAATTGGAAACATTCCAAATATCTCAGTGTGAGTTTGTACTAGGAACCGGTTTTTAAATAGTCCAGTCTCTTCTCCATTAACCTAAACAAAGGAGCAACAGGGTATAAGGAATTTAGAAGCTCTGTAAAACATCATAGTGTATTTGAATAGCTCTTGATAATGCAATTATGGTACAGTTGTATTGCTGCATATGATATTTTCTGTCATTCTTTATAACTCTTGTTGAGTTATAAGTTATGTAAGTTGTCTTTTGGGATACTTGTCTTTGACGATGACTAATAAGTGATTTTGTGACCTGCAGGCAGATAATACTGAATGGTACTTGGGGAACTACAGTTACTGAGGCAGTGGTAGTCTGGGGGAAATTAAAAACTGTCCTATGCTTTCTGACAAGTTCAACTTTTTTAGAATCTTCAAGTTGGAAGAGATGTTTATCTAGCCTCATATCTTATCAAATTGGTTTGCTTCCTTCATCATCCTCTAACATATGGCCGTTAAGCCTCTCCATAAAGATTTTTTTTAACCATGATGACCTTACTACCTACCAAGGCAATCCTTTTCACAATTTTGAATGAATGACAGAAGTGGTTAACTATTTACAATTTGCAGTAGTTTGGCCATTTGACTTTATAGTCATTTTATGACTTATTCTCACTTCAGGAGTAGAAATGTTGGCATTTTGGATTCAGCAAGCATTTTATTACATTTTGTGGCCATGACCTCTAGCCATACTTGTAACTATAATGACTACTTTAGGTCTAGGATGACACCCAAATTAAAGCATTTGTACTTAAAGTGTCACATAATAAGGAAGTGTTAACCATACTCAGGATGGGAAAAACTATTTTTGCTGCAGAATGAAGGGAGCACTAATCCCATTCTCGTTTATTTACATTTGACCAAATGAAAAGGGCCTGGATTGCTAAAGATCTCTGGGTTATTTTACCATGTGACTTGGGGACAAACATTTAACTACCTTGGAAGAACTGTTTTCCAGTTGCTGAAGAGTGACTCAAGCATGAGGGAGATTATCTTTTTTTTTTTTTTTTAACCAGGGATCGAACCCAGGGGTTCTTAACACTTAGTCACATCCTCAGCCCCCCTTTTAAAATATATCTTCAGTTGTAGATGGACACAATACCTTTTATTTCATTTATTTTTTTATGTGATGCTGAGTCTTGAACCCAGTACCTCACACCTGCTAGGCAAGTTGTTCTACCACTGAACCACAACCCTAGCCCATCCCCAGCCCTTTTTATTTCTTATTTTGAGACAGGGTCTATCTAAGTTGCTGAGTCTGGCTTTGAACTTGTGATCCTCCTGACTCAGCCTCCGAAGTTGCTGGGATTACAGGTATGCATCACTGTACCTAGCCCTAGGAGAGAGATTCTCAACCAAAGTCAGTGTAATGTTTGTACTAAACCAATAAACCTAGTGAAAAAATTGCTTGCTGAATTTTTGCAGTATCTGTGTTCAGTGTTATGCTAGATATTCAGAGAAAATGGTAACAAAGACACCCACAATCTGGTAGACGCTATAAGCCCCCAAAAAGATTAGCATTGTGACATAAGGAAGTTGAAATTATGTGACACCCACCTTCAGAACTCAGGGAAAAGACAGTCTTTGTGAGCAGACCTTGTGGAGAATAGAAATTGGGCCTTGAGGCAAGCCTGAATGGATTAGATATGGATAAATTAACCTAGGGCATTTTGGGTGGCGTCCAGGAGCGATATCCACCAGCCTGTTACAAAGTAATTTCTCTACCCTAGGAGGTAAGTCATCAGTTATTCTAGTTACTGCTCATCAGCAGAGTTGTTTTTTAAAATAGTAATTTTCGCATGATGCAAAGGTATAGAAGAATTACAAACAACAGATACCTGGAGGGTTAAGGGGTAAAAATTTGTCCTATTTCATCTGCCTCTTTTTTTTTTAAAACAAGAATTGAACCTACGAACTCTTAACCACTGAGCCACATCCCCAGCCCTTTTTATTTTTTATTTAGAGACAGGGTCTTGATGAGTTGCTTAGAGTCTCGCTAAATTGCTGCTGGGATTACAAGCGTGCAACACTGGGCCCATCTCATCTGCCTCTTGTTGAGAGAGAATTTGGGGAACTATTAATCAGAAAAATTTATAAAGTACAAGACATTTTACTACTCCCTTTGCCAGTAATAAAATATATCACAATTTAAAAAACTGACTTTATATCTAATATGAAATCTTTGCATTGGAATTGGTTAGATTTAAACTTTTTTTGGCAAATTTACATTGATTAGAATTCACATGACTAGTTTAGCTGGTATTTGAAATTTAGCCACTAAATATTTGGAAAATCAATTCTAGGTAAGAATTACCTGTGAGCAGAGAGTGGTGGCACATGCCCAAGGAGGCTGAGGCAGGAGGATCTCAAGTTCAAGGCCAGTTTGGGCAATTTAGCAAGAACCCTGTCTCAAAATTTAAAAAGGGCTGGGAACATAGGTCAGGAATAAAGTTCTTATCTAGCATGCATGAAGCCCCTGGGTTCAACTCCTAGTACAGCTAAATAAATAAATAAATGAATGAAAAGAATTACCTATGAGCCTCATCTGCAAGATGAGAATAATAATAGTACCTGTTTTATAGGATACATATGCTGGTAAGTGAAATAAATTAGGTAAATTATTTAGAGTAGTCTGATGTAATAAGTGCCATTACTGTAAGTGTTAGCTTTCATTATTTTGAACCCTAGATAAATGGAAAATTTATTTAAACCCTAGGAAAATACTATTTGCATATCCTACCCTCCTTGGGAGGCTAAGACAGGATTACTTGAACCCAGGAGTTCAAGGCCAGCTTGGGCAATATAGCAAGACCCTGTCTCAAACACACATGTGCAAAAATATGTCTAGGGCTATGTAATTTTATATAATTATAAAATATAAAAGTAACTTTTTTGCTTATTTTCAGTGGTCATTGGATTATGGATTAAGTACAGATTTTTGCCAATTCTAAACAAGTAAAACTCAAAGAATAAAAATCTTGCTGTTTCTAACAGTTTAAGAAAAAACAAAAAATATTTTGTGTTGATAGCAAACATTTCCTAGATCATCTTTGTTCTACTACCTTCTTTCACATGTCTGTATTTTTATAAATTAAAGCTCAGTTGAGGTCTGGTATTGTGGGTCAGTGGAAGAGCGCTTACTTAGTATGTGTGAGGCACTGGGTTTGATCCTCAGCACCACATATAAATAAAAGGTCCATCGATAACAAAAAAAATTTTTAAAGCTTAATTGAATAAAAGAAGTAATTGGAGCAGAGTCTTCAGAGTTTGTATAGTCTCCACCCTTAGTTCTCTAAACTAGGAATAACCTGGTTGTGAATTACTTAAAACCTTAACTATGAGAAACAGTTTATGCCAACTTAATAGTGATGGAAGCAGATTGATTTATTTTTAGTCTGTACCTTCTGGTGTGTCATGTGATAATAGGAAGGGTGTTGAACAGGTTTAGGAAGTAAGTGGTACAGGCTGGTGAGGTTTTGTTTGTTTGAAAGGGTGTAGTGATGATATGAAGGGTGTGGGTTTCTCTGTAGTTCAACAAAGAACACAAGTCTGGCAAAAGCAATTGCTTGAGAACAATTTCCTGAAGTTCAACTTTTGGCTGCTACTGCCTCCAAATGGAAGATCCCTTTATGGTCCTCTCCTGTCACACCATAGTGTTTAAAGGTCTTATTACTACAGAAGACCCTGATGTCTTCTGTTTTCTACTGAAATCTAAATGCATGGATAAGAAACACCTTTAGCTGATTTTGAATTAAGTAATTTGTAAAGCTTGTACTTTACTAGGTCTAGTTCAAAGTTTTATTCTCATTTGTTAACAGAAAGGGGTAAGAATAAACCACGTGTCGTATTGGAAAACAGGGTTCTAATGGACCCTCTAAACATTTTGTGGTAGGGGAAGGTGGTGCAGAACATAGAGTACTTAGAGATTTACTCATTTAGAAGACCATTGATCCCACTGGGCACCACTTGTAATCCCAGAGATTCAGGAGACTGAGGCAGGAGGATGGCAAGTTTGAGACCAGCCTCAACCTTGTCTCACAATATAAAAAGCAATGGGGATGTAGCTCGGTGGTAAAGTGCTCCTGAATTCAGTTCCCAGTACAAAAAAAAAAAAAAAAAAAAAAAAAATTTTTTTTTGATCCCAGCAGCTGCTACAAAGATATAAGCTGAGTTCTCTGTTTAGGAGAAGAGAAAAAAAAAATCTAAAATATTATACTACAAAACAGTGATAAATACATTACATGCAGTAAACACTATTATGAAAAAGAGGGAATAGATAACTTAGGTTGTAGTGAGAAAGGAAATTTACTGTGAACTGAATCTGTATGTTTCAAGAGTTTAGTTTTCTTCCCCCAACTTTTTGTGATGAAAACTTTCACATATACAGAAAAGTTAAAAGAATACTATGCTGAACACCCATGTGCATTCCATTTGAATCAGCAGTTATTAACATTTTACTGTATTTGCTGTATTTTCTTTCTTTTTTTTTCTTTTTTTCCTGGGGTTTGAACCTAGGGTCTCACTCATGCATACATGCTGAAACACATGCTCTACTGCTAAGCTATACTCCAACTCCAATTTATGTTTTTAAAATATTTTTTTAAGTCATCGATGAACCTTTATTTATTTATTTATATGCAGTGCTGAGGATCAAACCCAGGTTATCACATAATGCCAGGCAAGTACTCTACCACTGAAACACAACCCCAACCAACCAATTTATGTTTTTTGATGAATAGTTTGAAAGTTGCAGCTACTGGAACTCTTTATCCCTTAATACTTCTTCATGTCCTGAGAAAAGAGATTTTTCCAACATAACTGCAATACAATTATCACACTGAAGAAAGTTGACAACAAATTCTATAATATTATCTACCACTGAGTCCATATTCAAATATCCCCAATTATAAGAAGGTAGATTTTGTTTGTTTTATAAAATGTCTTTTAAGCCAGGCACTGTGGCACATGCCTGTAATCCCAGCAGCTCAGGAGGCTGAGGCAGGAGAATGGTGAGTTCAAAGCCAGCCTCAGCAAAAGCAAGGTGCTAAGCAACTCAGTGAGACTCTGACTCTAAATAAAATACAGAAAAGGGCTGGGGATGTGGCTCAGTTGTTGAGTGCCCCTGAATTCAATCCCAGGTACCTGCCCCCCACCCCCACCAAAAAAAAAAAAAAAAAAAAGATTTAGGATAAATGGTAAAATAATGTTTCTTATTCCCTTTTCGCTTTAATTCTTCCCTCTCCTTTCCACCTTGGTGCTTTGTACCTCTGCAAAATACTTTTCTATTCTGAGCACAAAACAGTGACAATAGAATGGTCTGTAGTCAGGAAAGTTAGCACGTTAAATAGTGATTTATGCAATTTTAAATTTGGAAAGAATGTTATGATCTAGTCTAACCCTTTCAACTAACAAATAAGCCATTATACTTCTTTTATATTTAAATAATCTTTAAAATATAAAAGAATTATTTGCCTGTTGATAAAGAATACAGCTTCACTCAAAACATGCCTGTATGTAGAGACTTGTATGAGAGTAACTGTCAACTCCTGAGAGGACCTTTGGGTTATCAAGAGTGGTACAGGTTTTGGGCATCTGTCTGGCTAGCTTAGCACCTGCCTTCATTTGTATAGCTGCATGTGAATTGTATAGCTCCTTTAAAGTAGAATGAGGTTGTTCTGAGTTTTGCATATTGGAAGTTTTACTCTTTGTCATCAATTTAGCACCTAGATGAAAATTTTTTCTTTTTGTTAACAAGGCTCTCCCTGCCCCCACAGCCCACAGTGCTGGGGATTGAGCCTAGATTCTCAAGCATGCTAGGCAAGCACTTTACCACTGAGCTATACCCCAATCAACATAGCTTTCCCTTAACAATATCATAACATTAGTTCAGAAATTTAGAAGTTACTGGGGCACGATGGCACACGCCTATAATCCCAGCAGCTCAGGAGGCTGGGGCATGATGGCACACGCCTATTATAATCCCAGCAGCTCAGGAGGCTGAGGCACGAGGATGGCAAGTTCAAAGCCAGCCTCAGCAAGGCACTAAGCAATTCAATGAGACCCTGTCTCTAAATAAATACAAAATAGGGCTGGGGATGTGGCTTAGTGGTTGAGTGCCCCTGAGTTCAATTCACAGTACCCCCCCTCCCAAAAAAAAAAAAAAAGAAAGAAAGAAAGAGATTGAGAAGACAGGTCCAGATATGACCATACAAGTAATGTTAGAAGTTGACTTTTGGTTGTGTGTTTCTCCATTGACTTATTTCCATATAACCACTTTGTCCTGGAAATAACAGCTTCATGATGCTACTTATATACATATTTATTGTGAACACGTTGGTAAATATTATGTATTCAAGCAGCCATAAACTGATTTTTCCCCCTAAAACATGGGGTGTAATGCCACACCAGTACTTAGTAAGTTTTAAAAATTATAAGAGGTTTCTGGATTCCGTTCTATTAGATGATCTGGATTAGAAAGAAGTGTAATGGTTCCTTTGTTAGTTGAAGGGGTTGGACTAGATCATAAAATTCTTTCCAAATTTAAAATTGTATGTATATATATATATATATATATATATATATATATATAGTTTCTAGAAGGATTCAAAAGAAGCTGGTAATAGTGTTTGTCTATGGCGTAGGAGAATGGAAAACTGAGATGTTAGGGAGATTTTCCAATGTGTATTTTTGTTCTATTTGCATTTTTATCATGTACATGGATTAAAGCTAGTATGAAAGTTAAAATACATCCTGGCACATGCCTGTGATCCCACTGACTTGAGAGGCTAATATAGGAGGATTGCAAGTTTGAGGCTGGCCTTAGCAATTTAGTGAGGCCTTAAGCAACTTCAGAGACCCTGTTTTAAAAAAGGCGGGGAATGAGGGTTGGAAGTGTAGGTCAGTGGTAGAATCCTCCTGGGTTCAATCCCTAGTACCAAAGAAAGGAAAGGAAAAAAAAAATTCCTTAAAGAAATCTGAGCTGGACTCTGTAATCCCATGGCTTTTGAAGCTGAGGCAGGAGATGGTGAGTTCAAAGCCAGCCTCAGCAATTTAGCAAGACCCTAAGCAACTCAATGAGACCCTATCTCTAAATAAAAGTTAAAAAAAAAAAAAAAAAAGGGCTGGGGATGTACCTCAGTAGTTAAATGCCCTGGGTTCAATCCCAAGTCCCCCCCCCCCCAAAAAAAAAAAAAAAAAGCAATCTGAAATACATAACAGTCAACACTAAAAACTGATCCAGTAGACTAAATTTTTTTTTTTTGCGGTACTGGGGATCGAACTCAGGGCCTTGTGCTTGCAAGGCAAGCACTCTACCAGCTGAGCTATCTCCCCAGCCCCAGTGGACTAAATATTATGCATTATTGAAAAGTACTGCATTGGGCATGGTAGTGCATGCCTGTAATCCCAGTGAGTCTGGAGGATCTAAAGTTCAAAGCCATCCTCAGTAACTTAGCAAGACCCTGTCTCAAAATAAGAAATAAAAAGGGGTGGGGATGTGGCTTAGTGGTTAAGCGCCCTTGGGTTCAATCTTCAGTGTCCAAAAAAAGAAATACTCCAAAGCAATATAGAAAAATTATGAATTAACTATGAAAAGTAAGCTATTACAACAAGATGAAGTATATAAAGGATAATAGAAATGAAAAT
Organism: Sciurus vulgaris; assembly: GCF_902686455.1. Classification (NCBI taxonomy): domain Eukaryota; kingdom Metazoa; phylum Chordata; class Mammalia; order Rodentia; family Sciuridae; genus Sciurus; species Sciurus vulgaris. Next base: position 90,689,319 of record NC_136462.1, read on the forward strand.
AGCAATGTCGTGTCTGTGAAGAAATTTTGTTTTTTCAAAAAATCTTTTGGGGAACTTAGTAGTAATTCTTTAACTGACTTCTTTGCTAAACTAAAGGGAATTTTAGTACAAGAGCAGCCTTTGACGCCTGAGCCCAGATCAGGGTAAACAGGTCAGGTTCCTAAAGAAAAAGGTTGTGACTGGCAGAGTCAGGAGGAAAGTTGAGAGTAATTAGTGCAACAATAAAAGTGTACCTTCAGGCTGGCTGTGTCAGGATGGTAATGATAATAGCTAACCAGGAATGCTTACCAAGTTCCAGGCACTTTGCCAAGCACTTTCTTTTCACCAGCTCACCACAGCCCCATTCACTTACCCCTTGCTGGTAAGCAGTGGTGCTATGAATGGAATCAGAATCTGTCTATCTGACCCTTAGCACTCTTCACATCTGCCTGACTGGCACAACAGTCTGCCTCTGCTTCCTAAGTGGCTGGACCCCTGCTGGCTCTACCCTGGATGGGAGTGATTCTTTCTGCTTCTCTGTTCTATTCTCCCATCACGTTAGAGTGCTAACCACGGAGCAGTGTCCCTCTTTGAGGGTGCCACCTAATTTTGAAGAAGTCACAGTGGCCCTAGTATGTCCTTTCCTCCCAGGTCTAGACCACTCACTTCCTGCTTCTCCTGCCTACCCTGTTTACTTTGTTCCATTGTTCCTAATACTGCAAATCAAGTTTTGTTGCAGGACTTGGGGGAGGAAGACAACTACTAGAACTACTTCATCCATCCCTTTAAGCCCCTGAAGGTGCAGCCTAGGACAAAGTCCGAACTCGGCACACCCTTTTTGGCTGTGATCTTTTTTCCTGTGATCACTCCATTCCCCCCTCCCTGCTGGTGCCTCTAATTTGCCAGGAGACTAATAAACTATTTCCCAGAAATGCTTGTTTACATTTTCAGAGTTTTGTGTACTTGCAGTAATTACCTAATTTTAATTGTCAACTTGTACTTGAGTTTACAGAGGTAATTCAGAATAAGGGACAAAATAACTTTCTTGCAGATGTCATCTGATGATAGCATGACCACTTTATAAATTGCCTAGTTTTCTTCTAGGAAAAAGTTCCTTTCCTGGGAACTCAGTGAAGTTCATGTAGTCACAGAAGAGGCTGACCCCAAGCTGTGATGTTCTTTTACCCATAGGTCAGTCCTGAAGGAAGAGATTAGGCCTCTAATGCTTAGTGCAGTAGTAAACCAGATTTTCAAAATACAATCTGTTTGATATGCCCCCATCTTTAATTCAGTGCAAGTTTAATTCAGCAGTGCCAACCTGAAACACCAAACTGATTAATAGATTTGAGTTTTTAATCAAAGCAAAGCGTGCATTTTCATAGCTTCTAACTCAGGGTGTTGAAATGTGAAAAATCTCAATTTCCTTTTCAATTAAACGTGGCTTTATTATGTTAAATCTTAACCATCAAATGTGTGACACATTGTATGTGAGTGTGATGCTGAGGTTCAAAACCAGGGCCTTACTCATGCTAACCACACACTACAACTAAACTGCATTCCCAACCCCTACATTTTTTTTTTTTTTTTTTTTTTGGTGGTGCTGGGATTGAACCCAGGGCCTTGTGCATGCAAGGCAAGCACTCTACCAACTGAGCTATATCTCTAGCCCATAACATGTTTTTAATTAAGCATGTTTTTAATCATTCTTGAGAGTCAATTTTGATTGTTCTTGATTTAGTTTATTTTTGAACTTCTTCCACTTTTTAGCTTTTAAACTTTCTTTGGTGGTGGTGGGGTACTGGGCATTCCTCTACCATTGAGCTACATCCCAGCCCTTTTTTACTTTTACTGAGACAGGATCTCTTTAAGTTGCCTAGATGGGCCTAGAATTTGGGATTCTCCTACCTCAGCCTCTTGAGTCCCTGGGATTACAGGCCTGTACTACTGGGCCTGACTAGATTTTGTGCTTTGACATTTTAGAGATGGCTTAGCATTGCAACATCTCCCCATCCTACACGCACAACAGAGCATTTGATGGTGGGCTATGGGTACAGTGTGAAAGGGTGCCTACTTCCCCAATGGGACTAATTTTGTGCTCTTTAGTTTCCCACAGTCAGATCACTCGTCTCTACAGCCGGTTCACCAGCCTGGACAAAGGAGAGAATGGAACTCTCAGGTAGGCAGCTAGTATCTTTATTTATTTTCTTCACAGAAAAAACAGAAACTCTTCTGCAGTGTCTAGATAGCCTTTATCCCAAGGGCAGACATGATAGGTATCCAGCATGTTCAGGCAAAGAGGCATTTCATCACAGGTCTTTGAGCATCAGTCATCCGTGAGGGAATTAAATAAGCAGAACAGTGACAGTAAATTTACCACTAGGTGTTTCTTTATTTCAATTCCCCTTAGTTTAGGTGGCCATTATTTGGTCTTAGGAATATACTTTCAAGATTTCAGCCCTTATGCCTGTAATCCCAGTATTTCCGGAGGCTGAGACAAGAAATTCACAAGTTCAAGGTCAGCTCAGTAATTAACGAGGCCCTCAGCAACTTAATGAGACCTTGTCTCAAAATAAAAATAAAAGTACTTGTAATATAACTCAGTGATAAAGTACTCTTGGGTTAAATTCTCAGTACCAAAAAGAAAAGAGAGAGATTGGGTTCTTTGCTAGCATATCCCTTTTATTATTCTTTTTTTGTCAATTGAGGCATTTTATTTGAATATATGTATTTCCTTCTTAGAAAGAGAATTGCAGGCTCTCTGCTTTCTGGTGCCACATCTGGAGCTGCTTTCCTCCACGATATCCTTCCACCATGTTGTTTTTCCTCACCTTGAGCCAGATAATAGATTGGGCCATCTATGAACTGAGACCTCTGAAACTCTGAGCCCCAGATAAACTTTTCCTCCTCTAAAAAGAAGAGAACTGCAGAATTTTCTCTCCTTTGTGTTTTCTTCTTGCTTCTTCGTGGTCCATGATGCTCTCTTAGGCTCTCAGTACAGTGAAACCAAACTAATGGGATAGGAGCAAATCATTCTCTCATTTTTCTGGGTCTTTAAGTTGTACATCTTATCTGGGGCTGAGCCAGGTGCAGTGGTACATGCCTGTAATCCCAGTGGCTCAGGAGGCTGAGGCAGGAGGATTGCAAATTCAAGGTTATTCTCAGCAATTTAGTGAGACCCTAACCAACTTGGCAAGATCCTATCTCTAAATAAAATACAAAAAAGGGCTGGGGATGTGACTCAGTGGTTAAGTGCTCCTGGGTTCAATCCTCAGTACATAAATAAATCAATAAATCTGGGGCTGATCACTCCACGCTTATTTAACTTGCCTGTAAGTTTCACATTTTCCCAGCTCTGTGATCATTAATAATTTAAAGTTTGACAGTGTATCCAATGCTTCATCATCACAGTTAGAAAGAAACTAGATGACGACTTTGGAGCATGACCTAATAAGAACCTGGTGCTTACCCTTTAGCATTCTTGATGCTTTTGAGGACACCAGCCAGGACATTCATGTATACAATTTTGGTAGTATGGAAAGTTGTTGGAGTGGAACAACTTTAATAATTCCTTTGAGTTTGGATTTATATCTTCTTCGTAAATCAGATTGAACTACTAAGTAAAGATAGAGAATGTACGTTAATTCCAAGACTTTTTCTTCTTTGTAGAAAATAGACAATTTGTAAATGTATGTTTTCATTATTTCTGCTGCTTTGGGGAAAACAATGGAAAAACTTTTGTAAAATGAGAAAGGGTGAAAACATTCCAGATGTTAGCTAGTGTCATGTATGCCTTGAAGTCTAGGTAAGATTTGCTGGCTGGGGAAATAGCCCAGTTGGTAGAGTGCTTGCCTTGCAAGCACAAGACGGTGGGTTTAATCCCCAAAACTGCAAAAAAATAAAAATAAAAAAATAAAATAAAATTGCTGCAGCCTCCCCGGGTAGCACATACCTGTAGTCCCACCTACTCAGAAAGCGGAAGCAGGAGGATTACAAATTCAAAGCCAGCCTCCAAGCTGCCAGGCTTGGTGGCGTGCGCCTGGAATCTGGAATCTCTGCAACTCAGGAGGCTGAGGCAGGAGGAGGATCAGAAGTTCAAGGCCAGGATCGGCAATTTAGTGAGGCCCTAAGCAACTTAGTGAGACCTTAGTCTAAAAATAAAAAACACAAAGGGTTGGGGATGTTGTTCAGTGGAAAAGTACCCCTGGGTTCAATCCCCAGTACCAAAAAAAAAAAAATTTCTTCAACCCCTAAAACACCATTTTGTACTCTGTGGGAAACTGGTGGACTCACTTTCTCATTTGTTAGGTATTTTTTAAGTACTTATAAAGATGCTGAGCACAGTTCTCAGTGCTAATTTACACAGATTCTCTGTGAGAGAAGAAGTGGTAGAAAGTGTTGGGGTAATTTTTGATTTCATAGTCATCTGAATTTGATTTTTTTGTACTTAGCTTCACCAAGCTCTAGGTCTTAAACCTTTTCTTTGATCATTATTATGGTATAGATTTAAATATGGAAGACACACTAAACCTCCTTGAATACAAAAAGGAAATTATCCCATTATACCACATAATATGTCAAATAGTAAGTAACTAGCACATTTTACGTTAGTCATTCTGTTGAACCCACTCACTCTCAGAGATTTCATACCGTCTGAGCATCTCAACCTCTAACCATTTGGTCAGATTCTAGTCAATTCCTCTCCTACTCCCTCTAACTGTCGAAATTAGCTGGTGAACCCTAAATTCTTTGGTCGTACAGAGCAAATCAGCTCTTTCCAGCCTTTACTGCCAGTTTGAACTTGATCAACTTTTTGAACTTTTCTCTTCCACCTCCATGACTTGGGCTGAGGATGAAGCTCCAGTGGTAGAGTGCTTGACTTAAATGTGTGAGGCACTGGGTTCCATCCTCAGCACCATATAGAAATAAATAAAATAAAGGTATTGTGTTCACATCTGTGGCCTGAAGCCAAATTCTACAGAGTGAGAAGCTATAGTGTAGATTCTTGGCATTTCACATTCCTTTGCAGTGATTATTCCCAACAGAACATAAAGTAGGATCTATAAAAGACTTTGGTTACAATAGAGCTTCTTCAAAGTGTTTTTAGATTCATTCTAAAATATGTTCTTTTATATACATATATACACACACATATATATATACACACATGCACACACATATATAGATATATCTTTTTTCATAGTTGTTGATGGACCTTTATTTTTGTTTATTCACATGTGGTGCTGAGAATTGAACCCGGTGCCTTACACATGCTTGGCAAGAACTCTACCACTAAGTTACCACCCCACCCCTAAAGTATGTTTTATAGAAAAATAAATTCCTTGTCTGTCAATAGGTAGTGTATTAAAAAATATGTGAGAAATTTGGTAAACAAGGTTTAAAAGGCTTCTTTATGGCAATATTTCACCACATCTTTAAATATATTCACACATAATTGGAAATTTCCAAGGGGGAATATTATAAACAGTATTTACCAAATTGATTTGCTCTTTTTTTACACAAACCATATTTTTAGGTTGGTATAATCTTACACATCTTACTTAGATGCCATTATTTGAGTGAAATACTTCTATGATTGCTTTGGTTTTATATGCCTGGAATGGGCACTAGCAATTGTTGGCAACCAACTCTTTTTTTATTTTTAGGTACATACGCAATTTTTTTACGCAAATTTTTAGATGGAAATAGGATTTATTAGTGGACGTAAGTAAGGAGGGGGGAGCACAATGAAGCCCTCCTGAGTACAGGGCCCACCACTTGTCTGGGGAATCAAGATTGGGGATATATATATTGGTCATCTGGGATAAGCCTCTTCTTACCCACTGTATCTTCAGATTCATCCACATTAAACATGGTAAAATTTCACTTCATTGAGATGTGGATCTTCTGGTGGCCAGGGAACTTGAACTTGACTCTATGTAGGTTCTCAATCCTTGTTCTGCAGCTTGGGGCAGATGAACATTTTGAGGCTTATGTGAATACTGATCACCATCTGGGGCTTTTGTTTTCTTACCTTCTCCTTTTTACTTCCTTCCTCCCTTCTTCCCTCCCTCCTTCCCTCCCTTCCTCCCTTCCTCCCTGTGGTTCTGGGATAGGATCCAGGGTCTTGTCTTATGCATTCTAGGCAAGCATTCTACCACTGAGCCAACCAATTCTTGGGTTTTTTAGAGGCATTCCACATAATTGTCTTAAACTGGGGACAGCAAAAGATCAGAGACATGAATATCCATTGGAAGGTACTGCCTCCAGGGTCCCCTGGGCAACCTGTACAAACAGCAGGCTTCATGTATCATTTGGGAGGCTGCTCTTTGCAGCCATTGGGCCTCCTGGGCCCATTCATTAAAAGATCCTTTAATTAAATACTTTCAATACTACTTCCCTTACTTGATAACTGAGCGTGATGCCTTAGTGAGATTCTGCAGGGCAGAATTGTTTTCAACTCTGCTGTACCCTTTCTACTCAAACTTCCTTGCTATTATATCCACACATCTGCCTTCTGAATTACAGAATTTGTTAGAATTCCTTGGCTACTTAGTACATTTTTCCTACCCTGATTGTTCATACTATGGATATATTCCCATTTATACCTTTTTACTGACGTTTCAGGAATTTCTAAAGAATGAGAGAAGGTGAATGTGTATGTGTCCACCACTCTCAACCAAAAGTCAGAATGCAGACTTGCAGATAAGCCAGTCTGACCATGAAACACTAAAATAAATTAGTAAACACTGGATAATTTAGCAAAGATTGGCTTCAACATTTATTGGCACTGTGTAGGAAAAAATTCTGCTATCATTACAAAATGATCTTGTCAGTTTAATTTAAAATATTGATTAAATACTTTAGAAAGTATTGTCATTTCAGTGTTAATATTTTGTACCACATAATTAATCTGTTATACTACTTGTTTTTTCTCCTTTTCATTGGTATGATGTAATTATTCATAATAGTGGGATTCATTATGCCATACTTTTTAAAACAACATTTTTCAGTTGCAGGTGGATACAATATCTTTATTTTATTTACTTATTTTTATGTGGTACTGAGGATTGAACCCAGTGCCTCCTCACATGTGCTAGGTGAGTGCTCTACCACTGAACCACAACCAGCCCTCATTATGCCATACCTGTATAAGCATATAACATAATTTGATCAATCTCATTCCCTAATACCTTCCTTTTCCCTTCCTTTCTCCCTCCTCAATTTTGTAGTGCTGGTGATTGAACCCAGGGCCTCGTGCATGCTAGGCATGTGCTCCATCACTAAGCTACATCGTCAGCCGATTTTATTTTATTTTGAGGCAGGGTCTTACTTAAATTCCTCAGGCTGGCCTTGAACCTGAGATCTTCCTGCCTCAGCCTCCTGAGTAGCTGTGATTATAGGTGTGTGCCACCATGCCCAACTGTTTTCTTAAATGAATGTGTGTTTAATTAAATGTTAAATTAACAGATTTTAATCTCCTTAATGTAAAATTCATGTAAATCACCAACCTCTGGGTACTTGAAATATAAATAGATTTCTGTGAGATCAAATATGTGTGTAAAGAGAAGGAATTTTACTAGGACTAGGGATGTAGCTTAGTTGTAGAGCACTTGCCTAATGTGTGCCAGGCCGTGGTTTGATGCCAGCACAGAAGAAAGAAACAAAAAACAGCAACAACAAAAAGAAAAAAAGGAGAGAAAAAGTAGGAGAAGGGAGAAGGAACTTACACAGTGAAAGAAATTGGTGCAAAGGTATAGCACTTCTGTTTATTATTTATTCACAGTCTCTCTCAAATTGACCTTTCAGAGCATCTCTGTGCCTTTGAATGTCTGGAAAACCATTGCTCCCTAGGAAGTTGTTGACTACAAAGAATGCCATAATATGTGGTTTCATTTGTAGACTTGCCTACTAACATTTATTTACAATGTCTTTTTCTCAAAAAAATCTTTGTTTTCCAAGATATGCTATAAGGCTAAATATAGTGTTTTTTAATGAGTTCACGTTCATTTCAAATGAATTTTACACATGCATGTAGATCACTTTGGAGTATTTATTTTTTCTCTATTGGGTTTGTATTCCTCGGCCAATTCAAGAAATTAACTTTTTTTAAAAACTGCCCAATCTCTATTTTAGATGTTCTATACAATTGTGTATTGTTTAACAGTTGAATAACTTTTTTATACACTCCTATTTTAATTTTGATGTCTTATTTTATTTTAAATATATATTTTAGTTGTGGGTGGACACAATACCTTTCTTTTTTTTAATACGGTATTAAGGATCAAACCCAGTGCTTCACACATGCTAGGCAAGCGCTCTGCCCCTAAGCCACAACCCCAGCCCAATTTCGATGTTTTAAATAAAATTCCCTTCAGTCTGGTGACTGGAACCACATTGTATATAAAAACAAAATACTAAGACTAGAACTAGATAGTATCAAAGGATAGGGTTTAGGTCCTTGTTACTATTGGAAAGCCCAAATCTAGATCCCACCATTGAGACTGGGGGTTTCAGGTTAGGTTGTACACCTGCAAATTGATACTAGACCTGGTGTTTACACTGTGTCTTTTCTCAGCTAAAATTACTTATGCTTATTAGACATTAAATTTAAGTATGTGACCATTTAATTCAAATCAGCCTTAGTCTTAATTTAAAAGGAATTTTTTGGGGGAGGGGTACCGGAGATTGAACTCAGGGGCACTTGACCACTGAGCCACATCCCCAGCCCTATTTTGTATTTTATTTAGAGACAGGGTCTCACTGAGTTGCTAGGGCCTCGCTAAGTTGCTGAGGCTGGCTTTGAACTTGATCCTCCTCCTACCTAGCCTCACAAGCCACTGGGATTACAGGTGTGCACTACTGCACCTGTCAGGGAATATTGTTTTTTAACCTCAAACAAGAGCTACATTTTAGTGATAATGTAGACTTTGTATTTCATGAGAAATTATGTAATAAAAGCTAGGTATATATTTGTTGGGTTAAATAATCAGGACTTCTGTAATTATCTTTTTTTTTTTTTTTTCCAGTAATGGTTATCAAACCCAGTGCCTTACACATGCTATCTTTTATCATCTTAAGAAATTCTGTTATGAATGACATTTTTGTTACATTCATTGGTACAAAAGTGATTGCTCTACATGATCATGGAAGATTAAATTCCAGAGTTATTGTTCTAGGGCTTTGTGCTTAGTCCAGTAGGTCAGTTTCTACTTGTCACCAGAGGTAGTAAAGATGAGCTAGTTGTTAAGAATCATGTAAATGTTAAGCCATAAAAGGAACAGAGTGTGAAGACTTCTAGATGAAACAGGAGGATTTCATGCTGTTCTGTCTTCATTAGCATTTAGTTTGAAGAAGACAGAGCAATATGTTTGTCTTGTATTAGTAAATTTCTAAGAGGTAGGAATCAGATTTATTGAAGTTTATATTTTTATAACTTTTTATCTGGAAATTGTTTCAAACTTAGAGAATATTGGTATTCATTTGTACAAGAACAGTATAAAGAACTTCTGTATAACAGGGACATTCTCAGATCAAAATCAAGAAAGTCAGCATTTTGATACAGTATTAGTATGTAATATTCTATATTCAGTATGTCCATATTCTTATGATTCATGTGTCATTTTTATCTATCTTCTAATAATGTCTGTTATAGAAATTTTTTTCTCAACTCATGTGTTGAGTTTAGTTTCTTTAGTCTCCTTTGATCTGGAACAATCTCTCTTTTTGTTTGTTTCTGTGGTGCTGGTACTTGAACCTTGGGCCTCATGCATGTGAAGTATATGCTGTGCCTCTGAGCATGTACCTCAGCCCCTGTGCCTTTCTTTGTCCTTCATGTCATTGATATTCTTGTAGAGTGCAGCACAAATATATTTTATACAACTTTGAGTTCTTGGCACAGGATATCATCTACAGAAGGTTTTTAAAAGTAACTATTGAAAGCTCGAGCTGGTTGTGGTGGCATACATCTGTAATCATGGGTGTTTGGAGACTGAGACAAGATCATTGCTTGAGTCCATGTTTGAAGGCAACCTGGGTAACACAGTAAGACTCCATCTCACAAAAAAAAAAAAAAAGTTATATAGTCTTTTTTTGGGGGGGTGGGGATTGAACCCAGGGCTTTGTGCTTGCAAGGCAAGCACTCTACCACTCTACCAACTGAGCTATAGCCCCAGCCCCTATATAGTCTTAAAAAATGGTTGAACATTTTTTGAGAGAGCAACTTTCTTTTAAAAAGTTCAACGTGGGAGCCAGGCATGGTAGCTCATGACTAATCTCAGCAACGTGGGAGGCTGAGGCAGGAGAATCATAAGTTCAAAGGCTAACCTCAGCAACTTAATGAGACCCTGTCTCAAAACAAAAACTAAAAAGGGCTGGGGGTGTTGCTCAGTGGTTAAGCACCCCTGGGTCCAATCCCTGTTAATCCCCACACAAAAAAGTTTAACATGGGAAAGGAAAGGACATTTTTTTTTTTTTAAGTATATACTTTGACTTACAGAGTTGGATTCAAATCACATTTGTGCCACTTAATCAGTTGTGTGAAGGGAAAATTACTTTATCTCAACCGATTCAGTTTCTTCAGCTTTAAAAGGGTATAAATAAAGCATTGTCATAAAGAAATAAGATATTGTATGTAAACAAAGTTAGAGCAGTACAGGATGTATGTGTGGTGAATGATAACTACGAATATTCACTGAACACAACTTCCCAGTTACATGAGGATGACTGCTCTTGTCATGTTCAGTGGTTACTTCTTTAGCTCTAGTTTATAAAAGGAAATGGAGGAAAATCTAGAAATAATGGAAATCATTTGGTTGTCACATTCTTTTCTTTGTACCCCGGATTGAACTCAGGGCACTCAACCATTGAGCCACACCCCCAACCCTATTTTTATTTTATTGAGAGACAGAGTCTCACTGAGTTGCTTAGCACCTTGCTTTTGCTGAGGCTGACTTGGAACTTGGAGATCCTCCTGCCTCAGCCTCCCGAGCTGCTGGGATTACAGGTGTGCACCACTGTGCCTGGCATTCTTTTCTTGAATGTAAATATCACCTAAGAATTCCTTGTATTTAGTAGGTGCTTTTTTCTTTTAAATATTCATTATAAATGGACACAATACTCTTATTTGTTTATTTTTTAATGTGGTGCTGAGGATCAAACCCAGTGTTTCACACGTGCTAGACAAGCTCTCCACCACTGAGCCACAACCCCAGCCCAATGCTTGAGATCTTAACCAGGATATGGAAGCTCCTCAAAAGTTTTGCCCCCACATTTAAGTTCTAAGTACAAAATGGCAGTGTTCAAGGAATCATTTACTAAGGAACAGCTTAGTGTTTCCTTGTCAGATGGTTTGTTGACGTAACCTGTGTGCTGAATTCACTGGAATGTGGCATAGTCAAATCTGGCTTCTTTCACCCCTAGTTGATGCAAGAAATACTTGGCAACTATTAAAATGCTATTCTTTGCAGTTATTTGGTATAATTTGCCACAAAAGTAAATTCCAAGAGGTAATATTCTTATTAGATTGTGCCCTGTTTCAGAAGAAAGGAGTTCATTCTAAGGACCAGTAATCTCTAACCCAAGGTGATTCTTTTGGCAGCCGGGAAGATTTCCAGAGGATTCCAGAACTTGCCATCAACCCACTGGGGGACCGGATCATTAATGCCTTCTTTCCAGAGGGGTGAGTTGGGGCAACTGTTGTGGCTGTCTCAAACTAAATTAATTACTAAGTTGGAATAATGGTATTATTACTTGGGTTATCTCAGACATAATCCCCTGATTATGTTGGGTATTCCTAATTTTTATCATATCTAAATTATCTATTCTGTTCTATCCTACTTGCTCTTTTTTTTTTTTTTTTTTTTTTTTTTTTTTGGTAATTTGGTGGTGCTGAGAATTTAACTCAGGGCCACACAAATGCCATGCAAATACTCTTTTACTGAGCCACATCCCCAGTCCTGTCTCCTCCCTCTTTTAAACTTAAACATGTGTATCAGACTGTTTTTTCAAAATTCTTAGATTACAAACTGGGAATGTGACTCAGGAGTAGAGTACTTACCTGTCATACATTAGGTCTTGGGTTCAATCCCTAGCACCAGAAAACAATCAATCAAATTCTTATATTAATCTCTGTTTATTACTATTATAAAACTAGACTTTAAAATATTTTATTTGGAAATAATTTCAAATTTACAGAAAAGTTGCAAAAAATTAAAGTACTGCAAACAATTCCTGCATATCTTTGACCCACATGCATATATTAACTTATTATTAATATTTGTCCTCATTTGTGTGCTCTTTCTCTCAAAACTAATCTACAAAAGTACAATTTAAGGCTCATATGTAATTACATTTTTCCTTGTAGCCACATTTAAAGAGGAAGAATAAATAACTTTGACAATATGTATTCGATTTAGCTTAATGAGCATACCCAAAATATTATTATATTCAGTATGTAATCAGTATTAAAAATTACTGAAATATTATACATTTTTAATATTAAAAATTGAAATCCAGGAGCTCATGTTATGGCTCAGTGGTAGAGCACTTAGCACATGCAGGGCCTTGGGTTTAATCCTCAGCACCACAAAAAATTAAAAATAAAGGTCTTGTGTCCACCTACAGCTAAATCCAATGTGTTATTTACGTATGACATATAACAAGTCAAATTAACCATGATTTAAGTGCTCAGAGCCACATGTGACTAGTGGCTATACTTTTGGGTAGTGTGACTCTTGCATCTGTTCTCTCTTGCCTTCCTCTGCTTCTTTCTGTTTCTTCAACTTTTACCAGGTTCTTTTCCCACACACACACTTTTTCCCTCTCTCCTTCTCCCTCTTTTTCCCTTTCTCTCTATGCATATACATACACACACACATGCACATACACATGTTTACACATATTTATATACATAAGTTCTTATATAATTTGTGTGTTCATGTAATTGTATTTCTACATCATTTGAGGTAAGTTGCGTAGTCATGGCCTTAAACTCTAAATGTTTCAGTATATGTTTGTTAATAGGGATATTTTACATATTCATAGTAGTTATCCATTTCTATAAACTTAACATTGATACAGTACTTTAATCTATTACTCAGTTCATTTATTTATTGTCTATTTTATTCTTACCTATTATTCATACTTCAATTTTGTCAATTCATCCAGTAATCTTTCTATAACTTTCCTCCCTCCATTTCAGTATCTAGTCCAGATCACTTGTGGTGTCTCTTTACCCCCCCTTTAATCTGGAATATTCCCACAGCCTTTATTTTTCTCTTGTGGTATTTGTTAAGGATACAGTTCCCCCCCATCACACACACTTTTTCAAGTAGATTGCTCCTTAATTTAGGTTTGTCTAACGTAGAACCAGACTTTCGATGTTCTTTGCTACTTAATACACTGCCTTCGGGGTGCTGAGTAAATATTTATTGATTTAGTTAAGAACTTTTCATGACTAAAGTGTATCATAAAACTTGTTTTAAGTTATCTCCTAAACAGTGTTTTCTTGGTTCCATGTGAATTGTCCATATGACCCAAAGGTCTTCAAAATGCTGTACAGTGCCAGTTCTTAATAATGAGACTGTCAGTGGGAAAACTATCAGATAAAATGCTGGAGAGGAAATTTTAGAGCTCTCAATCGAGACTAAAAGAATTTGCTAAATGAGAGTGTGTGTTGGTCACTTAGAAAATTGGTGTGACAGAGTGAGATTGCCGGCTCTGTTGTAGTCAGAAATTGAATCGGACTGAAATCTGCTCTCTTACTCATGTTAAACTTGAACAATCTCATACCCTCCCTCAGTTTTTTTTTCTTTCTCCCTGAATTGCCCTGTTTACTCCAGGTGGTTTTTATGCTAAATTCTTCCATTTATCTACTTCCTCTTTTAATGCTGATAGAGCATTGAATCCTGTTCAAAGGTAATGTTCACAGATATGCTTTGTACCCCACCCTTTTCAGTGTGTGTGTGTGTGTGTTTGTGTGTGTGCGCATAGTGGGGATTGAACCCAGGGCCTCGTGTAGGTTAGACAAGCACTCTATTGCTAAGCTACATTCCCAGCCCTATACCCAAACCTTTTGCGATGAAAACCAAAACCAGTAGAGTCACTTTTGCCAGCTTTTCCCTAGAAAACCCTTTTTCCTTTAGTCAACATTGATTACTTGAAGAAACAACTTATGAGAGGCTGTTTTGTAAGGCTAAACCACATTTTCTCAGACTGTGGTTATTACCTATTGTGATCTTTACCAGTGTACTGCTAAGGAATCTAGTCAGGGTGCAGATGAGCAAGCAATTTACTCTATGCCTACATGTCATGGTTGAGGCTCTTGGCAGGCTGCACCTTCTTCTTGCCTTCTTTTTTTTTTTTTTTTTTTTTTTTTAACCAAAGATTGAACTCAGAGGCACTTAACCACTGAGCCATATCCCCACCCCTTTTTTATATTTTATTTAGAGACAGGATCTCACTAGGGCCTTACTAAATTGTTGAGGGTAGCTTTGAATTGTGATCCTCCTATCTTAGCCCCCTGAGCCTCTGGGATTATAGGCATGCACTACCATGCCCTGTTGCTTCTTACTTTATTAGAAGTAGATATTTGGCTTCTGGGCTTTTATTTCTTCTGTAGTCTTATGAAGATAGAGTTTTCCCTTTTTTTATTATGATTTTTAAGACTGAGATTTGATAGTAGACCATTGGTACGTAGTTTCCTGTTAGAGACAATGCTAGGAATATATGTACTCATTAGCCAGTTTGTTCTGGCATGACTCGAATCCTGTTCCTTATTGCTTTATTCCTCAGATTTTGCTCACATTTTTGACCAGTTACTATTCTATTAGCAGTATAGCTACCATTAAGAACTAAAGGTCATTCTTTCAAGTACAATGGGCTCTGGAGCTAGCCTTTGAACTCTATGTTAGAAGGTCTCTGAGCTGGCCTGGCACATTGGCGCTTGCCTGTAATCTCAGCCACTCAGGAGGCTTAGCCAGGAGAATCATGGGTTCAGAGCCAGCCTCAGCAACTTAGTGAGACCCTGTCTTTAAATAAAATACAAAAAAAGGGACGGGGGATGTGGCTCAATGGTTAAGTGCCCCTGGGTTCAACCTTTGGTACTAAAAAAATAAAAATAAGATCTTCAAACTGTCTCTATCTGGCACATAAGAGACTTTATGTACTTCTGTACTTCATCTATTCAGAGGGGTACACCAAGACTGAGATTTTTTTTCAAGGTAGCTTCAGGAAATGGACCACCTGCGGTTTAAAGTACACACAATTATTATTCAGGCATTTAAAAATGTTTCAAAGTATTTATATTGATTGGAGAAATGCTAAAATATTTTTTAAAAATACACAAAAATTACATATATGGTAGGCTCACAGTTATGCAGAAAATATAGAAAAGTTAAAAGAAAATATATTCATATCTAGACTAGGAATGTAGCTCAGTGATAGAGCATGTGCTTGGCATGTGAGGTCCTGGGTTCCATTGCAGGCACTGAGGAAGAAAAGGAAGGGAGGGATGGAGGGAAGATTAGGGAAGGAGAAAAAGGGGGGAGAGAGAGAGAGAAAGAAAGAAAATAGAATCATCAATTGTTAGACCAATGAGTGACATTTCTTTCTACTTTTCATTTTCTAAAATTTTAAAAAATATATTTAATTGCTTTTATAGCTAAATCAACTTTATTTTGAAAGTACTTTTCCATAATATGCTTTAACTTTAAAATGTCCCTGGGGAGACATGAAAGCTGTTGAGTCATTGAACTGGGATGCTAATTTGCTGCTTGCTCCAGAGTTCAAAGCAGTGAGTTCAAGTCCTGGTTTTCCTAATTATATAGCCCTGGAACTACTCTTAATCTTTTTTCTTTCTGGAAAACTGATACAAGTAAATTCAAATGCTCATTCTGACTAGCTATGTCCCGTTACCTCTCAAGTCGAGTTAGGTCATTTATAAGTGGGAATAACATCTTCCTCTTAAGGTTGGTGTGAGGCTTAAATGGAGATTTTTTTAAGCCATAAAACGTAAAGTACAATATATATGGAAAGATATCTTGGTAAATTAACTTTCAGTGTACTGTAACTAAAGGTGTTGCCCATATATTGAGTTCATAAGAAATGATCACCCTGGGGCCAGGAATGTAGCCCAGTGGTAGAGCGCTTATGTAACGTGTGTGAAGCCCTCAAAAAAACAAAAGCAAAACCCAACCTTGATTGACATGAGGTTCTATTTTTTTATTTCCCAATCAGAGAAGACCAGGTAAACTTCCGTGGATTCATGAGAACTTTGGCTCATTTCCGACCCATTGAGGACAATGAAAAGAGCAAAGATGTGAATGGACCAGAACCACTCAATAGCCGAAGCAACAAACTGCACTGTAAGGAACTAGACTCATCTGACTTAAAATATTTGCTTTGCATTTCTTACAAATCATGTATTTACTTGTTCATTCATTGAATAACATTTACAAGAGCAAAGTGTTTTAAATGCTTGGACTGTGGAGCTAAACTGGCTATGTTTGAGTGCCAGCTATACCTCCTTTTGGCCTTGGAGGTCTTTGGCATATTACTTAGGATCTTTGGGCCTGTTTCCTCTTCTGTAAAGTGTGATGTCAAGGGATTCTATATGGATTTGTTGTAAAGATTAAGTGAGTTAATATATGTCAAGTACTTCAAATAGTGCTTTATGTATGCTAAGTAGTCAATAAGTGTTACCTGCTGTTGTTGCTGTTATTATTTGTGTTTGTGTGTGGTACTGGGATCAATCCCAGGGTTTCCCACATGCTGAGCAGGCAGCCTACCACTGAGGTGTATCCCCAGTCCATCTGCTGTTATTATTATTATATAATTCATTGAGTGTCTACTGTGTGCCAGGCACTGGAGTAAATCCTAGACTGACAGTTGTGAGCCATGCTCTACCTGTGGGGAATAATGACAGTCCTCCATGCATCTGAGAATTTGATAAATACTGGATGTGACTTAAGGAGTAGACAGCTGGGTTAGTGCAAGATTTAATTTTTGTCCCCTTGCTTCTTGCCTCCTTTCTTTGGGTACTAAACAGATTTCCATTCTGCCCTTATTGGTTCATGTTATATTGCTCAATCCCTTGCAACACTTCTCCAAGAAGTTGAAGTTGAATTTCTCATTTCTTTCAACAGAAGTTAAAATTGAAATTGTTTGAAACTGATTGAGCTCAAGCTTCTCTGACAAAGACAACAAATATATGTAAATTATAACTATAATGTCAAATTTATATGCATTTGAAAATGGCACATGAGACTTAAAATTTAGTTTAAATTTGCAATCCTCCTGCCTTAGCCTCCTGAGCTGCTGGAATTGCAGGCCTGTGCCATCACACCCAACAGATATTTTCTTATAATGTTACAGATCAGGAGTTGATGAATAATTAAAAAAGTCAGCTATAGAATAAATAGAAGGAAATACCAATTTTAATAGAAGCTGTAAGGAAAAGGTAGGCTATTTTTCCTTGCATATTCACATACTACTTTTCTGTGGATCCTGGGTTAAGCAATATTCTCAGGCTGGGAATGCACTCAGTGGTGGAACACTTGCCTGTGATACAGCACCATTCACACACACACACACACAAGCAAGAAGAAATGATCTACAAGAACCCTTCTGTTCTTAAATAAGGAATTACTCCTTTTCCTATAGACACTGTAACCATACATAAGCATCCCTTTTTAAAAATTCTTCCTTGGGTTCCAGGAGCTATGGTGCATGCCTGTAATCCCAGTGGCATGGGAGACTGAGACAAAAGGATTCCAAGTTCAAAGCTAGTCTCAGCAATTTAGCAATGCCGTAAGCAACTTGGGGGCGACCCTGTTTCCAAATAAAAAATTAAAAAAAAAAAAAAAAAAGGGCTGGGGATGTGGCTCAGTAGTTAAGCACTCGTAGATTCAATCTCTGGTACCAAAAAATGAAAAAATTCTTCCTTTGACTAGCACAATGGTGCATGCATATAATCCCAGTTATTCATCAGACCAAGGCAGGAGGATGGCAAATTCCAGGCCAGACTCAGCAATTTTGCAAGGCTCTAAGCAACTTAGCAAGACCCTGTCTCAAAATTAAGAAATAAAAAGGACTAGGGATGTAGTTCAGTGAGTGGGTAAAACACCCTTGGGGGGCTGGGGTTGTGGCTCAATGTTGGAGCACTTGCCTGGCATGTGTGAGGCACTGGGTTCGAGTCTCAGCACCACATATAAATAAATGAATAAAATAAAGGTCTATCAACATCTAAAAAAAATTAAAAAAAAAAAAAAAAAAAAAAAAAAAAAACCCTTGGGTTCAATCTCCAGTACCAAAAAACAACAATAAAAATTCTTCCTTTCAGTAAGGCATAGGTGCCTATAATCACAGCTGCCACGGAGGCTAAGGTAGGAGTATCATTTGAGCCCTGCAGTTTGAACTCTACCATTTTAGACTAGACCAGCAACATAGCAAGCCTGATCTCAAACAAAACAATTTCCTTTTTTTTTTTTTTTTTTGAACTGAAATGTCTCTCTGCATAAATTTTCTACATGATAAACATGTAATTGAAAATAAATCTCTAAACCCAGTATTTCTTTCTTCAGGCTTTATGCCAGTTCTTTTAATATCTTCCTTATGGGGTAAAGGTTAGTTTTTTGGATAGTTTCAAATTTGCAAGTTGAAAAAGTTCTGAAAATTGGTTTCACAATAATGTGAATATACATAATATTACTGACCTATAAACTTAAAAGTGGTTGAGATGACAAATTTTATATTTATGACCACAGCAAAATAATTGTGCCTTGAAACTTCTAGTTGCTTTCTTATAAATATGCTCTAGCATTATCTCTGGGATCAAAATAAAATATCATTCCCAAGATTTGTTCTCATGGGCGCACAGTTGGATTACAACTATTCTTATTCTAAGTGTTGTGTAACTGTTGCCATAACCTGATACTTTGTTGCTTTGGGGTGAGGGTAGGGGTGCTACAAGGCAGACAGGCACCATGTGTGGTAGCATCATTTTAGATTTGCCTCTAAATCTTGTTTTTATGTGTTGCTGGACCCAAGTGCAGTACTTCAGTTTATCCCTCATTCATTTTGTTAGATTTAGTCCAAACATTTCTGACTTGTCAAAATCCTTTTTGGTTCTGAGTATACGTATTTGTTTATGTATGTATATATTCATTCATTTATTTATTCCTTCATTTATTTATTCATTCATTCATTCATTCATTCATTCATTTTCTTCTGGTGTTGAAGGTTGACTCCAGGGCCTCACACACCTAGGGAAGTGCTCTACCGCTAAGCCAAACCTCCAGCTCCCTGAGTATGATATTCACTATACCTGTGAGTTTCCACTCAACCAGAAACATCAACTATTTGGTTATTACAACGTCAGTGAAAAGTTACAATGAAAAGAACAAGAAGAAGCAGCTGAAAGAGCCCTATATCATAATACTGGCTACTTCTTTCTTTTGTGACACAAATTGTTGTCTTTGGATTTTCCAACCTATTGTGTCATTATATACAACAGAATAACAAGGTGGACCTTATTAAATACCTTCTCGAAATAGATTTTATTTTGTTTTTATGTTTTTGGTACTGAAGATTAATCCAGAGGGTACTTTGCCACTAAACTACATCCCCAGGCCTTTTTATTTTTTATTTTGAGATAGGATCTCTGTAAGTTGCTTAGGGCCTCGCTTGCTGAGGCTTACCTCAAACTTGGTGACCTTCTGCTTGAGCCTCCATGTTGCTGGGATTACAAGCATGTGCCACTGTACCTGGCCTGAAATCTATTTTATACCAACAAACCCCGTAGAAGGAATATGCAAAGAGAAGCATATGAACAGATTTCTCTTTTGTTTTTCCTTTTTTTGGAGAGGGGCGTAGGTCTTGTACTACCCATGCTAGCCTCCCAACTCCTGAGCTCAAGTGATCTTCCTGCCTCAGCTTCCTTAGTAACTAGAACATTCAGGCTTTTGCCACCATACCTGGTAGGTTTTTAATTTTTATTTTGGAATCATTAGATTCACAGGAAGTTGAAAAATATGTGTAGGAAGATTCCATATATCGTTCACCCAGGTTACCTTAGAGGTAACATCTTACTTAACTATTATATAACAGGAAAACTGGGAAATTAACATTGATACAATCCTCAGAGCTTATTCACATTAGACCAAGGAAGTATGTGTGTATGAATGAAAGAGAGAAGAAGAGAAGTTGTATGCTGTTTTATCACCCTTATAGCTTCATATAACCACCTCTACATTTAGGACATTACACTACAAGACTCACTTGAACTCCCTTATAGCCATACCTCCACTCTCCCTCTTCTATCCTCAATTCTTAATCCCTGGCAACCATTAATTTACCCCAACTATATAGTGTTGGGGTTTTTGGGTGCAGGGGACTAGGGATTTAAGGCAGGCGGCTCATACCCCTGAGAGCTACATCCCTAACCCTTTTTATTTCTTTATTTTGAGATTGGGTCTCACTAAGTTGCTTAAGGCCTCGCTAAGTTGCTGAGACTGGCTTTGAACTTGCAATCCTTTTGCCTCAGCCTCTGAGTCACTGGGACTACAGGTGTGTGCCACTATACCTGGCTTCTTGCATTTTTTCAGTAATTCATTCCATTTTATTGCATTCATTTATTTTGTGGTATGGTTGCACCACAATTTGTTTAGTCACTTACATATCGAAGGGCATTTTGGTTGTTTCCAGTTTGGGATTATTACAAAAAAAGCTGTTTTGAACATTCATGGTACAATCACTTTGAGAAAGATGGCAGTTTCTTAAAAAACTAAATATGCAACTCCTGCTACCAGAAGGTACATTCCTATGCATTTAATCCAGAGAATGAAGACTTATTATGATCATTCAAAAATCTGTACATGAAAATTTATAGCAGCTTTTTAAAGAAAATTTCAGCCATTCTAATAGGTATGCCATGGTAGCTCATTGTGGTTTTATTTTGGATTTTCCTAATGACTATTGATGTTGAAAATCTTTTTATGTGTTTGTCAAATGTCTAATCATGTCTTTTGCCCATGTTGTTATTGAATTGTTTTCTATTTTAGTGTTAAGTTGGAAAGTTCTTTATTCTAAAAATATATGTCCCTGTTGGATTTGTGGTTTGCAAATATTTTCTCTTTTCCTGTGTATAGCTTGTTTTCATTTTTTAAACATGGACTTTAGCTGAACAAGTGTTTTTAATTTTGATGAGACCCAGTTGATTTTATTTTTCCTTTTATTGGTTAATGGCACATATAAAATGAGAATTTTTTTTCCTAAGTGCTCTATCATCCCCAACCCAAGGATGATATTTTATGAGGGCCTCATGCATGCAAGGGCAAGTGCTCTAACACTGAACTGTATGTATCTCAACCTATTTAAAACTTTTTTTTTTAAATTTTGAAGCAGGGTCTTGTTTAGTTGCCCAGGCCATCCTGGAACTTCTGATTCTCTTCTTTGACCTTTCAAAATGATCTGAGATTATAGGCATGTGCCACCATACCCAGTGAAGTGAGGACAGTATTTTTTGTGTTTGATTCCCCCCCCCCCCCCCCATTCAGGGAATAGAACCCAGGGCCTTTTGTCCAGTAGGCAAGCACTCTACCACTGAGTTACAAACCCAGCTCTTACATATTTTGCCTTAAGACATTCCTATATGAATAGGAAGGCTTAGGGTGTAAAACAACAACAATGATGAGTTTACATCAAATCTTTATTTCTTAGAGTTTGCTCCTTGTAACCCTAACCCCCTGGAATTTTTTTTTTTTTTTTTTTTTTTAAGTTCCTTATAATGCTTTGAACTTGGGAAACATAATCATTGTTTTAATATCTTTTGGGGAAACTGCAATGCATGATAAAACATTAAACACTTAAAAATTGTGCAGTAAATAGCCGGGCGCTGTGGTGCTTGTCTGTTATCCCAACAACTCAGGAGGCTGAGGCAGAGGACGATCACATAAACCTGAACAGTATCAATTAACTTTTTTTTTTTTTTTTTTTTTGTATTGGGGATTGAACTCAAGGGCACTCTACCACTGAGCTACACGCTCAACCTTTCTCATCCTTTTTCCTATCTAGCTTCTACCTATAAGAAAACAAAAGACCCTTAATCTTCTGAGTTTGGCTTATTTTGCTCTCAAGTTCCATTCATTTCCTACAAATGATATAATTTTATTTTTCTTTATGGCTGAATAAAACTCCATTTTGTGTGTGTGTGTGTGTGTGTATCACATTTTATTTATCCATTGATGGACACTAAGCTGGTTCCACAGTTTGGCTATTTTGAACTGTGCTGGTAGAAACATGGGTATGCTTGTATTGCTATGCTTGCTGACTTTAATTCTTTAAGATAAATATCCAGGAGTGGTATAGTTGGGTCATATGGTAGTTCCATTCCTAGTCTTTTGAGGAACCTCCATACTGATTTCTGTAGTGGTTATACTAATTTATGATCCTACCAACAGTGTAAAAGTATTCCTTTTTTTCTACGTTCTCTCCAGCATTTAATATTGTTTGTATTCTTGATGACTGTCATTCTGACCAGAGTAAGATGAAATATAAGTGTAGTTTTGATTTGCATTTCGCTAATTGTTAATGATGAACTTTTTTCAAGTTTGTTGGTCTTCTTCTTCTCCTTTTTTTTTTTTAATGGGGCTGGGGATTTGAACCCAGGGCCTTGTGCTTGTGAGGGAAGCACTCTACCAACTGAGCTATATATCCAGCCCCTGTATTTATTCTTTTAAGAAGTATTTGTTTAATTCATCTGCCCAATTTTTTTTTTTTTTTAAACACCAGTGTTTAAACTTTTATTTCACACCATGCAAGGTCAATTATAACACATTAAAAAGTGACAACAGGGGGCTGGAGAGATAGCTCAGTCGGTAGAGTACTTGCCTTGTAAGCACAAGGCCCTGGGTTTGATCCCCAGCACCCAAAAAAAGAAAAAAAGAAAAAAGAAAAAGTGACAACAGCTATAAGCTGCAATTTTACATTTATACATTGGAAATGTTCATTTTCAAAAGCTGAACGTAATTACCATATTGTCTAACAGCTAAGCTTCAATTCAACTGCTTATACAGATAACATTTACTATGAAAAACAATGATTTTGTATCTAGCCACATTCTATGATGCTAATTATTTGACTAACAGATCTTTGGGAGAACCAAATGATTCAATCTTTTTCACAGTATCTATGCCGTCCCTAACAAATCCAAATCCTACATGCTTAAAGTCCAAATGTTCTGCTTTGTTCATTGTATAAAAAATTGAGAATTATTAGTATTTGGGCCTTGATTGGCCATAGAGAGTAAGCCAGGACCAGTATGTTTCACATCAAAGTTCTCATCTTCAAATTTATCTCCATAAATGGACTGTCCTCCTGTTCCATCACATTTCGTGATATCTCCCCCTTGGCAAACAAAATCAGGAATTACTCTGAAAAATGGAGTTCTTAAAACCAAAGCCCTTCTCTCCAGTGCACAGTGCTCTGAAGTTCTCAGCAGTTCAAGGAACAAGGTTTGAAAATAGTTCAAACATTCATCATCCGCACAAACATCAAAAAATGCCACAGGATTTGTCTCCTTTGATAACTCTGCTGCCAGAGATACCTCTCCTTTCTGGAGTTTCAATAAATTTTGTTGACATTCTTCAAATTTTTTCATAAAAGACTCAGCCATTTCTTTTGTTTTAAACCTCACTGCAAGTTGTTCCACTTTTGCTTCTCCATCAGCATAATCTGAAGCAGTCCAAACTAAAGCATTATTTGAAATATTTAGGGGTTTTATACCCATTGTTTTGGTGGTAACATGGTTTGCACAGACTTTAAACACCTGGTCTCTTCTCATTAGGGATCCAATAGTAATTCTTCATTGTTTGCTAAAGAATCTTTATATCTCCAACAGCTCGCTCCTTCCACTGACTGACGTCTATCCCACCTATAAAGTTTGGCTCTCTCTTTAAACAAAATTTCTTCATCTTCTTCTCTAGATTTTACTTCTATCTTTAGGACCAAAGGCAAAATCCCCAGAATTACTGGAAGCCAAATCTGCAAATGATAGTCCTCTACCACTTCCAAATCCAAAGGAAACTGTTCTACTTTCCACTTGGCTTGTAGATTCTATATAAGTCTCCTTTCTAGTAGACAAATCTACAGGTTTATCCACAGTTCCAGCGGAAACAGATGATGAACTAATACGTTTGCTAATAGAATCAGGTTCTTCAGATTTACAGAAAAATGTTGCAGTCACTTCAGTCCCACCTGTATACACACTGTCACTTGTGCTAATTATTTCCTCACTTTGGGATTTCTGAGCTTCCTGAACTTTTAGAAGCTCTGACTGAAAGTCTTCCCCATTTCCATTGTCCTCATGAGTATCACTGCGGACTCCACAAAAAAATGTAGGTGGGAGCTTTATTGAATCTGGTTTTGCTTTCTCTTCAACTGTTGGTTTCTTTTCCCAAACAATAACACAATCTTTCTCATTATCTGCTAGATTTTCTTCTAATGGTCTATGTTTTTCTGAGTCATCTAGATAGAGTTTTCCATTAAGTTTCTTGACAGCCATTTCAAAATCTTCATCTTGGCTGGGGATATAGCTCAGTTGGTAAAGTGCGTGCCTTGCATGCACAAAGCCCTGAGTTCAATCCCTGGCACCAAAAAAACAAAAACAAAACAAAACAAAAAATCTTCATCTTGCGCCAGCAACCAGAACTGATGACAGCTGGAGTTCTAGCAGCGCCCACCATCCCTGATCGCCTGGGCCGAACTTAGCAGCCTGCCACCTTGTGCTGGGCCCCCGGGGTAGACGCCTGGGTCGCTGCAGCATTCCCTTGTAGCTGCCCAGTGCCACTGAGCAAGAAAAGCCGAATGCCGCGGGCGCCCGATTGGGCTTGCCCGCTTATTAATTGGGTTATTTGATTTTTTTTGATGTAAAGTTTTTTGTTTTTATATAGTCTAGATATTAATCCTCTTTCAGTAACTAGCAGATTTTCTCCCATTCTTTACATTCTTGTTTGTTTTGCAGATGTTTAATTTAATGCCATTCCATTTATTACTCTTGGCATTATTTCCTGAGCTTTAGAGGTCCTACTGAAAAAGTTGTTGCCTGTGCCTAAATGTTGTAATGTTGACCCTGGGTTTTCTTCTAGGAGGTGCATAGTTTCTGATCTAATTCCTAGGTCTTTGACCCATTTTGAGTTGATTTTTGTGCAGGGCCCCAGAGCAACATTTGTATCAGCTGTAATGGTACCTTTGTGGCTCTTATTGTTGGTTTCCTTTGAGTGGTGCACAGTGGAATTGATGGGTTGTGTGAAGTGACCTAACTTACAGAACCATGTAAGGGTTGGTTTTTGCTTTTGGTTAGGTTTTTGTTTTGTTTTCAGTACCAGTGATCAAATGCAGGGGTGCTTAACCACTGAGCCACATTCCCATCCCTTTTTATTTTGACACAGAGTCTTGCTCAGGTGCTTCAGGCCTCACTAAGTTACTCAGGCTAGTCTCAAATTTGAGAATCATCCTGCCTCGACCTCCTGAGTTGCAGGCATGCACCACTGTGCCCAGCTTTGCAGTTTACTGAGAAGAGACAAAACACTACAGAATTTCCACTAATTTCTTGCTTTTTTCAACCAGTTGCTTTTCGACTGTATGATTTGGATAAAGATGACAAGATCTCCCGTGATGAGCTGTTACAGGTATGTGGGGAAGCTGTGTGACAACTCACATGTGACAAAATACTATGACTCATATTTAAAGTGTTCAAAATTGTAGATGATGAAATACCCGGGTGGTGGTTCAGCACTGGATCTTCCATAAGAGTTATAGATCACTACCATGCTAAAGGACATTTTGAAAGGTCTGAACTACTGCATACAGAAAAGAAAATTCGGGCTGGGGATATAGCTCAGTGGGTAGAGTGCTTGCCTTACAAGCAGTCAAGGCCCCGGGTTCAATCCCCAGCACAGCAAAAAAAAAAAAAAAAAAAAAAAAGAAAATTCACCAAAACAAAAGCTGCCAGTGCTTTGCTCTCTGAACAAGGGAATGGTAAACTTGCTGACTTTGGAGTGACTGGCCAGCTGACAGATACACAAATTGAAAGAAACACCTTATGGGAACTCCATTTTGAATGACTCCTGACTCCTGGGTTACTCAACTGCTGGCCTATGATTCAAAAGTTGCATTTGGTCATTGCAAATTACTGCTATTGAACTAGCCAAGGAAGAGCTACCTGATTCTGATATGCATCCAATAAAAGTTCTGTTGAAAGCAATCCTCCAATTCTTATTGAAGACAAAGTCTTTTAAGGAGTTTATTGATGCATAAAATTTAAAAATTATTTTTTTAAAAGGCATTAATTAAATGTTCCTAGGTGCTGACTGGCAGAGATGAAATATGTGACATTGTGTACATCAAATAGTTCACTTATGCTGGGTGCAGTGGCACAGGTCTATAATCTCATTCGGCTCAGGACCTGAGGCAGATGGATTGAGAATTCAAAGCCAGTCTCAGCAACTTAACAAGGCCATAAGCAACTTAGTGAGACCCTGTCTCTAAATAAAATATAAAATAGGGCTGGGGATGTGGCTCAGTGGTTAAGCACCCCTGAGTTCAATCCCTGGTACCCAAAAAAAAAGATGATACCTAGGGAAATTCTGCTGATTCATTTGGTCCTTAGACTTGACATTTGGGTCACAAACTGTTGCTGTGCCAGTGTACCTTGAGCTAACCATTCACTGCCCTTTGTTGCTCCCATGGACAAGTCCCTGTTCCCCTACTAGCAATGACTAGCATTTCATCCTATTAGCATTGTCATTCAGTGCTTTCCCCTTATATAGTTCAGTGGGGGGAGAAAATTACCCCTTGTTTTGAGTCTGAAAGACCATGGGCTAACACTTTCAGGGATTTCCATGGGGAAATTTGTCTGTTTCAACATACACTTCTAAAAAGTAAAATTGTTTCTACTCACCCTTAAAGTAAATCTGAATTCATCTATTGTCTTGAGAAGACTTCCAAGTTAATGTTTACTCAGACCAATCCACAGTATTCTTACATTTCTGCCTGAGTAGAAACCAAAACAATGAGGAGATCATGATAGTGTCCCTTGCTTTTGAAGTGGGAATATATTTTTTTGGTGAGAAGAGTTTACTTTGTTAAGTTGCTGCACATTGGCTTCTGAGTTCTGAATTTTCATCCTGTGGCCCAGATCTGGTTGCAAGAAAGTGTTTTTGGAGAAATAGTTGATTTATTTTCTGTTATTGGATAAGAAAACCCGTTAGCAAGGATTAGGGAGACTGTGTGGCAAGAGTTCCAGTCATGCTCTTGGATTGTTGAGGTGTTAAACAACTAGGTTTTGTTTGTTTGTTTGTGGTGCTGGGAATTAGAACCCAAGGCAACTGAGCTATATCCCCAGTCCTAAACAACTAGTTTTATCCCAGCAAGAAGATGATATGAACATTTTGCTGAAGTGAAAGAAAACAAAGTTTATCTTTCTAGACACAGGGATTTCTAAAACATTTGGTAACTTGCAGTTCCTAGATACTTAATGAATATTTAAAAGTATGTAGTGAATTTATCCTAAAGAATGGCTTAACTAGTCATTTTCCTCCTCTTCCTCCTTCCTTCCCTCCTTTCTTCCTTCCTTCTTTCCTTTTTCCTTCTCTTTTCTTCTTCCTTCTTCCTCCTTCCTCCTCTTCTTCTTCTTCCTCCTCCTCCTCGTCCTCCTCCTCTTTTCCTCTTCCTTCTTCCTTCTTTCTTCTTCCTTCTTTCTTCTTTACTAGGGATGGAACCCAGGGGCACTTTATCACTGAGCTATAGCCTCTGCCCTTTTTATTTTTATTTTGAGATGGGGTCTGGCTAAATCGCTAAGACTGGCTTTGAACTTAAGATCCTCCTGCCTCAGCCTCCTGAGTTAGTAGAATTACAGGCTTGTCCCACCATGCATTACTGGGCATGTTTTTTTTAGTACGATTCTTGTAGAATGTCCTGGTTGAAATTTTGGGATCCAGTTATATGTTAATTATCTTGATTTTTGGTGATGGTGTCAATGTGTATACAAAGACTCATCAGATTGCACATTTTAATTATGTACATCATATAAGAAAAAAATTATAGCCCCAACTTTTTTATTCACTTAGATGTAAAAATTCTAAACAAAATATTAACACACTGAATCCAGCAATATATGAAAAGGATACTATATTATTATATCCAAAACAGGTTTGCACTAGAAATTCAAAGTTGATTTAATGCCAGGTGTGGTGGTACACACCTGTAATCCCAGTGGCTCAGGATGCTGAGGCAGGAGGATCGAAAATTCAAAGCCAGCCTCAGCAAAAACCAGTGCTAAGCAATTCAGTGGGACCCTGTCTCTGAATAAAATATTAAAAAGGCTGGCTCATTCATTAAGCTCCCCTAGATTCTATCCTTGGTCCCCTGCTTCAAAATAAAAAATAAAAATTGATTTAAAATTAGAGGGGCTGGGGGGATAGCTCAGTCAGTAGAGTGCTTGCCTTGTAAGCACAAGGCCCTGGGTTTGATTCCCCAGCACCCCCCAAAAAATAAATAAATAAAATAAAATTTAAAAATCAGGGCCGGCATTGTAATTCAGTGGTAGAACACTTGCCTAGCACATATGAGGCACTAAGTTTGATTCTCAGCACCACATGTAAATAAATAAAATAAAGGTCCATTGACAACTAAAAAATTTTAAAATTAAAAATTTTAAATAAATAAATAAATAAAATTAGAAAATCAGTTATAACCAAATTAACAGATTAAAGAAGAGAATCGAATGGCCTTCTTCATAGAAAAAAGCATTTGATAAAATTCATCATCCATTCGTGATTTTTTAAAGTCTTATAAAACCAGAAATAAAAGGAAGTTTCTTATCTGTTTTTTTCTCATCATTCCCAAACCCCCCAACCCAGGGCTCAAATCCAGTACTGGGTACATGCTAGACAAGTTGTATCCCTGGTACAGGAAGTTTTCTTAAATTGATAAAAGGTATATATAAACCCTCCTCAAATATTAATAATAATATGATAATAGTAAAGTTCCCATTCGCTAATAATCTTCCCACTGGAACAATAAGTGTCAGCCTAGATAGATAGGAACACTGGCCTGTGGGTCAAGCTACTTCTGAGCCTTCATATCCTTATTATTGGACCGGCAAGGTGACCTTTAAAACACACCACTCCTGTCCCATCCTATCTAAATATCCAACACACTAGTACATGCACAACCTGGTTCTATTATTCTAAAAGTCAAACACCTCAGAAAATAATTGAACTGAGATCTAAAATTTGAGGATGGATTTATTTGTTTGACCTCTCTCAGTTGGAAAAGGTGGCAAGTAGCTTGGCCCAAATAATTTTTCTAGCACTGTCTTTTTATTAATCCTTCAATTGTACATTTGTACCTAAACTGTACAACTTATAATTTTCAAGAATTAATTTGTAGCCTGGTGCAATAGAGTGCATGAATTGATAGCAGCTACTTGAGAGGCTGAGGCAAGAGAATTACTGAGCCCAGGAAGTTGAGACCAGCCTAGGCAACATAGTGAGACCCTGGCTTCAAAACAAAACAATTGATTTGAGGAAAAAAACAAAAAGTGTACTGGTGCACATCAGTATTTCAGCTTTTTTCTTTTTTGAAAATTCTGTCGTGTACTTCTTTTTGGTACCAGGTATTGAACCCAGGGGGGCTTAACCACGGAGCCATATCCCCAGCACTTTTTTATATTTTATTTAGAGAGAGGATCTCACTAAGTTGCTTAGGGCATTGCTAAGTTGCTGAGGCTAGCTTTGAACTTGTGATCCTCCTGCCTCAGCGTCCCAAGCCATGGGATTACAGGCATGTGCCACTGCACCTGGTCTGTCATGCACTTTTATTGTTTTGTGTTTTTTTGTGGTGCTGGGATTGAACCTAGGGCCTTGTGCATGTGAGGCAAGCATGCTACCAACTAAGCTATATCCCCAGCCCTGTCATGCACTTTTAAAAAATCTATTTCAGGATGGTGGAGAAGGATATAAAGGAGTAGGGGAAAGGAAGCCCTCTCAACCACTGGACTAGAGGGCCTTCCTTCCTGTGAAAAACTCGGCTTTTGCCTTTTGAACACAGAGGTGACTAATTGCTGTGATGCGAAGCTTCAGAAAAGCTCCCTGTCCCCCATTTAACATGAAGCCTCAACATTTTCATATTGTCTGAGAGTCACATTATTAAAAATTACATATTTTGTATGAGGTATCAAATTTTTAAGTATGTTCATATCCTAAAGATGTTAGAAGAATTTTGGGTAGTGGGTTTTTTGCTAAGTTTGAGATAAATTTGATGAAACAATGTAAATTATCTTTGTTTAGTTCTCATGGTCCTTTAATTATGCTTGTTGTTTTTCTAAGAAAAGAATTTAGCATGCAACTTTTAGGGGATATTTAAGTTTCTTTGGCCATACCCCAGAAGTAGCTTGCTTAATGCTTAATGCATCTCCTCAAAGAGGACTGCGTTTACATGGGATTCCAGAAAGCCCCACCAAATCAACTGACATCAGTAAGGAACTACATGCAACAAGAACTCGGAATAGGTTTTCTAGGATGGTATAGTAAACCTGGCTTCTGCTATATGCTTGCTCTCGCATCCATAGCACATATGATTCATCTCACAGCTCCTTACTGTGCCACCAGACATCACATCTACATTGTGGGCAGGAAAAATGAAGATTAGCAAAATGCAAAGAACTCTCCTTTAATGAGGCTTTGCTTTCCTATCCAGTGACCTTGCCAAAGAGTTTTGCTCACATTATTGTCCAGAATGACCTAGATAGCAAGTTAGGGTTTTAGTTTTCTAGCTGTTAAATTTGAGGGTATCAAAGGTAAAGGAGGTGTGTTGGTGATTTAGCTCAGTGGCAGAGTGCTCGACTACTATGCATAAGGCCCTGAGTTTGGTCCTTGGCCCTGGTTGGGGCGGGGGGAGAAAAAGGAGAGGAGTAACTTATTGACTTTATCTTAAATCTTAGTAAAAGAATCTCTCTCACTCCTAAGTCCTCTGTAATTCCTGGCTCTTGGTCTTGTAGGTGCTACGCATGATGGTTGGAGTGAATATCTCAGATGAGCAGCTGGGCAGCATTGCAGACAGGACCATCCAGGAGGCTGACCAGGATGGGGATAGTGCTATATCTTTCACAGAATTTGTTAAGGTCAGTCAATCACCTCTTGATTTGAAAATGAAATTCTGTTGTACAGGAGGGAGAAGGGAAACCATTATTTAGAAAAGTGCTTAGAACTGTTACAATCTTTATAACTATATATATATTTTTTTTTTTTTTTTTTTTTTTTTTTTTTTTTTTTTTGGTTTAATCCCAGGTTTTGGAGAAGGTGGATGTAGAACAGAAAATGAGCATCCGATTTCTTCACTAAAGGACAGACCAAACTGTTCCTTGCTTTCTAGTATTTAAGAACTGGAACTTAAGAGTCCTCCTGTCCACCATCCCCACCTCCACCCCATCATTCCCCTTCTCCCAAAATACTACTGCTATTGCATGACAACCCCAAATATGTTCTGTCTACGCAAACCTGCCTTTGGTGTATAAACAGGGCATTACAGAAAGGTACACCCAGTCTATTTTCTGTTCAGTATCCATCCTTCAGTCCTCCATTTATAAATACCATGTTTCCCTGTTCTGCTGCTCAATGCCACACATTCATCCAGTTTGAGAAAGAGATGGAATCATGCCAAGAACCAGCCAGCAAAGCTCTCACTGGATGTGGACTGTACCATGCTGCCTTCCCTCCAGAGAGGCTTTAGCATGTTCCTGCTTCCTTCATATATGTCCTTTGCTTCTTACTTCCCTGTCACTCAGCTTACCTTGGCTTACCTTACTTAGTCTTTCAGCCTCCCTGCTTTTTATTGAGCCTCAAAATTCTGTGTGTTCTACTTGACACCCCAGATTATGCCTGTTAAATGTATTTCTGACTTGGCAGGATAGTTCGGTGGTCTGGCAGTTTTTATCTACCTTCACTCTTAAATGGGTCCCCAGGATGTTACCTTTCCAGGAGCTTTTTGGTAGCCAACACTTCTCTTGGAAGAATGACCCTCTCTTGGTCCTCTGTACTACTCTGTCATCAAAGGGCTTCTAGGTGGAGATATCCTTCTCGGAAGCTGGCCTTAGTGAAAAGTGTAGAGCCACCTGAGCTGGGTGGCTTGCCTGGGTTGCTCTACCTCTGCCCTCTGACTCTCGTTTTATATACCTATATGGCTTCTCCTGAGAGTGCAGTATTGACTGTTCAGAAAATAGTCATATGCCTATAGGTCTGCTTAGCTTTGGGACACTGTCACTACCAGAATAACTGTTCTGACAGCATGCTTGTGGACCTTTTCATGACTTTTTGGACAAGATTGCTGTTTTGAAACCTGCCACATTTACACTCTGCAGCATGGTTAATGCCTCATTGTTAGTGCACTGGAATGTTTTTCATTTCACATTTCCAAGTAGAGAGACTAGTGTTATGGAAGTGCCTAACTTATCTGAATCCAAAAGAATTAAAGACTGTCCTCAGTTATCAGTTTTACACAAAATTATGAATTTTTACACTTGGCAAATGTTGATGCTGGAAGCCATAGTCAGCCCCTAATACTGATCCAAAGCATTGAATGTATAGTGTCATTAGCTGCCTGGTTACAATATCTTCCTAGCTCCTTGTATAGGCCACTGCTAATCCCTTAGAAACAAGGGGTCTGGCACTGGTAAGACAATGTAAGGTGGCATTACAGACCTTTGAGTAAGCCAGAGCAATGGCTCTGCCAAAGTCAGCTTCATTAGACTTCATTGAATCTGGCCATTACTGTCCTATGTATGTCTGTGAGTCTTCATTTAGTTGCTGCCCTTGGCTGATTTTTCTCTGAGTCATTGCTTGCTTGCTTGTTTCCTTGCTTCAGAAGACTATCCAAGATGTGTGAACAAGTCTTTAGGAAGGGACTTGCTAAAAAATATCACTACAAAGGAATGGATAAAGGTGGGGAACAGGCAGGATGGCTTAAATATAAATGAATGAGAAATTCTTCATTAAGTATCAGTTTTTGTGATCAAGTGATGTAATATAGGAATTGTATAAAAGGAAAAAATTGTCTGATACTGATCTCTGTAGAGGTACTTCAGAGTCTCCTTGATGTGCGTTTTTAAAAAAGTTCTTAAGATCATGGCTTCCCCCCTCCTTTGGCTGTATAGCGAACTTCTAATCCACAGTTGTGCCTTATTGTCCCATTACAGTTGTATTCTTCGATCCATCAATAAATACTTGTGGTTAAAACAAAATAACTTGATTTTGTCTGTGATTTTCAAGAATTTTCTGTCTCCTTCAAGTTTGAAACTCAGTGTGTCCCTTACTCAGGTCTGTGTCTGTACTATCAAATGCAAGTGTACTCTGCTGCTGACACGTGAAGTGGAAGCATTCATCTAGGGGCTCACACTGTCTGCCTCTAGGCCCATTTTATAAAATTTTTTTTTTAGTTCTTGATGGATCTTTATTATTTATTTATATATATGGTGCTGGGAATCAAACCCAGTGCCTTACATGTTAGGCAAGCACTGTACCTCACTTGAGCTATAACCCCAGTCCATACACCCAGTTTTGTTAGCCTTGGCCATTTCCCATTCATTCCTCTGAAGATTCAATTTCTTTTCTGGTCTCTCTAGATCCAAGAAGGGAAGCTTATAAAGGAGGAGATTCTAAGAAAAGCCAGATACACATTCTAGTATAGATCAAATAATCATAAGCAGCCCATTAACCCTGAAGACACTGGAATGTGAGTTTATAAGACCTCAAGTCCTCAAGGTCTAAAATGTGCTGGCAATTATAGGTTTTTAGCATCAGTATAATAGAAATTTACTTAGGTGAAAATCCCCGATGATAATAACAAAAAGAAAAAATTAAATATTACTGTATACAATTCAGGCTATACCCGGATCTTTGTGCCACAATACTATGTGTCCTGCTTGAACTTAGTGATTCCTATTTCCTTTGTAGAAATGTCATGTTTTTCCTTATCACCTTAGAAACAGAAATTGTTGGTGTTGTAACATGACTCAGGCTTTTAATCTGGGAATAGCCTTGTGAATGGAAGAGAAAAAACACTGTCATGATGCTGCATTTTATGAATGTTTTCTCAGAATTGTGTTCATGTCCAAAGAAAATTTTGAATTTTGGCAAAATGAATATGCTAACTTTTAAATGTACTTTGTGCTGCCTCTTCCTTGAAGATGGGGCAGTACAACCACAAACATGATGTGGCATATAATCTGTGCCCAGGTGATCAGGGGCATTTCAAGAAGTTTGTTATCCCTGAAAAGTCAGAGTTTGGGAGATACAGAAAAAAAAGAAGCAGTAGCAAAGTATATGAAAGGGGAAAAGAGTAGGTTTCAGAAACATTTTATGTTACATTATCCCTCAAGAAAATTTTAGAATGAATCATTTCATGGTTTGTGATAATATGGAAAAAAAATTGATAACTGAGATGCTTCCCCCCCCCCCCCCCCCCCCGTGGTGCTGGGGATTGAGCCCAGGGCCTTGCACTTGTGAGGCAAGCACTCTACCAACTGAGCTATATCCCAGCCCAAGATACTGACATTTTTTTGTTTGGGGAGTTCGTTTAAGGTACTTGGGACCTTTCTACCTTCTGAGCTCCGGCCCTGGCACCTCCCGACACACCTTTTTTTCCCCCCCTTCAAGATAAGGTCTTGCCAAAGCTGGCCTCAAACTTGAGATCTTCCTGCTTTAGCCTCTAGAGTAACTGGGATTACAGGCATATGCCAGCATACAGGGCACAATTCTAATGTGTATTTTTTGCTTTTGGGGGGTTTTTTTGGTACTGAGAATTAAACCCAGGGATGCTTTACCACTGAGTCACATCCCCAGTCCTTTTAATAAGTATGCCACATTACTCTTCCTTTCACATATTCCAAAGTCTTGTTAAATTTGTGTGTAAGATCAGTGATAAAGGCACAGTGTTACTATCATCAGGATATTATATGACTGGGTCTGTCATAGAATTCATGAAAAAAAAATGAAAGAAATTGGGTTGGATTATAGTTGATGTATTTTAAAATGATACTTGAATAATCATACACCAAGAATCTAGGAGATCAGAGTAAACCGTCTTGAAAAAGAGGAACAAATTTAAAGGAATCATAATCCCTCACTTTGTTTTGGTCATACCAGGAATTGAACCCAGGAGGGCTATAAACTCCTGCTAGGCAAGCACTCTGCCATTGGGCTACATTCCCAGCCCCCCCCCTTTTTTTTTTTTTTTTTTGCTTTTGTTTTTGTTTTAGTACCAAGGGATTGAACCCAGGGGCACTTAACCACTGAACCCCATGTTTTATTTTGAGACAGGGTCTCACTAAGTTGCTTAGGGCTTCTGGCTTTGAACTTGTGACCCTCCTCCCTCAGCCTCCCCAGTCACTGGGATTACAGGTATGCATCACCACACCTAGCCATTCCCAGCCTCCCACCCCCAACTTCCCCGCCACCAGCGCTTTTTATTTTTTATTTTGAGATAGGTTCTTGCTAGGGTACTCAGGATGGCCTCAAATTTATGATTCTCCTGCCTCAGCCTCCCAAGTATCTGGGATTACAGGCATGCCTGGCTACATTTTCCAATTTCAAAATTTACTCACTACAAAGCTATAGTAATCAAGACAAGTATGGTCCTGGAAAAAGGATAAACATACAAATATATGGAGTAAATTATGAATTGGAAATAAAATTTCACATTTATAGTCAACTGATCTTTGACAAGGGTGCAAAGCCATTCAGTGGGGGAAAGCAGAGTGTTGTTTTTGTTTTTTGTTGTGTAAAATGTGGATTGCTTCACAAATTTGAATGTTATACTTGCACAAAGGCCATGTTAATTTTCTCTCTATCATTCCAATTTTAGTATGTGTGCTGCCAAAGAAAGGACAAGCATAGTCTTGTGGTACAACAGGCAATTGGATATCCATATGCAAAAGAGTGAAATTGGGTTCCTACCCCACAGCACACATAAAATTATCTCAAAATGGATCTAACCTAAATATAAGAGCTAAAACTATAAAACTTTTAGAAAAAAGCATAGGCAGGAATCTTAATAGACAAAGGTTAGGCAGTATTTTCTTAGATATCATACCCAGTACAGACAACAAAATAAAAAAATAAATAAACTGGACCTCATCAAAATTAAATACTTCCATGGTTCAAAGATATCATCGGGCTGGGATTGTAGCTCAGGGGTAGAGTGCTGGCCTAGCATGTGTGAC
The DNA here is from genome assembly GCF_902686455.1 of Sciurus vulgaris. Lineage (NCBI taxonomy): Eukaryota > Metazoa > Chordata > Mammalia > Rodentia > Sciuridae > Sciurus > Sciurus vulgaris. The sequence goes on from NC_136462.1 coordinate 90,725,569, forward strand.
ATACTGGGTTCAATTCTCAGGACTGTATATAAACAAAATAAAGGTTCACTGACAACTAAAAATTAAAAAAAAAAAAAGGATACAATCAAGAAAGTGAAAAGACAGCCTGCATGATGAGAAAATATTTGCACATCATATATCTGATAAATGGCTTGTACCTGCAATATATCAAGAACTACTACAACTCAATAATGAAGGGACAACCCAATTATAGACTCTGCAATATTTGTGGAAATGTAAGATGATACTATGGAAAACAATATGGAGGACCCTCAAAAAATTATAAATTAGGGCTGGGGAGATAGCTCAGTTGGTAGAGTGCTCGCCTTGCAAGAACAAGGCCCTGAGTTCAATCCCCAGCAATGCAAAAAAAAAAAAAAAAAAAAAAAAAATTATAAATTGAATTATTGTATGATTCAGCAACTGTACATCTGGGTATATACTCAAAATAATTGAAAGCAAGAACTTGAAGAAATATTTGTATACCTGTGATCATAGCAGCATTATTCACAATAACCAAAGAGAATGCAGGGCTGGGGAGATAGCTCAGTTGGTAGAGTGCTTACCTTGCAAGCACAAGGCTCTGGGTTCAATCCCCAGCACTGCGAGAAAAAAAAAAAAAAAGAGAATGCAACCCAAATATCTATCTATAGATGAATTGATAGACAATATGTGGTATGCATAAAAGGGAATATTATTTAGCATTAAAAGGGAATGAAATGCTGGAACATGGATGAAACTTGACATTATGCTAAGTGAAATAAGCCAGTCACAAAAGGACAAATAGAGTTTTCCCACCATGTCTGGGTTTTGTATCCATGAATTTGACCAATGGCAGATTGAAAGTATTTTTTTAATAATACCTGTACTGAATGTGTACATACTTTAAAAAAAAAAAAAAAACATTACTCCCTAGATAATACAATATAACAATTATTACATAGAATTTACATTGTGTCAGGTGTAAGTTATCTTTAAAAGTATGGGGAGGGGCTGGGGACATAACTCAGTTGGTAGAATGCCTGCCTTGCAAGCACAAGGCCCTGGGTTTGATCCTCAGCACCATACACACACACCCACGAAAGTATGGGGCAGGGAGTATAGGGGAAGCTGGGCATAGTGGTGGACGCCTGTAATCCTAGTTGGTCCAGAGACTGAGACAGGAAGATTGCAAGTTCATAAGCCAGCCTCTGCAACTTTAGGCCCTACGCAACTTAGCAAAACCCTGTCTCAAAAAATAAAAAGGACTGGGGATGTGGCTCAGTGGTTGAGTAGCCCTGGGTTCAATCTAATAAATAAATAAACGTATAGGAGAGATAAAAGTTTAAAAAATAGGAACTAAGTATCAATTTAAAAACTTTTTTTAAAGCATAGGGGAAGAGTGTGTGTAGGTTATATGCAAATACTACTTCATTTTATATAAGGGACTTGAATATTCACAGACTTTGGTATCCTTGGAAGGTTCTGCAACCAACCCTCTACAGACATCAAGGGACAACTATATTGATGATTCCACTCATCTAAGGACTAGAGTAGTCAAATTCATAGATATAGAAAGTAAATGGTGTTTGCCACAGGCTGTGATGAGTTATTGCTTAATGGGTACGATTTTGAAAGATGAAAAGAATTCTATAGATGGATGATGGTGATGGTTGTACAACAATTGTGAATATACTTAATGTCACCAATCTGTACATTTAAATGTTAAGATGTTAAAATTTAAGTTTTATGTATTTTACCACAATTAAAAATAATTTGGGGACTCCATGGTAGAGCGCTTGCCTAGCATGTGTGAGGCACTGGGTTCAATTCTCAGCACCACATACAAACAAATAAAATAAAGGTACATCAACCACTAAAAAAAATTCTTTTAATAATTTGAGGGGGGCTGGGGAGATAGCTCAGTTGGTAGAGTGCTTGCCTTGCTGCAAGTACAAGGCCCTGGGTTCAATCCCCAGCACCGCAAAAAAATAATAATAATAATAATAATTTGAGGGGCTAAGGATGTAGCTCCATAGAAGAGGGCTAGGGCTTACCTACCATGTTGAGAACTTTGGTTCAATCCCCAGCATCAAAACCTAAACCAAACCAAACAATAAAAAATTTTTTTTTTTTTTTTTTTTTTTTTTTTTTTGTGGTGCTGGGGATTGAACTCAGCCTTGTGCTTGCAAGGCAAGCACTCTACCAACTAAGCTATATCCCCAGCCCTTAAAAAGCTTTTTGAGGAAAACCCAGTTAAAAAAAAAGAGCAAGGTATCTGAATAGATGGTTCTACAAAGAAGATATACAAATGGCCAATAACCTTATGAAAAGATGTTCAACATCATTAACCATGAGAAATGCAAATAAAAAAGTGGGAAACCAACTCATACCCACTAGAGAACAATAATTTTAAAAAACACATAATAAGTGTTGGTGAGCTTGTAGAGAAATTGGAACTTTTACTGCTGATGGGAAATGTAAAATGATGCAACCAATTTAGAAAACAGTTCTTTAGATGGAGTTATCATATTCTGCAATTCTATTCCTAGATGTATATACCAAAGAAAAATGAAAATATTCATTCACAACAAAACCGTGCACCAGAATATTCACAGCAGCATTATTTATGATAGTCCAAAGGTAGAAACACCTCAAATGTCCATCAAGTGATGACTGGATAAATAAAATATGGTCTCTCAACCAGGCATGGTGATACAAACCTGTAATCCCAGCAGTTTGGGAAGCTGAGGCAGGAGGATTACAGATTCAAAGCCAGTCTCAGCAATTTAGTGAGACCCTAAGCAACTCAAGGAGACCCTGTCTCTAAATAAAATACAAAAAAGAGTTGGAGATGTAACTCAGTGGTTAAGTGCCCCTGGGTTCAATCCTTGGTACCACAAATATTTTAAAATATATACATATATGTGTATGTGTATATGTATATATTTTTTAAATGCGTATATGTATGTGTATATACATATGTATGGGGAGATAGAGACTCTCCATAACTTGGAATATTAGGTGGGAATAAAAATTAAATTATTAGACCCTGGAAATATGCCAAATTAAAGAAGTCACAAAGGACCAGGACCACATGTGGTATGATTCCATGTATATGAAATATTCAAGACAGACAAATCTACACTTACAGAAAGTAGATTAGTGGTTGTCTAGAAGTAGGGAGTAAGAGATTGTGGAGTGATAGCTGAGGAGCTGAGGGATATAGAGGGTTTTTTTTCCCCCTGATGGGATTGAACCCAGTGACACTTAACCACTGAGCCACATCCCCAGCCCTTCTTGTTTTGTTTTGTTTTTGTGGTGCTGGGGATTGAACCCAGGGTCTTGTACATGTAAGGCATGCACTCTACCAAGCGAGCTATATTCCCAGCCCTCCAGCCTTTTTTATTTTGAGACAGGGTCTCACTAAACTGCTAACGCTGGCTTTGAATTGTGATCATCCTGTCTCAGGCTCCCAAATCACTGGGATTATGGGCATCCACCACCATGCCCAACCCTACATGAGATTTTTCTTTGGAATAATGAAAATGTTCTCGCAAGCCATGGTGGTGCACCCCTGTCCTAGCAGCCCTGGAAGCTGAGGCAAGGAGGATCACAAGTTCAAAGCCAGCTTCAGCAACTTAGTGAGGTCTTAAAGCAACTTAGTGAGATCATGTCTCAAAAATAAAAATGTCTGGGGATGCAGTTAGTGGTTAAGCACCCCTGGGTTCAAGCCCCAGTATGAAAAAAAATAAAAGAAAAAAAAATTTTCTAAAATTAATTGTGTTGATGGGCACACAACTCTGTATATATTGTAAAAGCCATTGAGTTGTATATTTTATTTATTTATTTATTTTTAGATGTTGATAGACCTTTATTCATTTATATGTGGTGCTGAGAATTGAACCCAGTGCCTCACACATGCTAGGCAAGTGCTCTACCACTGAGCCACAAACCCAGGCCTATTTTATTTATTTTTGGTACTGTGGGTTGAATCCAGGAGTGATTAACCACTGAGCCATATCCTTAGACATTTTAAAAAATATTTTATTTAGGGCTGGGGGTATAGTTCAGTTGGTAGAGTGCTTGCCTCACATGCACAAGGTCCTGGTTTCAATCCCCATCACCACAAAGAAAATTATTTAGAGATGGGTCTTGCTACGTTGCTGAGGCTGGCTTTGAACTCATGATCCTCCTGCCTCAACCTTCTGAGCCTCTGGATTATATCCAGGTGCCACCACACCTGGCCAAGTTGTTTATTTATTTTTTAATTTTTATTTATTTATTTATTTTTTGGTGGTGCTGGGGATTGAACCCAGGGCCTTGTGCTTGCTCTACCAACTGAGCTATATCCCCAGCCCAAGTTGTTTGTTTTAAATGGATGGAAAGTATAGTATGTGAGTTATATCTCAATAAAGCTCTTTTAAGAAAAAGATCAGTGTCAGACTTAAGGAAAGCCTTCCATGACATGCCATGGCCTTCTATTCCTATTGTCCAGAAATTTTCAGCATCCAAAGATGAAGGCATAAAAGTGGAGTTTATTCACTTTTTAGGTATCATGAAGCTATAAAAGTTGACAATCTGTCCCCTCCTTAAAACAAGAGACTATCCTAATAGTTTATGTTCAGTGAAGAATGGCTAATATTTATGTGACATTTACTACATATAAGGCACTGTTGTGTATGTTTGACATGTTAACTATAATCCTCACAATCTTAGGGGATGAGTACAGTTATGATCTCTATTTATTTTCCTAGATGTATATACCAAATACATCAAAGCATGGAGAGATGATTTTCTTTTCCTTTCTAGAGCAGTCATAGCTAGTTTGTGACATAATCTGGATTAAAACCTGGGAACTCTGATTGCAGAGCCCATGCTATTAATCACTTCACTCTTCAAACTACCTAGACTTTGAAGAGGATAAATGTAAATTATTCTAATTAGCCTAAAAAGAGATAGCAAGTAAGACACACCTGTGTATTTTAAGATATCTCAAATTTCAAAGCCACAAAGTCACCACTTTTTTTTTTTTTTTTTTTTTTTTTTTTTGGTGGTACTGGGGATTGAATTTAGGAGTGCTCTACCACTGAGTTATACCAACAGCATTTTTTATTTTACTTTTTAAAAAAAATATTGTTTAGTTGTCAATGGACCTTTGTTTTACATATTTATATGTGGTGCCGAGAATCGAACCCAGTGTCTCAACACATGCTAGGCAAGTACTCTACCACTGAGCCATAACCTCAGCCCTTTATTTTACTTTGCGACAGTGTCCGTGTTGCCCAGGCTGGCCTCATACTTGTAATTCTTCGGTTCCCATCTCCCAAGATGCCAGGATTACAGTTGTGCATCTGTGTACTTGTTTTTGTGGTACTGAGAACAGAACCCATGATCTTGATCATACTAGACAAGCATTCTACCAGCATTCTACAAGCATTCTACCAGACAAGCTACATGGCCAGCCATTAAAATTACTTACGAAAAAAAAAAAAATTTTTTTGTAGTTGTAGATGGACACGATAATCTTATTTTATTTTTATGTGGTGCTGAGGATTGAACCCAGCGCCTCACATGTACTAGGGAGGCACTCTACCACTGAGCTACAATGCCCAGCCCCCATTACCTTTTAATTAAAGAACAAGCAGGGCATGGCAGTACATGTCTGTAATCTCAGTGGTTAAATGCCTCTGCATTCAATATCTGGTATAAAAAAATAAAAAATAAAATAAAGAAGGACATTGGCAACAATGTGTTTCTAAGAAGCAAAATGGTGAAGGAATTAGGGAAATTTATCTTGCACAGTGGTGGGAACCAGGACTTTAACCCTGGAAGAGCCACATTATCTATATTCAAGTTATTAAGAATCTGTTCTTGAAAGGCTCTCTTACATTTATTTATTTATTTATTTATTTGGGTGCTGGGGATCGAACCCAGGGCCTTGTGCTTACAAGGCAGGCACTCTACCAACTGAGCTATCTCTCCAGATAATTTTTTTTTTATTATTATTATTAAAACCTTTTTTAGTTCTACAGACTGCTTTTTTTTTTTTTTTTTTTTTTTGGTGCTGGGGATCGAACCCAGGGCCTGTGCTTGCAAGGTAAGCACTCTACCGACTGAGCTATCTCCCCAGCCCCCAGACTGCACTTTGATTCATTGTACACAAATGGGGTACAACTTTTCATTTCTATGGTTGTACACAATGTAGATTCACACCATTCATGTAATCATACATATACATAGGGTAATGCTGTCTGTTTCATTCCACTACCTTTCTGACCTCAACCCCTCCCACCACATTTTCCTCTACACCATTCAAAGTTCCTTCTTCTTCCCTTCCCCCTGACACCCCTCTGATTATATATTGTCATGCACTTATCAGATAAAACATTTGGCCTTTGGTTTTTTGGGCTTGACCTATTTCACTTAGCATGATATTTTCCAACGTCATCCATTTACCAGCAAATGCCATAATTTTATTCTTCATTATGACTGAGTAATATTCCATTGTGTATATATACCACAGTTTCTTTATCCATTCATCAATTGAAGGGCATCTAGGTTGGTTCCACAATCTAGCTATTGTGAATTGAGCTGCTATGATCATTGATGTGGCTGCATCACTATAGTATGTTGATTGTAATTACTTTGGGTATACACTCAGGAGTAGGATACCTGGGTCAAATGGTGAGTCCATTCCAAGTTTTCTGAGCAATCTCCATACTGCTTTCCAGAGTGGCTGCACCAATTTACAACTCCACCAACAATGTATAAGTGTGCCTTTTTCCCCACATCCATGCCAAGTTATTATTGCTTGTGTTCTTGATAATAGCCACTCTAATTGGAGTTAGATGAAATCTTAGGGTGGTTTTAATTTGCATTTCTCTAATTACTAGGGATGATGAGCACTTTTTCATATATTTGTTGATCATCTGTATATCTTCTGTGAAATGTCTGCCCAGTTCCTTAGCCTATTTATTGATTGGGTTCTTTGTATTTTTAGTGTAAAAATTTTTAAGTTCTTTATAAACTTTGGAGATGAGTGCTCTGTCCGAAGCATGTGTGGAAAAGATTTTCTCCCACTCTGTAGGCTCTCTTTTCACATTATTGATTGTTTCCTGTGCTGAGAAAAAACTTTTTAGTTTGAATTTATCCCAGTTATTGATTCTGGTTTTTATTTCTTGCGCTATGGGGCTCTTGTTAAGGAACTCTGGTCCTAAGCCAATGTGATGGAGATTCGGACCTACTTTTTCTTCTATTTGGTGATGGGTCTAGGGCCTAATTCCTAGATCCTTGATCCATTTTGAGTGAGTTTTGTACAGGGTGAGAGATAGGGGTTTAATTTCATCTTACTGCATATGAATTTCCAGTTTTCCCAGCACCATTTGTTGAAGAAGCTATCATTTCTCCATTGTAAGTTTTTGGCACCTTTGTCTAGTTTGAGATAACTGTACTTATGTGGGTATGTCTCTGTGTCCTCTATCCTGTATCACTGGTCTACCTGTCTATTTTGGTGCCAGTTCCATGCCGTTTTTATTACCTTGGCTCTATAGTAGAGTTTAAGTTCTGGTATTGTGATACCTCCTGCATCACTCTTCCTGCCCAGGATTGCTTTGGCTATTCTGGGTCTTTTATTCTTCCATGTGAATTTCATGATTGCTTTTTCTGTTTCTATGAGAAATGTCATAGGGCTTTTAATTGGAATTGCGTTAAATCTGTATAGTTCCTTAGGAAGTTTGGCCATTTTGATAATATTAATTCTATCTATCCAAGAACATGGGAGATCTTTCCATCTTCTAAGGTCTTCTTCAATTTCTTTCTTGAATGTTCTGTAGTTTTCATTGTAGAGATCTTTCACCTCTTTTGTTAGATTGATTCCCAAGTATTTTATTTTTTTTGAGGCTATTGTGAACAGAGTTGTTTTCCTCATTTCCCTTTCAGATGTGTCATCGCTTGTGTATAAAAATGCTTTGGATTTATGTGTGTTGATTTTATATCCTGACATTTTGCTGAATTCATTTGTGAGGTCTAGAAGTTTTCTGGTGGAATTTTTTGGGTCCTCTAGATATAGAATCATGTCATCAGCAAATAGTAACAGCTTGAGTTCCTCTTTTCCTATTTGAATCCCTTTAATTTCTTTAGTCTGTCTAATTGCTCTGGCTAATATTTCAAAAACAGGGTTGATTAGAAGTGGGTAAAAAAGGGCATCCCTGTCTTGTTCCAGTTTTTAAAGGAATTCTTTCAGTTTTTTTCTCCATTAAGAATGATGCTGGCCGTGGGTTTAGCATAAATAGCCTTTTCAAAATGTGAGGTATATTCCTACTATCCCTATTTTTTCTAGTGTTTTGAGCATGAAGGGGTGTTGTATTTTGTGAATGCTTTTTCTGTGTCAATTGAAATAATCATATGATTCTCAACCTTAAGTCTATTGATGTGATGAATTACATTTATTGATTTCTGATACTGAAACAACCTTGCATTCCCAGGATGAACCCCACTTGATCATGGTGCACTTCTTTTTTTTTTTTTTTTAAACAGGCAGATTTACTCTTCTTTTTTTTTTTTATTGTAAACGAATGGGGTACAACTTGTTTCTCTGGTTGTATATGAAGTAGAGGCATACCATTTGTGTAATCATACATTTACATAGGGTAATGGTGTTTGATTCATTGTTATATTTTTCCTTCCCCCCCACCCCCCCACCCCTCTTTTCCCTCTATACAGTCCCTCTTCCTCCATTCTTGCCTCCCTCCCACCCCCCATTATGTATCATCATCCACTTATCAGTGAGATTATCGCTATCTTCTTAATATGTTTTTGGATGCCATTTGCCAGGATTTTTAAAGATTTTTGCATTTATATTCATCAAAGATATTGATCTAAAATTGTCTTTCCTTGATGTGTCTTTCTCTGTTTTGGGTATGAGGGTGATATTAGCTTCATAGAATAGTTTGGTAGGGGTTCCTCCTTTTCTATTTCCTGGAATACTTTGAGAAGTATTGGAATGAATTTTTCTTTGAAGGTCTTATAGAACTTGGCTGAGCATTCATCTGGTCCTGGACTTTCCTTGGTTGGTAGGCTTTTGATGGCTTCTTCTATTTCATTGCTTGATATTGATCTGTTTAAATTGTGTATGTCTTCCTGGTTCAGTTTGGGAGGAACATATGTCTCTAAATTTGTCGATGGCTTCGATATATTCTATTTTGTTGGAGTACAGATTTTCAAAGTAGCTTCTTATTATGTTATGTATTTCAGTGGTGTCTGTTGTGATAGTTCCTTTTTCATCACGAATTTTAGTAATTTGAGTTTTCTTTCTCCTTCTCTGTTAGTGTGGCTAAGGGCTTGTCTATTTTGTTTGCTTTTTCAAAGAACCAACTTTTTGTTTTGTCAATTTTTTGAATTGCTTCTTTTGTTTCAATTTCATTGATTTCAACTCTGATTTTAATTATTTCCTGTCTTCCACTACTTTTGGTGTTGTTTTGTTCTTTTTCTAGGGCTTTGAGCTGTAGTGTTAGGTCATTTAGTTGTTGAGTTTTTACTTTTTTCTTGAATGTGCTTCATGCAATGAATTTTTCCTCTTAGTACTGCTTTCATAGTGTCCCAGAGATTTCGATATGTTGTATCGTCGTTCTCATTTACCTCTAAGAATTTTTTTTATCTCCTCCCTGATGTTTTCTGTTATCCATGCTTCATTCATTCAATAGCATATTATTTAGTCTCCAGGTGTTTAGAGTGATTTTCTGTTTTTATTTTGTCATTGATTTCTAATTTCAATCCATTATGATCTGATAGAGCACAAGGTAGTGTCTATTTTTTTGCATTTACTAAGGTCTGCTTGTGGCCATAACATATGGTCTATTTTCGAGAAGGTTCTGTGTGCTGCTGAGAGGAAAGTATATCTGCTCGTTGGTGAATGGAAGATTCTATATATGTCTGTTAAGTCTAAGTTATTGTGTTATTGAGTTCTATGGTTTCTTTGTTTAGTTTTTGTTTGAAAGATCTATCAGCGGTGACAGAGGTGTGTTAAAGTCACCGAGAATTATTGTGTTGTGGTCTATTTGATTCCTGGTCTCTTACTTTTCTAGAGGACAGAATAGGGTAGTTTAATGTATAAGTTAGGAGTGTATGTGGGGTCAAATTCCGGTTTAGCCACTTAAGTAGTCACATGAACTTGGGCAATTCACATAACCTTCCTGTATCCTTTTCCTCAACAGTAAAATAAGGGTTATAATGATGATAATAACAATACCAATCTCATGGGTTGCTGTGAGGATTAAATCGGTGCCTGCCATATGGTAAGCATTTATTATATAAAATTTAATATAATGATGGAATGAAATTATAGATTGGCAGATTCTAGTGCGTTCTAAGGAAGATTTTCCTAATAACTAGAACTATTGGAATTAGGAACAATATCCCCCAAACTAGATCTTGGTTGCTAGAAGTGCTTAAAGAATGTCTTTTTTTTTTTTCAGTATTGGGAATCAAAACCAGGGTCCTGCATTTGGTAGGCAAGTGTTTTATCACTGAGCTGTATCCTGAGCCCTTTTTTATTTTATTTTTGGTACTACTAGGTCACATCTCCAGCTCTTTTTTATTTATTTTGAATCAGGGTCCTGCTAAGTTGCTTAGGGTCTTGCTAAATTGCTGAGGCTGACTTTGAACTTGTGATCCTGCTGCCTCAGCCTCCTAAATCACTGGGATTATAGGTGTGTGTCATAACACCCAGCCCTATCTCTTTAAATTTTTGAGACAGGGTCTTGATAAATTCCAAAAATATATTAGATTTCTTATACTGATTTGTATGCTGGGACCATGACAAATGTTGTGCCCAGATCGCGAATCCCCAAAGACCACCAGGGAGCCGTCTCTGATGTAAAAGCAAAAGGGTCTTTATTGCAAGCTCGAGCTCGGACTCATAGCGTTCACTGACACAGCAGGTACTGACTAAGAGTCCCAAGTCTCCATTCAGTGGGACTTTTATGAGCTCCACAGTAGAGCGGGGAAATTTGAACAAAGCAAAGTACACAGTTGGCTGATCTTCCAACATGTGAGATTTGGCATGTTTCCATTGGCTTAGGGTACCCAGGTCTTAACATATTGACATATATGGTTTGGAATGTTAGGCATTGGCTTGTTAGCTCCCGATTGGTTGTTTGCCAAAGGCCAGTCCTAATCTAGTAGCCTTCCTGGATTCGGCTATCTAGGCCTGAAATCTTTCATGCCCTAAATGCAGTCTTTTGTTTCTTTGCCTTTATTTAATTATTTTTACTGGCTATACCCTATACTACAAAGTTGAATAGAAATAGTGGGAGTCCATGTCCTTGCTTTGTTCCTGATTTTTAAAAAAATTTAGTAATATGTTTTTTACTTATAGATGGACAGAATGCCCCTATTTTATTTATTTTTATGTGGTGCTAAAGGTTGAACCCAGTGCCTCACACATGGTAGAAAAATGCTCTACCACTGAACTACAGCCCCAGCCCAATGCGTTCCTTATCTTACAGACAAAGTAAGTAAACATTTTGGCTTTTTAAGAATACAACTGCATCACTGGTGGCTGGGGGCGGGGCCAAAATCCTATAATCCCACTTGGGAGGATGATGCAGGAGAATCGTAAATTCAAGGCCTGCCTCAGCAGTTTAGCAAGGGCCTAAGCAATTTAGCGAGATCCTGTCTCAAAATAAACAAATAAAAAGGGCTGGGGATGTGGCACGGTGGTTGAGTCCCTCTGGGTTCAATTCCTGGTACAAAAAAAAATTAAAAAAGTATAATTGGATCAAAATCAGACACCAACAGGAACTATTGTTTCCCAAGGTGTTGTGTTAACGCCTAGAATTAATAACCTTCCGGCCTGAGGATGAAATTATTAGTCTATAGTTTAACCTAACAGTACCTTAAAAGTCACACCTCTAGTCACACTCTCAGTAGGATGTGACAGTCCTTCTATGCGGAAATAATTTTACATTCCTAAAAAACGAATTACAAAGGCGTTTTCTCCAATTTCTTCAATCCAATGACCTAATCCATCAAAAAAAGAGATCGAATGAGGGAAAACCGCTATTGATTGACGTGCATTCCAACCAACCTGTGCCTGAAGGCGAGCGCCCGCGAGAGAGAGCAAGTCAATGTCCAATCAATACTCAGTGGGGGGTGGGACTTGTGGGAGCCGCCGGTCACAGGGTTGGCAGACGTGAGAAGAAGCGAAGATGGCGGAGTGAGGAGAGGAGAGGCCATCTGGCCATTTGGCCTCCGGGCCGGGGGCTGGCAGGCCCCCGGGATGCCGATTGCGTCTGCTGGACCATGCGAGGTGAGCCAAGAAGGGACACGATGAGGGAATGATGTGGCAATAAGGCGGTGGTGTGCCCAACCGTCCGGGGACTGTACGGGAGCCTGCGGGCAACTGATAGGGCCCTGCGGAACTGGAATTGCCATCCTTGCCCGCCTCAGGGCAGTCCACATCGCCTTCCTGGCGTGTCCCTCAGTCTACTCTTTCATGTCCCCTCCCGGCTCCCCGCCCTTCCCTGTGCCTTGCCTTTGGCTGCCATTGTGCTTTGGTTTGTTCCTAGGGGATTTCACCCACACTGAGCTGTCGTGGCAGACACAGCGTTGGCCACCGATTTTTTTTTTTTTTTAATAATTTGTTTTACTGATTTATTTTCACTCCTCGGTGCCCACACTGTTGTCTAAGGCTCTAGTGTCAGTTGAATCCTGTTGTGGCCCTGAGTACTTTTTTCTCCAGCCCGTTGACCTTGAGACTTGGTGTAACAGGTTACACCTGGATTTGCATTAGAATTTGTGTATCACAGACATGCACTTGAACCTTTACTAATCAGTCACTTCTGCTCCCACCTCTCAAACTTTTATGATTGGAGAAAGCAGCTTTGTCCTTGTCCTTGAAAGTCTTATAATGGCTGTATGACGTGTTAATTTGGGCTGAAGCTAGGTCGCAGTGGTATTCATTGTTGATTTCTGATCCAGAACTAAAGAAGTGAGTTACTGTGCTTTTTTAAACAAAGAGAAATAGTTTGGACAATGTTATTAGAAAGTAATTTGTGTAAGGTGGCAAGATTGCACAGTATCAGTACTGCCAGATATATGTATTCTTTTCCTTTTTAACTCTGGGATATCCGTTCCTACTTTGGAGTGTTATAACCTCTTTTGGGTCTCATTTAAATTTTGTGAGTTTTTGCTTTTGGGTTTCTGAATTGGTGAGGCCTTATTAAAACTGGTACGTTAGTTGAGTCCAGTTCAAATGGAAATATCAATACAAATGAATGTTTTGGGTAGATTATGTGCTCTCTCCTGGCCCTGGATTTGGGAGAGGTGAAAATAGCAGTAAAAAAGCACTTCTAAATGAGACCTTTTTTTTTTCTTGCTTTTGTCTGTTTTTTTTTTTTTTTTTTTTTTTTTTTTTTCATTTCATCCAGATCAGGCCAGAAGAAAAGAATGTAACATTCTTACAGAGGAGAGTGTGTGTACACTAAAGCAAAGATTTTAAGTAAAGGACTATAAACTCCTGGAAATATTATGCACAATCATACATTTTTGGGGGAGGAAGAAAGTCTCCTAGTATCATCAGAGTCTTAAAAGAGGAAAGAGTTTCATAAAAACTACTGCTCCAAGAGTTTTGAAATCTTTTGAAAGTCAGTCCCAATGCAGTAACTTCTTGCTAATTGTTTCTTCCGAATTGTTTGTATTAATGATTTTTTTATAGTAATATATATAGCACCAGCAAGTGCTATGTCCTTACCTTAATGCTATTTTTATTTTCAGAATCCTTATCACACAGGATGAACACTTTCCTGATATTTAGGTGCTTTTCTATTCATCTCAACAAAATTCTGAACTCAGGATGTGGCAGGTAAGTAGTGGCAGGTAAATAGTATTTCAAATACTATTGGGCTGGAGTTGTGGCTCAGTGGTAAAGCACTTTCTGGCATGTGTGAGGCCCTGGGTTCAATCCTCAGCACCACATATAAATAAATAAATAAAATAAAAAGATCCATTGACAACTAAAAAAATATTTTTAAAAAATACTATTTAAGCAGCAACAAAAGATGAACATCAAAAATCACTGCAAATTATTGATAGTTGAGTACTTTATTTACATATGTGTATCCTTGTTTTTAAAAAAGACAGGGTCTGCTCTGTTGCCCTGCTTGCCCTAAACTCATGGACTCAAATGATTTTCCTGTCTCAGTCTCCCTAGTAGCTGAGACTACACACTGCCACTACTCCTGGCATATAGTCTGTATTTTAACAAAAGCAATATAAAAAATAAAAAAGGAAAAACTTGATCAATTACCCAACCTATAATTTTCATTGGCTATAGGAAACATACAGGTTTAAATAGATGGAAGGAAATGAAGTTATTAAAAATAAATATTACTAGGCAAGCTTTAGAATGTATTCACTTAAATTTTATTATTGTTATTTTTTGAAGTACTGGCCATCAAAGCCAGGCTTTGCTCATGCTAGGCAAGCTCTCTACCACTGAGCTACTTCCCCAGCCCTAGGTCTTTTTTATTGTAAATGTTTATAGCTGTACATTTTCCTCTTAGCATTACTTTCACTATATACATAAGTGTGGTTTTTGCTTTTATAGTACTGGGGATTGAACCCAGAGGAGCTTTACCACTGTGCCACATGCCCAGCCCTTTTCATTTTGAGACAAGATTTTGCTAAGTTGCCTCCGGCCTTGCTAAATTTCTGAGGCTGGTCTTGAACTTGTGCTCTTCCTGTCTTAGCCTCCCAAGTTGCTGGGAGCAAGTGCCAATATGCTCCACTCTGTGAATTTTTAGTATGTTATATTTTTGTTTTCATTAGTCTCAAGATATTTTCTAATTTCTGATTTCTTCTTTGACTCATTGATTATTTAGGAGTTTAATTTCCTTTGGCTCATTTATTTTAAATTCCAAGGACTTAGGGTTCATAGGACAAAGGCCAGTCAAATTCTTTATTATACAATAAAGTATCACTGATACATTGTTAGAGGAGACTACAAAAGGTCTTGAATATCAGGAGACAACGGTCACTTGGAACTCTCCAGAGGCAGGCTATTGTAAATGCTATATTGAATATTCCTGCTGACCCTTTCCATCTTCCTAGTAAGGTTTTTTAGTAGACTTACTTTGTCTAATCACTAGCACCAAGGAAGTGACTTCAGAGACCCAAAAGTATCTAGTGAAGCACCAACTTTATAGGGAATTTACTTGTAGATTTTTTGCATTAGAATATATGATTTCTTTGCCTATATCTAGAACTTGTGTCTGTTTACATTTTTAACTATGTTGGCCAAGTGTATTTAGAGTTGAATTATAGAACTGCTTAATGACTGGTATTAACTTTGAGTTAGCTTAAATTTCTGTAATGAAACAGGCCTGCTGCCCATAGGTTTTGTTTTTTTTTTTTTTTGTTAACTTTTTTTAGTTGTCTATGGAACTTTTTTTATTTACTTATATTTAGTGCTGAGGATTGAACCCAGGCAAACGCTCCACCACTGAGCCACAACCCCAGCCCCTGTCCATAGATTGTTGAGGTTGTGAATCTTCTTTCCTCTAACCTTCATTGCTGCTTTTACAACAAATATAAATTTTACACTTTACTTCCTTCTGATTTGGTACTGAAATAATTTATATTTTTCTTTCTTAGGCTTTCATTAGAACTTTGTCTTCAATCCTCAGAAAGAACTACTCAGGTTCAGTTTAGAGTTTTATTTTTTATTTTTTCGTTTTTTGGTTTTGCGGAGGTGTATCAGGGATTGAACCCAGGGGTGCTTAACCATTGAGCTACATCCCCAGCCCTTTTTATGTTTTATTTTGAGACAGGATCTTGTTAAGTACTTAGGGCCTTGCTCAGTAACTGAGGTTGGCCTCAAATTTATGATCCTTCTGCCTAAAGCTTCGCATGTAACTGGGATTAAACCTGCGTGTTACTATGCCCAGCTGATTTTTTTGTTTTGCTTTGTTTTGTTTTTAAGGTATTTTTAAAAATATATGCAACAAACTAAAAACAGTACAATAAATGACTAGTTAGCCAGTAGCTTTTGACCATTTTTGTAAACTAAAATTATTTAAGGTTTTGTTATATATCTGTTTATGTCACATATACATAGCAGAATTTATTATTTTAACTATTTTAAGTATATATTGATGTTAAGTATATCCCATATTATCCCATAACAAGTGTCTATTTCTGAAATTTTTATATCACCCCAAATTCTACCCATTAACCAATAACTCCCCATCTTTCTTGCCCACTCAAACCCAAATCATCCCTATTCTACTTTCTTTGGATTTGCTTACTTAGGTATCTCATGTAAGCAAAATTGTACAGTACTTATTATTTTGTTTCTGAATTATTTTTGTAAATTCAACAGGTTAGCAGCAATGAACTGGATTTATTTAGTTTTTACATGCTTGCATTTGGTGACCAAATATTGTATATTGTCATATGGTTATATTTTTACAAAATTTTTATTGTTTACTGTTGTTCTTATACAGTTGAAAGTAATTAAAGTAAGATGAGCCAGGCTTGTTGGCACATGTCTGTAATCTGAGCATTTGAAGAGGCTGAGGCAGGAGGATCACAAATTCAAAGCCAGCCTCAGCAACTTAGTAAGACCCTGTCTCAGAATAAAAAATGAAAAGGACTGGCAGTGTAATTCAGTGGTTAAGTGCCTCTTGGTTCAATCCCCAGTTTAAAAAAAAAAAAAAAAGACAATCTTGAATTTAGTGTGATGTTGGACCTTTTCTTATAAAGTGTAATCCAAAATACTATTTTCTTTGTGTATGTTTTAAATATTGCTTTAAAAAGTAAGTTTATGTAGAAGTACATACCCTAATCTTCCCGTTTTTAATTTATTTTGTATTTCTAGGTATTTCTATGTTGTCTTCTAGAGCGGGTAGTCCTGCTTCTTTTATTCAGCCACTTTCCCCACTGAAATATGGATACCTTTCTACACATTACCTCCATGGTTTGGAATGGAAAAAACTGCTTTTCTTTTGTTCCACCTTTCATATTCAACACAGAAGGAAGACCTTAGGGTGCAGTTATCCTGCTGACTTCTCCAGGAAGAAAAAAGCAAGTGATATGGGTCTTCTGCAACTTGCTTAATTGTCAAAAAATTATTTTGCAAGCCGAAGGCTGATGTGTAATTTGAAACAGGTGCTTAGGTTGTGGTATTCTTTGCCTTTTACTTGAAACGAGAAGACTAATAAATGGCAGGTGTGGATGACTTCAGGGTTTTTAAAAAATGTCTTCCAGTTTCGGCCACTATTATGATAAGCACATTTGAGACTGCAGCAGTAAATTCCAAATATTTGTTGTAATTTGAAAAGAAGGAGATGTTAAAAAGTGACATATATCTCTAAATCCTGGTTCATCTTGTGACATATATTTGCTGGACAGAAACAAGGATCCAGTTTTGCAGCTAACCCTTTGATGTGATAAAGGATCATAAAGACAAGGTATCAAGATTGATTGATTTCACAACTGATATACCTAGAGTCTGTACAAATACATATTTTTACATGTGTATATCCACATTTTTGGATGAAAGGAGGGATTTTTCTCCTGGAGAAAGAAGCTGTTGTTGACTTTTTCAAAGGTCTTGGAACATTTGCTATTTTTAAATTTTTTCATTCTTCTTCTGAAGGACCAGATGGTGTAGCAGCTAATTCTGTGAATGCATGCTTACATTTAGTTGAAAGAATGGTAAAAGCAAACAACCCAGTTTGAGTCCATGATGGAAACCTGTTCACGTAAGATGAGAGGCTGCTGTATTACAGTTTTATTCATCCTGTTTTTGTGGAGTCATATAGCAGAGTAGAGTTAATTTTCATTGTGGCCAAAGCTGGAAGAAAAGTAGCACGAGTAGGTTTTTAGTTAAGAAGGTGTGATGGACCCTATAGTATGACTTGCCTTCAACTTTGGACATAGAAAATAGAAGAAGAAAAAAAAAATGAGAAGTTTTCATATAATTCCTTTTTCCTGAAAAAAAAAAAAAAAAAACCAAAAATGTCTTATGTAGCACCATTTGACTTTTTGGGAATTTTACATTACATTGTCCCATTTTTTTGCAAAGTCATAAATAACTCTTTTTCTTCAACCCAGATGGGTACTTGGATTTATTTTTCTAGGTAGTAGGTGTATTGTTAAACTGAAAAGGCTGGGACTCAGGTAAATTTCTGCAGTTGGAATAGGACTTTCTCATCAGTAAATGGGTCTATCTCAGAAACAATGTTCCCAATCCTGTGGTTGTTTCCTTGTAGATTTAGAAGAAATCTGGATCTGGAAAAAAACCTCAATAAGAAAAATAGTTCCAATAAGAAGCATGGATCTTGTGTTTGTTCATCATAGATTGAGAAGAAATTCAGGGTTTGGAAAAACTCAAGAAATATGAATCTTCTTTTTTTTCCCTTTAACAGTTATATGATGAAGACTATAGTGGAAAACTGTCCTTGCTTCCAAACAAACAGAACCATTGTATGATGTCAAATCTTTCATAAGAAGCATGAAAAACTTTATTAGTAGAGAAAGAATTTTAAACTTATTTGATGAAATTAAGAATAGGTAGTATTATTGGATCATCTTTTTTCTGGAATGGTTGCTAAGGGCCAGGGGTGCTGTGATGCTGGGAACATAGAGCAGATTTACCAAAAATCGAGAGTGATAGAAATTGCCAAAAATGGGAAATGTTGAGCATTGTTATGATTGGACTGGTCAACCAATTTGATTCTAATGTAATTGCTTTTTCACAAAATAGTATAGATAAAATGTATAATTAAAAAAAATTTAATAGCATTTACTGAGTGGGAAATCATAATAGAAATAATTTGGTTAAAGGTAACTTAGAGCTGGGCATGGTGGTGCATGCCTGTAATCCCAGCAGCTCGGGAGGTTGAGGCAGGAGGATCTCAAGTTCAAAGCCAGCCTCAGCAAAAGCGAGGTGCTAAGCAACTCAGTGAGACCCTGTCTCTAAATAAAATACAAAAATAGGGCTGGGATGTGGCTCAGTGGTCTAGTGCCCCTGAGTTCAATCCCCAGTACCCACTCCTCAAAAAAAAAAAAGGGTAACTTAGATTTTTCTTTAACCCCACATGCCACTTCCTGTTATTTCCTTAGTATTTGGAATTGTTAAGACAGAAAGCCTATATATATAGGTCCCACTGGTATGTTGGGAATGTCATCATTGATAGGTTGTACCTTCCCGGCGTTTTATCTATCTTCCCCTTGTCTTCTTGGCAACTTTTTGGGCAAGGGATATGAGCACCAGTGAAACCAGCTCTGACCCACTTGTTTGAACAGGTTTCAGGCTCCCTCCAGATATTTTTCAGTTTATAGCTGAGAACCAGTGTTAATGTTCTTTTTCAAAGGAATAGTTCCCACATCTTACATGATTAACATTAGATGGCATTTAACAACATGGGCGAATTCCAGTTGTAGTTGCCCAGTATTTACTTAATACATTTGTATTTTTCTCTGGTCTGTGTTGGTCCCATTCTTGATGGCAAAAACTAATTTTAGAAATGCTTCAATCTGCATTTGTGCTTCCTTTCTTTTGCTCATCCATGTTAGCTGGCAGTTTTTTCTTTGAAAAGTCAAACAAAAACGGGATATGTGCAATAGAAATATATATATATGTATATTTTAATACTTGTGGACAAATGTTACAAGTTGTTTAAGAACAACAAAATCACCAATGTCTTCCATTTTGAGATGTGTATAGTTTTGTAAGCATTAGTGCTTGGTAGCATATTGTAGTGCCATGTTAGGGGTTAGTGCATGAGCCCAGTAATAATTTTAAACTTCAGGATGAGTTATTGATAATAACCAATAGTGTAAAAAGAATGGAAACTCTATAGACTTTTTTTTTTCATCCCATAAATACCTGAATCTGTGATATTCTCCCTGGGGGAAGGAGATTAAGGCCAAAAAACAATTGTTTATGCATAGAAATTTGGGCTCACCATTTGAAACATTCAAGGATATAAAAACTTTCCATGAGTTAGCTAGAAATAGCTACCTTTGTATCTTATGAAACTTCAAGTCAAAATGAGGCCCCATTTTCATGATTTTGTGTTGCTTTTAATTTGAGGTCAGCTTGTTCTTTTATTGCATATTATGTCTTGGGTTCATTTTTCCTACTCTTTGCATCTACAAATAGCTTTACATTCTGCATGTCCTACTGAGATGCTGTAATTGCTTCATAGAGTGCTTATATAATCTGTAGACCATTTACTTCTGTCAGCAGCATGTATGTTAATGCAAGAATAATACCAATAGTTCGGGAGTGTCCTAGATTGTTTCAGGCTCTTCCTGTTTCTGAATCTGCTGAATTGTGTACTGATGGGATTCCAGACCTTTTCACGAGCATTGGAAACTTAGCTAAATGAAACCTACCTACATTGCCGTATAATAATAAGTGGACTCTTGCCCTCGGTTATAGTAAGCCTCAGATAACTTTTCCTTTTTCTACTTTCCTTCTTTTAGAAATAAAACTGTCATTTTGTTTTGAAAGCAGAAGAGTTTTCTGTAAAAGGAAATTCCTACCTCTAATCATTGTCTTGAGAACTGGGAAGTATTAGTTTTCTTGAGTGTTTTTCAAATCTCAGTACTAAGAGTCCAGGATTTATTAGCACAGATTCTACATTAGTATGCTAAGAAATGCAAAAATGTTCTAATGTGGTGCATCTCATGAACAAGCAATCTAGAATAGATAGATTATAGTAGTAGATTTCCAGGGACCCAGGTTTAGATCCTAGTGTACTTAAAGTAGCTGTACTTTGACTCAAATAGTTTTGTGCCTGGGAAAATCCATTTCTGAAGAATTTAAATTTTAAAAGTCTGGAAAAGGTAATGAATATAAAACAGCACAGTGTATAGGAAATGAAATGTCCTGTTGCAAAAAAAAAAAAAAAAAAAAAAAAAAAAAAAAGCCATAAAATGAACTAATAGTTTTCAAGAGGTAGACTTTTAGCAGCAATAACAGTTTTGCATGTATAATACACTGCATTTGCTGTACAGTAGATTAAGTGATTACTACTTGGGTTTGTAGGGCTCTGCAATCAACAGTTAACAAAATGAAAAAGATGTTCTAGGTACAGAGCCTATAAAAGTTACTTTCTTTTAAAACAGTATGAATGTATGAATATATCTGTATGAGAAATAACTTTGTGTGTGTTTCAAGGTTTAAGACCATATTTGTTTCTCAAAGCAGAGGTTTAGAGTTATTGAAGTCAAATGTTTCTAGTGCTTAATATGGAGGCAAGTGCACTCCTAGAGCCCCAGTGAAGTCAAGGTGGGGTTTTTACTTTGGATGTTCCATGTTACAATAGGCATTTATTATATAGAAAGGCATTTTCTTCTGCTTTGTCACCTTTCTCTATTGGCTTCCTGGATACATTTTTAGAGAGGAAGTTGTGTGTGTGTGTGTGTGTGTGTGTGTGTACACGTGCGCATGATAAGAATTTAAGAAAGAAAAAAGCCAAGAACTTGGTTAGATTGCTTTTCCTCATGTTTATGGTTAAGGAAGTTAGGGTTTAAAGCTGAGAAGTAAGAGGACTGGGGAATAGCCAAAGACTTGGTTTTGTGATACCTTGTTTAATGCAGTTGTGTCAATGCCTGTGGCCTTTCACTGCTTATTTTAAGGAGAACCTATCAAACAAGTTTCTTGAGGAACTGCACAGCTCACATCAGGAAAAATAGTGGAACTAGGGTGACTTCTTACTTACTTTACCTCGTGTCCAAGCTTGGCCATTTAGCACCTTGAAGGTCCCTGAAAAGATTGGGTCTGTGTACCTTTGTTTTCCTGGGGTGGGGGCAGTGGGGATTAAAGGATAAGCATTGTAGATCTCAGAATCACTTGACTCATTCTTATATGGCAACTCCAATGGACATGGAAGGGCTATATTGATAGTAGCTTCTCTTTAAATGTCCTTTGTTGTCAGTCCATGTTAAACATTGGAATAGTCAAGCAATATTCAGACATCTGCATGATTATGAGGATATGGCTACAAATTACAATGTTGTCAACAGTTATTTCAGACAGTTAAATATTACCCTTAACAGCCATGTTAATAGTTCTAAGTGCTAAAGTATGCTACAAGTTTTTGTAGTCTGAACGTATGTGGTTAAAAGCTTTTCAGTTATCGTAGTCTCATGTTTACTCTTTTATGTACCTGTCATATGCAAAATATGAAGAGACCCTTGGCCTTCAGGAGTTTACATTCTCATGGTGCTGTTGGTGCAAGCAAATTGCTTCTAGTTTATTCAGAACATTGCTTGGCTATTAATTATACAATTTGGAAGAATCCCATGGCCAACAGTTTTTAAAAGCAGAGGGCTATGCTGAATTTCAGGGCACTGATGCTTGAGTTTACATTGTATTAGCTCTGCTCTTCAGCTCCCCAGGGAGCTGTACAGGTAATGTTCATTAATGTGAATCAAAAAAGAAACTATTCTGCCCAAGAGCTTCTTGACCATCCCATATATTACCTATGTTTTTCTATGATACAGCTGTCAATAAATGGCCAAAAAAAAACTCATTGTTCCATAAGACTGTGCATCTCTCAATTCTCTCTCTTTATCCAAGGTTTTTACATGGTTCTTTATCCACAAGGGCCAGGTTTTACATATAAGCTTTTTATAAATGAAGTGGTCCTAATTTTAACCTTCTTGTGTATTGCTTATACTTCTGTTCTGAAGCAGCATTGTGATAGATGTGGAGCACCTGCCTGCATTTCTAAGCAATTACTTTATTAACTCAACTTTTCAGTTGAAATTTTGCATGTCTGTTATTTTCCATAATTCTTCTGAATCAGAGTTTTTTTTTTTTTTTTTTTTACTCTGCATGTTTATTAATGCTGGGTCTGATTGAAAGTATAAGCAATAGTGGTGGGTCCATAACTGATTTTAGAATACTAATATTCTGATGCATGATCGAAATTTTTCAGTGTTATGTGATTACTAGTGATTTTATATATGCATTTAATAATGAAGCAATAGATACTTAAACCAATAGCTTGAATTTATTGTTTGAATTATTAGTTTTAATTTTCTGATTAAAGATTATCTTACTTCCATTGAAAATGGGAAGTCAAAGGTAAACAGGGGCACCCACAAGACATTCAAACTGTCAAGAATAGGGCATAACATTGCTCACCCTCTAATGTCTTTCCTAGCTCCAGTAGTCCCCCAAGCATGTTTGAAAATAAGACACAAATAAGCATGTTGAATGAGCTGCGGTGGCTATAATAATCAGAAAGGTGCAGAGTTTCAGAAAGGATAGGAAAGTAGGGAATTCCAGTATGCAGTATGTAAATTAACTATGTATGGAGTTTGTCTGATAAGGTTTACATAGACTTAAGTTTGGGATTTCTTAAAACTACTATTTTGAACCCTGCATGATGGCATACACCTGTAATCCCACAGCTCAGGAGGCTGAGGCAGGAGGTTCACAAGTTCAATTCCAGCCTCAGCAATTTAAGGAGACCCTGTCTCAAAGAAATAAAAAGGACTGGGGATGTGGCTCAGTGGTAAAGTGCCTCTGGGTTCAATCTCTAGTACCTACCCCTCCTGGGGGTGAAAAAAAAAAATTAGTATCTTGAGCGAGTTATTGTGGCATATGCCTGTACTCCCAGCTACTTAGGAGACAAAGGGAGGAAATTGCTTGAGCTCAGGATTTTGAAGCCTGTATAGGCAGCATAATGAAATCCCATCACCAAAAATAATATACACATATTTCAGGTGTTTTAGGCAATTGTTCTGGATGATATGGATACTGATCAGCTATAAAGGATCCTGCAAGAGAGACTTCTATTCATAAAGTTATGAAATTACTGATAGATTTGTGGTTTATTTCTCTTGTTACTGTATTATATTCAAAACTTTTTTTAGTAACCAGAGTTTCATGCCTGATGATTAAGTCAGAATGCAGTTTCTTCCCTAGAATCTTTTTATCCCAGGTAAACAAGTGAAAAGTTTTCTCTTTAAAAAGCAAGAATAACCTTGTCATTTATTTCATGAAGAGGCATCAGCTTATTGTAGCATAAGGGCTGAGGGTGTAGCACAGTAGTGGGGTGATTGACTAACTTGCAAGGCCCTGGGTTGCAAAAGAAAAAACCCAGTAACACAAGTGATTGCAAGAAATAATGTGCAAAGGGAATTCATGATGTCTGCAAAAAACCTAAATAGAGAATTCAGGGTAAGACTACATGATTTTCACTAGACTTTTCCAGGTTTCTTGTTCTATAGATTGAAATTAACTTTGTTTGCTTCAGGACTTTGCTACATCAACCTTTGGGAATGTATTAAATGGAATGGTAACTTCCGGTGGTTCAGAATTTACTTAGGTTTGTCATTAAGATGTTTGCTTTCCACAGAAATATAGGAACATGTATCCAATATGTAAATGTTCTTTGCATTCAATCCCCAGCACCGCAAAAAAAAAAAAAAATGTTCTTTGCCACTTATTGATAACATGTCTGCCAATCAATAAAGATTTAAGGTCAGAGTTCTTCAAGACTCTCCTTGTTATTCTACTAAGGCATATTTAAGTAATTTGGAAAACCAAACATCATAGGAAATTTCTCCAGGAACTAAAAGCTTATTCCTTTAAAGTCAGAATAGCAGAATAGTTGGCTTATGGTTAATTTTCAAAATGTTTTTCGCCCTTGGCATGGCATGTCATCAATTAAAATACATTTTGCGGCTGGGGATGTAGCTCAGCTGGTAGAGTGCTTGCCTTGCAAGCACAAGGCCCTGCGTTCAATCCCAGCACCGCAAAAAAAAAAAAAAAAAAATTGGGGGGCCGGGGTATAGCTCAATGGTAGATCACTTGCTTAGCATGCCTGAACAGCTGGGTCCAATCCCCAGGGCCTCCAATAAAAAAATTTATTTATTTTTCTTCATCCCAAGGGTAAGGAAGATATTCTGGCATTGATATCAAAATTTAAACAACAGTATTAGTAGCATTAATCTTGGCATTTATCTTAAAACCATACTCATCTTTGTAATTAAAGTTTCAGGATATTAGTGTGCCCTTCTGAATAGTTTATTTACTGTCCCCTAAATACAGGAGTCCATCACTGTGTTTACTTGCTATTCTACGTATTCCATTGTACCATTGGTCTATAAGATGTTAAAGGATTTTATTATGTTTGAAGTATTACAAAAGGCAGCTTGCTTTTTAATCTATGCATCTTTGGGAGCTTTGAAGAAGAAATTTTATTCCTTGTTGTAAAAAGGAACTGTTTTAAGAGTTGGAAACTCTGCACCTGTGTATATGTATATTTTTTAGCAATAAAGCAGCATGGGCTGAGAATGCACTGAAATTTCATTGTGTTATCTGTTATTTGAAATGGTAATTTTCATCTAATGCTGAAAATTGTAATGGTAAAAGACTTTCCTAGGCCTATTCTGACATAGGCCTGTACTGTCAAAGGACAAACAATCTGCATACTTGTGGCAGTTTCTGGTATATGTTCTCCAGTGGAACAGACAGCCATCAGTACTTTGATGTTTTCTCTCATTATTATCGTTAAGCTTAGTTTACAACAATAAAGAGATAACTACGTTATGCAATTTGTTAAATATTACCTATAGAATATTATTTATCTGCATTTAACATAAGAAATGCTTCATCAGTATTCATATAACAGTTGCTCCATGTAGGAATACCAGTAGTCAACATTAAAGTCTAGTTGTATTTTCAAATCAACAGTGCATCTTTATCTCAGGACATGTGGGATATTATATCTTAATACCTACATTTGGAGTGTAAGATGTTTTCGAACATAAGTATTATGAAATCAGTAAGTTCTTAAGGATACAGCTATGAAACCTGGACAAAAGACTCCTTAATTTCTCATCTAAGAACAACTTCAAAATTAATTTGGAAAATTGGCCTAGAGGTAAACATAATAAACCACATTTTCCAGTCTCTCAATCCCCACCCCCGTCCCATTAAAAAAAATTTTTTTTCAGATGGACACATACCTTCATTTTTAAAATTTTTATGTGGTGCTGTGGATCAAACCCAGTGCTTAACACATGGTAGGAAAGAGCTCTACCACTGAGCTACAATCCCAGTCCCCATCCTGTTCTTGAAGACTTTTTTTAAAGAAATGACTGAGCAGTCTGTTGAAGATAGCAAAAAAGTCTGAAGCTGAAATTCAAGGCTTGGTTCAGTTTTCTGGCTTGGACTGGTTGGGAGTCACTTCATTCAGAATCTTCATTAATGAATTTAAGTGAGTATGCGTTAACATTATCTTCTCTTTCAGCTGGGAAGAAAAAATACAGAGATGTCAGGGTATCTTACCCTTAACATTCAACTTATTAGTTGCAATGCTACAGTATGTCATGATTGGAAGATGGTAATATCTCAACATATATCAGGAATACATTTGCTTTATTCTAGTGAGTGCAGTAGTTAGGATTGAACCTAGGGATGCTCTACTACTGAGCTATATCGCCATTTTTTTTTTTTTAATTGATTGATTGAAGCCAAGGATTGAATTAGGGATGCTTAACCACAGAACAATATCCCCACCGCTTTTTGCTTTTTATTTCGAGACAGGGTCTCACTAAATTGCTGAGGCTGGCCTCAAACTTTCAATTCTCCTGCCTCACTCTCCTGAGCTCCTTGGGATTATAGGCATACACCACCACACATGGCTTATTTTTTATTTTGAGATAATGGTTTTGCTAAATTGCAGAGTCTGGCTTCAAACTTGTGATCCTCTTGTCTCAGCCTCTTGGAATCCCAAGTAGCCGGGATTACAGGTGTGTGCCACAGCAGTTGGCCATTTGTTCTATTTCTGAGAGAATTTTATGTAAGAAACCTGTATACAGGAAGATCATCAGGGGTAAAGTTTCATTTGAAAATGAACATTGCTGAGCATCACTGCTTCTATGAAGACCAGAACAAAGTGGGGTCTAGAGTTTGGTTGAGATAGAAGTACCAGGGTTTCCCTTCCTTTTTTATTTACTTATTTTTGCTGGGATTATAAGTGTGTGCCACCACACCCGGCTTCAACATGTACTTTGATTCATAAAGTTATCATGAAATATAGAATTATGAAAAACTTAGTCTCCTATTGAAATTTAGGTTAAAAAAACCTCATTTGTACAATTTTTAGATACATATTTCTGGTATAGTTTTCATAGTACACTAAATCTACGTTTTACAGCTAACTCTAGAGCCTGTTATTCTTACTGGGGTACTCTGGTAACTGGAAATCATTTTTCTTTCTGTTTCAAATATATTTTCTCTTTAATCTTTTTTTTCCCCCTAATATTTTTAGTTGTAGATGAACACAATACCTTTTATTTATCTATTTTTTTATTTTTATGTGGTGCTGAAGATCAAACCCAGTGCCTCACATATGGCAGGCAAGTGCTCTACCACTGAGCTGCAACCCCAGCCCCTTCTCTCAATCTTTCAACATCTTTTCTATGTGTCTGGGTGTAGATCTTTCTACATTTACTCTACCTGAGTTTTCTGAATATGTGGATTAATTTTTAAAATTGAATTTGAGAAATTTATAGTCCTTAAATTTTTTCTGCTTCTTTCTGTCTCCCATCTCCGTTTGTGTGTGTGTTGGGAGGGCAGTGTACTGGGGATTGAACAAAGACCTTCCTTACTTAAATGCTCTACCTCTGAGTTACATCCCCTGCTTGGAGATTGGGTCTTACTCAATTGCAGAGGCTGGCCTTGAATTTATAATCCTCCTTGCTCAGTCTCCTTAGTAACTGGGATTACAAGTGTGTGCCATTGCACCTGCCTCCCCTCTCCTTTGGTACTTATACTACCAAAGCATATTTAGGTATGCTTGATAGTTTCAACTGGACTCTTAGGCTTATTCATTTTTCTTCATTCTTTTTTCTCCAGATTGCACAATTTTAATCTATCTTCAAGTCTGATGATTCTTTCACTTGCCATTCAAATATGCTGTTGAGCCCTTCTAGTGATTTTTTTTTTTTTTTTTTTTTTGGGTGCTGGGGATCGAACCCAGGGCCTTGTGCTTGCAAGGCAAGCACTCTACCGACTGAGCTATCTCCCCAACTCCTCTAGTGAATTTTTCATTTCAATTATCATACTTTTCAACTCAGGAATTTCCATTTGGTTTTTAAAAATCATTTTTATCATTTTTATTGATACCTGCTATTTGTAAGACATTATCATACCTTCCTTATGAATGGTTTCCTTTTCTTTAGGAAAAAAATTTTTTTTTCCTTTTTGGTAACAGAGATTTACCCCAGGAGCATTTAACCACTAAGTTCCACCCCATCCTTTTTAAATTTTTTAAAATTTTGAGACAGGGTCTTATTAAGTTGCTGAGTGCCTCACTAAATTGCTGAGGTTTGCTTTGAACTTGTAATACTCCTGCCTTAGCCTCCTGAGCTGTTTGGAATTACAGGCATGCCCTGCACATAGCTTCTTGGAAATATTTTTATCAGATTTTTGAAGCTTTGTCTGCTAAACCCAACATCTCGACCTTTTCAAAAGCAGTTTCTAATGCCTGCTTTTTAACCTGTGTTTGGGCCACCTTTTATTTCTTTGTATGTTTCATAACTTTTTAAAATAAAAACTGAATATTTTAGATAATATACTGAAGCAAATTGGATACTAATTTATACTCCTTGACCAGGTTTCTTGTTTGTTTGTTTAAATAGCTAGACTGTTTTAGTGATGCCTATCCTCCCATCCTCCAACCCCAGTTATTAGCATCTGATGTCACTCACTCCCTGAGGGCACAGCCTTCAGTTTGTGCACTTGCCTGCCACGTGGGAGACTGTGTGCACAGCCTCTACTGGCATCACAACCAGCTGTCAGTATCTATTGTTGACTAAATTGCTCCATTGTTTATGACAGTGCCCTGAGGCAAAAATTATCCCATAGTCTTCTCTAATTTTATCTAGACTCCTGCTGCACTTCATAGGCCTGTAATGTCAGCAACTAAGGAAGTAGAGGCAGGAGGATTACAAACTGGAGGCCAGCTTCAGCAAGTCAGCAAGACCCTGTCAAAAAATAAAAGGGCTACAAATGTAGCTTAGTTGTAAATAAACAATTCAGACTCCTTTGCAGATATAGTCTTTAACAATCATTCTTGGAGTTTCCGAACCAACACTAAGAGGGTTATATTTAGCTATTTCCTTAATTCTCTCTGGTAAATCTAGTCTGTGGTTTAACTTGTTGCTTTCATGGAACTACCAGCTCCCTCTTAGTTGCTTTCACCAAATCTTCATTGTTTTAAATGGCACCCTTTGCCCTGAACTCCCCAAGTGTTACAAGTATTTCCCTTGGGAAGAGCTTCAGAATTCTGTTTTTACAATCTGCCTCTCATTCTGAGCAAAATCCTTGTGCCAAAACTTCCAAACTAAAGGGTGGGAACAGTGTATTAGTATGACATTCTTCTTTATAACAGGGTACTAGGCAAGGGCAGTAGCTTCTGATCATCTCAGCTTTAGTCTCAGCATGAACTTTCTGCTCCACAAGCAATCTGTGCAATGGTGAATGAGTTTCCAGTATTCCTGGCCTACTGTGCCTTCAATAGATCTATTATGCAACAAATGGCATTCGTTTAGAATCCAGCTTCTGTAACATTGGGGAGGGGAGGTGGCTGACAAATGCCATTGGCCCATACCTACTGGGAGGACACTGTAGCCCTCAACTGTGGGGTGGGGGAAAAGATCCCTATGTTCTTCACTGCATCTGCTCAGATGGAGCCTCTCCCCTCGAAGTTGGAGGGTGGGAGAGAGTCTGTTGTGGCTCAGATACTGTAGGCTCTCACTGTTATTACTGAAGTTTAGTAGGTTTTCTCCATTTGCTGAACGCCTGGCGGAAAATTTCCACAGACTTATGATGATTGTTCTTTTCTTTTTTTGGTACAGGGAACTTTTTGGCACTCAGGAGTGCTTTACCACTGAGCTACATCCCCAGCCCTTTTTATTTTGTGACAGGGTCTTAACAAGTTGCTCAGGCTGGCCTCACCTCCTGTCTCAGCCTCCTGAATTGCAATTACAGGCGTGTGCCACCACACCCAACTCGATGGTTGTTTTTCTGTCATTTTTTTTTTCAGCTGCACAGAGAACGGTGTTTCCCACATTGTCAAATTCTGCTATCTCCCATAACTTTTTTTTTTTTCAGTACTAGGGATTGAAACCAGCGAAGCTCTACCACTAACACCATCAGCCCCCTTTTAATTTATTCATTGAGACAGGGTCTCACTAAGTTGCCCAGGCAAGCCTCAAACTTGTGATGCTCCTGCCTAGGCCTCCCAAGTGCTGAAGTAAGTGGTAGTAATAGTAGTAGTAGGTGCAGATCACCTTGCCCAGCTCTATGGGTGCTTTTGCAATAGAATTGCAGAGTGGTATAAATGAACCTCCATGATCTTAAAATATTTATCAGCTAACTTTTCCTTAATAGAAAAAGCTTGCCATCCCCTCGCTTAGAACATGATCCATGAACTTAGTACTAGATAGCTTTGGTGGGTGGGGGAATCACTGTTCTCCTGTCCTAACATTACTCCTAATATTAAACTTTGAAAAATAAATGGCATTGGTCACTAAATGTGTAATTTCCAAAGAATAAACTATTATATGCTACTAAAATTAAACCAATAGTAAATTTTTTTATGTTTAAAAAAAATTTTTAGTTGTAGATGGACACAATACCTTTATTTTATTTGGTACTAAGGATTGAACCCAATGCCTCACATGTGCTAGGCAAGTACTCTACCACTGAGTCACAACCCCAGTCCCCCAATGGTAAATTCCTAGGTGGTTCTTCTGAGGGTAGTAAAGGTATAGCCAAAATTTCACTCATAATGAGCCAGCAAGTTACCAAAACTTTGTATTCTTCAACTTAAAGCTATCAACTCCTCCATAAATTCCATTTAAATAAGAATTCTTAGGCTGGGGATGTAGGTCAGTGGTAGACTTGAGTACAAGACCTTGGGTTTGGTCTGCGACACCAAACCAACAGACAAACAGCTTAATAATTTTTTACCACTCTTTCCTCTAAGACATAAGCATAAGGCACTTTCAAAGAGGACAGGTCTATGCAAGATGAACACAGCCATTTCCAGCATAAAGGAGAATATAGGAAAATAATATTTGAGTAGTACCCCCCCCAGTAGACCTTATAGTATGGCTTTAATATTTTGTTTTGTGTTACAAATTCAAAAATAGACCACCAAATCTTGCACAGAGGATTATTGGAGTATCATACCATTTTATCATACCAAAGTTCACTGGTACAAATTATCAAGAATTGTCTATAATTAAAGGAATCACTCAGCCATCATGAAATTTTACCTCTGCAATCTTTTCTGATAGAGGCACATTGTGAATATCCATTTCAGATGCACTTACTATAGCTCTTGTTTTTAAGAGATAGCTAGATAGAAAATATAGAGAGAAAATATTAGTACCATACTATAGTAAGATTATCAATGAAGCAAACTTCTCTTCTGAAACATATCTGTCAAGCAAAGCCTGCCTTCTTACTAAATTCCATTTTAAGACTGGCGATATATTTTGTTGGAAAAACAATTTCTCAGTAAACAAAGAGAGACTCTTTCATCTTATTCTTTCCCAGTGACAAAATTATCCCAATACAAACTGAAGACAAAAAAAAGGACATATAAAAATCATGATGCACATGAGTTTCATGTCCTATAAGTAGATCCTGTAGCACATACATTTCAAAGGAAAAATAATCAATTGTAACAAAATTGTGTTGGTTGCTTAGCTAGTGGCCATTCCTCACTTTTTTCCCCTAACTAACAAAATCCAGATTTTTGTCATATGTCAATCTTAGAAGTTGAATCAAAAGTGTTCTAAGCTATCTGTGACAAATCTGTTGACACATTTGCTTTCCCAGTAGGGTGATCATGTGACATAGATCTAGCTAATGGGAATAAGGAAATTTCTGCCCATAAAAGTTCCTCTGTGTTCCCATAACCCCATACACTTTTCCTTCCTGTTGAGGATGCTATCATCAATAGATGTTAATGCTGTACTTAAGAGAAAAAAGCCAAGAGAAACACAGAAATGCTGACCCAGATCCCTAATCATGGTTGAATCACCAGAAGCTCTGAGTTCAAAGCCAACCTCAGCAACCGCCAAGTGCTAAGCAACTCAGTGAGACCTTGTCTCTAAATGAAATACAAAATAGACTGGGGATGTGGCTCAGTGGTTGAGTGCCCCTGAGTTCAACCCCTGGTACCAAAAATAAATAAAATCTTATTTTTCTAGCAAAAAATCAATTATAGTTCTTCTGGAACATCTACTTGTATCTATTTCTAAAAATGATTTGAGGTTACTTATAGCTCATATTGAGAGATACTTCTTTTCCTCATTCAACTTAACTTTAGGGCTAGGGTTGTAACTCAGTGGTAGAGCACTTGCCTAGCACATGTGAGACACTGGGTTCAATTTTCAGCAACACATAAAAAAAATAAATAAAAATAAAGGTATTGTGTCCATCATTTTTTTGAAAAAAACATTTTAAATATAAATTGCTTAAAAATGAGAAATTAAAAGTAAAATATAATCGCATCTCAAGTATACATCCTGTTGGAAATCTGTAATGAAGAACAAACAGTACACCTAATGCACATTAAACAGCTTCATGGTAATAAATGAGATTTACTCATAAATTTTATTGTTTTGTCAAACATAATTCAGCTAGAAACACCAATCTGAAAACAAGCTCAGTGGCACCAGTCTGTAATCATAGACATTTAAGAGGCTGAAGTGGGAGGATTCCAAGTTCCAGGCAAGGATTGGCAAAATAGCAAGACCCTGTCTCATGAATAAAAACAAAACAAAACAAAAACCAAAAAAACTGATAAGCATAATGCCTGGCAGAAACCAGTGGCTGTTTGTTGTTGTTTAGTGGTCAAGAAAAGACTTTGATGTATATTTCAGTTTCTTGAAATAAACAAAAAAGCTTAATTAAAAAGTTCAATTTACCAAGAAGATAAAGAAATACCCAATGTTACGTATGAGAAATAAAAGCAAATAAGTACTTTTTCTGATCCTAGGAGACCCTTTGATCACTACTTTTACTTTTCTTTGTGCATCTGATTCATTATTCTTTTTCAGCAGGTAAGACTCCTCTGCATCTACATGTATAATGTAGAAAATAGCTATCATAACTTAAGAGTTTTCACTTTTCAACCTCGGCACCATTTACAAGTGACAAGAGCCCATATTTCAAATTCCTAGTGTAGAAAATATGATTGGTTTATCTTGGGTCAGGTAAAAATTCTTGACCCCATACATGTGAGTGGTGTCATAAATGAGACAAATGGTGATAAGGTCCCACTCTATGGGAGGGAGATGGGCAAGGGAACAAACCCAAAAGGTTTCTATTGCAAAATAACTGCAAAAGCTTACCTTCTTGGATTTTGTTTAATGAAAGAATATCTTCTGAATAATTCCTTGGTACCACTATGAAGACATGGTATGATTAGAAGACATCTAAAATCATCATAATGTTATGATTCTACACTTTTTTTATGAGAGTACCTGGCTTTAGTATCTTCTTGAGTACAGTGACTGTCTTTTCCAAAAGATCTTTTAAAATTTATCTGAAGGCAACTCCTATTGAGACTCCTCTTTCCCTACGGAATAAATTCACTTGATATTCTACTCTTTTTGCTCAAAAAGAAATATATAATTTTTTTAAAAAATGAACAATATCTACATCTACTCACCACACCATTTTATCACTGGAAAGGCAGAAGTGACCTCTCAAGGCAGCCAAAGCAGCATGGGTGGAATACAGATGAAAACCAATGGGAATCTCACAGGAACTACAGAATAAAAGGTTGTAAGTGCTAGAAGGGAAAACACAAAATAGGATAAGAAGGAAATCGCAGAACAAATGAAAAACAGTCTCTGAACTATTTGTAAATAAATAGAAAAATAAAGTCTATCACCTAAGACACAGGAGAAAATTATGCTATAATAGGAATGAGCCTGAATGTCACATTCAAGAAAGGGTAACTCAGATTTTAGTATAATTATACCCTAAATTACAGAAACCTTCATGGATTCCGGTTATAAAAGCAATCAATGATATATAACTCTGAGAAAAGTAATTTACCAAAAAGAAGAAAAAAAAAAAAAAACAGAAAAAGAGATAACTAGTCAGATTGAAACATTTTATTTATTTATTTATTTTTTTCTTTTCTTGCAGAACTGGGTTTCTCTTGCTCTACTACTAAACCTCCAGCCCCACAGGAGTTGATCAACTGCCTAATTTTTTTTCCACATTTTTTAATGGGTGCATTATAACAGTACATATTGATGAATTCTCTGATGTGTTTTAAAACACTCCCGGGGCTGGGACTGGTAGTACACTGTAGTAATTCCAGTCACCGGGGAGACTGAGAAAGTGGGGAAGCCAGGCTCAGTAATTTAGTAAGACCTTGTCTCAAAATAAATAAAAAGTACTAAGGATTTAGCTTAATGGCAAATCACCTCTGTGTTCAATCTCTAGTATCAAATAAATAAATAAACTCTCCAAGACACATAAAAATGAAGAATATAGATGAAATAAAATTGTCAAAATATTGGTAATTGTTGAAACTGGGTAATGGGTACATGTGAATTATTACCGTGTTTGAGATATTTTAAAATTTTCCCATAATAATGAACCCAACTACTAAATATAACCATAAAGCTCTATTAAAAAAAAAAAAAGAGTAAAGAGAAAATGCTCACTTATTTGAAAAATTTTTTTCTCCATAATAAGTTTTAACAAGAATCAATCTACAAACATTAATGAATGCCTACTTTAACTTATTCTAAAAAGTAGTTTACCAGTAATATACTCTTCTGGGAACTGGATTATATCTTTAAAAACGAAAAAGATTACTATCTTATATTCTCACAAATATTTAGGAATGAAATGATTTCAGGTATGTAATTAAAAACATTAAAGAGGGATAGGTATGATTATAGATAAAATATGATTGGCCATGAATTGGTAACTGTCCTCACTTAGTGACTGGTGTACATGGGCTCATTATTCTGTTCAAATGTGTGTTTAAATTTGACAAAACAATTTAAAAAGAAGTATTTTACTTATAATCAATTTAAGCAAAATTCCATTAAAGTAAACATTCTGTTGAGCGTAACAAAAGTTAAGCATAACAATGCTATTTTTAAGTGCCAACACACTGTAATACAATACTTTTTGAAATTAGTTACACTAAATCTTCCACCAGGAACAGAAGAATAAAATTTGGTAGAAAAAAAAAAATTGGTAGAGAAATAACCTATGGGAATCAGGTGCAGTAGCCCACCCTGTAATCTCAGCTACCCAGAAGACTGAGGCAAGATGGCTAGTTAGTTCCAGGTCATCCTGGACAGCTTAGCTAGACCCTATTTCAAAACAAAACAAATGGCTGGGGATGTGGCCTAGTGGTAGAGCGCCTCTGCAAAAAAATAAAAAGAATGAACTGTCTTACTGTTAAAGACAAACTTTGGAGCCTTATTTTAATAATAAATTCACTGAGTACTTGACTGTCACTTTTAAGTCAGACAGCATTCAAGTACTTAATATGCTCCTTGTTTTTTATTTTCCCCTAATTTCTGAAATTACTGAGTCCTGCCATGATTTATTACAAATTCCACTTTAAATACAAACAAGTCTTGGTAACCTCAAAGGATTGTAGTTTATAAGTTATTCTTATTTCCACTACTAAACACACTTTTTTTTTTAAGCCTCACTTCACTTGTACATGCCACTAGGAAGATGTGGACCTCAGAAAAAGTCTTAAAAACTACACAAAAATCTTTTTTCATTTCATAATCCGTCAAATTCGTACGGAGACAAACATGTAAAAGAAACATTCTGCCGTTTGATTATACCGTACGGACGGAATAAACTTTAGTCACAGGAACAAACTATTTACTCCTACACCTCAGTCTCTTTACGTCAGAAGCTAGAAACCCATCAGTTCTCCATACACACCTGCATTTGAGCGAACCTTCAATGCCAACCAGGAAGGGCGCTTCCAAAACGACGTTACTTGTGACTCCTAAGACGACAAACACGGGTCACAACATGCACTTGTGAGGGCCTTGAAAAGTAAATCTCCCTCCTAGCCAAACGAGAAAGGGATGTGGCTCGGTTTTAGAGCGTTTGCCTAACAAGCTAGAGGCCCTGTTTTCCAGCCCCTGCACCCGGGCGGGAAAAAAGAAAAACACCCCCACCCCCGTCCCAAGGGACTAATTTCTTTCCAAATCTATATTCTGTCTTCTTTCCCAGCGAGTTTTCTCCAGAAGCCGCCCTCCAACTCACTAGAGAAGACCACGGCTCCGAGGGAACGCGACAGGTCCCAGGCGAGGTGCACCGAATCCGCGAGCACAGAGTGGCACTGCGCGCACTGGAACACCGCGCATCTCTCGGGCTGCAGCCACGACGGCAGCAGCGGGCTGGTTGGGGGTTCCTTCGCTACGTGTCCCGTCGGACCGAGTGGCGAAGACCCCTCCACCACCTGCGTGTCCCACTCCATGGAGGTGGTAAGAGAGGTTTCGTCGATCACTTCCTTAGCGCCGTCACAAAAGTCATCACCGGACAACTTTGCACAACGTGGCCGAGGCCGCCGCGGCCGAGCCGCCATCTTCCTGCTGCGGTCTCCTCTTTCAAACTCGCCCGCAACTCAGCCCCAAGCGCGGCCCGGGTGTCCTCAGTGGACAACGTAGGCCGTGCGCTCTGCCGTAGCAGCTGGGACAAGACCCACACGCCTTCCCTGCGTATTGGTGAGGTGTTGGGTAGAGCTCGAGCCTGCTCGGCTGGAAAATCAGTTTTTCTATTGGGCAGCGTTAGAAACCCCGCCTTCGAGGCATTTTCAACCAATGGAAGTGCAGCGTTCTTGTTTAAACTGATTATAAAGTTCTACTGGGCCAACGCCGAGAGTGGCGCCAGAGTTTTGAACGGCGTTGTTTACGTGAGCGGACTGATTCTCTGCGGGTCTCCTGCTGGTTTATAGAACGCGATGACCGTCCCTTCTGCGGAGGAGCTGGAGTCCTTCAAGTACAGTGACCTGCAGAACTTAGCCAAGAGTCTGGGCCTCCGGGCTAACCTGAGGGTAAGGGGTTTGCGGTGCTGGCCGTTGGACGGGAGGGGTAGGAGTAGGAGCCTGGAAGAGAAGGCACGGAGGAATTAAACGGGAGCCTCAGGGATGAGGCAGAATCCTTTCCCTGAAGCACGAGATTTGATTCACGGTGCTTAAACCTCTGTGAAGTGAAAAAGGGGCCATAGTTGTCACTTTATTCATAGCTGATTTTTCTAAGGACTCACGTGGGCCTTTGCTCCAAAGGGCTAGTTTGGATTGGTTTGGTTTTATTGAAAATATTCTGATATTTTCCAGGGTATCCCGAAACAGACCCAGAAAGTGTAAAGGTTTTTACACTTTTTAATGCCAGTTGAAGGATATTAGATCTGCTTCTGAAAAACTCCACAGTAGTACTTATGTAAATTGTGATAGTGCCCATAATCTTTTGATAATTTATTGGAGGACCTGGCCGAAAGAATGACTTTTAGAGGGCCACTCCTGTGGGTAATTATCTATTGTGGCACTGGAAATTGAATCTAGGGGTGCTTAATTACCGACGTACGTCCTCATTCCTTTTTATGTTTTTTGAGACAAGTTCCTGAGGCTGGCCTCTAATTTGTGATCCTCCTGCTTCAGCCTTCCAAATCGCTGTGACAAGCATGCGACACCATGCTCAGCTTGTGCATAAAATTGTATCGCTCGACAGATCACTATTGTCAGTGGTGTTCTTTTCCAAAACCGATGGTTTTTAATTCCAAGTCTGGGGCTGGGGATATAAGCTCAGTTGGTAGAGTGCTTGCCTTGCAAGCACAAAGCCCTGGGTCTGCAAGGTTTGGGGGGAGAATATATAGGGATTCAGTCTGGGACTGGAATTTGATATTTTATAATTGAGATTTACCACATAATGCTAATACTCCAGAGATTTGTACTGTAAGCTGCCAATTTTTAAAATTGGGTGAATGTCTAAACCAATCATCACAAATGTTTTATACAGAACAATCATGGCTCAGGTACCTCTTGGGTCAATCTCATGATAAAGGAGTGTCTCTGGGAATGTTCTGGGCTGTAGCATTTAATTGCTCCCCAATATTTCACGAATAAGACCTTAATTCCTTAAGGAATTAATTCCTAAGCTTAAATCCAGTAAGCTTTTTGCTATCCAGCTGGAATCTTTTTGTGGTGCTGGGGATCGAACCCAGGGCCTGTGCTTGCTAGGCATGTAGTCTACTAACTGAGCTGTATCTCCAGCCCCTGGCTGGAATCATTTTTATCCAAGGCTGTATCCCTAAACACTTGGCACTCCTGCCCATCTTTGTGCAGTTTCTTATTTTGACCCTTTGATCTCAGATTCCATTTTCTCCTCTCCTTCATCTGCATGAATGCTTTGCAGTTGCCTTTCACAGTTTAACAGAAATATTATCCCTGATGTGGCTCCTGGTCCCCACTTCTTCATTTCCGTGGCCATAGGCCCACCACTCGAACAATCATGGGAACACTCTGCTTTTAAAAGTTTATTTTCAAATGCTGTCTTTGAAGATTTGCTGAACTCCACCTTGCCTTCTGGTTATTTGTGCATATGTGTTATTTTTTCTTTTAAAAGTTAAGTTGCTTGAACAGTGATTTCATGTATCCACCTTAGAAGTCCATACAGCACTAAGTGCAGTACATTTTATGTAGGAGATGCTGGATAATTATTCAAAACTAATTTACAGAGCTGGGATTGTAGCTCACTGGTAGAGCGCTTGCCTACACTGGGTTTGATCCTCAGCACCACATAAATAAAATAAAGATATTGTGTCCATCTACAACTAAAAGCAAAATTTTTTTTAAAAGCTAATTTACAACTGCTTATTGGCAATGCTAGAATAATATACAAGAAGATAATTTGTTTGAAAAGAATTTTGTGGAAGCTTCTCACCTGAGTTCAGACCTCTGGCTAACATTTGAGGCCCCATTAACTATTGAATATCTGAAGATCTAGATCTTTTTCTGAAAGTTCTACCATCATTGTCTCTTGAGGCACCTGATCTGGGATAGCCAATTAGTTGCTGTTTTTTAAACTTACCTTATTTCTTGTCAATATAGATCCCATTCCTTTCCTATTACACAATTTCTGGCACATTGTAGGTATTGATAAATATTTGTTGGAATGTCCTATTTCCTGGACAAATCTGATCATACAAAGTTTTATTATACTGAGCTGTAAGAAATTGAGACCCTTAAGGAAAATTAAATTGTGCTAGGTATTAAATTATATTACCATATTTATTTTGTTCAATATGATAATGGTCCAATGGTTATGTTTCCTTTTTAAAAACAAAACAGAAACCTATCTCTTAGTAATACTTACCAAGTAAAGTCTTTTTCTTTTTTGATACCAGGGATTGAACCCAGTGGCACGTAACCACTAAATTGCTTAGGACCTCGCTAAGTTACTGAGGCTGGCTTTGAACTTGTGATCCTCCTGGATCGCAGCCAATGGGCAAATGTGCCCAGCCCAAGTATTTCCATGTGAAATGTTATGAAGCCTCCAAAATGCTTCAGGAAAAAGGGGAACTAGGTGAAGTAATAACAGAATGTTGATAATTATTGAAACTAGTAACAGATACATGGGTGTTCATTACACTGTTCTTTCTACTTTTTATATGTTTGAATATTCCATAAGATGTTTTAAATTATTTTCTGTTGGTCGAGCCTAGGAGCTCATTGAATCAATTGCCTTTTAAAATTCCAAATAGATAGCAGGAAAAGATTAATAAGTTGCTTAAGAAATAATGTAGATTTGATTAAAACTTGCCAGGCACGGTGATGCACGCCTGTAATCCCAACAACTCAGGAGTCTGAGGCAGGAGGATTTCAAGTTCAAAGACAGCCTCCGCAACTTAGACCCTGTCTCAAAATCAAAAAAGATAAAGAAAAACAAAGACTGAGAATGTGGCTCAGTGGTAGAGTGCCCCAGGGTTGGATCCCTGGTGCCTCTCCCCACCAAAAAAAAAAAAAAAAAAATTCTACCAGTATGAATTTAATTTAGAAAATATTGGCTCTTTATTTTTAATATTTTTTTTTAAGTTTTA
This sequence comes from Sciurus vulgaris, assembly GCF_902686455.1. Classification (NCBI taxonomy): domain Eukaryota; kingdom Metazoa; phylum Chordata; class Mammalia; order Rodentia; family Sciuridae; genus Sciurus; species Sciurus vulgaris. The sequence continues at coordinate 90,765,707 of NC_136462.1, forward strand.
GATGGACATAGTACTTATATTTATTTGTTTGTATGTGGTGCTGAGCTACAACTCCAGCCCCTGGCTCTTTCTTTGGAAATGCTTTGCTTAATGGTAAAGCAAAAGAAAGGAGTCAGTTACTAATATTGTGTGGCCATGGTCCTTTTCTCACTCATGCTCTCTTCCCTTCTTGTAAGCTTAAATTACATAGAAGAGCACTATTTCTACTTCTTTAGACTGCCCAGTACTCACCTGGCAAAACCCAAGCCTAATTCAACTCAGCTCTGTGCTTTGAATCTGCCTCTACTCACGCAGCTGACCCTGGCTAGAGAAAAAAATTCACTTTGTCGACAACTTATTTTATGACTTTAAATCTTTTCTATTTTTCTTTTGGTAATGAGCATTGATCTGGGGGGGGGGGGCTTAACCACTGAGCCACATCCCTAACCCTTTTTGTATTTTATTTAGAGACAGGGTCTCACTGAGTTGCTTAGGGTCTCACTGAGTTGCTTAGGCCTCACTAAATTGCTAAGGCTTTGAACTTGCAGTACACCTGTATGCTTCTGAATCTTAAGATGGGCATTTGATCTTCCTGTACATTTTTTTCCTTATTAACTGTGTGTGTGTGTTGTTGTTGTTGTTGTTGGGGATTGAACCCAGGGCCTTGTGCTTGCAAGGCGGGCACTTTACCAGCTGAGCTATATCCCTAGCCCTTCGTTTTGTTTTGTTTTGTTTTGAATGCAGTGCCTCACAGGTGCTAGGCAAACGCTCTGCTGCTGAGCTACAGCCCCAGCCCCTCCTGTACATCCTTAGTACTCATTAACTTTCACTTTTTTTTTTTTTTTTTTTTTTTCTTTTTTGAGGTTCTGGGAAACCATCTCACTTTTGAGGAGAACTATTAACAATTGTCCCTCCTTAAATTAGCTCCCTTTCTTCCCTCGATGATTTTTCCTCTTCTGGCCCCGGGGAAATGGACGTAGTCAGCAGAGAATTACCCAGCACCAAACCCTCTAGTCAGCCTGCACCTGTACACATTGCCTATGATCCCCTCCTCCTCATTCTAGTGAAAGGCTATACCTGTGGGCTACCTATCTACTTAAGCTTCCAGGGGCCCTCTGGCCTCCTCTAGGACTACATTCTTACAATCAGATCCTCCCTACTGCTTTGCTTTTTCCAATCCTGCTGGCTCAGTGCCATACTGCATAGGATCATTTCTTAGCATCACCCATCATCATTTTTTTCCCCACCCATTTTAAAAAAAAGAAAAATCCTTCCTTAATCCCAACTCCTCCTCCCATCTACAAAACTTGTGGTCCATCTTTGTGCTCACCCCTGCCTACCAACAGCATTTGGCATGGTTGAACACTCCACTCTGCGAGAAACTAATAGACTTTGATTTTTTTTTTTTTTCTCTTCTTTCTAGTTTCCTTGGCTCTTTTTGCTCTGTCTAATACCTAAATATAGGGTGCTCCAGAGTTCTCTCATTTCGTGATCTTCTCCCACAATTTTAAATTCATCTAGAAGCAAATGCATCTACATATCCAGGAGGACCTCTCCCCTAAGCTGCGAACTCACATATGTAAGTGCATCTTCCACAGCACAGTCAGTTCCCAAAACTGATGATTTTCCTGTCTCAGTACATGTTTCAGACCCACTTAGACCACCCTTAATTCCTCCCTTCACTGCCCACACCCATCATCCTTCTCTGTACTCTCTCTCAACTACACCTAAAATCAGACCTTTGTGCACAGTCCTGGGTCACAGCACTCTTGTCTGACAACCAGGGCCTAAGTTTTCCTATTAGGTTTCCTGCCTCTACTCTCACCTCACAGTAGTATTTTCTTTGTAGTCAGAATGGTATTTGAAACTGAACATGTCATTTTTCTGCTCAGTGACTTCTAGTTCCCTCATATATAAAATAAAATCCAAAATCTGCCAAATGTAACACAAGAAATTTGGTTTCATCCTGATTTGAAGATTTTTTTTTTTTTTTAAACAACTAAAATTGGAGACAATGAAATTCATAATGAACTATACATTAGATTACAGTAAGAAAACATTTTCTCTGGTCACCTCTTTGATTTCTTTTCCCTCCACTCACCCCAGTGGTTCATCTTGGAATGCTTCATTTGCAATCTCTTCATTCACATCTCAGCTGACTGCCACCTCAGAGAGGACTTTTCTGACTATCCTGAGTCAGGCCACATCATCACCCTATCCCAGTTACCCAGTATATTGGTTTTGCTTCATAGCACCCGATGACTTATCATTTATTTCTTTTCTTTTCTTTTTTTTTTTTTGCGGTGCTGGGGATTGAACCCAGGGCCTTGTGCTTGCAAGGCAAGCACTCTACCATCTGAGCTAAATCCCCAGCCTCCATCATTTATTTCTAGCTTACTTGGTTTATAGTTTGCACACTAGTTTACTGCTAGAATCTCCTGGATCTCCAGGATGTCTCCTGGATCTGTTTTGTTCACCAGTGTCTCTAGTGCCTAAAATAGTGTCCATTACAATAACGCTGTTGAAGGAAAGCATGAGTAAATGCTGATAACTAACATCTCTACTTCCAGCACAGATCTTGAACATCACCCCATACCATTTAACCTGCTAGATATCCTCACTTGGCTCTGCTGTAGGCACCTAACTTCATCAATGTTGCATGTTTGGTGAGGTTTTCATGGTATGTTAAGAATGTGTTAGAGGGCTGGGGTTGTAGCTCAGTGGTATAGTGCTTGCCTCGCACATGTGAAGTACTGTGTTTAATCCTCAGCACAACATAAAATAAATAAAGGTCTAAAAAATTAAAATGTTAGAATCACAGAAGCATGAATACCTAAATTCTGCACTGCCAATCACCCACTTCCCAGAGAAAATTAAGGTACTATTTTATTACTAGTTGGGATGGTGTCTGCTATCTTAATGCCCAGCATATGGGTGCTGGGGCATTGAAGGATGTGGCTTAGGCTCATGCCCTAAGCAAAAACTCTCCTGCACCCCAAAGCCCAAACCAAATTTCAGGATTTCTCCCATGTTTTTTTTTTTTTATGCACATGTGGGTGATTTTAAATGGTGTGAGAAGAAAGCGAAGCCAGGTGTGGGTATGCACAACTATAATTTCAGTTATATTTGGAAAGCTGAATCGGGAGGATTTCAAATTAAGACCAACCTGGGCAATTTAATGAGACCCTGTTTCAAAATAAAAAGGGGCTGGGGATATACATTTGCCTAGCATACATGAAGCCCTGGGTTCAGTCCCCAGTACTGCAAAAACAAAAACAGGCATTGTGGCTCATGCCTATAATCTCAGCTACTCAGGAAGCTGAGACAGGAGAATGGCAAATTCAAGAGCAGCCTGGGCAACTTAGCTAAACCCTGTCTCAAAAAACAAAAAGGGCTCAGGGTATAGCTCAGTGGTAAAGCACCTCTGAATTCAATCCCCAGTACTGCTGGAAAGGATAAAAGAAAAGAGCCCAGCCCAGTGTCTGGGTCCATCTTAAAAAGCAAGTCTCTAGCCCTCAACTGCCTGGTTTGTATGGAAGAGGTTGCGGGGTGTAGACAAAAAAAATCCAACCAATACATTTGATCTTTTAAAGCATGGAAAAAGTATCCACTCAGATTAATATTCCTCTTTCAGAAAGAACAAGGGAATATTTCCTAGAATGAAGAGAAACAACTAGATACCTCTCCCCTAGATACCTGTACCTATCCTCTAAGACTGGTACCTTTTGCATTTTCTATTTTAGGGGCCCCCCCATCTGGGCACGATAAAATTTGCCTGTTCTTTGACCCATGTTTGCACTGATTTTACTTCCTAAGAGGTTTTTGCTTACATCCCTACTGCTATTTAGCCCTGCTTTAGTTCAGGCCATTCACCTCTGGTTTCTTCAGTCTCCTAGCCTTGTTTCCGTCTTCAGCTGTATCCCCATCAAATGAATCCTGCACATTGTGTGGCCAAAGTGATCATTATGAATGATGTAAAATTGGTCACCCACTGTTACCAGCACTCTAGGTCACAGCCTGGTGTGGTTGCAAAGGACTGGATTCAGTTTAAAAAAAAAAAAAAAGAAAGGAAAAAAAAAGAGAGAGAGAGAAGACAATATAAAAAGGAAAAATGAATTTAATTGCAATTTGACCAAAACTGGGAAGGTAGCTTACTTCATCTGCCTGATAGTAACAGTTTTAATTTATAGAAATGAAAGACAGCAAATATACATATGTAGATTTAGCTAGGTTGTGCAGGGGGCTCTGTTTCAACACTTCCCTGCTTCTAGTACTTCAGAGACTGCTCTTTGCCTCAAGGGTAAAGTTCACACTCTTTCCTTGTTTATTTGGTTGTTGTTTTTTGTTTTGTTTCGTTTTCTTTGTTTTTATTTTGTTTGCACTGGAGATTAATCCAAAGCCTTACACATGTTAAGCAAATTCTCTACTATATCCCAGCCCCTAAAGTTCACATTTTAAGAGGCTTAAAAGGCAGGCCTAGAGAGATCAAGCCCTTGCCCACTTTTCCAACTTTCTCTGCATCCTCTCCAAAAGTATGCTCCACCCACACTAAACTTAGTTCTTCAAACTCCACCCTTGTTGCCTTCCCATGCTATTTCTCTACTGGTTTCTCTATATCCAATTCTCTCCTCCTGATGAACCAGCACATTTTGATCTTAGAACTGGTGTGCCCAGTTACTTGCTGAAGTTTTCCCTGGCATGCCAAATTTTGATGGCTGAGCCCACTTTTATTCTTTGGGCATTTACCTCTCTATATTGCAGTTACCTTTTTCTTTGATCCCACCAGGATGTGAAGTCCTTGAGGGCTAATTCTATCCAGGTCATAGTCTTACAGCCTAATCAGAGTATATTAAGTGAAAAAAGAAGAGCAAAAAAATGTTCAGCAAATCTTTCTTGCTCATTTAACTTTTTACTCTAATGATAAGGATTTTTCTGCAGGCAGACAAGTTGTTAAAAGCCTTGAAAGCCCATCTTAAATATGAAGAAAGAAAAGAAAATAAGAATCAGGTAAGTATTGTTTTTCACCACCACCTATTAGCTTGCAAAACTATCATGTTTAGTTAATGAGCAATTAATACTAATCACTAATTAGTGATGATTTAAGACAAACTCTTTATTACAAGAGATCACTTTTGGCAATTGTGCCAGTGACTGAATTTTTTCATAATTATTTGTTAAAACAATAAACTCTCTTGGGCAGGCATGCAGTCTGTCAAATAAAATGTCCCTATACAAATGCAAAAGTTAATTACTACTTGCCAAATGTTATGAAAGGTAGCATGGTGTAAGTAGGAAAGGAACTAAATTTAAAATGAGAAAGACCCAGCTTAAGTCGCAGTTCTCCTTTCTTGAAAAACTCAAATTCCTCTTGTGTGCTGCTAAATTTAGTACTGCAAGAAGCAAATGAAGTAGGTACTGTGAAAGTGACTTATAACATATAAAACGCTGCTGATGGGAGAGCTGTCGTGGTTCCTTCATTTCTACAATGAAGACTTGATACCGCATAACACCTAAATAGATCATTGGCCAGGATTCGCAATTTGAAATTGAAAGAAATTTAAAAAACAAAGAAAAAAGTGAAATTGAAGAAAATGTTGCAAGACTTTAATTTGGGGCCTTGGAGAGATCAGTTGTATATCTGAAAATTAAGGTAAATATAAACCTGCACAAAATATGGAACTTTCTCCTCTGTCTTTACAATCTCTGCAAGTCTATATTCCAATTTATAAACATTTGAAAACTTTAAATATTCTAATTTCCTTTTTATATGTGTGTACATGTGGTGCTGCAGATAGAACCCAGGGTCTTATGCATGCTAGGAAAGCAGTCTACCACTGAGCTGTAGCCCCAGCCATAAGAATTTATTTTGAATTCAGGTATAAGGGCTGGGGGTGTAGCCAAGTGATACAGCTTTTGACTACCATGGACGACAAGGTCCTTAGGTTTCATTCCCAGCGCTGCAAAAGAAAAAAAAGTGAACTTTAAAAAGTTTTTGTATCAATTAAAATTATTATCCACTGGACATGGTGGCACATGCTTATAATCCCAGCAACTTGGGAGGCTGAGGCAGGAGGATTGTAAGTTCAAGACAGCCTCAGCAACTTAGTGAGGCCATAAGCAACTTTGTGAGACTTCGTCTCAAAATAAATTAAATGGGCTGGGGATGTGGCTCAGTGGTTAAGTGCCCCTGGGTTCAATTCCTGGTACTAAAAAAAAAAAAAAAAAAAATTATTCACCTCCACCCTCCTGTAATGGTTAAGAATATATAAGTATATTGCCTCTGAAATCAAGATTTTGCTTGGGGGTAGTAATTGATAGACCAAAGTTAAAATGATCTGTTATTTCAAATTCAGCATCTTGGGCCATTCCATTTTGAGCAGGGTGAAAGTCAAAATTCAGTTTGATATCAGATCGTAAGTAATGAATCTGTTAATAATGACCTTAGGTGGGTGAAAAGACTTGATATGGACAGTCCTTGGGTAAATCAGAGTTTATAACTCTATATATAGAACATAGTAGATTAATGTCTCTCTTTTCAGGATGAACGTCAAACTTCTGCATCCTCCAAGGATGAAACTATTATACAGATTAACAGTCATGAACAAGACAAGAGGGAGCGAATTGGCAATGTCACTAAAAGGAGAAGGTGCAAGACAGTTCATGGGGACCCTGACTCCCAGGTGAACAGAAGTGTGCAACTTGAACAGAAGCTACATGTGCCGAAACTGGCATTCTTAGCTTTCCTTTTAAATTCCCTTATGAGGTCAGATGGTTGGAAATGCACCATGTGCTGCAACAGTTCCTCAAAAAGACAGACCTGTGTCTGGGCTGCTCATCATTGCACCCCAAACCCTGGTATTTAGGAAGCAATTATGAAGTATTACATGTAAATTAAGCATTTGTTGAATAAATATGAATGTTCATTAAGTGTCCACTTAAATGAGGTGTTGTAAATATGAAGGAAAGAGAAACCAACATGGAGTATAGTTTTAAAGTTCTCTTTCCTAGCTTGCCCTCTCCTTACCCACTGATCACACTATACATAGTCTTTCAACAGTGCGTTTACGTGGCTAGTGAGGGGCTTCCCTCTCTAAACGAAACTCGAATTTTACTTTTATTTTTGGTACTGGGGATTGAATCTAGGGGTGCTATACCACTGAGCCTCAAACCCAGCCCTTTTTATTTTGACAGAGGATCTCCTTAAGTTGCTTAGGGCCTTGATAAAATTTCTAAGACTGGCTTTGACCTTATTATGATCCTCCTGTCTCAGGCTCCCAAGTAGTTGGGATTGCAGGCATGTTCTACCACGCCCCAGCTATACTGTCTTATCCTTTCATTCAAATGTAACTTTTACCAGACAGTCCTAATTTCTTATTTTCTGCCTTCATATAGTCCCTTGATCAGTAGAGTACCTAGGTCTCTTACATTAGTTTATCATCTATAAAAGAACTTAATCTTCACATTCTTTCCAATGGTCCCTAATTCCTATCCCCAAATTGACATCCTCATGTCACTGGATAAGGCAGAGAACCAAATCTACCACTCAGAAGTCTTATTCTTGGGGCTGCGGTTGTAGCTCAGTGGTGGAGCACTTGCCTAGGACATGTAAGACATTGGGTTCGATCCTCAGCACCATATAAAAATAAAGGAATAAAACAAAGGTATAAAAAATACATTAACATTTTTTAAAAAAACCTTATTCTCCTTTGCTCCTTTTAACCCCCCTTTTCCCCTCATTATGGCAACTATCTTTAGAAGGCAGCAATTACTTTCTATTTAAAAGTGAAATTATTTCCTTTTAAAATTTGTAGCAGGATCATTCTGAGGTAAACATAAATGATGATACTGAATTCCAGAATCGAGAAAAGCAGGAAAACCAGGATCTTGGAACTACTGCAAAAGTTCTCTCTCTGCTGGACCAGAGCCAAGGAAATGATAATGTCATTTCCTCAGGAAAAAGTGAGACAAATGGTATGACAAATGACTTTTTTTTAAAAGGAAATTTCTAGGGGTAGTTGTGCATTAATTTCCTAGGACTGCAGTAATAAGCTGAGAGGCTTAGAACAATAGAAATGGATATTCTCACAGTTCTGAGAGCTTCAAGTCCAAAATTAAGGTATCAGCAGAACCCTGCTCTTCTGGAACAATGGCTATTTTTCTTGCCTCTTCCTACCTTGTGGTGACTGTTGATGCCTGGTATTCCCTGGCCTACTGCTGCGTTTCTCTTGTCTCTACCTTTATCAACACCTGGCATTCTCTCTCTGTTTCTTCTTTAAAGGACATCAGTCATACTGGGTTAGGATCCACCCAAACAACCTCAACTTGATTACATTTGTAAAGACCCCATTGTTTTAGAAGTCATTTAGAAATAGGTACTAGGTACCAGAGGTTAGGACTTAACATATCTTTTGGGGGTCTGTAGTTCAACCCATAGCATCATGTTATAGAATTTCCAAGTGTACTGTAATTAAGCAAAAGTCAGAACCAAACACAGATTTATCAGGTCATCTTTACCTTTTTTTCCCTCCCAACACTAAGAATCAATCCCAGGGACACAAAATGGTAGGCAAGCATTCTATCACTGAACTATACTACCCAGCTCTAACTATTTAGAAACCAGAATAAGAGTGGTAGCTGGAAAATTGAGGGAAGTTAATGTCTCCTTGGTGACAGGAGAGCCCTCCGTTAGTCTCATTACCTCCTCTAGCCAAGTGCAGAGACCAATACAAAGACGTCTTTTGCCTCCTCAACCAGTGGGATGGTTACAGGGAGCTGTGAAGCTTACCTTCTGAGTGGTATAGCTATTTTTACTATGATAAATTAATATGTTCCTGAGTCTAACTTCCTGAAAACTTTTCCCTAAATTTTTTCAGCGAACAGTTTGTTTCAGTAAAGCTACAACACTCAGTTCCTCTATCCCTACCAGCACTTGGTGCTCTCTGTCATTCCTCAGGAAGGCTGCCACTGGCCCTGGAGCATCTCAACATTAGGTTCATCTTGATAAACCTGCCTGGATCTGAGCCTTGCCAGAGAAGGGGAGGAGGGATTGAGAGAGATGATTTCCATTCCATTGTCCATCAGCCACCTAAATGCACATCTAATCCTCAGCCTTCTTATTTTCCCCCAAATTTTGAAGGTCAACTAAACCTAGAAAATTGCAGGAAGAATGGTTCTGATTCAATGGATCTGATATGAGCCTAGGAATTTACTGGTTTGTTTTTGTGTTTTTGGTACCAGGGATTGAAACTAGGGGCACTTAATCACTGAACCACATTATCCCCTAATTATCTTTTAATAAGGGGATATAACTTTATTACACCCTTATTATCTTTTATTGTGAGACAGGGTCTCACTAAATTGCTTAGGGCCTCACTAACAACTACTAAGACTGGCTTTGAACCTGCTCTCCTCCTGCCTTGGCTTCCTGAGCCTCTGGGATTACAGGCAGGTGCCAATGTGCCCAGCTGTTTGGTTTGGTTTGGTTTGGTGGAGGGGTGGTTTACTAGGGATTGAACCTAGGGCTCTCATAAATGCTAAGCATGCACTCTGCCACTGAACAACATGTCCAGCCCAATTTTTAACAAGCCTCCCCAGATCATTTTGATGCATTTACCTTATAACCCATTTAAAAATCATGATATAAAGCAAGATGTAAAGAAATGACAGAGTGGCAGTGAGAGTCTCTAGGATCTGGTTTTGGTGGCCTGGAAAAAAATGAGGGGTGGAGTACAGTAACACAAACTTATAATGCCAGCTATTCAGGAGACTGAGGCAGGAGTGTCACAATTTCTAGACCAGCCTTTCTGAAGATCCTTTTGAATCTTCATTGTCTAAATTCAAAGAAACAGAACTAATGAAGGACTTTTTTTCCCCATTAATCTCTGTTGATTTAGCAAGACCCTGTCTCAAAATATAAAAATAAGGGGCCTTGGGTTGTAGCTCAGTAGGTAGACCGCTTGCCTAGCATGCATGAGGGTCTGGGTTCAATAACCAGTCCTACCAAAATAAAATAAAATAATTAATTTTTTAAAAATGGGCTAGTGATATAGCTCAGTGGTAGAGTTCCCCAGGCTTCAATCCCTAGTTCTTGGCAGGTGGGGGAAACAAAATGAAGATGGGCAGTAAGCGGTAAGATAGGTTCCTCTGCAAAGACACAGGTAGTTTGAAGGAGTAAAAGCTATCATGGAGGTTCTGGGGAGAGGAAATTATTTCAACTTTTTAATTTTGTTATTTGATATTTAGATAAAACTTGCAAGAACAGTATTAAGTTCCTATATTCACTCAAATGTTTAACGTTTTACCACATTTGCCTTATCCTTTTCTGTACACACACACACACACACACACACACACACGTTGCATATGACTTTTTTTCTGAATTGAGTAAATTGCATATATCTGCCCCTTTATTCCGAAATGTGTTTCTTAAACCATAAGAACTTTCTTGCACAAATGTACAAAGAACAAAAAGTTCATTGGTATAGCTTCATATTCCACGTTGTAACCTTTAAGAAATTATCACCAAGTTCCAGTATAATATCAAAGAAAAATATCCATAATTATCTGAACAGGCTATTAAAATACTCTCTCCTTTTCAACCATACATCTCTGTGAGGCAAGATATTTTTCATATATGCCTCAGCCAAAATGACATATCATAGCATGTCATATGCAGAAACAGACAAAAGAATCTGCCTTTTTTTTTTTTTTTTTTTTTTTAATTGTGGTGCTGGGAACGGAACCCAGGTCCTGCACATGCTAGGCAAGTGCTCTACCACTGAGCCACATCACTAGATCCATACATGTTTTTTAGTGAGTTAAAAAAAAAAAAAAAAAAAAACTCTTATGATTCCAGTCAACAGAGATTAATGGGGAAAAAAGTTCTTCATTAGTTCTGTATCTTTGGATTTAGACAATGAAGATTCAAAGGGACCTTCAGAAAGAAATTCTCACTACACAGATGGGTTTTCCAAACTTGGAAACAATAAAAGAACTGCAGTCACTACTCCAAGTAAGTTTGTACACAATGAAACATAAGGTAATGAGTGGTTGGCCCAGTTCAGACTAATATTAGAGGCAGTGGATGGTAGCAGCTAAAAGCTCATATGCTGAAATGATGGTTTAAGTTCTGCCACTCTTGCTTTCTAGCTTAGAGATCTTGGGGAATTTACCCTCAATAAACCAACTTACTTGGTATAAAGTAGAAATGACTATACTTTCTGTTACATCAGGTTTATATATAGATTGAAAATATCATTTCTGTTAATGATTACCTAGTACAGGAAATAGCATATTGCAGGGATTCAATAAATATCTGATGAATGAATACTTCTTCAAGGTACTTGGCACAATGTCCACTGTGTACTAACTTTCTAATAAATATGAGGGACTCTGTTTTTAGACATGTAATTCTTTATCTTGCATTGCTGGAACATTGCTTAGTACATAAAATGTGGACTGAGTGTTGTGTATTTATAGTTGTTAGAATACTGTTCAGCATATACCAGAAGTTCAACAAAGATTTATAACATAGTTAGAATAGCATAGGACAGGGGTTAACAGACTACTGTCTGCCTGCCTCAGGCAGACAGGACAGTCTTTTATCTCAAGCTAAGAATGTTTTCACATTTATAAAGGGTTTAAAAGAAAATGAGATAGAGATCATACTGTATTTGACCACAAAGCCTAAAATACTATCTGTCCCTTAACAGAAAAATCTTGTTGGTCTTTGGCATAGGACTTTCCAAGTATTATAAAATACAAATTTGAGGGCTGGGAATTAGTGATACAATATGTACTTACTATGCACAAGGCCCTGGGTTCAATCCCCAGCACCAAAGGAAGAAAAAAAAATATCAAATTTGTGGTGATTAAATAAAGGTCATTTGACTAATTAGTGAGGGAGAAGACAAATCTGTTACCCTTCTTTAGACTAAACCAAGATGTCAGAACAATAGGAAGATGGTGAATGTTTGATAGTTTATGTAATGAATAGGCTTTGCTCTGAGTTTCAAAACGTGTTTTAAAATTAAAGATTTAGCCAAAATGATATTGAAGTTGAATGTCAGGGATGCAAGGAGAATAATTGTTAACACCAAAAGCAAAAGGAAGGTGAATAAATGGAATTTGTCCTATTAATTTTCATATTTGGGGGGGGCATTCTAGACTTTAAGAAACTTCATGAAGCTCGTTTTAAGGAAATGGAGTCCATTGATGAATATATTAAGAGAAAAAAGAAACATTTTGAAGAACACAACTCCTTTAATGAACTGAAGGTATGCAGATAAAATTCACAGTTTTAATGAGACTAAACTATTTAGTTTTATTTTAAAAGCATGTAACACCATAGTTAGTACATCCAACTTTGTATTATTATGCCTGTGGAATGGATTTGTTTTTTGTTTAACATATCTTTATCTCGTTATTTTTGTTTTCTTTTTTGTGCATGGGGATTGAACCCAGGGCCTTGCACATAATAGGAAAGTGCTCTATCATTGAGCTATATCCCCAGTTCTTTTTAAATTTTATTTGGAAACAGGGTCTCGCTGAGTTGCCAAGGCTGGCCTTGAATTTCCAGTCCTTCTGTCAGCCTCCCAGGTACCTGGGATTACAGTCATGTACCACCACACACAGTTTAATATATCTTCATCTTAATATTGCTTTCTTCCACTCCTGAGCATTTTCAAAACCCTCCAGATGAAATGGTGCATCCTCACTATGAGGAACTTCTAAAGTGGCAATGAGTTCCTTCGTATTCATTCATAGGTTTTGCCTCCCTTTCGTTGAGGGTGAACTGGAGCTACCTTCTTTTGCTTGTCTCTTGTCTAAAGGAAATGGGATACTGCACAGTGGCTAACCTTTGCTGACAGCTCCTTCAGGGGTCTTCAGTCAAGGCCCTACTGGATTCAGTGGGACCCTCAAGTAAGAGAAGGTGATGCAGCCAACCATGAGGTTGAAACGTTGAAAGAATAATGAATTGATACTGTCCTAGGAATTCAATGTTATTGGTAGCTGGGGTTAAGGAGGTGCTATATAGAGGACTAAGAAACATTTATGATTTAATAATAAATAATAACCTGCCTATTTCTCAAAAGGAATTTAAAGCAGTTTGTGGTATTACACATACTAGTAAACAGGATAGTCAATTTAAAAGGGCTGGGCACGTGGCTTAACTAGTAAGAGTGCTTGTCTAGTTTGTACAAAGCCCTCTACTACTGCTTCAACCAGCATTGTAAAAGAGGTGGGGTAGAGGGACAGAAAATGAGCACTGTTAGCAAGAACAGTGTCTACTGCTATCAGTCACTGCTAAGTTTTGAGTTTCCTGGCAACCCAGAGCCAAAAGAGACACACTGGGTGATAAGCTTCTGGTGAAAAGCTTAGTGAAAAAACAATATTTATTTCAACAGTATTTATAAAATACTGCCAGGCATGGTGGCATACACCTGTAATCCCAGCAACTACCAGTGACTCAGGAGGCTGAGGCAGGAGGATCACAAGTTTGAGGCCAGCCTGGTTAATTTAACAAGACCTTGTCTCAAATACAAAGGACTGGGAAATGTAGCTTGGTGGTAGAGTACCCCTGAGTTCAATCCCTAGACCACCAAAACAAACAAACAAAAATATAGCTATTACTTGTTTATCAATCTTTAAGCAGACAACACAGGAGAGATAGTATGTTCATAATTACCTTGCTTATTAGCAAGAGCTAAGTATCACTTTGTCCACAGTTAAATACTGAGACATGAAACTCATTCTGCATAGGTGTGAATAGGCTGCAAAGCTGCCTGGAAGAAGGGTCACAAATGTTCCTTTACCATGAAACTCGATCTGTTAAATTCTTGATTGACAGTAGAACTTTCTATTTTATGTAATAGAGATGAGTTAACATTCCAGGCAAAAGTTATGGTTGGAACAACTGCCTTGAAAATGTGTTTAATAAATTGAGTAGCTTATCCTATTTTTCAGTTTAACTCCCATCTGGATGAGTATAGTTCTAAAATTCCACCCTCCATCTCCATTGTTGAGGGAATTGGTCTATTGTATTTGGTATGATCTATGTGAAGACTGGAGAATAAAAAATCAATTATATTGACTTCACCACAGTTGAGATGAAGTTGCTCTTGACAGTGAACATGTTTGGGGATTGGTCATTGGATAGTGATGGATATTAAGTAAGCATAGATAATCAGCTGGTTATGACAACATTTCCTTGAAGTCCGTAAGAAAAAACAAGCTTTCTTTGATTTAATTGCCAAATAGCCCTCTAAAAATATCAGAAAACTTGTGTATCAAGGTGCTTATTTTGCCAATAGACGGCATTAATTTTTTAATGTTAAACTAGGAATTGAATTCACTGAGCCATATCCCCATCCATTTTTTATTTTGAGCCAGGGTCTCACCAAGTTGCTGAGACTGGCCTCCAACTTGCCATCCTCCTCACTCAGCCTCCAAAATCACTGGGATTATACACGCCACCATGCCCAGTTTCTGAAATATCATTTCTTTAGTTATATTGATGTTACATGTTGTTTATATTTATAATTGGCTTTTTTTTTTTTTTTTTTTTTTTTTGGAGTGCTGGGGATTGAACCTAAGACTTTATGCTTGCTTGCAAGGCAAGCACTCTACCAACTGCGTCATATCTCCAGCCCCTATAATTGGCTTTTTTCTGTAGATTTGCTTTTTCTTTTGTCCATTCTTATTTATTTGTATTAATGGTAGATATTATATGTTACAAATAGTTTCCCACAGTTTGTCCTCAAGGAAGGTTTTTGTTTATTTTTTAAACTATATTCATCTTTCCTTTTTAGGACTCTGAGGTCTATTTTGTGTTTTGTTTTGGGGGGTTTTTGTTCGGGGTTTTTGTTTTTGTTTTGTTTTGGTGGGGGGGGTTGTAGCAGGGATTGAACCCAGGGGCACTCAGCCACACTGAGTCCTGGGACTTTTTTTAAATTTCTTTATTTTGAGACAGTCTCACTGAATTGCTGAGACTGCCTCTTGCCTCAGCCTACCGAGCTGCTTAGATTACAGGCATGTGCCACTGTGCCTGGCAGGCTCTGAGTTTTTTGGCATGCTTAGAAAGGTCTTCCCTGTCCCAAGATCATAAAAATATGCTCCTATACTTATGTCCATTTTTATTCTCCGTGCTTATTCCTTAAGGTACGTGTTTTTTGGTTGTTCTTTTGTATATATCAATTTTAGTTGACCTGTCTCTGTCGTCAGGTGTAAAGTTACATTTTCTTTTCTTTTTTTTTTTTTTCCTTTGCGGTGCTTGTGATTGAACCCACAGGGCCTTGTGCTTGCGAGGCAAGTACCTACCGACTGAGCTATATCCCCAGCCCAAGTTACATTTTCTTGCAGCAAATCTTAGAACAAATGGTAGTAAAATACTCAGGTGTTTTTTTTTTTTTTTTTTTTTTTTTCTTTTCTTGTGGTACTGGGGATTGAACCCAGTATCTCAAACATGCTAGGTAAGCTCTCAACCACTGAGCTATATATCACACGGTTATCTTGAGAAGGGTCTTGCTAAGTTACCCAGGCTGGCCTTGAACTTGCCATCCTTCTGCCTCCGCCTCCTGAGTAGCTGCCTACCCAACTCTGAGTAGCTGCCTACCCAACTCATTTACCTTTTTTTTTTTTTTTTTTTTTTTTTTTAAATCAGGGATTGAACTCAGGGGCACTGAGCCATATCCGCAGCCCTGTTTTGTATTTTATTTAGCAATAGGGAACCACTGAATTGCTTAGCACCTCAATAAGTTGCTGAGGCTGGCTTTGAACTCTCGGTCCTCCTACCTCAGCCTCCTGAGCCACTGGGGTTATAGGCATGCGCCACTGCATCATTTTACTCTTTGTACCTTCACAGTATCTAAAAAAGATAACCTGAGTGGAGCCCATTGCAGCAGTTTCAAAATGATCATTTCTTTCTATTACTCCTTTCTTTGTTTTTTTAAAGAACTTTAAAATGGGGAAAGGTGGAATTGGTGGATTTATAGATCCCACATGCTAAATATACAGTTGGTTATTCTTTTAGTTTGTATTTAGTAAATAGTATATCATGCTCTCATAGGTGACATTTCTTCTGGCTATATAGGACTATGTATGAAGTTGGGAAAGACTTTCTTACAACGTATCATAACAACCAGAAGTTGCTTTGTAACCTAAGAATCACCACAGCAACGCAGTGGCAGGTAACTGCAGTATCCAGAAGGATAGAACAAGGTAGTGGGAGCCAGGCCTAATGGCACATGCCTGTAATCCCAGCTACTCAGAAGGCTGAGGCAAGAGAATTGTAAGTTTGAGAGAGAGCCTTAGCAAGACCCTGTCTCAAATTTTAAAAGGACTGGGGCTTGGCATATAGCTCACTTTGTAGAGTGCTTGCCTCACATGCACAAGGTCCTGGGTTCAATCCACAGCACCACAAAAAAAGGACTGGGAAGCCGGGTACGATGGTGCATGTCTATAATCCCAGCAGCTTGGGAGGTTGGGCAGGAGGATCATGAGTTCAAAGCCAGCATCAGTGAAAACAAGGTGCTAAGCAACTCAGTGAGACCTTGTCTCTAATAAAATACAAGAAAGGGCTGGAGATGTGACTCAGTGGCCAAGTGCCCCTGAGTTCAATCCCCAGTACCCAAAAAGGAAAGGACTGGGAATGTACCTCAGGAGCAGAGAGAACCTAGCATACGCAGGTCCTACTACCACAGAAAATATTTTTTTTAAATGAGGTAATGGGGAAGGAAAGGTTGTCAGGTTGAGTTACAAGTGGGCATGAAACATAAGTGGGAGCACTCTTTTGCTCTTTGAGGGACCAAATTTTCAATGTGGTGCATTTTTTCTTCTTCAGAAGCAGCCTGGCAATAAGGGAGGGGTAATAACTCCAGTTCCTCCAAAAGGAAGACTCTCTGTGGCTTGTACACCCATCAGCCAGCGGCGCTCGAAAGGCCAATCACATGGCCCTGCAAGTCGGAGCACTATGTGTCTGAAGGGGTCAGTTAAGCACTCTGCTCTGTCAGCAACTAAAATGAGTGTCAGGTAAAGAGGTTGTTCCAAAATGTAATTGGGGATAAGATTTCATTTGGACTTTATCCAATATGTCCTAATATTGATTAAAAGAAAGGAGAAAGAGGACCAGGGACAGAGAAAGATTAGCTGTTTTTATAAGTTCTAATCTTTGTCTTACAATTGGGTTCAGTTTTGACAAGTAAAGATAAAGCCAGGCACGGGGGCACACGCATGTAATCCCAGTGGCTTGGGAAGCTGAGGCAGAAGGATCACAAGTTCAAAGTCAGTCTCAGCAACTTAGCAAAATCCTATCTCTAAATTGAAAAGAAAGTTAAAAAGGGCTGGGGATGTGGCACTCCTGGGTTCTATCCCTCCTACCAAAAAAAAAAGTAAAGATAAAATATGAGGTATATGAGAATCTTTATTTTATTAGCTTGATATATGCCATCAAAGATGTCTAGAGATGCATGTATGATTACATGATCTGTGTAACTCTACATCATGTACAACCAGATGAATGAGAAGTTATACTTCATGTATGTATGAAGTGTCAAAATGCATTCTACTGTCATGAATAACTAATTAGAACAATTTTTAAAACTATATTAAAAAAAAAGATGTCTAGAGAGAAATTTTTCTTTTGACTTAAATGTGAAAGTGAAAGTAGGAGCACCAGTTGTGCAATCTGTTAGCACACAGTACTAATATCTAATAGAGCTGTTGCATGTGATTCTTTCCCAACATGCATGATTATCTAACACAGTTTTGGGTTTGTTTTGCCCTTCTAGAGATAGAACGTAGGGCCCATGCATGATATATACATATGTTATTATTGGATTTTCAGTGAATCTAAGACACCATTAATTGAAGATACACCATTATTTTATAAACCATGAAGAAAAATCACTGCCAGTTAACTATTGACATGTTAACAATTATAAAGCACATCCCAATTTCAGAGATGTTAAAATGTAGGAAAAAATCTATATCAGAGAATCACTGAAATGCACTTATGGCAATTTGCCATGAGTATAGAATGAATTTATTTATGTACAATTCCAGTGACATTTTTATAGGAAGCTGTTATCTCTCCTCTGGCAGAGCAATCATCTGTCTGACATGTTGTCTTTAGGGACAGGATGAGAAAGGAAGCCTCTCAGATTGCCTCATATTTTGTCTAAAAGAAATTCATTCTTACAAGAGTATAATGAGGCCCTTTAGCTGCCTGGCAATAGAAAAGTGGTTTTATTTATAAGCCTGACATAAGTTACACTTGCCACAAGCATTCAGGTCTTGCACTCCACTGTTTAGGTTTTCAGCTGCTACTAAAGATAATGAGCATAAGCATTCAGTGACCAAGACTCCAGCTAGAAAGTCTCCACATGTGACAACATCTGGGAAAACCTCAGAAGGTCATGCTGTGCTTGGGACACCCAACTTAAAGTCCAACAGAGGGAATTCTGCTGCAGGTAAAAATCAAAAACAAAAGCAAACTTCTTTAATGGTTCATCCTTAAGCCATTAACTCCCTAAAATTAAGTCTCAAAATAAAAAATAAAAGGGCTGGGGATGTGGCTTAGTGGTTAAGCACCCCTGGGTTCAATTTCTGGTATTAAAAAAAAAAAAAAAAAAAGATTCAACCATGTTTCCCTGAAACAGGGAAAACAATTTCAGTGGTTTGGCTCTATGACAGTTTATGTATTTTATTGCTCAAAGACATGGTTATTTCCAGCTTTAGTTATTATGTATAGCACAGCTAAGAAAACTCTTGAGCAGGTTTCCTATACATGTTCCAGTGTTTCTTCTAGACTGGGAACAGGACTGCTGAATTCCAGAATATACATACTTTTTCTGTTCTCGCTGAATTGTACCCATCCATGCTCCCACAAGCAGTATATGACAACTTCCATTGTCCCACTTATTGCTTGTGCTGGATATTTACACAATGGGATAGCTTAAACACAGGGGTTTTGATCTTTTTTATTTTAAGTAGGTGTTCCTAGATCCTATTGCTCCTTCACAATTACAGGCAAGTGGTAACATTTGGCAATGACCTGGATACAACTAAGTGGTTTCCCCTGTGAGGGGAAGCAATTATAAAATGTGCCAGATGTTTGGTGCCTAACTGTAACAAACAGGCTTACTAAATCACATCACTCTGATATATTTTTAACTTTATGGTACCAAAATTCACATTCTTGAGTGATAACAGGCCTTATTAATAACCAGAATCATGCCACATGTTGTGGCACACACCTGTCATCCTAGCAACTCAGAAGGCTGAAGCAGGAGGATCGCAAGTTCAAGACCAGCCTCAGCAACTTAGTGAGACTCTGTCTCAAAATAAAATATAAAAAGAACTGTGAATGTAGATCAGTGGTACAGCACCCCTGGGTTTGATCCCCAGAAACACACACACACACAAACAGCTATGAATTTTTCATCCATATGGGATTTTATATATTAAATTTCTTTATATCTGAGTTAATGATACTACTCGTGTTAATAATATGTAATCTTTACAAAGAATATCTACTATCAGGAAAATAGACTGAAAAATACACCCCAGTTATTTCTCTTTTTTTTTTTTTTTTTTTTTTTTGTGGTGCTGGGGATTGAACCCAGGGCCTTGTGCATTTGAGGCAGGCACTCTACCAACTGAGCTATATCCCCAGCCCGCCCCCAGTTATTTCTTGTTTGAGGAACTGGAGATTGAACCCAGGGGCACTTAACCACTGAGCCACATCCCAACCCTTTTTCATTTTTTATTTTGAGGCAGAATCTTACTAAGTTGCAGTCCTCTTGCCTCAGCTCCCAAGTTGCTAGGATTATAGGCATGTGCCACCATGCCTGGCTAACCCAGCTATTTCTTGAAATGGGATTCTAGATTCCTAGCTGATCCCTCAAAATGTCATAATATTCAGAATATTTGGAGAGCTACTAACAGGAAACAAATCTTAGTGGTTAGATTTCCTCCATTATTTTATCCCCTTTCTCCTTTTTGACCCTTTATGTATTTCACATAGTTCATGTAGATAGTCTTAGCTTGTTCAGACTACTATAACAAGCCACCAAAGACTGACTGGCTTATAAACAAAAAAAATTATTTCTCATAATTCTAGAGATTAGACCAGGGTGCCTACAGGGTCAAGTTCTGGCGAAAGCCCCCCTTTCAGGTAGCATACTGACTTCTCATTGTATTCCCAGGTGGTAGAAAGATAGGAGCTTTGTGAAGTCTCTTTATATGGCATTAATCCCATTCATGACCTAGTTATCTCCCAAAGGCCATACATCCTAATACCAATCATGCAGGCTGGGAATGATAGAGCATTTGCCTAGCATAAGCAGGGTTCTGAGTTAAAGCCCTAGCTCCATGAGAGAAAAAGGTAATAATGCTGGCAATTTAGGATTTCAGTATATGAACTGGGGGGTAGGGAGAAACAAACATTCAACCCATTAACATACATTATATTTATAAGACTAAGAAGTGATAATTTGGGGCTAGGGTTGTAGCTCAGTGGTAAAGGGCTTGCCCAGCATGTGTGAGGCACTGGGTTTGATCCTTAGCACCACATAAAAATAATTAAATAAGACAAAGATATAGTGTCCATCTACAACTAAAAAAACAAAACAAAACAAAACTTTTTTAAAGTGATAATTTGATGACAACTATAACAGGTCTTTTTCTTTTTTTCTAATTATCCTTTTGGTGTTTTTTGATGGTTTTTAGTTATTACACCATTCAAGTTGACAACTGTGGCAGTGCAGACTCCAGTCTCCAGTAAGAAGCCAGTATTTGATCTCAAAGCAAGTTTGTCTCGTCCACTCAACTATGAGCCACACAAAGGAATGTGGGGGTATTTTGGGGCACAGGGGCTGTAAAAGACTTAAGACTAAACAATTCTGGCAGGCATGCTATTACATATTTGTAATTCTAGCTCCTCGGGAGGCTGAGGTAGGAGGATCAAAAGTTTGAGACCGGCCTCAAGCAATTTACTGAGACCCTGTCTCAAAATAAAAAAGGGCTAGGGATGTAGCTCAGCAATAAAGCACCCCTGTACTGCAATCCCAAGTACTGCAAAAATAATCAATTTACATCTTAGTTTCTTTTTTTTTTTTTTTTTTTCAATTGTACATATTTCTTTGCAGTGAGAGCACTTTAAATCTACTTCAAGAATATAATACACCAAGCCCAAAAAACCAAAGGCCGAATGTTTTCTCTGATAAGTGAACGATGATATATATAACTAGGGGAGGGGTGGTGGGAGGTGGGGGGAGGGAAGAATGAAGGAACTTTGGATGGTGTAGAGGAAAAGGGGGTGGGGGTCAGAAAGACAGTAGAATGAAACAGACAGTATTACCCTATGTATATGTATGATTACATGAATGGTATGAATTTACATTGTGTACAACCATAGAAATGAAAAGTTGTACCCCATTTATGTACAATGAATCAAAATGCAGTCTGTAAAAATTTTTAAAAATTTAATTTAAAAAAAAAAAAATATATATATATATATATATAATAATACAGCTGGGTGCAGTAGGGCACTCCTAGAATCCCAGCAGCTCAGGAGGTTGAGGCTTGAGGCAGGAGGATCACAAGTTCAAAGCCAACCTTAGCAATTTAGCAAAGCACTAAGCAACTCAGTGAAACCCTGTCTCTAAATAAAATACAAAAAAGGGGTAGGGATGTGGCTTAGTGGTTAACTGCCCCTGGGTTCAATCACGGGTACCAAAAAAAAAAAAAAAAAAAAAAAATTTTTGACCATAGTCATCAAGTTGTGTAACAGGTGTCTTTGAATTATTCCTCCTAACTGAAATTTTGTGTCCTTTACCCAACATCTCCCCAAACCCCCTTTAACCACCACTCTATTCTCTGCTTCTATGAGTTCAGTTGTTTTAGATTCCACACTTAAGTGAGAACATGCAGTATTTATCTTTGTTATCTGACACATTTCACTTAGCATGGCATAATGTTCTCCAGTTCCACTCACGTTGTTGCAAATAAGATTTTCTTCTTTGTTAGAGCTGAATAGTATTTCATTATGTATATATACTTTTTGTTTTTTTTGTTTTTTTTGTTTTTTTTGGTAACAGGGATTGAACCCAAGGGCACTTAATCACTGAGACATATCCCCAGCCCTTTTTATTTTTATTTTGAGACAGGTTCCCATCAGGTTGCTTACAACCTAAGTTGCTGAGACTGGCTTTGAACCTACAATCCTCCTATCTCAGCTTCCCAATCCACTGGGATTATGGGCATGTGCCACCACACCTGGCTACACTACATTTTCCTTATCCATTCATCTATTGATGGACACGTAGATTGATTCTATAACTTGGCTATTGTGAACAGTGCTCTGGTGAACATGGAAATGTAGATATCTCTAAATAGAACGATTTCAAATCTTTTGGGTACCTAGAAATGGGAGTTGCTGAATCTGGTCTCAGTTCTATTGCCAACAAAATATTCCCATTCTATTCTGAATATATTTTAATAAGTAATGATTATGACAAACTACATAGATTAAAATGAATTAATATTAAACATAATACCTATGCAATCTTGGGATAAGATACTTACCCACTAAAAGAAATGGTTTCTTTTAATGTGCTAGATAATTAGATTTGGCATTAAGGGAATTTTTTTGTACTAAGAATTTTTTCAGTCTGAGCATGTAGCTCAATGGTACAGTGCTTGTCTAGCATGCAGGAAAACTCTGACCTTCATCCTCAGCACAGAAAAAATAAAATTGTGACTTTCTAAGGACTATAAAAATATGATACTTTTTTTTTTTTTTTAGTTGTAGATGGACATTCCACCATTATTTTATTTGTTATGTGGTGCTAAGCATTGAACATGTGCTAGACAAGTGCTGTACTACTGAGCTACAACCCCGGCCCCTCACATTTGTGTTTTGTTGTTGTTTGAGTCTTGGGTCTTATTGTGTTACTCAGGCTGGTCTTGAGATCATGGTCTAAAAGCTATCCTCCTGCCTCAGATTCCCAAGTAACTGGAAACTATAGGCATGTGACACTGTGCCCAGCACATATTTTTATTTTTAGAGGGAAAACATGATTTGTATCTGTGGAGTGTGAAATTAGAATAAGTAACTAACTACACTGCCCCAGAACATACTGGCAAATGTCTATAAAGCAAAGTATAAATACTGATAGGAAACACCTAATTACAAATGAAGACAATAAAGTTGGGAATATAAATAAAAGAATCTCAAAACTGTTTTTGTCCTTAACTAGGAAAGCTAAAACCATGGGGGAACTCTAAAGAAAACAATTCTCTGAATGAACATGTCAATAGAGTTACCTTCCACAAGAAAACCTATAAACAACCTTGTCTCCAGACCAGGTGAGTACATAATTATCATGATTATCCACTTTCATAATTTTTCTAATTACAAAAAGAACATTGTGTGTGTGTGTGTGTGTGTGTACACACAGCTGTGCATGGTGGTGCTTGCCTATAATCCCAGCTACATAGAAGGCTGAGACAGGAGAATTGCCAAGTTTGAGTCTGACCTGGACAAATTAGCAAGACCCTGTCTCAAAACATTAAAAAAGGACTAGGGATTTAACTCAGTGATGGAGCATTTACCTAGCATGTACAAAGCCCTAAATTCAACTCCCAGTGCTGCAAAAACAAAAGAACAAACAAAAACAGTATACAAAACTCCTCTGAGGGATACTATCAGTAAAAGTTTAAGAAGGTTAGAAGTGGAATGGTTAGTTTAAGAAGATTAGAAGTGGAATGTCTTAGTCTATTTTGTGTTGGTGTAACAATACTCCTGAGACCAGATACTTTATAAAGAAATAGGTTTATTTTGGCTCACAGTTTTGGAAGTTCACTATTGGGTGCTGGCAAAGGTCTCATACTGTGTCAGCAGGGTAGAAGCATGAGTAGAGTTGGATGAGTCCAGATCTCTTGCCTGGAACCTTCCTGATATATTACTCTTGACTATATCCAGCTTCCACCAAGGCTTTTATAACTGTATTTGTTGAGTATTAGAGAGTAGGAAGCAGCAGGTGAAGAATTCAAATACATGGGTGGTCTCGCCTTATAAAAGCCCACTACTTCAAGGCCTAACCCATCCCACTCCCAGGAGATGTGCATTAATCCCTTCGAAAGGTGTACCCCCAAGACCTACTTCTTTTTTTTTTTTTTTTTCTTTTTTTCAAGACCTACTTCTTAAAGTCATGTCACCTCCTAATACCATTATACTGGGGACAAAAATTCCAGCAGATGATCCTTTGTGGAAGACACTATCCATACCTTAGCATGCAATCTAAAGTACCTGGGCTGGTGTCCAGCATAGCAGATTTCAAATCCAAAGATTTGGGATGAGACCCAAATATCTGCATTGTTTTCAAGGCTCTACAAGTGATTCAGAAGAGGCAGATTCAAAGAACTACTCTTGTATAACCTATCTTCCCAAGCAATGCATATGACTATCCCTGTAGACACCAATGCTTATGCACCCAGGGCACCTGCATACGCAGGTAGGTGTAAATTTCTCACTCCCAAGGATCCCAGGTTTATGAGATGTGAAGGTCTTCCTCAGAGGAAAAACCCAGTATATAGTCAGTGGCTTCCTTGAGAATGAAAACAGTTTAAAGCTGGAGCTAATGCTGGGATGCAGCTGGATGAGTCCAGATCCCTTGCCTGGAACCTTCCCGATACATTACTCTTGACTATATACAGCTTCCACCAAGGCTTTTACTAACTGTATTTGTTATTAAGATAGTTAACGTAATCCCTGGGCTTTTTTCTTTCTCTTTACCTTATCCTCTTCAGAAAAAAAAATTTTTAAAAACAACAAAAATTAGTAGCTTAAGTCAATAAGCCCTGCTTCAAGTTCTAGCACTTTCACAGGACACTTGTGACCCTGACATCTAGTCTAGGAGTCAAAATTTCTCATTTCAAACCAGTAAAGATATAGGAGTTGAATTCAGTCACCAATGCACTTTCTAATTCTAGTTCTATGCATATTAAAATGCTGAGTTAACATTAAAAGCAAAATACCAATTTTAACCCTTTAGAACAATAATTAACATGTTAGAACTAGTAAGTAGAGAAATACCCTGTAGGAATCTGTTTTGCATAAATATGTTAGATATCATTTACATTTGGTATTAGTCCAACAATAGTTGCTCTGAAGTGTCTCTTGTGCGGCTTCACTAGAACCTAACGTGTGATCTGTCCTTCATAGGGAAGAGCAACGGAAGAAACATGAGCAAGAACGAAAGGAGAAGAAAGCAAAAGTTTTAGAAGCTCGAAGGGGCTTGGTTATGGTTAAAGGTGAATAATTTGTTAATGTCCTATAAATTTTCCTTTATTCTGAACTTGTTTTCTGAAATTATGTAAATATTTTTATACTGTCTTTCCCACTTTAGTTAGATCTTTCTCTGTTAACTTTTATTCGTAATCTGTGTAGCATCTTATGTGCTGTGAATGACATTATCATCTTTGGAATGGTTTTTACCTAAGTCCTTGTACAGCCCAGTTTTCTCATGAGACCCACCTTAGAGCTTAACCTAGATCTATAATCAAGGTCCTTCTGTTTCTAATATTAACAGTCCTGCAGTCCTCAATGCAATAGCATTTACTGGATGACAGCTAGTTATACCACAAGCTTTAGTAGAATCTGAACAATAAAAAGTTAAGAATAGGGAAAGCTTGGACCAAAAGGCCACCTCTTTTCCTCTAATGTAAAATTCTGTATCTTATTCTAGCATTGCTTATTTAAAAATAAAAGCTATTGATTTGAGACAGATGGGGGTATAGCTCAGTACTACAGTACTTGTCTAGCATGTACCAGGCCCCAGCACCTAAAAAAATAAAATAATATTACTGCTTTTAGGATTAAAATTCTGTCACTATCAGATTTGTATCTTAAAAACTTTATGGAAAAGACCAGAGTTGCTTGGCATTATATTCTTGTTATTTGTACTAATTATATAGAGCTTTCAAGTTGTATACTGTTCAAGAATTTCATAAATAAAAAGTTTTTTTCATTGTGATGGATTCTTTGTAATTCATCCACAATTTGGATGATCAGCTAAGATCATAAGAGCTTATATTATCCTTCATACATCCTTTCCTGACTATCCACTTCTATCCCAAGAAGAAATAGCATATTCTTCCTTTGTATTTATTTACACAGCACCTCTCAGGTTTTATTATACTTATTAGTTTGCATATATGTTCAGAATATGGCACATGCCTGAACACTTGAAAAAAATCAGATTTTCCATCAAGACTCTAAAGATCAAGAAACTCCTGGAACAAATATACTTCTTCTGAGAATGCAAAATGGTACAAGCCCTTTGGAAAAATTTTGCTTGTTCTTTAAAAAGTTTTATGTCTATCTATCATGTGATTCAGCCATGGCACTTCTTGTTACTCAAGAAAAACTAAAATCATATGTTCCTTTATTATGAGTAAAAGATGCTTTTTTTTTTCCCCCTGTGGTGCTGGGGATCGAACCCAGGGCCATGTTCTTGCAAGGCAAGCACTCTGCCAACTGAGCTATCTCCCCATCCCCAATTATGAGTAAAAGAAACCAGACCAAAAAATAAGTATGTTCTATACAATCCCATTTCTAGAAAATTTTAGGAATTCCAACTACAGTGGTAGAAAGCATGATGGCCTAGAGATGAGTCAGGGGGGATTACAGTCATTATACTGATTGTGATGATGATTTCATGGGTATATGCATTCCAAATTATTAAGTATGTACAATTTAATCAACTATCCCTCAGTAAAGATAGTTAAATAAAGCTGGGCATGGTGGCACAACTTGGGAGTTTGAGAGGAGGATTGCGAATTCAAAGTTGGCCTCAGCAACTTGCCTCAAAAAGGGCTGGGGGGGCTGGGGTTGTGGCTCAGTGGTAGAGCGCTCACCTTGCATGTGGGAGGCACTGGGTTCGATCCTCAGTACCACATAAAAATAAATAAATAAAATAAAAGGTATTGTGCCCATCTACAACTAAAAATATTAAAAAAAAAAAAAAAAAAAAAAAAAGGGCTGGGGATGTGGCTAAGTGGTTAAGTGCTCCTGGGTTCAATTCCTGGTACCAAAAAATAAAATAAAGAAAAGCTGTTAACTTTGTATGTTTCATTTATTTATAATTTTGGTTCTCTTTCGGTACTCGGGCTATATAACTGTGTCCTACCTTCTCTCAAAATACTGACAAACATTGATCAAAGTGTGTTAATTAGAGCCTTATTTTTAGCATATCCAATCTCTGTAATACTTAACTTGGCAAGCTTTAGAGACAGAAGTCTAGTATCTTTAGTTTTTCCAGTGATTCTATCAGCAGTCACCATAAAGGAAGAGCTAGCAAGGTTCATGTATCTTGGGAAGACAAGCTCATGTAGGAAATGTTCCTAATAGGAACCATTCTGATAAAAATATTATGTGGAGTACCCTTACATCAGTACTTGTATTCTGTGAGCCAAAGAACAGCTAGAACTTGGTTTCATATTGTGTTCCTCTTAGGAATAGCATTTAGCCCTGTCTAAAGGATTATATACCACCATTCATTGAATACCATTAACAAATGTTTTATTTTGTGCTGGGGATGTAGCTCTGTGGTAGAGTACTTGCCTAGAATGTGTGAAGTGCCCAGATCTCCAGCATCACTACTATCCTTAATTTAGTCATGCAAAACTGCCATATGTTCTTTTTTTCTTTATTTAATATTTTTTTAATTGTCAATGGACTTTTTTTTTTTTTTTTTTTTTTCCCGTGGTGTTGGGGATTGAACCCAGGGCCTTGTGCATGCTAGGCAAGCACTCTATCAACTGAGTTATAATCCCCAGCCTGATCCTTTTTTTAAAAAATTTATATACAGTACTGAGACTGGAACCTAGTCCCTTGCACATGCTAGGCAAGCACTCTTATCACTGAGCTACCACACCAGCCCCCACACCACATGTTCTTATCTATTTAAAAAGTCTTGGGTTAAGATCTGGAGAATTTTCATAAGCAAATTCTTCTGTGTGGGCTGGATCAGTAAACACTCCAATAAAATCTATTTCCAGGAAGAATGGACCATCCACTTTATCAGCCAAGGTGAATCCTATAGTGGAGATCTAAACTTAAAATAAGAGAAATTGATTAAAATCTCATATGCTGACATATTCATGTTATTCCTGGAGTTTTTTAATCCATGAGCTAATTACTATAACTGGGTCTTTATATCATCATTAGCCCTTAGCAAATATACAATAGTTCTCATATGCTGTGGCAAATTAGAAGAGAAAATACAAGACTGCATTTCTGTCCACACTTCTCCTCCTCCTGGTAGATGGTTCTACATAAGACTAAGAGCAACATGGATGCCCAATGGAAATTCCTTGAAATTCTCCTGAACTTGTATTTAAAAGTTAAGATAAAATATACACATACTAAAAAAAAATTAAAAAAAAAATATATATCATACTAACATTCCTCCAAATAGGGAGTGAGCTCACAGGATAGGTCTGAGTAAGTATCCATCTGGGCATAACAGGTGCCCTTGAGTAGGAATTTTCATCTTTCACCTGCCAACCTTCCAAAATGGACTGAACTCATTGTCACAGGAGTTCTATTTCATTAAACATATTCTGAGTGAAAAGTATAGGAAAATGTTACCTTGTCAAGCAAAAGCTGATATTGGGCATCCCGGATTCTTCCTTGATTAGAGAAGAAAAATTTGGAAAAAGGGATCTGAAAGAAGAAACCACATATTTCATAAACGGAACATAAATAATCATTTGAACCCATAAAAGGGACTAGTGAAACAGATTAGCAGCATGAGATTCAATGGTAGGGAGATTCTCCATTCCTGGCTTTGAAGAGTTGGGAGTAGTTCCCATTTGACAGCAAGAAAAAACTTCATTTCTTACAATCATAAAGAACTGAAGTTGGCTAGGAACCAGAATGATCTAAGAAGTGCAGTCTGCCCAGAAACTACAGAAAGGAACTCAGCCTTGTTCACATCTTCATTTCAGCTTTATAAGAACTAAGCAGGACCAGATGTGGTGGCACAGGCCTGTAATCTCAGCAACTCGCAAGGTTGAGGCAGAGTAGCTGGGATTAAAGGCACGTGCTACCATGCTCAGCTTGTTGGTCTTTTGGGTTTTTTGTTTGTTTTTAGACTGGGGATTGAGCCTAGATGTAGCTTTAACACTGAGCTACATCCCCTGTCCTTTTTATTTTTTGAGACAGGGTGTAACTAAGTTACAAAGGATCCTACTAAATTGCTGAGGCTGGCTTTAAACTTGTGATCCTCCTACCTCAGGCTCCAGAACTGCTAGCATTACATGCATGTGCTGCTACCACACTGACCAGCTTGTTCTTATATATTTAAAGAAATGACTAGAAGGATATACCACAAACCATTCTTATTTCTGGGAAGGAGCCATGGGAGTTTGAGGCAAAGGGACTTTTTTTTTTTTTTAAGTGAACTAGTTCCTTATATCACAGACAAAAAGCTAATCTGAATGTTTAAAGAATTCCTAGAAATTGGGGGCTGGGGAGATAGCTCAGTCGGTAGAGTGCTTGCCTTGTAAGCACAAGGCCCTGGGTTCGATCCCCAGCACCCCAAAAAAACAAAAACAAAAAAAGAATTCCTAGAAATTAAAAAGAAAAAAGACCACCCAGAAGAAAAGATATGAACATGCCAGGCAAGGTGGCATCTGCTTGTAATTTCAAGCAGTTTGGGATGCTGAGGTAGGGAGATCACAAGTTTGAGGCCAGCCTCAGCAACTTAGCAAGACCCTGTGTCAAAATAAAAATAAAAAGGGCTGGGATGTAGCTCTGTGGTAAAGCAACCCTGGGTTCAATACAGTACAAAAAAAAAAAAAAAAAATCTGCTACCATTTATATTAATGAAATAAAGAGTGATTTATGTAAGTCTATCTCCTCTTCCTTCTACCCACTTCATCCAAACTTCCCAGGAAGGATTAGCTACAATATAACCACAATCTCAAAAGACATAATTTTCATAAACAGTAAAGATTTATGCTGTTACCTTGACTTCCTGCCAGTAGGGCCCCCCACGGGTGAACATGAAGTAACTGTACATCTGATTCTTCCTTTGGATAAAGTCTGTGTCCTCTTTGATATTCACCATCCAAGGTCGGCCATCCCCACGGACACGGAGATACAGAGTGTTGAACTGGGACCAGTCATGAGATTTTTTCTTCTCAAATGCACCCTAAAAGTACAGAAGATAGGTTAACTTGACCTCATTCTCCACTATTAGCAAACTGAACCATCACCAAGTCAGTAACACCAAAAGGATTCACTAACCATTTTTTAATCTTTTTAGACTCCACCACAAAGAGACAGATTAACCTGACGATTATTATTTTAGCACAAAATATTGACATAGTTGTATGTTTCTAACATAATGATGTTCAAGACATGATTGGCCTATAATTGTTTCTGTGGGACAGGCATTTACTTTGTGTTTGCTGAATGGAAATGAATATACATTTTTTCCCTGGTCCCATGGAGCAATGGCTTGAGTGACATATTTTATGAAACTGCCTTGCCCTATGTCAGAAAACTATGGAAAAAGGCTCAAGCTTTAAAGGTGATACTTAATAATAAAAAATAATCACCAGCCACTGAATACTTACATTAAACACTTACGTGCATATGCTCATTTAAATCTTCACAAGAGCCCTGAGATAGGTATTACGGCCTTCCCAATATCATAGATAAATTGAGCACTAAGCTAATAAGCAGTATATCCAGCACATACTTCCAAACCTGCATGCTTAACAACCATCTATACTATCTTCAAAAGTGGAATTCAGGGGGCGGGGGTTGTGGCTTAGTAGTAGAGTACCTGCCTAGCATGTGTGAGGCACTGGGTTTGATTCTCAGCACCACATACAAAAAAAAAAAAAAAAAAATCAATAAAATAAAAGTCCATCAACATCTAAAAAGAAAAAGTATTTAGTATTAATTTCCAAATGCTTTACTTAGAGCAATCTCAAGGATATTCTGATTTTAAAAACATCAATGCTCAGATATGAATTAATACTTACTAGCTATGTACCTTTTGACAAGTTACTAAATCTCCCTGAGCTTCAGTTTCCTCTTCCACAAAACTGGGGTGATCTTATATCACAGGATTGTTGTGAGGAATAATGGGATAATGAGCATAAAGTGCTTAACACAAAGACTCACAAATAGGCAAGGACTGTCAAGATACATTAATAAATGTTATCAACTATTTTCCTTACTTCAATCTGTCCATGGAATTATTTCCTGCTCTGGAATGACAAAAAATATTCTCTGGATTTTCAAGGACAGAAACAAATAAACATTCATCTGTTGCATTTGAAAGAACAAGAGTTCTTTTTCATTACTATATGGAGAGAAGGAACATAACACTACCACTGATATTTGTCTATTTTCTTAAAACACAATATCCAAACAAATATCCAGGGGCTATGGCTAGGCTCAGGTATAGGAGCCTGTCCAGTGCAGTCCTGAAACAAACAAATTAATCACGTTTCACAAAAAAGCCAGGTGTAGTGGCTCAACCCTTGAGTCCACAAGTTAAAGACCAGTTTGAGCAATAATGAGACGCATTCTCACCCCTCAAAAAAAAATTCTGAAACTGCTTTACATGTATACTGGGGGGTTGAATCAATAGCTAATAAAGGTTGAACAGTATACACGAGTTAGTGTATGTATGTATATACAGTCATTTGTTGCTTAACAACAGGAACATTTTGAGAAATGTGATACATTCATTGTACAAACATCACAGAGTATGCTTACACAAATACTGATGACAGGCCAGGCAGTGGCACACGCCTATAATCCCAGCGACTCTGGAGGCTGAGGCAGGAGGATCATGAGTTCAAAGCCAGCCTTAGCAACTTAGTGATGCCCTAAGCAACACAGTGAGACCCTTTCTCTAAATAAAACATAAAAAAGGGCTGGAACTGGGACAATCCCAAGTACAGAGGGGAAAAAAAAAAAAAAAGAGTATACATATACCTGTAATGAAGTCATTTATTATCATTATTAAGTATTAAGAATTGCACAGCTGGGGAGATAGCTCAGTCGGTAGAGTGCTTACCTTGTAAGCACAAGGCCCTGGGTTTGGAAAAAAAAAAAAAAAGAATTGCACAGAATGTTAAGAACTAAACTTTTATTGAGTTGGCAGCACAAAAGGTTTGTTCACATTAGCACCACCACAAATGTGAGTAAATCAGTACACTACAGTGTATTAACAGGTGATTGGAATATTTTAGCTCCATTTTAAGTTTATTGGAATACCACTGTATATATAGTTCATTATTAACTAAAACATAATTTCAGCACTGAAAGAGTCTAGAAGTAGAGACAAACCAGTAGCCATGAACACACTCAGCACACAAATCTTGGCACACAACACCATTGTTCCAAATTGTGATAAGGGCTCTTTAAGCAATGATTAATTCTCAGATTGGGACAGAAAAAATAATAGGTAAGCTTAGAGCATTTTGTAGCCCCAAAGAGTCCTCAAAAAATAAAAGGAGGGCTGGGGTTGTGGCTCAGTGGTAGAGCACTTGCCTGGCATATGTGAGGCACTGGGTTCAATTCTCAGCACCACATATAAATAAAATAAAGGTTCATAAACAACTAAAAAAATAAAAAGATAAAAGGATAAGAGCATATCAAGCCAGGCATGGAGTACAGACCTGTAATCTCAGGGGATTGGGAGGCTGAGGCAGGAGGTTCTCAAGTTCAAAGCCAGCCTCAGCAACTTAGCAAGGCACTAAGCAACTCAGTGGGGTTCAATTCCTGATACCAAAAACAAGCATATCAAAGAGACAGGAGTCAACCTGAAAGAGCATTCCCAAAGCTGGGACTATTTGAGCAACAGAGTAATAGCATAGCATTAGATTTCAACCCAAAATGTGGTTCCCTGCTAAATGACTGAAGGAATAAAGTGAGAGGAGGAAAAGAATCAAATTTTCCTTACTGAAGAATTCCAAATAATTTCTGAAGACACTACCCTCTCCAAGAGGTTAATCCCTCCTACCACCCCCACAGGTATGGAATGCACTTAGCAAAAGAAAAAGAAGCAACATTACAGGAGAGTACCTGCAAACACTACAGGGGGTGCAAACAGGGAGGGGTTTACTGAGGTTGGAACCTGGGTAATTTACCACAGCTACATCCTCAGCCCTTTTTATTTTTTTTTAATTTACTTTAATGTTTTGTTGTTGTTGATGACCTTTATTTTATTTATTTATATGTGGTACTGAAAATCGACCCAGTGACTCACACATGCTAGGCACATGCTATACCATTGAGCCCTGTTTTTTTTTCCATTTTGAGACAGGGTCTCATTAAGTTGCTTAGAGCCTTAAAAAATTGCTGAGGCTGGCCTTGAACTTTTTTGGGGGGTTGGGGTACTGGGGATTGAACCCAGGGCCTCTTACCTCACTGAACCACATCCTCAGCTCTTTTTTGTATTTTATTTAGAGATAGGGTCTTACTGAGTTGCTTAGGATCTCACTAAACTGCTGAGCCTGGCCTTGAACTTTTGATCCTATTGTCTCAACCTCCTGAACCACTGTGATTACAGGCATGTGCCACCACACCCAGCTAACTCTGTTGTATTCTTTTTTTCTTTTTAATATTGTTTTTTTAGTTGTCAATGGATCTTTTTAAATTTTTATTTATTTATATGTGATGCTGAGTATTGAACCCAGGGCCTCATGCATGCCAGGCAAGTGCTTTACCACTGAGCCACAACTCCAGCACAACTCTGTGGTATTCCTTTTTTTTTTTTTATTTTTTATTTATTTATTTATTTATTTTTTTTGGTGCTGGGGATAGAACCCAGGGCCTTGTGCTTACAAGGCAGGCACTCTACCGAATGAGCTATCTCCCCAGCCCCTATGTAGTATTCTTAAAAACCCAGAAACCCAGTCTAACCAGGAGGAAAATCATCAGAAAATACTAAATTGAGGGTAACTCCACAAAAAC
Source organism: Sciurus vulgaris (assembly GCF_902686455.1). Lineage (NCBI taxonomy): Eukaryota > Metazoa > Chordata > Mammalia > Rodentia > Sciuridae > Sciurus > Sciurus vulgaris. The sequence continues at coordinate 90,799,695 of NC_136462.1, forward strand.
ATCTGACCAGTTACAAGTAGTATTTTCCTCATGAAAAATAGTACCTCTGTAGTCTCAGCTACTCAGGAAGCTGTAATGGGAATCACTTGAGCCTAGGAGCTCAGTCAGCCTGGGTAATATAGTGAAACCTCATCTCAAAATAAATCCCAAAGGGCTGGAGGTGTAACTCAGCGGTACAGCACCTGCCTAGATGCCTAGAATCAATGCACAAGGCCCTGGTTCAATCCCCAGCACCACAGGAAAAAAAAGAAAAGAGAGAGAGAATACATGAAAACTCAATTCATATAATGTACTATCCTGGTACAGATAAAGGATACTATTGGAAAAGGCAGTGAAATCCAAATAAATTCTGGAAGTTAGTTGGTAAATAACAATGTTAGTTTCTTATTCATGACAAATGTAGTATAGTAAGATGATAATAGGAGAAGTTGGATAAGGAGTAGATGGCAACTCTGTGTACTATCTGCAACTGCAGTTTTTCTATAAGCCTACTATTTTAAAATAAAAAGTCTACTAAAACTGGGCACAGTGGTGCACACCTGTAATCCCAGTGACTCAGGAGACTGATGCAAGAGGATCACAAGTTCGAGGCTAGCCTCAAAAATTCAGTGATACCCAAGCAACTTAGTGAGACCCTGTCCCAAAATAAAATATAAAAAGGGCTGGGGATGTGGCTCAGTGGTAAAGCACCTCTGAGTTCAATTCTTAGTACCAAAAAAAAAGAAGAAAATGACTGGGGTTGTGGCTCAGTGGTGGAGTACTTGCCTAGCACATGTGAGGCACTGAGTTCAATCCTCAGCACCACATAAAAATAAATAAAGTTATAAAAAAAAATGTTAAAAAAAATACTAAAAAAAAAAAAAAAAAAGGATGAGAGGCCTGGGGTTGTAGCTCAGTGGTAGAGCACTTGCCTCGCACGCATGAGACACTGGGTTCGATCCCCAGCACCACATAAATAAATAAAATAAAGATATTGTGTTCATCTACAACTAAAAATTTTAAAAATTTTTAAAAAAAGAATGGGGGGAGAGGAAGGGGGGAAGTGTAGGGGAGTGACACTGGTCAAATTATGTTGTTATATTGTGTGCATGTATGAATACTTATCAACAAATAACCATCATTATGTACAACTATAATGCACCAATTAAAAAAAACAAAAGGTCAGGCACGATGGTACACACTTGTAATTCTAGCAACTCAGGAGGCTGAGCTAGGAGGATTTCAAGTTTGAGGTCTGCCTCAGCAGGAAGACCTGGACTGGAGACATAGCTCAGTGACAGAGCACTTACCTAGCATGCATGAAGCCCTGGGTTCAATCCCCAGCACCACAAAAACAAAACAAACTTGGCAAGACCCTGTCTCAAAATTAAAAAAAAAAAAAAAAAAAAAGGGGGGGCTGAGCACGTAGCTCAATGGTAGAGTGCCCCTTGGTTCAATCCTCATACTGCAAAAAAAGAAAAAAAAAAAAAAAAAAAAAAAGCCATAGGCTGAACTTATGTCCATTCTAAGCAACCTGGCCACTAGAGAAGCTATGATCCAAGTCAGAGGAGACAGAAACCTCCCCAGATATCTCTCAAACATCTAATATCTCAGTATTCCTCAAACATAGCAATTTTCTTCCCTGGCCCAAAACAATGCCAAGAAATAAGAAACTATTCCTCAGGAGTACTTCCTCCTTGTGCCAAGTACTTATTTATCTCCATATATAGATGAGATGCCCATATATAACATGTCAGATATGTTCATTTACAGAAAAAAAAGATGTCTGTTACAGGCCATGCTACAATAAAGTTCACCCCAGCTCACTAGAAAACTCTGGCTTCCAAGTCTCACCTACCCTTGGAATCCTGGAGATCATTGCACAGTACCCACTTTGGCTACTTTCTCCATCCTGAGGTGGCTCAGAGCTCAGAGTTCCATAGAGCAGTGCACTTTGGTTATTCTTGCCCATTTTCAAGAACACTTCACTTCTGCCTCCAATCATCTTATCAGAAGTAACTATCCACTTATCCAAATCTTCTTTTCCACGGAACTTCCAGACAACCTTGGCTTGTTCTAGCAAGACCTCATGCAATGGACGGCCTTCTGGCCCCACCCAATGATTCACAATTTCATCCTTCAAATGCCTAAAATGATCCTTTAATTCATCTTTAATTGCTTTATCAAAATTCATTTCAGGCTTCTCTTCAGGAGAAGTTATATCCAAAGCAACTTCTTTCTGGTGATGTCCTTGCAAACGCTCTTCAGTCTTCCTCTGCTGGGAGGCTCTACCAGAAGCTGCCATTGGTTTCTGAAGACTATTGGAACAATATTTTGCAAAGTAAGTACCCAGAAATGGATGCAAGGCAGCACTTGGGTTCAGGTATTTTCTGAGAGTGTACGTGCCATTCTGCAATTTGTGAACCAAAGCCATGGTAAGAAAAAGTCAAAATGTAAATTTCTCCCTAGGCTATAAGAGAAAGAAGCTCCAGCAAATAGCCCAATTCCACCTATAATACAAGAAACAATGAAGAGTTATCAGCGTAGCAAATGAATGCATCACAAGTTCAAATGCAACAGAGATTATTATAAAATGCATAAGCTTATTTTCTAATTCTATAAACATTTACTCAGTGCCTATTATGGCACAACACTGTTAAACATTCCAAAAAATACCAAGCAGACTAAAAATATAGGTCCCAACTTCATGGAGTTAATGATTACCACAAAAATAATTCAAGTATATAACAAAAGCTACCTCAAAAGATAGTGTCAACTTTAAGGCAAATTTTTACAGACTCCAAAAAGTAAAATATTCAAGTAATTAACTCTAGGACTTGAGCCAATTGACTTTAGAAGTGAGCACCTGATCTACAAAAAGAAAGCCTATAGTGAGCATTATATGTGGAAACAGAAAACATCTACTTGACACCTGGCTCTGCCTACTTATTAGGGTGCAAATATTTGATGAATATTTGAATTTCAATTTCATAGAATTAAAACTAATACGATCTTTTGAGGCCTCTCTTTCCTTAGGAGTAAGGTTCCTATCTACTTTGCGAAGTTCTTCTGAGGTGAAAAACACTGTTATGTGTGCATTGCAGAAAAATACCAAGATAAAAAAAAATTGAAGCTGATGATCACCACCAAATGATAGTTTTAAGAAGTTCTCTGATTCAGTAAGTCTGATACCATCCCACAAACTCTTAGTCCAAGATCCACATCGGTAACCAGGCAAGTCTATTAGTCACTATTTGAGCTCCTTAAAGATAAAACCAAAACAACAGTAGCCATAATACTATCACATTTAAATGCCACTCAATATTTTCAATATAGGCATGTATTATCCTATTTAATCCACATAAGAAGCCTATAAGACAAGTCAGTTAGATAGTCCCTTTCTTTAGGGAAGAGACACAAAGTGAAATAACTTACCTAAAGTCATAATACTTAACAGAATTGAAGTTGGAACTAGAACCCTGGCTTTTAAATCCATGCACAAGGGCTGGGGTTGTGGCTCAGTGGTAGAGAGCTTGCCTGGCATGTGTGAGGCACTGGGTTCGATTCTCAGCACCACGTGTAAATAAATAAATAAAGGCCTATTGACATCTAAAAATTTTTTAAATAAATAAATAAAATAAAAATCAATAAATCCATGTACAAGACTCTGGGTTTGATCCTCAGCACAGAAAAAGTTAAAAAAGAAAAATCAAACATTCTACTTTTCAGGTTAATGAGTGACTACTATATCTTGACCAATCATGGCATTAGTCTCACTTCTAGTTTTCTCTCCCAATTATAAAATTATCTCCACCTCCTGACAGTACCCTCCCTAATATTAAGATTAAATCCAGAAAATCCCTTCTGACACCCTGTTACTGAGGTGCCCCATGTTTCCCCAGGGTGCGTATTCCCCCCTCTCACAAGAGGTAATAAACTCAACTACAGGCATGTTCCGGGTGGTCACTGATTGGAGGGTACTGACACTACTCTTTCTTCATATTCTCACAAGAACCCATGCATACCTCTCATAGATTTCACATAGCATTAGAATCTTGTTTTTGTTTAACAAGCCTGAGCTGCTTAACTTTAGAGACTCTGGCTGGAACACAACCAATGTTCAGTAATGTTTGTGGAATAAATGAAAACCATACACAAAATTTTTTCACATAAATTAAAAGCATAAGAAAACCAGTCAAAATAAAAACAATTGATCTGAGGTCCTGAAATAATGGGTAATAAAATTCCTTCACTGGTTGTATATACATTTTACCTTATTCAGAAATTTATAAAAACAAATGATAAGCCTATAAAATGGAATTTTGTACAATCAGAAAAATTATTCTTTTAAACTGGGTGTGGTGGCACAGGCCTGTAATTCCAGGGACTCAGGAAACTGAGGCAAGAGGATCATAAGCCTGAGGTCAGCCTGGGAAACTCAGACCCTGTCTCGAAATAAAAAAATAAGAGCTTGGTGTGGTGGTGCATGCCTGTAATACCAGGGGCTCAGGAGGCCGAGGTACGAGAATCCCGAGTTGAAAGCCAGCATCAGCAACTTAGTGAGCCCCTAAGCAACTCAGGAAGACCCTGTCTCTAAATAAAATATAAAAAATAAAAATAAAAAGGGCTGAAGATGGAGCTTAGTGGTACAGTGCCCCTGGGTTCAATCTCCAGTACAATAATTATTATAAACCCCATGCTTAGGCTACAATACTGTTGCAAATTAAAAGGAACCAAAATTTCATATATGCTAATATTACATATATAAAAACGCACAGACAAGAAATATTTGGGAAGAAGACAAAACAGTGTGTAGGATGATGGAATTATCAGTAACATTATTTACCCTGTTTTCCAAACCCTCAGTAGTTACTTCTCCAATAATAGTATAAATTGAGTTACAAATGTTTTGTGAGGATCTTGTCAGCATGGGAAATTGAATCCAGTGGCGCTCTACCACTGAGATACATCCCCAGTCCTTCGTATTTTCTGATATACAGGCTCGCTAAAGTGCTGGTCTCGAACTTGCAATCCTCCTGCATCAGCCTCCCCAGTAGCTGGGATTACACGCTTAGCTCTTGTTTTTAAGGAGTCTTGCTTATGTCGCGCAGACTGGTTTCAAACTACTGGGCGCAAGTGATCCTTTCACTCCAGTCTCCCAAGTAGCAGCAATTACAGGCGAATGCCACCGTGGCCGGCAATGCTTCATGTTTTCATATATAAAGTCAAACCTAGGTGAGGTTAATGGTGAGTTCTGACAACGGAATCCACACTGCTATACGTTAATGTCAGTAAAGACTCTAAACTCAGAGCTCACTAACTTCCAGACACTGTCCTGTTCTTTCATTCACTCTTCACAACTCTGGGAGGTACTACTGTTATTCCAATTATAGAGACGAGGAAACTGAGGTTCCAAGACTAAATTACCCGCGGTCACACTAACTTTGAAGCCTAGGCGTTTAGCTCCCGACCCGGGCCGGATGTAGCCCAGCTACCGAAAGATGCAAGCTTGCAATATTGCAACAGCCTCCCTCAACCCTCACCTGCAAGGGGTGCGTCGCAGTCCTACACTTCGGACGTTCCAACTACTGTTCAGGGACCGCTCACCTTCCAGTAAACTAAGCAAGGTTTCCGCCCGGGTCCTCCACTTTTTCCTGCCGGGTTCTCCACTATTCCTGTGTAGGTCCATCTACTTTTTCCTTCCGGAGTTAAACGAGGTGTTTAAGCACTAGAGTTCCAGCCAGGCTTTCGAAGATTTGGAACCTGACGGCCTCGCTTTCAATCTTCCTGATCTTTTCTGCCCTTTGTGAGAAAGGGAATAACTTAGAGAAGTTTTTTGCCTTCCCTTCCTGCCTCCTGCCCTCAGACTGCCAACTCCCTCTGTATCTTTCAAATAGGAGCCAATTATTGTTCATGCCCGTTCACTCCTCGGGTGCCTAGGTTCCCTAGTGCCTCATCTTCCCTCGGTCTCCTGAGAACTGCCTGTGACCTCAGAAAGGTATTTCTGTTGAATCTGCCCCTTAGAGACCACCCCTCACCTGCACAGCAACCTTTCGCCAATCTCCCACTCAGTGGGGTCGCCACTCAGCTGAACTTCCATACTTTCATTTATATATAATGATATATATATATATACATATATATAGTCTTTCATATATATATATATATATATATATATATATATATATATATATATATATATATAAAACACCAGGGATTGAACCCAGGGATGCTTAACCACTGAGCTACATCCCCAAAGTTGATGAGGCTGACTTTGAACTTGCGATCCTCCTGTCTCAGATCGCTCCCAAATCGCTGAGATTACAGGCTTGTGTCACCATGCCTGGCCTATATCTTCTTTTCCAGCTTCAAATAAGAGTTATCTGCAGACAATTTAATAAAATTGTTTTCTAAACCCCAACTGTTGTAGCAGTTCCAGGTGTGGGATACACTACCAGCATCTCAAATTAAATATGTCTAAAGCTGAATGCACCATATTTTTGCGTATTAACTCCTCCCTTTATCTTCCATATTTCTATAAATGCCCACGTGCTTCCAGGCTGGAAATCCTTGGCTAATATTAACTCCTGTCAAAACCTCCTCTCACACACCCCAAAGCCTATTTTTCCTTTCTTTGATCTTTTTTTTTTTTTTCCTTTCGGGGCTTTGAACTCAGGGGCACTGGAACACTGAGCCACAATCGCAGCCCTCCCAGCCCTATTTGTATCTTATGTAGAGACAGGGTTCACTGGGTTGCTTAACACCTTGCTTTTGCTGAGACTGGCTTTGAACTTTCCATCTTCCTGCCTCAGCCTCGCTAGTCACTGAGATTATAGGCGTGCACAACTACGCCAGCAATACCTTTATTTTTATTTATTTTTATGTGGTGCTGAGGATCAAACCCAGTGCCTCACATGTGCCAAGCAAGGGCTCAACCACTGAGCTACAATCCCAGCCCTCTCTTTGATCTTTGATCTCTGGGTCCTTCCTTTCAAACCCAGTGAAATCCAATAGTCATTGCCTTTACACAACCTACAGTCTACAGATTGTCCTAATCAGAACATGTGGACATGTCTTTTTCTTTTTTTTTATGTCACACCCAGCCAGATGCAGTGGCACACAACTGTAATCCCAGTGACTCAGGAGATTGAGGCAGGAGGATCACAAGTTCAATGCCAGCCTCAGCAACTTAGTGAGACCCTATGCAATTAAGCAAGACCCTGTCTCAAAATAAAAAATAAAAAGGGGTGGGGATGTAACTCAGTGGTAAAGCACCCCTGGGTTCAATCATCAGCACCAAAAAATAAATTAAATAAAATGTGACATCCAAAGCTAAATACCATATTCCTTTTGGCCTCCAGATGTGCCATTGCATAAATTCTAAACCTTCCATAATCTCCTACTCCATCTATACTATTCGTACTTATCTTTCTTATACCAACTATCTGCCTAAACCACACTCATTACTCCTCATAATGAAGTTAAGGTTTTCTCTGCTCATCTTCCTTCCTCTGCTCAGCTTTACTTCTCTTCCCCATTGGAACCATTTGGTCTCCTGTGTTTACATGATCTTCCATGTCTCATCTGATTGATTCAGTGGTAGGCACCTGATCTGCCCTGAGCCAATCTAGTTGTTCTCAAGAATTTGCTGAACTTAAAGTGAAAAAATGTCCTTTTGACCCTGGTGGCTCCTGCTGAGCTCCTGAACTACCTGCTAATTTTGTGAAGGAATTTGGTTTGCAGCAGGAGAAAATAAAATCTAGATGCTGATAAAGGCAGATTGCAAAGAATAAAATTAAAGTTCCAGTTAGTATTCATGTTGCCTATTGAGTTGTTCTTAAGGTTTGGTTGTATTTATACTCCTTACATGGCTCAGCTATTTAATCTTTCCTTAACTTCTAAACACCAGTAGATTTCTTTTACTTAAATTTGTGATTTAGATTTTTACCATTTACAACCAATAGTTAGACTGAGATATATTATTAAGGATTAGGGTCACCTGTGGATGACAAGACACATTTAGAAGTAGCATGTATAAACAGGATGTGGTGGTACACAGCTGTACTCCCAATGACTCTGGAGACTGAGGCAGGAGGATTACAAGTTCCAGGTCAGCCTCAGCAATTTAGTGAGGCCCTAAGTGACTTAGCAAGATTCTATTTCAAAATAAAAAATAAAAAGGACTAGGATGTAACTCGGTGGAAAAGCATGCCTGAGTACAAAAAAAAAAAAAATGGAATAAATGTCACTTGAGGGGTCTTTGTGATTTTATAAAATTTTTAGGATTGTCTTTTCTATTTTTATGAAATATTGGAATTTGGAGATTGCTTTGAATCTGTAGATAGGCTTGGGTAGTATGGGCTTTTTATTTGTAATTGAAGTATAACAATTGTACATATGTATGGGATAAGGTGTGATACTTTGATACATTTTAACAGTATCAATTCTTCTAATCCTTGAATATGAGATTTCTTTACATTTATTTGTGTCTTCTTGAATTTCTTTCATTAGTGGGTTGTTGTTGTTTTTTTTTTTAGTACTAGGGGATTGAATCCAGGGCCGTTTAACCATCAAGTCATTATCCCCACCCCTTTTTATTCTTTATTTTGAGACTGGGCCTCATTAAATTGCTTAGGACATCATTAAATTACTGAGACTTTGAACTTGGGATCCTCCTACCTCATTCTCCATAGAGGCTGGGATAACAAGCATGGGCCATCACATGATGGCTCAATAGTATTTTATGATTTCCAATATACAGATCTTTCTTTTGTCTTCTTGCTTAAGTTTATTCCTAAATTGTTTTGTTTTTGTTTTTCTAAGTCTCTGCTTTTATTTCTTTTGGGTGTGTGTCCAGAAGTGAGATGGGTGAATCACAAGGTAACTTCAAAATTTTTTAGTAATTTCTCAGTAACTGTACAATCTTACAATTCTGTCAACAGTGCATTAAATTTCAAATTTTTCCACATTATCACCAATGTTTCTTTTGTTTCTTTTTTTTTTATTTTGTAATAGTCATTCAAATGGGTGTGAAGTGGTGCCTCATTGTGGCTTTGATTTGCATTTCCCTATCATTAGTTGTTAGTTTTTTTTTTTTTTCTTATGTATAGGAAACTCCCCAAATATTTATCAGTAGTGTGGAAAGGGAGACCTGAAGGGAAGAAACTTATTCAAACCAAGAAGAATGTGCCTGGCACGGTGACCCAGGCCTGTAATTCCAGTTAGTGGCTCTGTAATCCCAGTGGCTAAGGGAGGCTGAGACAGGAGGATCGCAAATTCAAAACCAGCCTCAGCAACAGCGAGGTGCTAGGCAATTCAGTGAGATCCTGTCTCTAAATAAAATACAAAATAGGGCTGGGGATGTGGCTCAATGGTTGAGTGCTCCTGAGTTGAATACCTGATACCATAAAAAAAAAGAAGAAAAGAGGAGGAGGAGAAGGAGAAAGAGGAGGAGAAGGAGAAGGAGGAGGAAGAGGAAGAGGAAGAGGAAGAGGAAGAGGAAGAGGAAGAGGAAGAAGAAAGAATGTGTTGGATGCCGTAGTGCCTATAATTCCAACTGTTTCAGAGGCCAAGGCAGGAGGTTTGAAAGTTCAAGGCTCACCTGGGAAATTTAGTGAGATCTTTTCTCAAACTAAAAAATAAAAAGGGCTAATAATATATGGCTCAGTGGTTAAAATGCCTTTGGGTTCAATCTCTGGTACCAAACAACAACAACAAAAAAACCTACCACGGCTGAGCCGAGCTCCCCTACTTGCTTCTGGAGACCTCCTTGGACCTGATCCAATAACAGCTTGGGGTAGAGTTTCTCCAGTAGAAAATAGATGCTGACCAATAAAAGTTACTGACAGTGGCCTGAGCTGTAGCTTATTTGGGTTAAAAAGGAAATTTTGTTTACATTATAAATGATACAGAGTTGAATGATAAGCCTAGGATGTAGCTCAGTTATAGAGTGTGTACTTAGCATGCACAAGGCCCTGGGTTCAATCCCCAGCATCACACACAAAAAAATTGTATGATAATGAAAGTAACGCATGTCATAATTGGTGGAGTTGTAACAGTGGTCAAGTTTATGCTTTGAATATAACCCTTGCTTGTCTGTCACTGCAACTGATTTTTAAAATGAACATGTATTTTTTCTTCCTCTTTCCCTGCTCCTCCCTAATCTCTTCCCATCCCTAATCTCAGAGGAAACAGGATTACCTTTTTCCCCCATCCTAGCAGAGTTATCTGTCCCAGAGTACACACCCACCATAGGAATGAAGTCACCCAGACTTTGGAGATGGTACCAGAAGATCTCAGAAATGACTATGTTCCAAATTAACAAGTGAATTACAACTCCAGACAGAGGACATGGAATGTATCCTTTGAGTCACCTCTTTAAAAGCCCCTGTTCCTGCTGATGGGCCTTTGGGACAGGATTCCCCTGTGTTCCTCCTTTGCTAGCAAAGCATAAACCTTTTTCCTTTTGCTCAAGACTGTGTCCTTGTTATTGAATTAGCATCAGGGACAAGGACTGAGTTTTTGGCAACAGAATGAGGGAAGCCCATGATGGCAACAAAGCCCTTTCTAGATTCAATCCCTAGTACCATCAACAATAACAAAAAAAGATAGCATCTTAATGTAGTTTCCAACCAATATTAAATGGGATAGTAGGTATAAATGTTTAGCATAATCTGGGGGGGGGGGGTTAGCTCTGGGAATTGAACCCAGGGTTTTGCGCATGCTGGGCAAGTGAGTTTTACCCACAACCCTTTTAGAATTTTTTATAAATATTCAAAAAAGCTAATGATTATTGCTAAACTCTGGGACAGTGCTCAGTGAACACAGAGTCTAGTACAAGGAAGGTCATCAAGCAAATTATTGCAGCAATGTGAAAAGAACTATAGAAGAGGGAGGTAGTACGTATAGGAGAGGTCCAATGAATGGTGTCATTAGCACTTACAGGTCAGTTACTGGTCTTACACTCTTCAGGCACTTTTTTTCTTTTTAGAAAAATTTTTTAAAATATTTGTTTAGTTGTCAATGGGCCTTTATTTTACTTATTTATATGCGGTGCTGAGAATCAAACCCAGTGCCTCAGCCATCCCAGTCAAGCACTCTACCACTGAGCCACAAACCCAGCCTGGGCATTTTCTTTTAATCTTCACAACAATGCCATGAAGTGGGTGCCAATATGACACCAACTTTCCAGCTTAGGAAATAGAATCTTAGAAATAGTTGTTAAATAACTTTCTGGTCCCAAGCTTGATGAAGCTGGTGAAGTGGTAGAGCTGGAATTCAAACCATGTGTGCTCCTCTCTACAGGACACATGCTCATTGTCCACTGCTTTGTACTTCATCTGCTTATCTGAGTCAGGAAGCATTTCCTAGAGAAAGAGAAGGTGAGCATTGAAGGACAAGAGGAAAGGCAATCCAGGTGAGGAATCATGTGTGCACAAAGGCATGGAGTTATGAAAGGCATTGTGTCTGCAGAAATGGAAGAATTCTGGTTGGCATAATTCCTTACTGAATCACACACAGTTGTCTTTCACTTAGGTACCAGGCTGCTGCTGCTGCTGCTGCTCCCCCCCCCCCCCCCTTGGTAAAGGGGATTGAACCCAGGGCCACTTAACCACTGAATCATATCTCCAGCCCTTTTTTGTATTTTATTTAGAAACAGGGTCTCACTGAGTTGCTTAGGGCTTTGCTGAGTTGCTGAAGCTGGCTTTGAACTAGCAGTCCTCCTGCCTCAGGCTCCAGAGCTGCTGGGATTACAGGTGTGTACTACCATACCTGCCCATGCTTCATCTTGATGCAACACTTCACAAATTTGCATGTCATCCTTACACAAGGGCCATGCTAATCTCTGTTTTATTCCAATTTCATTAAATGTGCTGTCAAAGCAAGCACAATTTTGCCTCCTCCTCCTCCTCCTCTTCTTTTTGTGGTATGGGGGATTGAACCCAGGGGTGCTCTACAACTGGGCCACAGCCCTTTTTATTCTTTTTTTTTAATATTTTTTTAGTTGTCAATGGATTTTTTATTTTATTTATTTATATGTGGTGCTGAGTATCGAACCCAGGGCCTCATACATGCCAGGCAAGCACTCTACCTCTGAGCCACAACTCCAGCCCCCTTTTTATTCTTTAAGACAGGATTTGTGTGTGTGTGTGTGTGTGTGTGTGTGATGCGCCCCTTTTCTTTTTTTACATGACAGTATGTTTTGAAATATTACACATATATAGAATAAGTATAACTTGTTCCAATTAAGATCCCATTATTGTGGTTGTGCATGATGTAGTTAACACTGGTTATGTATTTATATATGAGGATGGGAAACATGTCCAATTCATCCTACTGTCTTTCCTATTACCATCCTCCCTTCCTTCCCTTCCCCTTTGTCTTGTCCAATGAACTTCTAATCTTCCCCTTCCTTGTTGTGTGTTAGCATCCAAGACAAGATCTTGCTAAATTGATGAGGCTGTCTTTTTGCGGTACCGAGGATCGGACCCAGGGCCTTGTTCTTGCAAGGCAAGCACTCTACAACTGAGCTATCTCCCCAGCCCGATGAGGTGTCTTTTAATTTATCATTATAACCCACGTCAGAGGTGGTACCTACAGCAAAGCTACTAGGAGTCTAAGAATATATAGCTCAGACACGTGAACTCCAAGATTAGTGATTTTTAAAGAACTAAAAGCAAGTAGGGGGGAGGATTGAGACTCAGAATCAGAGAAGTAGAAAATACAAAGCATTGTTTATTATAAGTGAGATTAGACCAGCTGTGCTTGTTGGCTGGCAATTATCAAAGTTAGAATTCTGTCTTCTCATTGAGTCTTGGAGACTGAGGTCTTATTTTTTTGATGGTTACATTCCTGAGAATGACTCTCAAGTCCTTGAGAGATGCTTCTAAGCTATGAAGGATACATATTTACAATTGTACGCCTTTTTTTTTTTTTTTGTAAATGCCCAGTAAATGATTATGACCCATGGTTTTAGACTCTCAGAAGCATGACCCTTGAAGTGAGACTCCATGAATCCATTATTAATTGCTAAGTAGCATTCCCTCTCCTGGTAGCAAAGTGACCCCAAATATTGTTAGGGAAACTGTTCCTCCACTCTTGGCCACATGATTTGACTCTGAATATAGACCCCAATGTTGTCCTAAGTAGTTTTATCCAATCAGCATACTTCAGCCCTCTTGCCCCAGGAATTAGTTCAGAGATTGACAATTTAGTCAGTGACAGGAAGTAAGGCCCTCCGAAGAACCAGCAATTTTCTCTCTTGGAGACTACTAGAAAAGACCCTAGCAAATGTTGAAATGTGGTGGGAGGATGTGAACATTTTCCCCCCAAAATTTGGCAACATGCCAATGGACTATCTATGACTCATTCTTTGAAAATCAATGATCTTACATTTTTATCTCATTGTCCTATATGTGTCTCCTATCTTGGTAACCTGGATTTGATTGCTTGTAACCCTCTGGGAGTTCTTTTTCAAAGTTAAGTGCAGGCAGGACAGTAATGTGAATCCCTTTTCCTCAGAGTTTTTCCTGATCTTGGCCCTTGGTGTCTTACCATTTCTAGTATGCAAAAGAGATTTCGGAAATTCAGTCCCTGGTCAGTCAACTCCATTGCTCTGGGCCTGAGATGAGGCAGAATATCATTGAGGGAGAGCATGGCAGAGGAAAGTTATTCAGCTCATGGTAGCCAGGAAGCAGAAACAGCGATATGAACCATTTTTGCAACAATGAGGAGAGAACCTAGAGTTGCCTGGATGTGGGTAGGATGAGATAACAAAGATTAAGTGGGAGACTGGGTTATAGTTCAATGGTAGAGTGCTTGCCTAGCATGTGTGAGGTACTGGATTTGATATTCAGGACCACATATAAATAAATAAATATCCATCACCAACTAAATAATATTTTTTTAATTAAAAGATTAAGGCAAAACTAAAAACAGAAGGAAGGTTGACTCCTCCTGACAGTGTTTGAGCCATTGAATCAGGCCTTTCCTAGGCCAGACCTACTTCTGGACTTTTCGGTCACATAAGTCACTAGATTAGCGGGTGTGTGTGTGTGTGTGTGTGTGTGTGTGTGTTACAAGACTGAATCCAGAGCCTTATGTGGGAGCTATACTCCAACCCCATCAATACATTATTTTGTTTAAGCCAGAAATATTCTGTTTTCTATTACTGGCAGCCAAAAACATCCTAACTGTTAGAGTTGTGAAGAACAAGAATGGAACATAATATTTTGCAGGGAGGGTATCAGGGATTGAACTCAGGGGCACTTGACCACTGAGCCACATCCTCAGCCCTATTTTGTATTTTATTTAGAGACAGGGTCTCACTGAGTTGCCTAGCACCTAGCTTTTGCTGAGGCTGGTTTTGAACTTGCAATCCTCCCGCCTTAGCCTCCCAAAGATTGAAACATAATTATGACAAAAAGAGACAAAAGTGAAAGAAGTTTTCACTTTTCAGACAAAGGAAATGGACGACAAGGAGTCAACAGAGAGACTAAAGATGCAGAAAATAAAAGCGATAATCACTAGAAATACCTAACCACCAGAAGTACCTAAAGACATAGAACTATCTGAATATAGGATACAGGAGGAGATTTAGACAAAAGGGATGTCCACCAGTACCTGGGACAAAGTAAGCAATAATTAAATATTTGTCCAATGAGTAGGTCAATGATTTGGTATTTTCTGAAAACTCCTATATAATGGCACATAACATGTTTATCAAGGCTGCATTTTTCTTCATTTTTAATCTTCCCGTGTCATTCTCAGAGGCTATCTTGAGCTCATCTTTTGGAATAGTTTTTTTTTGGTGGTACTGGGGATTGAACCAAGTACAGTGCCCAAGTAAGACAAATACTCTTATCACTGACAATGAGCTACATCACCAACTTAGACTTGCATTTTAACAAGTTTGTAGGTGCTTTTCACTCACATTCAAGAATTACTAAATCTGGTTGTAAAAGTAGTATCTTGTTCACCTTCATTTCTGCAGAACCTCATTCAGAAGCTTCAGAGTAGCCATGTCACAGATTGACATTGTAATCAGGTTCACACTTCACCTCAGTTTCTCAGTTTCCTTCCACAGTTGTTAATCCCAGGGTACTCTTTAATAAACATTCAATTTACTAATCTCCATCTGAGTCTACATATTTTTTCTGATACTGACAATTGCGCTCTATTTCTACCACTGAGTTACATCCCCAGCCCTTTTTATTTTTTCTTTTGAGGCAGGATCTCCCTAAATTGCCCAGTCTGGGCTTGAACTTGCAATTCTTCCTCCTCAGCCTCCTGAGTAGGTTGGATTATAGGCATGCACCACTGCATAGC
The DNA here is from genome assembly GCF_902686455.1 of Sciurus vulgaris. Classification (NCBI taxonomy): domain Eukaryota; kingdom Metazoa; phylum Chordata; class Mammalia; order Rodentia; family Sciuridae; genus Sciurus; species Sciurus vulgaris. The sequence continues at coordinate 90,815,001 of NC_136462.1, forward strand.
CTGAGTCTGCTTCTTGAGAACCCAATCAGCAACAGTGTCACCAGGAGTAATCTGAGAAAACAGGCAATGAAATGAAGTTTAGGAGGTAGGCCATTCAAAGATCTACAAGATGGTGGTACAATTATTAACTATTTCACTGTTGATGAATAGGGTACATAGTATGCCAATGGAAGGAAAAATAGTAGCTGGTGGATATCAGACTTATGAAAAAACGTGGGGGGTATAGTAATGATAAAGATAGTGGAATTGGGTGGCTGTTACTGAAAGTTAGGTGTGAAAACCTGGGCCTTCTTAGTCACATATAAAGAGACTTTCAATATCTACAATCTGAGAGCTAGGAAAGTGGAGGTCCAGGATAATCATCAGAGTAGCCTGAGCTCCAATAAGGTTGAACTCCCAAGCAAGGCAGATCTGTTAAATAAAGTCCAGGGCATTATGTAGGAAATAATGGCATCTGGGATAGGAATAGTTGGTTAATGCTCCTGAAGAGGTTTGTCTCCCCTTCCCCCAAACCCACCACCAGTACTAGGAATTGAACAAATGCTTAGGAAAACGTTCTACAAGTGACCTATATCCTCAGGTCCCCTTTTTTTCTTTCTCTTGTCCTAGGAATGGAATACAGGTTCTTACACATGCTAGGAAGCATTCTATCACCGAGTTATATCCCCAGACCTTTTTTTAATTTAGAAAAGGGTCTGGAAAAGTTGCTCAGGCTGGCATCAAACTTGTAATCCTCTTGCCTCAGTCTCCAGTGTAGCTGGGATTACAGCTGTGGGTCACCACACCTGGTGCCTGTCTTTCTTCTTCTTCTTCTTCTTTTTTTTTTTTTGCGGTACTGGGGATTGAACTCAGGGCCTTGTACTTGTGAGGCAAGAACTCTACCAGCTGAACTATCTCCCCAGCCCGTGCCTGTCTTTCTTGTGGACAGTCCTCTCTCCTATAAATTGCATGTACACGCCCCCAAACACAGCAAATCTGCCTTTACCCTCTGCTTTGGCCACTACGCTTATACCTAGGGTTGTTAGTACATAACCCAGTGGGGGCCTGATAAAGGAGGAAAGAGACTATACCCAAAACAGCTGCAAGAACTAGTCAAGCAGTAATGGTAGGAGTTGGAAGAAAAACAAGGAGGGTGTTTATCAAGACAACCACATTTTTTAGCTGAGCACAGTGGCGCATACCTGTAATACCAGTGACTCAGGAAGCTGAGGCAGGAGGATTGAGAGTTTAAAGCCAGCCTCAGCAATTTAGCGAGGCCCTAAGCAACTTAGTGAGATCCTATCTCTAAATAATATATATGTATAATATGTATATGTGTAAATATATATGTATAGATAGATAGATAGATAGATAGATAGATAGATAGATAGATATTTGGGGAATGTGGCTTAGTGGTTAAGTACCCCTGGGTTTAATCCCGACCCCAAAAACAAAAACAAAAACAACCCTGGATAAGGGAGAATTTATTGATTGGGCAGCACTTTTTTTTTTTAATAGATGGACACAATCCCTTTATTTGATTTGTTTATTTTTTTATGTGGTGCTGGGGATCAAACTCAGTGCCTCACACGTTCTAGGCAAACACTCTACTGCTGGACCACAACCCTAACCCAGGGAGCACTTATTCTTGAGATACAACATTTATCACCTTGCCAAGGATCCCAGATTTGCAGAATTGCTACTACAGTGACTCTTAAAAGCATGGAGAATGCTATAGCCTGTGTGGTGTAGGATCAGAAAGCTCAGAAAAATGGATTTAAGTTAACAATATAAGGCTATAAAATCCACCAAATGATTGTTTCATGGACATATCTAGAAGATACACCATTACCAAGGTCCTAAGGAAAACATGTTGGTAAAAGGTGCACCAGGATTACTAGGGGTCTGGTATTCTTCTACCATGTGGGTCAAAACTAACTACAGGAGAGGTTGTTACAAAGCTAGGCTCACTCGTGAAAATGGGGTGACCGGGTCTTGAAATAAGAGGCCAGGTGGCAGTACTTACTGCCAGAAACTAGGTAGATGCAATAATTGTAATTGAAAGGTTAAAGTGACAGTGAAGGAGTCCTGACCCTCAGGGAATTGTGGAGAATGTTAGTAGAACAAGGACAGGAGATAGGTCAGAAAATTGACAGCAGTTGCATCCAGTAAAAAGTTAGCATTTCTTGGGGCTGGGGATAGAGCTTAATTGATAGAGTATTTACCTTGCACGAACAAGGCCCTGGGTTGTTTACCTTGCATGCACAAAGTCTTGGGTTCAATCACCAGCAAAACACACACACACACACACACACATACACACACAAGTTAACATTTCTTGCCCACTTCCATGTCTGAGCCAAACTTCAGATTCTGAATTCAGGGTCTTAAAGAGATAAGGATACCAAAAAGAAGCTCCCACAACACCATGGCAAATATACACAGCAATGATTCTCTTAGCCTTTTTGCCAAAGTTCATATACATACATAATTTTTTTTTTTTTTTTTTTTTTTTTTTTTTAGCACTGGGGATTTAACCCAGGGATGCTTTACCAGTGAGATAAATCCTTAGTCCTTCTTTTTTTTTTTTTTTTTGAGATAGGGTCTCAGTAAGTAGAGTAAGGCCTATCTAAATTGCTAAGACTGGCCTTGAACTTTTTGATCCCCTTGCCTCAGCCTCTTAAGCCACTGGGATTACAGGTGTGCACGATCACATGTGGCTGCCTATTTTTTTTTTTTTTTAATATATATTTTTTAGTTGCCAATGGACCTTTATTTTACTTATTTGTATGTGGTGCTGAGGATCGGACTCAGTGCCTCACACATGCAAGGCAAGTGCTCTACCACTGAGCTACAACCCCAGCCCCTATTTTTTTTTTTTTATAATTTCTTAGTTGTCAATAGACCTTTATTTTCATACAGTGCTGAGAATCGAATCCAGGCCCTCCCATGCTAGGCAAGTGCTCTACCACTGAGCCACAGCCCCCCCTGCCTATTTTTAATTTAAAAAAAATATATATATATGTATATATATATATATATATAGTTGTAAGGAATAGAAAACCAATTCATTTGTTAGTGAACCTTTTTTTTTTTTTTTTTTTTTTTTTTTGCCATTTTGCATTTTTCTCAAACAAGAGATGTAAAAAATTTCTTTTGTCCTCTGGGGTGGTCTGCATAGAAGGAGGTCCTCAGCATTTTAAATGTACATGCCTTTTGCAATGTGTAAGTCGTGAATATAAGCTCTTGAGAGCAGGGACCTTGATTTGGTCACTTGTTAAGGCATACAGTAGGTACTTGATAAATACATGTTGAATAAATACATGTACACAAAGACAATTTTGTTTTGGAAAAGAATGCGTGGATTTCTTGGGATGAGAATTTTACATAGTTTTCTTTCCCTTTATACCTAAGTTGATTTATAATGTGGAGAAATCATTTTATAATAAAATGATCTATTTATAATAAAAATCTATTTTCCCAAACTATTTTAAAATTATGATAAAATTTTATTCTCAGTACAAAAAGTTCAAACACCACCAAAGACTATAAAGTAAAAAATAAAAATTGGGTTGGGGCCGTGGCCTCCGTGATAGAACACTTGCCTGGCATGGGTGAGGCCCTGGGTTCCATCCCCAGCACTTCCTAACTAAATCTAGGAAATGAATCCTAATATTATACAAACTATTATGAACCAAAAAACCAAAATTAAAACAAAAATAAATCTGGACTGGGGTGTAGCTCAGTAGTCAAGCACTTGCCAAACATATGCAAGGCCCTGGATTCAATCCCCAGCAATGCAAAAATAAATAAAATAAAATAAAAAGCCCATCTCCAATCCTTTCTTCCAACACCTTCTCGCACTGTGGTATGGTTTCCCTCCTCAAAGTATAACAATTATAGCTGATATTTATTGAGTGTTCACTCTTTGCTTGTAAGCATTTGAAGCCCCTATTTTACATGATAACTCATCAACCTTTTTTTAATTAAATTTTTTTATTTTTACAGACTGCATTTTGATTCATTGTACACAAATGGGGTACAACTTTTCATTTCTATAGTTGTACACAATGTAGATTCACACCATTTATGTAATCATATATACATAGGGTTCATAAACCTTTTAAGAACCCTAAGAATGCATTATCATCATCCTCATTTTACTAATGGGAAACTTGTACAGGTTTGGTTCTTGGGAAAGCCAATTTAAGAGGGAGTTGAGTGCAGGATGGCTATTCCCTTGATTTAGACACTGATAGTCTCAATATGGAGTAACTCTAGTGCCTGACTCATTAGAGTGCTCCTTATAGAAAGAAGATAATCAGTTGGGCATGGTAGTGCACACCTGTAATCAGTGGCTGGGGAGGCTGAGACAGGAGGATTGAGAGTTCAAAGCCATCCTCAGCAAAAGCAAGCTGTTAAGCGACCCAGTGAGATCTTATCTATAAATAGAATACAAAATAGGGCTGGGGATGTGACTCAGTGATAAAGTGCCCCTGAGTTCAAATGCTAGTATCCCCCAAAAATAAAAATGAAAATCAAAAGATTTCAGCTGGGTGCAGTGGTACTGGCAGATAATTCCAGCAACATACTAGGCTGAAAAAAGAATGGAAGTTCAAGGTCAGTCTGGGCACCTTAGTGAGATTCTATCTAAAGATAAAAAGGAAGGGGAATGTAGCTTAATGGTAAAGTGTCCCTGGTTTCAATCCCAAATACAGCAAAACCAAACTTAAAAAAAAAAAAAAAAAAAAATCAACAGATTTCACTCAAAGAGCACATAGCTTTTAAAGTTCTAGTCAAGGGTTACTGATTATATTATGGTTTTATTTTTAGCAACTCTTGTGTTTTAACACATTTAGAATCCTCATAGAAGGGCATGAGGCTTTTGGGTGACTAGAAATGGGGGAGATGGGGCTGAGGAAATAGCTCAGTTGATAGAGTGCTTGCCTCGGAAGCACAAGGCCCTGGGTTTAAATCCCCAGCACCACAAAAAAAAAGGGGGGGGGGGTGCTCTGGTTATTTTCTTCTTGGTCATGGGCTTATTCAAGGATATGCTAGGGGTGAAAAGTCTAGTGGCTTATCTTGGGGAAGGTCCTCAGGAGTAAAGAGGTAGCAGGACTTTATGCAGGTAATTATCATTACATTGCGGTGCTGGGGATTGAACGCAGGGCCTATGTGCATGTGAGGCAAGCACTGTACCAACTGAGCTATATTCCCAGACCTACTTAGGTTATTTTCTTCACCCTAATCCTGAATACCTTTTCAAGAAACCACAGTAAATTGGACACTGAAATAAGTGTTGATTTTCAGGAACCTCTCTGACATAATTTCTTTATTATTTTAAGGCATGCACATTTGTATGTGTATTGTAACTTCATGGAAAAAATAAAATTTATACACAAAAGGGCAAAGGGAAGAAAGGGAGCAAGAATTTATCAGCCTGCTCAGAGAAGATAAGGTTCTAATTCCTAAGTTCACTACCAGAATTAATGAATTAATGAGCTCCAACAGTTCTGAGATCAGTCTCAAATGATTACTTACGCTCTTTACCTTATATTCTAAGTTCTAAAATAAACAAATAAGTAAATTCTGAAGCTTTTTTGATAGTTGACCTCAAAACTGAAAAGGTGTAAACTGAATTTACTTCTTACACACATCATCTTCTCTGTTTTTGAATTTCTTTATTTTGATAAAGATCCCACTTGCCACCAGTTTCCTAAACCAGAATCTGAACATCGCCTCTATCTGGGATTCGTTTCTTCCCTCAAGTAATCCTTGGTATAGCATATAAGGCTGCTGCATTCCTCCCCAGCCTCATCTCCTACACCACACCTGCTGCTCCGGCTATAAAGAATTTCAGTTCCTGGATCCCAATGTCTTTTACTCTCTTCCCACACTCTGGTTTTGTTTATTTGTTTTTGTTTTTGGCGGGGCAGGGTATCGAACCAACTTTATTATCGCTGGGCCTTTTCCCACACAGTTCTCTACTTGGAACACTCTTCCCTACATTCTTCTTTTGGAGTAATTCAAGATGCATTCTTCGGTCCCAGCTCAGCGGTGACTTGCACAGTCCACGTAGGTAGGCTCGGTCCCTCAACCGGTGTGCTCGATAAGGTCCGGACGACTGTGCTTTCCACTAGGGTAATCCTCGAAGTGGTCCTCCACACTCCATCGGTTTTGGAGAACTGAAAAGATGGAGATGCATACGTCTTCAGAGCTGACTTTTGTCCTTGTGGCTCCAGCTCCCTACAAGTAGGTAGCCCACCAAGCACTGGTCTGGCAGCAAAAGAACAGCCAAAGTTTCCGAGGCCGCTGCCGGGCAAGACAACGGCGATGAGCTGCCGGGAAGCCACAAGCATGCGGCCCCGCCTCCCACGGTGCGTCGGGGGTGGGGCAGGGCGGGGCGCCGGGCGCCGGCGAACGGCGTGCGCCGGGCGGGGGGCGGGGTCAGGGGCGGAGCGGAGCGCGCATGCGCGGTCGCCTTTGTGTGGGTCGAGCAGCGGCGGCTTCGGCGGCAGTGGCGGTCCCACTGGCAGGCGGGCAAGAGGGGAGTCCGGGCGGCGTCCGGCGTGGGAGCCGGGGGACCAACATGGTAAAGAAGCGGAAAGGCCGCGTCGTGATCGACTCAGACACGGAGGACAGCGGCAGCGACGAGAACCTGGATCAGGTGAGGGCAGGCCGCGGAGGCGCGGGCCGGCAGAGCAGGAGGGCTGAGTCCGGGCCACTGGAGCTCGGAGCCGGCCGGGCCCGGAGCCTCCTGGCCCGAGCGTCTGACCCACCCGGTGTCCTGACCGCTGCTGCAACCCGCCACTTGTCCTTCCCACAGCATCCAAGGCCCTCCGAGTTCAGCCCAGGCCTGGAGACGGAGCACCGAGGACTTGGCGCCTTGGGCGGGGAGGCGGGGCAGGGACCGGGCAGATGGGCCTCGGGCTCTGGGGTACCGAAAAGGGCCACGATTGCTGAGGCCGGATCGGGGCGGCGGGCTGCAAGCCAGCGTTCCGGGCCTGGAGAGATAGGAAGTATCGCCCGCCAACCCTGGAAGCTGGGAGGTTTTGGAGGAGGTGCAAGGGTAAGCGTGGGGAGGTGGGAGGAGGAGAGAGCTGAGAAGGTGCGGACTCTGGAAGATGAAGTTTTTCAGAAAAGGGTTGTGGACAGAAAGGAGGAGCACTGGTAAATGTTCCAAGGAGTTCTGCCTGCTTGGCGAGGGAGTCTTAGCCGTGGGCAGGAGTCTGTTGGCTACTAGGGTCGTTTGTGGTTGAGATGGGTTCCCGTTGGAATGTCAGAGGAAGAAAACACTCTAGGAGGAGGAAACTGTGGGGTAGCATGAAGGGTTTGTGGCCCAGGCATCTTAGACCTTTTGTAAAGCATCCCAGAATTCTTTATTACTTAAAGATTGTGCGGGAAGCATTGAAAGTAACTTTTGGCCTTAGTGTCTTGGGGTAGCTTGAACTGTTTATATACTCAGGAAATACTGTAGGGAGGAAACTGTCCCTTGTACCAGTGCTCTAATGATACCAAGAGATACAAAGATGGTTTCCTTAATCTTTTAATGAGCAAATGATATAAAGAAAGAATATGCAAGAGATGATAGCTATATACTTTGACAGAATACTGAACTTTGGATATGAAAATTTGAATTCTAAACTGGGCTTATGCTGCTTTCTAGGTATATATCTTGGGTCATAACTGTAAAATCGTGGTAGAATATCAGCCCTGTCTATCTAATTGGGCAATTGTAAGGATCAAATGTAAGAATCATGTTGGTGCAAGCATTTTCAGACTATAAAGTTTTTGAATAAATGGTTTCTTGGGGGTCCTTTGTACTAGGCCAGAGGTCTAGTACTAAAGTATTTGGGCATAAAAAGAGAGGACTTTTAAGAAGGAAGGACTGGAAAGGTGTTAAAGGGGACTGTTTTTTAAATGGTGGTGGGGAGGTGGGGACTATTAAGGCATAGAAACCTTGTAGTGGGATAGGAATAGAGAGAGTAAGTTGAAAGTGTTCTCATTGAAAGGCTCCTGAAATCTACAAAAACATACTCTTCATTATAAAAGTTTTTGGTAAGATAATTTTGGGTTGACAGGAGGATTAGAATGCATTTTTAACTATTTTCTGATCTGTAAGTGTGTTTCAGATAATAACATCAGCTACTTTAGTGCAAACTAGATACCTTAATTAAGTGCTTTAGTTACACTGTCAAGGTTTTTTTTCCCTTCATTTTAATTTTTTTTTTTTTAGCTGTACTGGGGATTGAAACCAGGCACACTACCACCGAGCTACATCCCCAGACCTTTTTAATTTTTTTTATTTTGAAACAGGGCCTCCCTAAATTGCTGAGACTGGCCTTGAACTTGCAAACCCCTTGATTCAGCCTCTCAAGTGGCTGTAATTACAGGCATGCACCACTTCACCCAGCTTTACATTCTCAAGTTTTCAAATCATGGTAAAGTTGGAATCATTTTCCCCACTTTACATGTGAAAAAAATGAATCTTGATGAAATTAAGTAATTCATACAATTAGTAAGTTATAGAATTGGATTTTAAACTAACTCTGTACGAGTATAAAGCCTATACTCATTCTTTTTTATAATTTTTTTTTAGTTGTAGATGGACAGCATGCCTTTATTTTATTTGATTATTTTTGTATGCAGTGCTAAGGATCAAACACAGTGCCTCACCTGTGGTAGGCAAGCGCTCTGCCACTGAGCCCCAGCCCCAGCCCCACCTATACTCATTCTGTTATACCAACTTAATCTGTTAGTCTTTTAATTTTTCATATTACAGAATGAGAGTAAGTTTCATGGCCATTTTTCGTGTTGCTAGAATTCATGTTGTAATGTATTCTGAGTAGTTTAAAGGAAATTGGCACATTGATTTGAAAGATTATTTGCAGGACTTGGTAAAGTACTTTCTTTCTTTCTTTTTTTTTTTTTAGTTTTTATTTTAGTTGTGTATGGACACAATGCCTTTATTTTATTTATTTATTTTTATGTGGTGCTGAGGATTGAACCCAGTGCCTCACACGTGCTAAGCAAGCACTCTACCACTGAGCCACAACCCTAGCCTGGTAAAGTACTTTCAAAACATCTATTCTGAAAATGAATGAACTACGTTGCAAATTATTTTGTTCTTAGTGGTTTTCCACAGAATTCTGACAAAGTGAGTGGATTGCTTCCATTGGTGGTTGAGATATTTTACCTGATTCACAGAACTTTCTGAAGTGGGAACTGGAGGGGATTGCAGCTTTAAATCTAATTCTAAATATCTATTTGTAAAAAGAAATTAATGTGAAATTTGTAAGTAATGCCTAATACATTTTAACAGCAATTCCAACTTCCCTTCAACAAGTTTACCAAGGATTAAACTCAGAAGCACCTAACCACTGAGCCACAGCCTAGGCCTTTTTTTATGTTTTATTTAGAGATGGTTTCATTGAGTTGCTTAGGGCCTCACTAAATTGCTGAGCTAGCCTTCAACAGGCTAACCTCCTGTCTCAGCCTCCCAAGCTACTGGGATTATAGGTGTGCACCACTCTACCTGGCCCCTTTAACTTATTGGCATTTTTGTTATGAGATGATAATTAGATCAGAAGTCCCTTTTCTTCTACATCCTAACATGGGTACCAGGGTCTTCTGTCTGTTCAGCCCTGTTCCAGGTTCTCAGAGGAATCAAAGATCTCAGTCTTCTGGATGTTTTCCAGAAGACTTTATAGAAGTTAACAGTCGGCCTGATTTTAGGTTCTTTAGGAATCCTTAGAACACAATCAGTACATTCTGAACCTTTCCTGAAAATGTCTTGGGTTGCTCCTTCTAGTTCTGAGTCTTTTTTGGGGCTTTAACATTGTACTTGCTGTCTAATGTATGATTCTTGTGGAAAAAAACAAACCATAACAAATCTCCAAGTGTCTAGTATGAGAAAGACACAGTTAGTAAGGAGGTCCTTGTCCCTGAGTTTTCCAGATGGAAATCTAAGCTATTTTATCAATAGTACTGTATTACCTCCAACTTAGTACATATTAAAGGTGGTTTTTCCTGGTGGTTGGGGGAGGACCCCTGTGTCAAAAGCCACCTAGATTGCTTATTTAAAATGTAGGTTGGGAAGCTGAGAGGTGCAATAGCTATCCCAGACCTAATGAATCAGACCTTCAGAGCATGGAGCCCTGGAGCTTGTACTTATAATAGTTAGAGCCCAGGTAACTATGATTTATGTTAATGTCTGAGACTACTGTCTGTATTCAAGTTAATCTTTTTAGTAAGACACTATAAGTAGTTGGATTCTGCCATGTATGTCCATTTTAAGGGCACACATACAAACAAAGGAACTTGACGGGGATGTTTTTAAGTGGCAAAGTTGCTGGTTCTTCTAAATCTCTGAAGCTATTAAAATTGTTAGAATGCTTCTTATTTATTTTGGTGCTAAGATTGAACTAAGGACTTGATGCATGCTAAGCATGTGTTCTGCCACAGAGCTGCACCTTTAGAACTTAGGAATACTGCTTTTGCTGCTGTTTTGTTTTTATTTTTATTTTTGTACTGCCAATCAAACCCAGAGGCACTTTACCACTGAGCCACATCACCAGTCCTTTTTATTTTTTGAGATGGGTCTTGCTAGGTTGCTTAGGACCTCACTAAGTTGGTTGCGGAGGCTTACTTTGAACTTGTATTCCTCCTACTTCACTCTCTTGAGTTGCTGGGATCACAGGCAGGCACCACTGTGCCCATTGCCCTTTTTATTTTTTATTTTGAAATATGATCTTGCTAAGTTGCTTAGGACCTTGCTAAGTTGATGAGACTGGCCTGAAATGTTTGATACGCCTGCCTCAGTCTCCCCAGTCTCTGGGATGACAGGTGTGCCCCACAGTGCCAGTTTCTTTTTTCTTTTTCTTTTTTTTTTTTTTTAATGCTTTATTGGGGATTGAATTCAGGGCCTCACACATGCAAAGCAAGTGGTGGGCTACCCTGGTAGCCTTTTTTAAAATTTTATTTCGAGTCGGGGTCTCAGTAAGTTGCTCAGGCTGGCCATGAGTTTGCCATCCTGCCTCAGCCTCCCGTGAAGCTGGGATTATACGCATGGACCACCATACCTGAACCTAGGGATGCTTTCATTTTATTTATTTTAAAAAAATTTTTAGATGCTGGTGGACATTTATTTTATTCATTTATTTATATGTAATGCTGAGAATTGAACCCAGTGCCTCACATGCGAGGCAAGTGCTCTACCACTGAGCCACAACCCCATGGGATGCTTTTAATTGAGGCTCATTTCTCTCTCTCTCTTTCTCTCTCTCTCTCTCTCTCTCTCTCTCTCTCTCTCCAGGAAGAGATACATAATAACTAAAATGGAGTAGTTTAAAATTTGTTTTAATTTTCAAAGGTTTTTAAAACTCAGACCATAAATTGAGAATTTGAAGAATTTTCTTTTAATATGAAACCTGATAGTGACCCTGTTATTGTGTTAGCCATATCCTTTCCTCAACATTTTTAAGTTGCAAGGTACTTGCCATTGGTCCTTTCTGGGGGAAAGAAAAAAGCAGAATTTGAGGCAAATCTTTGGAATTTTTATCATCATCACACATTTGCATAGAGATATTGTATTACTCATTGTGGAAAATATTTATGCAGTGAATTCTATAGAATAAAAAGCACCCACGATAATAAAGGAGATAATTCCCTGTTCAGATCAGTGTTTTGGGCTGGGGATATAGCTCAGTTGGTAGAGTGCCTGCCTCTCATGCACAAGGCCCTGGGTTCAATCCCCAGCACCATGGTGGGTGGGGTGGGGAATCAGAGTTATTTAGTACTTAAAAGTTTGCATAGTGGCATATTCCTGTAATCCTTGCAAATAGGGAGGCTGAGGCGGTAGGATCACAAGTTCCAGATTAGTCTGAGCAAGTTAGTGAGGCCCCAATCATCTTGGCAAGACCCTGTCTCAAAATAAAAAATAAAAGGGGCAGGGATATAGTTCACTGGTAAAGCCCCCTTAGGTTCGATCCCTGTTACCTCCCCCAAAATAATTTTTGAATAAAATAGGGTGAAGACATAGTTCAGTGGTAGAGTATTTGCCTAGCATTCATGAGACTCTAGGTTTGATCCCCAGTACCACAATAAATAAATGAAATGAACAAAATAAAAAATTGAAAGTTGATATTCTTCATTAAAAAATAAATGAGATACCTCAACCCAGTTGGAGGGTCTGGTTCTTCTTAAGCTCAGCCCTAAGGTTAACTATTTTCACTTCCCACAGCAAGCCTTTTAATAAAAATAAATAAATAAAATTTAAAAATTACTGTACCTTTTTTTGTTACTATATATACATGTGTATGTACATATATACATGTGTATATACATATATACATATGTGTATATACATATTATATATATGCATGTGTGTGTATATATATATATTTTTTTCTTTTTTAGTTGTCAATGGACCTTTATTTTTATTTATTTATTTATTTATTTTTGGGGGGTGCTGGGGATCGAACCCAGGGCCTTGTGCTTTATATGTGGTGCTGAGAATCAAACCCAGTGCCTGATACATGCTAGGCTAGTGCTATAACCCCAGTTCTGTGTCTTTCTTTAAAAAGAAGAAGAAGAAGAAGAAACTGTATATGGTGGTATGTGTCTGTAATCCCAGCTATTTGGGAGGCTGAGTTTCATTTTCAAAGCCAGCCTCAGCAACTTAGTGAGACCATTTCAAAATAAAAAATAAAAGGGCTAGGTTGGGGATGTAGGTCAGTGGTAAAGTACCCCTGGATTCAATCCCCAATACAAAAAAAAGAAAAAAGAAAGGCCATATGTTCATAGAAAGACTTTATTTCATAGTTTTCTTTCTCATTTAAAATGGTAATTATGTTACATCCTCTTTCTTTGCTTATCAACTTGAAGTAGCAATAATTAAATTTATCTTTGAGAGCATAGGCCCCTAAGTATTTTCTAGGACGTCTTTTTAGACATGTGTAAAAGATATTGTTAGAACGTATCCTTCCATAAACCTTCCCCATAAAACTTAGTAAATTTAAAACTTGTACTTCTCATTAATATAATCAACTTCAACTTAGTGAGACCAGGTTTTGAAGTCACAGTGAACTGGTAAGAAATGTCATTGTTAACTTGTAAAGTTTTTAATATTTATTATACTGTTGCATCTACTTGGTATAACTCATTTGCTAATTTTATTTATTTGTTTGTTTGTTTGTTTGTTTATTTTTTGTGGTGCTGGGGATCGAACCCAGGGCCTTGTGCTTGTGAGGTGAGCACTCTACCAACTGAGCTATCTCCCCAGCCCTATTTATTTATTTTAAAGAAATTGTTAGGGAAGCCTAGCCTGGGTGGCACAAGCATGTAATCCCAGTGATTTGGGAGACTGAGGCAAGAGGATGGCAAGTTCCAGGACACCTCAGCAATTCAGTGAAACCCTGTCTCAAAAAGAAAAAGAAATGGTTAGGGAGGAGTCCCATGGGAGGTTTGACAGCAGGACTTTTAGGAAACATACAAAATCTATCTCAGACACAGGTTCTATTGGTATATTTGTTGTTTCCTGAAGGGTGAAGATCATTTATTTTCTACCAAATGTGTTAGATAGTGCTAGACACTAGGGCTATTGGGTGAACAAAATGGAAGAAGTTGCCACCTTAAAGGAGTTTAAAGTGGAGAGAGAGAAAAAGAGAGAGGTGGGGGCAGCGGGTATGTTCAGAGAGTCATTTCCTTAAAACTGTGCTGTAGGCTGTGAAGGAAGAGCGAGGATATTGTCTTTGACCAGGGACCCTATGCTATTCTGATGAAAATGACATTTAAACCAAAATTTGGAAGAAGAAAAGGAAATTAGGAACCTGAAGAGTAGAAGGAAGGATGTTGAGTGTTCATGGTTGAGGGATTAATGTATACAAAGAAATGAGGCAGGAAGGACCTAGTACCCTCATGAAACTGAAAGATGCCCAGGGTAAGTGGAACAGCACTAGTTGAAGAGAGAGTAGTAAAAATGAAATTACGTAGGTAAATTCAGTTTTGACCCTTTGAGGTTGGAGAAGTCAAGTTTAGTGGGTTCTAGCCAACTTTAAAAATAAAAATGAAATTAATTGAATACAAACATCAAGTGTATCATACTTAGTAAAGATAAAGACTTTACTATGTATGTTCCATGAAACTTGTGTTTCATTTACACACATATATGTATATAGTGGGTCTTGGGGTATTATTTAATCTTACCGTGGACTGAGTTTAAAAAGAAAATTTTAAAGCAGGGTTGTGTTGGTAATGTGAGGACTTTGGACTTTAGTCTGAGAGTAATAAGGCATTGAAGAATTTTAAGATGAATGAGGTATTCAGATTTGCCATTTTTGTTCTTAGAGAGACAGGGTCTCACTATCACTATTTTGCCCAGGCTGACCTTGAAATCCTAGGCACAAGCTATCCTGCTTAAATTCCTGAGATCTGAGGCTACATGCACAGTTTTTTAAATTTAATTTCCCTCCCCCCAGTACTAGGGATTGAACCCAGGGCCTGGCCCATGCTAGGAAAGCACTCTCCACTGAGTTACATCCCCAGTGCCCTCCCCCTTTTTTTTTTTTTTTAAACCACAGGGGTACCTAACCACTGAGCAATATCCCCAGCCTTTCATATATACATGCATATATATATATGTACATATATATGTATGTTAATATTTTTAGTTGTAGATGGACAAAATGACTTATTTTTTTTATGTAGTAGTGAGGATCGAACCCAGTGCCTCACATGTGCTAAGCAAGCGCTCTACCACTGAGTTATGACCCCAGATCCTTATATTTTATTTTGAGGCAGGGTCTTGCTAAGTTACTTAGAGCCTCACCAAGTTGCTGAGGCTTGCTTTTTGAACTTGTGATCCACCTGCCTCAGCCTCCCGAGCCTCTGGGATTACAGACATTTGTCACACTGTACCTGTCTTCAATTCCCTTTTTTTAAATTAAATTTAATTTTTTTTTAAAATTTTGAGACAAAGTCTTCCTAAGTTGCCCAGTTTGTCCTTAAATTTGCCATCATCCTGCTTCATCCTCCCAATAATTAGTATTATAAATATGTGCCACCATACCTGATTTGCCTTTTTGGAAGCTCACCTAGGCTACTTCATGGAGAGTATTATGGAGAGGGGAATCTAGTTGGTTGATAAAGGAGTCCAGGTGAGAGATGATGGAGAACCTAAGTATCACTAGAATGTGAGCTCCAAGGGGGTAAATATATTTGTTCACTGCAATATCTCCGGCACCTGGAACAGTACAGTACTTGTAGCAGGCACCCTGTTGATACCATTGAATGAAGAAGTACCTGGAGTCGTAAGTTAGTTATACAGATGACTTGGTGGAATCAGCTAGACGTTATCTTCAATATGTAGAACTGAGAGGACTTGACTGGAATGGTGGGATAAGAGGGGATGGCATGAAACAGGAAACTTGGAGAACAGTCTAATTTAGAGTGAACTCCATGAATTTATTCTTGGATATGTAGAGTTTAAGTATGTGAGATATACAAGTAGAGATATCAGGTAGGTAGTTGAAAATAATGTCTGCCTGACACAAAAGTAGGCACTTAATAAATCTTCAAGTAATCAAATGCTGCTTGGCATATCCATGATAGACGATTCCTAACATAGTTACAGTGGGATTACTTATAGAAATAAGGGATATTATGATTTTGAGGGTTCTTACCTCAGCCTCTCTACTATAATACTTTTTCATATACTTTCTTTAGTTAGCAAGTATATTAGGAAACAGAACTAAGTTAAAACAAGTGCTGGGTATGGTGTCACATGCCTATAATCCCAGTAGCTCTGGAAGCTGAGGCAGATGGATCGCAAATTCAAAGTCAGCCTTAGCAACTTAGTGAGGCCCTAAGCAACTCAGAGAGACCCTGTTTCAAAATAAAAAGGGCCGGAGATGTTGCTCAGTGGTTAAGCGCCCCGGGTTCAATCTACAGTACTCCCCCCACCAAAAAAAAGAAAAAAAAGAAAAGAACAAATGACAGTAATGGATTCTCTGCCTATTATTATAATTTTTTAAAAATTTTTATTTATTCATTTTTTTTGGGTGCTGGGGATTGAACCCAGGGCCTTGTGCTTGCAAGGCAAGCACTCTACCTACTGAGCTATATCCCTATCCCTATTATTATTATTATTACTACTACTACTACTATTATTATTATTATCATCATATGAAAGGGTTGTTAGACTTCCCCTTTGGAATTACTACTTAGAAGGGTTTTTGTGTGTTCATTATTTTGTTATGTTTCTTTTATTATTATTTTTATTAAAAATAGTATGTGTTTGTTGAAACAGTTCTAACAATACAGAAATACCTCCTTCTGCCACATAATGACTCCCTCTCTTACTCATGAAAATTAACCAGTGTTCACTGGTTTAATCATGCTCCTCTAATAGTTTTTATGTGAAAAGAATACAAATAAACATCTCATTTTAAACTCTCTGAATTATTATTCTTTTCTCAGCACCTCTCAAGTCTTCCCACTTATATCTCTGTCCCTGTAACTACTTATTTTGTCCAGACCACTACCCACTCTGCTGAGACTGCTATGTGTTCTTTCTGATTCCTCTCTGCACTTGCACCCTGGCCCCTAGTTTGTTCATCTGCCTGCCAGAGTGCTCTGTTAAAAAACCTTGGTGAATAGGGTTACTCCTCTGCTTCAGATTATTTGAATATTTCCTACTGCCTTCAAACAATAGTCATGTTCTTGACCTTGCTTTGTAAATCTGAAAATGATGTTGTTTCTTCTTCCTCTAACTCATCTCTCTTCCATTCTCCCTGTGCTTGCTAAGCTTCAGTTGCACTGCTTCTCTTTCAGTTCTTTGAGTCAGCTATTATCAGTTTCAGAGCCTTAGCTGTCCCATCTGGAGGTGTCTGTCCAGAACACTACACCCTGTTTTCCTCTCTCAAGATTTTAGTCTGCGCCTAAGTGCCATTACTTCATAGAAGTCTCCTCTACACCTCATACTGCACCACCTATTGCAGATAAGCACCCTACTTACTTTTTTACTTCCTTCTTACCACCTAGCTTTATCTGTAATTTATTATTTCTCATTTTATTGTCTGTCTCCCACACTTGATTTTAAATTAAGGATTCATGTATCTTTTCTTCCCTACTGTCTATACAGTGCTTGGTACACAGTGGGTACTAGTTAGTAATAAGCTGACCATCTGCCCTAGTTTTCCTGGATTGAGGAGTTTTCCAGGATGTCAGGACTTTTAGTGCTGAAACCAGGATAGTCCTGGGTAAACCAGGATGTTTGGTCTCCCTAGCTGGTAATTAATTTTATTTATTTATTTATTTATTTATTTATTTATTTAGTAGTGGTATTTGGGATTAAACCCAGGGGCATTGTACCCCTGAACTGTATCCCCAGACCTTTTTAATTTTTATTTGCCCAGCCTGGCCTCAAACTTATTTCTCAGCCTCCTGAGTCACTGGAATTAACAGGCATGCATCACTGTGCCTGGCTTATTAGTTATATTCATTGGAATACTAAGTGAAAAAGAACTTTGCATGTCATTAGTTATAACAGTTCTTAAATTTTATTCATATGGACTTTTATTCTCCTTTTCTTGCTTTCTTTTAGGGTTCCAGTTTTGGCTGTCTAGTTTAAATGTGGCTTTTAAGCAGTGTTAATGAAACTACTCTAGATGCCAGATGTGGCATCTGTACACATCTATACTTATAAAAAGTAGGGCCCTGGCATTACTTTAAGCAGATCTTTAGTTCAACTTGAATTTGATATATCATGTAGACACCCACACTTGTTTCCCATAAAGTAATATCAAGGTAAGTAGGAAGGGATAAGATGGAAGGTTGTTTCGTTTGTTTGTTATTTCCACAATCCCAGAGTGCTGGGACTTGAACCCAGGCCTCCAGCATGAGAGTCAGGAACTCTACGACATGAGCTAAATGGCCTGCACTAGGAAGGGATAAGATGAAATACACACAGGTATAGTAGTGAGAGAGATCCTCTGGACAAAAGAAATGTGTCTCAGCCAGTATAGCCCAGTGGAGTAGGCTGTGGGAGAATGTTATACATTGATCTACCCCTTGTGCATGGGCCAGTTTCAGATTGGCTTTTTTTAGTACAAGTATTGGATAGATCTTTCCTAACAGATATCTTCATGTGTGTATTATAAAGATCTTTCAGTTGCACATTGGTTTGCCTAGCGCATTTAGTAGTCTATAGAAGTCTGAAATATGAAGAGTAGCCTTGCCAGGAATTCCCCTAGTAGCTTCCTGTGTAGTTCTCTAGATGTGGAATGGATATCTTTCAGATTGTTAAGAAGGTTTTTGTAGCTGAGTGTGGTGTGGTGCATACCTGTAATCCCAGCTGCTTGGGAGGCTGAGGCAGGAGAAGGCTGAGTTCAAGGCCAACCTAGGCAATTTAACAGAATCCTGTTTCAAAACAAAAAGGGCAGGCAGCCACCACACCTGGCTAGTTACAGTAACTTTTTTATTTTTAATTTTTTTGGTGGTACTGGTGATTGAAACCAGGGGTGCTGTACTACTGAACTATATCCCCAGCCCTTTTTAAAATTTCTAAATTTTGAGACAGGGTCCCACTGAGTTTTTAAGACTGACCTCAAATTTGTGATCCTCCTGCCTTAGCCTCCCAAATTGTTGGAATTACAGGCCTGGGCCACCAGGAGCCAGGCTTAGTTACAGTAACTTTTAACAATGTCTGTTACATGTCATAGTTAATGTTTCAGGAAAGGATTTGATTGGGAACTGTATTAGTCAGGTTTTCATTACTATAACAAAGCAGGCTATTTTATAAAAAGAAAAGGTTTATTCAGCTTGTAATCTTGGAAGCTGAAAGTCCAAACAACATGGCATGAGTTCTGGCTACATCACATGGTGAGAGCACATATGTATCACTATATATATGTTTCTCTCCCTCTCCTTATAAAACCACCAGGATTCAATTATAGGGGTTACACCTAAATGACCTAATAACATTCCCAAAGCTCCAACACCAGGCACTGCCATAGTCTGATTAAGTTTCTCTCCTCTCTCTCTTTAAGGTACTGTGGATTGAAGCCAGGGCCTTGTGCATGGTAGGCAAGCATTGTACTGGAGCATTCACTGGAACTAATACCCCAGCCCAAGGAGATCTACCTTCTTAATACCATTAAATAAGACTTTGAGGATTAAACTGCATGAGTTCAGGACTATAAACCATATTCAAACTATACCAACATTGTATCTAAAACTTTGTTATAATGAGTTGGTATTAAAACAGGAATTCCAGAGCATTTGTGAACCTGAGGGATCAGGGTAGAGATTACTTGCCAAAAGTCTTTCTAAAGTTTATAAATTTGCATTAAGGTAATATGGGGGGAAAAGGTTGCACCACATAATCCAGCAATCTCACACCTAGCTATTTACGCAAGAGAAATAAAATCTTATATGCTTAAAAAACAAACAAACTGTATATGAACATAAAATTGCCCTGCAATGGAAACAAATCAAATGTTTTTCAGTTGGCAAGTGGATAAACATACTGTGGTATATCTATTCAAGTATATCTATTCAAGCCCATCTATGTGACAGTTTATAATAGGAAATTAATAGGGACAGAAGTCTGTAATTGAGTCTATAGAGTTTCCAGGGGAAGATGAGAGGAGTATAAGAAAAATAAGGGGCATGATGGAGTATAAGGAATTGGGGTGGGGGGTAAGCAGGTATGATGATAGTACTGCCTATATTTTGATTGTGGTAATGATTAAACTATATTCAATCTCATAAAATCATGTTAGAAAGGATAAAACATATTGTATGTAAATTATACCTCAAGCTTGAAAAGACTGTAAATAGGGGCTGGGGTCGCAACTCCAGTGGTAGAGTGCTTGCCTTGCATGCCTGAGGCACTGGGTTCTATCCTCAGCACCACACAAATAAAATGAAGGTATTGTATCCATCTACAACTAAAAATTAAAAAAAAAATTATTAACATGCAAATATTGCTATAATTTTCTTTTGGTCTATATGAGTTATTGTTTTGGTGTGAAAGAGTGTTCTTGTGATGTCTATGTTTCAGGAAGTTAATGTGCTAACTCTCCAATGAAATAAGAATAGTAGTTTTGTGAATACTTATGAAGAAGAGAGTATCAGCTGTTTAATCTGAGAAGGTCATTTTCTGGCCAAGGAAGGAGACTACTCCTAAAATAGAAAGAGACTAGAAGAAGAAAGCAGATACTTTGCAGTAGTCTATTATTTTAAAATCTATTTTGGCACTTGACTTACAGTTGTATAGCATTGTCATCATCAAGGAATACTACTAGTAGTATGTATTTGCTGTGCTTTCTCTTTTTTGGCACAGGTTTTAGTCTAGTAAATCATGACTAAATTATGAGCCAGAATTCTATCTGCCCAGGTTCAAATCCTGGGCCTCATGTATTAGCTGTGTTACTAAGTTACATAGCTTTAGGTACTTAACCTCCTTCCTGTGCCTTAGCTTCTTTATCTTTCTTTCCCCCCTTCTCCTGTACTAGAGATTGAACCCAGGTGTACTTTGCCATGAATTACATCTCAGCTTTTTTCTCTTTTAATTACTCCATGAACATTTTCTTTTCTTTTCTTTTTCTTTTTTTTTTTTTTTTTTTTTTTTTGTTTAATTTTTTGTTGTTGTTGTAGATGGATACAATACCTTTATATTATTTATTTATTTTTTTTTTATGTGGTGCTGAGGATGGAAACCAGGGCCTCACACATGGTAGGCAAGCGCTTTACCACTGAGCCACATTCCAGCCCTTTTAATTTTTTTTATTTTGAGACAGGGTCTGCCAAAGATGCTCAAGCTGGCCTTAATTTGTGATCCTCCTGCCTCAGCCTCAGGACTTGGTGGTGTCATAGGTGTGCACCACCTCACCAGATGAATTTTTCTTATTATTTTTCCCAGTCCTGGGGATTGAACCCAGGGATTCTTTATCACAAAGTCTATACCCCCAGCACTTTATTTATTTTGGTACTGGGAATTGAATCCAAAGGTGCTTTACCTCTGAGCTATATTCCTAGTGCTTTTTATTTTTATTTTTTAAATATTTTTTAGTTGTCAGTGGATCTTTTATTTATTTATATGGGGTGGTGAGTATTGAACCCAGGGCCTCACACATGCCAGGCAGGTGCCACAACTCCAGCCCTCCTTTTTTTTTTTTATGTTATTTTTATCTTGAGACAGGGTCTCACTAAGTTGCTAGAGTCTTGCTGAATTGCTGAGGCTGACCTTGAAGTTGTGCTCCTTCTGTCTCATCCTTTGGAGACACTGGCATTATAGGCATGTGCCACCATGCCCAGCTATTTTAAAATTTTATATGGTACTGGGGATTGAACCCAAGGGTACTCTGTCCCAACCCTTTTTAAAGTTTTTTATTTTATTTTTTGAGACAGGGCTTCAAGTTGTAGAGTTGTAGAGGCTGGCTTCAAAGTTGCAATCCATCTGCCTCAGTCTCCCAAATTACAGGCATGCTCCACTAACCTGGCCCTTTTTATTTTATTTTGTGACAAGGTTTTGCTAAATTGCCCAGGCAGGGCTTGAACTTGTGATCTTCTTGTCTTAGCCTCTGAGTCACTTGGATTACAAGTGTGCTTCACCAGCAGCTTTTTAATCTTTAAATGGGGACGATGACAACACTTATCATGGGTTGTGAGTAGTAAAATGTCAGATGCTGAGAAAAGTGCCTTACATATAGGAAGAATAGTATAATTGTGGGTTGGTATTGGTATTAGCAGAGAGCAGGACTAGTAACCCTGTTTTGCGTTTTTGAGTCACAGAAGTGAGTAGGGGAAAAGTAATGAGATAGGGAAGCCATGTGGCAGAGCAGATTCTGTTGTAGCCATGACTTTCTCCCAGGCATTTTCCTTTCCTTCTAATCTCACTTAAGTCACCAGGACAAACCAGAAGTAGTGAATTGGGGTGTTGGGGTTGTCAAATTAGAATTCTGATATAATGACTAGCACACTACTGCTCATTGTTAAGCCCTAGATTAAGCACCAGAACTATACAAATCTCTCTCTCTCTCTCTCTCTCTCTTTTTTGGGTGCTGGGGATAGAACCCAGGGCCTTGTGCTTACAAGGCAAGCACTCTACCAACTGAGCTATCTCCCCAGCCTCTCTCTCTCTCTCTCTCTTGAAAAAAAAAAAAAAAAAAAAAAAAAAAATATATATATATATATATATATATATATTTTGCTAATTGAACCCAGGGATGCTCTACGACAAAGCTGCTTAGCTTTTTTAAATTTTTTTTTTACAATTTTGAGACAGGGTTTCACAAAGTTGTTGAGGCTATCCTTGAATTTGCAATCCTCTTGCCTTAGCCTCCAGAGTCACTGGGATTATAGGCATGTGCCACTGGGCCCAGACAGAAATATACACATTTTTTTTTTCTGGCTTAAGCATTCAGAATATAAAATGATCTCAGAAATGTATAGTTGATGAGCTTTTTCTTTTATCTTTCTCTTTTTTCTTCCTTATTTATTTTTTATTTATCTTTTGGATAAGAGGGAGATTGATTCCCAACATACTCTACTGCAGAGCTGCATTCCTAGCCTGTTTTTATTTCTTATTTTGAGACAGGGTCTTGCTAAGTTGCTGAGGCTGGCTGTGAACTTGCCAACCTCCTGAGTGGTTGTGATAACAGGCATGTGCCATTGCATCTAGCTGTAAACTTTTTTACAACAGCTCCACAAACACCCATTTACATAAAATATAATACAAAGGATCCTTTGAGTATTAGCTGTATCCCAGGTAAAACAACAAGCAAATTACCTATGTAAATAGTTCTTATCAGTCCCTGAGAATCAGTACTTTTGTAGTTTAGAGAGAAATCAGTGACAATTTGGAGTAGCTCTCAGTTCAGTTTTCTGTTTCAGACATACATTTCCCATGAAGGAGGGGGCAGATTTTGAAAACATTTCTTTAGCACCTAGTAATACTGGCATTCAGTTCATTCGTGTGTTAAAAAACGTTCTCGTGATGATATCCTTCAGTGGAAAGCACAAAGATGTAGAAGAGATGTAGAGAATGTGGGCTATTTATTTTTTGGTACTAGGGATTGAACCCAGGGGCACTCAACCACTGAGCCGCATCCACAGCCCTTTTTATTTTTTATTTTGAAACAGGGTTTCTTTAAGTTGCTTCGAATCTCACTAAGTTGCTAAAGCTGGCTTTGAACTTGTGATCCTCTTGCCTCAGCTTCCAGAGTCATTAGGATCACAGGTGTTTGCCCCCATGCCCAGCCATTTTATTGTTCCTTCTCTATTGAGCAGAACTGATGTGACTGTTTCTGCCCTATTAGGAGCTATTGTCCCTGGCAAAGCGGAAGCGCAGTGACTCTGAGGAGAAGGAGCCGCCTGTGAGTCAGCCTGCAGCATCGTCAGACTCAGAGACATCTGACAGTGATGATGAGGTGGGTGTCAAGGGGCTAGGCCTCTGGGACCAGTGGATATTTGATAGGGTCTCTGAGTTGGTGAATCCTGGTGGCCTTGTTTCCTTATTTTAAGACCTAATAACCTCATGACTATATTAATTAGCTTGAATTAGCCAAGCCACAAGGTAAACATTTACCAGAAAAAGAAAGAAAAACAAGGGCTTAATAGCCTAAGATCTATGAAAACTTTTTAGGGAAAGAAAATTGTGTAAGGTAAACTCCGAATTGTCATATTCATTATATTGCTAGTGGCCTAGTGGGTACCTCTGTGAGACATTCTTGGTCATTTGTTCATTTCTTTCTAGCTTTATTGCAAAATAATGACCAAAACAAATTGTCATCTTTTCTCCTTTCTGTTCTTTTGGGGGGGGATTATCTTTTAAATCCTACTTTCATGTTAGAAAAGAAATTCTTTTAAGAATGCCATATTTTAGTGAGAAATACTTCAGTGAGACATAAAAATTTCTTTGGTAAGATTGATGTGATATCTCTCAGAGTGATGATGTTAACTTTAAAAAACAAATATCTAGCTGTTCCTTGTCTGAACCAATATGACTTTCCCAAATTGCCCACCAGTAAAGAAAGACCCTTAAAGATCCAGAATCTGAATGGAAGGTGCAGTGAGAAGAAAGATGTTGAAACACTCCAGACATGTTCCTCATTTGATTTAAAGTACTTTTTCCCTCTTAGTCATTTCCTAGAGAGAGTTATACCAGTTCTGTTTATCTTTTAACAGACCATCTTTTTATCTTTATCTTTTTATTTGGTACTACAGATTGAACCCAGAGCCTCACACATACTGGGTAAATGCTCAGTCTCTAAGGTATATTCCCACCTCTTCTTAAAATTTTATTTTGAAATAGGGTCTCAGTAAATTGCCCAGGCTGGCCTAAAACTTGTGAGCCTTCTGGGATTACAGGTATGGACCACCAAGGCAGGCTAGAAAAATACTTTTTTTTTTTTTTTTTGTACTGGTATTAAACCCAGGGGCTCTCAATCACTGAGCAACATCCCCAGCCCTTTTTATTTTTTTGAGATAGGGTCTTGCTAAGTTGTTAAGACTGACCTGAAACTTGTGCTCTTCTTGCTTTAGCCTTCTGAGTTGCTGGAATTGCAGGTGTGTGCCTAGGAAAATATTTTTTTAAAAACTTTTATTTATTTATTTATTTTCATTAATTTTTTTACAGTGATAAATATGCTTTTAAAAATTCTTTTTATACATGTATATAGGGTAATGATGTCTGTCTCACAATCTACCGTCCTTTCCCTCCCCACCCACCCCACCCCTCCCCTCACTCCCCGCTACTTCCCCTCTGTACAATCCAAAGTTCCTTCATTCTTCCCTGCCCACCCCCCATTACAAATCAGCATCCGCTTTTCAGAGAAAACATTTGGCCTTTGTTTTTTGGGGATTGGCTTATTTCACATAGCATGAAACGCTTCAGTTCCATCCATTTACCTGCAAATGCCATAATTTCATTCTTCTTTAAGACTGAGTAATATTCCTTTGTGTATATATACCACATTTCTAGGAAAATATTTTTAACAGTAAAAGTATGTTTATTTAATGTCATGAAATTTAATTAACAGCTGAACAGTATTTACCAGTACCTTGAATTGCAGATTGGGAATGTTTGCATTCTGATTGACTATAGTGATATTCTCTTAGTCTTAAAGAATTTGCTAAAATTACTTTCTATAGTAAGGAGTAGGGAATGTTTATTCTTTTGCTTATTTTCAGTGGAGGACCTATAATTCCCTTCAAATTAATAAAATAACTTATTAGAAAAGCAGTAGGGTCTATGATGTAATTTGCTTTTGGTTTGGCTATTTTCTTTTTTTAAATGCACAGAGAATACAGGAAAATCTTGAAATAATTTCAACTGTTCTTGCATCTACTTCTAATTTTCACATTCAGTAGTCAACTGCTGTGGCTCTTCCTTCCTTTTCTGTATTCTGTTAAGTTTTAATCTTTGCTATGTCTATAATACCCTGTATTGTATTTGTGGTCTTTACAGTTCCTTAACGTGAGTAGTAGAACTATACTTGGAACTCTCATTCTCCAAATTCCTATTGTTGGGTCAGAGTCCTGAGTATATAGTTATTGCCCGATTCCTTTTCTGTCTTTTCAGATAGATCCTTACTCTGTTCAAACTGAGCTCAATCATTCCTCCTGCTTCAGCCTCTGAAGTAGCTGGGACTAGAGGCATGTGTCACCAATATTGGCTTTCCCTTTATCTTTCTTTTTTTCTGTTGGTAACAGGGATTGAACCCAGGGGCAATCAACCACTAAGCCACATCCCCAGTTCTTTTTTATATTTTATTTGGAGACAGGGTCTTGCTGAGTTGCTTAGGGCCTCATTTAGTTACTGAGGCTGACTTTGAACTTGTGAACCTCCTGCCTGATCCTCCTGAGGTGCTGGGATTATAGGTGTGCACCACTACATCTGGCCCCTTCATCTTTTTATTTATTTTTATCGTACTGGGGTTTGAACTGAGGGGTGAAGCTTTTTACAACTGAGCTAGACTCCCAGCCCTTTTATTTATTTATTCATTCTTTTTTTTTTTTTTTTTTGCAATACTAGGGATTGAACCTAGGGCTTCATATTTGCTAGGCAAGTTCTATATCCCCAGCCTGGACTTATGTTCCTCCTTCCTCAACTACCAGAGTAGCTGGGATCACAAGCTTGTGCCACTGTGCCCAGCTCCCTTCATGCTTTTTAATTGTTTCTGTTAAAAGAGTAGTGTGTGTATGTGTGTCACCTCCACATTAGAGGAGCCCAAAATTTGTTTTAGAGTAGAGCTGTTGTCCCTAAAAATCAGTTTAGAGTTTCTTTTGTTGCTTCCAGCAACTTGTCAGTAAGTCTTCACCTTAGATTACTTCTTAGTTGTTGATGTATTTAAAGGAGGAAAAAAGCTAACAGGTTGGCTACACCTGCCCATCAGGGAATGAAAATGTAAGTGACTTAGCCCCTAAAGGTTCTTAGCTCTTCTGCTGCCTCCAGGCCCACAGGTTTGTTGTAGTTCTACTCTGCTCCACCCCAAGAATAGCAGCCTCTGTATTAAAGGCCATTCTAAAGATCATCTCTCTCTGGCTCTGGCTACTACTAGCTTATTAGCACAGAGCATTTCAGAGTTAGAACAAATATTTCATTGTTTTGGATAGTTAAAGAAAATAATTTAACTGCTTGGGAGGCTGAGGCAGGAGAGTCAAGAGTTTGAGTCTACCCTGAGCAACTTAGAGAGACCTTCTCAAAAATAATAAGAAGGGCTGGGGATGTAGCTCACTGGTAGAGCACTTGCCTAGCATGTACAAGGCTGTGGGTTTAATCCCAAGAACCTCAAAAAAAAAAAAAAAGGGCCAGGGATGTGGCTTAGCGGTAGACTGCTTGCCTGGTATGCATGAGGCCCTGATTTTAATCCTCAGCACCAGAAGAAAGAGAAAAAAAAAAAAACGGAGGAGAAAGAAGAAGGAAAGAAAGAAAAAGGAAAATAAAACCTTTTTTTTTAAAGAAAAATCCTACTGATCCTACACTAGAACTCAGTGGTATTACCATGAACTCAAATTATGGCTGCTATAGGCTTTTTAGGATGGTGGGGGACTTCTGAGAGATCTTTAGGATATAAAATTTGAGGTATCAGCTCTTGCCTTTTTTCCTCTTTCATAATGAATATTCAGACATCTGTCTGTGGGGGAAAAATACATACTGAAGTTAGTGTACTGTGTTGTCTCATTCTGCTTTGGTTTTTAATCTTTATTACCTGTAAATTATTTTAGAAATTTGGTTGTTAAAGTGACCATCCTCAGTCAGATGGAGCCTGCTTGTGCCAGAAGCTATTCTGGAGTTTTTTAAAGTATGCCATCTTTAGTTTTTACATTAGTGAGCTGTGTCTATAGATATAAAGAATTGTGTTGGCCGCCTCAGATTTGCTAGGACAGAAAATTGGCCAAGAACAACTAGTCAAAAAGTTAATGGGGCTGGGATTGTAGCTCAGTGGTAGAGTGCTTGCCTTGCATGTGTAAGGCACTGGATTCAATCCTCAGCACCACATAAAAAATAAATAAATACATAAAATAAAGGCATTGTGTCTATCTACAACTAAAAATAAAAATAATAAAGTTAATGGGGGTGCTGGGGTTGTGGCTTAGTGGTAGAGTGCTTACCTAGCATGTGTGAGGCCCTGAGTTCCATCCTCAGCATAAAGTTATTGTGTCCATCTACAACTAAAACAAAATATTTTAAAAAGAAGTTAATGGGTTAGTGTGTTACATGGAGAAATTTTAGAACAAGATAACAGCAAGCTAACTGATGGGAGGAGGTAAAAACAGAAGCTATGAAAATTTCCTATATAGAAAAAAGTGTGTACTGCAATAGTCATTAAGTCCAGTTAATGAGAGAATAAGTAGATGTTTCATGTATAGGGTCTTTGCAGAATTGGGCAAAACCCCCAAAGTTTAGTGACAGAGAATATGCTTGTGTATTATTTTTGGTAAATCAGTTATTCTTAGTGATTCTTGAGGTATATTTAAAAGTAAGCAAGATTCTTTTTGTAATAATAGAGTCTATGTGAACCAAGCCTGGGAAAATGTGAAGTACACACCTCTTGCGGAAGGTTATAAAGAGGAGCTGGAGCATATAGAAATAGATAGCTGCCAGCTAGATAAGAAGGAAACCTAAATTTCCCCTTGTTATGAGTAAACAGCACTTTGGATTAAAAAAAAAAAAAAAAAAACAAAAAACCAAAAAACAAAAACTAACAATAAAAAAACTTTTTTTGTTGTTGAGAATGGAATATAACTATATTAGTCAAAGTAAAGAAACTGTTATCTAATACCCTCTATGTAAGGTATTTTAAAAGCTTCATATTTAGTCTTGTTTTTAATATTTTTGAAAAATAAAAGGATTTGGCCCAGCCTTATAGTTCATCACTTGTCACACCTGTTTGTTCTTCCCTAGAACATCTCCCAGCCTTCGCTGTTTGTACCTCTACTTGCCTCTTCGAAGACTGGATTTCTTCTTGCTATTCCTGTATTTCATTTTTTTCTACTTTCTTTCTTTCTGAAGCTTCTTCCTTCTCTTTCTCATCTCTCATCTGGTCTTTCAGGCTCTCCCAGTTTGATTTACTTTTGCAGCTATTCACACTCTGTAATCTCTTGCTGACTCAAGTGTATTTATTAATAGGAAAAGATTAATAGAACACTCTGAGAAAGATACAACTTTTACTTGTAAATTTATTTAGAAAAAACTTTTCCAGGAAGTTGACTTGATATCAAAGAGCGTGATACATAAGAGATAATACATACTTAACCACGTGCTTGCATTCAAGATCTTTACTCTTCAGCCAGGTGCAGTGGCACACATGTAATCCCAGCAACTCGGCTGACTGAGGCAGGAGATTGCCAAGTTCCAGGTCAGCCTGAGCAATTTAACAAGACCTTGTCTCAAAATAAAAATAAAAATAGAGTGGCCCTTGGTTTGATCCCAAGTACAAAAGAAAAGAAAAAAGACCTTCACTGCTTTGCTGATGTTTTCCTGTTTGTACATTGGTTTAGTAAACTTTTCATATTATATATACCTCTAGAACAAGATTTTCCACATAGATGAATTCCAATACTAAAACTAAACTCTTGAAAGTTTAAAATATGAGATGCTATATTTGAAATTTTTTTTTTATTTTATGTAGTAGCTTTTCTGGTTGAAATTTAAAACAACTATGAATGGCAGTTTTATTTTTTGTTGTTTGTACTGGGGATTGAACCCAGGTGTATTTTACCACTGAGTCACATCCCCCGCCCTTTTTACTTTTTATTTTGAGACAAGGCCTCACTAAGTTGCTGAGGTTGGCCTCGAACTTGGAATCTTCCTGTCTCAGCCTCCTGAGCTGCTGGGATTACAGGTGTGCGCCACCATACCGGGCCGAATGGCAGTTCTTGTACTGGGAAAGAATGCCTTCCAAAATATCAAGCTGTGTGGTACTGCTTTTTATAGCTTTTCTTTCTCCAGTACTGTAGGTAAGAAGTGCTCATCTCCTGGTAACCTACTTCCGGCTTCCTGCATGTGATCTGCTCTGGGGTCAGGAAAACAAGAGGACCTGGTAGAATTTAGATTGGAATGTATTGCTTCAGTACTTGAACTTAGTGATAGCTATTTGAATTGCTCATAAGCCTTATTTTATACAGTACTTTTAGGCTTTTGGTGAGGTAGAAACTGTACAGTAGCATATTTATCTAGACACAGTTAAAATCTCAACCAAAGAATTTGAAATAATGAAGTGATTTTCATGGACCATTTGCTCAAATTTGTTTACAACAAATTCTGACACATTCTCAAGGGGAATATAATATTAATTATATTTTACATTTCTTCGTTATCTTTTCAGGTTTTTTTTTTTTGTTTGTTTGTTTTTTGGTTGTTGGTGGTTTTGTTTTTTTTTTTTTTTTGGTTGTTGTTTTTTTTTTTTTTTTTTTTTTTTTGGTCCTGGGGATTTAACCCAGGGCACTCTACCACTGCACCACATCTCCAACCCTTTTTAAATTTTTTTTATTTTTTTTTATTTTTAAATTTGAGTCAGGGTCTCTTTAAGCTGCTTAGGCCCTTGCTAAGTTACTGAGGATGGCCTTGAAATTGTGATCCTCCTGCATCAGCCTCCTAAGTAGCTGGGTTTACAGGTGTGTGACACTGCACCTGGCTCATTTCACTTATAAATTCAATTCAGAGTAACTGGGTAGAAATTATTTCTACTCTTCTAAAACATAGGAATATGGATATTCCTCACCCCTTAGAGATAAATCTTGAAGTATTTGATTTTCTGCTTCCAGGATGCTCATTGTACTCAGGATCTCAATGCCACCCAAGTCCAAAGGCAACCACTTTGTTTTGTTTTTATTCTTTTTAGATATACATGATATTTGAGTGCACTTTGACAAATTATGCATACATGGATTTTAACTTATTCTAGTTAGGATCACGTTTTTATGTTTGTAATAATGTGGAGTTTCACTGGTGGTGTATTTCATATATGAACACAGGAAAGTTATGTCCAATTCATTCTTTCTTATTCCCATCCCCTAACCCCAAAGGCAACACTTTTATCCCATGTTCCATCCCGTTTTATCTGAGTACCAGGAAAGACAGCAACTTCTAAGAATAGGGACTACTTTGTAATATCCCCATACACTCAGGGTGACACAGAGTTTTGTAGCACATACCTTCCTGTATCATTAGATAATTACTGTCCATTAGAATATCTGTTATATTAAAGAGGGTCAAACAGCTAATCTGTTTGTTTATTAGATAACAAAACATCTTCCAGGTTCTATTTTATGTTTTCCTTACTTCTTATTTACATAATACTTGTCTGGTGTTGTGTGAAGCTTGCATACATTTATGCTTAGGAAAGCAGAATGTCAATGTGTCTAATACCCTTTCCCAGGTGGGTTTGTTTGTTTTGGTACCGGGGATTGAAATCAGGGGCACTTGACCACTGAGCCACACCCTCAGCCCTATTTTGTATTTTATTTAGAGATCATCTCATTGAGTTGCTTAGTGCCTTGCCATTGCTGAGGCTGGCTTTGAACTGGAAATCCTCCTGCCTCAGCTTCTGGAGCTGCTGGGATTACAGGCATGTGCCACCATACCTTGCCCCAGTGTTTTTTGAACAACTCTTTAGGGGATGCTCTGGCCTCTGTCCTGGAATTCAGATGCAGACCAGTGTGGCACTCTGTTCTCATTCTCACTTTTTAAAAAATTTGTTAATTTTCTTTTTAGTTGTCAGTGGACCTTTATTTGAATTATTTATATGTGATGCTGAGAATCTAACCCAGGGCCTCATGCATGCTAGGCAAGTGCTCCACCACTGAACTACGACCCCAGCATTCTCACCTTTTAAGGTTACAACAGAGTTGCCTATTGGTACAGCCCACAAATTTTAAAATGCTCTGTCATTTTCTCTGCTCCCTCCTAGTTGGAGAGAGCACATGAGCATTCTTTTAATTCTGTTTTTTACTCTTTAGATTCCATTTACTACCATACTCTGGCAATGAAAGAAATCATATTCCCACTGTCTTAGAGTCATGAGAATAAGACTTTTGCAAGACTCTGTGCTCTTAGAAGAAGAGGTATTGGGCAAGTATTTAAAATTTGTGATTAGACCAAAAACAATTCAGGAATTTCTGGTTTACAAAATGTAAAATATTACAACCGTGATTTATTCTCCAAGTAGGAAAAAAAACTAAGGATAATTATTGGGACCCATTCGAGTCTCTTTCTTGGAATTATATAAGAATAATAGGGCTGGGGAGATAGCTCAGTCGGTAGAGTGCTTGCCTTGCAAACACAAAGCCCTGGGTTCGATCCCCAGCACCGCAAAAAAAAAAAAAAATAATAATAATAATAATAAGACTCACCTCTATATTGCAAGCAATTATTTGTCTTGGGGTGGTAAAAATACAGATTTTAAAAAGTTTTCTTTGTTGTTGTTGTTGTTTTCCTTTTGCAGTGCTAGGCATAGAACCTAAGTCCTTGCACATGGTAGGCAAGCACTCTACCAGACTCCATCCCCAGCCTCAGAAATTGAAAAAAAAAAAAATTATTATTATTTTAAAATGGGTTTTGCTGTGTTGCCTAGGCTATCTTCAAACTCCTGAGCTCAAATGATCCTCCTGCCCTAGTCTCCAGAGTAGTTGGGGCTATAGAAGTGTGCTGCCACACCTGAAAAAAAAATTCTATTTTTAAAAGTAAAGTCATCTGCAGTACAATTCCCCTGAAACATTGCCACAGATTGAGGTCTTGATTGTCTGCATTTGGCTTGATTCACCTCCCTCCTAACCCCAAGTCAGCTTCATGTGAGGTAAGACAGCTTTGTCATCTTACTTTCAAAAATTGCTGTAAGGAAAAAAAAAAAAAAAAAAAAATACTCTTCTCACATTCAGGATTAGCCAGGAAAGCTCCTTTTAAATGACAGCATTTTTTTTTCTTCTATTTTTAACCCTTGCTTTTTCTCCCTCCCCTGCAAGGGATAAACATTGTACACTACAAATGAGTGACAGTTGCTAAGATCAGGCTGTGGCATATTACAGCAGACAGAGGGTAGAAGGATAAGGAAGCCAGGTGGCTTCCTAGCACCTCCTAAATTGGATTTACTTGTGTAACTTCACATTTATGTCGTTTTTGCTCTCATAAACACTTTTTTTTTTTACCCCCTAGGGACTCCACAGAGTTTGGCTATATTGCATATGAGAAACCCAAACCTGTAGACAAAAATAGACCTAGCCACTCTGACACACATGTGACCCTGATAGCTCAACCTTTTGCTCTCAACCTCTTCATATTCCTATTGGGTAGAAGTTCCATACTCTGTTTGGAAAAGGTGGGTCATGGCCATTTTTATAACCAAGAAACAAATACTGAGTATTATGTGTATGATTGTGCTATTTCTTGTAAAAAGAACCAGTGTCAAAGATATCTTATATATTATTAATTCTAGTAATATCTGTATTATGAGCATAACAATTAAAATAACTAAATTAAAATTAGAATCAATAGATTAAAATAACACCCTTTTCACAATATTTTAACAGACTGTGGGGTTTTTTACTTGTGTGTTTTGATACAAGTAATTGAATCCAGGGGCACTTTACTTCTATATTCTTATTCTTATTTATTTATTTATTGGGGGGGGGTAACCAGGAATTTAAACCCAGAGGTGCTTTACCACTGAACCACATCCCCACCCATCCCTTTTTATTTTTTATTTTGAGACAGGGTCTCCACTAAGTTGCTTGGAGCCTCACTAAACTTGTAATCCTCTTGCCTTAACCTCCTGAGTTGCTAGGATTACAGACCTGTGCGCTGCATTCAGCCCCCAGGACTTTTAAATTTTTATTTTGTGACAGGGTCTCTCTAAGTTGTCCAGGCTTGAACTTGCAATGCTGCCTCAGCCTCCAGAGTCATTGGTATTACAGGCATGTGCCATGACACTTGGCCAGACTGTGGTTCTTAAGAATAGCTCCTATGCCTACCTCTCCCCACTCCAAGAAAAAGTTCAAAATAAATTTACTTCTGATCTTGGCTATTATGAAATGGGAGGTTAATTTATCATCCTATTATAATAGGAGGAAAGACTGTGCTTTTTTAAAATATTAAAGTATTTTTCACCAAAAATTATTGTAAATAAATAAGTCAAAATATCAAAGAAGTACTGGGCATGGCGGTGCACATATATAATCCCAGCTACTAGGGAGGCTGATGTAGGAGGAGCCCAAGTGTAAGACCTGTCTCAAAATAAAAAAATTAGGGCCTGGAATTGTAGTTCAATGGTAGAGCACTTGCCTAGCACATGTGAGGTGCTGAGTTGGATCCTCAGCACCACAAAAATATATATAAACAAAGTTATTGTGTCCATCTACAAGTAAAAATATATTTTAAAATAAATAAAATAAAAAATTAAAGACTGAGAAAGGATGTAGCTCAGTGGTAAAGCATCCCTGGGTTCAATCCCTAGTACCAAAAATAAAAAAATAAATAACATATCAAAGGAGATACGGTTTAATAGTAACTAAATAGTGTTTGTGAAAGTTTTAAATGATTATACAGACTTTCAACCTTTTAATTAAAATGCTTGATCAAGATGGTTGTTTTGGTCCAGGAGTGGTTAACTGTAGTTGTCTGCCTCTTACTTCAGTGATACAAATTGAAGGTTTCTTATGTGTAGAGGTTTCCTGTTTCTGACCCAGTTTAAACATTGTTATAGTGTAATATATCCAGATTTTTATTTTAATTTTTTGTAGTACTGAGAAGTGAACCCAGAGCCTAGCACATGCTAGGCAAGACCTCTACTAAGCTAAGGATGTACTAAGCTACATTCTTAGCCCTAGATTTTTAAGTAAGATACACACATGGGCTTGGGTTGTAGCTCAGTGCTATAGCCCTTGCCTCATATTGTGAGGCACTGGGTTCAATTCTCAGCACCACATATAAATAAATGAATAAAATAAAGGTTCATCAACAACTAAAATATTTTTTAAAAATAGCACATATATATTTAAAAAAAAAAAAAGATATACACACGTATGCTTAATGATCTACTTTATCTTCTGCCTTCTTGGAGTTATTGCTGGTACTGCTATCTATACCTAAAAGTGATTCGTATCCTTTCTCAGTGCATTGTGCAGTTTTCTCCTAGGCACAAGCTTTTTTCCCTGCCTTCCTGAGACCCACCTCAACACTAAACCATTCTCTATGTACTGAAGTCCTGATATACCAGCTCTTAGCAGTTCCTGCCATCTCTACCACAGAAAACATGAGAAGCCATTTTCTCTCACTTGGTTAAATTTGTTGACTTGTCATAAAGTTAGTATACTTATTTTTCTGTTGCAATAGAAAGTTAATTAATTAGATTTTATGTTTTATCTAAATTTTCTATTAGTAAGAAATTCCAAGCTAGTTGTTATAAAGTTTTAAACAAGCTTTTAAGGGTGTTCCTTTAAAAAAAAAAAAAAAAAAAGAAAGAAAAGAAATTTTAATATTTCACTCAAAAGACTTGTTTTAAACATTTGTAAAATACTGATTACTATTATTTTACTTTTAACATTATAAATTCAAATTCAAGTGGTAGAAGTCACAAAACTATAATGGGATTAATTATAATTTAGCAGTATAGATCTTAGTGCAGGGAGACACCCACCCACACCACAACAAACCTAACCTATCAGGTATATCTGTGTTTTATTTTCCTTTAGGTAGTATTCTTTGAAAAATTACATTGTTCAAGAATCAGTTCTTACAAACAGAGATAATTAGTAGCTAGATTCTCAAAACTCACAAAACCAATTGGTTTAGAAATATCTGTCAGCCAGTAAGTACTGTCATGCTCAAGTCAGCTTTACAAGTAATAATCTATAGCTAATTTTAGTAGGCAAGTTCATTTCTAAAGAGTGCTAGAGACTATTACTGTCTTTACTTTTTTTTTTTTGGCACTGAGCTACATCCCCAGCCTATTTTGTATTTTTTATTTAGAGACAGGGTCTCACTGAGTTGCTTTTAGCACCTTGCTCTTGCTGAGGCTGGCTTTGAATTTGAGGTCCTCCTTTCTCAGCCTATAGAGCTGATGGGATTACAGGTGTACACCACCGTGCTCTGTTGTTACTCTCAACTGTATGGCCAGTTGTCTTATTGCTGAACTGTGCATGATACATTTTCTTTTGGCAACTTTATCAATACTACAGGACAACTATAAAAGTTTGGATTCATTTAGTATTTCAAAATTTCATTGTAATTCATTTCTGATAGATGCTAGAATAGGAAAACCTTCAAGTATGTCTAATATAATGGTAAGGGAGGAAAAATCCTTCTAAATAATCAATAATGAAAGCTTTTCAGTTATGTACAAGTATATAATTCAACTCAACTTTATCAGTAAAAACATTAAAATGTTAGTTCCAATTCCCCATCAGAACATAACCACTGAGATACATCCCAGCCCTTTTTATTTTTAATTTTGAGACAGGGTCTCACTGAGTTGCGTAGGGCCTTACTAAGTTGTTGAGGCTGACTTTGAAATTGTGATCTTGTTGCCTCAGCCTCCAGAGCTGCTGGGATTACAGGTGTTGATAGTTTATTAATTTACAATAGTTTGTTCTATGGATTAAGCCAATTCTGGAGGTGTGGAATACATTGCCAAGAAATTTAGGTAGGAAGCTCAAGTCTGAAGTTCAGTCAAAAAAGTTTAACAAAATCACCAATTTAAATTGCTTTCGTTAAAAATTATCACTCCATGGGCTAGAGTTGTGGCTCAGTGGTAGAGTGCTTGCTTGGCATGCGTGAGGCACTGGGTTTGATCATCAGCACCACATAAAAATAAGTAAATAAAGGTATTGTGTTCATCTACAACTTAAAAAAATTTTTTTTAATTATCACTCCAAAATTCATACAAAGTAAATTAAGTATGGTATGGGAGAAAGTGCAGTCTGAATCATGTTCACATAATACAGATCAGTGATAAAGGTTAACTAGCAAAAACCGTCAAATAGGCATACATACAAACACTTGTATGTATACTTCCATGAATAACAAGAATTGATTCATTTGATAATTTTGTGTATAGCTTGTATACAATTTAAGAAAAGTATAAATAAAAAAGTTTCTAGTGGGCTGGGGAGATAGCTCAGTTGGTGGAGTGCTTGCTTTGCAAGCACAAGGCCCTGGGTTTAATCCCCAGCTCCGCAAAAAAAGTTTCTCTGGCAATGCCACAATAAATTCAGATGAATTGCTGAGTAACTGTCTTACAAACTGGTCTCTCTTCAGATAATAGCCAGTGATGTTGTTCTAGGAAATATGCTCTTCCTGATCACTCATTTCTGTTTTAACTGAGTATACATCTGTCAGCATGTGCTTTGGAATCTCTAAACTGTGGACTTTGAGAACATAACAAGCATTCCACTTTGACCAGACGTTGTTTTATTGTATACAGCTTCTTAGAGACCTTGTAATACTGAATGTTGGCCCGTGAAGGAGAACCCATTCTAAATCTGACTTAAAAACCAGTTTCACTTCAAAGGGAGTATCGAGTCCCCATTCCTCACACTATTAATACACATCCACTTCATCTCTGCAGTTAAATCAGCCACTCCCAGAAAGCAATAAAAGGGGGTGACTTTCAGTCTTCAAGTGACAAGCTGCTTATCCTATTCATCAGAGGAGGGAGTTTTGTTTGCTTTCCCATTATCTTCTTTTGTAAATAGCAGTTGTTAATTTCATCCATACTGGCTAATGATTGTGTTTGAAGTGTTAAAAAGAGGCAGTGCATATTCCTGCAGTCCTGTAGTGAAAGCTAGATGGAACTGATCTCCTGATAGCTCTTGGGCTACCTGTCATATTTTTTGTCTGATACCATCCAATGTGATTTATAATTCAGTCAATATTTCAGGAGTACTTGTAATCCTACAGAGGAGAAAGATCATCCTCTTAAACTTTCAACAGTTATATCCCAACCAATTTCACAAGTCTCTCATATTTGTCATGCCTTGCAATCCAGTTCTTGCTGAAATGACTTGAAGGCCATCACCGGTAAAGGTGAACCAATATCCTTCCCCTTTCTTTGGTTGTATGGGGAAGTTGTTATGTTTCCTCTTCTGAAACCTCCCCATCTTTCTTTGCTGCTCATATCAGATGACCTTTGCTGAGACATACAGAGACTGTAGGCTGCAGAATACAACACAGTGACAGCATGGAGGCCAGCTAGGTGACCAACTGATTTAAAAGTGTATCTTTCTTCATGTAAATATATATTTTGGGGTGGGTTCAAAGTGGTAGAGATTCTTGGAATCATTTTGTTGAAAGACAGAGAGTCTTCACTCCTGAATCTTTCCGCTTTCTTTTTTTTTTTTTTTTTTCAGCAAAGTTCCTATTTCAGTTTTCCTTTTTTCTTTTCTCATTGTAGTGGACATTTGGGAGTAATAAAAATAAGAAGAAAGGAAAAGCCCGAAAAATAGAGAAGAAAGGAACCATGAAGAAACAAGCCAACAAAACTGCCTCCTCAGGCAGTTCAGACAAAGACAGTTCTGCTGAGAGCTCAGCGCCTGAGGAAGGTGAGCCAAATACCCAGACCTGGGGCTGTGAATTCCTAGTCTTCTTAGGTTGGAGAGACAGAGGCAGAAGTAGGGAAGAAAGGAGCCCACATTACAGCTTGATCTCCGCCTTCAGGACAGTAGTCCTTAGCTTTTTCAGTGGTCATGGATCCTTTGAGAATCTGAAGAAAAGCAAGAAAAATCATGCATTTCCAGAGGGGTGGTTGAGAACCTGGGAACCCAACCAAGGAACCCAGGAGTAGTAGGAGTTCCTGCATTAGTCTCCACTCACTTTTTCCTGAGTGTCTTTTTCTTGTCCATGGAGGTAAATCCTTGAATCAGATGGAAAATTTAGAAGAAATATTCTTTTCATAAACCAAATTCCAGAACTTTTCAATAACACTAGTTTAACAACTGAACTTGTTCCAGAATAATAAACTTTAAGTTTTCTTGAAAAAGTAAAGTTCACTTGGCAAACCAACTGATAGAATATTGTCCTAACCTGGTTTAAAGCCCATATCTCGGGCTGGGGAGATAGCTCAGCTGGTAGAGTGCTTGCCTTGCAAGCACAAGGCCCTGAGTTTGATCCCCAGTACCATAAAAAATAAAAAATAAATAAATAAATAAATAAAGACCATATCTGTGAATGTTGGCTCAAATTGAATTAAACATAATTCTTATTAAATGGCTGGTTTTAACTTAATATTCATTAATAATATATATCGACTCTTTACATGCCACCTTTCAAGACCCAGTGTCATTAGGAAATGACTAATTAGTTTATGACTCTTTAAAATTTTTTTTTTAAATGACACTAATAAATGTTGAAGAAATTATAGGGTTAGGAAAATCTCCATTATTTTTCAACCTTAATGGTAACTGTTGATATAATATGGAACAAAATGTTTATATAGTCTAAAAGCATCTCCCTATACATACTAACTGCAGAGGGAAGAAGGTTCCTGTACAGAGAGGAAATCTGGGAAACACCACCTTAATCAAGTAATACAGATTAACATTACCAGTAATGATACAGATACTAGATGCTTCTTCTGTTTTTTTTTTTTTTTTTCTTTTTCTTTTTTTGTAGTAGGGCTTGAACTCAGGAGCTTGAATCCACTAAGCTACATCCTTAGCCCTTTTTATTTTTTATTTTGAAGACAGGGTCTTGCTAAATTGGTGAGGCTCGCATTAAACTTGTGATCCTTCTTTCATAGCCTCCCGAGTTTCTGGGATTACAGTTGTGTGCCTCTTTGCCTGGCTGGATGTTAGATGCTTTCTGATGTGATATCTTTAAAAGGACACAATCATTTAGAGAATATTCTTGCCAAAAATTCATAATGTAAATTGTTTCTTGGCAAAACAAACCAAGACCTTTAATAGCTGTTGTTATTAGAATTAATATTTAAAATTTAGTTTCTCAGTTGCACTAGCTACATTTCAGTTGTTCATTAGCCACCTGTGTTGGCTACTGTTCAGAGAATATTTTCATCACTACCTTACAAAATTCTGTTAGACAATTTTGTGGACTTATACTCTTCAAAAATTCAGAGGCTTGAAAGACAAAATCTAGTCCAAGCCACACATGGTGAACCCCTAGATTGGATCCTGGGCTCAAGTAATCTTCTGCATAAGCTCAGGAGTTTGGGTCAGTCTGGACAAAATCACAAGGTTCCATCTCATTAATTATAGATGAGTACACTTGTAATCATGGCTACTCAGGAGGCTGAGGCAGGAGGACCACAAGTTTAAGACCAGCCTGGGCAACCAAGTGAAACCCTATCTTGAAATAAAACAAACAAAAAAAAGGACTGGGGATGTAACTCAGTGGTAGAGCTCTTGCCTAGCTACATGAAGCCCTGTCTTCTATCCCAAGTAACACCTGAAAAATAATAATTAAATTTTTTTTTTTTTTTTAATAAAGTCTGAGGGCTGGGGTTGTAGCTCAGTGGCAGAGCGCTTGCCTAGCACGTGTGAGGCACTGGGTTCAGTTCTTAGCACCGCATATAAATAATAAAATAAAGGTCCATTGACAATTGAAAAAAATATTAAAAAAAAGAAGAAAGACGGTCCAGATTAATTGATACTCTAGAGACATGGCAACCAATGTGTGATCCTAGATTGGACCCTACTTGGTATAAAAAGTGACTATTAAGGTCAGTATTGAAACAATTGGTAAAAATTGAGTACTAACAATTGGTAAAAATATGTTAGATAATGGAATTGCATCAATGATAAATATTCTAAATTTGACAATTATCTGGTTTGTTATGTAAGAAACTTTCTTTCACAGGGCACAGTGTGCATGCCTGTGATCTCAGAAGGCAGGAGACCAGTCTCAGTAACTTAGTGAAACCCTGTCTCAAAAAATTTTGAGAGTCAGGCACGGTAGTGCACGCCAATGATCCCAGCTGCTCAGGAGGCTGAGGCAGGAGAATCGCAAGTTCAGTGCCAGCCTCAGCAAAAGTGAGGTGCTAAGCAACTTAGTTAGACCCTGTTTTTAAATTAAAAAATACAAAATAGGGCTGGGGATGTGGCTCAGTGGCCAAGTTCCCCTGAGTTCAATGCCCAGTCCTCTCCCCCAAAAAATGGTTATTTTTTGAGTTGTGCCACCTCACACAGCTACAATTTTTTATATGTATAGACAGAGAAAGTAGCCAGGCAAGGTAGCATATGCCTGTAATCTGAGCGGCTCAGGAGGCTAAGGGGGGAGGATCACAAGTTCAAAACTAGCCTCAGCAACAGTGGAGTGCTAAGAAACTCAGTGAGACCCTGTCTCTAAATAAAATATTTTTTTTTAATATTTTTTTCAGATATTGATAGATCTTTATTTTATTCATTTATTTATATGTGGTGCTGAGAATTGAACCCAGTGCCTCACACATGCTAGGCAAGTACTCTACCACTGAGCCACAACCCGAGCCCCTCTAAATAAAATATTTAATAAAGGACTGTGGATGTTGCTCAGTGGTTAAGCCACCTTGGGTTCAATTCCCAGTACCAGAACAAAAAAAGACTACCCTCTGCAACTTAGCAAGATCCTGTCTCAAAATAAAAAAGGCATAAAAGAATTGGAAAAGAACAAGCAAGTTTCTTTTTCCAGCCTTAATTTCTCTAACCTCTATTTGCATTTACCAAGAGCAGTCTATGGACTGGTCCCAAAGAAGTTGAGGTGGCCTTTTGCCTTTTTACCTGGGAGAGGCAGAGGGTAATGCTTGTCAACATTGTGGAGTCACTGGAACGTAGCATGTGATTGCATGTTGGGTCTCTGTTGCAGGTGAAGTGTCAGATTCTGACAGCAATAGCTCCTCTTCTAGTTCAGATTCAGATTCTTCCTCAGAAGATGAAGAGTTCCATGATGGCTATGGAGAGGATCTAATGGGAGATGAGGAAGACAGGGCCCGTCTGGAACAGATGACAGAGAAGGAGAGAGAACAAGAGCTGTTCAACCGCATAGAGAAGAGGGAGGTGTTGAAAAGAAGGTAAGGTTGTGTAGCTACCCTGCCTTTTCTGTTTATTTCTTGTCTCTTGTACTTCCCCTGTCCTTCACATCTGACCTATATAGGTGGTCCAACAGTTCAACTTAAGATTTTTCAACTTTACAAGGGTGTCAAAACATACCCGTGCAACCAGCCTGACTTTCATATTCAGTACAGTATTCAGTAAATTACATGAGATATTCAGTGAAATTTTGAGCACATTTAAGGCAGGCTGGCCTAAGCTATGATGTTTGAAAGGTTAGGTGTATTCCCTGCATTTTCATCTTATGGTGTTTTCACCTTATAATGTGGTTATAAGTTAAGGAGCATCTGTATATGAAGATGCATTTGGAAATGGTATTGTTAATAAAATCAAAAACAAATAATGTGTTTATATTTAGGATCACATTTGGTGGGAAGACATCAGATGATATGTAAAAATTAAATGAACAAATGGTGTTTCACAGCTTTATGTTTTACAGCTTGATTTTAAATTTTCCAGGCTCCCAAAGTAGAAATAATTTTCTAAAATTCACATTTGGAATGTGGTCTTCATAAGATTTAAGACTTGGAATTACTCATTATGTACACATTAGGTATCTGTCCTTTTTTTTTTTAAAAGCACTGGGGATTGAACCCAAGGGTGTTCTATCACTGAGCTATATTCCCAGCCCATTTCATTGTTTATTTTGAGATTGGGTCTCTCTAAGTTGCCAGGCTGGCCTTAAACTTGCAGTCCACCTGCCTTGATTTCTCAAGCAGTTGAGGTACTACTTGTACCTCAGTAGGCATGCACCACTGTGCCTGGCAGTCTTTGTATTTTCTTCAAATCTGAAATGTCAGATTGCTTCTTGGTAATCAAAAGATGCTTCGGTTTTCTGAATTTTTGCCACAAACTTGTCTTTTGTCTTTGGAAATAAGAGTCCTCAGAACCAGTATCCTTTCCTAGTTACCCAATATCATTAAAACAAAATCAAAGCACTTTTTTTTTCAGCAGTTAGTTCCATTTCATCTGGGAGCCTATTTGTCCTTTCTGGAGACCATATTAAGTGTGGTGAGTTATCCTAGACAAGAATGTTTTTGCTTTCAGTCAGCAGAAAGTAGTAGACATTTGCTTTGACTGAATGCTTCCAAGGTTACCTGTGTTGGAACCAACAGAACTTAAAGTGTGTTGGAATTGCCAGATGATTGGTTATGACTTGTAAAAATTATATTTCTGAACTGTGAAGACCATAAAAAAAGCTTGTTGTATAATGCCAATATGACCTTATGATTAAATCACAGTAACTCAAGAGTGATGAATGGCTCACCTCAAGCTTCGTTTTTCTGTTCATCTGTTTGTTTGAATTATTTGTTTGTTCGTTTATTTTTAGTGCTTGGGACCAAACCCATAGCATCAGCATGCTAGGCAAGCCTCAACCACTGAGTTACACTCCCATTCAGTTTTTAAATTTTTTGCCTTATGTGAATAAGGCAGTTGATTGCTTCAGCAACAATTTTTAGTACTAGAAGGGTTATGATAATTAAGACAGAGATGCAGAGCCTTGCACAGGAAATTGATATTTTTGTAGCTCATTTGTTTAGCTTTAGGGCATTACAATATAATAACTCAGAAAATTTCATTCATATATTTTACTTAAGTTCTTTATGTGGCTGTCATTCAATCATTATATGGATCTCATGGTAGCCTTTTTTTGGTGTGGGAGGGCAGTCTGTTTTTATATTTACAGTATTAGGGATTGAACCCAGGGATGCTCTGTCATTGAGCCACATCCCCAGCCCTTTTTTTCTTTTTTGATCTTTGATTCATTCTGTTATTTTTTCCTCCCTCCCACCCCTCCCACCCCTTTTTTCCCTCTATACAGTCCCTCCTTCCTCCATTCTTGCCCCGCTTCAACCCCCCATTATGTGTCATCATCCACTTATCAGTGAGATCATTCATCTTTTGGATTTTTTTTTTTTCTTCTTTTTTTTTTTTAATTGTAAACAAATGGGATACTTGTTGTTTCTCTGTTTGTACATGGAGTAAAGGCATACCATTTGTGTAATCATAAATTTACATAGGGTAATGTTGCTTGATTCATTCTGTTATTTTTTCCCTTCCCCCTCACCCCTCTCACCCCTCTTTTCCCTCTATATAGTCCTTCCTCCATTCTTGCCTGCCTCCCTAACCCTAACTCTAACCCTAACACTAACCCCTCCCACCCCCCATTATGTATCATCTTCTACTTATCAGTGAGATCATTCGTCCTTTGGTTTTTTGAGATTGGCTTATCTCACTTAGCATGATATTCTCCAATTTCATCCATTTGCCTCCAAATGCCATAATTTTATCATTCTTTATGGCTGAGTAATATTCCATTGTATGTATATACCACAGTTTCTTTATCCATTCATTAACTGAAGGGCATCTGGGTTGGTTCCCCAGTCTGGCTATTGTGAATTGAGCAGCTATGAACATTGATGTGGCCATATCTCTGTAGTATGCTGATTTTAAGTCCTTTGGGTATAGGCCAAGGAGTGGGATAGCTGGGTCAAATGGTGGGTCCATTCCAAGTTTTCTAAGGAATCTCCACACTGCTTTCCAGAGTGGCTGCACTAATTTGCAGCCCCACCAGCAATGTATGAGTGTACCTTTTTCCCCACATCCTCTCCAACACCTCTTGTTGCTTGTATTCTTGATAATCACCA
Organism: Sciurus vulgaris; assembly: GCF_902686455.1. Lineage (NCBI taxonomy): Eukaryota > Metazoa > Chordata > Mammalia > Rodentia > Sciuridae > Sciurus > Sciurus vulgaris. The sequence continues at coordinate 90,859,169 of NC_136462.1, forward strand.
TTCTAATTGGGGTGAGATGGAATCTTAGTGTAATTTTCATTTGCATTTCTCTTATTACTAAAGATGTTGAACATTTTTTTTTTCATATGTTTGTTGATTGCTTGTAGATCTTCGGTGAAGTGTCTGTTCATATCCTTAGCCCATTTGTTGATTGGGTTATTTGTATTCTTGGTGTAGAGTTTTTTGAGTTCTCTATATATTTTGGAAATTAGTGCTCTATCTGAAGTATGAGTGGCAAAGATTTTCTCCCACTCTGTAGGCTCTCTCTTTGCATTGCTGATAGTTTCCTTTGCTGAGAGAAAGCTATTTAGTTTGAATCTATCCCAGTTATTGATTCTTGCTTTTATTTCTTGTGCTATGGGAGTCCTGTTAAGGAAGTCTGATCCTAAGCCAACAAGTTGAAGATTTGGACCTACTTTTTCATCTATAAGAAGGTCTCTGGTCTCTGGTGTGATTTCAAGGTCCTTGATCCATTGTGAGTTGAGTTTTGTGCAGGATGAGAGATAGGGGTTTAGTTTCATTCTGTTGCATATGGATTTCCAGTTTTCCCAGCACCATTTGTTGAAGAGGCTATCTTTTCTCCATTGCATATTTTTGGCACCTTTGTCTAGTATGAGAAAATTGTATTTATTTGGGTTTGTGTCTGTGTCCTCTATTCTGTACCATTGATCTACCTATTTTGGTGCCGATACCATGCCGTTTTTGTTACTGTTGCTTTGTAGTAGAGTTGAAGATCTGGTATTGCAGTATCCCCTGCTTTGCTCTTTCTACTGAGGATTGCTTTAGCTATTCTGGGTTTCTTATTCTTCCAGATGAATTTCATGATTGCTTGCTCTATTTCTGTAGGGTACATCATTGGGATATTAATTGGAATTGCATTGAATCTGTATAGCACTTTTGGTAGTATGGCCATTTTGACAATATTAATTCTGCTTATCCAAGAACATGGGAGATCTTTCCATCTTCTAAGGTCTTCCTCAATTTCTTTCTTCAATGTTTTGTAGTTTTCATTGTAGAGATCTTTTACCTCTTTGGTTAGATTGATTCCCAAGTATTTTATTTTCTTTGAGGCTATTGCAAATGGAGCTGTTTTCCTCATTTCCCTTTCAGCTGTTTTATCACTTGCGTATAAAAATGCTTTAGATTTATGCGTGTTGATTTTATAGCCTGCTATTTTGCTGAATTCATTGATGAAGTCTAGAAGTTTTCTGGAGGAGGTTTTTGGATCCTCTAAATATAGAATCATGTCATCCGCAAATAGTGACAGCTTAAGTTCCTCTTTTCCTATTCGTATCCCTTTAATTTCTTTGGTCTGCCTAATTGCTCTGGCTAGAGTTTCGAGGACAATGTTGAATAGAAGTGGTGAAGGAGGACATCCCTGTCTTGTTCCCGTTTTTAAAGGTTATGGTTTCATTTTTTCTCCATTAAGAATGATGTTGGCCATGGGCTTAGCATAAATAGCCTTTACAATGTTCAGGTATGTTCCTACTACCCCTATTTTTTCCAGTGTTTTGAGCATGAAGGGTGTTGTATTTTGTCGAACGCTTTTTCTGCATCGGTTGAAATAACCATATGATTCTCATCCTTAAGTCTATTGACATGATGGATTACGTTTATTGATTTATGGATGTTAAACCATCCTTGCATTCCAGGGATGAACCCCACTTGATTGTTACACAATTTTCTTAATATGTTTTTGGATACGGTTTGCCAATATTTTGTTAAGGATCTTTGCATCTATATTCATCAAGGATATTGGTCTAAAATTTTCTTTCCTTGATGTGTCTTTTCCTGGTTTGGGTATGAGGGTGATATTAGCTTCATAGAATGAGTTCAGAAGGGTACCCTCCTTTTCTATTTCCTGGAATACTTTGAGAAGTATTGGAATGACTTCTTCTTTGAAGGTCTTGTAGAACTCGGCTGAGAATCCGTCTGGTCCTGGGCTTTTCTTGGATGGTAGATTTTTAATGGCTTCTTCTATTTCATTGCTTGATATTGATCTGTTTAAATTGTGTATGTCCTCCTGGTTCAGTTTGGGAGGAGCACATGTCTCTAGAAATTTGTCATTGTCTTCGGTAGTTTCTATTTTGTTGGAATACAGATTTTCAAAGTAGCTTCTCATTATGTTCTGTATCTCAGTGGTGTCTGTCGTGATATTTCCTTTTTCATCACAAATTTTAGGAGTTTGAGTCTTCTCTCTCCTTCTCTTTGTTAGTGTGGCTAAGGGTTTGTCTATTTTGTTTACTTTCTCAAAGAACCCACTTTTTGTTTTGTCAATTTTTTGAGTTGTTTCTTTTGTTTCAATTTCATTGATTTCAACTCTGATTTTAATTATTTCCTGTCTTCTACTACTTTTGCTGTTATTCCATTCTTCTTTTTCTAGGGCTTTGAGCTGTAATGTTAGGTCATTTAGTTGTTGACTTCTCATTCTTTTCTGGAATGCGCTCCATGCAATAAATTTTCCTCTTAGTACTGCTTTCATAGTGTCCCAGAGATTTTGATAAGTTGTATTGTTGTTCTCATTGACCTCTAAGAATTTTTTTATCTCCTCCCTGATGTTTTTTGTTATCCATGTTTCCTTCAATAGCATATTATTTAGTCTCCAGGTGTTGGAGTAATTTCTGTTTTTTCTTTTGTCATTGATTTCTATTCTCAGTCCATTATGATGTGATAGAACACAAGGCAGTATCTCTATTTTTTTGCATTTCCTAAGGGCTGTTTTGTGGCATAACATATGGTCTATTTTTGAGAAGGTTCCATGTGCTGCTGAGACAAAAGTGAATCCGCTCGTTGATGGATGGAATATTCTATATATGTCTATTAAGGCTAGGTTATTGATTGTGTTACTGAGTTCTGTGGTTTCTTTGGTTGGTTTTTGTTTGGAAGATCTATCTAGTGGTGACAGTGATGCGTTAAAAGTCACCCAGAATTATTGTGTTGTGTTCTATGTGTTTCCTGAAATTGAGAAGGATTTGTTTGACGTACAGGGATGCACCATTGTTTGGGGCATAAATATTTACTGTCGTTATGTCTTCCTGATTTATGGTTCCCTTAAGCAGTATGAAATGTCCTTCTTTATCCCTTCTGACTAACTTTGGCTCGAAGTCCACTTTATCTGATATAAGGATGGAAACCCCCGCTTTTTTACTGAGTCCATGTGCGTGGTAGGTTTTTTCCCATCCTTTCACCTTGAGTCTGTGGATGTCTTTTTCTATGAGATGAGTCTCTTGCAGGCAGCATATTGTTGGGTCTTTCTTTTTAATCCATTCTGCCAGTCTATGTCTTTTGATTGATGAGTTTAGGCCATTAACGTTCAGGGTTATTATTGAGATACGATTTGTATTCCCAGTCATTTGTCTTATTTTTGGTTTTTAAGTTGGCTTGGTTTCTCCTTTGAGTGGTTTTTTTCTAAGGTAATTCCTCCCTTTGCTGACCTCCATTGTTGTTTTTCATTTCCTCCTCATGAAATATTTTGTTGAGAACGTTCTGTAGTGCAGGCTTTCTATTTGTAAATTCTTTTAACTTTTGTTTATCATGGAAGGATTTTATTTCATCTTCAAATCTGAAGGTTAGTTTTGCTAGGTGTAGGATTCTTGGTTGGTAACCATGTTCTTTCAGAGCTTGAAATACGTTGTTCTAGGCCCTTCTAGCTTTTAGAGTCTGGGTTGAGAAGTCGGCTGCTATCTGTATTGGTCTCCCCCTCTATGTAATCTGATGCTTTTTCTCTCGCGGCCTTCAAAATCCTATCTTTATTTTGAATGTTAGGCATTTTCATTATAATGTGCCTTGGTGGGGATCTGTTGTGATTTTGTGCATTTGGTGTTCTGTAAGCCTCTTGTATTTGATTTTCCCTTTCATTCTTCAGGTTTGGGAAATGTTCTGATATTATTTCATTGAATATTTTGTTCATTCCTTTGGTTTATATCTCTGTGCCTCCCTCAACCCAAATAATTGATTTTTAAGATTCTGTTCATGATTTCTTACCATATTCTCTGTTTGGGCCACTTTATTTTCAAGATTCAATATTTTGTCTTCATTGTCTGAGGTTCTGTCTTCCAAGTGGTCTAGTCTTTTTGTGATGTTTTCATTAAGTTTTTTATTTGGTTTATTGTTTCCTTCATTTCAAGGATTTCTGTTTGGGTTTTTTTTTTTTTTTTTTTTTTTTTTTTGAGAATCTCTATCTCTTTGTTGAAATGATCCTTTGCTTCCTGCAGGTGCTCTTTCAGCTTATTGGTATTATCATTCATTGCCTGCATTTGCTGTCTTATCTCATCCTTTGCTTCACAAATCATCTTATTCATGTACAATCTGAAGTCCTTTTCTGACATTTCTTCTAACATACTGTCATTGGATTCTATTAATATAGAATCTAGATTTATTTGGATCATTTTCTTCCCTTGGTTTTTCATGTTGTTCATGTATCTTCCCCTCTAGTAGTGCAGATTTGGGGTATTACAGATTTCCCCCTATAGGCTTATAGTGGCCCTATACATTTCCAAAACCCTTTCTTTAAGGGGAGACCAATATTAGCAGTGCCCAATTCAGACACTATGCAATCCTAGACCAAATAGCCCCTATGAGGACAATAACAAAATTGTCATAATAAACAGAATGAGTTCAAATATTATCTTCAGTAAAACAAACAAATTTGCAATAAGGTCTGCGATTTCAAATGGAGGACAAAGAGGAGGCAGAGGGATGTAGAATGTGGCTGTTAATGGGATAAGAAAAGAATATACAGAAGTTCTAGATAATAGAAAGGGTGAGAGTGTAATCAAAAGAAATTGGATGTTAGCATGCAAAAAAGGGAGAAAGAGACTCAGGGAACAGATAAACTAAAGGAGAAGAGAGCAAGAAAAGTAAAGAAATAAAAACTTAAATTTTTTCAATAAGGAGAAAAATGAAAATCTACAGTATAACAGTCATATAGTAATGAAACCTCCCAGAGTCCAGTAGCCTGGTGCATGAGAGGTACCTGACAATGAGCTTCAAGCCTCCAGCAGGCAAGTCAGGATGGGTTTTGTCCCACCTAAAGATCAGAGCTACTGCTTCCAGGATTATCCAAGATGGCTGCTCTGGCTTCAAAATGTGTTGGCAAATAGGGAGCTGCAGCTCAGCGTGTGGCCGTGGTCAGCAGGAGGTCCTGGAGGTGGGATGCGGTTGGTCAGGCAGGGGTCCTGGAGGTCGGGTGTGTTTGGTGTGGTTGTGGCATCCTGGAGGCCGGTTGCAATCAGTTGGTCTGGGGGTCCTGGCGGCAGGGAGCGGTCAGTCGATGTGAGGGCTCCAGATGCAGGGAGTGATCAGTCGGGCTGAGGGATCCTGGAGACAGAGCTCAGTCAGTCCGGCCAGGTGTCCTACAGGGCCTGGCTGTTGTCTCAAAATGGCGACAGCCACGTGTAATCAAACCTGCAGGTACTGTAACAGTGAACTTCCAGGCAACAGCAGGCAGTTGGTGCTCCACTGGCGGTCGGTGATCAGTTTGCTGACTGTTGTCGGACGATCAGGAGGTGAACCTCATGCATTGGGTGATAGATAGGTGTAAGGCAGGCGATGGACAGGCGAGAGGCAGGCAAATGGCGGATCATAGGCGCCTGACAGTGAGCAATCTGCACTCAAAAAATGCCTCCATATACTGACAGACTGCAGGTGGTCACAGCAGACAAATGAGGTAAATAGCAGGGGGATTGATAAGCAGCAAAAACTGCCTTACCAAGAAACAGATATCCTCTGCTCTGCTTGAAATCGGAGTTACGCAGTGACAAGGAATACAGCCTCCCTCTAGTCCGCCATCTTGGATCCCCCCCTCCGGTCCTTTTTATTTTGTGTTTTGAGACAGGGTCTTCCGGAGTTGCAGGGGCTGACCTCAAACTTGGAATCCTCCTGCCTCAGCCTCCTGAGTTGCTGGGTTTACAGGCATGTACTACTCTGCCCAGATATAACAGTCTTATATAAGCACCATTAATGTCCTGTTCTCTAATCAGCAATACCAGTAGTGAAGTTACTCTCAGGTGTTGGATTCCTCAGGGGAACGGGCAGCATACAATATGGCCTAATCACAGAAAGAACACTGACATTTTAGGGTCAGAACCTTAGCTTGGTGATAGTGTGAGTGCTTGCTTACCGTTTGCATTGCTTTTGGTTCAATATTCTGTAACCCCAAAAAACAAACAAAACAAAAGAAAAAGTTGACATGTTAGTCAGAAGACGGTCTAGGTTCAATCCAGACCCCATTGGTCAGTGATCTTGAATTAAATGACTTACCTTCCTCCTGGCTCAGCTTTTCCTCAGGTGGTGTTGAAAGCCTTGAATGAGATGATATACTTAAGAACACCATGTAAATATAAGCTCTTAAACACTTTAAAATACTTTATTTAAAGTAACCCACTAAAGTGTACAATTTGATAGTGGTTGTGTGTGTGTGTGTGTTGCTAAGGATCAAACCCAGGGACTCAAGCATGCTAGGAAAGTGTTCTACCACTGAGCTCCATCTCCAACCCATTTTTAATTTTTTATTTTGAGACAGGGTCTCCCTAAGTTATTAGGGCCTCACTAAATTGCTGAACTGCCTTTGAACTTTTGATCCTCTCACCTCAGCCTCTGAGTCAATGGGATTACAGGCATGTGCTGCCACCCCCAGTTTAATATACTTCTTGTGGTAGTGGTTTAGATCAGTGGTAGAGCACTTTCCTAGCATTCACAAGGCCTTGGGTTGAATCCCCAATACCTCAGAAAGAGAAAAAAAAAATCCTTGTCCTGAACGCTAAAATTGTGACATCATGCCAAATGTAGTGATGTATACCTTAATCTCAACTTACTCCAGAGGCTGAGGCAAGAGGTTCACAAGTTTGAGGTCAGCCTGGGCAACTTAGGAAGACCCTATTCCAAAATAAAATAAAGATGGCTGAGAACGTAGCTCAGTGATAGAACACTTGCCTGGAATGTGCAGGATCCTGGGTTCAACCCTCTATAACACAAATAACAGCAATAATTGTGACATTGTAATTTTGCTTTCTCACTTGACCCAAGAATAAATTATTTTCTTCTGTTACATGAAAACTAAAGAACTGGTATTACCATAAGTCTAAAGAAGAGTACAACAGTATCCTGTGTATTTTTTCTTGTTTTTAAAAAAATCTATTCCAATTTACTGCCTTCAAGTATTTTTGTTGTACTTATATTCAGTATTTTTGATATGTTTACAAAGTATATTGGAGTTTCTTGCAGGAGGCCAAAGTGTTTATTAACTCCTTTCCTATCCTTACTTCCTTTCGCCTAACAGAAATCAATCTTTATGTATTTTTCATTGTTTTTTTTTTTTAAACCAAACAATATTTTTAACCAGGTTTGAAATTAAGAAAAAACTAAAAACAGCCAAAAAGAAAGAAAAGAAAGAAAAAAAGAAAAAGCAAGAAGAGGAACAGGAAAAGAAGAAGCTGACACAGATTCAAGAATCTCAGGTAGGAGATTCAGTGGTCCTTATAAAAAGAGATTACCTTTTCTCTTTCAGGTAGAGTTAGGTTTATATTAATCACCCAAGGATAGTTAGTGAAAGGTTAGTTAGTTCATTTATCTCTGGATGTATCATTTTACCATTAGCCAAACTGGTTAACTTCTTAGGACATCGCCACTCAAATCTGCATTTCAATAGGAGCCCACTAGAGTGAGCATAACTTGAGGAAAAGTTGGTAAGATTGATTATGATGTTTACTCAGGTGTATGTGATTCTAGACTTGGTAAAAGTCTAGAAAAATAAGTCTAGGAAAATAAGTCATCTCTGCATTCATCATGAATTATCAACAAATATTAGATCATAATCTATGTGTTCTTACAGAAAGAGTTTATTTGGATAATTCTTTAGTTTGCCGTTTATTAGGCAGATAAACTGATTTTGCTGTTCTGTTTTCTTTGTCCACAAGAGGATACTCTCCTCTTATACAAGTTTTAAGTTTCTGTAGCCAACAGAAATTCACATGGGAGACTGAATATTAATTGTAGGTATAGAGAATCTTATCAACTATTAATTTTTTCAAAAAAAGGCCTACTTATCCTTTCCTTCCTAGGTAACGTCCCACAATAAGGAACGACGTTCCAAACGGGATGAGAAATTAGATAAGAAATCTCAAGCCATGGAGGAGCTTAAAGCAGAGCGAGAAAAACGCAAGAACAGAACAGGTAAGTGGGAGAAAGTAATGATTACTTTGTGTCTTCAATTATTTGATTTTACTCACTGGTAGCCATTTTATCCCCCCCCCCCCTTTTAGTTCATTATAATGAAAAATTCTAAACATGCTGAGAATAGTATAATGAACTTTTATGATTCTATTATCTAATCTCCATAGTCATCTCATTGCCAATCTTGTTGAATCTATACTCCTCTCTGATTTTTTTAAAATATTTTTTAGTTGTCTATTTATCTATTTATTTATATGTGATGCTGAGGATCAGACCCAGGGCCTCACCTATGCCAGGCAAGCACTCTACCACTGAGCCACAACTCCAGCCCCAGATTATTTTTTATTAAATCCCAGTATCATCGTATTTCTGCCAATAAATATCTCTTATAGATAAGGATTCTTGTTTGTTGGATTGATCGATTTGGTACCAGGGATTGAACCCAGAGCCACTTCCCCAGAATTTTTTTATTTTTTATTTTGAAACAGGGTATTTCCAGGTTGCTTCAGGGCCTCCCTAAGTTGCTGAAGCTGTCTTTGAACTTGTGATCCTCCTGCCTTACCCTTCGAAGTTGCTGGTGCACCACTGCACCAGGCTAGGACTCTTGTTTTAAACCTAACTTCTATACCATTGTCACACTCAAAAAATCTTAACAATGAATCCCTAAATGTGATCAAATATTTAGTTAATATTAAAGTTTCTATATTTGTTTTATAACTTAAAAAATAATAATTTTATTGTTTGAATCAGGAACTTAAAATCCACATTTTATGACTTATTAATATATCCCTTAAGTTACATAAGCTATGGGTTTTTTCCTTGTCTGTTTATCCCCCTTGTAGCTTATTTGCTGAAGAAACCATGTCATTTGTCTGTTTCTCAAAAATGCTGACTACATCCCATTGGTAGTATTGGGTCTGTTCCTGTAATCCCTTGAATTTCCTGTGAAAGCTAGAGAATTGGTCAGATTTGGGTTTGTTTTGTATTTTGCTAATAATTTTAGTTTGGGAAAGAAGGGGGATTTTTAATATCTGATTGTCTCTCGTTTTGTGATGTTACCAGCTCTTTCAGGCAGGATTTACCACAATAAAGTAACAAACTACTCCCCTATTCCTATACATGCATCAGTATGAGTTCAGCTGAGATCATCTCCAAGATGCAGGTGGTGGTCAGGTCTGCTCTACCTGTCTCTCTTCCTTCTTGACCCAAGGGCACATTTTTAATCATTGTGACAATAGAAGTATAAAAGGGGAAAGCAGAAATACAAAGTACCTGTTAAGGTTGAGACTTGAAGTTGACACAGTATCACTCTCAAGTTCGGAGGAACAGAAATTACCAAATTACATGACAGAAAGCATGTGTACAGGATAGTGTGAAGAATAGGAAATAGTAATGTGTTCTGTCACAGCCATTGATGATCATAACTTAGATCGTTTAATTCACTAGGAGTTGCAAAATGATATTCTACCTGGTACAGTGGCACATGCCTGTAATCCCAGTGATTTGAGAGACTGAGGCAGGAGGATTGTAAATTTGAGGCCAGTCTGGACAGTTTAGTGAAACTCTTGTCTCAGATGTCTGGGTCCGTTTTTTTAGGCTCACTGACTAGAGATGGGGTTCTTTCCTGGGATGAATCTGTTTGAACTTCAGATTGTACCTGTAAATATGCTTGTCAGTGGCTCTGAGGCTGTGGATCTAACGTGGAAATTAGTTTTTCTAGCTATTTTTCAGTCTTGTCAGTAAATGCTCAGAGGTATGTGCTGCCTCTGTGAGGTGTATGCTAAAAGGAATGTAAAGAAAGGATAGTGTTACCTGCCTTCAAAGACTGATAATCTTGTTTGGGAGATGGGACAAAGTTCTGGAGACATTTAAAGTGTATTTACCAGTGCAAAAAAAAAATACCTTTCATGGAGATTAATTCATTATGAAAATAAAATTTTGCCTTAACCTTTAAAAAATAAAATAAAATAACTAGAATTTTTAAGAAGAACCAGAGATGTAGCTCAGTGTAAAGCAACCCTGCCTTCAATCCCCAGTACCTAAAAAGGAAAAAAATAATGATACTCTAATCTGTCATTTTTATTTATTATCTGGTCTCCTTCTATAAAAAAAAAAAACAAAAAAAAAACTTCTCATTAACTATTTAGTTGCACCCCTGTACATTTTTAATAGGAAAGGCAGAATAAATGCTTGATATACTTTTCTTTATTTACCAGTTTTCAAAAATATGAAATAGTTCCTTAGCAACTACTAAAAGTGACCAATGAGGTATATTTATTTTGAATATCCCTGTGAACTCATGGATTTTAAACTGTTTTATGTATTTTAATGCATTGTAGCAATTATTGATACTCAATTTGTCAACTAGTTGTAACAAGACCCTGTAACACAAGATCTGAGTAATCCTGGTTTGGTTTTGTTTTATTTTTGGTGGTGGTACTGAATTGTACCCACAGCCTTATGCAGGCTAGTCAAGTACTCTACTACCCTTCATCTTTTAACTTTCTTACTTTGTGGATTTGGAATCAGACTTTTCTTTAGGGAGCCCTTTTTCATGAGAACTTATATTTAGAGACCACAAGGAACACTTACACTACCAAGGTAGCTACCTATTTTTAAGACTTTTCAAGTGTGCAGAGCTAGGATTTTTTATTTATTTATTTATTTTGAGTGCTGGGGATCGAACCCAGGACCTCGTACTTGCAAGGCAAGCACTCTACCGACTGATCTATCTCCCCAGCCCCCCCCCCCCTTTTTTTTTAAGGATAAAGTTTAGCATGAAGCTGGGTACAGTGACTTGTGCCAGTTTCCATCTACTGGGAAAGCTAAGCAGGAAAATTGCTTGAGCCCAGGAGTTCAGCAATTTAGCAATACCTGTCTCCAAATAAAAAAATAAAAACGGTTGGAAATGTAGCTCAGTGGTAAAGCGTCCCCAGGTTCATTCCCTATTAATATACACACACACATATATATATACATATAACCAGCCTGGGGCAACCATGGGTTCATTCCCCAGTCACACACACACACACACACACACACACTCATACACACTCACACATACTCACACACAAACAGCCTGGGCAACATAGCAAGATTCTGTCTTTAAAAAAAAATAAAAACATGAACCTTATACTGATGATACCTTTTGCATGTGCTTATGTGCCTGTTATGTGTGTATATTTGTGTGATATGTAGTATTGGAGATTGAACCCTGGAGCATTCTACCAGTGAACTATTCCCCTTACTTTTTGTTTATTTATTTATTTAGTTAGTTAGTTAGTTAGTTGGTTCATTTATTTATTTTTGGTACTGAGAATTGAACCCAAAGGTTCTTTAACCGCTGAGCCACATCCCTAGCCCTTTTTCATATTTTATTTTCAGCCAGGGTCTCGCTGAGTTGCTTAGGTCCTCACTAAATTGTTAAGGCTGGCTTTGAACTTGCAATCCTCCTGCCTCAGTCTCCTAATTTGCTGGGATTATAGGCATGTGCCACTGCACCCAGTTTTATTTTGTTCTTCCAGCACTTTTTTAAACTTTTTAAAAATTTTTAAAAAGTCTTCTTTTAGTTGGAGATAGACACAGTCCCTTTATTTATTTATTTTAAATATTTTTAGTTGTAGTTGGACATGAAATCTTTATTTTTTTACATGATACTGAGAATCAAACCAGTGCCTCACACATGGTGGATAAGAACTGTATCACTGAGCCACAACCCCAGCCCCCATTTATCTTTATGTGTTGCTGAGGATCGAACCCAGTTCCTCACACATGCTAGGCAAGCGCTCTACCACTGAGCTACAACTCTAGCCCCAAAACTTTTTTAAATTTTGAGATAGGCCCTTACTGTGTTGCCCAGGCAGTCCTCAAACTTGTAATCCTCTTGCCTTAGGCTCCCGAGTTGCTGGGATCACAGGAGCGCTCTACCATGGCACTGTATCTCTAATTCTTTTTTTTTTCCTTTGAGATAGGGTCTTACTAAGTTGCCAAGGTTGACCTTAAACTTGTAATCTTCCTATCTCCCAAGTAACTGGAATTATAGGTGTGTGCCATCATGCTCAGCTGTGATACTGTTTCTAATTCAAGAATGTCAGAGTTTTTCCTTTTTTTTTTTCTTTTCTTTTCGAAATAAACTTACTGAAATATAACTCATATATAATACATATAATAATGTTGACTTACTTAAAGTTTACAAGGCAAGACTAACGATGTAGCTCAGTGGTAACTCTCTAAATAGCCTAGCATGTACAATATGGAGAGGGAAAAAGAATTCATTGGGATTCAGCAGCATCCCCATTTATTTACATATTGCCCAAGGCTGCTTTTATGCTATAGCAGTGGAGTTGAATAGTTAAGACAGTGACACAGCAAACTACAAACCTGAAATATTTACTCTTTGGTGCCTTATAAATACTCTGGCCAACTACAGTGGCACATGCCTATAATCCCAGAGACTCTGGAAGCTGAGGCAGGGGGATGGCAAGTTTGAGACCAGCCTTAGCACCTTAGCAACATTCTGTTTTAAAATAAATAAAAAGCGTTGGGGATATAGCTCAGGAGTATAGTGGCCCTGGGTTCAGTCACCAAAAAACAAAAACAAATACTTTCTGACAGAATGTGGTGTTATGTCTCATTCATGTTTTTATAGCTGAATAGTATAGTCCATTGGGTGGGTATACTAGGGGTGATTCAGCCACTCTCCTATTTGTTGACATTTGGGATGTTTTTGTTCTGCTATTAGAAATATTACTACATATTCAAAATAAGGTTTTATCAAAAACTCTGAGATTATTGTGAGTTTTTCTCCCTTTTTCTTGCCCATCTTCAATTATCTTGTTCTTGTACAATAAAACTGTCGGTAGTGTTCTTGACCTTTTCTACCCACTTACTAACAACCTTCCAGACTTTATTTGGTTTATGGGTTCCTAATATTTGGTGCCTGGATGATTTTACTCTGATGTAACTCACTACAGCTCAGGTTATCACAGTCTAGTCCAGAGAGCATAGAGTTGTCTAAGTTCTCTTCCATGTTCCAGTTCCTTCTCAAAGATGAAAGATAATTGATTTTCTTCCGAGTATCTGGGTAAATGTTTCTTCTTTCTTTCTAGCTGAACTCCTTGCCAAAAAACAGCCATTAAAAACCAGTGAGGTCTACTCTGATGACGAGGAGGAAGAAGAGGATGACAAGTCCAGTGAAAAGTCAGATCGCTCATCACGAACATCATCATCTGATGAAGAAGAGGAGTAAGCTATGCACATTTTGGTTTAGTAGGCAGGATGGGTGTGTTCCAGATCTTGTTTGGGCTATGACTTTGGTTTGGTTCAGTACCCTGAACTGATGAACTGAGATTCCCCAGCACATCAGCCCATTATTTCTTCTGCCTCTGGCTCCTGGCCTACACTCCTAATCATTCCACCTGGGCCTGGCAGGTGGGAACTGACTTCATATCACCCTCAGATTGACCTAGATCTTTGATTAGTTTTCTTTCTTTCTTTTTAGTACCAGGGATTGAACCCAGGGGTGCTTAACCACTGAGCTACATCCCCCCACCCCTGGCCCCCTGCCTTTATTTTGGTACTGGGGATTGAACTGAGGGGCACTTGACCACTGAGCCACACATCCCCAGCCTCCAGACCTTTTTATTTTTTAGTTTGAGACAGGGCCTCACTAAGTTGCTGAGGCTGGCTTTGAACTTGCTTTGAACTTGAATCCTCCTGCCTCAACCTCCCAAGTTTCCAGGGATTACAAGTATGTGCCATTGTGCCTGGCTCATTAGTTTTTTTTTTTTTTTTTTTCTGGAGTGTTACCTCATTCAAGATAGTTCACAGGCCGGGCACAGTGGTACATGCCTGTAGTCCCAGCAGCTCAGGAGGCTGAAACAGGAGGATCTTGAGTTCAAAGCCAGCCTCAGTATAGCAAGGCACTAAGCAATTCAGTGAGTCCCTGTGTCCAAGTAAAATACAAAAGTAGGACTGGGGATGTGACTGAGTGATCAAGTGTCCCTGAGTTCAATCCCTGGTACCCCTCCCCCCACACACACAAAAAGTTTACACTACTGGTTAGGGACAGATGAACTATTTTCTGATGTTTTATATATTTCTCCTACTAGGTTAATCTTTGTACTTTGATTAAGTTTTGAGAATTTGATGTTACTTATGTATCTTGTTCTGTTTTTATGCTGAATATTTTTCCCACTGCCACTTTGTTTCCCACAGGAAGGAAGAGATCCCTCCAAAATCACAGCCAGTCTCCCTACCTGAAGAATTGAATCGAGTTCGATTATCACGGCATAAGCTAGAACGTTGGTGTCACATGCCCTTCTTTGCTAAAACTGTCACAGGATGTTTTGTACGGATTGGCATTGGAAACCACAACAGCAAACCGGTTTACCGGGTTGGTATTTCTTTCCTTGAACAATTGTCCTTGGTATTTATTTATTTATTTGTTCATTCTTTTTTGTTTGTTTGAGAAGGGCATCTCTCCATGTCACTGACCTCAAACTTGCAGTCCTTCCACCTCTTCCTCCTGAGTAGCTGTGATCTCACGTGCACACCACCATCCCAGGTTTCCATATTTTAAACATGATTTCCTCCTGGAGGTAGGACCTACTAAAGAAATCTGTTTGCCAACATTTGACTGTGTATTTAGTCAGCTTTCCTTACAGTAACAAATACCTGAGATGTTCAAACTTATAAAAAGAAAATGTTTACTTTGGCTCACAGTTTTATGGGTATCAGTCCATGAATAGATAGACCCATTGCTTTGGGGGGGGGGGGGTCTCTGCTGAGGGAGAAACACAGCAGGTACACATAAGGAAAGAAAAGCCACTCATCTCAAGGCCAGGATGTGAAAGACAAAGTCAAAGACCAAGGTCCCACAATGCCCTTTGAAAGCATGCCCCAGAGACCTAAAATCTTTCATTAGGTCTCACCTCTTAAAATTCCCACCACCTACCAATAGTGCCAAGCTGGGCACTAAGCCTTTAACACATGGACCTTTGGGGGATATCTAAGATCCAAGCTGCAGCAGACTAGAAAGTAGATTCCATGAGATGCCCATAGAACAGTGAAAATCTATAGTGACCAGAGATGTGATTTGCAGCCTGCTGTCAGGAAGAGTAATTGACGACCAAGAAATTGGTGGTTTGGGGTTTAGAATAATTTTCTGTATGCCCCTTCAATACAAAAAGAAGAAGAAAGGAAACATCCATGAAGTAGTTGTTGGCAATTACATCATCTAAAAGATTTATTTATTTGAATAATAAATCAGTGAAAACAATTCTATGTTACAAAGGAAGTAACTTCTAGGACCATGGAAGTTAAAGAGAATAAAAAATAATCCCAACCTTATACAAGCTGTGTGTGTGTTCCAACATAGCTTCTATCATCCAAATGGTAGAACAACATAGCTGTTTGATTTTTCTATCGTTTTTGTTTTGTCCTAGATTGTCTTGGTTTTTGTTTTGTTTCTATTTTTAGTTGTAGATGGACACAGTACCTTTATTTTATTTATTTATTTTATAAGGTGCCAAGAATTGAACCTAGCACCTCACACATATGAGGCAAGCACTTCACTGCTGAGCCACAGCCCTGGCCCTAGATTGTTTTGTTTTAATGTGTTTATCTCCTTGTATGAGAGCCAGCAGCCATGCTGTGTTCCAGAAAGCTGGACAAGAGAAACTGACCTCCATGGTCTTCACATTTGGTTGATAAAGATTGATCTCTAAGATGGGCCTGGTGATGCATGCCAGTAATCCCAGTGCCTTGGGAGACTGAGGCAGGAGGATGACAAGTTTGAAGCTAGCCTCAGCAACTCAAAGAGACCCTTCCTAAATATAAAAATTAAAAAGGTGCCAGGCACAGTGGCACACGCTTGTAATCCCAGCAGCTTGGGAGGCCAAGGCAGGAGAATTGTGAGTTCAGAACCATCCTTGGCAATTTAGCAAGGTGCTAAGCAACTCAGTGAGACCCTGTCTCTAAATAAAATATTAAAAAGGACTGGGGATGTGGCTCAGTGGTTGAGTGTCCCTGGGGTCAATCCCCAGTACAAAAAAAAAAAAAAAAAAATTAAAACAATAGGGGATAGAGTCAGTGGTAAATTGCCCCTGGGTTCAACCTCAGTACAAAAAAAGAAAAGAAAGAAATTATCTCTAAGCCAGACATAGTGGTGTATACCTGTAGTCCCTGCTACTTGGGAGAGTAAGGCAGGAGGATCACAAGTTCAAGGCCAGTCTGGACAACTTAGTGACACCCTAATCTCAAAAAATAAAAAGGGCTTGGAATATAGGTTAATGGTAGAGCACTTATCTAGCATGTCCAAGGCCTGTTTTTTTGTTTTTTGTTTTTGTTTTTTTGTTTTAGTTGTAGATGGACACAGTACCTTCATTTTATTTTTATGTGCTGAAG
The DNA here is from genome assembly GCF_902686455.1 of Sciurus vulgaris. Lineage (NCBI taxonomy): Eukaryota > Metazoa > Chordata > Mammalia > Rodentia > Sciuridae > Sciurus > Sciurus vulgaris. Next base: position 90,875,747 of record NC_136462.1, read on the forward strand.
ATTGAACCCAGTGCCTCACACATGTTAGATAAGTGCTCTGCCACTGAGCTACAACCACAGCTCCCAAGTCCTGTTTTTTTTAATATTTTAAAAATTGTTGGGCTGGGGATTTAGCACAGCTGGTAGAGTGCTTACCTCACATGCACAAGGCCCTGGGTTCAATCCCCAGCACCACCACCAAAAAAAAAAAAAGAAAAAGATTGTTTATGAACCTTTATTTTTATGTGGTGCTGAGAATCGAACCCACTGCCTCACACATGCTCGATAAGCGTTCTACCACTAAGCTACAACCCCAGCCCCCAAGGCCTGGTTTTAATACCTAGTATCCAAACAGTTGACCTGTAGATGGGGCTGGAGTATAGGTCTTGGGCTCAATCCCTAGCACTGAAACAAAACAAAACAAAACAACCAAATTCCTCTAGAACTATATAATGTCATACCTGTAGTCCCAGCTATCTGGCAGGCTAAGGCAGAATCTTTCGAGCCCTGAAGTTCAAGACCAGCCTAGGCAACAGACCTCTCCAAAGGGAATAAATTTATTACTATTTTTTTTTTAACTTCTGAAGTCTCAAGTACATCCCTTCGTAAAAGCAGATTTAGTTTAGGAAAGCTATGGGCCCCACAGGCCAATTGCCTTTGCTCATGGAGCTTGTTTACCCTCGGCCCAAGGCTCCCTGTGCATTACCATTTGATCTAAACCTGAGATAGGTACACAGAATACCTGACAGTTGTGGGCTTCTCTCAGCACAGGGTTGCTTGTCTGTGTTCAGGTAAATTGAGCCAAAGGAAGAATTGGGTAGAGAACTTTGAAGAGTCTGCTTTTTGACTGGTGTCTCTGTCTGTTCACTTAGGTTGCTGAGATCACAGGTGTTGTGGAAACTGCTAAAGTTTACCAGCTGGGTGGTACCAGAACAAACAAAGGGCTACAACTACGGTAAGAGGCACTGCTGTGGCAGCTTTGGTTCCCTCTTGAAGTAGGCATTGCCTATTGAATTGTCATTGTCTCCAGTGTGATGTTTCCCGTTACTATGAACACTATGTGGTCTCCATAAGGTACCCTAAAGGAACTCGTATTCTTTCTTTGCCTATAGTAAAAGTGTCCAGATACTCTTTTCTCCCAAGGGGCCAGCCTGAGCAATTTAGTAAGACCTGTGACAGCATAAAATAAAAAGGGTTGGGGATATAATTTAGTGGTAGAGCACTTGCAGAAGGATGATGTTGAGTAATAAGAGAAAATGCCCAGCAGGCATTTTCTGGTGAGCACAGTCAGGAGGCTTGCTTCTGGTTCTGGCTCTCTCACTTAACTAAATTCATCTTTAACAAGTCAGGTCATCTTTCATGACTTCGTTTCCTCTTCAGAAAAATGAATATGTCATTTACTCAACATTTGTGCTAGGTACAATTCTGATCATCAGTTTAAAGGAGAGAGCAAGATAGACATGAGAGACATACACAAATCCCTGCCCCTTGGAACCTAAGAATTTCTTTTTGTAGGGGGCGTACTAGGGACGAACCCAGGGGTGCTTAACCACCAACCCACATTGCCGGCCCTTTTTTTGTATTTTATTAGAGACAGGGTCTTGCTGAGTTGCTTAGAGTCTTACTAAGTTGCTGAGGCTGGCTTTGAACTTGTGATGCTCCTGCCTAAGCCTCCCAAGTCGTTGGGATTACAGGTGTGCACCACTGTACCCTGCAGATCATAAGAATTCTAAAGGAATAGAAGTAGTTTGCCAGGATTACAGAGCAAATAGCCCATGATGGAGATGGCTGCCCCGGGCCTATTTTGATCACCAGGATCTCTCCATTTTCTTCCCACATCCTCACTCCATCATCTCCCCTAATTTGTTTAAAAAGAGCCATTTGGACTAGGAAGTGACCATAACAAACAGAATCAAATTCTAGATGATTTCAAAAAGTAGCCAGGATTAAGACCTGTAGAGATAGATCATATATAGGGTTGTTAGGATTGCTTTGCTGATCCTAGAGTCAGCGCACACATTCTTGGAAATGTTGTCTCTCTCTTATGTAGGCATGGCAATGACCAACGAGTGTTCCGCTTAGAGTTTGTCTCAAACCAAGAATTTACTGAAAGTGAATTCATGAAGTGGAAAGAAGCGGTAAGTGTCTAGAGACTCCCTAGCAGTTGTTTGCAAACACTGAAAGTCTCTTTCCCAAATCCCTTACTAATAATCTTTCTCATATTTTGATCCAGATGTTCTCTGCTGGCATGCAGCTGCCCACTCTAGATGAAATCAATAAAAAGGAATTATCTATTAAAGAAGCTCTTAATTATAAATTCAATGATCAGGACATTGAAGAGGTAAGAAACCTGATACCCCAGAGCCTAGAGGTTTATCAAGTTCATCTGGGTTTAGAGATCATAATTTTATTTTCTCCCTATATCTTGATATTTGTAGCTATGCGTGAAGATGAGGGAATACTAATATTGCTACCTTATTATACATAGTTCATCAAGCTTTTCTCTGTACATTCTCATCTTCAGATGAGACTACATAGACTCATGTATATTCAGGATTCAGGGTTGTATATTCTGCTAGGTTTGGTCCTTCTGGAAACTTTCTTTCTCCAAAACATTTTGGTAAAATTCTTTGATTTCTGTTCTCTTGGACAGTGGCTAGCCTTACAATACCAGGCCCTTGGGCTGCTGCTGTTCATTGGTGCATGTTCCTTCAGACTGTCCCAGAAGAATCTCCGTGACCCTGGAAGCAGCATAGTATCCCTTGGAATGAACTCACTCTCTCTGGGGCATGACACTGCTATAGGAAGAGCAGCCCCCTTTTAACTAGCTGCTTGCCTCCAAAATGGGCTCATTTAGCCTGTCTACAAAAATAGTTTAGGAATACCTCACTGCTGGTATCTCCTCTCTGGTACAGATTGTAAAAGAGAAAGAAAGGTTCAGAAAAGCTCCACCCAACTATGCTATGAAGAAGACTCAGCTGCTAAAGGAAAAGGTAAGGACGTGTTTGAGCCTCTTTGCCCATCCTACAAGGAGATACGGAAATCAGACTAGTCCATCTTCTGTCAAGTTAATGGTAGCGGAATTGGGACAAAATTCTGGGCTCAAATATAAGCAACACAATGCATTCTTGACATCTGGGTGAAATTCCTTGGCTATTTTCCTTTCTATAAATTGACATTGATCTTGTTCCATTCTTGTTACTTTCTAGTCACTTTAGTTTCATGTGTAGTAAAATAGATAACCCCTGAAGCTAGGTGTGGTGTTGCAGACCTATAATCCCAGTGACTAAGGAGGCTGAGACTGGAGGATCATAAGTTCAAGGTCAGCCTTTTTATTTTTTTGGGTGCTGGGGATTGAACCCAGGGCCTTGTGCTTGCAAGGCAAGCACTCTACCGACTGAGCTATCTCCCCAGCCCCCTCGAGGTCAGCCTTTTGAGACCCTGTCTCAAAATTTTAAAAAAAGGTGGGGAGGTAGCTCACTGGTGAAGCACCTCTGAGTTCATTCCCCAGAAGCAAAAATAAAACAAAAAAAAGATCTGAGGTAGTATTCATCACTGGGTGTAAACAGACAAATGACATTATTGAGCCCCATTGTGGTAGGTGGTTTTCCATTGTTCACATCAAGATGGGGTGAACCTTGATAGTTTAGCCACATAGGCCTGGGTTACAGGGTTAGTGTTGCATATTGCTGCCACCAGGGGCCCATAACCAGGTAGCTGTCTGGCAAGGTAATTTAAGAAAAATTACACATTGTGTTTATAAAGTATTTCTTCACTATTCTTTCACATTTCTTGTCATTTGTCCATCACATGAGATACCTTTCCTTTGGCTCTATATCAAGAGTCCCCTTCTAGCAATCACAACCATAGAGCTTACATGTCTCTCTGTGTGCAGGCCATGGCTGAGGACCTGGGAGATCAGGACAAGGCAAAACAAATCCAAGACCAGCTGAATGAGTTGGAGGAGCGAGCTGAGGCCCTGGACCGCCAGCGGACCAAGAATATATCTGCTATCAGGTGTGTTAACTGAGACTTTTGGTTGGGCCCCTATCCATGGCCTATAGACCTTGACCAGAATTATCAGGCAAGCCTGTGACCTTGTACACACTGTGTAGCGCTGACTTACTCTCCAGATCTCTGGGGTCAGGACTCAGTGACTCCTTCCCTCTTATAGCCCACTGACTCATCTCTTATTCATCCCATAGTTACATCAACCAGCGGAACAGGGAGTGGAACATTGTGGAATCTGAGAAGGCTCTTGTGGTGAGTAAGACAACTTTATCTGGATCATTGGAAAAAATTAAATGAAATGGTACGAATTTTTCCTACATGTTATTCAAGTCTATATTTTAAATTATTGAAATAACACATATACTTAGCATACATTCATTCTCTCTATGTGTACATTCACCCATGTAATTTATTAATTTATAATGAACAAAAGCAGTCTTCCTTCCTTCCCTTAGACTACTCCACAGGTGTTCTTTCTTACCAGATTCTGATTTTTGGTTGTTGCCCTGATACCTCTTCTGGTGTTCTTGAAAGGAAAAGTATAATAACTTCCAGGTTCTCCCCCACTCCCCCAATTCCTTGCAAACAGATTATTTATATGCAAGCTTATGGTGAATGAGAGGATGGGGAAAGAATTTATGGTTCTCTAATACATGTTCTCTGTTTTAGGCTGAAAGTCATAACATGAAAAACCAACAGATGGATCCCTTTACCAGGCGGCAGTGCAAACCTACCATCGTTTCTAATGTGAGTGCCTAAGGAGGACATTTTTAGTCAGGACCTAGATTCTAGGACATAAAATGAATTCCATTAGGAAATTAATAAAGAAGTTAAAAATAATGTTTTCCTAGCTGGGATTTGCTTGCCTGCCTCAAGTTCTTGTGTCGAGAAACTTCCTTTTTTATCTTGCTATAGGTCATACAGGTAGTGAAAACCTGGCATGGATTTGTAAAAATCAAGTAACTAATTGCTAGTAACTAACCTACCAGGGTGGGTTTGCAATGGAGTGCAGTCCCTAAAATAAGTTATTCAAAATGCTTGGGACCAGAAGTGTTTCAGATTTTGGATTGGGGGGTGGAGGGATTGGATATTTGTATAACCTGGGGATGTGACCCAAGTCTGCACGTGAAATTCATTTATATTTTAGATGTCCTATACATCACCTGAAGGTAATTTCATATCATATTTTTAGTGTGCCTATGGTTTTTTTTTTAGTTGTCAGTGGAACTTTTATTTTATTTATTTATATGTGCTGCTGAGTATTGAACCCAGCACCTCACACATGCCAGGCAAGCACTCTACCACTGAGCCACAACTCCAGTCCCAATGTGCCTGTGTTTTGACTACAACTGTCACATGAATTTAAGTGTGGAATTTTCCACTCATAGCACCATGTTGGTGTACAAAGTTTTGGATATTTGAGCACTTTGGATTTCAGGTTTTCATATTAGTAATGTGTTACTTAGCATGGCCTCAGTAGACAGGGATTAGTTTTTGTTTGCTTTTTCAGTACTGGGGACTGAAACCAGCGCCTTCAAATGCTGGGCAAGTACTCTACCACTGCACTATATCCCCAAACCATAGACTTAGTTTTAAGTTTATTGCCCTTCTTTTGCTGCCTTGAGGAAAACTCCACTGAGCTACTGATGAGTCTGCTGTGGTACTTGTGATGTTAGTGATAGTAGGTAGAAAGAATCTAGCAATAGGACTCTAAATGTTGAACAATCTCTAAAATAACTTATTTTCTTTCTCAGTCCAGAGACCCGGCTGTTCAGGCTGCCATTTTGGCCCAGCTAAATGCAAAGTATGGTTCTGGAGTGTTACCAGATACACCGAAGGAAATGAGCAAGGCAAGTGCAGTACTACCCTGTGGCTGCAGAGCTAGGCTGCTGGCTGGAACCCTGAGTGAGCACTTTACCTGGTTTGGGCTTGATTTTCCCACATGGAAGAACATGGAGTCCCACTTACAGTCCTTTCTCCATCATAGCTTTAATAAGTAACGAAACAATTTTGATCAGACAACCTAAACTCTAAACTCAGCACCATTACTTAACTAGGGTTAAGGCCACTGATTTGGGCCACTGATTTCTAGACCTCTTCAGCACATTTAGGGAATATTATTATATACCCTTCCTACTTTACAGAATAATTAGGAGGAGTAGTTGACAAGTTGTAGGGATCAGATGGTTATATAAGTGAAAGCAGAAATGGGAAACTGAGAGAAACTGCCCATTTACAAACAGTTTTCTTTTTTTTTGCGGTACTGAGGATCGAACTCAGGGCCTTGTGCTTGCGAGGCAAGCACTCTACCAGCTGAGCTATCTCCCCACCCCTACAAACAGTTTTCTATCAAGTTGAGTCTTTTCCTGTGGAGCCCAAACTGTCTTAGGAATTCCTGTAGTCTGGGGTGAGAAGGTGGCCTATTGCCTTTTTTTTTTTTTTTTTTTTTTCCCTGAGGTGCTGGGGATTGAACCCAGGGCCTCGTGCTTGCAAGGCAAGCACTCTACCAACTGAGCCATATCCCCAGCCATAGACAGAGACTTTGTTTTCTGTTGTTGTTGTTTTTTGTTTTTTTTTTTTTTTTGGTGCTAGGGATCGAACCCAGGGCCTTGTGCTTACAAGGCAAGCACTCTACCGATTGAGCTATCTCCCCAGCCCCGCCTATTGTCTTAAGCTTACCCTACCTACGTACATATCACAGACATGAGCCTTCCTTTTTGCTTTGAAGCCTAAAAAGGCTTCAGAAAAAGCTCTTGTCTGTGGTCTCTCCTGTCTTCCTTCTTTAAGAATCAAAAGGACTTCAGTAGGAAAATCTAATGAACTTGAATAAGAGCTTTGACCATTAGTGGCTGTTGCTTCTTGAAATCGTCTTACACTTATGCTCTTTATAATTAGTTTTCTTCCCCTTATTCCAGGGTCAGGGAAAGGATAAAGATTTGAATTCTAAGTCAGCCAGTGACCTCTCAGAAGACTTGTTCAAAGTGCATGATTTTGATGTGAAGATTGATTTACAAGTTCCCAGCTCAGGTATGTGAGGATGGGGAAGTAGATATAGCTGAGGACTACATGGATCCACAGTTATCTTGGCCAGTGAGGAGACCTGACTCTAATGAAGAATTGGGGGTGGTATCTGTAGAGGCCAGGGTCAGACTGGCTGTAGGTATATTTGAGAGGGGGCAGACTAGCAGTCATTAAGGCTATCTGAAGGAATGGAGCACAAGACTACAAGAACTTTGTAGGTACTTCACATGCCAATTTGTTCTTCTTTCTCACAGAGTCAAAGGCTTTGGCCATCACCTCCAAGGCTCCTCCAGCCAAGGATGGGGCTCCAAGGAGATCTCTGAACTTGGAGGACTATAAAAAACGACGGGGACTTATTTGAGAGCACCCAGCCTGCTGCTTCTGACCCTGCATGCCCATCAGTGTCCCACCTTTCCTCTTTTCCTTTGATTTGCCCTCTTTGGGCTGGAGCAGCAGTAGAACTGGGAAGAGACTCTAAACTGCCAGTCATCTGTAATATAAACCATTTGCTGTATAGACCTTCCTTGTCTGCACCATTTCCCACCAAACCCCTGGGCCCCATCCAGTGTGGATCTGGGCTCAGTTGGGCTTTTTCCATGTCTTTAGATTTGTGTTCGCCTTTTTTTTTTTTTTTTTAACCAGCACAGTTCATTGGCCACTCTGCACACATTCAGTATTACCATGGAGCTGGGATTCCTGCTGGAGCCCCTGGTGGCAATAGCAGCAGCACTGGGCAGTCTCCTCTCCAAGACTGCCTTGGACCCAACCATTGAACATTTGGCACCTGACCCTTGTGGAGGGAGCAGGGATTGGGCACCTGCAGTCCTCCTTTCTCTCTCATCTTTCTCTTCTTCCCATCTCTACGGAAGAGGGATTTTCAAAAACAATTTAGTTTCCAAAAAGTGTACATTTGTTGGGGAGGGAGGGGGGTCTAATTTGAGAGAGAGAGAGAGTGTGTGTGTGTGTATGTGTGTACGTGTGGGTTTTTTTATCATTTTTTAAAAATGCAGTACTCTTTGTATCAGTCTGTCATTGGTCTATAGCTGTTTCAGATTTTTTTCAGCTGTACTTGAGCATCTGAAACTGCAAGAAAGAAACTCATTAAATGTGATTCTTCTTATTAAACAGACCTGACTGCTGTAGCTGTGTAACTTCCCCTACCCTCTCTTCCTCCATCACCTCCCCACCTTCAAGAAAACTCCCCAGTTTAGCTCCCTGCATTACAGGCTGTGTCCTGGCAGGTGTGAGGGAAGCCCGTGGCAGGTACCAGGAGGGCGGCAGAAGTGTCTTGCTCATCCCACGGGTACAGGCCGTAGCTTCTTAGCTGAACATTGAGTGTGTCTTGTTCCCACCCAGTGTACCTGTGTCTTCCTAGTGATTCTGTTTTGATGTTTTGGCAAGAATAACATTTTGTTTTTTAAAAGAAATTATTCAACCTGAATGTGGAGAGCAAACAATAAGATTTAGATTGCAAATGTTTTTACCAGCATGTGCAGTTGTGTGTGTGTATACATATATATATGGTAAGCATATATATTGTTGTGCAGCTAGGGTGAAGCCAGCAAAGAGGTGTGTATGTCGTTATGAAATGTTTGAAAAGAGATAAGCTGACTGCTTGATAATCATTCTCAGGTGTAAAGCTCCAAGTGTAAATAAAAGTGGCATTTAACAAATCTTTTCAGAACAAAGTACAGCTGACTATATATACCAAGAACTAAGCTAAAGAAACAGCTGAGAGCTGCTGATTTCCACAAGAGGGAGAGGAATCTAGAAACTCTATTCTGTACTTCTTCACTCAACTTTTGTATAATGAAGGGAATAATGGGAAATCAGAGTTGTATTGAAACAAGAATGAACTTGGTAACTCTTCTGGGTTTGGTAGAGCCTCAGTGTTGCTTTAACTTAGTTTACATATTTTTTAAAAAATCGGCAGTGGGTGGTTTCAAAGTATTGTGACTGTGTAAAATTGGTAAATGACTGTAACACAGCTATGTGGTAGCTGTGACAGTTCAATTGGGCAAAGGAGTGGTGATGGACTCATTAAAATCATATATACTTGAATAGTCCATTGACCAAAACTCTTTATAGACTGTTGTGTAAATGTGGAATCACAGACTGTTAAACATTGCCTGGACTCTAGCAGAGTCCTGGAGCTGCTGGGACCTCTCCTATCATGTCAAACTTGGACTTTTTCTTTCTGGTTTTAAAAGACATAAAATCATAGAATCCATATAATTTGCTGGAGTCATTCTGATCCACCATGTAGATCTGTATTTAGTATCATTTGGATTTGGAGAAGTGTCGATTACATTATGGCTGTGTAATAAAATTTTTATTAAAACTGCATCACACTGTAGCACTTTGCCACTACCTCCCCACCTGCAGCTGTTAAAACCTTCATTCTGAGATGCCAGAGCACAGAGCAGGGAGAAAAGCCAACCAAACCAAAGAAGACTGAAAGTTAACTTACCACCTGAGTAGCCTGCCTGGCATTTGGATCAAGATTGAGGAGTTGGCCAGCTGAGTCAGGGCCTCTGAGTCACAGTCTTGGCCCGGCCTAAGACACTGGCTTTGTCCTACCAACTGGGCTTCTTCATGGGTCACAGTGTTTCTTGTGCTGGGCAACTGTCTCAGTGGCCCCTTCCACCACCCTGATCCCCAACATAGTTTCAGTGTTGAGGGTGCAGCACCCAGGGCTATTTTATACATTTTTCAGTTCCTTCCAGGAAGTGAGAAGGTCAATGTCCATATGCCTAGTTCATGATGTATGTAGGTCTGCTTGTCTGTCTTGTTTTTGACAGGTGCAGGGAAAGTATTGCCTGCAACTTCCCTTCAAAAGATTGCCTTTGTTTTGTTTCTGAGAAGTCCGTACTTGTCACTCAAATTGTACAGATATTTGTAAATAAACTTGATGCCATTTTAACAAGGGGATCAGATTTAGTCCAAGGCTTGCATCTTAAATAGCACCACAAAGCCCAAGAGAGCCTTTCTTCTCCTTTTCTTCCCCTTCTCTCAGCACTGCACCCCTAAAAGTGAAAGTGGCTGCTGACAACTTAAGCAGCCTAGCTCCCCAGAAGCTACTCCATAGGGTAGTTGCCTAGACCCGGGGGGCGGGGGTGGTGGTGCTCTAGTTATCCTAGCTTACTTCTTGTTTTGGTACCAGTTATTGAACTCAGGGGCACTCAACTACTGTGCCACATCACCAACCCTACTTTGTATTTTATTTTGAGACAGGGTCTCACTGAGTTGATTAGTTCCTCACTTCTGCTGAGACTGTCTTTGAACTCTCGATCCTCCTAAACTGCTAGGATTATAGGGATGTGCCACTGCATCTGGCCTGGCTTACTTATCTTGGTAAACAACAAAAAGCAGTGTTAACTGAGCTAGGCAGGCACCTCATAGTCTGCTTAACCCTAGTGAGAATCTGGCCCTAACATTTCATTGGCATAGGCAGTTCCTTTGCTGTTTTCTGCCTTTGGTGTATGTGAAGCAGGGGTCCAGGGGCTGTGTGTTTATGAACAGGAATACCCTGACCTGTCCCAAGGAGGGAGATTTATAAGGGCTCCCCACTGCCTGAGGTTGTGTCTGAACCCCCCCCACACACACTTTGAGCCATATTTAACTAGACAGCAAGAAGATCCCAGATCTCTTACCCGCTGTGGTAGAAGCCAGATACAAGGCTGCCTCTGGTGTTGGAGAAGTAGGTCCCTAGGACTTAGCTGGCAGGTCCATCCACTGGGGTTTTCTCGGACTCCTTGTCCTCCACTACTTGAGTTTTAGGAGCAGTAGGCCCCTGAAAGCAGGGAATATGAACAGACAACATAGCCAACCTGCTTTTCTTCAGGATTACCTGCTGCCTATCTCAGAAAAACAGAAATAAGCACCTCCAGTGCAAGTGGAGGAAAGAGGAGCGGTAGGGTGATAAACATCTCCCAACTTCTTCCAGGAGAGAGACCCTCAGGTAAACCATGGGTTGGCTGTGGTCTAGCAGCTCTAGGGAGCAAGGAAGCCACTGACCTCAGTTTAGAATTTTTTTGTTTGTTTTTTGCATGATTTCCCAGACCAAATCAGGGGTCCTTTGGTCTGTGTTCAGGGTCTGGAATAATCCTAAGGGAGGACCCACTGCAGCCTCTTATTTTTTGAACCCAGGGACACTACCACTGGGCTAATCTCCAGCCCTTTTTATTTTTTTATATTGAGGCAGGATCTCACTAAACTGCCCAGGTTGGACTCGAGCTTACAAATCCTGCCTTAGCCTCCTAAATTACTGGAATTTCATATACACACCACTGCCAGAAGAGTCTACATTTTCTGTAAGGTTTCACAGGCTAGCTCCAGTACCTGGTGAGTACCTGGAACCTCTTGTGCAGTTTCTTGGTCCCCAGTAGGGCTTAGCTACTAGAGCACGGACAGTCTATGCTCCAGCCTGTGAGCACCAAGAGCCACAAGGCAGCTCAGTTTGGTGCAGGGTTCATAGGAATGAGCTAGTCGAACACTCTTGAGACAGAAGTTCCTTGTCTCTTTTTTTTTGGGGGGGTGGGGTGGGGGGCCGTTACCAGGAACTGAACTCTGGGGCACTCGGCCACTGAGCCACACCCCCAGCCCTATTTTGTAATTTTATTTGATAGACTGAGTCTCACTGAATTGCTTTGCACCTTGTTTTTGCTGAGTCTGGCTTTGAACTCTTCATCCTCCTGCCTCAGCCTCCTGAACCACTGGGATTACAGGCATGCACCACCCCGCCTGGCTCAAATTCCTTGTCTTTATAAAACAATCTGTCAAGGGCTCAGTGGTAGAGCACTTGTCTATTGTGTGAGGTTCAATTCTCAGCACTGCATAAAAAGAAATAAATAAAGGTATTGTGTCCAATTACAACTTTAAAAAAAATCTTCCAAGCCAGACACGGTGGCTGTAATCTCAACAATTGTAATCTCAACAATTTGGGAGGCTGAGGCAGGAGGATTGCAAATTCGAGGCCAGTCTCAGCAATTTAGCAAGGCCCTATGCAATTTAGAGCCTATCTCAAGAAATTAAAAGGGCTGGGATGTAACTCAGTAGTAAAGGGCCCCTGGATTCAGTCCCCAGTATCAAAAGAAAAAAAAAAAAAATCTCTCCAATTGGTACTAAATATTACGCGTTCCTGTCCCCAGTGTTTCAAGAAGAGGAAGATGCTGGGCCCTGGAAGAGAGAATGTCAAGGAAGAATTGACTCTGGCAGTGCTCCCAGGAGTGGGGCTGGTGACTGGGGGAGCCAGTTAGTCTCTAAGGGTGGGCAGAAGTTGCAAGAGAATAGCCTGGGCATGAGGCAGATTGCAGAGCCTTCCAGAGGTCTCCACCACAGGAAGTCAAAAAACTCCACCTCCAGGTTGGGGTCCCAATTAGTAGATATTGAATCTAGCCTGGGGAACCAACCAGAGAAAGTAGGCTACTGCTCTGCCTGGCCTTATGGAAGGCATTCCTTCCAGCTCTGCAACACACACTCTAAAAATTATGAGGCTGCACATCCCCACCATCAACAAAAGTCATTAAAACCCAAGCCCTGGAATATTACTCAACCTTAAAGAAGAATGAAATTATGACATTTGAAGGTAAATGGATGAAACTGGAGAATATCATGCTAAGTGAAACAAGCCAATCCCCAAAAACCAAAGATGGAAGTTTTTCTCTGATAAGCATATGCTGATCCATAGTGGCAGGTAGGGAGGCCAGGGATATAGTTCAGTTGGTAGAGTGCTTGCCTTGCAAGCACAAGGCCCTGGGTTCAATTCCCAACACTGCAAAACAAACAAAAAGCTTGGGTAGGGAAGAATAAAGGAACTTTTGTACAAAGGGGAGTGAGGGGAGGGGTGGGAAGGGTGGAGATCGAAAGGACGGTAGATCGAGAGAGACATTATTACCCTATATACATGTATGAAAAAAATTTTTAAAAAACACCATTGTCAAAAAAAGATAATGAGGGCTGCTGGGGATATAACTCACTTCCTAGAGTACCTAACAAGCACAAGGTTCTGGGTTCAATCGCCAACACCGCAAAAAAAAAGAATGAAAAAAGATAATGGGGAAAAAAAAAAACAGAAAAGTATAAGTCCAATAAAGTTCTGATCCTTCCCATAATAACTTCCTTGATACCTTCTTCGAAATATCAGATTCTTCCCTTCCCCCCACTTAAGTAGCAGTGGATGGCCTTGTTCCTCTAAGGGAATGCGGTCGAACACCAAACAATGCTTGGCCACACTTACTCACCTAGCCTGAAATCTGTGGGTTTATCTCTGTTGGTGTTTTTTGGCGGGGCGGGGTATTGGAGATTTAACCCGGGGCGTTTTACCACTGAGCCGCATCCCCAGCCTTTTTTTTTTTTTTTTTACGGGGGATTGAACTCAGGGGCACTCGATCACTGAGCCACATCCCCAGCCCTATTTTGTATTTAGAGACAGGGTCTCACTGAGTTGCTTAGCGCCTCGCTTTTGCTGAGGCTGGCTTTGAAGTCTGGATCTTCCTGCCTCAGCCTCTTGAGTCATTGAGATTACATAGGCGGGAGCCACTGCGCCCCGCTCCATCCATTTTCCCTAGCAGTTCTTCCTCACACTACAGCACCCAGCCGAGAGAAGTCACCTCTTCTGGTGAACCTTCTTTGACTGCCCCCACACACTCGGGCCTGGGTTCACCTCCCGCCGGCTCCCCTTCGCGCGGCACTTACCACGCTGCAGTTATTTATGACTTTCCAGCCCCAGCCTGGGAGCCACTTTTATCTTACCATCCCAGGTACCAAGCGGCGGCCAGTAAACGAGGTGGAGGGAAGGAGCGGGAGGCACCGAGTAGACATTCTGCCCGGACCACTAACTGCTTTCTGTGGGATTCGACCCTATTTCATTTTTCCTATGCGGTCGCCAGACCCCAGGCAACGCGCACGACCCACGCACCGAGGAAAGAGTGCCACAAGCAGCAGAAGCCCACGCTTCCTTTTCTTGGAGTTGAGAAACACGGCTGTGACAGATAGAGGCGCCCGTTCTCCCCGGTCGGGTGTGCAGAGTTCCCGAGGGGCTGGGCTCCGAAAAAGTCCAAGTCCGAAGGCTTGGACTTTCGTTCGTTCCCCTCTCGGCCCTGCAGCCTAGGAACTCGGGAACCGAGCCCCATCGCCGCTTGTGCTGCAACTGGGCGGGAATCGTTGTGCCGACTGCAGGTGCGCGCACTCTAGTCCCCAGGCTTGGACCCCGGCTGGGAGCGTCTCGGCCCTGTCTGAGCTGAGGGCTAATGCGGACTGGGGATGTAGCCAGTTGGTAGAGCGTTTGCCTCGTATACACAAGTTTAAGGGTTCAATCACCGCACCGAGGGGGAAGCGGGGGAAAGGAAAAGGAAAAAAAAAAAAAAAAAAAAAAAAAGAAAAAGAAGGTTGAGAGGTAGGCATCTCTCAGGCGAACTTTTGGTGCGTGGCTCCAGCTACCCTGGCGACAGACACCAAAACACAGTGGGCACTAGCCTCCCAGACGCTGTGTCCGAGGGCAGCTTCTGGGTCGCTCCTGGTTCTCCTTTCCTCTAATACTCGGAGTACTCGGTCATCATGTACCCTGTATGTATATCATGCCCGCAGGCACACAGATCCCCAATGGAATTGGGAGCTGCCCCAGCCCCCGACACCACCACTAGGAGACTCGCGGAAGTTCCCTGGTGGGGGCATGAGGCAAGAAGACCACTGCACTCCCAGGTTTTCTTACATTATTTGTTTCACACAGAGTACCTGACCTAAGACCCTCAGAGCCCCTTCTGTCTCCACATCACTAATGGGAAATTCTATGGTTTGAAGATTAACTCCTGGAAAGAGGGAAGAAGAGCCCCACGGGAAACAGGCTCTTGGACAGATGAAAAACCTTGTTTCAGAAATGCATCAGGAGAGACTGTGGAGTTTTGTTTGTTTTTGTTTTGGTACTGGGGTTTGAACCCAGAGGCGCTTTACCACTGAGCCACATCCCCAGCCCTTTTTATTTTGAGACAGGTTCTCACTAAAATGCATAGGGCCTCACTAAATTGCTGAGACTGGCCTCAAACTTCAATCTCCCTGCCTCAACCTCCTGAGTAGTTGGAATTAGGCATGTACCACCATGTCCAACTGAGAAACTATGTTCTTATTGTGTATACAAAGGCATGGTCACATAATTTGTTCGTTTTAGACAAGAGTGACAGATTGTAGAGTCTGAGAATACTGCTAGATCCAGAGCCCTGCTAAACTGCCCTTGCTCCCATCCCAGAATATTCGCACAAAGTCTAGTCTATCAATTATGGAATAAAAGAGTGCATCAGAGCTGAGCGCATTGACCCATGCCTGTAATCCCAGCAATTTGGGATGCTGAGGCAGGAGGATCCCAAGTTCAAGACCAGCCTCAGCAACTAAGGGAGGTCCTAAACAATTTAGCAAGACTCTGTCTCAAAAAAGGGCTGAGGATGTAGCAGATGCAGCTCAATAAGTAGTAAAGCAGTAAGGGGGGAGGAGCGGGGGACAGAGAAAAAGGGAAAACCCAGGGGCAAGGAAAAGGATTTGGAGTTGGAGTCCAGGACCCTTCTGTCAAGTGAAGACAGCCATTCTTTCTTCTTCAAGGAGAAAGGAGAGCTCCTGTTCTTCCCCATCCTGAAGTTTTCCCTGGACCCTGGCTCTGGTCAGGCTTACAGTCCCCTCTTTAGTATGCCCTGGGCAGAGAAGGGTGGTCAAAGGGACCAGAGTTGGGGAATGTTGGATACATGAAGCAGCTGAGTGACCAAGAATTCCCAGGGCCTGCCTGACAATCCACTGGGACAATCCTTAAAGATAGCCAGTGACTGTTTTCTGGTTGGATCCTTTTTAGTTTCCTTCCTCTATAAAACAATGCAATATAATTCATCACCACTCAGTAATGAGTGATAGATGTAAATATCGTATTCCCATATCTTGTGCACCTAGCACAATGCCTGGTTCATAGCAGCTGCTCAGTGGAAGTAGGTTTTCTGTGAATGAATGCATGAATCACAGGTAGACCACAGAATCTTGGGTTCAGAAAGTCTCTTGAGAGATACTAAGTCCCACAGAGCATGACTGGTTGTTACTAGAATGAGACCCTGTACTCCCCTGATCCAAAGTAACACGACAGCCCAACCCCTCCACTCCTCTCTACCACAGAGTCTCAAAGCAACAGGTGCCCCCTCCATTCAGGAGCACAGGTCAGAGGATGTGTCTCCCTTCCTCTCCCCAGGTGAAAGACTCTATTTGTCAGTTTTAGGAAGCAGAAACTGGCTTTTTAACTGGCAGGGTATGGTGAGTAGTGATTTTGCTCCTGACCCTGGAGCCACTGCTGTTGCCCTGGGAATGCGGTAGAGGTAGAGAAATTAGGAAGACCCCCACCCCAAAACTTCTCACCTTGTAGTCTCATTTCCCAGGCCCTCTTCTTTCTCAGATTTTCTGCCCTAGGGTTTTTTCTCTCCAAGAGGAATGCAGCCCTCAGAACCCAGGAATTCTGAAGCCACCAGGGAGAGGAAGGAGGATTCAGGCACCTAAAAAAGCAGGCCTCTAAGGTGGAGGAGGATCTCCCAGCTGAGATGCCACCAGAATACGAATTGCTGCTCAGACATGGAGCTGGCCTGTGGCCAACACAGTAACTCTCATGGCCTACTTAAAAACAGCCAGCTAATAAATTGACATATTCTTCTATGCCCCAGCTCACCCCACCCCACTCCTGCTCTTATTTTTTTCAGCACAAAAGTAGCCATTGCCTCCACCTACCTGTTGGTCAGTCTGATTTTGTCTATATCTCTTCTATTCAAGCATCAAAAATGGGGCTACATTGAGATTAACCCAAAAAAGCTGGCTACATTGAGATTAACCCTGTAATCTCAGCTACTCTGCAGGCTGAGGCAGGAGGGTTGCAATTTCCAGACCAGTCTGAGCAATTTAGTGAGACCCTGTGTCAAAATAAAAAATAAAAGAAGGGCTGGGGATGTAGGTCAGGGGTAAAGCTGTCCTGAGCACCAGTCTCAAACAAACAAACAAAAAGACCAGAAATTAGCATAGCACAGGAATGGAAGTCAGGGGTCCTTGTAAGAAAACACCGACTTTTCGACCAAGGAGCTGTGGCTTTGCACAATCACCCTAACATCCCTGGCTGAGCCACTTCATCTTTGTTATATTCTGTAATGTGAGGACAGATGTATTTAAGGCTGCTTTCTCCTCTAAAAATCTACAGAATTAACTCTCAGTTTACCCACTTCTCAGTGTGACCCAACCTGCCAATAAGGGAAATCTAGGCAGACACAGCAAGGAGTGATTTTTGGATAATTTTTTAAAAAATGTAAAGTTTTTCCCCATTTTTTAATCAAGTTGTTTTGTTGTTGTTGTTGTTGTTGTTGTGTTGATTTTTAGAAGTTCTCTATGCATTCTGGGTCTCAATTCTTTATCAAGTACATGATTTGAACATATTTT
The DNA here is from genome assembly GCF_902686455.1 of Sciurus vulgaris. NCBI lineage: Eukaryota > Metazoa > Chordata > Mammalia > Rodentia > Sciuridae > Sciurus > Sciurus vulgaris. Next base: position 90,893,198 of record NC_136462.1, read on the forward strand.
CTCACATTCCATGGATTAACTTCTTACTTTATTGATAATGTCTTTTAAAGGACAAAATTTATAATTTTTAAGAAACAACAACAACAAAAAAGTGATTTTGGGGTTCCTAGCATGGTAGACATAAGACTTGCGCAAGTGCCTAATATAAGAAGAAAAGGAATTGACTCTGTTTTTTCTTGGTAGGTGGGTTAGAGACTCAGAGCCCCCCTTCAATATTTTCCTCCAGGATTGCCCATACATTGCCTGGCCCACAGGTATGTAGTATGTGTTCCCTCCCCTCATTTCCCTTCCTACATTGCCAACTCTGGCAGGTCCTGGGTTTGCCCCCCAGCCCACACTCTGAAGGCAGTTCCTTTCCACTTCCTGCTACAGAGTGGCATAGCTCCTGAGGAAGGAGGGAAGTGAGGGTCAGTATATGGGTGCTTCTAGGCCTTCAAACTACTGAGTACACCCCTCAAACACCCACCCAGTCTCCTCCAGACCTCCATGTCCTGGAGAAGCTATCCATGTGATTTCACAGAGGAGTCAAGTATTCAAACTTCTGTATTTCCTTCTTTCTCTCATTCCTTCATTCCATTTCTCCTTCCCACTCTTTTTTTCCACATTTCCCCCCACTTTTCCCCACACTTTTTGCTTCCTTTGTTAGTTCCCCAGCATTTTCTTTCTCTCTTCTTTACTGAAGTTTCCCAGTCTCTCTCTGAACCCTCCTTTCCCTCCTCTTGAGCCATTCTTGAGTCCTGGCTGAGGGGAGAAAAGAGAAGGAAGCCAGATGTGGTGGTGCACTTCTATAATCCCAGTGGTTTAGGAGGCTGAGATAGGAGGATCACAAATTAAAGGTTAGCCTCAGCAATTTAGTGAGGCTCTAAGCAACTTAGTGAGACCCTGTCTAAAAAAAAAAAAAAAAAAAAAAAAAGGACTTGAGATATGACTCAGTGGTAAAGCACCTCTGGGTTCAATTCCCAGTACAGAAAGGAAAGAAAAGAAAGGAAGGAAGGAAGGAAGGAAGGAAGGAAAGAAAGAAAGAAAGAAAGAAAGAAAGAAAGAAAGAAAGAAAGAAAGAAAGAAAGGGAAAGGAAAGAGAAAAAGGCAAGTCCTCCTGTGGCTTTGGTCAGCCTTGAAGGCAATCCTCCTAGAAATTCCATCTCCTCAGTACCTCAACAATCCAGGGTACTAGGTGCCTGATGGGGGACCTCAGTCTTCTGGCATTTGGGGGGAAAGCTGGCTTCTCAAAGCAGCCTTGCAGTTCAGTCAGTTGACCACCAACATATAAGGAAGCCAAAGTCCTATCAAGCAATGACCCTGATAAGCACTTTGCAGTGTCTGACACTTCAGCATCAGCACTCTCTTCCAAATAGTGCAGCCACAACTCTGGGTCAGGTGAGGTTTTCCTACATTTACAAGTGAGCAAATGGACTCAGGTGTTGAACTACTGCCTAAAATTCCATCTAAAACGTGGTGGGTCTTAGATACTAGCACCACACTAAAAAACACTCACATTTTAGATTTCATATCTGTTTTGTTGTTGCTGCTGCTGTTATTGTTTTCCATGTTGTGGATTGAATCCAGGGCCTTGTGTATGCTAGGCAAATTATTGATGAGCTATATATCTTTAGTTCACATTTTAACTTTTTTAGCCTACATTTGAATCTTATTTTATTCTCATAGTAACCTTGTGGACAGTAACCATGCAAAGGAGAATCAGCAGAGCTGTAATGACTTGCTTAAAGTCACAAAGTAGACACCAAGCCCCAGAGAGGAGGAGGAGAAAGAAGGGTTCAGTACTGTCAGCTGACAGAGGGTGAGTGTTGGGGGAATGAAGCACAGACTAGGCTGGGACACTTGGAGAGTTCCAGGCTCCGCCTCCTGACCTTGTTCTCTGCCCGCCAGGAAGTGGGGAGCTTCATCGGGTGGGGGTGGGGGAGCAGCCTCAGTTGGACCCCGGGACATAGTCTCGAACTGGGCTCGTGCCCTGGGGTGGGGCTTCTTTAGGATGCTGATGGCCTTGAATTCTGTGCGTAGGGCCCTGGCCGGAGAAAAGCTCCATAGATTTGGAAAACTTTGCAGAGGATGGATGAAATACGGAAAGGAGCCAGAGGAACTGGGTGGGAAAGCAGGAGCAGTTCCTCCCTGGCGGGGTCAGGGTCCTCGAAGTCAACTGGAGGAATTCTTCCCAGTTCCACAGCCCGGGAAGGCAGTAAGGCCCAGAGGCGTAGAACGGCCCCTCCCGTCTCCTGGAAGGCGGGTCGAGAGGCCGCCAGGGCCATGCCGGAGTTTTGTGCCTACAGTGTCTGGGATTCCCTGACACCGGGAGGGGCAACCCAAAGCCATCCCAGACTTGCAAGAGCCCTGAGAGGCCCGCGCTTTCGCTGAAAGTGAAAGGAGTGGGCGGGGGGCGCGGACGGGGCGGGGCCCGAACTGGTGGCGCTCAGGCTCCGCCCCCGGGCAGTCTCAAGCCCGAGGCGCTGAGCGTCTCCAGTCCCCGCCGCGCCGCGGGCTGGTGGGCTCAGTTGCTGCTCCTGTTCCGGGAAATGACCCTGCCTGGGGGCCCGACGGGCATGGCTCGACCGGGAAACGCGGGGTCCTGCAGTCCTGGGCTCGAACGGGCCCCGCGCCGGAGTGTCGGAGAGCTGCGCCTGCTCTTCGAGGCGCGCTGCGCCGCGGTTGCTGCCGCTGCCGCCGCAGGGGAACCCCGGGCCCGTGGAGCCAAGCGGCGTGGGGGACAGGTCCCAAACGGGCTTCCGCGAGCTTCCCCGGCCCGGGTTATCCCGCAGCTGACCGTGACAGCCGAGGAACCGGACCTACCCCCGGCCAGCCCTGGGCCGCCCGAGTCGGAGCGTGACTGGCTCCCGGCAGTGGGCTCGCACCTGCAACAGCCACGCCGCCTTTCCACCTCGTCGCTTTCCTCCACTGGCTCCTCGTCGTTGCTCGAGGACTCGGAGGACGATCTGCTGAGCGACAGCGAGAGCCGGAGCCGCGGCAACGTGCAGCTGGAAACAGGCGAGGACGTGGTTCAGGTACGGGCCGCGGGGGCGGGGCTAGCGCTGGGCACCCGGCTGCGCTTTGGGGACTCAGCTTTGAGCTCTTGGAGGACGAACTCGTGTCCCACGCTTCCTGGGTTGAGGGTCCGATTCTCACTGTTAGGGAGGAATATGGGGGTCGGAGGGAGGACCCAGGCGGACCTCTTGCCTTGGCAGTTTTCACCTCGACTGTGCAGACAGGTCCCGGCCGGGCCCTGGGGCGTCTTAAGTGGGATAAGGAGTATGTGACCTGCTGTGGCGAACGGGCGAGGCGAGGGCTCATACCTTGGTGGCAGTGAGATAGCACTGGGGGATCAGAAGACCTCAGTCTTGCCCCCTGAACCTTCGAAAATAGAGGGACGAACGAACGCTTCCCTCTCTCCCCGCCCCCTCTCGGTGCCGCGGCCCCACCCCCGCCGTTGCCACGGTTTCCCTCTCCTGAGTGGGAGTGGAACGGAGCTCTCGGCTCTGCTCAGGAGCCGCTGCCTTCTGCTCCCGGCGCCCGCACGAGGCTTGGACGCAGGAAGGAAGGGCGCAGGGCTGGGAGCTCTGACAGGCAGCGGAATGCAGTCCACCTGGTGTGCACCCCCAATCTCCTCGACTTACTGCTCCTGTCCGTGGCCCAGGAGAAGGTAAACTGAGGCTGAAAGGGGACGAAGCAGCCTACTAGTCGCTTCCTCTGGCAGTCTGAATGTTCTGAAGCCAAGTTTGACCCTTGGATAACAGAGGCCAGAGTGTGGTGAAGTGATTACTGTTATCCGCCCCTTAGGGGTGGGCACCTCCTGGGAGAGCTGTCTTGTCCCCCTGGTTTTGACTAAGGCCAAATTCTTTAACTGCACGTGGTTAGTGTGGAATTGCTCTAGATCCACATTACTCAAGTACCCTGGAAGCTGAGACAGAAGCGAGGGGTGCCCCAGTGTCTCTAGGCCTGCTCAAAAGGCCTCGTCCTGACAACTAGGAGTGAAAGCCATGGACCCGACGGGTTACCTGGACGCTGTGGGAAGAGTGCTGGGACACGGCCTGGTACTTTTGGATCCGAGTTCTTCTGCACAGTCAGATTAGACGAGGTGGGGGAGACAGACCGTGTAACAACTTGCAGTGGTTCCCTGATGCAGTGAACCTCAGTAACTTACAATACCCAGAGACTAGTGGGTTAGTATCTCTCTCTCTCTCTCTCTCTCTCTCTCTCTCTCTCTCTCTCTCTCTCTCTCTCTCTCTCTCTGCCCCCTCCACATTCCCTCTCTCTTCTCTCTCTTTTTCACACACAAACCCCAGAGAAAAAACACCCCTCCACCTCCAGGTGTAGGCGTGGGGGCTCAGTCACGAGCCTGCCTCTTCCTTCTCCCCTCGTGGGTAAGCTTACTCCCTGGCCAATGATCATTCCTGGGCCAACTCTGGCTTATGTGCTGCAGTTTCCAAGACCCCAAAACCATGGAACATGGAACAATGACAGGACCCCTCCCACCACTCCTCAACCTGAGCAGTAGGTGGGCTGCTCCCCTGCTCAAATATCTGACACCTGAGAGCCAGACTCAAGGAGAACGGGTGCGACCAGTGGGGGCGTGGGCACGCCCCGCCTCCCTCTTCCGTCTTCGGGACCCAGCCAAGTCTGGGGTACTGAGTGGAGGAAGTCCCACAACCCAAGCTGCGTACAGTATGTAGGCATCCTCAGCTAGGGTCAAGACTGGGAAGACCAACCGCAGCCGTGTCAAGGGTGCCTCCACTTCTCCCGACACCACCAGGAGCTGTTGCAGATGGCGGTTGAGGGCCCTTCTAGTTCCAAGACTGCGTCTTCCAGGCTTTCCCAACCCCCAACCCGCCGGGGCCTCCCCGAAGGCAAACAGCCACCGCAGAGCAGATAAGCCAGGGGCTGTTGACAGAGGTTGCCTGCGACCGCGTGGAAGGGCCCTGAACGGACTTTGCCTTGTGGCGGGTCTGCAGTCGCACAGCATGCCCTTCCCGGCCACCTTTAGAGCTTCCCCAGGCAGGAAGCAGAATCCTTCAGGCTGACTGTGAAGGATGCACCTAAGGAAAGTGTACTGCGGCCACACTGTAGGGCTCTCAACTAGTCAGCCCCTTACACTATAGCCTGAGCCTACCAAGGTCAGGGGAGATTCTGCCTGTTTCAACCTGATCCATACACCCTTCCTCTTGGCCTCCAAGCATCCTGTACAGCCTGCCCAGAACAGGGTAGTTGGAACTGGACAGCCTTCCTTCAGTGGCCTTTCCTCTGGTAGAAAGAAGAGTCAGGGTCAGGAAAACCTAGAAGCCAAGAAGAGTAGTTGGAGGCCTCTCTCCAAGGGCAGTTGTCATGATTATTCTTACACCTGCCTCCTCAAACAATTGTGGGGGGTAGCACTATCAGAAGAGAGGGTGCTTGGCTCTGTTCATCTGGTGTTCTCTCAGTGCTCCAGGCTAGGTAAGGAGACCTGGATGTTGTCCCCTTCTGGACTCAGAACTCAGAACCCCCACACATCACTTTCCACTAATTATAGAGTAGAATTTAGGTTAACAGACTTCCTTTTTAAAAAGCAAATGCCCATGGGAAGGTGAAGTCGTGGGTCAATTTATACCTTAGTGCAAATCATTGTATAAATTTAAACTGATTGCTCTCCCTACCACCACCACAGGGAGTGCTAGCTTGATAGGACAATTGGAACATAGGGAGGGTGTTGGGCTGGCAGAGAGCTTCAATCAGAGATGGGATGACTGACTGGAGACCCAGAGCAGAAGTGAAGACAGAGCAAATGATCTATTTTGGCAGAAGATAGGCTGAGAGTCTGGGGTCATATGAGGAGCAAGTGTCTTTAAGGCTTCCAAACAGAGTTTAGATTAGGGAGGTTCTCGTGCTAGAATATAGCCAAGCTCGGCCTAAAAGCACATATTCCTTATTCAGCCCTAGTGGTGGGGCATTAACAGGGGGCCTCTTTGTGACTTCATCAAAGAGTATCTCACATAGTCAGCAACTCTGGTTTTTACCCCAAGATACCCAGGTAGCCTCTGACTGTGTATAGGTTTCTAAGGAAAGGCAGAGCCAAAGAATGGGGCTTTGGCCTCTTTGGCAGCTAGATTTCACTCTGTAACATTAAAATCTGCTTTCTGATACCCATACAATAAAAAGTCTTACCTGTTCAAAAATATCTTCCCTGCTGTTGTTCATGAGCCAGAATTCCCACCCACCTACCAACCCAGCCACCCACTGACAAATGATTCTCCAAAGCTTTTTTTGATACATTCATTTGTGAATGTATTATGCTCCCTGGGGCACGTATCTCCCTAAGATGGAAGGAAGATGGTAGCCAGTTGGGGTTCATGACATTTGCATCAACTCTTTCCAGGCTTAACCATATCTGTTACTGGCAAGGGAGATAAATCCTGTCAAGGAAACCTCAGGAGGGTTCACCTGAAATAATGGTATGGAAGCCTTCTGTTACCTACATAGATAGAACCAGTCATAGTGACTGCTGCTTTTGGCTCATATGAGACTCACAAAACCAAGGTAGGAAGAGTCTCATTTCACCTCCCCTTGGGAGCAATTTGATGCTGTTATCATCATATTGTACCACATGTACAAGTGGTAGTATACCAACATCAAACCCTCTTCACCCAAGTCTATCTTCCAGCCCCCTCAGTGCTTCCACATGACCCTAGAAGAAATGATAACCCAGACTAACCCAAGCTGCTTCCTCCTTCTACTAGGGTAACTATAGAACTAGTTGCATACTATTGCTAAATTCACTCTGGTTCTACTGTTCTCCAAATATTGCTGGCAGGCCCCTAAAACTGCCTGAAGTTCCAACCATTAAAAACATGCCTTTGCATGAAAGCAAAGGTATCTAGCCAATAGGGAGAAGTCCCCAGGCTGATCCCAGTGTTCTCTCAGAGATTAAAACCCTCATAGCTCCTTAAGGCAGCAAATCCTTTTAACTTGTACAAAGTTCTCTCTCATGTGGTACCCCATTCAACCCCATAAAGGGAGATAGGATGGTAGTTTGCACTTTGGAACCTTCTGGAGCAATTGGATCAGGGGAGGGAGCTGTACTAGTAGAGACCTTCAACCAGAAATGGGGAGTTGGAGCCAAGGAATGAGGGGATGCTAAGTTCTCAGAGGGCTGGTGATATAGCTTAATTGTAAAGCACTTATCTAGTATCCCTAAGGCTCTGGGTTCAATTCCCAGCAACACACCCACACACCCACACACCCGTACACCTCCTCTAAGCCTTGATTTCCTTCTGTAAAATGGAACTAATAATATCACCTCATGCATTTGCTGTGCCTGGGCATTATCGTCATCATGATTCTCAAATGGAATGTGAGAGAAGGGGGTCTGGGATGCTGCTACTGCTGAATATATATGGTACATAAATCATCTTCCTGGAATTTTACTTGAGGATTTGGAGGTGGGGAGTTTTATAATAAAACTTGGATTTATTATGCAGGAAAATGCAAACCTTGTATGTATTTAAAGATTTTTAAAAGGGAGTTTTGAAAGAGATGTCATGCTTCTAGTGGGCTGCTTCTGGCTACACCCCCAGTTCCCCAGGGATTGGACATGTGATTACGCCCTAGTGTGCAATGTAGGGACTTCAGTAGGAAAGCAAGAGCAACAGTGTCTAAGGGAAGATGAGAAAGCAGTCAGCAGTTAGTAAATGGTGACTCCTGTTAGGGCAGTCACTATGACCCCCAGAGAAAATAATCCCACACATATAACTTGCTTGGGTTCATTCAGCTAGAAAGTGACAAAGCCAGAACTGGAACCTACTGTTCACTCCCCACCCAGTGCTTTGTCACCAACTGCCCATGGGAAAGGCTTTATGATTAGCAACCTTCCGCTGCTTAGGCCACCTCCTCTGTTCTCTTTTTCCCTCTTAGAATTTTCTCTTGGCAGAGAGGCTGGTTCTTGGGTTCCAGTCCTGTGGGGACACACATGTGTAAGTCCTTTAAATGGCAAACACCCCTAGAAGAAGGCAGTAGACACAGTGCACTTCAGAGAGTAGACATAAGACTACTAAGTCGAGGGTAAGAAGCAGAAAGGTCCAAGTTATCTGCTTTCAGGATTGGATGAAGGCCAGAGCAATGTTCATGAGGCAAGGGGTATGCTCCCCCCCCCCCCCCAAAAAATCTATGTCTCTGCCAGTTTTATCTGATTGGTCCTCAGCTTTGCCTTTCACTTTCAGGCTCGGATTTCTGGGTCCAGATCAGAACCAAGGGTGACTTGGGCTTTCCCAAAAAGTGAGGAATACATGAAATCCAGGGACAGCTGAGAGTCTTGGGGAGCTGCAAACCTTTCTCAGGCCCTGCCAGGCTGGCATCCATGCCCTAGACTCAAAAAGGTTGATTCTGTGTTTGTTCCCTAAATGAAAGGAGCTGAGGTCCCTAGTAAATTAATTAGTGATCCAGATTTGTTCATCTTCTGCTTTATACCAAGAAATGAGATGCCCCAGGAAACTGAGTGCCTGTCACACTCAAGACTCATTTACTACTCACAACAACCCAGAAAGGGTAGTTATTTCCCCATTTTATAGATGAAGACACTGATCCTCAAAGGCTTGTTTTTCAGGCCCTAGAATCTCCTGAGGCATTGGTAGAAATGCAAATTTTTGACTACACCCCAGGCCTCCTGAGAATTTCCCTGTAGTAGACCCAACAGAGCCTAAAATCTGCATCTTGGGTGATCATCAGGTTGCTCTGATGCTCACAAAAGTTGGAAAACCCTGAGAGTGCAATTTAGTAACCTGCCCAAGGTAATTTCTGAGTGGTAGAGCTGGGGCATAAACTTGAGCCTTCTGATACTAGGTCCAGGACTCTTTACAGCCTACTGGAGCAACAGATTCTCTGTATCTAGGACAGTGCTCACCACATTGCCCCACAGTAAACTCCATGAATGAATGAATGAATGAGTGAGTGAATAAAATTGTGTGACCACTGCTGCTTCCACTGGGTTGGGATCAGGCTAGGCCCTGTCCCAGTGGAAAGGTTTATGCATTACTGAGATACCAGTTTGCAGACTGGGCCTGTGTTGCTTTCAGAAAAGCCACTGGCAAAAGATCCGGACCATGGTGAATCTGCCAGTCATGAGCCCTTTCAAGAAGCGCTATGCCTGGGTGCAGCTGGCGGGACACACGGGTAAGTAAGTAGCACAGCCGGTACCAGTGCGTGGGGAGGGTTGCCGGGACTGGGAGGGATTGAGTAGCACTAACTGATGCCCCTCTGCAGGGAGTTTCAAGGCTGCTGGCACAAGTGGGCTGATTTTGAAGCGCAGCTCAGAGCCTGAGCGCTACTGCCTGGCGCGGCTGATGGCTGATGCGCTGCGTGGCTGTGTGCCTGCCTTCCACGGCGTTGTTGAGCGCGATGGCGAAAGCTACTTGCAATTGCAGGACCTGCTTGACGGCTTCGACGGACCCTGCGTGCTTGACTGCAAGATGGGCGTCAGGTTTGCGTGCCCTGCTGGGCCAGCAGGAACCAATGTGGGTTGGGACAGTCGCGTAATTCAGTGCCCAAGGCAAGTACTCGATGGGGTGCTGGTGCCCTCACCTCACATCCTGTTCCCTGTCTGTGCTCCCGTAGGACTTACCTGGAGGAGGAACTGACCAAGGCCCGAGAGCGGCCCAAACTTCGGAAGGACATGTACAAGAAGATGCTGGCTGTGGATCCTGCAGCTCCCACTGAGGAGGAGCATGCGCAGCGGGCTGTCACGAAGCCTCGCTACATGCAGTGGCGGGAAGGCATCAGCTCCAGTACCACACTTGGCTTCCGTATCGAGGGCATTAAGGTGGGCCAGGCCCACTTTGCTTTTTGCACCTCACCGCCCAGGCCCTTGTTCCGTCCCAGCCCCTCCCGGCTTTGAGGTGTTCTTTCCCCTTTGCTGACCACCCACCAGCACCACCAAGTGACGCCCTCTGGCGGCCGTCTCACTGTCCCCAGAAGTTAATGTCCTGGGAGGTATCGCTACCCTGGCATGATTCTCTTCCTGCTACCCCTTGCGGGTCAGGGCCCCTGACAATCCCTGCCCACCTCCTTCAGAAAGCGGATGGCTCCTGCAGCACTGACTTCAAGACTACACGAAGCCGGGAGCAAGTGACTCGAGTCTTTGAGGAGTTTGTACAAGGAGATACAGAAGTGCTGGTGAGAACCTGATCCCAGAATCCTGATGTGTTGGAGCACCTGAAACCAAGGTGCCTCCTGGTCATCTGTCCTAGTGCCTTTGCCTCTGTGATTTCCCCCTGGTAGCATTTCTTTCACTGTTGTAAGTGCTGTATTTCCTTCCCTCTTGGGCCGTGCAGTGGAGCCTCACAACCATATGTACCAAGCTGAAAATGCATCATGGCTTCTAATGTTAGCAGGACCTCCCTTAGCTTGTAAATAATTTGCCTACTCTACCCTCTCCAGAGAATGTATCTGAACCGCTTGCAGCAGATCCGAGATACCCTGGAGGTCTCTGAGTTCTTTCGAAGGCACGAGGTAAGAGGCTAGTGGGCTCAGGGGCTGGGTCTGTGGTGGTTAGAGTGGGAATAGAGTTGTGGGACTTCTCCAGGAAAAGGCCTGACTGTGTGGGGCTTGGCAGGTGATTGGCAGCTCTCTCCTGTTTGTGCATGATCATTGCCATCGAGCCGGCGTGTGGCTCATCGACTTTGGCAAGACCACACCCCTTCCCGATGGCCAGATCCTGGACCACCGTCGGCCCTGGGAGGAGGGCAACCGTGAGGACGGCTATTTGCTGGGGCTGGACAATCTCATTACCATCCTGGCCAGCCTTGCTGAGAGATGAGGCCAACACTTTGTCCTCACTTGGGCCAACAGTCAGACAGATATGGACCTGCAGCTGCATCCCCACTGTGCATGCCGGCAAGAGACGAATCCCGCTGGGCGGGCAGTTAATTCAGTCCTGCAGGGCCAGGTGCCAACCACTAAGGGAATGCACTGCCAACACCCAGAGTTGGCCTCCACATGAGCCCCAGTGTTTCTAGAGATTAATGACACTAATATTACAGGACAGGAGGGGAACTATGGGCTCCTTCCTCAGCCCAGCTCTTCTGAGGCAGCTCTGTACCTCTCCAGAGGGGCCAGATAAAGAATTTTATTTCACAGGTCTAGACCTATTGGTCTAACTTCCCACACTACGGTGGACTCCTCTTCCTAATAAAACTCAAAGACTCAGTTTTGTGACTCAGGCCTCGTCCACTCCCTCCTCTGGTCTCCTTTCCTCAATTCTAGAATCCTTCATGTCCACTCAGATCACTGGAAGATGTAAAAGGATTTTTTTATTAGAAATATCTATAGGGTTGGGGATGAAAGATGCTCCTGGAGAGGGCAATCCAGGACTCCCCACCACAACAGGGATGTGGGGGAGTGGCCTCTGGTCCCAAAGAACACAGGCTGAGAGTAGCCAGGCCCTTCCCCAAGAGGCCTGGAGCTGTTTTCCAGCAGGGAAAGTCCAGTGCTGCCAGGACAACCCCGAGACAGGTCCAGACATGCAGCACAGACTGCAGGGAACAGGCTACCGGACTAACAAGGCACTAGAAGCCTGGAAAGGGGTACAGGGAGGAGCAGTTGCTAAGATCAGTGCAACCCTGAGTCCTCAATCAGGGTTCCTTGGGACCCAAGAGCCATAGGTGGGATTCCAAAGGTTCCGAGGTTGGAGGTCTCGGGATTTGAGGGGCTTGAGACCAGCGGACAGCAGAGGGTCAAGAGGCCTCCTTCCCCAGTTTTTCAAATTCTCTGGACTCAGGTCCTGGGGTTGTAGAGATCTTAGGCCCTCTGAGGACCCATTCCCTAGGCCAGAAGCCCCTTCATCCTCCAGAGTGGGCTTCAGCTCCATTGGCAGTGGTGAATTAAGCACATCAGGGTCCTGTAATGGGAAGGGAGGGGAGCAGTTGGGCCACAGAGTAGTATTAGGGCTTTCTTCCTGACACAAGTCCAGGCTGGTCAGAGGTTGAGGGAAAAGGGTGATTAAGAGGCACACCTGAGTACAGTACTGAAGGCGCTCCAAGATGCTGGCAAAGTTGGGGCGGAGCTCAGGTTGATGCTGCCAACACTGGGTCATGATGCGGTACCTGGGGAAAAGCAGGACTTTGTGACCATCATGGTTTCCAGGGACCTCCCTTCCTGGGCAGCACTCTAAACTCACACAGGCCCTGGACAACCCCTAGGAGGGTCCATCCGGCTCCCTGCAATGACGAAGTCCAGCACCTCTTGGTTGGTATGCCCAGGGTAGGGCATATAACCCAGTGAGAAGATCTCCCAGAGCAGTACCCCAAAAGACCTGCATCATAAGTGGGGGAGACAAGTGAGGTCCATCAGGTACAACTGCCCCTTCCCTCATACCAGGCAGCCCCAAAAGGACAGGATTAGCCTCAAAGCAGGGTAGGAAAGTGCAAGGGAAGGTTGTCATCACCAGGAATCTGTCTTGGATGTGAAGATGCCCTCCAGAAGGGCCTCTGGAGGCATCCACTTGACTGGAAGCAAGGCTTGCCCCCCCTTGCGGTAATAACTGGCCCTACAGAAGGGAGGAGAGTAGCAAGTTGTTCAACTGCCATCAAGGTGCTGGTAAACCTCCTTGGAGCAGCGGTTTCCCACTTCTCCAGGTTTCACACCTGTAGATATCTCTTGCCATCCCAAAGTCCCCAATCTTGGCAACTCGGCTGGGCCCAGTGCAGCTCAGCAGGCAGTTCCTGGCTGCAATGTCCCTGCAGAATAGGGCAAAAGAATGATTTCAGAATTCAGAAGCTCTGGCCCTTCCTGATCTATTTTCTTAAAAGCTGTGTGCCAGAGTTATTCCTTGGGGAATGAGTTGGACTGGGGGTTCTCTGAGCCAGGATTGTTCCTAACCTGTGAATGAAGTGATTTTCTTCCAGGTAGTGGCAGCCCTGGGCTATGTCCTGGGCCAGCTGCAGCAGGTCCTGCATGGCCAGAGGTGATGGCTGGCCCTGGATCAGGCAGAGGACACATCAATCCATGCAGGTCTTTGGACACATGGACAGAGTCTTGGGAGGGGCCTGGAGGACTGGAAGAAGGGTCTTACCAGGTGGGGACGACTCTCCCTTAGGAAACTCTTCATGTCCCCTCCAGACATCAGTTCCAGCAAAATGAGGCGAGGCACTGCCCGAAGACTGAGCCCCACACAGCGCACAATGTTCTGATGGCTGAACTTACTGAGTTGGGTGGTGCACATACCCCATTACCAGGAAAGAGAGAAACATGTTCTGAGCTCTGTACAAATGCAGAGAACCCTGTGTCCCTAAATTTGCTGCCTCTCAACCCCAGAGTGCAGGAGAGGCCATTTCCTGCAGGTGGTACTGGGCTCTCCCACCTCTACGCACAAGCCCCAGGGGCACCTGATGATGAACGCCTCCATGAGAAAGTCCAACTCATCCTGATGAGAGCAGAGCTCTGGCAGAGTCTGGGGAGGAAAAGCAGAGCTCTGAGTTCCTCTGGAAACCATGAGGGCAGTTCACCATAGCTCTAGCAATTGTCCATCTTTCTGTGGTGCCCTGCTCTCCTACAACCAGCCATAAGCCCTACCCCCTCACCTTGATTGCCACCTGTAGGGGGCTGGATTCCCCAGGAAGGCCAATTACCAGTCCCTCATACACCTCCCCAAAGGCACCGTGGCCCAGGGCTCTGCAGGAAGACAGGTTGGAAGGGAGTGAGGGGCTGGCATGGAGAAGGGTCCTAGAGGGTAATTAACTGCTTTTGTCCCATCACGTACCAAGCTGACCCTATTTGAGCTTTCTCTGCATCATGAATGTCCCCCAGCACAAGCCCTGCAAGAGTGGTGCTGGGGCTGGGGAGATAGCTCAGTCGGTAGAGTGCTTGCCTTGTAAGCATAAGGCCCTGGGTTCGATCCCCAGCACCCAAAAAAAAAAAAAAAAAAAAAAAAAAAAAAAAAAAAAGAGTGGTGCTAACTCACACAGAGCTAAAGCAGAAGAGCAGACAAATGGAGTGGGAATTGGGGTGGGAGGCTGTGATAAGGCCTTTTATTTTTTTCTTGGTACTGGCGGTTGAACCTAGGGTGCCTTACTACTGAGCTATATCTCCAATCCTTTTTACTATTATTCTTTCTGTTCTGAGAAATGAGTCTTGCTATGTTACTAAGGCTAGCCTCAAATTTGTGATCCTCCTGCCTCAGCCTCCCAAGTTGCTGGGATTACAGGTGTGTGCTCCCACCACACACACCAGATGAGGCCTTCTCTTATGGTGTTGCAGACACCCTGGAAGGAAGCAACCCTTGAGCTCCAGAATAGTCATATTCCAAGGTCCTAATCACTCCAGAAGTGGGATAGAGAGTTGATCCTGCCCTCTCTCCTTTTAGAGCTTGTGTGGGCCTTCATCTCCCTACACAAGAGGTTTGAGTTGAATGTTCAAATCCACCATAATTGATCCATAATCTACCACAGGAGGGAGAGGATCAGAGGTGGGGATTCAGAGCACAAAAGTTTTCAGAAAGTGATGGAGGACTCACCTGAGCAGAGTGACATTGGCAGGGGAAACCTCGGTGAGCCCTGGGGGCAGAGGCCACGACTGGATCAGGCCAAGCCCTACCTGGCAGTAATAGGGATTGGGGGCTGTCCTGATGGTAGAGGTTCGAAGCTTGCTCAGCTCAAGCTCAGGATTTGGCCGCCTTGACCCCCATAGGCCCTGCCACTTCTTCTGGTTCACTGAGAAAGGGAAGAACAAAGGCACACCCTGGGGCTGGGGAGATAGCTCAGTCGGTAGAGTGCTTGCCTTGCAAGCAGAAGGCCCTGGGTTTGATCCCCAGCACCAAAAAAAAAAAAAAAAAAAAAAAGGCACACCCTGTACTTGTCCATCAGGCCTCCCTTGCCTCCCCTGCCTCCCCTGCCTAGGACACCTTCCAGATGCCCATCTAAGGAGATGTTTTCCCGAGGCCTCTCCAACTGTTTTCTACTCTTTGAAGACCAGAGGAGTCTACCATTGCTGGAGGACAGAAGGGGTTCTGATGTCAGTCACATCTGCCCCTGGGACCCATCACAGCTCAGTGGAGAAAGGGTAGCATTGAATCAGTCGTGACAACTAGATGCTCCATACCCAAAATCAGGACCCCACACACCATAAGGAGGCTCAGTGTCAAGGTCACCACCACAGCCACCATCAGAACCAGAGGGCTTGAGGGGGTAGGCAGGTCTAGGAAAAAAGAGAGAGAAACCTTCAGTGGGAAGTTCTCTTGTCCCTCTACCTCAAGTCTTACCTATGCTTCAAGATTCAGCTCAGGGTAAACTTTTCCACAATGCCATTCCCAATTATTCTACACAAAAGCAAACTCTCCCTCCGGAGAACCCCCCAAACACTTGACACCTCCCATTGCAACTGTCATTTTTAGATATATATCTATATATCTATTTCTAAATATCCATCTCACCTCCCACACTGGCCTACACACTCCTTGAAGGCAGAGCAAGCACTGATCCATCTGCAATCCCCTGCCTGGTATCCGCCACAGTGCCTGGCACTCATCTGGTCTCTATATTATCTTTCCCAGTGCCCTACTGCTCCTCCCATCCTCTAACCCAGGAGTTCAGACCTTGAGAAAAGGAAAATCTTACCTCTGCAAGTGATGTTATCCACAGCTAGCTCCATGCCCTCTGGGCACGTGCATTCAGTAATCTGGAGCTCAGCCTGCCACTGGCAGTCTTTCAAAGAACAATGACTGCAATTGTGGTGCCTTCGAATTTCCACCTCTCCATGGTTCTCTATGACTATGAATAAAAGAACTGATATGGTACGGTGGGGGATGAGGATTGAGAAAGGAGTTTGGGGGCATATGTCTTTTTCCAACCATGTGGACTTACTTTTTGTGGAAGACCACCAAAAATTCTACCCCTATAGTTTATTTTATTTATTTATTTATTTATTTATTTATTTATTTATTTATTTATTTTTGGTACTGGGGATTGAACCCAGGGGCATTTAAACCACTGAGCCACATCCCAGCCCTTTTTATTTTAAGATAGTGTCTTTCAAAGTTGCTTAGGGCTTCACTATGTTGCTGAGACTGGCCTTGAACTTGTGGTCCTGCCTCAGCCTCCAGAGTCACTGAAATTATAGGCATGTACCACCACACCTGGCTAGCCCAGGAGTTTAGAGTAAGGAGTAGCATCAAGCACCCAGGGCAGTGGGGAGAGTCTGGGGTACTTCTGTCAAGCCTGCATATTCCCAATTCTGGGACCCTTGATTCCCCTGGTATTTGAAGAGATTTCATAGCAAGGGGACACTCAACAAACACTCCAGAATGTCCATACTGGCATCACAACCAATAGTCTACAACTAGGTAGTTCACAGGGCAGAGCTGGTATCTCATATGTGAGTGGGCCCAGGGATTAAGGACTGGGTAAAGCTGAGAGGTGAAGGGTGGGGACCCATACCTGCCAGAGGCTGCAGGTAGAGTTCACTGCGGGGGTGTATGAAAGATACTCCATCTTCCCCATCAGCCCAGAAGATGTCAGTCTCTGAGGCATCACCCCCTGGAAATTGAGAGTGATGGAAGGTTTAAATACAAAAAGAGTGTGTAGGCATTAGGGTGGAGGAGGAAGGGGCACACAGCTGCCTCATAGATGGGAAGCTGGCTTATGAAGTGAGGAAGTTGGAATCTCCCAGTGGAAACCCCATTATGGCCTACTCTGTGGCCTTACTACCCAGATGCTGTTAGTGTATATATTGTGCCATGGCTAATTTGAGCCAATCAACATATGCACCACTTACATGACTTACTTTTTGTGGAAGAACACCTAAAATCTATTTATTTATTTATTTATTTATTTATAAATATTTTTTAGTTGTTGATGGACCTTTATTTTTCTTTAGTTATATGCAGTGCTGAGAATGGAACCCAGTGCCTCACATATGCTAGAGGAGTACTCTACCATGGAGACACAACCCCAGTCCCCTCTTATTTATTTTCACAAACTGGGGATTGAACCCAGAGGCACTTTACCTATGAGCTACATCCCAGCACTTATTTTTTATTTTGAGACAGGGTCTTGCTAAATTGCTGCTTAAACTTGCCAAGTCTGACCTGGAATTTGGAATTCTCCTGCTTCAGCCTCCTGAATCCCTGGGATTACAGGTCAGCACCACTTGCACCTGCCTACTCTCTTAGCTATATTGTAGAATCCTTTGCTATTAACTGAAGTCATCATATTGTTCAATAGACCTCTTGAACTTATTCCTCTTAACTGAAGTTTTATGTCCTTTGACCAACATCTCCTCACTCCAACCCTCAGAATTTGCATTTCCAACAACTTCTTTGGTGCTGAAGCCATTGGTAATTGTGAATCACACAAATTACCACCTTAAACTATTTCTGCCTGTAATTCTAGCTGCTCAGGAGGCTGAGGCAGGAGGATTGCAAGTTCAAAACCAGCCAGTAACTAAGCAAGGCTCTAAGCAATTTAGCAAGACCGTTTCAAAGTAAAATAAAATAAAATAAAAGGGCTGGGGATGTGGTTTAGTGGTTAAGCACCCCTGGGTTGAATCCCTGGCACCAAAAACCAAAACAAACAAACAAAAAACTTCCTGTCTTCCCGTCTTCTGGCTTAGCTTGCTCACTGAGTTCCTCAGATTGCTGTAGAACAAGGAGAGGACTTGTGATGGGAAAGGTCCTAGATTTAAAGGCAAATCTAGGGGAGACCTATGGTATGTGTGATTTGCAATCGATTTGACCTCCTTTTCTAAGAGCTCCTGCTGTGGTCTGGCACAATTAAGCTCTAGGAGCCTTTCTCACCCATCCTTCTAAAAAGCCGATTCCCTGCCTAGATGCCCTCCCCAAGGATGAACCTACCCCGGTAGCCGCCGCCTCCTCCGCCGGCAGTGCAGGCCCCACCACCGCCCCCGAAGCCTCCTGCTGCAGCCCAGCCAAGTGTAGCTCTGGCCTCCGCACAGCCCTGGCCGCCCTCTGCTCCCTCCTTCAGTGAGCGACCAGACTGCTGAGAGAGGGCCCGCGACGTCCAGCCGCCCCCTCCACCTGTGGAGAGACAGCGGGATGACTGGCAGCGGGGGTGGGGAGCAACCAGCTTGCAGACTGGAGACCCGCTCGCTCACCTGCCGCGCCGCCTCTCCCGCCGCTCCCAGGCGCCGCCGAGCGGTTCTCCAGTTTCTCAGGGGCGACCTGAGTCCGGCCTCTGTCCTGCCGCCTCAGGTAGGCCCGACCTCCGCCTCCGGCAGCCACCAGCAGCGGCTCCAGCTCGCCGGCTCGTAGCTATGGGGCCAGCAGAGCGTTTAGAGAGGGAGCCTTCCCGCCGTCGAGGAAGGACTCCGGCCTGGGCGAGAGCTCCGGTTCCAGGACCAGAGAAGAGCATATGGGCTTCCAGCTGCGCCCAGGTATAAAGGAACCCCAAAACTGTAGTGCGTGTCCTCGGGTAGGAGAACAGTGACCTCAACTCTGGGCTGAGGGGCAAGCGTGGCCAGCACCGGCGGTAGCTTACCCGGAAGACGTAGGTGGCGCCCCCGCCACCCCCACCACCTCCTGCCCAGCGCTGCGACCTCCGGACTCTTTCGGTCTCATCCGTCGCCGTAAGCTCTTCAGCGGACGGAGACGCTCCGAGGCAGACGAGTT
The DNA here is from genome assembly GCF_902686455.1 of Sciurus vulgaris. Classification (NCBI taxonomy): domain Eukaryota; kingdom Metazoa; phylum Chordata; class Mammalia; order Rodentia; family Sciuridae; genus Sciurus; species Sciurus vulgaris. The sequence continues at coordinate 90,911,784 of NC_136462.1, forward strand.
GGCTCTCCGGACTCCCCTGCGAGAGCCGGGGCCAAAATCAGACGGGCCTCGGATCCTCGGATCGCTGAGGTGTCTGAGCACCAAGGAAGGCACGTCCCGATGGCCACCCCATTACATCCAGCCCCTGTCCCGGACACCCGAAACGCCTTTTCCTCTCTGGTTCCTCTTACTCCCGGACAGGCGTCCTCTCCCTGCTGCCCCACTAGGATGTACAGCTGCTCCCCGCGACCTAGGAAGAAGACCGCTGAGACGAAGACGCCATGCGCCCGTGACAGGTGGTTCTTGGCGCCTTTGCCGCCTGCGGCTCCGTAGGCTGAGATCCTGCGGGAAGAGGGCTCTGAATTCTTGGCCCTTGGTCTGGCCACACTGAGCAGTGGTTGGCGAAAGAGGTGGCTCCAAAATTTCTTATCCAAGGGACCTAGAAACTGTAGTCGACTCTAAAAGGATGGGAAGACTAGGTTTACACACCAAAAACTAGATTTTATGTATTTTTTAATGGAGATGTCAGGAGGCTCAAGCCCCCGGTTGGCGCCTCCGCTGGTTAGGGGCAGTCGTCTACCCGGTACTAGGCTCCAAAGTACAGGCTAACTCAGTGACCATTGCCACCCTTCTCTTGGTTCCGCTGGAAGGAGATACAGTCAAGGTTGCCGGGTTAAATGTCGCAGCGGAATACTCTAAAACTCAATGTGGTGGGCACGTGGCCTTCCTTTCCCTTACAGTAAAACCTCAGACTAACATGTCACCGCCACCCCTACCCATGCCCGTCACTTACAGATACTGGCCGGTGCCTGGCGCCCGCCACAGCTGCACGCCTTTCAGAGGTCCCTCGGTCCCCACGTTCACAACCACACTGGTTCCCGCGTATGCCCAATCACATTGTGTTTGTGTGGGGCCCCATCGGCCACTGGCCCCGCAGGTGGAGAACAGCCAAGGCCCCTCGTTGCCTGGGAGCAGGGAGGAAGGAAAGGGTTCTCGAACCACTGACCAGGACCAGGGGTCTGGGATTATTGAACGGAAGAACCCGGAGCTCACCTAGAGAATGTGTGGGGTAAGCTGGCTCAAGTCCACTAGGCGGGGCAGTGACTTTCGAATCCCAGGGGCTGGAAATTGGTAGCAGCAGGGGCGAGGATGAAAGATACGGAGTCTGGGACCCGGAGCTGCAGTAGAGAATGGCGCCTGAAAGGTGGGAGGGAGATACAGGGTTGGGAGAAGGCGTAGGATGTTAATGCAGAGGGGCTGGAGGTTAAAGAGACTATAACCCCTCAACAGCTGTTCCCGGCCACACCCCTAACTGCTGCCTGAAGCCTGGAAGCCAGCAACAACACAACTCTGTCGCCAAAGCCTTGCGGGTTGCCTGCTGATAGCTCTACCAGGTTCTTCCCTCAAGAGTCCTTCCCCCTGAATAACTGAGAGCTGTACTGAGCCGGGTTCTGCAGCTCTCCCCGCTTTTCTTTACTTGATTAGTGGCCCTGCCTCTAGGTAGTGCTAACACCCGTGGGCTTGTTCTTGGTTCCCAAAATGCGTCATAGGATCCTAGGATCTGGGCGCATCAGGCACTCCTCCGCCTGCACTCCACGAACCAGAGAAGAGAGCTTTGACCCCGAAGGTTCGAGCCTAGGCAGGAATCAGTACGCCCTGGTCGGTCGCGAACGCCATCCCCACGCCTAGGAAGGTGCCTCTGGTTCCCTGACCGCCAGATAGCACTTACCCGCAGCTCCGAGCCACAGCAGCAGGGGGCCGGAGCAGCCCATAGCCAGTTCACCCCAGCTGAGGTTGACAGCTCAGAACTTGCCACCGCGCGGCTGAAGCTGCAGCATAGGGTAGTATCCAGTGGTTGGCCAGACACCGCCGGGACCTATTGTCAGTGTGGCCACGCCTACTTCAGACCCCAGAATGTGGAAGGAAGAAAGGGCGGGCCGTATGGGCAGTTAGGTCCCCACGCTTCCTGGAAGAGCCTTGTGGAACCCGCACCCTGGAGCTGTCTCCAGGCCTTTGGGTATGCTTCTGGCTACTCCAGGGGCTTGTGGTAGTTTTGAGGTAGGGGAGGATGCCCCCACTCCACCCTTTTGAGATAACAGCCTGAAAGGCCGCTAGCCATATCCCGAGCACTTGGCAAGGGCTTCTAGGTTTCTAGGGATAGGAGCAATGGAGAGTGTGCTGCCATGGTGGTGGTGGTGGTGGTGGTGTGTGAGCACGCATGGGAAGTACTCTTTAAACTGTCCCAACTGGGCATGGTGGTGCACATTTGTAATCCTGGAAATTTGGGAGGCTGAGGTAGGAGGATCACAAATTCAATGCCAGACTCAGCAATTTAGCCACACCGTAGTCTCAAAATAAAAAATAAAAAGGGTTGAGGATGTAGCTCAGTGATAAAGCTCCCCTAGGGTCAATCCCCAGTAATAAGCAAACAAACAAACAAACCGGGCATGATGAGCATCCCTCAAGCTCAGGAGGTTGAGGCAGGAGAATTGCAAGTTCACTGCAAATCAGTGAAACCCTGTCTCAAAATTTAAAAAGAAGGGACTGGGATGTAGCCCAGTGATAAGGCACCCATGGGTTTGATTCCCCCGGCACCAGGGAGAGTGGGGGGGAACTGCATCAAGTAAGGAGGCATCATTACTTGTCATTACTTAACTTTCAGTGCCTTTGTGACGGCAAGGGTGAACCTCCTGATAACCTCAAAAAACAATTCCATTGCCCTATTAACCCTATGCACATCTTCTTACTGTGATGTGATAAAAGACTAGAAGGATTTCATAAGATCTGAGTACTAACAACATGAACCAATGGGGAAGACAGCACAGGTTACAACTGCTCAGATATGGTATCCCCACCACCTGCAAAGTCATATGAAGAAACTGCTCTGTAGACCACAAGGCACCTGTACAACTGGGAGGGCCACTCGGCTTCAGCCTTCAGGTGGTTGTGTATTGAGTCCTCAATCTTTTGCTCAAAATGCAAACTTAAAAGACTGAGACGTCTGTTTAATATAAAACACCTAAAAAACAAGGTTAGCTACTAGGTAAAGTCTGGGTAATTAATACTAGGTATAGCCATAAAAATGCTTTTATAAAAACTCTGGTACCTGTGTTCCAGTTAACTCTGTAGCATCCCACTATGATATAAGAGAATTTACTTCACAAGGTCCCTGTAAAACCAAAGATTCTTGAACTGTGGTTGATCCAGGACGGCAGCATCAGTATCACTTGGAAACTTGTTAGAAATGCCTATACTTTGCCCCACCCCAGGCCTGCTGAACTCCTACTGAATTCAGAAACTCTGGTAGTAGAGTCCAGCAATATTTATTTGTTTGTTTGCAGTACTGGGTATTGCACCCAGGGCATTTTACCACTGACCTACATCCCCAGTCCTTTTTTTATTTTGGAATAGGGTCTAGCAAGGCTGAACCTCCCTGATAACCTCAAAAAACAATTCCATTGCCCTATTAACCCTATGCACATCTTCTTACTGTGAAGTTTAGCAAGTTCCTGAGCTAACTTGGTGAGACCCTGTCTCAAAAAAAAAAAAAAAAAAAAAGAAAGAAAAGAATAGGGATATAGTTTAGTGAGCTCAGTGGTAAAGTGCTCCGGATTAAATCCTCAGTACCAAAAATAAATTAAAAAAATAAAATTAAAAAAAAAAGAACTGTTGGGATAATTCTGTGGTTAGCAATTCCACTTATGGGGAACAGATTCTATTAGGCCTAGTGCATTGCACTCTGATGACCTACAAACACAATGGTAATAATTAATACCATATAGCGAATGGAAGTGAAAGAAAGCTTGCCCAAATTCAGACAAAAGAACAATCTAGAAAATTCACTAAAATGAAGAGATGAGCCAGAGTTTATGACCTGATCTGATCTCCAAGTTCTGGTCCTACCACCAAGAGTCCACAGTGGGAATAACGGCATAGGATGGCTTCTACACCAGGCTGATTTTTGGCATGTTTGTGTCACAAGGTAGCAGTTGATGCTGTAAGGAGACTTATACTTACCACATTAAGGATACCTATACTTCTAGTGGATTGCTGGGAGTGTTCAAGAAGTACATGCATTCTCAAGAGCATTGCTCTGGACTTGCTCTGCCAAGGAACTAAGATACACATTCTTGCTGTCCCCGGTTGTGGACTATTCTCACCTCCCACTCGGGATTTTTTTTTGGAATAGGGATTGAACTCAGTGGTGCTTTACTACTGAGTTACATCCCCAATCCTTTTTATTGTTTACTTTGATACAGGGTCTAAGTTGCCCAGGTTGACCTTGAAACTGTGACCCTCCCAACCTCCCACTTTTGATTCTTTCCCACCTCTCTTTGGGATAACACCCCTTGATACCAACTGTGAACTAACATGATTAAGATCAGTCCAAATCAGTTAGGAAACCAAAAAAGAATTTATTTCAATGCACTACATAGCATTTATATACTTTGGTCTGGGGTGGGGACTGGGAGTAGTTGAGATGTACTTAGAATGTTCTATCTCAAAAGAGGGGGTAAACAACTAAATCACCCTGCATCCCCAGCACAGGCCCTCAGAAGCCCCAGATCTTGAGCTCCAGGTACCAGGATGTAACAGCAAGGGCCATTCTGTTTAAAAATAGCTCAAATAACATGCTGTCTGGACAGGAAGCTTTCTGCTCCTTTGTGTCCTGCTTTCCCCTAGGAAGTGATGCTTTTCTGTCCAACCAGGTGACCACTGGTAAGCCCCAGGAGAATGTGTCCATTTCCTCATCTGTAGCAACCGTCCTAGGTCTCTGATACTCCATTCTGTAGTATACCTGATGCCATTCTCTGGAGGTACTGCTGCCGCAGCGGGGGCAACTGGGAATAGAGCTCAAAGCCTTCTGGGAGGCTGGAACTGGGAACCTTATAGTGGAGGAGGTGCTGCCGGAGAAACTGTAGAGAGAGAAGGAACATTTTGAAATGGGTAGTGAGATCCTGTTGTGGTCTCTATCCATAAAACTCTCATTTCCCACTCTCCTCATGGCCCCAACCCTACCTCATCGGCCAGCAGCCAAGTTTTCTGCAGCATACTTCTTTGGACAGCCTTCACTTCATCCTAAAAACATAACAAGGAGAGGGGGCACTAAGCCAAAGGCTGGTACTCACTGCTGGCCTTGCTTGACTCTCACCTCCTCTATAGTTGGCATAGAGGCAGCTCAATTGCTATCTCCCTCCCCTCCCTCTGAAGATAGGGATAGGGATGTAACTTACTGAGCTCTTTGGGTCCTGGGAGAAGATGAAGCTATTAACATGAGCCACAGCCACAGCATAGAGTACAGGACACCAATGTGGACGGAGTGCACCAGTAACAAGGGCCCTGAAGTAGAGCTGAAGGAGGGCCAAGTTGTCTTCGGGAGGGCTTATATAGCACTCCAGGGACACAGGCAACTGTGACAGGGGAAACAGAATGTGCTGAGGAGAAGGGTGGGAATGTGCATCACTGGACAACAAGGTAGATGGTTGGTGGGCACATGCAAACCCGACCATGAGGGTAGAGATCAGGTCATGGATAGACGTTCATCCTTCTCTAGCATATGAATGAAGGTTAAAAACTAAAGAGAAGAGCAGCAACTGAGAAGTAGTTGTGAATTTCTACTGCCTAGCACTATTTATTTAATGAACTTAAAACTTTTATTTTTGGAGTGCTGGGATAAACCCAGGACCTACTTCGTGTTAGGTAAGCACTCTACCACTGAGCTATCTCTCCAGCCCTAAAAGCTTATCATATAATCTATTATGAAGTGTGCCCCAATTTATCAGAACCTCTTCACAGGCATGTAGATAATTTCAGGGGTTTTTAAAATTATTTTAATTAACAATGTGATAAGCAGCATTGTACACAAACTTTGTCTATGTATTCATTTTTTTTTTTTTTTTTTTGTACCAGGGATTGAATCCAGGGGCACTTAACCACTGAGCCACATTCCCGGCCATTTTTATTTTGAGATAGGGTCTCACAAAGTTGCCTAGGGCCTTGCTAAATTGGTGAGGCTGGCTTTGAATTTGCAATCCTCCCACCTCAGCCTCCCTTGCTGCCACCATCTCTAGTTATGTAATAATTTTTGTGTGGAATCAATAACAACATTTTAGAAAGAGAATTACATCCAGAGAACATTGTTTGGTTTGTTTGTTCATTTTGGTACTGGGGATTGAACCCAGGGGCACTTTACTGCTGAAGCAATCCCCAGCCTGTTTTATTTTTTATTTTGAGACAGGGTCACTCTAAGTTGCTTAGGGTGTGCTAAATTGATGAGACTGGATTTGAACTTGCAATCTTCCTGCCTCTGCCTCCCAGGTTGCTAGGAGGTGTACAACACCATGCCTGGCTCAGAGAACATGAATTTCGATGTTTGATAATATAATCACGCTAGGTGAACATGATATTTTAAAAGTTTTAAGTTGGGTTAAGGGTGTAGCTTAGTGGTAGACTACTTGCCTAACATGTATGAAAGGCCCTGGGTTTGAACCCCAGCATTGGGAAAAAAAAAAATTAAATGTTTATTTTTCAGAATATGTAGTGATATAAGAAATGCTTATCATCTAATGTTAATTGAAAAAAGTTCATCATGCAATGAGTCTATTTTTATAAAAATATATGTGCATATAAAAAGAACTGGAAAAAGATAAAGATCAAAATGGTTTCCACTGGATAATGGGATTATGGATGACTATAATGTTCTAATTCTTAAAAATAATTTTCTTTTTATTTCTTTAGTTCCTTTTATATAAAAGTATATTATATACAATGTTTTTGTAACTAATTTAAATTTTTTGTATTGGAGACTGAACCCAAAAGAACTCTAGCACTGAGCTATATCCCTGGCCCTCAGCCCTTTTATAGATTTTTATTTTGAGATGGGGGTCTCACTAAGTTGCTAATACTAGCCTGAAAGTTATAATCCTTCGCCTTAACCTCTTTCTCAAGTAGGTGGGAGGTAAAATACTTACCTTTTAATTTAATCAGAACAAGCTATAATATAATAAAAATAAAAACCAAATCTTAAAAAAAAGAAATCCACTTAGTAACTCAACAACTTATAAGTTTAACTCTTTAATCTGCCCTCTAGGACTCTTTCTTAGCCTTGTTTCTAACAAGTTCCCCAAAGAAATCTCTCCTTCCTCCTGCAACCCTGTCCTGTTCCTTCCTGCCCAAGTTGTTTTATTCGTGTTTGTTTTGGGATACTGGGATTGAACCTAGGGGTACTTTTCCACTGAACGACATTCTCAGTCCTTTTTTACTTTGAGACAGGTTATTGCTAAGTTGCCCAGGTTGGTCTTGAATTTGTGATCCTCCTGCCTTAGCCTCCTGAGTTGCTGGGATTAGAGGCCTGTGCTATGTGCTGACTCTGAATTTTTAGTTTATGTTATTCTGCCAGGAACATCCTATCCTACTTCCTCAACAATTCAAATTCTATCCAACCTTCAAGGTCTTCTCCTATGGGAACCTACTCTGATCTTTTCCTTCTCGGAATCCTGACTTAACACCTAGAATCCAGATAATTCAGAACTATGAGTTTTTAGCAGATTTCTTCTTATCTAAGTCATAGCACCTTATGAGCAAGAAGCCATGCTCTGTTAATAATAATGAATACCATTATATACCAGATGCCATGTTAAACCCTTTCCGTGGATTCTCCTAGTCTGCTTAAGCCCACAAGAGGTTACAATGAACCTGAGGACCATCAAAGCTCCTGCTGCTCAGGACTGCCCCAGGTCCATTGTGGAGTGCCTTTGGCAGAACTTTCTGGGCTGAGAAAATACCTGATTCAGAGGTAGGCCCAGAGCTCTCAAGGCTCCCACGTGCTCCCCAAAGAGGGCAAGGCGCAAGGTGACACTGAATTGACGTTGCAGGGGAAGGAGGACCAGGGCTCCAAAGAGGTGATCCCCAAAAGAGACAGCCTCAAAATGCTCCAGGAAGCTGGCATATAGGTCAGGGAAAGACGTCAGGCCAGGTAATGGGCAGTCCAGGGAGAGGTTTTGTAGGACTTGAGGCTGACAAAGCTGGGCTAGGAGGGCTGCCACTAGACGCTGTACTGGGGTCTCTCGGAACAGCTCACTGTCCACCAGGAACACACACATGAGCCGTGCCAGGCGGGCAGCAGGAGGCACAGCCCAGAGGGCCTCAGGGCGCCAGCTCTCTAGAACCAGCACCCACTGCAGGGCCCGCATGGCTGTGCCCAGGGTGTCAGCAGGAGAGACCCCTGAGGGCGTGTCGGAAGCTTGGTGGTAGAGCTGAATCAATGGCAGGAAGGGCCAGTCAGCAGGCAGCAGAGGCTCCTTAGGTACAGGTAGCAGCAGAGTTGAGACTTGTTGTAGTTCCCCTCGGTGCAAGGCCTGGGAGGCCAGAAGGCTGGCTTGGGCTGGTGAGCAGTGGGTTAGGTAGCAGCTGCGGATGCTGGGGAGGTCCTGGCAGGCCTGAATTAGAAGAGCTCCTCGCCCACACTGAGGGTCCCCACTGCTCCCTAAGGACAGTCGATCGGAGAAGTCAGCTGCTTCTGGACCCCCGGATGCACTTTCTCTATAACAGGACCCAAAAGCCAAAAACAAGAGCTGGAACCACAGCACCCAGAAGGCTGTGCCAGCTCTTCAGGACTTCCCAGAGGATTCTAAATTCAATCCCACTCTTCTCTGCTCCTTGGACAACCTCCCACACGATGTTGGGTAGCAGTTAAGGGAATAGATGCTGGAGCCAGCTGCTTAGGTGCAAGTTCACATAAACTGTGCTTGTTCCCTCACAGTAAAATAGGGATAATAGTCTCCATCTCATGGCATAGGTAAAATACTAAAAACACAGATAAATACCTAAGGGAGTCCAGACACAGAACACGTACTCAGTAATTATCATATGTGTACAGCTGGTTTATATGCCATTTTTAGCCATACAGTTGCACTGGAGTCTCACAATCATATTCTGGTGTGGTAACCTCATCTTTGCTTTACTAATGAGGAAACAGTAGCTCAGACAAGTTAAGTATACTCCATAAACAAAAGAGAATCAAACCTAGGTCTCCTGACTCCCAATTCAGGCTGCTTTATTAACCATTGCTGCAGTATCCAAAAGAGTTGAATTGATGCCCCCAGCTCTGGACTTACGGGAGGAATTCCAGGCGGAATACACAGCTTAACAGCAGCTCCTGGGCAAGGTATTCACTTCCGGGCAGCAGTCGGCTCAGCAAGGCCAAGGCCACAGCATGATGAAGGGCAGCATTGGTGGTCAGCACTGGCTGGAATGCTGCCTGTAGAGACAAAGGCAATGTTATTCAGTGTGGAGAGGGTGCAGAAGGGAACAAAGCAGAGAAGAGTGAGGAAGAGGACATAAGCAAGATGAAGGACATAAATCCAGAATATATGGAATATAGGAGCTGTATGGTCTGGCAGAAGCAGCCCAGGTGTCAAGAAGCATGGGTGGGTAATGGGGCAGAACCTGCAGATAGGGGGACCCACCAATTTTTGGGCCAGGGAGAGCACCAGGTACTGCAGGTGGTACTCATGGTGCAGGGCCCATGCTGAGAACGGTGTGAGGTGTGGGGCAGTCCTAGGAGCCACACACTGGAGGAAGTAGTTCTGGAGTCCTGGGGCAGCCAACACAGTAGCCAGCTGAGGAAAAACAATTTGTTCAGATCTAGAAATTGACTCTCCCAGGCACTCAGAGAAATGGGTACTGGCAGAAAGGCCTCCCCTTGCCCAGATACCCTCCCGACATCCTGACCCCTGCCTGGCTCCTAGCCAGGCACTCAGGGATTACCTGTCCACAGAGGCCCTTATGGATCCGGGCCAGGGTGTTGAATAGAGAGAGGAGGGCAGTGAGGAATGGGAAGGGTGAGGCTGAGCCAGCCAGACTGAGAGGCGGGCAACCTCCTGTGCAGCCCAGTGACACGAGACTGGAGAGAGCTTCAGGAGCCGGAGTATAGGACAGCGGGTTACAAAGAGGGGAGCATTGCCTGTAGACACAATGGAGAAGCTGATGGGGCTCTGGCCTGATGTGTACCAGACTGGAAAAAGTCATCAGGGGTTTAGCTATGCAGACAGGTACCCACACTCAAAGCCCCACACAGCTGCTGCCTACGAGGGATCAGGTTTCCCTGAGGCCTCTAAAGGACTGCACCTTGGGATGGACCAGGGGAGCTGAACCCAGAAGTCCCACAAGGAGAGAAACAGCCTCTTCCTTTGCAGTGTCACAGATACACACACACAGAATATACCTGAGGGAATCCCACATGCTGCTCAGAGGGGGCTGACTCAGCAGCGGCAACAACAGCTCCTCCAACAGGCGCTCCATGTCCTGAAGCCAGTCCTCTGGGCACAAGCTTGGCTGCAGAACCAAGGGCTCACTGAGCTAATGGTCCAAGACAGTCATTCTTCTAATTCCTGTGGCCCCAGATCAATCCCACAATTCCAAAAGCCCCAGAGAATCATTTGGAGGCTTTTGCAATTTGATCCTTCTAAGCGAGAGAAGGTCCCAAGGTTGATCAGGAACCCAAGTCTAGGAGTGCATGAAGAGTCAGCATAAAGCTGCAGGAAAGAATGCTGCTGTTTAGGGGTCTCTGGTCCCCACCTATACAGCTCCTTCAAAGCTCTACTGAGATATGGAGGTGGGAAGAGAGGACAGGTAGGAGTTAAAAGGTAGAGGGTAGGACTGGGGTAGAAAACTTGCCTACCAGGTATGAGGCCCTGGGTTCAATACCCAGCATCACACACACAAAAAAGATGGATGGTAGGAAAAGGTGGGAATGGGGAGGCAGAAATGGAGAAGTAAACTGAGTGGAAAGCAGACAGAAGCAGCTGTGGGGGCATGGTGGAAAGCAGGCAGGCAGCACTCACCTGTTGGCTCCAGGTCTGATAGTAGGCACCCAGAAACAGCAGACAGGCAGTGGGCACTGGGCCCAGGGCACACCACATCTCAGGCCTGGGAAGCAACTTCAAGGCCTGCTTTAGACATGGCTCCACAAGAGGCTGGAGTCCAGATACCTGCGTCCAAGTGACTGAGGAAGTGGGGGCTGACAGGTAGACTTCAGCAGGGTCACTGCAGGAGTGACAAAAGGGCCACAGTGAGGATCTAGCTACCCCACTCCCCTCTTAAGATCCAGTCATTCTCTCCACTTGGAGGAGCATTCCCTCCTGTCTTGGGTTTGCCAGTAGAATGTTCCTGCTGGAAGGCTCAGTTACGGCCTACCTGGTGAGTTCACAGTGGGTGCTGCTAGCTGCCAGGGTCAGTTGGGTGAGGAGAGTAAGCAAGGAAGCTATCCGCTGCATGGACAATGGCTGCAGTGGGTGGCTGCTGAGCTCTGTTGGCACAGTCTGCAAGGCTCGCATGAGCACTGGGTACAGCTCCCTAGGGAAGAACAATGACTAACTTTTGACGTATGAAGGGAGATAAAGATGCAGGACACTAGCTACAATCCAGCCCAGGGATCTGCAGTCTGGTGGAGGAGGACTGGACACAGAAGACCCCAAGGTTTTCAAGGCTGCCCCCACAACAGGGAACTTATATCTGATTTCACCAAGATACCAATGCTTTTATGCAAAAATTGGTTAACTCAGGTTTGTTCCTCTCTTCCCCAACAGGTGCTCACCCAAGAGTTTTTACCACCAGGAAAATTCCTTCCTCCTTTTTTTTTTTTTTTTTTGGTAATGACTGAACGCAGGGGTGCTTAACCAGTGACCCCAATCCCCAGCCCTTTTTATTTTTTGAGACCAAGTCTCACCAAGTTGCTTAGGGTCTCATTAAATTGCTGAGCTGGCCTCAAACTTGCGATTCTCCTGCTTCAGTCTTTTGAGCTGCTGGGATTATAAGCGTGCACCTCCGAACCCAACTAACCCTTGTTCTTCATTCCTAGCCCCACTCCAAGCTTAGGAATTTGAACAGGCTGAGGCATCAGGTTAGGACAGAAGTAAAAAAGTGGAGGTATGGGGGGGGGTGGGAGGGAGGCAAGAATGGAGGGAGGATGGATTGTATAAAGAAAAAAGAGGGTTGGGAGGGTTGGGGGTAAGGAAAAATAACAGAATGAGACAAACATCATTACTCATCATGATTACACAAATGGTACGACTATACTTCATGTACAACCAGAGAAACAAGTTGTACCCCATTTGTTTACAATGAATCAAAATAAATAAATTATTAAAAAAAAAAAAAAGTGGAGGTGTCTACATCTACAAGGGAGCTTACACCCTGCCTCTCTCTTCTCACCTGTAAAGCTCACTGCAGTGGCCATAGGAGGCAGCCACAGCCCACAGACGAAAAGCCTCAGTGCTAAGTGTCTCAGCTTCTTCTGGGGGCAAGGAGAGTTCCTGGGGAGCCTCAGCTATGAAGCGGCACAGGTGGCTCCGGAGATCAAAGTTGTTCAACTGGGGGTAGGCAGAAAGTCTGGTGACCAGGGTCAGTTGGAACTCACAATTCCAACTAGCGTCAGATTTTCTGACTACAGAAATTGGCCTCACTCAGCCCTTTTCCAGGGCTCTGCCTGTATGCCACAGGGTCACAGCTCTGGGCAGGGATGAAACTACCTTGTCCTCTCCCCAATCTTTCTTTCTTTCTTTTTAATGGTGCTGGAATTGAACCCAGGGCCTTGTATATGCAAGGCAAATGCTCCCGCCTTTTTATTTTACTTGAAACAGAGTCTTGCTACATGCCTGAGATGGGTCTTGAACTTGGGATCTTTATTCCACAGCCTCCTGAGTAGGATTACAAGTGTGTGCTACCATGCCCAGCTAGGCCTACCTCTTTTTAGTAAGCATTTGCTGGGCACTTTTTTAGGCTACTTGGCTATGGGTGAGGAGCTCTGTTTGTATGTGGTTTTTCAGATCTGGGTCCAGGGCATGGAGAACCTCTCCACATCAAGAGACCCGGGAAGGCCTACAGAATGCACTAGGTTCCAGGTGATCAAGCTCCTGCCTGGCGATTTCTGTTGAATTTCTGAATGATGGCATAAGGTGGCCACCTAGAGTTCAGAGGCCATGCTTAGCTCCCCACTTAGCCATGTCATGTGTTCCCATTCATTGTCCTATGCCTACTCACCAGTCGGGCAGCAATATTCCTACCAGCTGAGGCTAGGACTCGAAGTAGTTTCATGGCAGCGGCACAAGGCACTTTGTGTAGACTATGGGTAGGCCCTCCCTCCATGGGGGACCAGCAGGTGGGCAGAAACTCTCGAACTATGGTCTCTATCAGGCGTGGGCACTCTAGTACCTATGGGAGACAGGAGCATAAAGGGAGGTAGGGAGCTGAAGATCAAGACCAAGCCAGCTAGGCTCTTTGCCCATTGCCTGCCTTCCTCTCCTCTCACCCTTGTGGCTGACTCCAAGGAATGCCGGGCCAGGCGGATAAGCACAGCCAGGATGTCAAGGACCACAGTGGGTCCTGGGCAGGTCACCTCCAGCACATAGCGTAGGCGAGGCAGCAGGTTGGTAGCCAGGAGTCCCTGGGGGTTGAGAGAGAAACCCACTGCCAAATGCACTTGAGCCCTGGGCCCTGATGACCCCTCCTGCCCAACATGCTTTACTTCTAGGAAAGGAGATGGAAAAGCAGCTTTCCTTCTACCTTGATGACATCATATTGGGCCAAGTCAGGTGGAGGTCGGTGTCCTTCCTTAGGCATCTTCTTTTTTGCCTTTTCTCTTGGGGGTTCTTCATCCTCACCCTCATCTTCCTTGTCCTCCTGGCTGGGCATCAGAGGGAACACCGAAGCTCCATGATACCATGAGAAGGTACGGTCAAGGAGCTCCTGCCAGAGAACAGGGGATGAGGTGGAAAACGAGGAAGTGGCAGGCAATGGGCAGGGGTAGAAGAGAAGTCCCCTAACACAAATAACAGAAGGGGATGGCTTCTAGACTTTAGGGTCTTTGGGAGAAGAGGGCCTGCTATCCTCTTTTCTGCTCTGCCCACAGAGCTTTGGCAATGGTGCATTCCTACAATGAGGAGTAGGTCCCTGATCCCTCTGGGCCATCCTTTTTTTCTTTTTTTTTTTTTGGTGCCAGGGATTAAACTCAAAGGCACTTAACCATTGAGTCACATCCCAGCCAATTTTATATTTTATTTAGAGACAGGGTCTTGCTAAGTTGCTTAAAGCCTTATTAAGTTGCTTAGGCTGGTTTCAAACCTGTGATCCTCCTGCCTCAGCCTCTTAAGCTGCTGGGATTACAGGCCTGAGCCACCATGCCCATCCTTGGCCGTGTTCTTATTCCTATGATACCTCATCTCCAGGTGCCACCAACAGAGCCCGAAGAGCCTGTACAGCAGCTGCAATGACTCCATCCGCTCTGTCATCCAGGGAGAAGCGCAGCAAGAAGAGGAAACCAGCATCCAAAAGGAGTTGTAAGACACTTCCCACTAGCTGGTCCCCAAACTCACCAGCCTGGGCCTAGGGACAGGGAGATAAAATCTTGCTGAAGATATTTAATTTTTTTTTTTTTTTTTGGCGGTGCTGGGGATTGAACCTAGGGCCTTGTGCGTGCGAGGCAAGCACTTTACCAACTGAGCTATCTCCCCAGCCCCAACGCTGAAGATATACAGAATCTTTGTCCACTTATAGCTCTATGTTTGCCCCATTCCCAGTCTGACCCACAGACAACCGGTGTATGGGATAGTTCCAGACTGAAAAGGGCAAGAGGTAGGGAAGCCTAAGGATGAGGAGTAAGGGTGTGGGATGAGGTTGAACAGGACCAGGCCAGCAGTCCACTTACCCTGCCAATGACCTGGGACAAGACATGCAGTGCTAGTGTTCTCTGTTGGGACACCCGGCTACGGGTCAGGTGGAACAGCTCCTGTAGAGAGTACCCTGCTCTCTGGGGCAGGGAAAAGAAGTCAGAAGGGGCCAAAGCACAGGGCAGTATCCCAAAATTACCTAGCAAGGTGTTAAGGGAAAAACAAAGATAAGTAAGTGATATTCCCTGCTCACGCTCTCCATGGACCCTCAAGTTGGTAAAGCAGATAGGACATGGACATGGCATAAGGTAGATAGGGAGAATGTACTAACTGATGTTTAATTTGCAATCAGTGGACTGCAGCGGGTAAACCTGGAAAAGTGATCTGATCTCAGTTCAAACGTCTGGCATAGAGCTAAGGGCAAAAGCATTCCCTGGAGTGAGTCCTCAAGTTTCTTGAGCACAGGGGATATGTGGGGAGGAACCACAAAGTGGTAACAGTAGGAGTGAAGGAGGTAGGCCCAGGGTCAGCAGTGACAACCCCTGGAAAAACTGTCTTCACGAGATGAGGAGCCAAGACCTTATTCT
Source organism: Sciurus vulgaris (assembly GCF_902686455.1). NCBI lineage: Eukaryota > Metazoa > Chordata > Mammalia > Rodentia > Sciuridae > Sciurus > Sciurus vulgaris. Next base: position 90,927,016 of record NC_136462.1, read on the forward strand.
GTGAGCAGACAGGAGCTGGGAGACTTTCAGAGGCAGGGCATGGCTTGGGCTGGGCCAGAGAGAATCAGTATGGCAGGCCTGTACTGAACAGAATGGCCTGAGGGAGAGTGTGGAAGACTTAATGACTGAGCAGACACCAGAAGTTGAGGCCATGATCCAGGGAGCATCATGGGGAGGCGACAGAAGTTCTAGAATTGACCAGAGGTGAATGGGAGAGAAGTAAGATTTTGAGCCTAAGAAACTGAATTGGAAGCAAGGCTATGACCTGGAATAGGGCACAAAGGAGGTCAAAGGCAACTACCTTTTAATAACCACGTGGTTATTAAAAGCACTTGCCAAGAGCTGCCCAGTCCTCACTGGTTCCCAAGCCTCACCTCTGCCTCCTCTCCATGGTGGTGCAGGCCTAGATGAGTGGGTAGATCCACATCAGGGGGTAACAGCTCTCCCTGAAGACTGAAACGGGCCTGCATTCTCTAATGGGAAGAGAAAGAAGACTGAACTTGGGGTAGCAGAAAATTCCCCATGTGTACTCCTCACTTTATTATTTTTTGTGTGTGTGGTTTTGCAAAACCCAGGGATACTCTACCATGGAGCCACATCCCTAGCCCTTTTGAGACAGCTTGCTAAGCTGCTGAGTCTGGCCTCAAACTTGGGATCCTCTTGCCTCAGCCTCCTGAGTAGCTGGGATTACAGATTTGTACCACCACGCCCAGCCCACTCCTGACTTTTAACCTCAGGTCACTGAGGACTTAGGTTCTGACTTTACTTCTGACTGGAAGTGGTACTTTTCTGATCATAAAGGTCAGGCAGAGAGTGATGGGAGAGGAGGATGAAAGCAAAGGAGAGATGCTTTTCATGCTCAGGTTCTGGCAACAAAAGCAGCAGCCCCACTTCACCTCCTGTGTCTGCTGCCGCCGGAGTGGGGGAAGGTCCTGGGTCCAATGAAGCTTCTCCAGCTCAACAGTGTCCATGTGTAGCCATTCTTTGTGGGGGGTCACAGGCAGTGTCAGCGCTGGGGAGAAGGAAGCATGATAGCATTCCCTAAGGTGCTTAGATTAGTCCACGGGGGCCTCAGTCAGCAGTTAGTAGCTAGTACATCCACCTCTACCCCAGGATCTAGAGGTTTCTACCCTCAGTTATGACTAAGCGGCATGGCCTGGGAAATGGGACCCCTGGGACCTGGGCAAATATCTCACTATGGTAGACACGCCCAGTCCTGGCTCTAGTCCTCTGCTGACTTCAAGAATTTGTTGGAAAGGGAAAAAGGAGGAAAGGAAGAGAAGAGAGAGGGAAAGAGGAACAGAGAAGGGAGGGAGGATTATACATATCAGGCAAAGCATAACTCTCTGCTCTCTAATACCAATTTGCTTAAGGAGCAGGGGAGTGGGGACAATGAGGAGGCAGTGGTTATAATTGCTCCAAGGGACAGGATACAGAAACACACCCTTCAATATCCTCTTGCTTCCTCACCACTACCCCCCACCTAACCTGCCCAACTGGCCCAGAGCTCCTTCGAGAGCAGGAGGTTCCTGGCGGTTGTAATTCAATTTCTTCTTTTGTTGATTCCTAATGAAATAATCTAGTTTCTGGGAAATGAGTGCTTCCACTGGTCTCTGTTTCTGGTCTGGGATGTTCATAGACCTTTTTCAGACTCTTCCTCTCCCATTATCCTGGCTTGCCATCTCCCCACAACAAAGAGAAGAGGCAGAAAGAAGGGTGGGATGGCAACAATCAGGCTGGGCAGCTGTAGCAAGGGCAGGAAGATGGTCTTCCCAGGGAAGGAGCATTCACCATCACACTGGGCTGTCTCTGACCAGGGAAGGGGGAGAAGGAGCAATAATAGAATAAGAAAACAGGAAGCCTGTGTAGGAAGATGTGCATCAGCAAATGAAGACTGATTTGAGCCAATTTAAAAATACTAATGAGGATTAACATTCAATGTCTACGGGCAGAGAAGCCTTCCCTCCTCCATCCACCAAGGCTAGGGGAAGGAACATCTCTCTATTATTATCCACCAAGAGATAGTCCCCCTATTTCAAACCTGGGGCTCCTGGCTCTAGCTTGTCCTCTTTGCCTGGTTCACTAGCAGAAGCTGACTTGTTGGGCTCCTCTTTGGTGACAGGAACTGAGGTTTCTCCTGGCTTCTGTTCCTTGGTGGCCTTCTGTCCCTCTTGCTCATGGGTGTGGCTGTGAGATCTCAAGAAGGCAACCAAGCTTGGGTCTGGAGAAAAGGTGGAGGAGAGAGAGTGAAGGCAGATCCTCCCTTGCTTCCTAAGACCTGATACCTACTGCAAGTTGTCCACCTCTGGGTGCGAAGGACAGGACAAGCTCTTCTCAGTCTTGGCCTGAGCCCTCTGGGCTCTCCTGTGGCCCTTCAACAACCCTACATTCTTACACCTGCAGGGGACTTAGGCCCAAATCACCCCACTTTCCTCTGCCCCTCATGGTCCTCTGCCCCTCACAGTCCTCTGACGCAGGTTCCAATGATTGTCCCTGTGAATGGCACCAGAACACAGGTCCAAAGTAAGCAGCTATAGAATAAATGAATGAATGCTGACTAGGACCAAAGAGAAGGCATTTAAAGGAACAATTTCCCACAACTTCTCTCAGCTCATTTATTTATGCATGTCTGGTAAAAATCTAATGTTCATTACATAGTTATCAGATATATGGTGGGAAATAAGATTGATTAAATATTCAGTGTTTTGGTCAACAGAAACTAGGAGGGAGGTGTGAAATACTAGTGTCATATAACAGATAATATGTTCTATTATAAAAATGTGCTGTAGATACATTAAAGTATGACTAATAAGACATAGTGTGGATGACACTAGTTAGTACAGTAAAACATAGTATATTGGTAGTTAAGAACAGGGTCTGAAACTAGGTGCTCTGGAACATGCCTATAATTCCAGCTACTAAGGCAGGAAGATAACAAGTTCAAGGCCAGCCTTGGCAACTTAGTGAGACCCTGTCTAAAAGTTAAAAGGGCTGGGGTGGGCTGGGGTTGTGGCTCGGGGGTAGTATGTATGAGGTCCTGAGTTCAATCCTCAGCACCACACAAAAATTAATAAAGGTATTGTGTCCACCTACAACTAAAAAATGTATTAAAAAATAAAAGGGCTGGGGATGAAGTTCAGTGGTAAAGTGCCCCTAGATTCAATCCCCAGTTTAAAAAAATAAAAAGAGTAGGGCCTAATACCAGATAGAAATCCTAACTCCTAGGTTTAGTCTCACTTGTAGGGTTGGGAGTACAGTTGAGTGGTAGAATATTTGCCTAACACTGGCAAAGCCCTGGGTGTGATCCTCAGCACTACAGAAAAATAAAATAAAATTAAATCTAATTCGTGTTCTTTATCAAGTGTATAACCTGAGGATAATTTCTCAATTTTTGAGTTTTTTTTCTTAAGCAAAATTAAGTTAATACCACCTCCCTCACAGGAGTAGTTCAAAGACAAAATGAAAGAATGCATTAAAATACTCAGCACACTGCCTGGCACTCACGATAGGCCTTCCATAATAAGTGGCAGGCCCTCCCAGCTGGAAAGCCTGGCACCCATACCAAGTTGAGCCAGCAATCGCTGTTGCTCCTGCAGAATCTCCTCAGGATCCATGGCTTGCAGTCTTGCTATATTCTCTTTGTGGATGGTCTGGGCTTCTTGTTCAGCCTCCTGGCCTCTGAGCCCCTTCCCTGTGATCAGATGGGGTCCCTGAAAGCTGTGGCTGCTCCCCAGAATCTGGTCACCCTGGTCCCTAGGAGTGGGCGCCTCACAGGCCACAGCACCTGGAAGAAGTGTATTATCAGTTTCACTGCCCTATTTTCCTGGCTCAGTGGACCTTGTGGCTCTCTTTAATAGGCCTATTAGCTCTGGAGAACGATGAAGACCCAGAAGTTTTTCTAAGCAGAATGGAGAGTATACTGAGTCTGACACAAGACTCCAGGCAATCTGGGAATAGGGGGTTGGATTTTCTGCTCACTCTTCCCCTAAGACTTATATGAAAAGATTTCCCTTGGAAACATCTAGTTTTTGACTCTGCACTAGGATGTCAAGGTAACCATCTACCACCAGGGGCCTGCCCTATGGTCTTCTACTAGTAGTTCACATGATTAATAGACATTCATAGGCTGGTGTGTAGCTCAGTTGTAGAATTCTTGCCTAGCATGCACTAGGCCCTGGGTTCCATTTCCAGCATGACAAAAAGAGAGAGAGAGAGAGAGAGAGAGAGAGAGAAAGAGAGAGAGAGAGAGAGAGAGAGAGAAAAGAGTGGCAGGAGGAGAGAAAGAAATTTGGCTCATATCTTTCTTTTACAGCCTCTACCAGACATTTCTACACTGTTGCCTTTCTAATAGCCTACCCATTCCCTGTACCTAAGACCCAAAGTAGACTCAGGGCTCCCATACTTAGTACTCTAAGTAGAGACATGGGATGACTTCCTCTTGAGATGGCTCAAATGCACCCATACTTGGCACAGGGAAGATGTATATCCCCAAAGACCTCATGATCATGTCTTCTGAAAAGGCCAAGCCTGAGCACTCTTAGCTCCAGCTTACCCTCTGGTGGGTCCAGGTTGGGCACAACTTCCCCAGCTGATAAAACCCTACTTTCAGACACTCTCCTGGCTGCAATCTCCTGGGCAAAGATACTTCTCTTACCAGATGTTACCAGCTTCTCCTGTGGAGAAAAAAGAAAACTCAGATTACTAATGCTCATTATCTACTCTATCACAACTCCACATGCCAAGGTCTCTGGAACAAAGAGATAAAACAGATTTTACTCAATCTCTAGGGTAGTACTCAGAAAAAGTAAGTTCTGTAGAAGCACAGGTCTTGAAATCTGATACACTTTAATTGAGGTTCTGGATCCTCCAACCATTAGATCTGTGTGGTATTGGACAAGTTATTGATCTCTTTGGAGCTCTCAGTCTGATGATCCGAAAAATGGGATAATGATACCTACTTCATGTGGTCATCACAAGAATTAAATGAGGTAAGGTGTATGAAGTGCTTGGTATGGTGTTGCTTCAAAATTGGAATAAGTTGTCAGGCTCAGTGACACACGCCTATAATCCCAGACACTCAGTATGCTAAGGCGGGAGGATCACAAGTTTGAGGCCAGCCTCAGTAATTTAGCAAAACCCTCAGCAACTTAGCAACTTAGCAAGACCCTTGTCTCAAAACAAAAAATAAAAATGGTTGGGGGTGCAGCTTAGTGGTAAACTGCCCTGGGTTCAATGCCCAATACTTGAAAAAAAAAAAAAAGCAATACACCATGCACAGAAGGGGTGAATGCCTGTAATCCCGGGAACTGAGGAGGCTGACACAGGAGGATCCAAAATTTGAAGCCAGACAGATGCTGTGGTGTACACCGGTAATTCCGGCGGCTCAGGAGGCTAAGATAGGAGGATCCTAATTTCAAAGTCAGCCTCAGCAATGGCAAGGTGCTAAGCTACTCAGTGAGACCAAAATAGGGCTGGGTATATGGCTCAGTGATTGAGTGCTCCTGAATTCAATCCCTGGTACCCCCTAGTACCATCCGCAACAAAAAATTTAAGGCCAACTGGGCGTGGTGGCACAAGCTTGTAATCCCACAGGTTTGGAAGGCGGAAGGAGGATCACAAGTTCAAAGTCAGCCTCAGCTATTTAACAAGACCTTATCTCAAAATAAAAACTAGCCTTCCAGATGCAAAATGGCAGACTAGAGGGAGGCTGCGTACCTTGTCGCTCCGTAACTCCGGTTTCAAGCAGAGGATATCTGTTTCTTGATTATTCATTGTCAGGCGCCTATCATCTGCCATTTGCCTGCCTCTCGCCTGTCCATCCACTGCCTTACACCTATCTATCACCCAACGCACGTGGTTCACCTCCCGATCATCCGACAACAGTCAGCAAACTGATCACCGACCGCCAGTGGAGCACCGGCTGCCTGCTGTTGCCTGGAAGTTCACTGTTACAGTACCTGCAGGTTTGATTACACGTGGCTGCTGCCATTTTGAGACAACAGCCAGGCCCCGTAGGACCCCTGGCCGGACTGACTGAGCCCTATCTCCAGGATCCCTCAGCCCGACCAATCACTCCCTGCCTCTGGGGCCCTCACATCAACTGACTGCTCCCTGCCGCCAGGACCCCCAGACTAACTGACTGCGCCCTATCACCGGGAACCCAGACCGACTGATTGCACCCGGGCTCCAGGATGCCACAACCACACCAAACACACCTGACCTCCAGGACCCCTGCCTGACCAACCGCCACCCCACCTCCACGACCTCCAGGTGACCACGTCCATACCCGAGCTGCAGCTCCCCATTTGCCAACACATTTTGAAGCCAGAGTGGCCATCTTGGATAGTCCTGGAAGCGGTAGCTCCGATCATTAGGTGGGGCAAAACCCATCCTGAGACGCCTGCTGGAGGCTTGAAGCTCATTGTCAGAGACCTCTCATGCATCAGGCTTCTGAACTCTGGGAGGTTTCATTACTATATGACTGTTATACTGTAGATTTTTCTCCTTATTGAAAAAATTTAAGTTTTTATTTCTTTACTTTTCTTGCTCTCTTTTTCCTTTAGTTTATCTGTTCCCTCAGAGTCTCTTTCTCCCTTTTTTGCATGCTAACATCCAATTTCTTTTGATTACACTCTCACCCTTTCTATTATCTAGAACTTCTGTATATTCTTGTCTTATCCCATTAACAGCCACATTCTACATCCCTCTGCATCCTCTTTTGTCCTCCATTTGAAACCACAGACCTTATTGCAAATTTGTTTGTTTTACTGAAGATAATATTTGAACTCATTCTGTTTATTATGACAATTTTGTTATTGTCCTCATAGGGGCTATTTGGTCTAGGATTGCATAGTGTCTGAATTGGGCACTGCTAATATTGATCTCCCCTTAAAGAAACGGTTTTGGAAATGTAAGGGCCACTATAAGCCTATAGGGGGAAATCTGCAATACCCCAGATCTGCGCTTCTAGAAGGGAAGATACATGAACAACATGAAAAAACAAGGGAAGAAAATGATCCAAACAAATCTAGATTCTATCTTAATAGAATCCAATGACAGTATGTTAGAAGAAATGTCAGAAAATGACTTCAGATTATACATGATTAAGATGATTCGCGAAGCAAAGGATGAGATAAGAGAGCAAATGCAGGCAATGAATGATAATACCAATAAGCTGAAAGAGCACCTGCAGGAAGCAAAAGATCATTTCAACAAAGAGATAGAGATTCTCAAAAAACACCAAACGGAAATCCTTGAAATGAAGGAGACAATAAACCAAATAAACTCAATGGAAAGCATCACAAAAAGACTAGACTACTTGGAAGACAGAACCTCAGACAATGAAGACAAAATATTGAATCTTGAAAATAAAATTGCCCAAACGGAGAATATGGTAAGAAATCATGAACAGAATCTCCAAGAACTATGGGACATCATGAAAAGACAAATTTAAAAATTATTGGGATTGTGGAAGGCACAGAGATACAAACCAAAGGAATGAACAAAATATTCAATGAAATAATGTCAGAAAATTTCCCAAACCTGAAGAATGAAATGGAAAATCAAATACAAGAGGCTTACAGAACACCAAATGCACAAAATCACAACAGATCCACACCAAGGCACATTATAATGAAAATGCCTAACATTCAAAATAAAAATAGGATTTTGAAGGCTGCGAGAGAAAAGCATCAGATTACATATAGGGGGAGACCAATACAGATAGCAGCCGACTTCTCAACCCAGACTCTAAAAGCTAGAAGGGCCTGGAACAACATATTTCAAGCTCTGAAAGAACATGGTTGCCAACCAAGAATCCTATACCTAGCAAAACTAACCTTCAGATTTGAAGATGAAATAAAATCCTTCCATGATAAACAAAAGTTAAAAGAATTTACAAATAGAAAGCCTGCACTACAGAACGTTCTCAACAAAATATTCCATGAGGAGGAAATGAAAAACAATAGTGGAGGTCAGCAAAGGGAGGAACTACCTTAGAGAAAAACCACTCAAAGGAGAAACCAAGCCAACTTAAAAACCAAAAATAAGACAAATGACTGGGAATACAAATAATTTCTCAATAATAACCCTGAATGTTAATGGCCTAAACTCATCAATCAAAAGATACAGACTGGCAGAATGGATTAAAAAGAAAGACCCAACAATATGCTGCCTGCAAGAGACTCATCTCATAGAAAAAGACATCCACAGACTCAAGGTGAAAGGATGGAAAAAAACCTACCACGCACATGGACTCAGTAAAAAAGTGGGGGTTTCCATCCTTACAGCAGATAAAGTGGACTTCATGCCAAAGTTAGTCAGAAGGGATAAAGAAGGACATTTCATACTGCTTAAGGGAACCATAAATCAGGAAGACATAACGATAGTAAATATTTATGCCCCAAACAATGGTGCATCCCTGTACATCAAACAAATCCTTCTCAATTTCAGGAATCACATAGACCACAACACAATAATTCTGGGTGACTTTAATGCATCACTGTCACCACTAGATAGATCTTCCAAACAAAAACCAACCAAAGAAACCATAGAACTCAATAACACAATCAATAACCTAGCCTTAATAGACATATATAGAATATTCCATCCATCAACGAGCGATTCACATTCGTCTCAGCAGCACATGGAACCTTCTCAAAAATAGACCATATGTTATCCCACAAAACAGCCCTTAGGAAATGCAAAAAAATAGAGATACTGCCTTGTGTTCTATCAGATCATAATGAACTGAGAATAGAAATCAATGACAAAAGAAAAAACAGAAATTACTCCAACACCTGGAGACTAAATAATATGCTATTGAAGGAAACATGGATAACAAAAAACATCAGGGAGGAGATAAAAAAAAATTTAGAGGTCAATGAGAACAACAATACAACTTATCAAAAAATCTGGGACACTATGAATGCGGTACTAAGAGGAAAATTCATTGCATGGAGCACATTCCAGAAAAGAATGAAAAGTCAACAACTAAATGACCTAACATTACAGCTCAAAGCCCTAGGAAAAAGAAGAATGGAATAACAGCAAAAGTACTAGAAGACAGGAAATAATTAAAATCAGAGTTGAAATCAATGAAATTGAAACAAAAGAAACAATTCAAAAAATTGACAAAACAACAAGTGGGTTCTTTGAGAAAGTAAACAAAATAGACAAACCCTTAGCCACACTAACAAAGAGAAGGAGAGAGAAGACTCAAACTCCTAAAATTCGTGATGAAAAAGGAAATATCACGACAGACACCACTGAGATACAGAACATAATGAGAAGCTACTTTGAAAATCTGTATTCCAACAAAATAGAAACTACCGAAGACATTGACAAATTTCTAGAGACATGTGCTCCTCCCAAACTGAACCAGGAGGACATACACAATTTAAACAGATCAATATCAAGCAATGAAATAGAAGAAGCCATTAAAAATCTACCATCCAAGAAAAGCCCAGGACCAGACGGATTCTCAGCCGAGTTCTACAAGACCTTCAAAGAAGAACTCATTCCAATACTTCTCAAAGTATTCCAGGAAATAGAAAAGGAGGGTACCCTACTGAACTCATTCTATGAAGCTAATATCACCCTCATACCCAAACCAGGAAAAGACACATCAAGGAAAGAAAATTTTAGACCAATATCCTTGATGAATATAGATGCAAAGATCCTTAACAAAATATTGGCAAACCGTATCCAAAAACATATTAAGAAAATTGTGCACCACGATCAAGTGGGGTTCATCCCTGGAATGCAAGGATGGTTTAACATCCATAAATCAATAAACATAATCCATAATGTCAATAGACTTAAGGATAAGAATCATATGGTTATTAAAACTGACACAGAAAAAGCGTTCGACAAAATACAACACCCCTTCATGCTCAAAACACTAGAAAAAATAGGGGTAGTAGGAACATACCTGAACATTGTAAAGGCTATTTATGCTAAGCCCATGGCCAACATCATTCTTAATGGAGAAAAAATGAAACCATAACCTTTAAAAACGGGAACAAGACAGGGATGTCCTCCTTCACCACTTCTATTTAACATTGTCCTCGAAACTCTAGCCAGAGAAATTAGGCAGACCAAAGAAATTAAAGGGATACGAATAGGAAAAGAGGAACTTAAGCTGTTACTATTTGCGGATGACATGATTCTATATTTAGAGGACCCAAAAACCTCCTCCAGAAAACTTCTAGACCTCATCAGTGAATTCAGCAAAATAGCAGACTATAAAATCAACACACATAAATCTAAAGCATTTTTATATGCAAGCGACAAAACAGCTGAAAGGGAAATGAGGAAAACAGCTCCATTTGCAATAGCCTCAAAGAAAATAAAATACTTGGGAATCAATCTAACCAAAGAGGTAAAAGATCTCTACAATGAAAACTACAAAACATTGAAGAAAGAAATTGAGGAAGACCTTAGAAGATGGAAAGATCTCCCATGTTTTTGGATAGGCAGAATTAATATTGTCAAAATGGCCATACTACCAAAAGTGCTATACCGATTCAATGCAATTCCAATTAATATCCCAATGACGTACCTTATAGAAATAGAGCAAGCAATCATGAAATTCATCTGGAAGAATAAGAAAATCCAGAATAGCTAAAGCAATCCTTAGCAGGAAGAATGAAACAGGGGGTTTCACAATACCAGAACTTCAACTATACTACAAAGCCACAGTAACAAAAACGGCATGGTATCGGCACCAAAATAGACAGGTAGATCCATGGTACAGAATAGAGGACATGGACACAAACCCAAATAAATACAATGTTCTCATACTAGACAAAGGTGCCAAAAATATGCAATGGAGAAAAGATAGCCTCTTCAACAAATGATGCTGGGAAAACTGGAAATCCATATGCAACAGAATGAAACTAAACCCCTATCTCTCATCCGGCACAAAACTCAACTCACAATGGATCAAGGACCTTGAAATCACACCAGAGTCCAGAGACCTTCTTATAGAAGAAAAAGTAGGTCCAAATCTTCAACTTGTTGGCTTAGGATCAGACTTCCTTAACAGGACTCCCATAGCATAAGAAATAAAAGCAAGAATCAATAACTGGGATAGATTCAAACTAAATAGCTTTCTCTCAGCAAAGGAAACTATCAGCAATGCGAAGAGAGAGCCTACAGAGTGGGAGAATATCTTTGCCACTCATACTTCAGATACAGCACTAATTTCCAGAATGTACAGAGAACTCAAAAAACTGTACACCAAGAATACAAATAACCCAATCAACAAATGGGCTAAGGATATGAACAGACACTTCACAGAAGAAGATCTACAAGCAATCAACAAACATATGAAAAAATGTTCAACATCTTTAGTAATAAGAGAAATGCAAATCAAAACTACACTAAGATTCCATCTCACCCCAATTAGAATGGCGATTATCAAGAATACAAGCAACAAGAGGTGTTGGAGAGGATGTGGGGAAAAAGGTACACTCATACATTGCTGGTGGGGTTGCAAATTAGTGCAGCCACTCTGTAAAGCAGTGTGGAGATTCCTTAGAAAACTTGGAATGGACCCACCATTTGACCCAGCTATCCCACTCCTTGGCCTATACCCAAAGGACTTAAAATCAGCATACAACAGAGATACAGCCACATCAATGTTCATAGCTGCTCAATTCCCAATAGCCAGACTGTGGAACCAACCTAGATGTCCTTCAATTGATGAATGGATAAAGAATCCGTGGTATATATATACAATGGAATATTACTCAGCTATGAAGAATAATAAAATTATGGCATTTGCAGGCAAATGGATGAATTTGGAGAATATCATACTAAGTGAGATAAGCCAATCTCAAAAATCCAAAAGATTAATGATCTCACTGATAAGCGGATGATGACACATAATGGGCGTGGGAGGGGGGCAAGAATGGAGGAAGGAGGGACTGTATAGAGGGAAAAGAGGGGTGGGAGGGAAGGAAAAAATAACAGAATGAATCAAACATCATTACCCTATGTAAATGTATGATTAGGCAAATGGTATGCTGTTACTCCATGTACAAACAGAAACAACATGTATCCCATTTGTTTACAATAAAAATAAATAAAAAATAAAAATAAAAAAATACAAACTAAAAAGGGCTGGGATGTAGCTTAGTTAGGTTAAGCACCCCTGGGTTTGATCCCTGGTACCAAAAAAAAAAAAAAAAAAACACAGTGTGAGTCTAGCAAGATCTTATCTCAAAATAAAAAAGGTTGGGGATGATGTAGCTTGTCTAGCATATGTGAGGCCCTGGGCTCAATTACCAGCAGTGCAAAAACAAACTATCTATCTGGAGAAGATGCACTAGGAGACCCACCTAAATACTACCTACCTGTTTCTCTTGTGACCGATGGAATACAGGGGGGAAAGCAACACCACTGGGCACAGGCAGATTCACAGTCACTGAACTTGTATCTCGTTCCTGCAGCAACAAAGCACAAAATAGCGAAGATGCAGACACTTCCTGAGGCTGGATCATATCCTACCGATCCCACTTCTGCATAAAGGGAACCCTACTCTGAGGGATCATGAATACACCTCAAATCAGGTCTCAGGGATTCTAACCCAGCCCAAAAACTGAATGCAGAGGGGAAGTGTCTACTTTGTGAAGCACCCTACACTGATAAATCTAAACCCCCCTTTCCCCAACATTCTGTCTGCCCTAAGACACTTAGCCAGGGTGAGACGCACAATAATTTTGGTCAAGACAGCAGTGATGTGCTGATCATGCCTATTTAGCTTCTCTTCAGGGTCCTCATCCTCAGGCAGGGGGCAGGCAAGGCTGGGCCTGGCTCTCTTTGGGGGAGCAGGAACCAAAGCTGGTGGTAAATCTGGGAGATCTAAAACGAACAAACAAACAAACAGATGTGAGGACATCCATTCCCTTCCAGGAAGACACCAAGCCAGTAGGAGCAAAGAAAAAGAGGCAGCTGCTATGGGGCTCTGGTTCTGGTGTCACCTTAAATAAGACATTTAATCTTTTATTTTAAAAAAATTTTTTAGATGTTGATGGACCTTTATTTTATTATTTATATATGGTGCTGAGAATCAAATCCAGTGCCTCGCACATGCTAGTCAAGTATTCTACCTCTGAGCCATAACCCCAGCTCCAAGATACTAATCTTTATGAGCCTGTTTCTTCATCTAAAAAATGGGACTTAAGCAGCAGAGGATATGCAGTGTCTGAAATAATGATGGGGCGCAGCCATGTGTGGTGGCACACACTTACAACCCCAGTGACTCAGATGGTTGAGGCAGGAGGACCATGAGTTAAGAGCTAACCTCATCAACTTAGTGAGAACCTATCTCAAAGTAAAAATAAAAAACAAGGGCTGGAGTTGTATATCAGTGGTAGAGCACTTGCCTAGCACACATGAGTCACTGAGTTGGAGCCTTAGCACCACATAAAAATAGATAAACAAAGGTATTATGTCCATCTCCAACTAAAAAAAATATATGTTTTTAATTTTTTTCGATGTTTTCATCTTCTAAGGTCTTCTTCAATTTCATTCTTTAATGTTCTATATAGATGTTTATAGACTCTTATTTTATTCATTTATTTAAGAGCTCTACCACTGAGTCATAACCCCAGCCCCAATTAAAAATATATTTTTTTAATTTTTATTATTATTATTATCATTATTATTATTATTATTATTATTATTTTGCAGTGCCAGGGATTGAACCCAGGGCCTTATGCTTGTGAGGCAAGCACTCTACCAACTGAGTTATCTCCCCAACCCTAAAATATTTAAAAAAAATTTTTTTCATTTAAAAAATAAGAAACAGGGGCTGGGGAGATAGCTCAGTTGGTAGAGTGCTTGTCTTGCAAGCACAAGGCCATGGGTTTGATCCCCAGCACCGCAAAAAAAAAAAAAAAAAAAAAAAGAAACAAGGGAACAAGGGGCTGGGGTTGTGGCTCAGTGGTGGAGCATTTGCCTTGCATGTGTGAAGTACCGGGTTCAATTCTCAGCTCCCCATATAAATAAATGAATAAAGTAAAGGTTCATCAATATCTTAAAAAAAAAACAAAACTCCGTAAGGATTTATAAGAGATTATAAGAAAGAAAAGTAATAGGCCAATTTTTCTCATTAATTTAGATGCAATATCTGAAAAAATATTTTTAAAAAATAATGATGGGGCCACATATGGTTGTAATCCCTGTGATTTGGGAGGCTGACAGGAGGACTGCAAATTCGAGGCCAATTTCAGCAACTTAGCAAGGATCTACGCAAAACCTAGCAAGACCCTGTTTCAAAATAAAAAATAAAAAGGAGGCTGGGGATGGAGCTCAGTGGGAAAGCAACCATGGGTTCAATCCCCAGTACCAAATAATGATGATGATGATGATGCAGAACCCACCTCAGAATGAAGTAGGAGACCTTGAGGCTGTCCCCTTTCATTCTCAAACACACAACTGCATGCACTCACCATTCAGCATCACCACATCTCGATGATCCTGCAGTGGAGGTTGGTCTGGGTTAGCATCACCACCTTTCCTACTTCCTTTCTTCACCAATTGCACTGCTGGGGCTGCACCAGCTGCAAGAAACTGACTCTGGAAATGCAACAGGTCCACCTCTGACTCCCCTGGCTTTGGTCTGGACAGCATCTTGACCCTCCAGATGCTTCCTGGGTTTGACTCTTTCCAGTATTACTTCTGTGTGAAGATTTGTCCTCACCCTTAAGAACAGTAAAGATGATGAGTCCTCGGCAAATAAACCCTGGTTCTCACTACCATGCATCAGGGAGGACCCCCTTTTTCCATGAGTTCATGTGAACTCACTCTTCCTCATTCATATGTTATTGCCATTCCTTCCCTATTCAGCCCTCCCTGATGTCATCAACTTAGCAAAAATATTTACAACTAATTCAGGTTGTTCACAATATGTAGGTAAGAATTTTCAAGAACAATCAACAGGAGATCTGAAAAAAATGCCATAGGAGCCAGGCAGATAAATATGTCATAACAGGGAGTGGTAATTCTATATCAAACTGGAAAGAACATGCCTGAACTAAAGGTATTCAAATTATTAAAAACATGGGCTATAGAAAACCAACATATAAAAGTCATTTGAGGGGATGGGGTTGTAGCTTAGTGGTAATGCCTGACACATGTGGGGTACTGGGGTTGATCCTTAGCACCACATAAAACAATAAATAAATAAATAAAACAAAGGTATTGTGTTCATCTACAACTAAAAAAAAATTAAAAAAAAATAATTTGAATGTCTATACACGGGCAACAAACAACCAGAAAGTGAAATTAAGAAAACAATTTCATTTACAAGAGCATCAAAAAGAATAAAATATGTCAGAATATATTTAACCGAAGTATGAGATTTGCCCACTGAAAAACTATAAAACATTGTATAGTCATTCATGCCTGGTGGTGCTCACCTGTAATTCCAGCTACTCAGGAGGCTGAGGCAGGAGGATCACAATTTAGTGAGATCCTTTCTCAAAAAAAAAGTCTTAACAAGGGCTGTGGATATAGCTCAGTTGTAAAATGCTTGCCTAGCATGTGTGAATAATGCCATGGGTTTAATCTCCACTGGGGGGATAGAGGGGGTTGTTGAATGACAGAAGACCTAAATAAAACATCCTGTTATCACAAATTAGAAGACTTAATACTATTAAAACGGAAATACTTTCCAAATCTACAGACTCAATGTAATTCTGATCAAAATTCCAGATGCCTGTTTTTATGAAATTGAAAAGTTAATCTTAAAATTCATATGGAAGGCTGGGGTTGTGGCTCAGTGGTAGAGCGTTTGTCTAGCACATGTGAGGCACTGGGTTCGATCATCAGCACCAGATTAAAAAAACAAACAAACAAAAAAAAAAACTAAAAAAAAAAAAAAAAAAGGTATTGTGCCCATGTTCAACTAAAAATATGTTATTTTAAAATCAGGGCTGGGGATATAGCACAGTTGGTAGAGTGCTTGCCTTGCATGCACAAGGCCCGGGGTTCAATCCCCAGCACCACAAAAAAAATAAAAAATTTAAAAAATTAAAAATCCTATGGAAAGGAGCTGGGGTTGTGGCTCAGTGATAGAGCACTTGCCTAGCATTTGTGAGGCATTGGGTTCAATCCTCAGCACCACATATAATAAATGAGTAAAACAAAGGTTCATCAACAACCTTCCCCCAAATTTAAAAAATTTAAAATTTTTTTAAAAATTAAAAAATCATATGGTTAAAAAAAAAAAAAAAATCATATGGTAATGTAAGAGACCCAGACAAGCCTGAAAAATCTTGAAAAGAAACAAAGTTGGAAGACTCACACTTCCCAATATCAAAACTTATACAAAGCTATTTTTATCAAGACTGTACTACTGCCCTGGGACTGTAGCTCAGTGGCAGAGCACGTGCCTAGCATGTGTGAGGCACTGGGTTTGACCCTTAGCACCACGTAAAAATAAATAAAATAAAATCATGCTGTTCATCTACAAAAAAAAAAATTTTTTAAAAAGACTGTACTAGAGGGGTGGGAGGGGTGGGGGAAGGGAAAAAATAACAGAATGAATCAAACAACATTACTCTATGTAAATTTATGATTACACAAATGGTATGCCTTTACGCCATGTACAAACAGAGAAACAACATGTATCCCATTTGTTTACAATAAAATAAATAAATAAATAAAAAAAAAAAAAAACCAAAGGAAAAATGATCTTACTGATAAGTGGATGATGATACATAATGGGGGGTGGGAGGGAGACAAGAATGGAGGAAGGAGGGACTGTATAGAGGGAAAAGAGGGGTGGGAGGGGTGGAGGGGAAGGAAAAAATAACAGAATAAATCAAACACCATTACCCTATGTAAATATATGATTACAAAAATGGTATGCCTCTACTTCATGTACAAACAGAGAAACAAGATGTATCCCATTTGTTTACAATAAATAATACATTTTTAAAAAATAAAAAAAGTTCAGACTGAAAAAAAAAAAAAAAAAAAAAAAAAAGACTGTACTACTCAGACATATAAACCAATGAAATTCTATTATCCGTGGTCAACTTATTTTCAATAAGTATGAGATTTTTTAAATGGGGAAAAATAGTATTTTCAACAAATGGCACTAATAAACTAGATACCATATATGAAAGAATAATGTAAGATACCCTACCTCATCTCATATTATATATATATGTATATAATATATATACATATATATATATATATAAAACTAACTCAAAATAGATAAAGGAGCCAAATATAAGAGTTAAAATTATAAAACTGTTAGAAAAAAACATAGTGTAAATTCCTGTCATTAGATTAGGCAACAGTTTCCCAGATATAACACAAAAAGCAACCAAAGAAAAGACAGATAAATTGTATTTCACCAAAAGTAAAAACTTAAGTGCATCAAATGTCATTATCAAGATAATCTACAGAAAGGGAGAAAATATTTGCAAATCACATTAACTGATAAAGGATTTGGATACAAAATATTTAAAGTACTCTTTTTTTTTTTTTTTTTTTTTTTGCAGTGGTGGGGATTGAACCCAGGGTCTTGTACTTGTGAGGCAAGCACTCTACCAACTGAGCTATCTCCCCAGTCCATTAAAGTACTCTTACAACTCAACAATTAAAAGGGGAAAAAAAAAAAAACAGAATGAATCAAACAACATAAATTTATGATTACACAAATGGTATGCCTTGACTCCACGTACAAATAGAGAAACAACATGTATCCCATTTGTTTACAATAAAAAAAAAAGAATTAAAAAAAAAAAAAAACTCAACAATTAAAAGACCCAATTTAAAAGTAACAGAGGAGCTGGGTGTGGTGACATATGCCTGTAATCCAGTGACTCTGGAAGCTTAGGCAAGAGGATGGTAAGTTGGAGGCCATCCTCAGCAACTTAGTAAGACCCTGTCTCAAAAAAACAAAAACAAAAACAAGAGAGCTGGGGATGTAGTTCAGTGGTAGAGGAACTCTGGGGACGATCCCTGGTAACACATACACACAAATGAACTGAGGTTTTCAACAGACATTTCACCACAGAAGATGCACAAATGGCCAGTAAGAACATGAAAAAAATGTTCATGATTAGTAAACATGGAAATAAAAATCAAAACCATATGGCTGGGGCTGGAGTTATAATTCAGTGATAGAGCACTTAATAGCACATGTGAGGCACTGGGTTTGGTCCTCAGCCCTCAGCACAACAAAAAAATAAATGAAATAAATAAAGGTACTGTGTCCCTCTACAACTAAAAAAAACAAACAAACAAACAAAAAAACACCACATAGCCTGGATTGAGGGGGTGTGTCTGTAATTCCAGCTACCTGGAGGCTAAGGCAGAAAGATTGCTTGAGCCCAAGAGTTTGATATCAGCCAGGGCAACATAGCAAGACCCTATCTTACCAGGCACGGTGTTGTACGCCTGTAATCCCAGCAGCTCAGGAGGCTTAGGCAGGAGGATGGTGAATTCAAAGCCAGCTTCAGCAACTCAGGAAGGCCCTGAGCAACTCAGCAAGACCCTGTCTCTAAGTAAAATATAAAAAAGGGCTGGGGCTGGGGTTGTAGCTCAGTAGTAGAGCACTTGCTTAGCATGCATGAGGCCCTGGGTTTGATCCTCAGCACCATGTTAAAAAAAGAAAAAAAGGGGACTGGGGATGTGGCTCAGTGGTTAAGCACCCCTAGGTTCAATTCCCAGTACCAAAACAACAAAAAAGACCCTATCTCAAAGAAAAACAAAAAAATCCCTCAAAAACCAAAATCACAATGAGAATTGGAAGTATGTGGGTCAGTGGCAGAATGCTGGGCTTATATATGCAGTGTGAGGTCCTAGGTTCAATCCCCAGCAGCAAAGAAAAAAAAAAAAAAAAAAGAGAGAGAGAGAAAGAAAGAAAACACAAAACTTCACACCCACTAGGGAGGCTATAATTAAAAAAAAAAAAAAAAAAAAAAAAGGAAAATAAAAAATAACAAGTGTTGGCTAGGATGTGGAAAAATTGGCACCTTCATTTATTCTTGGTGGGAATGAAAAATGGTGCAGTCTCTGTGGAAAACAGTTTGGCAGTCTCTCAAAAAGTTAAACATAGAGCTACCATATGACACAGCAATTCGACTCCTTGGTATACACCCAAGAAAAATGAAAACATATGTTCACAAAAAAATGTACACGAATGTTCAGAACAGCATTATTCCTAATAACTAAAAAGTAGAAACACAAATGTCCATCACCTCATAAATGGATCAGCAAAATGTGGTAGGTATAAACAATGAAATAAAAATTGTCTATAAAAAGGAATGAAGTTCTGATACATGCTAAAACATGTATAAACCATGAAAATATGCTAAGTAAAAGAAGCCAACCACAAAGGACCTTACATGATTGTTTATATAAAATGCTTAAAATAGGTAAATGCATAGAGATGGAAAGACTAGTGGTTGTCAGGGGCTAGGAGAGTTGGAGGAAAAGAAAATTGATTGCTAACAGGTATGCAACTTCTGAGATAAGGAAAATATTCTCTAATTAGATAGTAAAAAGTATTGGTTGAAACCTTGTGGATATACTAAAAACCACTCAACTGTATATTTTTAAATGGTTAATTTTACGGTGCTTGAATTAGACCTCAATTAAAAAACAAAGTCACCCAAAGTGGTATACACACCTGTAGTCCTAGGAAGTTTAGGAAGGATTACAAATTCAAGGTCAGCCTGGGCAATTTAATGAGATCCTGTAGCAAAATAAAAAGGGTTGGGAATGTAGTTCAGTGGTAGAGTATCCCTGAGATCTATATACAGAATAGATAGCAGCTCTTCCCCTACAGATCAAAGAACCCCCTCCCCCAGTATCAAAAAGGGAAAAAAAAAAAAAAAATTAAGCCAGGCACAATGGTGCATGTCTGTACTTAGCTACTTGGGATGATGTGGTGAAGGATCCTAAATTCAAGGCCAGGCTAGGCCACACAGTAAGACCCACTGAATTAAAAACAAACAAACAAACAAAAAAAGTCTTGGGGCTGATCAAATATGTCTGTAGGACTGAGAATGTAGCTCAATGGTAGAGTGCTTACATGAGTGAGGCCCAAGGGTCAATCTCAGCATATCAAAAACAAAAATAAGTTGATAAACTATTTTAGAACTCCCATATTAGTTGCCAATAACTATAAAACTATCATCATTATTATTATAATAGTTAACATTTATTGGGCACTTAGTATATATGCCACATATTGGTTTAAGTGCTTCTTTCACATTCATTTATTTAATTCTCACAACCACCATATGAGGTAGGTTAAATCTGTTATTCACATTTAATAGCTTAGGAAAGAGGGGTGCTGAGAAGTTAAGTCATTTGCCCAAGGTCTCAGAAGTAGTAAATGATAGGACTAGGATTCAATTCCAGAGTATCAATCCATGCTATATTACGTTCTGCTGCCTAGCACTGTGAGGTACTTTAGTAGAAGTCTGGAACAGTGTGGGAGAAAGAGGAGCACTATAAAGAAATTCCTGAAGAACAAAAGCTGGAATTACACTAAAATCTCAATACAGACAATTGACCTTTACTATCCAATAATTTCTTGTGGAAGGATGCCCTGTACAGGATGTTTAGGGGCATTCCTGGCTTTTACCCACACTCCTCTCCCAGTTGTAACAAGTAAAACTGTCTTCATACAGTGCCACTGAGGATGTGGTAAACACAAATACATTAAAAAAGCAGGACATCCCAGTGACTAAAGGAATTATGTAGAAAATTAGTGCTACAGAATTTCAGAGTTGGGAAAGATCCCTAAATGTTAAAAATAGGGTTGGATATTGAGGTAGGTCATAATGCACTTTGCAGAGTCAGAGTAGTTATGGGCATCAGCTTTGGAACCACTAAGCTAGAAGTCAAATACCAGCTCCATTACTTACCAGCTGTATGAGTTATTTAAGCTATTCCATGTCCAATTTCCAAAACTGTAAAATGTGTCTAATGACAGGTTCTACAGAATAGGAATTTTGCAGATTCAAATGACTGTACACAAAGAGCCTATCACAATATGTTATTCACATAAATAAACCTCGGTAAAAGCTAGCAATTTTTTAGTTCTAAGTAAAGTCACAAAAATACTTCCCCACAAGCTCCTGCTTGGTTGGGCTGCTTTTATCCAGAACCAATTTGTGATAGAAGCCATAACACCTTGAACTACAGTAAGGATGATTCCTAGCGCTAACAATGGACTACGTAGTTTTCTCGGGTCGCCTCTTATTTCACCGCCCATCGTCCAGCGCCAGGAACCCCCCCAAATCTGGCTCTAGCTAAGTGTCCTGGACTACCCGCGTCAGCCATCAGAAAGCACCAAGCTGCCGGTTGATGAAGGGCCATGACTGAGATCTATATTCCGAATAGGTAGCAGCTGCTCCCCTGCAGATCAAAGACCCTCAGGCGGGTTAGGACCGAGGCATCGAATACGCGGCCCTTGGGTTCTCTGCTCCGAGTCACCTAAAGTTAGTTCCTCCCGTTCCCGCTACCTACTAGCTCGAGTCCCGCCTGGGCGCCGCCATATTGGTCCGCAGGGCCGCGCTTCCGCCACCGCTAGATTTTAGTTTCCGCAGCTCAGCCCCGCCCGCTGCTCCGAAGCTTGACTCGGAGCATTCCGGGGTTGTCTGCTCAGCGTCGCTGCAGCTGAGCTCGAAGCTGCTGGAGCACGAAGGCACCGCCTGCGGTGTTTTATCCTGAAGCCGTAAACCGACTCTCCGAACACACGTTCTTTGGAGGTACCGCAGGTCCGGCCCTTCTGAACAACAGCACTGGTGGCATAGGCGTAAGATTCCTCGGCCGTCCCTCTGGGCGTACTAACTTGCAGAGCCACATCTTATACAACAGCACCAGCGCCCAGACAGTGCACAGAAACCACTCACACCAGTGTGACCTCACCACTGTTTTTATGGCGAGTAAGAAAGTAACCATGAAAAGCGTCTAAAAAAGGTACCGTGGCGCACGCCTGTAATTTCAGCGGCTCGGGAGGCTGAGGCAGGAGGCTCACGAGTTCAAAGACAGCCGCAGCAATGGTGAGGCGCTAAGCAACTCAGTGAGACCCTGTCTCTAAATAAAATAATAAAATACAAAATAGGACTGGGATGTGGCCCAGTGGTTGAGTACCCCAGAGTTCAATCCCCGGTACCCCACCCCACCCCCTCAAAAAAAAAAAAAAAAAAAAGAAAAGAAAAGAAAAGAAAAGAAAAGAAAAAGAAAGCATCGAGTGCAACCAGAAATGGTGGCGCACACCTGTAATCTTAGCTGGTCTGGAGGCTGAGGTAGGAGGATCCCAACTGGGCAATTTAGTGAGATCCTATCTCAAACAAAAAAAAAAAGAAGAAGAAGAAGAAGAAGAAGAGGAAGAAGCATGTGCGATTCCCTGGGTTCAATCTCCACTTAAAAAAAAAAAAAAAAAAAAAGAGGGAAGGGCTGGAGTTGTGCTCAGTGGTAGAGCACTTACCTAGCACGTGTAAGGCACTGGGTTCCATCCTCAGCACCACATAAAAATAAACAAAATAAAGATATTGTGTTCATCTACAACTAAAAATATATAAAATAAAATAAAAAGGACTGTGGATATAGCTTAGTGGTAGAGGGTCCCGAGGTTCAGTCCCCAGTACTCCTAAATAGTCAAGCAAAACAACCAAATAGGATAATTAAACACAATTGGCTAAAGTATTCATAAAGCAGAGGATTCATTATACTATTTTCTCTACTTGTGTGTATGTTTGAAGCATTCTATAATAAAAAAGGTTAAAAAGAATAAGTCAGGCAAAGTGGTGCACACTTGTAATCCCAGCAACTAAGGAAACTGAGACAGGAGAATCACAAGTTCAAAGCCAGCCTGGGCAATTTAATGAGACCCCAGTCGCAAAAATGTAAAAAAAGAGCCAGGAATGTAGCTCAGTGGTACAGTTCTCCTTGGTTCAATTCCCAGTAACACAAAACTTAAAATTTTATTTATTTAAAGTTTTTAAAACAGAGCCAAGGGGGTCTCAGGGCATAATTCAGTGGTATAGAACTTGCCTAGTATGTGTGGGTCCTGAGTTCAATCCCCAGCACCAAAAAATAATAGTAATAACCACCACCATGACAACAATAATAAATTATAAAAATAAAGGTGGAAAATTCCTACCTACCAGGCTGAAATTAAAGAGGGTTAAATAGATAAATACAACCAAATAGAAGGCATTCCCCTCCCTCTTACACACACACACACACACACACACACACACACACACACACACAGAGTCATACAAGAAACTCTTCCTCTCAGGTTCATCTCCAGGTGAAATTTTGTAGAGAATCATTTTTCTTCTACACATTTGGACACCTTTGTCCTTTCAGAAATCCCAAACTTATTGTTGTCTTCCTATTCCTAAACTTGCTTTCGGGAAGAAAATTGATCATTTGGAAGTTCCCCTGTGACTCTAAGCCAAAGTGTGGTCTCCCCTGGGAATGTTATGTGTCTCCTTCACCATAGGACAAGGAGTTTCCTCCTCTCTGGCTTAGGAATTTCAGGAGGGCATGTTTACTGGGCACAGCAAAAATTTCCAGCACCCTTAGAATCACAACTTAGGCAATTTTTCCTGCAAGCCCCAAAGGCAAATATTCTCTGCCTTTGCTACAATGACAAAGAACATAGTCTGTGGTTGGCCTCATTCCTTGAGTGGATCCTACAGTCCACTCAAGGCAGGTCAGTGAGACTGCCACGACCTTAAGGCTCACCTTAGTTCCCTTCCAGAGGAAGGGAAGGCCTTGAATCTACAAAAGCTAAAGCAGCTGCTTCCTGGAAGTTGGCGTCAGGGTGTCCTGCAATGTCTTTTTGGTTTTTGTTTTTAATTTCCAGGTTTGTCTTCTCTGAGTCTTTGGCCTCCTTGATCAGTTTTGAGTCATATAAGGCAGGGAGTCTGGGTTCCATCTCCAGTACCACAAACAAAATAAAAATTAAAAAAAAATAAAGGAAGAGGGTTGGCAGATTTAATTTACCAGTGTACGAAGATGTCATGACTTAACCTAGATCTGTCCATAAAAAGGAGTTGCCACTGGCCCTCCTCTACCCCTGCAACCCTTTGTTACTCCCCTGGGATAGATATGGGTGACTCTCTCTGGTTTTATTCAGAGGACAGGAACTCCTGGGACAGCTGCTCCTGCATTAGGTCAAAGACATTTCCTGTTGATTTGATTAGTTTCCTTCCAAGCAACGCATTTATGGAAAGAAGGGAGCTTTTGCAGGCATGCATTTGCACAGGCAGTCAACCTCCTCCAGTCACACACACAGACACACACACTTTCTCCCCATCCACCCACAAGGCGTCAGTCACATTTAGAATTTGCACAAATGCACACCCTCCCTCATACATTACAATGCACACCCTCTCACCCACCTACACATTTCTTCCACAAAATCACACCTGCTCCTAGAAGTGCATTCCTATACTGTGCCCTGAGAGAGAGAGAAAGGTAGGGGAGATAGGCAAGGTGAGTGGGTTGTAATCACTCATGAACCACACACCCTGAAAAAGAGAGCTGAAAGTCAGAAGACCAGGGCCCACAGATCCCCCTCCCCCGCTGTAAGTAGAAATACCAGCACTGAGAGGGATTCTAAATTAAAAGTGGAGGAAGCAGGAACTCAGCTCCTTGTCCCATGTGGAAAGTATGTTGCCTGGAGTGACAGTGATGTGCCTCAGACCTGCAGCTGCAGTGGGAAATTTGTCAAGGCCATAAGTGGAGAATGCAACTGCACAAATGATGCCCATTGGAATGATGGCAAAGGGTAATCCTCGGGCTAGATTCTCTCTGAGCTCAGGAAATGAAGGGGTAGGGGATGAAAGGAGAAAAGGAAGCTTGAGTCAGCTTGAATCAAGAAGGGGAGTCTCCCCCTTAGAGGAAACTTGAAGTCCCCTCCAGAGAAAAGAGTTGAGAGAAGATCTTGAGAGGGATAAGTGTCCAAAAGCAGAGCAGCAGCAGCCTGAGGCCATTCTGGCTTCAACTCCAGAGTATGGTCTGCCCAACCAAGCTCGGAAGCAATGGATTCTGGAATGGAACGATTCTTTTTCTTTAGGAAAGGACCCACAGTGACCAAGAAAATTGACAAAGTTCAGCTAAAGCTTCCAACTCTTCATGGTGCTTCCTTAGTCTCTCCATGTGCTGCCGCCTGGGGGCGCGCCAGCTGGGTTCCAGGCTGCTGCCAATTCTACTATTGTTGTTATCATTAGGATAATTAATAAACAAGCACTGATGGGGCCAAGTGGAAGAAGAGCCAGGCCCCTGCTGCTCAGAAGGAGCAGATCCAGTGAAAAGATCCTAGGGCGCTGAGTGGCTAGTCCTTTCTCCCTAACCAGAAACTCTAAGAAGGACCTTTGGGGTGAGTTCCAGGGGACAGGTAGAGGCATGGACAAGGGGAGGAGAATACTTGTCAGGCCTGGTATGGAACCTGTTCTGCATCTGCTTGACAGGACACCCCGCCCCCACCGCCTGTGATTACTGGTTATGGGGCAGGCTCTGAGGCAATTATTCACTCATTTAACATGCATATATTTATGGAGTGTCTACTCTGTGCACGGTGGCCACTACTAACAATAACTAATGTTTCACTGGATAATGTGAGGACAGAGCCAACTTAGCACCATGTCCTGGATGTGAAAAAGGTAGCAAGTTGGAAGAATGATAATCCCCCAAATACGTGGGCTATTGAGCTTTGGCCTGTGTAGGGTAGCAGTGGGGATATATATCAGAAATCGAATTCATCAAACAGATCTTGGAGAACTGAGGACCCCCATGGCAAATTGGAAAACACCCTGGGAAACTGGATTGGAGAAACTGGTTATTTTCGTGTAGGGTTATACTTGGAGATAAAGGGTGGGAATAGAACACAGAATATTAGGAATTTGGGTGAAGGTCTCAATCAATGAAAGAGGTACAGGGATGCTAGCAGATCCGGGGAGGTGGTGCGGCTGTTGGTTGGGAGTGTCTAGTATGTGCTTATGCTCTGAGAGGGCAATGCTGGTTTCTGGGTCAGAGTTTCGGCCAAAGTTGGGGTGTGGCAGGGGCCTCCGACGAGATTTTGAGGGAAGGATCGGTAGTGTTAAGTTGAAGAGGCTACGAAAGTATTAAGGGAAAGGAGGGGCGTGGCCCGGGTGCCTATTCAAGAACCAAGTCAGAACCTCGGGATGGGCATTGGGGTAACTGGGGCAGGGGACGCAGTCCGGGGCTGGGAGGTCTGGGGAGTGGGCGGGCCAGAGGTCCAATGACAGTGCCGGAGTTAGCGCCCCGCGCGAGCCCCCGGGGCTCCGCGGGGGGGCGGTACGAGCCCGGGCTGCCGGCGGGCCGGGAGGAGGCGGTGGCTGGGAGAAGAACATGAATCAGCGGCAGCGGCGGCGACGGCGGCGGCTGTGGAAGGAGCGCGGTGGCCCGGGAGCGGCCCCCGGGACCCTGCGCTGCTGACGGCTGCGGCGACTCGAGGCCGACGCGGGTCTCAGAGACACCGGCCCAGCGCCGCCCCCCGGGCGGGCCCCAGCTCCTCCCGCGGCCCTCCTCCTCCTTCTCCTCCTCCTCCTCCTCCTTCTCCTCTCCTCCTCTTTCCTTTCCCTCCTCTCCACGCTCGCGGGCCCGGCCCGGCATGGTGCGGCGTCGCCGCGGATGGCGCTGAGGCGGAGCATGGGGCGGCCGGAGCTCCAGCCGCTGCCGCCGCCGCCGCCGCCGCTGCTGCTGCTGCTGCTGCTGGTGGGTCTGGCCTCTCTGCTGCTCCCGGAGTCGGCGGCCGCAGGTAGGGTCTGGCTCGGGATGTGGCAGAAAGCGGGAGACTGCGGAGGGGCGCGGCTGGGGGTCGGAGCCCAGGGACAGCAGCCGAGTGAGACCCGGGCCTCCAGAGCAGTAGACTTGGGTTGGGGGACCGGGGGACCAAGGTTTGGAGTGCAGCCGGTTGGCTGCCAGATCTCCGGTCGGGGTCCCCGCCCCCAACTTTCTAGTGCCCAGATCTCTTCTGGCGGGGTGAAGGGAGTGGGGTGCGGGGTGTGTGGTCAGCGGGGGTGTTTGGAATTGGCTTTTCCCGCCTGCATGTTCCTAGTTGTTTGCTTCCCTTCCCCAGTTTTGGGGACTTCGTTCTGCCCACCGCACACAGGAAGGGCCCACTCTGAAACCACAGGGTCTGGGGGCTGAGCACCCAAGGGGAACCCACCTATCATTTAGGTACAGGGGCTGTGAGGGTGCCCAGTCACAAAATACATCTGGTTATACTCTAGTTCCTGTGCTCTCAGGGCTTCCTGAAACGCAATGTTGGAGAGCTTGGCTGGGGCAAGGTTTCTGGTCTTTGTGGGGGTTAGCCTTGTGTTCCCACTTAGCCACTCAGGCATTTACTGGTGGTGGGAGGGCTCCATGCAGCACCTGTTCCCCAAGTTCTCAGTGCACAACTCTGGGACTGCTGGGAGTATGTGGGGTATGAGGCTATCATTCCTTGTCCTGTGACTGATGCTAGATGAAGGAAGTATAGTAGAGACACAGGCCAGGGCAGCAGCCACTGGGCTGGCACCTTCTCTTGAGAAACATTTCCTGCCTTATCAGTCTCTCAGAGGAGGGAAGGGATGGGAAAGGAAGGAGAAGAAGGTGACAAGTATTTATAAACTGATGCTCAAAGAGCCCAGGAATTTGCCTGGAGACACACAGGAAAGGGGAGGAAGAAGCAGGATGGGACTTCAGCTCTGCAGATACTTCACCTGCCTATCTACTTAAAATATGCCAGAGGCCAGGAGAGGTGTGTGTGTGTGTTTATGTGCATGCACAGAAGTTAAGTTTCCAGTAGATGGGTCCTGTTGATGTGACAGTGGCTTTGGGGCCTCCTGCTTAGGGCCCCTTCCCTCCCTTCTACCTCCCACTTTCCTATCTCCACCCCTGCTCACATGCAGGTATTAATAGAGCAGGCGCCTGCCAGGAAGGCTGCCATGTGTTTGATCTGACGTGGTTTTTCGGCCATATGTTCTCCACTTCGGGGAAGCACCCCCTCCTTCTCTTCCTCAGCCTCCCTTCATTTGGCAGGGTGGGGTACAGGGGGCTGCTGGCAGCAGTTCAGGATTGGGCTGACACCTTGGGTGGAGAACTGGCATCTGACAGCCTGTTGCACTGGTTGGGTGAAGCAGTCATTCCCAGGGTATTACCTGCCCCAGGAGTTGACAGCTCCCCACTGTTTCAGCCCAGCTTGCTTTCTTTTTGGTGTTTGGGCACGAGGGAGCTGTGAGGAAGAGGTCTTTACTTAGAGTTCGGGGAAACTTGGCAGTGACAGAAAAGGTCCCTGGAGAGCTTTCTTACCCCTTCCCCCAACACAGGTCCAGGTTTCCTGCTCTCCCACCCTGTCCTGCTGTCTTTTCCTTGGAATTGGCTGAGAATGAGCCTTCTAATGCAGAAGCTACATTCTGGAAGAGAATGGGAGATATTTCCAGAGACAGGGCAACCTCAAATAGGCTGACATTCTCCTTCCCACCCCTCAGGCCTGAAGCTCGTAGGAGCCCCGGTGAAGCTGACAGTGTCTCAGGGGCAGCCAGTGAAGCTCAATTGCAGCGTGGAGGGGATGGAGGAGCCTGAGATACAGTGGGTGAAGGACGGGGCTGTGGTCCAAAGTTTGGACCAGATGTACATCTCTGTCAGCGAGCAGCACTGGATTGGCTTCCTCAGGTGCAGGATTGTGGGGGAAGGTGTGGGATGCCATCCTGGGTGCAACCTGTGCTCTTTTCTTAATTCTTGGGAGTTGGGGACTGTGCTGAGGCCCGTGGCTTCTATTTATTTTTTTCAAGCATCACAATATTGGTCTCTGGTTTTTAAATTTGACAACTTGTGGAATCTTCTTCCAGAAGTGGGGCAGGCTAAATCTGCGAAGTCCACCCAGCAGAACTGCCCCTCTTGACTTCAGAGAAGCAAGCCTGTTGTCCTGTTTCCACAGCCTGAAGTCAGTTGAACGCTCTGATGCAGGCCGGTACTGGTGCCAGGTAGAGGATGGGGAAGAAATTGAGATCTCACAGCCAGTGTGGCTCACAGTAGAAGGTGAGAAGGCAGAGCCACAGGGATGTGTTGTCCTGTAGCAGGTGTTGTCTACTGAACCTCTGCAGAGAAAATGCAGTGGAAGCTGGGCTGCCCCACAGCCCCATGGGGCCCAGTGGCACCGGCTCTGAGTGCACCCCAGACATCAAAAGACCCTACCTTCTGGAGTCTGGATATCTAAGAATCAAAGGGGCAACTGGGATCCACAACCTATGGAGTGCAATCTGATTTATCTGAGCAACAATTCTCAAGCACCCATCTGAGGCTGGTCCCTGCACTGCCGAGTGGCCCTACCAGCCGAGAGAGGGGTGGGGGAGGGGAGGGAGGTTCCACAGCTGCAAGAGCTCAGAGCCTTTCAGCCCTGGAAAACAAAGTGACTAAGAAAGTAACAAAGGGCCCTGAACAGGAGCTGGGGCCTGCCAGCAGAACTCTGCTATAAAGCTCCCACCCACTCCCTCCCTCCCTATGTGCCCCTCCCCCAGCTCCCTACCCCCAGCCTTCTCTCTTCCTCTGAGAAGAGCTGTCGGAGTAGGTCTTGAGGGAGTGTGGGGGGCCGGCAGCAGAATCTGCCTCACCCAAGGGGGCTGCAGGAAAGAGATTCTTATGGAAGCTGATATAAAGAAGCACCTCTGCCCCACAAGCTTGATGCCGGTTCTGCAATTGACCCACTCATAAGGGGCCTGTGGGGACTTCTGCATAGAGGACTTCGGATGGATGTGAACTTGTTATTTGGCCAGTTGAAAGCTACAAGGTAGAAAGGCTCACTCCGCACTCCCCTTCTCTCCCTAGGTGTTCCATTTTTCACTGTAGAGCCAAAAGATCTGGCAGTGCCACCCAATGCCCCTTTCCAACTGTCTTGTGAGGCCGTGGGTCCCCCTGAACCTGTTACCATTATCTGGTGGAGAGGAGGCACGAAGATTGGGGGTCCTGCTCCCTCTCCCTCCGTTTTAAATGTGACAGGTGAGCAGCCTCAGGAGGGGCTTCAAGAAGGGAATGAAATGAGTTCTTGCATTTAGTGAGCCTGGCAAGTTCTGTCTCAATCACAGAGTTTGCTGTTGTGAGTATCCAGAGCAAACCCCAGTGCCTGGGTGCGTGAGCTGCACCATTGCTAAGCTCATTAGACAGGTGTGCCAGGCTGGCTAGGTGGGCTGATTAGTGGCAGTCCTGCTGTGTGTACTCAAGGAAGGTGCTGGGGCCTCCTTGCCTGGCTCACAGCAGTTTAGGACATGCACAGCTGGCTCTGGGAGATGAATTGTGTGAGACCAGGGGCACCCATCCCCCCCCACCCTCCCAAGGGAAGGAGCCAGAAATCAGCCCACGCAGAGCTAGGGAGGAGTATCTGGCAGACACTGAGAAGACAAGACTCTCAGGCTGCAGAGGGAAATGGGGAGAGAGTTAAGGGGGAGACAGAGGCCACAATAAAGATACAGGGGCCTCCTCCCCTAATGGCTATTTCCAGACATTACATATAGATAAATATCTACATCTTTCCATACCTCTGCACAGACCCAAAGCAGCCACACCTGCACACCAGCCTGGGTTCCTTAGTCTGAAGGCACATTTGTCACATGCTTGTGAGGCTCACTGATCTGTGAAACTATAAGTTTATTGTTTCCAATTGAGGCTTGAACTAATTAAAAAGAGTCTGAGCTTAGTTTCATGGGTTAGAAGGTGGGAGGAAAGGGACTCTGATCTGTCTAGTCCCTAGCGGTTTGATTCTGGAGAGGAGGTGGACTACAGGACCTGTTGGAAGGAAGACAGGCCTGTTCAGAGAGGGGGTTTGGTTCCTTCCCTCCAGACGTGCGTGGTTAGGACCCTCAGGCAGCCAACCTGATAATTAGCACTCCCTAAACTCCTACTACACATACCACACTGCGCTGGACACCACAGGGGACTGAGGAAATACAAAGGAAATAGAAGCTACCTTTCCAGCCCCCAAAGAATTGAGTTCCACATGCATAAGGAACTAAGAACTATTGCAAGGCAAAGAATCTGCAAATACAACAATGACAGGGCACAGAGCAAACAAAAGGGCTCTGCTAGAGATAAAGGTATGGCCAGAAAAGGGACAAGGGATGTAGCTCTGTGCTGTCTGTGGGAGATGGGATTGAGGTGGGAGGGGCACTATAACATTTCTTAAGTGCTTATCTGTGTGCCATGCACTTCACCATAAACTACCTGATTCTCCCAGTTTTCGCATTTCAGAGATAAGAAAACAGCCCCATCCAAGCTCAATGGAGTCCTTGTTGCATTCCACCACACCCCACTCTAGCCCCTTCCTTTGTCTGGAGGGACTTCTAGGATGTTCAGGCCAGATTCTGAGTCCCTCTTCCTCAGTCCCACACTGAGTGGGAATTGCTGCTGGGAGAGGGGCGAGGGACTAACTGAGGTTCTCTGGTCCCAGGTGTGACCCAGAGAACAGAGTTTTCCTGTGAAGCTCACAACAGAAAAGGCCTGGCCTCTTCACGCCCAGCTATTGTTCACCTCCAAGGTAGGAGTACTGGAGGCAGAGGCACGTAGGTGAGACCAGGGGCATTCCAGCTTTCCTCAGTCCTGTTGGAGATCCCTGAATGAGGGTAATTGGCAAAACTCCATTCCTAGTGGGAGCACCTGAGACCCTGCTGTGGCTGAGATAAGAATAGAATCCAAGCGTCACAGCAGATTTCCCATCACGAAGCAGAGCCTTGCGAGGGAGGGAGAGAAGGAGCCAGCAAGAGATGGTCAAGGCTCATGCCCAACCTTGTTTCTGCCACTCCTGTGGAGGGAATGGGGGTGGGAGAGCAGCATAGCAGATGATAGAGACCCAAAGGGCTGGTGCACAGAAGAAGGGAGGACAGAGGGAGGTAGGAAGCTAGAGTGCGAAGGAGCTTGTCTGTGGCTGTAGAAGCAGCTGCCTACTTCTTTATAGTTCCCAAGGCCCCAGGTACTACCTCCACATAAGGTCAGGACCCCTTATTTCAGAGAGAGAGGTAACCTCTATCTACAGCCTAAGCATTTTCCCAATATGAGCAGCTATCCCTTACTGGTCGCTTGGTTTGTGTACCACTGTGTCCCAGGAATGCTCAGTAGCAGTCTTTAGGTTGGGGGTGTCCCAGGCCCTAGGGGGAACTCAAGGCTTGATTCTTATGCTTCCTCCTCCCTTCTCTCATTCTTACTGGACACTGACTCTAAGTCCCCATCCACAGCATTGCCTGCAGCCCCCTTTAATATCACAGTGACGAAACTCTCCAGCAGCAATGCTAGCGTGGCCTGGATGCCAGGTGCTGATGGCCGAGCTGTGCTCCAGTCCTGCACAGTCCAGGTAAGCTGAGGTGGGCCCAACAGACTTTCCTGAACTGACTGACCATGCCTATTCTGGCTGCATGGCACTTTGTTACAATGATATCACATTTACTAGGCCTGCTCATAGGTCTTGGTCTGCAGTACTATTCATATGAATAGCCCAAGCCTTTCTCTCTTAGCCCTGGCAACTAAAAGATTGCAGATTGGCTCAAGCCTGTGCGTTCTTCAGACTGGAAAGCAGATTTCCAGAGCAGAATTTGGGGTACCTGGAAGAATTGTGTGTGTGTGTGTGTGTGGCTGGGAATTGAACCCAGGGCCTTGTCCTTGCTAGGCAAGTTTCTACCACTGAATTGGAAGAGTTTTTCTTCTGGGGTGAGAACCTTTGATTTATCTGATAGTCTGCACTTTCGTGCCTCTACCCCGCTGACAAAGAGAAGAACATGAGGACTAGAAGGGGTCTTAAGCCCTGGAGGGTAGAAAAGGTGGGTAAGATTTTACCACACCCAAGAGGCAGTGCCAGCTTACTTATTTTCATTTGTTTATTCTAAAAGGATTTACTGAGAACCTTTTGAAACTGGTCTAAGCAGTTCCCTGGGCTAGACACGTCCCTGTTCTGGGTTTCACCTTTACAGGACCCCACTTTGACTCTCCTTGGCCCTTGCCCTGGGGAAAGAGAATGCAGGGCCAAGGAGACAAAGATTCATCTCCCCAGATTGTCCTTTCTGACACACCATACTGTACATATTCAGCATCTACTGCCCTGACTGCCCTGGGTCTGACTACAGGGCCTGGGTAGGCCTCTTCCTGGTTCATACTCCCAAGGTAGAGCATTCTGTGATATGTACACCTCTAAACCCCTAGGGACAGCTATTTGTGGGGGGATGGGAGTAGAGTCTGGGTATGCAGACAATATTATCCACACCTGCGCATGCGAGTCTCTTTATGGTACAGACCCTTGCCTGGGGGCCAGCTCTTCCAGTGCCCCCTCACCCTGATTTGGGATGCCAAGGATCTGGAGAATTATAAATGTAAACTTAACTTCCAGGTGTTTTTGAAGTCTTATTTCTCAAGGTATGAAGACAGAAATTATTGCTGGGTGCAGTGGGGCATGCCTGTAATCCCAGTGACTCAGGAGGCTGAGGCAGTATTGCAAGTTTGAGGTCAGCCTCAGCAACTTAAGCCCATAAGCAACTTTTGAGTGAAAGCACCCAGAAACCACTCTGGATGCAGGAACTCACACAAGAGATTTTATTAAGTGGAGAGGCAGAGTGTCTCCCTGCAGGGTGAGGGTGAGGGAGAAAGAGAGAGAACCAGCAGGAAAGAGAGAGAAAATGGTGGGGGAAGCTATTAAGCAGTGGAATTTCGCGGGCTAATAACAACAGACCAATGGTTGGCGAGGAGGTTCTCCGGCTAACAATCTGGGTTGTAAGGTGGTGTGGGGGAGGCAGAATAATGGCCGCAGCAAAATAGCAAATCTGATGCCAATAGTGATAGTGTCTCAAAATAAAAAATAAAAAGGGCTGGGGATGTGGCTTGGTAGTAAAGTGCCCCTGGGTTCAATCCCAGTACCAAAAAAAAATAAAAGAAGAACTTATTTAATAGTTTGTTAGATAGGGCTGGTGGTGTGGTTTGGTGGTAGAACATTTGCATAATATGCAAAGCCCTGGGTTCAATCCTAGCACTGCAAAAAAAAAAAAAAAAAAAAACAACTTTGTTATCTGATTTATAATTTTTTTTTCCTTTGCTACTAGGGGATTGAACTCAGGATGTTTAACGACTAAACCACATGTCCAGTCCCCCCCGCTTTTTTTTTCCTCTCCAAGACGGGATCTCACTAATTTGCTTAGGGCCTTGCTAGGTTGCCGAGGCTGTCCTTGAAATTGTGATTCTTCTACCTTAGCCTCCCAAGCCACTGGGATTACAGATGTGCACCACCATGTCCAGCTTGATTTATAATATTTAAATATCTAGTTATACAGTATATGGATCTAGCCCTGGGCCCCCAAAATGTTAAGGTGAGGGACTGATATCAAGGTAATCTCAGGCTCCTGTTTCTTCTCCCTTAAGAATCTCAGAGATTTGGGATGGCATGTAACAATGAGTGGCAAGTGCTTTGGAACACTTAAGGACCAAGTAAAGAAGGACAAGAGAGTTTTTGTTTTTGTTTTTTTTGAATAACCAAGAAAGGTTTTCACCAAGAAAGTGATATTTGCACTGAATCTTAAACAATGAGTAGGGCTTTGCTAGGAAGAGCAGGTCACTCCAAGCAAAAGGAAGAGTATCTGCAACACTATGGAGCTGCAGAGCCTTCTGCAATACAGGGTAGAAGCAGGTGGGAGGGGACAGATTTTTCATACTTGCTGTTAGATTTAAAGGAAGCATTCATTCCAGTTCCCCTACCATACCTCGCCCATCTTCCATCTCATCTCATTGGCCTTAGGAACTTTCTTCCCCCACTTACTAGTTTTCTGTTTTTCTGTAGGTGACACAGGCCCCAGGAGACTGGGAAGTCCTGGCTGTAGTGGTCCCCGTACCACCCTTTACCTGCCTGCTCCGGGATCTGGAGCCTGCCACCAACTACAGCCTCCGGGTGCGCTGTACCAATGCCTTGGGGCCCTCTCCCTATGCTGACTGGGTGCCCTTTCAGACAAAGGGTCTAGGTAAGGGACTTACGGAGGGAGGTTGGCTCAAGTTCTGAATAGAGTTGATTCGGAGGGGCTACCTGAAATGTACATTCAGGCCTCATTTCCTGAGAGCTCCTGCTGTGCATCACTATGTACAGCTTTGCATCTAGTTTTTTGTGGGTGGAACAGAGAAGCAAACTGGAAAAGATCAGTCAGATAATGGAGTGATGAAGAGTGCTCATGGCCAAGAAAACCCCTAAAGAGATCTAAGTGAGGTCTGAAGGATAAGGAAGAAACATGTAAATATCTGGGGAAAAGTCACTGCAGGGAGAGGGCAAAGCAAGTGCAAAGACAGGAGAGCAGAACTGGTTTGAAGTTCTCTGGCAGTTGCAAGGAGGGCTGAAGCTGGCTGAGAGGCAGTGGTGGTGGGGTGAGGCAGTTACCCTGGTGGATGAAGAGGAGTACTACTGGCCTGAGGTGCTGCCTGTTCCTGCCAGTGACTTATGCTTCTTCCAACAGTGGGTGAGAGCAGTCAGCCAGGAGGCAAGCCCTTCCCCAAACTACTGCTCTCAGCTGTTCAGTTCTTGGTGACTGGTTCCAAAAGTCTGCACGGGATAGTGATGGTGGGAAGGGTAGGGATTTAGGCAATATTCTCTCTTTGGGTACAGCCCCATCCAGTGCTCCCCAGAATCTCCATGCCATCCGTACAGACTCAGGCCTCATCCTGGAGTGGGAAGAAGTGATCCCTGAGGGCCCTTTGGAAGGTCCCCTGGGACCCTATAAACTGTTTTGGATTCAGGACAATGGAACCCAGGTAAGAGGCAGACCTTTCTACTTTTGCTGCTCTCTCCAGGCCCTGAAGCCTTCAGGAGCTTCAGAATGGCTGTCTTAAGCAGGTCTGGGCCTTCCACCACCCCAGGGAATGCCTTTCTCCTTCTCCCTACACCCCTGGCAAACTCCTCTCTTTACTGGATTATGTCTCCTTTTGGGATTGCATCCTCTGGCCACTTTGTATGTGAAGCAGGAAGCACATTCCTGCATCAACTGGGGGAGGGTGCAGATAAGGCTTTATCCCTAGCCCAGTTACCTCCCATCCCCCACCTGTTCTGAGTCTTGTTTGTGTTCTAGAGAGGCCTGAGCTCTGCAGCCTGGAGCAGGAATGTGATGACTCCCAGAAGGCTGTGTTCTAGTCCCTGTACTCAGTGCCCCTAGGCTCCCATGTTCCTAGTTAGTCCTTTTTCTGTCCTATTGCCCCAGCTGGAGGCCTTCTTAGGCTCACTGTGGGCGGGTCTTTTCCTGACTACAGGATGAGCTGACCGTGGAGGGGACCAGGGCCAATCTGACAGGCTGGGATCCCCAGAAGGACCTGATTGTGCGTGTGTGCGTCTCCAATGCAGTAGGCTGTGGGCCCTGGAGTCAGCCATTGGTGGTCTCTTCTCATGACCATGAAGGTGAGGGGGGGAGGGGCAGGAGATCAGGGATTTCAAGGACAGCCTAGACTGGTGGGAGGAGGCTGGTTGCTCCTGTTCTCTCAGTAGGTCCCAAAACTCAGAGTCAGTTAGTTTAGACA
The DNA here is from genome assembly GCF_902686455.1 of Sciurus vulgaris. Classification (NCBI taxonomy): domain Eukaryota; kingdom Metazoa; phylum Chordata; class Mammalia; order Rodentia; family Sciuridae; genus Sciurus; species Sciurus vulgaris. Next base: position 90,963,535 of record NC_136462.1, read on the forward strand.
AGGATTGGTATTTATATCTCATTTTCCTCCTCTTGCCCCAGAACTGGCATAGAAATCATAGGTCACACTATAGGTGACAAAAGACAGGGCCTGTCAAAGTCCAGGTAGGAATTCTTGGATCTTCCTTTGGAGCCTCTTTTACCTGGGCCCTACTGACTTAAGGAAGCCTCTTGACTGGGCCAGGTAACTGTCCTGGGAAAGTTCTAAAGGGACTCATTGGTGTCAGTTGATGCCACTACAACCTCCCTCCCACAGGCCAGCAGGGCCTCCTCACAGCCGCACATCCCTGGGTGCCTGTGGTTCTGGGTGTGCTGACAGCTCTGGTTACAGCTGCTGCTCTGGCCCTCATCCTGCTTCGAAAGAGGCGGAAGGAGACACGGTCGGGTAAGGGAATGGGAATGTAGAGGGAGAGGCAAGTGGTGACAAAAAGTATTGGACCCTGATCCCAAGTCCTGGGTTTCCCTTTAGGCAAGCCTTTGACAGTGTCATGGCCCGAGGGGAGCCAGCTGTTCATTTTCGGGCAGCCCGGTCCTTCAATCGAGAAAGGCCTGAGCGCATTGAGGCCACACGTGAGTGGTGGAGGATCATAGGAGGGAAAAATGGGCTGTCTTGTGCCCCTATCCACATTCTTTTACAACTCACTAGTTTGCCCCAGGAGGTCTGAATGTATTGTCCCAAGTACAGAACAGTGAAAAAGACATACAGACTTAACTTCCTGGAGCTCTCCACTCGCACTGTGGGAGAGCTTAGTTCCTCCTGCTGGGGACAGGGGCTGGGGTGAAGAAGCAAGCTGAGTTTGGACTGGGAATCAGAGCTCTACCCCTTTCTTACCTCCTCCCCACAGTGGACAGCCTGGGCATCAGTGATGAACTGAAGGACAAACTGGAAGATGTGCTCATCCCAGAGCAGCAGTTCACTTTGGGTCGGATGTTGGGCAAAGGTGTGTGGCCTGTGCAGGGTTGGCAGGAGTTTGCCTTCTCTGATGGGTTTTGGTTACTCCTGTTACTATCTGAGGAGCAAGTGGTTTGGGTTAGCTCCTATAAACCAAACATTCTCACTGACTCCTGAGTTAGGATTGTTAGGGGAATGGTTGCTGGGAATAGAGAAGGCTGAGGAGCCACTCCTGGCATGCTCGGCTTTGGGGAGAGGCAAGGGAGCCTCCTCCAGTTGCTCCAGAGTCTGATGATTTTATGTCCCTATGGAGGATCACCTGGGGAGCAGGCGCCAAGGAGACTCCCCCTCATTTGACTTGGTTCCTAGGAGAGTTTGGTTCAGTGCGGGAGGCCCAGCTGAAGCAGGAAGATGGCTCCTTTGTGAAAGTGGCTGTAAAGATGCTAAAAGGTGAGTGGAGAATCATAGTTGTTGAGAGAGGTTCTCATGAGGAAGGGTAATAGAGGTGCCTGGTCCTCCAACAGGCCCTGCTTTGGCCCAAGATTTTCCAAGATGAGCTAGTCAGCACTAAACAGATGCTGTGAATAATTCACAAGCATAAACCCACACAAAGACTCATGCCTGGGCTGGGGAGATAGCTCAGCTGGTAGAGTGCTTGCCTCGCAAGCACAAGGCCCTGAGTTCGATCCCCAGTACTGAAAAAAAAAAAAAAAAAAGACTCATGCCCAGCATTGCAATCTGCTGTCAGGAGTGACTGTTCACTCTTGGCTGGTTACAGCTGTGGTTGGTTGAACTACTGGGCTGTTCAAACCAAAGGGAAGACATTCACAAGTGGAAAATTGTTGAATAGCTCCACTTCACAGGGATTCTTCTGCTCTTGATCAGGTTGTTTCCTGGGCCCCCTGTGAAGCTCAGGACATCTGAAGGATAAGACCTAGGAGGCTTGAGTTGGAGCTGGGGGCACCTTTGTTTCATCTCCATCCGCCATTCATTTCTTCCAGCCGATATCATTGCCTCAAGTGACATTGAAGAATTCCTCAGGGAAGCAGCTTGCATGAAGGAGTTTGATCATCCACATGTGGCCAAGCTTGTTGGTAAGCCGATTTTGTGGGGGAGCAGATATAGACTAGGGCTAAAAATATGCTCCACTGACAGGAGAGGGCACCATATAGGAGAGAAGTTTGGCTTTACCTGGTAAGCCAGTGACAAAATAGCAAAGAGGGTCCTGGCTAAAATCTGACCTCAGTCCAGTAAGGAACATAGTTTGCAGACCCAGTACCAACAGTCTGCATATGAAGACTATTCCTGGGGGTGGAGAAGGAGAGGGCAAGGAAGATTTTTCCAGGGATCTGGGAAGAGTATCCAGAGCCATTCCTGGGCAGTCCCCAGGCCAGGGTGGAACCCTGGGGAAAGAGGTAGCAGAGACAGGTTTAGAGGTGAGACCTAGCAGGTGGGGACTAATGTAGACACCTGAGGCTGCTTGACCTTTAATGTGCCCAACTCCTGACTCTCCCTTGTTCTAGGGGTGAGCCTCCGGAGTAGGGCTAAAGGCCGTCTCCCTATCCCCATGGTCATCCTTCCTTTCATGAAGCATGGGGACCTGCACGCCTTCCTGCTTGCCTCCCGGATTGGAGAGAACCCTTTTGTGAGTGCCTGGGGTGGGAGTGGCCAGGAGGAAACTGGTAGGAGAACAAAGCCAGGAATAGGACAAAGACCCTGGAAGAGGAGGGGCTTGGTAGGTAGCACTGCTAGAGCTGTTAGGGTGAGGGAAGGTCAGAGTTTGAATCCATTTAAGGTAGCTTCCTTTTCCCTTACAAAGCCTTGCTGAGAATTTTAGGCTGGACAAGGGCCTTTCTGGGAGAAGAGACTTGTGGAGCCCCAGGGCAGTAGTCTTGATTTTCAGGCTTTCTCACACTTGCCAAAATTTCCTTGCCTTGGGAAGATCCTCCATCCCCTTTCCTTCCTTTCAGTGATTCTGAGGACAATCTTTAGGCTTTCTGGCCAGGGAATCCCATTCGTCCTGCCCCACCTGGGTAGGCAGGTCCAGCCTGAGCTTGCCCTGTCTGCCTACCAGAACCTGCCCCTCCAGACCCTGATCCGGTTCATGGTGGACATTGCCTGTGGCATGGAGTACCTGAGCTCCCGGAACTTCATCCACCGAGACCTGGCTGCTCGAAATTGCATGTAGGAATTATGGAGGGCTCAGGGGTGGGAGATAGCAGCTAGTGCCAGGAGGAGCCAGCTGACTGCTCCTGCTGGGACAGTACCTGCTATGCATGGGGATAGCCTGGAAGCAAAGATATCCTGGCTTTAGTAAGACTGTAAATACTGGAAAAGGCTGACCCTGCCTTCAACATTCCTCACAGGCTGGCAGAGGACATGACAGTGTGTGTGGCTGACTTTGGACTCTCTCGAAAAATCTATAGTGGGGACTACTATCGTCAGGGCTGTGCCTCCAAATTGCCTGTCAAGTGGCTGGCCCTGGAGAGCTTGGCTGACAACCTGTATACTGTACACAGTGATGTGGTGAGCAGGGTGGCACAATGAGGCTTGGTGGTAATGCAAATGATGTGGACTGCCATGTGGGTATACTATACAACCCTCAAGGGCCTGGCCAGGTCTGCTGTCTGGGCTTTGACTGACTAGTTATGAGACCCCTGACCCCCAAGATGTGCTTGCCTCAGAACTATGGTTCTGCCTGATTCAGGAAGCCCAGTGACACCTCCTTCCTAAACTCAATTCTGTCCCAGTGGGCCTTTGGAGTGACCATGTGGGAGATCATGACTCGTGGGCAGACACCATATGCTGGCATCGAAAACGCTGAGATTTACAACTACCTCATCGGCGGGAACCGCCTGAAACAGCCTCCCGATTGTATGGAGGACGTGTGAGTACCCTGGGAAGGGAATGAAGAAGAAAAAAGGAAAAGGAAAGCAACATCTGAGATTTTGATTAATGGCTGCCACACAGCTACTGGCCCAATGGGGAGCTCAGAACTTCAACTGGACTTTTTGTTGTTGTTTTTAGCAGAAATGCCCTTGTAGTTAGTCAGAGGGAATGCTGACCTCTACCCCATACTTGCTATTCATCCACCACCTCTCTCTTTCCCCCCTCTCCCATTCCATATTCCTCACTCTAGCCTTTTTTTTTTTTTTTTTTTTTTTTTGGGTGGTGCTAGGGATTGAACCCAGGGCCTTGTGCATATAAGGCAAGCACTCTACCAACTGAGCTAGCTCCCTCCAGCCTTTTTTCATTACTCTGTTTTCTCCAGTTTCTAGGGAAAACCAGGAATCCCAGGGAAAGAGGCACAGAGTTCAGCAGTAGAGCAGTTTTCCCTGTCACCGTCTCCCGATGCCTGCCCCCCTTCCTCCTTCTTGGGACCCCAGCTAGGCTAAGTGAACCTCCTGGGCTGAGGTCCCCTCCTGGCAAATGAAGCTGAACAGATCATGGGAAAAACTGGACTGCTCCCTCATTCTCTCCTGGCAAGGAGAGAGTGGGAGATTGGGTTCCTTTCCTGGTCTTGGTTTCTTCTTGAGGAAGTGGAAGGGAACTGAGATCTTGCGAAGAAGGAAGCTGTCTCCTTTCCTTGCTTCAAGCCCTAGTTCCTTGAGAGCAGGGTGGGGTGGTGGTACTGCCTACTGTAGTGTTATTCAAACTTAGCTGGTCATTTTAGGTGTTCTTTCAGCTAATCTTCCTGAAGCCCTATGAGGAAGAGACTATTATTATCCCCATTTTGTAGATGAGGAAATAGGATTAAAGAGGTTAAGTAACATAGCCAATGTCACACAGCTATTAAATGAATGAGTTGGTGTTTGAACCTAGATCCCTGTGGTTTTAGAATATGTGCTCTCAACCATGAAATAACTGTGATTGGTTTGTTCTAGTCTTACTTCCCAATTCCATCCAAGCCAGGGTGTCCCTGGGACCCCAAAGGAGGAACTTTTGCTAGCACCATAGGAAGGAGTCCACAGTGATCCAGGGAAAAATGTGCCCCTTTTGTTGCTGTGGGGTTGGACCCACAGAGGGATAGGCAGAAGAAGGCTAAGCCTAAAGAGTGGGCAGTGGATTTGAAGTGCCTAATGCCTAGGCTCTATGTGCCACGCCTGCACCTGAGGGGCAAATCTGAGGGCAGGAACATAGTAGAGCTCAGGGCATGGTAGGGACTAGAAGCTCAGATCTCCCTGAAGCTGCAGCTTCCTTCCTCCCAGCTGGAACTGGTATTGTCAATGGTGGGTGGACAGATACTGGCCTCCCACCAGGCAGCCTGGTGGCCAAGTGCCAGTTGGCTCCTAGAACAGCCTTGAGAATGTGTCCTGGTTTGGCCATGTACCCTTGGCCTTGGACCATTCCCAGGGCCTGCTTGGGGTCTGGCATGATTCTTCTCATCATTGGGATCCCCTCTCAGGAGGGCTAGTGCAGTAAGTGCTTAGAGCTTTCATCCTGAAATAGGCAAAAGAGTCAGACATCAGCCTCTTCCCATTAGTTTTTGTGAAGGTTTTGTTGTTGATGTTGTTGTTGTTGTTGTTGTTGTCCCCCTTGCCTGAGTCATTGCTTAGGCTTCAAGGAATCTGTAAGACTTCTGAAATAGTATGCAAAAAGTATTCCTGCTTGGGGAAAGGATTTGGAAGCTTTTCTCAGATTCTCAATGGTATCTATAGACAATGAGGATTTCAGAATACCTGAGGGAGTACTACTACCTCATGAGGACTTGGATGTTCAAATGCACCCCATAAAAATAACCCTGATGCTGGGCATGGTGGCACATGCCTGTAAGGCCAGCTACTCTCAAGTCCAGCCTGGACAACTTTCTGAGACCCTGTCTGAAAATAAAATAAAAGGGCTGAGGAGGTAGCTCAGTGGTAGAGCACTTGCTTTAGCATGCAGGAGGCCCTAGGTTCCACCCCCAGCACCACAAAAAAATAAAATAAAGAGCAATCCTCTCTCTGCAAGACAAAAACATTCTTAGTACTGCCTCCCAAGGCAGTTTAGGAGGAACTTTGGAGCCACCCATCTGCTTCAGGAATCTGTTACTTTCTCTCTGTGTGACCTTGTTAAGGTTCTTAACCTCTCTATGCTTCAGTCTCCACATCTGTAGACTAGGGATTGCTTTATTTCACAGATGTTGTGAGAATTGAATAACTTAGTAGGTATAAAATATTTAGAAGGGGGCCTGATACATAGTAAGCCCTGTATACTACTGTGTTAAAAATATATATATATAACCTCTGCTTTTTTCGAAGGAAGGGCCACTATCTCGCCTCACCTTTCTCTCCACCCCAGGTATGATCTCATGTACCAGTGCTGGAGTGCCGACCCAAAGCAGCGCCCAAGTTTCACATGTCTGCGAATGGAACTGGAAAACATCCTAGGCCACCTGTCTGTCCTGTCTGCCAGCCAGGACCCCTTGTATATCAACATTGAGAGAGCTGAGCAGCCTACTGAGGAAGGCAGCCTGGAGCTGCCCTGTGGGGATCAGCCCAGCAGCAGGGCTGGGGATATCAGTGGCATGGGGGCAGTGGGTGGCACCCCCAGTGACTATCGGTACATTCTCAGCCCTGGAGGACTGACTGAGTTGCCTGTACAGGCAGACCAGCAGCCAGAGAGCCCCCTCAATGATGCCCAGAGGCTGCTGCTACTGCAGCAAGGGCTACTGCCCCACAGTAGCTGTTAGCCCACAGGCAGAGGGCATCTGAGGCCATCTGACTGGCTCTGCTAGCCACTGTGCTGGCTGACGAAACCCCATCTGACCCCAGCCAGCAAGGTATGGAGGCTCCTGTGGTAGCCCTCCCAAGCTGTGCTGGCACCTGGACTGACCAAATTGCCCAATCCCAGTTCTTCCTGCAACCACTCCATGGCCAGCCTGGCATTAGTTCAGGCGTTGGCTTGGAGGAGGTGGGCCAGACCTGGTTGCCTGAACCCAGGCAGCTGGCGGGTGTGTGTGTGTGTGTGTGGGTGTTTCCATGGTTACCATGGGTGTGGATGGCAGTGTGGGGGGGGGGGAGGATAGATCCAGCCCTGTGGGTGCCTACCCTCCCAGCTGAGCTGCCCCTGCTACTTTAGTGCATGCATTGAGCTGCCTCCAGCCTAGGGGCTCAGCAATGCCCACCGTGCTTGGGGTTTAAATGCCAGTTTGCCCTTCCAAGTCACAGAGAGATGCCCTTGTACTATTATTCCCTTTTAGGTGAGAGTTGGTAAGGGGTTGGTACAGTTGGGTCCCAAGCCCGGTGGCAAGAGATGGTGGGACACTCTCAGGTCTGAATCCTTACTGATACTCCACTCTGCCTGTGCTGGGAAAGGTGGTAGGGAGGGTGCTTCCCTGAAGTCAGCCTACCCTTCCACTGCATGCTACCAGGGGTCCATCTTTTGAAGGCAGTGTGCTGATCTGGCTAGAGGCACTGAGGGCTGGTGCAGGAATCCAGGGACAGTGAGGTGGGAAGAGTTCAGGAGCCCTTCTCCAAGCTCTCCCACAGTCTGAGCATGCTACCAAATACCCAGATAGTCCAAGACTACTAACAAAGGCAGCTGTATCTGAGCCCAGCTCTTCCCCACAGCAACCCCTTAGTCCCACCCTCCCCTGACCTCCCTCCTCAACATGACATCCTCTTCTGTCCCAAGTCCTCAGAGAGAAAATAGGCCCTACGGCTGGTGTGGATGAGGGGGGAGTTCCTGGAGCTTGGACCCAGCCCTGACTGGGGGAGCCCCCTGGAATGCATGGGGCAAGCCCTTCCCGTTAGGGACATTTCCAAACTGTTAGTTGCTGTTTAAAAGCAGAAATAAAATTGAAGACTAAAGAAGTAAGGCTTTGTCTTTTAAATGTTTACTTTTTTCCATGTCACAAAAATGAGGCATCTCTGCATTGAGAAAAATCTGGAAAGGCACATGCCAGAATGTTAACAGCTGATATCTTTGTATGTAATTAAGGAAACTTTTTTCCTTCATGTTTTTCAAGTTTTCTGCATTGAGCACAAAATGCTTTTGTAATTAGAGAAGACTCCAGTGAATCTCACCATAGATGATACATTGTAGACAATTAGGAAAATGCAGAAAATCATAAAAAATGCCAATTACCTGTAATCCCACCACCCGGTGAAAACCACCATTGACCTTTTGAAAATGCAAGTATTTTGACAAGTTCTTTATCTTGAAATAAAGAGGCTGTCCTTGCTGTCTCCTGCCTCTCTATCATACTTTTTCTTCTGTCCTGGGTGTAGAAACTTTCACCTTTTCACCCTGCTCCGAGCCAGGGGAAACTTTCCTGGAAGTTTCTTCAGGAGGAAGAGTGAGTCTCCTGAGAATTAGAAATAAGGGTAGGGGAGACTGGGACTGTAGCTCAGCGGTAGAGTGCTTGCCTATCCCGTGTCGAGGCACTGGATTTGGTCCTTGGCATACCACAAATGAGATAAAGGCATGCTGTCCATCTACAACTACAAAATTTTTTTTTAAAAAAGAATAAGGGCAGAAGGTTTGCTTCCAAGTATTTCCATGAGTGCCAGAGGGCACTCATGGCAGTGTATGGCAGGAGGCCTGGAAATCATGCCTCTGGTGAGGGGCACATGGATAGCACTGCTGGCTGAGGGCAATGGAATGGTGTGGGTCTGAAAGCAAATATCTTGAAAAACCTGTTGCTGGTTCTCCTGATTCTGGTTCTCACATAGATCATGAGACCCGAGTTAACTTTCAGGCAAATAGCTTTCAGAGTTTTTCCCGCAGCGATTAGTTTCAATTGCAGGTGGTGATTATCTGAGAGAGCTTTGGGAATTATCAAGACCTTTCCGCTAAAGCCATTGCCTGCCATTAATGGGATACCTATTATATGTAAGGTATAGTACCTAAAGTTTCACATCTATTGTCTCATTTAATACAGCTTTCTTAGAAGTGGAAATCTAATTATCATCCTCCAAGAGATAGGACAGAGATGTGGAATATACAACATGTCCAAGATTACACAACTAATGAGTATTAAATCTAGTGTGAAACCCACAAAACCAGAGAAGAGAACCTGTGTAATACCTCCTTCCTACCACTCAAAAAAGCACCTATAATCTCTATCATGATTATTCATCTTTTGGGGTGAATGCAGGTCAATAGTATGCACCTTTTTAAATGCACAGGAGGCCAAGGAGGTAGCGTAGGCCTGTAATCTCAAATTTGAGATCATCTTAGGCAACTAAGCCAGATCCTTCCTCAAAAAAGGCCTAGGGTTATGGCTCAGTGACAGAGCACCTCTGGGTTCAATCCCCAGTATCAAAAAAACCAAAAGAAAAAAAAAAAAAAAAAAAAGCAGAGGAATTCTGATATAGATTTGTGAGTCGAAGTCTCAAATATTTAGATAGGCGTCACCTATCAGTAATTAAATTAATGCCAATTATTCATGGGCTCAGTCCCTTTTCCTCAAGTATTTTGACCTCCCTGGCCAATGAGTTTGAGTTAGGTGATAATATAGAACTTTTTCTTTTTTGGTATTGAGGATTTGACCCAGGGTCTCACACATGCTAGGCCAGTGCCTACCACTGAGTCACAACCCCAGCCCCCTTTATTTTATTTTGAGACAGTGTCTCACTAATTTGCCTAGGTTGGACATTGTATTGGCGATCCTCCTGCCTCAGCCTCCTATTTTAAATACTGTTTTAAATACTGGCCTGCCTAGTATTTCATTTTGATTCATCTGAAATTTATTTTGGAGTAAGAAAAAGCTGGACATGGTGATGTGCACATATAGTCCCAGCTACTTGGAAGGGTGAGGTAGGAGAATCCCTAAAACCAGGAGTTCAAGATCAGCAAACCCTGTCTAAAAAAAAAAAAAAAAAAAAAGAATTCAAATTTGGGGCCAAATATATAGATCAGTTGGTAGAGTGCTTGCCTTGCATGCACAAGGCCCTGGGTTCAATCCCCAGCACCACAAAAACAAAAACAAATTTTCCAGATGGTTTACCATTGTCCCAACACTATTTGTTTATTTTGTGGTACTAAGATTTTTTGTTCGTTTTTGTGGTACTGGGGATCGAACTCAGGGCCTTGTGCTTGTGAGGCAAGCACTCTACCAGCTGAGCTATCTCCCCAGTCCTATTTTGTGATACTAAGAATTAAACCCAGGTTGCTCTTCCACTGAGCTACAGCTCCAGCCCTGTTTGTCATTTTTTAAAAATATTTTTTCAGATGTTGATGGACCTTTATTTTATTCATTTATTTATATGCGGTGCTGAGAATCGAACCAGTGCCTCACACATGCTAGGCAAGTGCTCTACCACTGAGCTACAACCCCAGCTCCTGTCATTTTATTTTGAGACAGGAGCTTACTAAATCACTGAGGCTAATCTTGAACTTGCAATCCTCCTGCCTCAGCCTTCTGAGTCTCTAGGATTACTGGCATTTGCCACCACACCCAGCTTTACCACTACTCATTGGACAATGTATATTTTCTGAACAGCTCTTGAATTCTGTTTCTACATACTTCTCTATACAGCCTTTTACCTCAATCCCATTTGTACTTTTAGTTTATATCTAGACTCCATTTCATTTCTGTGTATTTTAATTACTGGAGATGTATAATGTAGTTTTCCTATATATTCTACTGACATTTTTTTTGCATTGTTGCCCCAAGGTTTATTTATTTATTTGACTGTCCTAAGGACTGAACCTGAAGCACTCTACCACTGAGTTACATGTACACTTCTTTTTGAGACAGAGTCTTGCTAAGTTGCCCAATCTGGCCTCTAATTTGAGATCCTCCTGCCTCAGCCTCCTAAGTAGCTGGGATTACAGGTATGTGCCTCCATGCCCAGCCTGCCCCAAGGATTAAAGTATAAAATCCCAAGACTTGACATGCCTGCAACTTAAGGAAGAACTGCAAGTCTCACAGTTTTATAGAAAAGTGATTTGGGCATGGTCAACAAGCAAGGAGTCACAACTGTAATCAGAAACCAGAGATCTATCATTCTACCTAGTCCCTCCACAAGGGTAGGATTGCTGAGAGGCTTTGAGTACCCAAGAAGAAGAAGGAACAGGCTGGATAGACTTTCCTCTACTCCTCCACAACTAAGAGTTCTCAAAGTCTTCTTGATTCTGCTCTCCTCGGTTTCCTTTCCTTTCTCCCTCCCATCTCCCACTCTTTATTTTTTAGTTGTCAATGGACCTTTGATTTATGTATTCATATGTGGTGCTGAGGATTGAACCCAGGGCCTCGCACATGCCATACAAGCACTCTATCTACCACTGAGCCACAACCCCAGCCCCCCACTCTTTCTTTTCTGACTTTTTCCCTTCTTTTTTCCATACGGGGGATTGAACCAAGGCCTGTGGGCAAGTTCTCTACCACTAAGCTACATACCTCATCCCTTCCCAGTTTCTTTTGAATGCCCCCTCCCACAAAAAAAAAAAAAAAAAAAAAAAACCACCCTAAGACCTCCCCCCACTTCCCAGGAAGTAGCAATAGCCTTTCTGACCTTGACACTTTCTTGATTGTAAAACCCTCTTCCCCAGCAGTTGTGGAATTTGCCTTTGGGTTTCTCATTCCTCTTTTGCAACTATAATAATTATTTCTCCCCCGATTCCTGTCCACACATAAAACTATGTGAGCAGAGACCCTGTGTCTATTACAGAATACCCAGAACGGAAGCACATAGTAGACCCTCAACAAATATTCATTCAATGGATGTGGGAACCGGGAAAAGGAGGAGTCCAGTAACATTAAGAGGACATGGTGGATAGTAGTGTGGGTATTAACTACTGCCTGCAGCACACGGGAGGGCGAGGGACATTATAATGTTTATTTTAAAAAGCTTTTTAAGAATTAACTAAAACCAAGTATCTAAATGCCTAGAAGAGTGCCTTGCATACAACCACAGTTTGGTATCAGTTGCCCCCCAAGAAGGGTTATGGAAAATAATATTCCTCCAACAAAGTCCCCAAAGAAAAATGGAGAGAGGTGCCACTCGGGAGGAGGGAGGGGAAACTAGCCAAGGAACAACGGGCCCTGGGGGAAAGGGGCGGATACTGAATACTGGGCCCTAAACCATGACCTTCCCCCATGGTAAATTAGCCCTAAGCTGAAGCACAGCAAATACCAATGCGCAAGATTTGAGTGCTCATCCCTCGAAGTCTGGACTCATCTACCCAGACAACAATGAGTTTCAACCTTTTGAAACCACCCTCCTAAATTACCTGTTCAACTAGCCCCTGACGGTCAAAACTGCACGTACCCGGTTTCCAACGATCACATCACTGTACCCTATAAAACAAAAATCCCCTCTGACTGACGGCCATTTTCCCATCCGGAAAATGGGTCCTAACGGCGCTCGAGTCCGTGAAGGAATAAGGCTTCTCTGAATCCTTCGAGGTCTGCTTCCCGTCCTTTTGTGCTCACCACCCCCGCTTCTCTTTCCCCCCAATTCCTTGCTTTTCTTTGGGGAAGAGCAAAGGAGAGAAAACTTTCGGTCGATCCCTAAGATCTCCCTCGGGGAAGCCGCTGGAGCATTAAAAGGGAAAAAGAGAATTTTACATTTTGACTCTTGAAAACCCCAACGGCCCCACGTCAGAAGGCGTTTCTTCGCGCGGTGGCGGGGTTTTCACCCATCCGCTCCCGCTGGGGAGGCGCGGCCGGCCGGCTGGGGCTGGGGGCACGGAGCGTGCAGAACAAGCCCTCCGGCTTTGCTGTCCCACTCGGGAGCTGGGTCACACGCGGGGTCACATGCGCCTTGGCCCCGCCCGGGCCTTGGCAGAGAAAGGCTCGGCCAGGCTGGCGGGACATGAGCCCCTTTGTCCGCCGCGCGGAGGGCCCCAGCTGCGGCCGACCTGATGCCTTGCGGGCGGAGGAGAGCAGCGCCACTGGCCGGCGGGCTGGGGCGTGGCGGCCCCAGGGAGCGCTTCCCCGCGCGGTGGTTTACGAAAACGCCCCGAGCGAGAGCTGGCACTTCCAGGTCACCGGGGTGGATCCTCCCAATGCTGCCTGAGAACATTCCATGCCACCGAACGCCTGCGCTCCTTTTGTTAAAGCTGTCTCTGAGTTTCCCTGCTCTGGTGGTTAAATTAATTCCACAAGTATTGACTTGGCCGAGAAAGATCTAAATGAGCCATGAGCTCCAATTTTTATGCCCAAGGGGGCCCCTGCTCTTGGTAACAACGAAGTCTTTCCTGCACCTGTCAAGAAAGCTGTAAGATCCATTTGTGTACAATGAATCAAAATGGAGTCTGTAAAAATAAATAAAATTAAATTGAAATTAAAATAATAATAATAATTTTTAAAAAAGAAAGCTATAAGGGCTTTAAGGGCAGCAAGTGCCTGGGAAAGTAGAGGAGAGAGCCAGGTGCGCTGAAGTCCTATGGCCGGAGTAGACGTCCTAGCCATGCCACATCACTGTAAGGCCAATAGATGTTTACTGGGCAAAACGAAAATTAAGAGTCCAAGCACATTCCTAAAACAAAAAACAAACAAACAAAATATTGACTATCTGGCAATCCAATTAACAAATTTTTCCCTCAGTGTTTTTCTTTTCCGTTTTGATACTGGGGATTGTACCCAGGTATACTATACCACTAAGCTACACTCCCAGCCTTATTTATTTATTTACTTATTTTTATTTTTATTTTGAGACAGGATCTTGCTAACTTGCTGAGGCTACCCTTGAACTTTCTATCCTCCTGACTCAGCCTCCCTTGTAGTTGTGATTACAGGCTGGTGCCACCATGCTTAGCTCAAAAAATTTTTAAATGTTGGTAGTAGTAGTCATCTATTAAAATGGAAATCATGTTGTATATAGTGTCAACATGCAAAAGCAAAGTGATTGATATTAATAAATGCCATCCTGAAAACATCTTAATCTTCATTGTTGAGAAGTGCTTTCCTCTGATGACCTTGAAAAACTTTGGTCCAACTCCTGAAATCTACAATGAGAAAGAGTCATTTATACTTGCAAATGTGTTTTCCTAAGAACTTCTAATTTTTATACTCAAGGGACAAAACAGCTGAAAGGGAAATGAGAAAAACAACCCCATTTGCAATAGCCTCAAAAAAAAATAAAATACTTGGAAATCAATCTAACCAAATGGGTAAAAGATCTCTACAATGAAAACTACAAAACATTGAAGAAAGAAATTAAGGAAGACCTTAGAAGATGGAAAGATCTCCCATGTTCTTGGATAGGCAGAATTAATATTGTCAAAATGGCCATACTACCAAAAGTGCTATACAGATTCAATGCAATTCCAATTAATATCCCAATGACGTACCTTACAGAAATAGAGCAAGCAATCATGAAATTCATCTGGAAGAATAAGAAACCCAGAATAGCTAAAGCAATCCTTAGCAGGAAGAATGAAACAGGGGGTTTCACAATACCAGAACTTCAACTATACTACAAAGCAACAGTAACAAAAACGGCATGGTATCGGCACCAAAATAGACAGGTAGATCAATGGTACAGAATAGAGGACACGGACACAAACCCAAATAAATACAATGTTCTCATACTAGACAAAGGTGCCAAAAATATGCAATGGAGAAAAGATAGCCTCTTCAACAAATGGTGCTGGGAAAACTGGAAATCCATATGCAACAGAATGAAACTAAACCCCTATCTCTCACCCTGCACAAAAATCAACTCACAATGGATCAAGGACCTTGAAATCACACCAGAGTCCAGAGACCTTCTTATAGAAGAAAAAGTAGGTCCAAATCTTCAACTTGTTGGCTTAGGATCAGACTTCCTTAACAGGACTCCCATAGCACAAGAAATAAAAGCAAGAATCAATAACTGGGATAGATTCAAACTAAATAGCTTTCTCTCAGCAAAGGAAACTATCAGCAATGCAAAGAGAGAGCCTACAGAGTGGGAGAAAATCTTTGCCACTCATACTTCAGATAGAGCACTAATTTCCAGAATATATAGAGAACTCAAAAAACTCTATACCAAGAATACAAATAACCCAATCAACAAATGGGCTAAGGATATGAACAGATACTTCACAGAAGAAGATCTACAAGCAATCAACAAACATATGAAAAAATGTTCACCATCTTTAGTAATAAGAGAAATGCAAATCAAAACTACACTAAGATTCCATCTCACCCCAATTAGAATGGCGATTATCAAGAATACAAGCAACAAGAGGTGTTGGAGAGGATGTGGGGAAAAAGGTACACTCATACATTGCTGGTGGGGCTGCAAATTAGTGCAGCCACTCTGGAAAGCAGTGTGGAGATTCCTTAGAAAACTTGGAATGGACCCACCATTTGACCCAGCTATCCTACTCCTCAGCCTAAATCAGCATACTACAGAGATACAGCCACATCAATGTTCATAGCTGCTCAATTCCCAATAGCCAGACTGTGGAACCAACCTAGATGTCCTTCAATTGATGAATGGATAAAGAATCCATGGTATATATATACAATGGAATATTACTCAGTCATAAAGAATGATAAAATTATGGCATTTGCAGACAAATGAATGAAATTGGAGAATATCATGCTAAGTGAGATAAGCCAATCTCAAAAATCCAAAAGACAAATGATCTCACTGATAAGCGAATGATGACACATAATGGGGTTGGGAGGAGGACAAGAATGGAGGAAGGAGGGACTGTATCGAGGGAAAAGAGGGGTGGGAGAGGTGGGGGGGGAAGAAAAAATAACAGAATGAATCAAACATCATTACCCTATGTAAATGTATGATTAGGCAAATGGTATGCTGTTACTCCATGTACAAACAGAAACAACATGTATCCCATTTGTTTACAATAAAAAAAAAAAGAACTTCTAAAATATTAATACATTTAAGTCTCTTCACAATGGTTTTGGGTGTAGTAACTTGTCACACACATGCGCGCGCGCGCACACACACACACACACACACACACACACACCTTACTAGGGATTGAATCCAAGGGCACTGTACCACTGAGCTAACATTTTGAAGGCCTTTTAATCTTAAAACAAGGGCTGGCTAAATTGATGAGGCTGGCCCTGAACTTGCTATCCTCCTGCCTCATCCTCCAGAGTCACTGGGATTACAGGCATGTACCACCATGCCCAGCCCTACATATGCTTTAATTTTAGGATTTGCCCACTTTGCCAGGAATGTTGGTGCATACCTGTAATCCTAGCTACTCAAGAGACCAAGATAGTAGGATCACAAATTCAAGGCTAGCCTGTGCAATTTAACAAGACCCTATCTCAAAGTAAAACATAAAAATAGAACTGGAGTTGTGGCTCAGTGGTAGAGCGCACACGTAGCACACATGAGGCCCTAGATTCGATCCTCGGCACCACATAAAAATAAAATAAAGGTACTGTGTTCACTTACAACTAAAAAATATGTATTTAAGAAGTAAAAAAAGAAGGGAGGGTTTAACTCTGCTGCCCAGGTTGATCTTGAATTCCTGAGTACAAGTGATCCTTCTGCCTCAGTCTCCGAGGTAGCTGAAACTACAGTTGTACACCATTGTACCCAGCCTGAACATTTTCCTTATACATATGAGAGAAATGCTCAAGCCAGACCTTAGGATTGTACAGATCCACTTGCTAGATATTGCCAAGCTCTCAAAGTGGCTATACAAATAACATTGTCCTCACAGTGACTGAGAGTTTTTGCTTTACATTTTCAAAAGTATTTAATATTGTCAGATGTTTTAATTTTTAATAATCTGATGGGTATGAAATGAGATACTTAATTACTAGTGGGTATGAGCATTTTTTTCAAATGTTCTTGGGACACTGGGTTTTTTTTTTCTTTGTCTACAGCCTTTGCTCATTTTTATTTTCCTTACCGACTATAGAAATTCTTTTCATAGTCTGAGCCAATTATACATCATTTACATATGAGGTAATCTGGTTGTGACTTGTCTTTTCATGTTGTCTTTTTTGTACAGAAGTTTTCAATTTTAATGTAGTCAAATGTATTAACATTTTATATTATAACTTTTAATGTCCTGTTTAAGAAGTTATTTCCAGGCTGGGGAGATAGCTCAGTTGGTAGAGTGCTTGCCTCGCAAACACAAGGCCCTGAGTTCAATCCCCAGTACCAAAAAAAAAAAAAAAAAAAAAGAAGTTATTTCCTATCCCAAGGTCATATATTCTCCTATATGTTCTTTTGAAAGTTTCAAAGAACTAGGCATGGTGGTGCACACCTGTAATCCCAGCAATTTGGGAGTCTGAGCAGGAGGATCACAAGTTTGAAGCCAGCCGGGGCAACTTATTGAGCCTGACTCAAAATAAAATAAAGAGGGGTGGGATGCAGCTTAGTGTCAGAGCCCCTGCCTAGCATATATGAAGCCCTGGTTGGATGCCAATACCATAAAACAAAAAATGAACAAGCAAACAACAACAGCAACAACAAAACCCAATTATATACTGGGTGTAGGTGGGTATAAAGAGTTGGAGAGAGTCCTGAAGGAGAGCAGGGGTTACCAGGACCCACACAAGTCCCTTCTGGGCTCAGGTACTCTGTCTGATGGTGTTGCTGACCCTGGTCAATCCCAGGCATCAGAAGAGAATTTTAGAAAACTGAAGGAGGCATTTCTGGTCAACAAGTCCCCTGTGGGTCCTTGTTCCAGTCCTGGGTTTCCTGTCTGTATGCATTTCTTGCCCCAGTCATTCTCTGCAACTGGAGGAAAGCAAATCTAAAGCATGAAGCTCCCTGAAGCACACGTCCCTAGGCAGGGCACTGATTTGTCAGGTCTAGGAGCAGTACTGAGGAATACCACAGTCTTTCTTCTTCTTCTTCTTTTTTTTTTTTTTTTTTTTTTTCAGTGCTGGGGATTGAACCCAGGGCCTCGTGCTTGCAAGGCAAGCGCTCTACCAACTGAGCTATATCCCTAGCCCTATCATAGTCTTTTTCAGTCATTTTCCCTAGAGTTAAGAGCTCCAGAAGTCTGTTTTCCAAGTTTTCACAGGAAAAAGTTTTTCCAAAAATGCTAGTGTGTCACCCAGTATCTAACCTGTAAGGATGCTTAACTATTAAGCCATATCCCCAGCACTCTTTCTTTTTTAGTTTGAGACAGGTTCTTGCTAAATTGCTTAGGGCCTCACTAAATTGCTGAGATTGGGCTCCAACTTGCAATCTTCTTGCCTTAGCTTCCCAAACAGCTGGGATTACAGGTGTGCACCATCACACCCGGTTACATTATCCATTTCTTTGCTACAGGCTATCCAAACTCCACATTTTAGTTTATTGTTATGGTAGCAACCCCATCCCCATCCTTGTGGTACTGGGGATTGAACCCAGGGGTGCTCTACCACTGAGTTATATTTCCAGCACTCTTTTGTTTCTTGGTTTGTTTGTTTAATTTTTTGAGACAGGGTCTTTCTAAATTTCCCAGGCTGGTCTTAAATTTGCAGTCCTCCTGTCTTAGCATCCCACGTTGCTGGGATTATTCGTGTGCACCACCGAGGCTGACTAGTTGTTAGTCTTTATATCTATGTCTCTTTGTTCTTTTTGGTTAACTGTAATTCTTTCTTTGGTTGATTTGTCAGAAAGGGCTCTCGGGAACAGTAGTGTCTAAGTTTACAATGTTCCTGACAGTTTCTCTATAGCCTTTATACTTGAAGATCAGTTTGAATGGATACAAAATTCCTGCTTCATGTTTTTTTGTTCTTTGAAGTCTTGAATATGTTACTCAATTGCTTTCTGGCATAAAGTGGTAACTAACAGAAAGCTCTTTTGTGTGTGTGTGTGTGTGTGTGTGTGTGTGTGTGTGTGTGTGTGTGCGTGTCAGTATGATTTATTTATCTTATAAATGACTTAGTGGTTTTTTTCGTTGTTGTTGGTTTGTTTTGGCTTGGATGCAAATAATTGTTTCTTTTTCTTTCAAGTCCAATAATTTCAGTACATCATCTGTATTGACCATTCTTAATTTTCCCAGGTATGCCACATATTCTTTCAATATATTAATTATTTCAGATTCTATGGTTGTATTCACATGATGAACGTTGCCTCCTATTTTCTGTGATTTGCCTCTTCTTGTCCTTTCCTTCACTTTCTTCAGACCTTCCTCCTACTTGTCTCTATCCCTGAGATTTTAGTAGGGGAGTTTTTTCACCTTCCAGAGTTTTGGCTTGGAGGGAATTTGTAGCTCTAAAAGTTTCTAGGGCCCGATCTACCTCTCTCTGTGAGATCTTAGTGCACTTTTTTTTTTTTTCCTTTTCAATATTTTTAGTTGTAGATGGACAACTCTTTATTTTGTTGTGTGGTGCTGAGGATCGAACCCAGTGCCTCATACATGCTAGGCAAGTGCTCTACCACTGAGCCACAGCCCCAGGCTTCTTATTGCACCTTTGGGGTGGTTGTTACACTCACTGATGAGCAAGACTCTGTAGGATCCCTTCCACACTTCCCATGAGAGCTGGCAATTGGGGGTGTCTCCTGCTTTAGGTTTGTCAAAAGGCAAAGTTCTTCCCTTCACTACCCTGTGTGTAGATTGTGATCCTAGAATCAAGTCAGAGAGTTAGCAGGGTCTATCCTGGCCTGCTTGATTTGTGGATTCAGAGGAGTACCTTGCTCATCCAGGGTTATAGAAATTTCCATGGGTCTTGGGATAGCTATCAGTGGCAACTCACTTTATTGCCATTATGGTCTTCCCTCACTTTACTAATTATGACATGTGTTACTTTTATTATACATTTTTAAAAACTTTTTGTACCAGGGATTGAACCCAGGGGCACTTAACCACTGACCCACACCCCCAACCCTTTTTTTATATTTTATTTTGAGACAGGATCTTGCTGTTACTTAGGGCCTCGCTAAATTGCTGAGGCTGGCTTCATACTTGCAATCCGCCTGCCTCAGCCCTCCCAGCTGCTGGGATTACAGGCATGTGCCACTGAAACCTGCTCATACAATTTTATTTTGGTGATGCTGGGGATTGAACCCAAGGCCTAGTACATGCTAACTACACACTTTAACTGAGCAACATCCTAACCTTATCATTCAATTCTAAATCATTTATAACATAAACAAAATTTCCTTCTTAACCCAAATAAGTTACAGCTCGGGCTGCTGTCAGTAACTTTTATTGGTCAGTATCTATTTTCTACTGAAGAAATGCTACCCCAAGCTGGTACTGAATTTCTTGGATCTTTCAATAATTTTGGCCTGGAGGAAAACAGGCCGTGGGGGAAGGTGAGGCATTCATGGAGCTTTTTGGGTTTTTAAAAATATTTTTTAGTTGTCAACGGACATTTACTTATTTTTTATTTTATTTTATTTTTTGTGGTGCTGAGGATTAAACTCAGGGCCTTGTGCACGCTAGGCAAGCACTCTACCAACTGAGCTATATCCCCAGTCTTCATTTATTTATTTTTATGTGGTGCTGAGAGTCGAACCCAGGGCCTCACACATGCTAGTCAAATGCTCTACCACTGAGCTACAACCCCAGCCCCATTCATGGAGTTTTTGGATTTAAAGATATAGTCCCTATTTCTTTCCTTTTTACTGATCCTTATCTCTTCTATCCTACCTCAAAGCCTTGAGCACTGAGTCTGATTGTAGACCTTACTCACTCTGAAGTACATTTTGTCCCCCAACAGCCTGGCTGCCTCTTCTCCCTATTAGTTTTTTGTTTGTTTGTTTGGTACAAGGTATTGAACTCAGGGGCACTTGACCATTGAACCATATCCCCAGCCCTATTTTGTATTTCATTTAGAGACAGGTTCTCACTGAGTTGCTTAGCACCTCACTTTTGCTGAGGCTGGCTTTGAACTCTTGGTCCTCCTGCCTCAGCCTCTCCAGCCACTAGGATTACAGGCGTGTGCCATCACACCCAGTTCCCTCTCTATTAGAATCCTTGTAGCTTTGAGGCTTTAATCCTGCTCCTGACTTTGTGTTTCCATTTAGATCAAGGCCACAGAGATGATAATCTTATTTTTGAGTTCAGAACTATCATTTTGGTGTTTTCTTTCTATGTTTTATCTATGCTTGCTATGCAATTAGAGCAGGGGGAGTGTCTCAAGAATGAACTCACAGAGCCATCTCAACTCAGACTATCTCAAAGAACATTTTTGAATGTAGAATGCACAAAGAACTGACAAGGCACTGTGAGAACATGAAAATAAACTAGATATGAAGAAGATACTCTGAAAGGGATTGAAATCTGATGAAAGAAAGTGACCCTTTACATATAAATGAGACTGAAAACTGCTTTATTAGATGCAGTTAGTAAACATCTGTGAAAACTTACAAGAAGCAGCAATGACCTCCAGGTGAGGCAGTTAAGGAATGCTTCTCAGAGGCAGAGGTCTTGAAACTAATCCTTTATAGACATTGTAGTGAGAATGTGCTTGTTGGTTTAGGGACAGCGGCCTTGAAATTGGAGCACTGCTGCCTTGATAGAGGGTGGAGAATGTACTCTGAGGGAGGGTGTGGCTGGAGGTTAGTGTACAGGTTGTGGAAATCTCTCAGACCTAATTCCAATCCTGACTCTGCCTCAAGGTGTGAGCCTGGGCTCTCTGAGTCTCAGTTTCATCCATAGAGAGGGAATAAAGTATCTTCTGCCTTATAGGGTTGTTATGAGGGTAATTTGCTAGACTCTCAATACATACTATCTACTCATAGATTATGCAGGGTATCGAATATCAAAGTATTAACTTTTTTTTCTTTCTTTGGTACTAGGGATTGAACCCAGTGCTTGACCACTGAGCTACATCCCCAGCCCTTTTCATTTTTTTTTATTTAAAGACAGGGCCTGGCTAAATTGCCGAGGATGGCTTTGAACTCCCCATATTCCTGCCTCAGCGTCCAGAAATTACAGGCATTCACCACTGTCTGGCAAGCTATTGACTTTTTAAAAGCTTTTTGAAGAATAATTTACATATGCTAATAAAATAAGCATGTTTGACTGCCACCCACTGGTCCTACTTCTGCCCTCTGGAGCAAGTCCTAGAATATTATCCTGATTATGACAGCCTTTGTAGTCGGTGGAATAACCTACCCTCAAAGAGGTATACCTCCTGGACCAGGGAGGTAGCTCAATGGTAGCACACTTGCCTAGCATGCACGAGGTCCTGGGTGAGATCCCTAGTACTGCAAAAGACAAACAAAATAAACAAAAAGCTGTCTACTCCTAATCTAGAAAACTGAATTTGTTAAATGCCTGGCAAAGGTGAATTAAGATTATAGATGGAATTAAGTTTACCAATGGGGCAACTGGATATTGAAAGCACCCAGAAACCACTCTGGACTTGGGAATTCACGCAAGAGATTTTATTAAGCGGACAAGGCAGTGTGTCTGCCTGCAGGGTGAGAGAGAGAGAGAGAGAGAGAGAGAGAGAGAGAGAGAGAGAGAGAGCGCTCGAGCGCAAGAAAGAGAGGCTAATAACAATTGGACCAATGACTGACTAGGAAGTTTGTGGGCTAACAATCTGGGTTGTAAAATGGTGTTGGGGCGGGGCAGAATACTGGCGGCAGCAAAATGGCAGATCTGATGCCAATAGGTATGGATAGATTATTCTGGATAAGGTGTTGGGCCCAATGTATTCAAAAGAGTCCTTATGAGTGGAAGAGGGAGGCAAAAGAGGGCACACCAGAGAGATGGTATCAGAATTACTCCCTGAAATTGCTGAATGTGGCTTTGGAGATGGAAGGGGCCCTGAGTCAAGGAATGTGAACAGCCTCTTGAAACTGATGTCAGAGTTTGTGAAAGTCCATTGGTTTGGTCTTTTACACAAGACCCAATAAACCAAACCAGAATGAAGTTACTCATACAAAAAATTTCCAATCACCAAACCGAAACTAACTTCTTTATCTGACCTGAGAAGAGAGAGATCACAATAAAATTCCCAGACTGCCTAAACTTTTTTTTTGTTCGTTTGTTTTGGGGTGTCAGGATTGTTTTTTTTTTTTTTGTTTGTTTGTTTGTTTGTTTTTGTGCTAGGGATTGAACTCAGGGACCCTATGTCACTGAGCTACATCCACAGTCTTTTATTTTTTTATTTTGAGACAGGGTCAATAAATTGCTTAGGGCTTGCTACATTTCTGAGGCTGACCTTGAACTTTTGATCCTCTTGCCTCAGCCTCCCAAGTTGTTGGGATTATGGGTGGCACCATCAAGCCAGGCTCAGACTGCCTACTTTTAGTCAGCATAATAATGATATTTCCTCTGCTTTAATCCTTAACAAAAAGAGTAACCTGATGCTAACCAATCGATTATTTTTCCATTGTTGTATTTTCCTATTCCTGCCTTGCTAGGAAAGTAAACTTGAAATGACTAATTATATCTTTGTTGTTTTTGCTTTCTTCAGCTCTTTTCTATCTTCTCTGCTGAGCCCATCAGAATACTTATTCTATTTTATGGAATAAAGTGTTGCCTGATTCTAGAATCAAAGTAGAGTCAATTAGGATCTTTACATTTATTATAATTTTGTCTTTTGACACTGGAAAAAGCAAGGAATCATAGTCTGCCCTACCACCTCCTCAGAAAAGTTCTTGGAACACCTTGGTTTTAGCTCAGTGAGACACATTTTGGATGTCTGACTGTCAGAATTGAAGATGGTTTTTTCCCCCTCTTCTTTTTGAAGTGCTAGATATCAAACCCAGGGCCTCTCACATGCTCTACCACTAAGCAACACCCACAGCCCAAGAGTATTGTTATCAGTCACTAGATTTGTGATGATTTGTTACAGCAGGGAACTAACACATTCTTCAATAAATTCTCGTTGACTAAGTGAATTAATGAATCCTGGATAATAGGCCTACTACCTTTTACTTCTTCTTCTTCCCTCCCCCCCCCCCCGCCCCCTTTCATGGTGGGCAAACACTCTACTACCCAGCTATATCCCCAGCCCTTTACTTTAACTTTTGTTTGTTTAACTTTTACCCCCTTGTCTTGCTTGGGTACACAGCGTTCTGTATGTTAATTTATGTCTCATTCAAGTCTTTATGAAATAGATTCCTTTGGTTTCGGGCTGCTTCTTTTCCTTTTCCTTCTCCTTTTTTTTTTTTTTTTTTGGTATTGGAGATTGAACCCAGGAGTGCTTAACCACCGAATCACATCCTCAGTCCTTTTAATTTTTATTTTTTATTTTGAGACAGGGTCTCACTAAATTGCTGAGGCTGGCCTTGAACTTGGATTCCTCCTGCTCAGGCTCCCAAATTGCTGGGGATTACAGACATGAGCCACTGTGCCTGGATTTTTTTTTTTTAAACTGAGGATTGAACCAAGGGACACTTTACCACTGAATTACATCCCCAGCCTTTTTTATTTTTTGAGACAAATTCTGTCTAAGTTGCTTAGGGCCTCATTAAATTGCTGAGGATGGCCTTGGCCTTTTGTTTTTTTGAGGAAGGGTCTTGCCTGTTGCCTAAGGTGACCTTGAACTCTGGCATTCAAGTGATCCTACCTTCTCAACTTCCTGAGTGTTAGGATTATAGGCACATGCAATTGTGCCTGGTACGTTTCAGTCTTCTGATCCTGCAGAAACCAGAAGCCTCCTCTGCTCTTTGTTGGAGTTACCAGGGGCAGGACTTCCTTTACTGGTCCCTATCTGTGTTCTCTTGAGCTTGAAACACTGTCTTCTCCATCTAATAGATACTAATCCTGTTAAAAAAGAAAGAAAAAAGAATGAAATGATTTTATGTTCCTTCTTTTTGCAGTATTGGGGATTAAGTCCAGGACCTCACATATGCTAGGCAAGTGCTCTACCACTAAATTATAGTCCCAGTCCTTTAAAAAATTTTTCTTTTAGCTGTAGATGGACACAATACACTTATTTACTTATTTATTTTTATGTGATGCCAAGGATCGAACCCAGGGCCTCATATGTACTAGGCAAGCACTCTACCACCTAGTTACAATCCCACAATCCCAGCCATTTTTGGAACTTTTTTTTTTTTTTTTTTTCCGGTGCTGGGGATTGAACCCAGGAGCCTTGTGCTTGTGAGGCAAGCACTCTACCAACTGAGCTATCTCCCCAGCCCTTTGGAACATTTTTGAGACCAGGGTCTCATTAAATTGCCAGACTGGCCTTGAACTTGCAATCCTCATACCTCAGCTTCCTGAGTTACTGGGATTCCAGGTGTGCACCACCTTGCCTGGTTTTAGGTTCCCTCTTAGTTCTGTGACTCCGAGATTGTTCTGCCTCCACCATGTCCTTCAGTCAAACTCTCAAAGTAAGTTCTTTGATAAGAAATCAGATTTCCCAGAGAAAAATTGAAAGCATTCCTTCTAAAAACTGGAACAAGACAGGGATGCCTTCTTTCACCACTTCTAGTTAACATAATCCTTGAAACTCTAGCCAGAGCAATTAGACAGAATGGAGGACCTTTAGGTTGGGCAGAGGGGAGTGAGGGGAGGGGAGGGGGTACAGGGATGGGAAAGATAGTAGACTGAGACAGACATTATTACCCTATATACATGTAAGATTACACAAATGGAGTGACTGCATTGTGTATGAACAGATAAATGAAAAGTCGGGCTCCATTTGTGTATAATGAATCAAAATGCATTCTGCTGTCATGTATAACTAATTAGAACAAATTTTTTAAAAAGTAAAAAAAAAAAAAAAGGAAATCAGAGTTCCCTACTGAATTATTCTAACCTAGCATCCATCTTATTGTCTCTAAAGGTGTCATTTTGCCCATGTCTTGACCATATGGCTTGCTTTAGGGATCCCATATGCTTCTACTCTTGTAAGTTGGGTAAGAAAACTATTCTCCCTCTTTGTCTTCCTTTTAGCAGCTTGGCAGTTCCTTTGCTCCAACCCAGAGGCTGGTAACTCACATAACTCTGGTCTAGCGAGGGCCCCTGATTCTGCTGCAGCCCCTTTCCTTAGCTGCAAATGGCTATTCAGGTTAGACTGAGGGAGGGAAAATGAACTGCATAAAGTCACACATTACCTTTTATAATATTTAAAAACAAATGTTAAACCAGAAGATAATCAGCTTCCAACACCAGAAGGGGCATATTTTTCCAGAAAGAGGAGATATATGCATGTTCTAGATTCAGGACATTTTGGTACCATACAGGAGTAGAAATGGGCAGATGGTGTGCTCAGCTCAATGCTGACCCTTCCCAAGTTCCTGTGGAGTAGGGGATTTTCCCTTGAACCTCATTTCTTCTTTTGGGCAAGAAACTTCTGGGTTGTCCTCTTTCTACCTCCAAGGAATGGCCTCTATCTCTCCTACTCCTCACCAGCCCTACCCTGTGACGATGCCCAATGTCTTAATGACCCTTGTGTGAGGCTACTCTTTGCCTTCGTATGTTAAGGTCATATACTAGCTATTAAGAGAATTATAGGACTGGGGTTGTGGCTCAGTGGTGGAGTGCTTGCCTAGCACATGCGAGGCACTGGGTTTGATCTTTAGCACCACATTAAATAAATAAATAAATAAACAAATCAATCAATCAATCAAAGGTATTGTGTCATCTACAACTGAAAGAGAGAGAGAGAGAGAGAGAGAGAGGGAGAGAGGATCCTACATTCAAACATATCCCGGAATCCATAAACAGCGATTCAACGTTTCTAGGGACTTGAAATCAATTTTGTCTTTGTATCCTTGAGATTTTTCTAGGACCATCTGGACTCCCTGGAGTTGCTGCCAATAGGACAGCAGGGAAAGTCCAGACCAGTCCAGGTTGACAGGCCCTAGGATATCAATGTGGTTTCCTGTGATGTCTTCTACTCACCAGGTCAGCCAACCACGGTCTGTTCCATTGTGTTTCACAGAGTCCTTAAATGGAGCTGTTTGGTTCTACCAGGAGCATGGTAGAAAAACAGTGAGGAGGAGTGGGGAAAGAAAGACTCAGGCAAAAAAGGGAAAGGAAGTGAGTGATGCAGAGGGAGGAAAAAAAGGCAAACAGCAGCAGCACTAACAACAGCAGCAGCAGGAGAAGCAGAAAAATTGGGAGTGTGAGGGTGGGAGGGAAGGCAGAAAGGTAGGGTTCTGCTTCTGCTAATATTAACCTGAGTTCCTGGTTAAAATTTTATAGTGATCCATCAAATATGCATAAGAAAGTAAGGTAGGAAGCTTGCAGTTTCAATTAATGATAAGGCCTAGTGTTTCCTTGGTCTCCATTCCTGGGAAGAGCTGAAGGCCACCTTCCCAGATTTCCTTTGCCTCGGCAACATGGTCCATGGTTAGGGTTGGGAGATTAATAGAACTAGATGACTTTGCTCCCCTTCTCTTCCAATACCAGCAAAGGATCCCACACATCAAAGTGGTTAAGATGCCATTAACTTCTCTGAGGGGGTTCATTTGAGCACTTTCTTCATTGGGATTTTCCTCCTTTCGTACTCCTTTTGGCCTGGTTGATTCTGGATATGCAAGCCAACTTTTCTGAATCTTCTTCTGCATCTGGGAATAAGAACACTTCTTTGGATTATTCACTAGAACACAGCAAAGATCAAATCAGTTCTCATTTATAAAAGAACTTCATATACTGCAAAATACAATGTTTAGGTATTCATTGTGATGACTATAACCTAGACTGTGTTCCACAACGTACAAGCTTTCCATTTCTCAGTATGATTGCCAGAGAGGGTGCTGTTATTATGTTTTCAGAACTTCCCTACCTCCTAAGTCAGCAGGAAACATTAATGAGAGTTTAGAAGACAACTGTTGCATCACTAGGGTTGATATAAGGTCTCTCCTCTGACTGGGTCTCATTTCTGCTTTATGGACAGTGATCCACCTGATGTATTCACAGCTCACAATCTTGTTCTCCCTTTCATTCAGGTAAGCAGGTCAACTGGCATCAAACTCTCTAAAGGCAATGGATTCAGGTTCTGTATAGTTATTGAGAATGTGTCCACTTGTGGCCAGAATATATATTTAGACCCCATGCGCCTTCTCTCTCTCTCTCTCTCTCTCTCTCTCTCTTTGTGTGTGTGTGTGTGTGTGTGTGTGTGTAGAATGAATTTGTGGAAATAAATAGTGGAGCAGCAAGGAGAGCCTTCTGTGTAACTATGGTAAGATCATTTTAAGCCAACAGGAGAGGGGAACAGTAAAGACAACTGAAAAAAAGAAGAGTTGATTTCTGGTAGAAAGTTAAGAATCCAAATCTATGTAGCTAAACAGTATCTAAGAGGAAATGAAATATGATGTAAAAACTCAAGAAGTGTGGGGAAGTGGGGGGCTGGTTTAATCTGGTCCAGGAGATTAAGACAGACTTCTAGAAACCAACGTTCTTTTCTGCTAGGAGAAAATAGAGGCTTCGGGATTATATAGAACCTTCTTGAAAAGACATGCAGAAGATTGGCATGGTGGCACATACCTGTAATCCCAGTGGCTCAGGAGTTGAGGCAGGAGGATTGCAAGTTTGAGGCCAGTTACAACAACTCAGTGAAGTCCTCAGCAACTTAGCTGAGACCCTGTCTTAAAATTATATAAATAAGGGGTGAGGGGGAAGGGAAAAATAACAGAATGAATCAAACAACATTACCCTATGTAAATTTATGATTACACAAATGGTATGCCTTTACTCCATGTACAGAGAAACAACATGTATCCCATTTGTTTACAATAAAAAAAAAGAAAAATTGAAAAAAATCATATAAATAATAAAAGGAAGGGATGCATTGCAGTGGTAAAGTGTCCCTGGGTTCAATCCTGGGGGAAAAA
Source organism: Sciurus vulgaris (assembly GCF_902686455.1). Lineage (NCBI taxonomy): Eukaryota > Metazoa > Chordata > Mammalia > Rodentia > Sciuridae > Sciurus > Sciurus vulgaris. Next base: position 90,991,971 of record NC_136462.1, read on the forward strand.
AAAGACATATAGATAATAGAAGGTCAGATGACATGACCTTCAATATGGAATTTACTTGCCTCTATGAGTATAGGACATTTACCTGTGACTAGAAACAGTGACCACCTGTTTCTCTGTGAAGTGGGAGGTCTGCTGAAACATTTCATAATTATTTACATCACCAAGAAGACTGTCTGTTGGTATTGAGGAACCCTAAGGCCTGGGGCTGGGTTGCAGTGTGAAGTAGTTAATGTAAAGGCTTTGACAGTTTAAACTCAGTATGCTTTAGTGTCAGGCATTCTCTTTTTTTAAATATGTATATTTTTTAGTTGTAGATGGACACAATACCTTTATTTTATTTATTTAATTTTTATGTGGTGCTGAGGATGGAATCCAGTGCCTCACACATGCTAGGCCAAGTGTTTTATTGCTGAGCTACAACCCCAGCCCAATGTATCAGGCACTCTTGAACTTTCCTGAGCCTTCACACAGTGCAGTGAGAAAAAAATGTAGGCTTCTCTTCCCAGAAAAGGATGAGAAGTTGCCAGTCATCACTTCTCTTAAGTCTATCTGCAGAGAAGGAAGAAGCAAGTCGAAGCCTATCCATCCATTCTGAACTGACCCGTGGAGGGCTTTCAATGAGCTCCTGCACATCTGTGTGAGGAATGGGTCTTCCCTCTACATCCACCAGGAGGAGTCAGAGGGCATGCCCACTTGGGAAATGCCCAGAGCTGCCCTGCTCCACTAGGGTCCCCCACTTACTTCCTCTGGCAGCAAACCACACGGGTGAGTGAGGATGTAGTTTGTCTTCCAAAGTGAGGAAGAGCGGAGTGAGGGAAAGGAGACAGTATATCAAAATGCACTTCCAAAATGAAAATGATTTCTGTGGCACATGGTGCTACTGAGGAGAGGTGATGACAGCCTCCTCCCATTTCAGGAACAGTTCCCAGAGTTGTCTGTAGGCGGATTCACATGACACATTCTTAAACTGATTCCATTCTGTGCTGTTTGCTCCTTGTTCACATCTCAGGAACAATGGATCACTGCATCTTGGTATCTAACTTTGTTTCCCAATTGGTTGTTTAGTTGAATATTCAGGCTGCCCCTCAAGTAGCGTTTGTGCAGGATTTATATTTTTGAGTCATGAAGCCTCATCAGTCTAGCTCTCTCTACATATACATAAACTGGAATACCTCAAGAGAATTATTAAGAAGTTGTATGTTCTTTACCATATTTTGATATGGAAAACACTAATATATATTGCTGGAGGAAGTAATGCCATTGATGCAAATATGCCTGCAAACTATACTGAATCCAGTTTTCCTTCCTGTGAAATAAAATCTGTTATGGCATTTTTTGATTGATGTCTCTATATGAGGAGCTTTTTGGCTGTTTAGTGTTGCTGCTTTCTGTTCTCACTCCTCTAAGAATCTTTGCCAATATACCACTGACATTTGAGGAAGAGAATAGAGCAGTTTGGCTTCTTACTTGTAAATTCTTCTGTTTCCTTGGTGATGTAAATAATTTTGGAATATATCAAAAGTTTTTAGGAAATTCAAATTTGGTTTTGAAAAAAAAAAAAAAAGGTTTTGTTACCTGTGGGAAGGACTACACAAACAATCTCAGGGAGCAAGACATATTCTTTTTTTCAGGGGGGTGGGGCAGGGATTGAACTCAGAGGCACTTGACCACTAAGCCACATCCCCAGCCCTATTTTGTATTTTATTTAAAGACAGGGTCTCACTGAATTGCTTAGCTGCAAACACATACCCAAAGCCACAACCCCAATGTTCCACCTCCCCCAGTCACACACTACCTGCCTTCAGGTAGTGAAGCATCTTGCTTTTGCTGAGGCTGGCTTTGAACTCTTGATCCTCCTGCCTCAGTCTCCTGACCTGCTAGGATTACAGGCCTGCGCCACCAGACAGTCTCTTCTGTCTTTTAAAACTCACTTTAAATGTGAAAATCAGCCAGGCAGCCAGGCACATTAGTGAATTCCTGTAATCTCAGCAACTGAGGAAGCTGAGGCAGGAGGATCACAAATTCAAGGTCAGCCTCACCAATTTAGCGAGACCCTTAGCAACTTAGTGAGACCCTGTCTCAAAATAAAAAAATAGTACTGGGAAAGAAGCTCAGTAGGAAAGTGCCCCTAGGTTCAATCCCCAGTAACAAACAAACTAGAGGAGGAGGAGGAGGAGGAGGAGGAAGAGGAGGAAGAAGGAGGAGGAGGAGGAAAAGGAATCTTCCCTGGCCTATGGAAACTCAATTCCAAGGCCATTATAAATCATGGAATTTTACCCAGGGGTGGTGGCACACACCTGAAACCCCAGCAACTTGGGAGGCTGGGACAGGAGGATCACAATTTTGAGACCATCCTTAGCAACTTAGCTGCTAATAAGGTTGGCACAGGTGTGTGGGTTGTATCAGGCCCTGTCTCTGACAACCAAAATAATTCTCTGCCACCTTCAGCTTTATACAAGGAGAATCCAGTCCAAAGGGCAGAACAGAGCCCAAGAATTTAAAAGGAAGGTGAATCACTTAGGGTAGCCTGAGAAGGGCTGAACGAGGAGATGCACAAATCTGGGTCTTGGATGAAGAGGATCTTCGGGTGAAGAGGTTCTATTAGCAGAAGAAAATATGGGACCGCTCAGAAGTATACCTTTTACTTTGGCTACTCTAAACTTTCTTATATTTTTTAACCACCTAGTTTCCCTTTATCTTCCCTTCCTAGCAGATCTTTTACTCTTAGCAGATTACCTTGTCTCCTTCCTGTGTTATAGGTAGAAGCATGCATTCTACCCATCAAGTAGTTGTGTGACCTTGTTAAAGTTATTTCCTGGGGCTGGGGTTGTGGCTTAGTGGTTAGAGTGCTTGCCTAGTATGCGTGAGGCATTGGGTTTGATTCTCAGCACCACATATAAATAAATGAATAAAATAAAGGTCTATCAACATCTAAAATAATATTTTAAAAAAGTTATTTTCCTTCTTAGTGACAGTTTAACTGTAAAATGATGGTAACAATGATACCTACCTAATGAAGTGATTGTGAGGATAAAATGAGTTAATATACCAGAAATAGGTTAGGTTATCACTGTGGCAAATGCTTAGTAGATGTTAACTCTCTCTTATTATTATCACTGAGAAGACAGCAAATGATGTAAACTCCATTGTCCAAACTCCTCACCTAAAAAATATCTCCCTCATGAGCCATTACTTTTCTCTCCCTGCCTCAGAGAAAATGACTGTCCATGCTGTCTACCTGTGTCTTGATTCTGTCTTCCATTCCTCAGGGGGACTTATCACATGAATTATTTTCTCTCATCTTTTTAATTGATTCTTTTGTCCTGGCTTTCTTTTCTCATTCTCAAACACTCTCAGGTCCTTCCTGTTTGGAAAAGGCCTCTCTTTAAGCTACTGTCCCATTTTTCCTTCTCCTTTCACTGCCAAATTCTGTGTGCTTCCATGTCTTCGTGACTCATTCTCTCATTATTCTCTGCCATCTGCTCTTCCCCACAATCTCCACTCTCACATGGCTGTGTTTATGGTCATTCATCTTCAAATCCAAAGAACTTTTCTTGATTTCTATTTTTTTTTTAACCTTTTTGCCACTAGACAATATTGCTGACCATCCTCTGAAGACTTTGCTTTTCTGACCTGTGTGCCAACCTGATGCACTGATGTTTCTTTTTGTCTGATGCTTTTACATGCTCCAATACTTTCTTTTGTTTCTTTTTTGTGGTGCTGGGGATGAACCTGGGGACTTGCACATGCTAGGCAATGCTCTACCACTGAGCTACACCCCCAGCTCCAGACTCCATTGCTTTCTTTCCACTCCTCAGCTGTTGGCATAGGGGAAGGTTCAAAGGGCAAACTTTGGTTCTACTCGCATATACTTTTTATTTTTTTATTGCAGTGCTGTAGGTCTGATACTCTTACTCTTTGATCTTTTTTCCCCTCATGACATTGTTATTTATTTTTTGGGTATTGGGGATTGAATTAAGGAGCATTTGACCACTGAGCCACATCTCCAGCTCTATTTTGTATTTTTTATTTAGAGACAGGGTCTCACTGAGTTGCTTAGCGCCTCACTTTTGCCGAGGCTGGCTTTGAACTCTTGATCCTCCTGCCTTAGCCTCCCCAGCCACTGGGATTACAGGCATGCACCACTGTGCCCAGTTTATTGTTGGGGCTTTAACTTGAAATCTTCCTGCTTCAGCCTCCACAGTCACTGGGATTATAGGCGTGTACTATACACCAGGTTTATTGTTTCTCTAAGTATGGTTCCTAATATTAATCCTTCATTATTATTCTTTGTTCTTACCTCCTCAGTCCCATCCCACATCATAACTGTTCTCACTGTATTCTGGCCACACTGGCCTTCTTTCAGTTTCTTGAAGGTGATGTGATTTTTCTGACACAGTCTTTTTTCTAGTAGTTGCTTTATTATAATTTTTAATTAAAAAAATTGATAATTCACTAAATCTTTACCACTGTCTCATTCCAGAATATTCCAGAATTTTTTAAAAATTCTTGATGAATATTTTTATTTATCTATATACAGTGCTGAGAATCAAACCCAGTTCCTCACACATGCTAGGCAAGTGGTCTACCACTGAGCCACAACCCCAGTATTCCAGAATATTTTTGTCACCTAAAAATTAAACTCCATGCCCATTAGTAGGTACTCCCCTTCCTCTCTGTCCTCACCAACTCCTGGCAAGCACTAATCTTTCTTTCCCTATATTTTATAGGGAATGAACTTGCATATGCAGTTCATTCTGCCAAAGTTTTTCCTTCCTAGTCAACTTTTACTCTTACCTTCATTTCTCAGCACCAACTTCCTGGAACAGGTCAATTTCCCCAATAATATGCTTTCATAGGAATACATACTTCTTTGCAGCATTTATTGTGAATTGCAGTTTAATTTATTTAGGGCTGGGAATTGAACTAAGTCCTTGTACATGTTAGACAAGCACCCTACCACTAAGCTAAACCCTAGCCCTTTTTGTTTATTTATTTTTTTCTTTTGAGCAAGGGTCTTGCTAAGTTGCCTAGGCTGGCCTCAATCTTTTGATCTTCCTGCTTTAGCCACCTGAGTAGTGGGATTACAGGCATGCAGCATCATGCCCAATTCCAAAGGGCTGTAAGAGAGGGAGAGAAACAGAGGGCAGAGAATGGCAGTCAATGGAGACTCTAGAGATACCCATACTTACTGAGGGCTGGAGAATATTTACCAGCAAAGTAATCAGAAAAAGCAAAAGGAGAGCCTGACTAACATACTGTAATTCATTCACCATTTACTAAGTATCTATTACCTGCCTAGTACTTGCATTATACTGATACAAAGATGAATCAGAAGTTGTTTCTTTCCGGAAGAAGTCAGGGTCTAGTGAAAGAAATATGTAAACAAAAACTTACAATATAATGTGTGATAAGTATTATAATAAAAGTATTCACAAAGTGTTCTGCAAGCTAGAGGAGGTGGTGACTAAGATTCTTTGAACACAGGGGTGGGTAAAGGTGGGCGTCACAGGATGACTAGGACTTTAGCAGCCTCAGATCAGAAGGGTGACATGCCAGGAAGACAGAACAGACTGGGCCCATGTGGAACTGCAAATCATTTTTCTGTTTTAATGTAAAGCAAGAAATATCTTTGGAATTCAGTCGGTGGTACTTCGTAGAAGAGTCTCTCACCAAGCTGTGGGTTTTTTTTTTTTTTTTTTTTTTTTTTTCTCCTTGTCCTCCTCCTCCTCCTCCTCCACAGTACTAGGGATTGAACCTGGGGGGCTCTTTACTGAGCCACAACCCAGTTCTTTTTATTTTCTTGAGACTGGCATGTCTTCAACTTGAAATTCTCCTGCCTCAGCCTCTCCAGTTGCTGGGTTTATAGGTGTGAGCCACTACATCTGGCTTAGTCTTTATTCTTTAGTTAATGTAGAGTTGTTAAAGTTTTTTATTTTAGTTGTCAGTGGACATTTATTTATTCATTTATTGATTTATATGTGGTGTTGAGAATCAAACCCAGTACCTCACACATCACACATACTAGGAAAGCACTATACCACTGAGCTACGACCCCGGCCCCCAATTTTTTTTTTTTTTGCAGTACTGGGGATTGAACTGAGGGCCTTGTGCTTGCAAGGTAAGCACTCTACCAGCTGAACTATCTCCCCAGCCCCCAATTTTTTTTTTTTTTTAACATCAACTTCATTAAGGTATAATTTACATATGCTATAATACACAGATTTTAAATTTACGGTTCATAAATTTGAAATGGCATACATTCTTTTTTTTTTAAATATTTTTTAGTTGTAGATGGACACATACCTTTATTTTATTTACTTATTTCTATGTAGTGCTGAGAATCGAACCCAGTGTCTCACACGTGCAAGGCAAGCACTCTACCACTGAGCTACCACCCCAGCCCGGCATACATTCTTATTAGTACTACTGGACTAAAAATAGAGAACATTTTCATCACTTCTGGAAGTCCACCTGTGCCTTTTTGCAATTAATCCCATCTCTATGATTTGGCAATCCATTGCTTTGTAAAACCACCAGAAACCTAGTGGCCTAAAACAATAAAAATCACTTATTTGCTCGTGATGTTGTAAATTGGTCATGGTTTAGAGGAAATCAATTTGTCTCTGCTTTCTGTGTCATCAGCTGGGATAGCTTGAATGGGACTGTATGGTCTACTTCCAAAATAGATCACTCACATGGCTGGTAAATTGGGTTTGGTTGATGGCTGGGAGTTCAGCTAAGACTGTCTTCTATGCTATTGTTTGGGCTTCCTCACAACTTGGTGGATGGATATCAAGAGGAAAGAAGTGGAAGCTGCTGATTTTAAAAGACTAGACCCCAAACTGGTATAGCTTCAATTCTGCTGTATTCTTTTATTCAAAACAATCACAAATCTAGCAGAAATTCAAGAGTGTGTAGAGTATGTGAGCTCAGTGTTCCAAGTCACAACCCTAGCCCCTGTGTTTAGATGTTTAAAAGCCTATGGTTTACGTCTTGGGGCCACTCTTTGTCTCTTAAACTACTTGTTATCAGTAAAGCTAACTACCATGTTATGAGGTAGCCTCGTGGAGAGGCATATGTACCAAAGGACAATGGCCTACCAATAACCACATGAAAGAGCTTAGAAGCAGAATCTCCTCTTGAGTCAAGCCTTCAGATGAAATACAGCCCTGACCATCAGTTTGACTCTAATCTCAAGAGAGACTTCAGCTAAACTGGCCTCAGATTTCTCAACAACAGGAATTATAAGGGAATAAAAGGATAGAGCTATAGCTCAGTGGTAGACTAACCCTAGGTTTGATTCCCAGTACCACCCCCTCCCCCCAAAAAGTGTTTGATCAGCTTGATAATCTTATTAAAAAAAAAAGTCATCCTCTACTTCATACCATACACAGATATTAGTTTAAGGTGAATATTATTATGACTAAAAATAAAAGTTGAAATTATAATACTTCTGCAAAAGATGCAGAAATATCTTTTAACTTTTTTTAAAGGCTATGAACTTTTTTTAAACTTTATTTATTTTTATGTGGTGCTGAGACTCGAACCCAGTGCCTCACACATGCTAGGCATGCTCTACCACTGAGTCACAACCCTACAGTCATATAACATTTTTATTTTTGTTTTTGGTGTTACTGGGGACCAAATCCCAAAACATTCTATCATGGAGTTACATGCATAGCTCTTTTTATCTTATTTTGAGACAGGGTCTGTCTAAGTTGCTCAGGATGGCCTCAAACTTGCAGTCCTCCTGACTCAGCCTCCTGAGTTGCTGGGATTACAGTTGTGTGCCACCATGCCCAGCTAGGGGCCAAGATTTCTTTTTTTTTTTTTTTTTGGTACCGGGGAATAGAATTCAGGGCCTTGTACTTGCAAGGCAAGCACTCTACCAGCTGAGCTATCTCCCCAGCCCAGGGCCAAGATTTCTTAGATAAAGCACAAGAAATACTAATACACACACATAAAAAGTGGTTGATGTTAGCAAGGTGCTATCTCAAAATAAAAAATTAAAAGAATTGGGAATGATTCCGAGGTCCTTGATCCATTTTGAGTTGAGTTTTGTGCAGGGTGAGAGATAGGGGTTTAATTTCATTCTGTTGCATATGGTTTTCCAGTTTTCCCAGCACCATTTGTTGAAGAGGCTATCTTTTCTCCATTGCATATTTTTGGCACCTTTGTCTAGTATGAGAAAATTGTATTTATTTGGGTTTGTGTCTGTGTCCTCTATCCTGTACCATTGATCTACCTGTCTATTTTGGTACCAATACCATGCTGTTTTTGTTACTATTGCTTTGTAGTAGAGTTGAAAATCTGGTATTGCAATACCCCCCTGCTTCGCTCTTTCTGCTGAGGATTGCTTTAGCTATTCTGGGTTTTCTTATTCTTCCAGATGAATTTCATGATTGCTTGCTCTATTTCTATAAGGTACGTCATTGGGATATTAATTGGAATTGCATTGAATCTGTATAGCACTTTTGGTAGTATGGCCATTTTGACAATATTAATTCTGCCTATCCAAAAACATGGGAGATCTTTCCATCTTCTAAGGTCTTCCTCAATTTCTTTCTTCAATGTTTTGTAGTTTTCATTGTAGAGATCTTTTACCTCTTTGGTTAGATTGATTCCCAAGTATTTTATTTTATTTTTTTTGAGGCTATTGCAAATGGGGTAGTTTTCCTAACTTCTCTTTCTGAAGATTCATCACTTATGTATAAAAATGCATTGGATTTATGAGCATTGATCTTGTAACCTGCTACTTTACTAAATTCACTTATGAGTTCTAAAAGTTTCCTGATGGAATTTCTAGGTTCCTCTAAATATATAATCATGTCATCAGCGAATAGGGATAGTTTGAGTTCTTCTTTTCCTATTCGTATCCCTTTAATTTCTTTGGTTTGTCTAATTGCTCTGGCTAGAGTTTCAAGGACGATGTTGAATAGAAGAAGTGAAAGAGGGCATCCCTGCCTTGTTCCAGTTTTTAGGAGGAATGCTTTCAGTTTTTCACCATTTAGAATGATATTGGCCATGGGCTTAGCATAGATGGCCTTTACAATGTTAAGGAATGTTCCCACTATCCCTATTTTTTCTAGTGTTTTGAGCATGAAGGGTGCTGTATTTTATCGAATGCTTTTTCTGCATCTATGGAAATAATCATAATCATGTGATTCTTAACTTTAAGTCTGTTGATATGGTGAATGACATTTATTGATTTCTGGATGTTGAACCAACCTTGCATCCCTGGGATAAAACCCACTTGATCGTGGTGCATTATCTTTTTAATATATTTTTGGATGCGATTTGCTAAAATTTTGTTGAGAATTTTTGCGTTGATGTTCATTAAGGATATTGGTCTGAAATTTTCTTTCCTCGATGTGTCTCTGTCTGGTTTAGGTATCAGGGTGATATTGGCTTCATAGAATGAGTTTGGGAGGGTTCCCTCCTCTTCTATTTCATGGAATACTTTGAGGAGTATTGGAATGAGCTCTTCTTTAAAGGTTTTGTAGAACTTGGCTGAGAACCCATCTGGTCCCAGACTTTTCTTTGTTGGTAGGCTTTTGATGACCTCTTCTATTTCATTGCTTGAAATTGATTTATTTAAGTTGTGTATGTCCTCCTTGTTCAGTTTAGGTAATTCATATGTCTCTAGAAACTTGTTGATGTCTTTGAGGTTTTCTGTTTTGTTGGAATATAGATTTTCAAAATAGCTTCTAATTATGTTTTGTATTTCACTCGAGTCTGTTGTGATATTTCCTTGTTCATTCCAAATTTTAGTAATTTGAGTAGTCTCCCTCTTTCTCTTTGTTAGTGTGGCTAAAGGTTTATCAATTTTGTTTATTTTTTCAAAGAACCAACTATTTATTTTGTTAATTTTTCCGATTGTTTCTTTTGTTTCAATTTCGTTGATTTTTGGCTTAGAATCAGACCAGAGACCCTGCATCTTATAGAAGAAAAAGTAGGTCCAAATCTTCAACTTGTTGGCTTAGGATCAGACTTCCTTAACAGGACTCCCATAGCACAAGAAATAAAAGCAAGAATCAATAACTGGGATAGATTCAAACTAAATAGCTTTCTCTCAGCAAAGGAAACTATCAGCAATGTGAAGAGAGAGCCTACAGAGTGGGAGAAAATCTTTGCCACTCATACTACAGATAGAGCGCTAATTTCCAGAATCTATAAAGAACTCAAAAAACTCTACACCAAGAATACAAATAATCCAATCAACAAATGGGCTAAGGAAATGAACAGACACTTCACAGAAGATGTACAAGCAATCAACAGATATATGAAAAAATGTTCAACATCTCTAGTAATAAGAGAAATGCAAATCAAAACTATACTAAGATTCCATCTCACCCCAATTAGAATGGCGATTATCAAGAACACAAGCAACAATAGGTGTTAGCGAGGATGTGGGGAAAAGGTACACTCATACATTGCTGGTGGGGTTGCAAATTAGTGCAACCACTCTGGAAAGCAGTGTGGAGATTCCTCAGAAAGCTTGGAATGGAACCACCATTTGACCCAGCTATCCTACTCCTTGGCCTATACCCAAAGGACTTAAAACCAGCATACTACAGAGATACAGTCACATCAATGTTCACTGCTGCTCAATTCACCATAGCCAGATTGTGGAACCAACCTAGATGTCCTTCAATTGATAAATGGATAAGAACCTGTGATATATATATATATATATATATATATATATATATATATATATATATATATATATACACAATGGAATATTACTCAGCCATAAAGAATGATAAAATTACGGCATTTGCAAGCAAATGAATGAAATTGGAGAATATCATGCTAAGTGAGATAAGCCAATCTCAAAAAACCAAAGGACGAATGATCTCGCTGACAAGCAGATGAGGACATATAACGGGGGGTGGCAGGGGTTAGCGTTAGGGTTAGGGTTAGGGTTAGGTTTAGGGTTAGGGTAGGGAGGGGGGCAAGAATGGAGGAAGGAAGGATTGTATAGAGGGAAAAGAGGGGTGGGTGGGGTGGTGGGGAAGGGGGAAAAGTAGCAGAATGAATCAAACAACATTGCCCTGTGTAAATTTATGATTACACGAATGGTATGCCTTTACTCCAGGTACAGAGAAACAAAATGTATCCCATTTGTTTACAATAAAAAAGAAAGAAAGAAAGAAAATGGATTCCCTTCTGGAGCCTCTGGAGAGAAATTTAGTCTGGCCAGCACATTAATTTTAGCCCAAGAAGACCCATTTAGGACTTGGAACCTACAAAAATATGAGAGAATAAATTCATAGTGTTGAAAATAAAAAAAAAAAAAACTGACTTAGCAAGGTAAAAACATCAAAATCATTTCAAAATATAGATTTTTGCTTACATTAATTTGTGTACAAAATATACTTGTCTGTGAGTCAAGGTAGGGGTATGGGAAAAGGAATGATAGTAGAGTGAATAGACATTATCGTCTCATGTACATGTATGACTGCATGACTCATGTGATCTTGCAATACGTATAATCAGGAAGGTAGGAGGTTGTGTCGCATTTATGTATGATCTATCAAAATGTATAAATGCATTCCACTGTCATGTATAAGTAATTAGAAAAAAAATAAAAAAAAAGAGAATTGGGGATGTAGCTAAATAGTAAAGTACCTCTTGGTTCAATCCCCAGTATGTCCCCCACCCCACCAGTAAAAAAAAAAAGTTGCTGAGGTTGGCCTGGAACTTGTGATCCTTCTAGAGTTGCTGAGGTTATAGGCATGTACACTGTGCCCAGTATATTGAACCAACTGAGCACATCCCCAGCCCTTATTATTATTATTTTATTTTGAGACAGGGTTTCACTAAATTGCTTAGGGCCTCGCTAAATTGCTGAGGCTGGCGTTGAACTCTCAAGCCTCTAGAACATATTCATATTTGTTTTAGAAATAAAGTTTGTACCCTTTGACCAACATCTTCCCATTCTCTCCCACCTCCCACCCACTGACAATCACCATTTTGCACCCTCCGCCCTGATGCCCACCACTTCTATGAATTTGGCTTTTTTTGTTTGATACTGGGGATTGAACCCAGGGGCACTTGATCACCGAGCCACATCCCCTACCCTTTAAAAAAATATTTAGAGACCTCCCTAAGTTGCTTGCTGAGGTTGGTTCTGAATCCTCCTTCCTCAGCTCCTCAGCTAGGCCTAGCGAGTTTGACTTTTTTTGATTCCACATATAAGTGATGTCATACAGTATTTATTCTTTGTGTTTGGCTTCTATTTCTTAGCATAAAGTCTTCCAGGTTTATCCATGTTGTAACAAATGGTAGAATTTTCTTCTTTTTTATGACTGAATAATATTCCATTGTAAATACTAGTTTAGCCTCTTGAAATAAATGTTAACATACTATTGTCATTATTATGCAAGTCTTATGTGCTTTTCAGGTCATATAGTAAAAGTTGAACTAGTGCAATGGTGGAGGAAATGGAAAATATGCAGGAGGATTTGCAAGTTTGATTGTTACTATTATTTTGAGACAGGTTCTCACTAAGCCCTAAGCAACTTAGTGAGGCTCTATCTCAAAATAAAAATTGAAAAATGGTTGGACTGGGGATGCAGCTCAGTGGTAGAGTGCTTGCCTAGCATGTGCAAGGTCCTGAATTCAAACCCCAGTACCACCAAAAAAAAAAAAAAAAAAAAAAAAAAAAAAAAGAGAGAGAGAGAGAGAGAGAGAGAGAGAAAGGAGGATTGGGTTTGTAGTTCAGTAGTAAAATGCCCTTCCTTGGTTCAATCCCCAGTACCAAACAAACAAAAAACCCAAAAAACAAACAAACAAAGCACCAAAAAACAACCACCACAACAAAAAAACCAACCAAAACCACCACCAACAAAAGAAAATACTTTGTGAACAATTAAATGTAGAAAACAGGTGAGAAGGAGCAGTTGTAGGTTTTCTAGTCTGAGAGACTTACTGGAACGTAGTGCCACTACTAGGAATGCAGTAGTGTTTGGGGTGTGGGTTGAGGTGACAAATGATTAGCTTGGCTTTGGAAACTGAGTTTCACATGTCTATAGAAAGTTTCTGCCTAAGCTAAAACCTCCCTTTATTAGGAGTGACTGATGAATCTAGGCAAAGAAAATCATCCATTGGAAGGAGACTGGGAAAGGAAGCATCTGAAATATTGTTATATAATTGAAAGGCAGAGGGAGTATTGTGGATATCTTTACTTTGAGCTATTTAAATATAAAAAATTTTAATCTCTTGAAGTGTAGGCACAGGTTCTTTATCTTCCTGGCCTCTCCATGTAACTATTTTACTGCAGTAATGTCTATGGTTCAGTATTTTAACATGTTAAGAAAAAAAGGAACTTAGGGGGATATAATGCAATGATATATGTCCCAACAGATGGGCAATAGTAACCAAGGAGTCTAAAAAAGATCTGCAGTATATGAATCTGTTAGTGTGCCTCTAGCACTGTCTAGGGGAGAAATAGAATAGTGGAGAAAAAATTATTCAAGAATATGTTGTATTGGACTGAGTACAGGATGCTAGCTTCATTGTAATCTTTACCACTAACTAGTATTCAAATATAGAGTATCTCATATTCACCATTGACTATGACAGGTGCTCTAAATTTTTTATCTCAGAATCATTATGACAATCCAAAGACTAGATATGATTGGTTTCAATTTTCAGTTAAAGGAACTCATAGATTAAAAAGTCCAAAAATTGATTCCCAGTCATAGTGCATGAAGTGAAAGAACTGCAAATTTCTCTAGATCTGTCCATTTCAGGCTCTTTTAACTACAGCCAATGGACATAAAATCTAGTTAGGCACCAAACTGCCCTGAGAACATGTTAAAACACACATTCCAGATTCCCACTCAAGACTGACTGAGGGGCTAGGGTTGTGGCTCAGTGGTAGAGTACTCGCCTAGCATGCATGAGGCTCTGGGTTCTATCCTGAGCACCACAAAAAAATGAAATAAAGGTACTGTGTCCACCTACAACTAAAACAAAAAACAGAAAAAAAAAAGTCTGACTCAGAAGATGGTAATATTAGTATAATACTTTTCTCTCAGGGTGGTTAGAATGCAATGTAATGAACATTAGAATGTTTCATCAAGTTTAACATAGATATGCTTATAAGAAATGTTTTTATTACATGTTTATCTAAATTCCTTTCTTTTGATTTCCTGGTCAGGAAATAATTTCCTGATAAGCAATTAGGTTTATGAAATACATTATAGCCAAGTGCTATTACCCAAGCCTGTAACCCCTGCAATTCAGGAGGCTGAGGCCCAAGGATTACAAATTTGAGGCCAGCCTCAGCAATTTAGTGAGATGCTTTCTCAAAATAAAAAATATGGGCTGGGGATTTAGCTCCACTGTAAAGCATCCCTAGGGTTAGTCCCCAGTAACATCCCTACTCCAACCCACCAGGGAAAGCAAAAGCAAAAACAAAAACAAAACAAAATCAAACCCCAAACTTGCAACTGGAAAAGGGTGCCCCAAATTTCTTTAAGTTTTAACTTAGTAACCATATAAATTAAACTTTTTTTTTCTTTTGGTACCAGAATTGAATACAGGTACACTAACCACAGAACCACATCTCCAGTCCTTTTTCTTTTTTATTTTGAGGCGAGGTCTCACTAAATAGCTTAGGGCCTCTGTAAGTTTCTGGGTTTGGTTTTAACTTGGGATTCCTCTGTCATATCTTCCCAAGTTGCTGGGATAAAAGGTGTGAGCCATTGTGCCAGGTAAATTAATTATACAATACACACACACACACACACACACACACACACACACACACACACACATCACTGGGCTACATCCCAAGCCCTTTTTAATTTTACTTAAAAAAAATTTTTTTTTTTTGTAGGAGGACACCTTTATTTTTATTTATTTTCATGTGGTGCTGAGGATGGAACCCAGTGCCTCACACGCGCTAAGTGAGCATTCTGCTGAGCCATAACCCCAACCCCTTTATTTAAAAAAATTTGAGAAAGATTCCCACCAAGTTGCTGAGGGTCTCAATTGCTGCGACTGGCTTTGAATTTTCCATCTTCCTGACTCAGCCTTACCAGTCGCTGGGGGTACAGCGTGTGTAACCGCACCCAGCTATTAATTTCTAGTCTGTAAGAGCTCTTGTGAATCCCACAAATACTAATCAGATTCAAGCTTGATTAAACCTTTTAGAACTGATAAATTTTTAATCATCAGTAAGATTGAGAAATGGAGTTCAAAGTAGAAAAGGTGTGAATTGTTTTAAGATGGGGCTTCACTGGAGTAGACTATTACGTTTTGGGCTGGATTAAGTTTCTGAATACATCTCAAAATTAATTTGTTCTGATGTAAAACCACCTTTTCTCAGGGTCAGCAAGTATTTTTCTCAGTTCAAATATACTATAGCTGATATTAGGTGTAGTCAGCATCTGTGACGGAGACCTGCCTTTGGACTTTTTAAAAAGCCCGATCCTCCCACCCTCACTCTCTCTGGTAGTAGTGTAAGTTCACAAAGAAAGTTCTGGTTTTCTATTTGTAGCAAAATTCTAAATATTATTTACACTCTTAAGTGGGACTTGTAGTAACTTGTGTTTAAATTAGCACTCTTTTCCACTGATTATGAATGAATGGTAGTTTACTTGTGGGTAAAACCCCTTGCTATTCGGCAGTATTCACAGTCACTCAGCAGGCAACAACTAAATGCTTGCTTCATGAAGGTTAAGGGTTTTCCCCAAAACCACACGGATCAAACAAATGAGGGAGAAGAGATTGAAAGTGCCTGGCATACTGTCACACTCGCATTATTACCCAAACTGTCTCATTCGGAGACCAAGGACCTGCTCTCAAAGGGACACGGAAGAACGCCTGAGAGGTGAGAGCCAGGAAATCGGGAGAGATGGCTTTCCCGGCATGCTCTGCAGCACACTGAAGGGCGCCAGACGCATCCCGGCGTGCATCGGGGAGCGCCCAAGGGCGATGGTTCACGGCTCCTAGAGGGGCGCGCGAAGTTAAGCCGGTAGGTGTGAGCTTACTTAGTTTCGCGACCCTAGTTTCTCGTTTTGTCTTTATGGATGTACTCCCATAAAGGTAGAAAAGGAGGTACTCCGGCTATTCTCCCTTTCCGCGTGCGAACGACTTTCGGCGCCGCTTCGAGCACGGTGCCAGGTGATTAGCGGTTAGGGGCGGGCTGGAGAGCTGCACGTGACCAGACCTGGTAGCCAATGGCTAGCCCGGTGGTCCGGCAGCGCGAGGATCCCGGGACTCGGGAGTGGAGCGACGCGTGGGCTGGCTACCGTCTGCCCCGGCAGGTACGCGCAGGCGCCTTGCCTGCTACACGTTTCGTCTGTCCCCACGCGCCGGGTGTCTTGTACTTGGTGCGAGGTGTTAAGAGTCTCTCGTGGGTGTTTTCAGGGGCGGGGGGATGGCAACGGGGGGGGGGGGCTGTGGTATCACGTGCGCACCACAGCCAATGGCAGGCCGAGGCGCACCCACAGCTTTCCTCAGCGCCCTGGGGTGCGACGTGTTCGGTGAGGTTGGACCCGGCCCTGACTTTAAGGCACTCTTTCGAAGCACGTGTGCAGCCTGTAAAATGTGGGCACGGCGTTTCGTGCAGTCATGCTCTGCTATGAGCACGGATGACAAGTTCTCGGCAAAATGGCTGCTGGAAAGAGTCGCCTAGCAGGGGCAGCTTTGGGGCCGCGTGAAGGTCACATGACGAGGTTGGCAGCGCGTGCTGCTGGCGCGGGGAAGAAGTGGGGGGGTAAGGGGCGTGGCAAGTCACGTGCCTTCGACTGCTGCGTCCAGTGATTTTCTAGTGTTTGCTGAGGCCAGATGGTCTCCTTTTACCCCTCCCACTTCGAAGCGTGGCAAGCACGGAGAGAAGCTGTGCGGTGCGGTGTATCGAGCCCTGATGTGGGATTTAAGAGACTTGGGGTTCAGGCTTTTGACTAGTTTGGTAATCTTATTTATATTTTAGCTCTGTAGAGGTGATTATTTTTTAAGGTCCTAAATGAGGTCTTTGACTACCTAACTCCAGATTAAAATAAGAATGTTAACAACGGGGTGGTGGGGATGGAGCTCAGTGAGAGTGCTTGTTTAGAATTTGTGAGGGAGGCCCTGAGTTTGGTTCAAAACAGTGAACAAGTTATAAAAATTATTATGAGACGATGCCTTCCCCAAAGAAAAAAGGACTAGCAAGTAAACTCCCAGTTAACAGTGGTGTGGGAAACTTGGTGGAGGTAAATTTTTATCATATTTTGGGTATATCCATTTTTATCAATTCCATTTATACTATGTTCCTTTCCACTGCCTCTGGAAAAAATAGTCTTTTAGACATCTAGTTCCTTTATGCTTTCTGGAAAGAAATCAAAGGGTATCCATTATTGTTATAATTCTGGAGATGTTATAATTCTGCATTTAGTTTGAAGGGATTTACTAATGTCGACTAGAAAACCCTAGGAGTCTTCTTTTCACTTGGTGGGTCATTCTTTGTAAAAATTTTGAGGCTTTGTACTGAAAACCTTTAATGTTCTTCATTAACAGTCTCTGCTTCCCGCTCCAGCTCTTTATTTTTCCCAAGGGTGAAGGCCTTGGGGGAAAGGAAGTAAGCATAAATTTTATGTTTTCTGTATCACTGCTTATATATTTTATAGTACTATTTGATTTATCTTTAAGAGCATTTGAATTTTGTGGGAACAGAACCAGTCTTCCTTTTTTTTTTTTTTTTTTTTTGGTACTGGATTGAATCAGTATATTTCTAATCATTTTATTCTTTATGTTGAGAGAGTTTTTTTAAGTTGCTGAGTCTATCCTACAATTTTAGAACTTCATAAATCAGCCTCTGGAGTTGCTGGGATTACAGGTGTGCATGCCGAGGCCCAGGTAGACTTCCTTTTAAAAACTTGACAAAATGATTCTAAAATTAATTTGGAAGAATGCACCTATGAAATAAGAACAATTTGGAAAGATAAAGTTAGGGGGGACTTGTATTGGTGTTATTATAAATAGAGATAATCAGAAGTGCAAGTAGTGATTCGGAGAAGACAGCAGTGGAACAAAATAATAAATTTAGAAGCAAGTTATTTAGTGTTAGATGGTATTTCATATCAGTGGGAAAAGAAATTATGTTGGAACACTTGGCTAACCATTTTGGAAAAAAATGGCATTCTTACCTTAAAATTTAAATAAATTCCAGGTGAATTAGTATTTAAATATAAAATGTGAAATCAGAAAATTGCAACTTTGAAAAAATGGATGAATGGTTTTCCAATCTTGAAATAGGAAGAGTTATTTGAAGCATGGCTACAAAAGCAGAATCCACAAAGGTAAAAATTGATAGAATTATAAAGTTGATGTAAAATTAATGTCATAAAGTTAAAAGATAAACTTATTTTATTTTTTAAATAGCTTTATTTTGTTTGTTTATTTTTATGTGGTGCTGAGGTTTGAACCCAGTGCCTCACATGTGAGGGCAAGCTCTCCACCACTGAGTTACAGCCTCAGCCCCAAAAGATAAATTTATTAACAGTGTGGAGGCCTCTAATCCCAGACACTTGGAAGGCAGAGGAATGAAAATGGGGAATTTCAGGCCAGCCTAGACAACTTGGTGAGATCCAGTCTCAAAAACCGAACAAACAAAAACCAAAAATAATTTACTCATTCAGCATTCATTTAATATATTTATTTAGTGCTTACTGTGTGCTAGACATTTTTTTTTTAATTTAGAGAATACAGTGATGAGCAAAGCCTAGAAAATTGTGGGAAAAAGTTGAACCATGTGTTGGAACTAGGTTAATGATCTTAATATCTGATAGGCAAAAGACATGAATAGGTAGTTACACAAAATAAAAATAATGAATAAAGATAAAAGTACATTGTTTTTTACATAAATAATACAAAACAACACTTTCCCCTAGTCTGGCAGATCATAGAATATGCACTCTTATAATGATAATTGACACTCTCATACATGACTATTGGTGAATATTTCCATCTGAACATAGTTGTTTTTTGTTTTTGTTACTGGGGATTGAACCCAGGGTGTTCTACTTGTCAGGCCAGTGCTCTACCTCTAAGTTACTTCCAGAATTTTTTTTTTTTTTCTGTGACAGGATCTTGCTAAGTTGCCCCGGCTGGCCTCACATTTGCCATCCTCCTGCCTCAGCCTCCTGAGTAAGTGGGATTATAGGCCACTACACCTGATTTAGCTATACTTACTGAAAGCATTAAAAACCTGTATATACTTGGATTTAGCAAATCCTCTTCTTTGTTAAGGTACTAATTAGTAAGTTTGCAAAGATGTGCATTTGAGAATTGTGGTAGGCCAGGTGGTCGGCCAAGTTCAGTGATGTATACCTGTAATCTCAGAGGCTTGGTAGGAGGAGGCGGGAGGAATGCAAGTTCAAGGCAATTTATGGAGACCCTGTCTTAAAATGAAAAGAAGTGATTTTGTGGCTCAATGGTCAGCATCCCTAGATTCAATCCCCAATACAAAAAAAAAAAAAAAAAATTACTGGAATGATATGTTGAGGTATTATGACTTGGACCAGGTAGGTAGTAATGGTGGTAGTGAGAAGTGGCTGCTGATAGTTCAGTTGTGGAAAGCAAGAGAGAGGAATCAAAGATGATTCCAAGGTTTTTTTTTTTTTTTTTTGATACTGGGTGTTGAACTCAGGGGCACTTGACCACTGAGCCACAGCCCCAACCCTATTTTGTATTTTATTTAGAGACAGAGTCTCACTGAGTTGCTTAGCACCTTGATTTTGATGAGCCTGACTTTGAACTCTTGATCCTCTTGCCTCAGCCTCCTGAGCTGCTGGGAGATTCCAAGGTTTTTAGCTGGAGCAATTGATGACATTTATAAAGATGGAAGACTGGAAGGAACTAGTTTGGAGGAAGAGTTTAGTTGGATATTTTGAGCTTGAGATGCCTACTCGACACCTAGTAATAGTTGATGAGTGTGCTGTTGACTGTTCAGATCTGGATTCCAGGGTTAAGGTCAGGGTTGTGAATATATGCTTGGGATATCACTGATGTGTAGATGGTCTTTAAATACATGGGACTGATGATGTCGTCCAGGAAGTAAAGACAAGGGTCAGTGGCTGAGCCCTGAGACTGTGGGAATCAAAATCACGGCTGGGAGTAAATTAGATTTCTTTTGTATTGGCATTGACACACTATTTACTGAGTAACATCTAATGGTGCACTATTAAATGAAGTCCTTGAGATATGCTCTTCCTACTAACTGAATCCTCAGGTTTCTGTCACTTTTCTGCCTGATGATTTCTATTTTTTTTTTCTCCATTGTCTGAGGTCATAAGCTCCAAACTTTGCAATTTTGCATATTAGACGTATCTTTGTCTGATTCTGCTCTACATCTGGCTCTTCTTTATCACTCTTGCTGTGCCCATAGTGCTCTGCCTTTTTTTTTTTTTTAAAGAATTTAACCTTTATTTATTTATTTTTAAAAATATTTTTCATTGTAGATTAACACATACCTTTTTTTTTTTTTTAATGTGGTGCTGAGGTTTGAACCCAGTGCCTCACACATGCTAAGCAACCACTCTACCACTGAACTACAACTCCAGCTCTATTTATTTGTTTTTACATGGTGCTGAGGATGGATCCCAGTGCCTCACACATGCTAGACAAATGCTCTACCACTGAGCCACAACCCTTGCCCTACTCTGCTCTTTTATTGCCCTTTGTTTGCCACCTCTTCCTGCTTTTTGCCTCAAACTTCTACTCAGTCTTCAGTGTTCCCTTAAATTTGCTTTGTAATTCTACTTTTGACAGATAGACGTCAACTCCTCACTGCATGGTGCTTCTCAGATCTGTTGTTTGTACTTTCATTTATAGCAAAATATAAAATTGGTTGGTATTTTGACTTTTTTATTTGTTTCCCAGTGCTTGGCATGTGGTAGATGCTTAATCATGCTTAAAAAGTTTAGAAGTTTTGATTTGGCAAAAGAGTAAATTAAAACTAGTTCTTATACAGTTTTATAAATTATTAGCTGAGATTTTTAGGATCTTTTAATATAGCAAATTTTTGGTTTTAATGATATTCATTGTGATATGTTAGCCAGTACAAAGTTTAATGAAATGATGTCAGAATGAGACATGTTAGGACTGTTTTAATCTGGAGGGCTGAATAATGCTTATTCTTTGGAGGTACACTATTACAATAGATTCTTCTTTCACTTGCCCGCTTTGCCACCCACCATCTCAGTAGTCAAGAATTCTATTTTAACATTACTTGTGTACTTTGAGCTCTTTGCTGGAGAAGGAACCTAATGTAATAAATCCCAGTACATTCAGCAGTACTCACCCCAGGAATGTCCTTTAAATTGTGTAGAGGGGAGGCTTAATGGTTTGAATGTAGGTGTGAGAGTTTCAGTCTGTGAGCCCAAAGTAGGGTTGATTATTTTGTCTTTCAATATTAAGCATGTATTGAGCACCAACCATATATATGGGCACTGTATGAGGTGTGAGGGATTTAAAAAAATAAAAAGGTTCCCTGTACATGAGACTGTATAAATTTAGTTGAGGAACTGAAACATAAGAATTTAATTTAATCTTAACAGGCAGTATATCAGTAAGTACAAAGTGCTATAGTGTTTATCAAGGACTTCATATTTCTAAAGCTCATAATTATGTTCTTAGAGTTATGTGCAATTTTACCTTATATCACTTTTCATCATTTTAAATAGACTTGTAAGTTCTGCATTTTCTCTCTAACATTTCTGATTTCAATATGATATTATTGATTTGGCCTTATGATGTGATAAAAGCTACATATAGAGTACCCTGCTCTTACATTGTATCCAGACATTTTATTCTTTCACATTTACTCATTCATTCATTTATTTTTTGGTACTAGAGATCAAATCCAGGGCCTTGTGCATGCAAGGCAAGTGGCTCTACCACTGAACTAAGTCCTCAGCATTAGTAATAATGACATGGACCCCTTATCTTCATCATCCATGAGCCCTAGGTTGGAAATAATGTTTCTTTTTAGAAGTTTTGATGGCCTTATTTCTGTTTTTAAAGTTCCTTTTTAGAACTCTTTTGCTTTTCTGATTCTTGGTCCTTTGTATAAACCAATCCCCCTATGGCACCTCTGGTCTTGTTCTAAGGAACCCCAGGACTTTGTGTGTGCCTCCTACTAGTTACTTAAATGCTTTTAACTTTTTCTTAGCTATACAATTGGATAATAATTTCTACTTTGGGTTTGTTTTCAGAATGTGAAGTGCTAAAAACAGTGCTTTACATTAATAGTAAGCATTCTGATAGTCGTTTCTGTCATCATCATCATCATCATCATCATCATCATCATCATTATTTTCTTACCAAGGCATATCACTACATGCCTTTAGTGAGTTGCCTTTAGTCCTTGATCACCTTTTAGAACTGTGAGGGTTCCACTGCTGTGAAATCTGTATATCCAAGACAAAATCTGGGTTTTTGACTTCAGGATTTATGGAGTGGAAATGGGATTTTCCCATATCCCTGAGCCTAAAATGGAGGTTTGGAGTTTTGTAAGATCTGGTTTCCAGTTGGATTTGCTGAGTTCTGAGAAATGTTAGAGTACACGTGCTTTCCTTCACCCAGGTGATCCCTTACCAGGATTATGCGTATGCTACTGTCAATCACAGTGTTTTCTAAGCTGTTAACTGTATTTATATTTTCAAAATGAAAGCTTTGCAACACTGCATGTTACTTTTCAGTTCTTTAAAAAATGTGGCAACTGCCTTTTCTTCTTAAATAGTGCATTCTTTCACTAGCATTTTATAGTGCCACTAAGAGTGTAAGATAATTAGATCAATATTGGTGCCATTTGAAATAGTAGATTTGAAAAGAGCAGATTTTTCCAAATTATATTTCTATGCAAAAGTATACTTAATTTCCTTACATTTTCCTTAATTTTGTTTTTTATTTTTTCTTCTTCTTACTGGAGTTTGAACTCAAGAGGTCTCTACTACTGAGCTACATCCCCAGCTCTTTTATTCTTTGGGACAAGGTCTTGCTAAGTTGCCCATTTTGGCCTTGAATTTGCCATCCTCTTCCCTCAGCCTCCTGAGTTGCTGGGATCATAGTTGTGTGCCATTGTACTCGGCTGCCCTTGGCAGTTTTTGAGCATTAGATAATTCAAAGCACTGTTTTGAAAAAGATTTGGTCTTACTGTAGTGATGAGAATGTTTTGAAGTGAGAAGAGGCTAAAATTAATAAGAGAATGCTTAGGCGATTGTTATGATGATACAGTCCTGAAGTAGGGTGATAAGGAGGGAAGTTAGAAGTGATAGTTGAAGTGAAAGCCTAGAGATAAGATGCTTAAAATACAACTTGTAAGATCCAAACTCCTTATTGTGGCTTAAACATGCTACAAGATTTGACTTTTGCCTACCTCTGCAGTCTTATCTCCTGTCACCGTTCCTCTCACTCTGTACGTTTTAGCCACATTGGCTGAGTTGTTTCATAGAATGGACTTTTTGTCTTGACTTCAGGGCCTTTGCCTCTGCCTTCTCTTTACCTGGAATATTCTTTTCTGATTACTTTCTACCATTCAGTTCTTAATTTAAATCCCCTTAGTTTTCCCTGATCACTAGTCCTTAAACAACCTCTTTTATTGATTCGTTCATTGTTTTGCAATCATTATAGTATATAATCATTACCTTGGTTTAAAATATGGATTTATCTGTCACTGTCCTTTTGAATTTCAGTTTCATGAGAGAAGGCACTTTATCATTTTATATTCTTTTTTTAATTTTAATTTATTTTTATTGTAAACAAATGGGATACATGTTCCTTCCGTTTATACATGGAGTAACAGCATACCATTTGCATAATCATACGTTTACATAGGATAATGATGTTTGATTCATTGTTATTTTTTTCTCCCCCGCCCCCGCCACCCCTCTTTTCCCTCTATACAGTCCCTCCTTCCTCCATTCTTGCCCCCCTCCCACTCCCCATTATGTGTCATCATCCGCTTATCAGCGAGATCATCCTTTGGTTTTTTGAGATTGGCGTATCTCACTTAACATGATATTCTCCAATTTCATCCAGTTGCCTGCAAATGCCATAATTTTATTATTCTTTATGGCTGAGTAATATTCCATTGTATATATATACACCACAGTTTCTTTATCCATTCATCAATTGAAGGACATCTAGGTTGGTTCCACAGTCTGGCTATTGTGAATTGAGCAGCTATGAACATTGATGTGGCTGTATCTCTGTAGTATGCTGATTTTAAGTCCTTTGGGTATAGGCCAAGGAAGGGGATAGCTGGGTTAAATGGTAGGTCCATTCCAAGTTTTCTAAGGAATCTCCACACTGCTTTCCAGAGTGGCTGCATTAATTTGCAGTCCCACCAGCAATGTATGAGTGTACCTTTTTCCCCACATCCTCTCCAACACCTCTTGTTGCTTGTATTCTTGATAATCACCATTCTAATTGGGGTGAGATGGAATCTCAGTGTAGTTTTGATTTGCATTTCTCTTATTACTAAAGATGGTGAACATTTTTTCATATGTTTGTTGATTGCTTGTAGATCTTCTGTGAAGTGTCTGTTCATATCCTTAGCCCATTTGTTGATTGGGTTATTTGTATTCTTGGTGTAGAGTTTTTTGAGTTTTCTATATATTCTGGAAATTAGTGCTCTATCTGAAGTATGAATGGCAAAGATTTTCTCCCACTCTGTAGGCTCTCTCTTCGCACTGCTGATAGTTTCCTTTGCTGAGAGAAAGCTATTTAGTTTGATTCTATCCCAGTTATTGATTCCTGCTTTTATTTCTTGTGCTATGGGAGTTTCTTGTGCTATTAGGATCAGTTAAGGAAGTCTGATCCTAAGCCAACAAGTTGAAGATTTGGACCTACTTTTTCTTCTATAAGAAGGTCTCTGGACTCTGGTGTGATTTCAAGGTCCTTGATCCATTGTGAGTTGAGTTTTGTGCAGGGTGAGAGATAGGGGTTTAGTTTCATTCTGTTGCATATGGATTTCCAGTTTTCCCAGCACCATTTGTTGAAGAGGCTATCTTTTCTCCATTGCATATTTTTGGCACCTTTGTCTAGTATGAGAAAATTGTATTTATTTGGGTTTGTGTCCGTGTCCTCTATTCTGTACCATTGATTTATCAATCATTTTATATTCTTGATACCTAGAAAGATACCTGGCATTACTGGATTTGAAATAGGACTTGATAAATCACCTGAGTTGAAGAGGTCCTCTTAGTTGAAGAGGTCCTCTGAAAACCTCTAAGGTTTTCAGCCTGGGTATCTGTGCCATTGGCCCAAATAGAAGAATCTGGAGGAGCCAGGCACAGTGGCATGTACCACAGTTGCACCTGTTCCAGAGGTGGAGGCAGGAGGATTGTTTGCACTCTGGAGTTTGAGGCCAGTCTGGGCAATTTAGTGCCTGTCTCAAAAAACAAAGAAAGAAAGAAAGGTTAGGAAAAGAAAAATGAAAAATAAGAAAGGAGAAATCTGGAGGTATTTTTATAATTATTTTGCACATGCTAGTCAAGTGCTCTAACACTGAGTTATGTCCCTAACCCAGGAATTTTGAGTTTTAAAGGGAAGAGAGTCTGAGATAAGGATGAGGACATCCTGATGGTGATGTTTAATAGGCTGTAGGAGATGGATAACTGACACTTCTGAGAGAATGATTAGGTCTGGAGGTAGAATCTTTTTTATTTTTTTGTATTGGGGATTGAACCAGGAGTGCTCTACTACTGAGCTACATCCCCAGCTCTTTTTATTTTTTATTTTGAGACAGGATCTCACTAAAGGTGCCAAGGCTGGCCTTGAGCTTGTGATCCTCCTGCCTCAGCCTCCAGAGTAGCTGGGATTATAGATATGCACCACTGTACCCGGATATTTAAAAAAATATGTATGTGAAGGTGTACCTATCATATATGTGCAGTTTGATGAGTTTTTGCAAAGTAATACATTTTATCTTGATCTAACACCTGGATCAAAAAAAGAATTATTAGACTGAGCGTTAGCCTAAACATAAATGAGGCCCTGGCAACACACACACACACGCACACACACACACACACAAAAAAAAAAAAAAAAAAAAAGAGAAAAAGAAAAGCCAGAGAAAGAGAATTATTACCAGTACTTAGGAGCCCTCATGGTGATGAACTATAATTTTTAATTGGTATTTGATTATAAATATTTGTTTAACTTATCCTGGTGATCACTTAGTGATTTTTGTTTGATGACAGCTCAGAGGAGTTTTGTTTTGATAATAGTTGGCACTGGTTGAGAACATTTTCTCCAGGATTATACTCAGCACTTTTTCTGGTGATTCTGTTCAGTCTATTTTACTTGTCTGTGAACTCCTATAGGATTAGTCTGCTCCACTTGATTTATCACTTCATTTATACTATCTGTTATTTCTTTAGTTTTTTTTTTTTAATGTGTGTAGTTCCTCTTTCTTTCTCTTTTCTTTTCTTTTCTTTTCTTTTCCTTTCTTTTCTTTTCCTTTCTTTTCTTTTCTTTTCTTTTCTTTTCCTTTTCTTTTCGGTGCTAGGGATTGAACTCAGGGGTGCTTAACCACTGAGACACAGCCCCAGCCCTTTTTTATATTTTATTTGGAGACAGGATCTTGCTAAGTTGCTCTGGACCTTGCAATTGTTGAAGCTGGCTTTGAACTTGTGATTCTTCTGTCTCAGCCTCTCAAGCTGCTAGAATTACAGATGTGCTCCACCACACCGGGCTGTAGTTCATACTTCTTATTAAAGTTTACTGAGATTGGGAATTTTTCATAGTTCCAAATTCTCTTATATGTTCTCTCTATATAAATAAGTGCTTCATTTCTAATGATTTTGAACTAGTGCTGAATTTATATGGTTTTTGTTGTGAAGAATGACCTTCAAGCTGGGCATGGGCATGGGTAATCCCAGCAGTTTAGGAGGCTGAGACAGGAGGATTGCACATTCAAGGCTAGCCTCAACAAATTAGGAAGGTCCTCAGCAAGTTAGCAAGATCTCCCAAAATAACACCCCCAATTTAAAAAGACCCAGTTACCTTCAGATAATTATAATAAAAAGAACATGTTGCTGGATGCAGTGGTGCATAGCTGTAATCCCAGGCTGAGGCAGGAGGATTGCAAGTGTGAGGCTAATCTTAGCAATTTAGAAGAACCTTGTCTTAAAATGGGGAGGAAAAAAAAAAGGACTGGGATGCAGCTAAATGGTAAAGTACCCCTAGGTTCAATCCTCTGTGCCTAAATAAATAAATTTTAAAAAGTAGCAGGTTAAAATGCACATTTATGTTCATCCCTTTGTTAGTCAGCTTTTCATTGCTGTAACCATGATACCTGACAAGAACAACTTAGAGGAGGAAAAGTTTATTCTATTTTGGGCTCATAGTGTCAGTGGCTCAGTCTGTGATCAACTAACTCCATTGCTCTGGGCCTGAGATGAAGCAGAACATTATTGCAAGAGGGCGTGGCAAAGAAAAACTCTCAGCTCATGGCAGCAGGGAAACAGAGAAAGCAAAGAGCCAGTGATAAGATGCAGTCCAAGGCCATGCCCCCAGTGACCTACTTCCTCCAGCTATTCCCCTCTGCCTGCAGTTACACCAGTAATTCGTTCAAATTATTAATGAAATGGAAGAATCCACTGATGAGGTTATAACTCTTCATAATCCAAACTTTTCTCTTCCGAACATTGCTACATTCCCTAACACATGAGTTCTTTGGGGGCATTTTTAGAACCAAACTATAACAATAGTGTAACAGAGATTTAAAGGTAATTTCAATAATGTTTTGACTTTTTTGTTTTGATGGTGCTTGGGATTGAACCCAGGGTCTGGTGCATGCTAGGTAAGTTCTCTGTCACTGAGCTACATCACAAGCCCCTTGACTAAATTAAACAACAACAACAACAACAACAACAAAATAAACTTTTGTTTTTATTTGGCCTGGTTTTAATTACTTTTTGTGTTATGCTGTATTTTAAAAAATAAATTCCAGCCACAAATATTTGAAAATATTATTTTTCCCTTCAGTTGTAGTTTGATTATAGATGAACAAACTTAGGTAGCAGAGAGTCTTGCTTTCTTGTGGGTGACAGAACTAAACCTTTGATTTACTATTAAAGTGACAATCTTAAGATAATATTCTCACTTTATCATATTTTCATAGTTATTTGATGGAATAAAATATAAAAGTTCTGGCTTTTCACTGTACATTATTCTAAAGTATTCATATTAACCTGTGTATAAATCTCAGATGGTAGTTGGTTTTTTTCTGAGTATCTTCTTTTAAATTCAATATCAGGTGTGTAGATATAATGAAGAAATAATATGACATTCACTTTGTTTTTATGTCCAACTTCAATGTAGCACAGTATGAGCCCATGCAAGAAGGGTTGGAAGGTTGCCTAGCTTAATTGATGATTTCAATAGCTCTGTATGTGCTTGAAGCTGGAATTCTATTTTCTGTAATTTTTTTATTGGATCATGGAGTGCTGTCTGCCGTCACATGTATCTAGGGAGAGGTAAATGCAGTACCCTAGGTGTCTCATTTCGTGAATGTTGTTCTTTTCAATAAAGGTGATTTGTCAAATATATAATTAAATGCAATTTAACTTTCATACTTTGACATTTTCAATATTTTTTTGAGAAGTCTTCAGCAGCCGACTGATTCAGAAAATGTGCTTAATATTACTTAATTCTCCATGCCTCCCTGTGTTAATCCTTGGTTTTATTTCTTTCTTTCATACCACCTGATTATCATCTTTTTTTCTGAGAATATTTCTGATTTAGGGAGAATCATGTTTAAATTATTTTAATTTTATTTTTAAAACACAGAAGTAGGGCTGGGGATGTACCTTAGTGGCAGAGCCCTTGCTTAATGTGTTCCAGGCCCTGCAAAAAGGGCCTACCATGCTAGGTCCCTTGCCTAGCATCCCCAGCACTGCAAACATCAATAATAATAAAACTATTAAAGTTAATATTTTTATGGTAAAAAAACAAATGAATTAGAAAAGGAAAATTTCCTTTCATGGTATCATCTTTGTACCCACCTTTTTTCCCCTCCTAATCTTTCTCCGCTCTTATCAGTATTGCTGGTAACAACTTTTAAAATGTATTGCCTTTTAAAATGTATTTATAAAAGTGTATATATGGGCTGGGGAGATAGCTCAGTTGGTAGAGTGCTTGCCTTGCAAGCACAAGGCCCTGGGTTCAATCCCCAGCACTGCAAAAAAAAAAAAAAAAAGTGTATATATATTTTTCCCACTTTTACAAAATTGTGGTGAAATGCACAAATATACATGTTTTTTTAAAACTCAAATGGAAGTATCAAGATTTTGCTTTTTCAACTTAATATGTTTTAAAACTCTTCTTATTTGTATATATACCTTTGTCTTATATGGTTGTATTCTAATTTGATCATTCCATAATTTATGGAAACATTATGTAAATGCTCTTCAGTGGGGTATTTGCCAGGTGTTCTCTATTTTAATTATTGCTTTAGTGAAATTCTTGTTCATGTTCCTTCCTTCCTTCTTTCCTTCCTTCCTTCCCTCCCTCCCTCCTCCCTCCCTTTCTTTTGGGGGGCGGGGTACAGGGTTTGAACCCAGGGTCAATTAACCCCTAAGCCACATCCCCAGCTTGTTTGATTTTTGAGACAAGTTCTCACTAAGTTGCTTAGGGCCTTACAAAGTTGCTGAGGCTGGCTTTGAATTTGTGCTTCCTGCTGCAGCCTCCTGAGCCTCTGGGATTACAGGCATGTGTCACCACGCCTGCTTCTTTGTTTAGTTTCTTTATGAAGATGTTCTCATATCTAGATGTGATAGTAAATAAGAAGTGAAAGTGCTAGATTGAGTGTATGTTTTTTTAAAAAAATATTTTTTGTATTTGTAGATGGATGGCATGCCTTTATTTTTTTATTTTTGTGTGGTGCTGAGGATCAAACCCGGTACCTCACAGGTGCTAGGCAAGGGCTCTACCACTGAGCTATGGCCCCAGTCCCTGAATGTATGTGTTTTTATAATTTAATAAATGTTGTCAGATTGCTGGCTTGATAAGCCATTATATCCATTTACCTGTAATGTATGAGCGTACCTACTTCCATATACCTTTTGTAAGATTAGGTATTATCAAAATTTTAAAATGCATTTTGATCTGAGAAATCATGGTTAGCTTGGTTTTTGTTTTTGGTACTAGAGACTGAACCTAGGGGTGCTTTACCATTGAGCTATATCCGCAATCCTCTTTGTTTTTTATTTTGAAGCAGGGTGTCACTAAATTGCTGGGGCTGGCCTCGAATTTGAGATTCTCCTGCTTCAGCCTCCAGAGTCCCTGGGCTTGTAGGCATGCGCCATCATGTCTGGTGGCTAGCTTGTTTTTTGATTTATATCTCTCTGATCATTGGTCACATTGGACCTTTTTCCATATCCTTGTTGACCTTGTTTGTTTATTTATTTATTTAATACTGGGGATTGAGCCCAGGGATACTTTACCACTAAGCTACATCTTCAGCCCTTTGTTTTTTTTAATTTTGAGGGATTGTCTTGCTAAGTTTCTTAGGGCTTTGCTGTGTTGCTGAAGTTGGGCTTGACTTAGGATTCTCTGCTTCAGTTTTCTGAGTTGGTGGAATTATAGGCATGCACAACTATGCTGGCTATACTTTTAATCTTTTAATTATACATTCAGCTGTGTAGAAGTTAATTTTTTTTCTTTTCTTTTTTTGGGTGGTATTGGGAATTAAGCCCAGGGTTTTGCACATATATGCTAGGTAAGTGCTCTACCAGTGAGATATATTTGCACCCATTCATATTTTTTATTTTGAGACAGGATCTTGCTTAATTGCTAGACTGGCGTAGAGTTTGTAATCCTACTGCCTTAGCCTCCTGAGTCACTGGGATTATAGCATGTGCCATTGAGCCTGGCTAATTTTTTTTTTTTTGGTACTGGGTATTGAACCCAGGGGCACTTAAACCACTTATCCATATCCCCAGTCCTTTTTTATATTTTATTTAGAGTCAGGGTTTTGCAGAGTTGCTTAGGGCCTCACTAAACTGCTGAGGATGGCATTGGACTCATGATCCTCATGCCTCAGCCTCCTGAGCCACTGGGATTATAGGCATGTGCCACCATACCTGACTAAGCCTGGCTTATTTAAGGACTGTTTGACATCTTCACAATAGTAAGTCTCTTCGTGCCCTGGAATATGTCCTGTTCTCTCTTTTTCCTTTTCTGTTATCATTATCTTTAGAGATAATCTAGAGATTATCTTTATCATTTTCTTCATATTGGTCTTGATACTTCTCATTAGCTAGTTAATTAGAATCCCATTTGTTTACAATAAAAAAAAAGATAGTTCATTAGAAAGAATCCTTTGACGAATTTTATTTTTTTAATGCTTTAAGAGAAAAGAAATACCCCAAATTATTTTGGTCACTGCATATGATGGACTGTGTATTTTGTGCTGCTGTGGGTTGAACCCAAGGCCTCTTTCATGCTAGGCCTGTAATATGCCCTATTACTGAGTTACATCCTCAGCCCTGTCATAGACTTTATTTTTTTTATTTTTATTTTTTAAATATATTTTTATTAGTTGTTGATGAAGCTTTATTTTATTTTTTTACTTATATGTGGTACTGAGAATTGAACCCAGTGTCTCACACATGCTAGGCAAGTGCTCTACCACTGAGCCACAACCCCAGCCCTGTCATAGACTTTAAATAACAGATTGTTTTATTTTCCTTTTGTTTTTTTTGAATTGACAGTACTTTAGAGGCAGTTTTTTTTCAAATTCATTTTGCCCTTGTCATGATAGGAAAGTTGTTAACTCAGTTTTCCCCCACATTCTGAGACCAGTACTGTTCTTTTTTTTTTTTTTTTTTTTAATTGTAAACAAATGGGATACATGTTGTTTCTCTGTTTGTACATGGCGTAAAGGCATACCATTTGTGTAATCATAAATTTACATAGAGTAATGTTTGATTCATTCTGTTATTTTTTCCCTTCCCCCCACTCCTCCCACCCCTCTTTACCCTCTATACAGTACTTCCTTCCTCCATACTTGCCCCCCTCCCTAACCCTAACTCTAACCCTAACACTAACCCTTCCCTCCCCCCCATTATGTGTCATCCTCCACTTATTAGCGATATCATTCGTCCTTTGGCTTTTTGAGATTGGCTTATCTCACTTAGCATGATATTCTCCAATTTCATCCATTTGCCTGCAAATGCCATAACTTTATCATTCTTTATGGCTGAGTAATATTCCATTGTATATATATACCACAGTTTCTTTATCCACTCATCAATTGAAGGACATCTAGGTTGGTTCCACAGTCTGGCTATTGTGAATTGAGCAGCTATGAACATTGATGTGGCTGTGTCTCTGTAGTATGCTGATTTTAAGTCCATTGGGTATAGGCCAAGGAGTGGGATAGCTGGGTCAAATGGCGGGTCCATTCCAAGTTTTCTAAGGAATCTCCACACTGCTTTCCAGAGTGGCTGCACTAATTTGCAGCCCCACCAGCAATGTATGAGTGTACCTTTCTCCCCACATCCTCGCCAACACCTGTTGTTGCTCGTATTCTTGATAATCGCCATTCTAATTGGGGTGAGATGGAATCTTAGGGTGGTTTTGATTTGCATTTCTCTTATTACTAGAGATGTTGAACATTTTTCCTTATGTTTGTTGATTGCTTGTAGATCTTCTTCTGTGAAGTGTCTATTCATTTCCTTAGCCCATTTGTCGACTGGATTATTTGAATTCTTGGAGTAAAGTTTTTTGAGTTCTTTATAGATTCTGGAGATTAGTGCTCTATCTGAAGTATGATTGGCAAAGATATTCTCCCATTCTGTAGGCTCTTTCTTCGCATTGCTGATAGTTTCCTTTGCTGAGAGAAAGCTTTTTAGTTTGAATCTATCCCAGTGGTTGATTCTAGCTTTTATTTCTTGTGCTATGGGAGTCCTGTTAAGGAAGTCTGATCCTAGACCAACAAGTTGAAGATTTGGACCTACTTTTTCTTCTATAATCTGCAGGGTCTCTGGTCTGATTCCGAGGTCCTTAATCCATTTTGAGTTTAGTTTCGTGCATGGTGAGAGATATGGGTTTAGTTTCATTCTGTTGCATATGGATTTCCAATTCTCCCAGCTCCATTTGTTGAAGAGGCTATCTTTTCTCCATTGCATATTTTTGGCACCTTTGTCTAGTATGAGAAAATTGTATTTATTTGGGTTTGTGTCCGTGTCCTCTATTCTATACCATTGATCTACCTTTCTATTTTGGTACCAATACCATGCCGTTTTTGTTACTATTGCTTTGTAGTAGAGTTGAAGATCTGGTATTGCAATACCCCCTGTTTCACTCTTCCTGCTAAGTATTGCTTTAGCTATTCTGGGTTTCTTATTCTTCCAGATGAATTTCATAATTGCTTGCTCTATTTCTGTAAGGTACATCATTGGGATTTTAATTGGAATTGCATTGAATTTGTATAGCACTTTAGGTAGTATGGCCATTTTGACAATATTAATTCTTCCTATCCAAGAACATGGAAGATCTTTCCATCTTCTAAGGTGTTCTTTAATTTCTTTCTTTAGTGTTGTATAGTTCTCATTGTAGAGGTCTTTCACCTCTTTTGTGAGATTGATTCCCAAGTATTTTATTTTTTTCGAGGCTATTGTGAATGGGGTAGTTTTCCTAATTTCTCTTTCTGAAGATTCATCACTTATGTATAAAAATGCGTTGGATTTATGGGCATTGATCTTGTAACCTGCTACTTTACTGAATTCACTTATGAGTTCTAAGAGTTTTCTGGTGGAATTTCCAGGTTCCTCTAAATATATAATCATGTCATCAGCGAACAGGGATAGTTTGAGTTCTTCTTTCCCAATTTGTATCCCTTTAATTTCTTTGGTTTGTCTAATTGCTCTGGCCAGAGTCTCAAGAACGATGTTGAATAGAAGTGGTGAAAGAGGGCATCCCTGCCTTGTTCCAGTTTTTAGGGGGAATGCTTTCAGTTTTTCACCATTTAGAATGATATTAGCCATGGGCTTAGCATAAATGGCCTTTACAATGTTAAGGAATGTTCCCACTATCCCTATTTTTTCTAGTGTTTTGAGCATGAAGGGGTGCTGTATATTATCAAATGCTTTTTCTGCATCTATTGAAATAATCATGTGATTCTTGACTTTAAGTCTATTAATGTGGTGAATTACGTTTATTGATTTCCTGATGTTGAACCAACCTTGCATCCCTGGGATGAAACCAACTTGATCATGGTGGACTATCTTTTTAATATGTTTTTGTATGCGATTTGCTAAAATTTTGTTGAGAATTTTTGCATCGATGTTCATTAAGGATATTGGTCTGAAATTTTCTTTCCTTGATGAGTCTCTGTCTGGTTTAGGTATCAGGGTGATATTGGCTTCATAGAATGAGTTTGGGAGGGTTCCCTCCTCTTCTATTTTATGGAATACTTTGAGAAGTATTGGAATGAGCTCTTCTTTAAAGGTTTTGTAGAACTCGGCTGAGAACCCATCTGGTCCCGGACTTTTCTTTGTTGGTAGGCTTTTGATGACTTCTTCTATTTCAGTACTTGAAATTGGTCTATTTAAATTGTTTATGTCCTCCTCGTTCAGTTTAGGCAATTCATATGTCTCTAGAAACCTGTTGATGCCTTCAAAATTTTCTATTTTGTTGGAGTATAGATTTTCAAAATAGCTTCTAATTATGTTTTGTATTTCAATCCTGTCTGTTGTGATATTTCCTTGTTCATTCCGAATTTTAGTGATTTGGGTTTTCTCTCGTCTTCTTTTTGTTAGTGTGGCTAAAGGTTTATCAATTTTGTTTATTTTTTCGAAGAACCAACTATTTATTTTGTCAATTTTTTGTATTGTTTCTTTTGTTTCAATTTCATTGATTTCAGCTCTGAGTTTAACTATTTCCTGTCTTCTACTACTTTTGGTGCTGTTCTGTTCTTTTTCTAGGGCTTTGAGCTGTAGTGTTAGGTCGTTTATTTGTTGAGTTTTACTTCTTTTATTAAATGCGCTCCATGAAATAAATTTCCCTCTAAGTACTGCTTTCATAGTGTCCCAGACATTTTGATATGATGTTTCTTTGTTCTCATTTACCTCTAAGAATTTTTTAATTTCCTTCCTAATATCTTCTGTTATCCATTCATCATATAATAGCATATTGTTTAATCTCCAGATGTTGGAATAGTTTCTGTGTTTTACTCTTTCATTTATTTCTAACTTCAATCCATTATGATCTGATAGAATACATGGTAGTGTCTCTATCTTCTTGTATTTGCTAACATTAGCTTTGTGGCATAATATATGGTCTATTTTAGAGAAGGATCCATGTGCTGCTGAGAAGAAAGTGTATTCGCTCTTGGTTGGATGGTATATTCTATAAATGTCCGTTAAGTCTAAATTATTGATTGTGTTATTGAGATCTATGGTTTCTTTGTTCAATTTTTGTCTGGAAGATCTGTCCAGTGGTGAGAGAGGCGTGTTAAAATCACCTAGTATTATTGTGTTATGGTCTATTTGGTTTCTGAAATTGAGAAGGATTTGTTTGACATACATGGATGAGCCACTGTTTGGGGCATAGATGTTTATGATTGTTATATCTTGCTGATTTATGCTTCCCTTAAGCAGTATGAAATGACCTTCTTTATCCCTTCTGACTAACTTTGGCTTGAAGTCTACATTATCTGAAATGAGGATGGATACTCCAGCTTTTTTGCTGAGTCCATGTGCATGGTACGTTTTTCCTCATCCTTTCACCTTTAGTCTATGGGTATCTTTTTCTATGAGGTGAGTCTCTTGCAGGCAACATATTGTTGGATCTTTCTTTTTAATCCAATCTGCCAGTCTATGTCTTTTGATTGATGAATTCAGGCCATTAACATTCAGGGTTATTATAGAGATATGATTTGGTTTCCTGGTCATTTGATTCATTTTTTAAATTTTATTTATTTATTTGTTTGACACAACTTGTTTCCTCCTTTATTTGACAATTCCTTTAGGATAATTCCTCCCTTTGCTGATTTGCTTCTTTGTTTTTCATCTCTTCCTCATGGAATATTTTGCTGAGAATGTTCTGTAATGCTGGCTTTCTTTTTGTAAATTCTTTTAGCTTTTGTTTATCATGGAAGGATTTTATTTCATTGTCAAATTTGAAGGTAAGTTTTGCTGGGTATAAGATTCTTGGTTGGCATCCATTTTCTTTCAGGGCTTGAAAAATGTTGTTCCAGGCCCTTCTAGCTTTTAGGGTCTGGATTGAAAAATCTGCTGATATCCGTATTGGTTTCCCCCTGAATGTAATTTGGTTCTTTTCTCTCACAGCCTTTAAAATTCTGTCTTTATTTTGTATGTTCGGTATTTTCATTATAATGTGCCTTGGTGTGGGTCTGTTGTAATTTTGTGTATTTGGAGTCCTATAAGCCTCTTGAACTTGATTTTCCATTTCATTCTTCAGATTTGGGAAATTTTCTGATATTATTTCATTGAATAGGTTGTTCATTCCTTTGGCTTGTTTCTCTAGATCTTCCTCAATCCCAATAATTCTTAAATTTGGCCTTTTCATGATATCCCATAGTTCTTGTAGATTCTGTTCATGATTTCTTACCATCTTCTCTGTTTGTTCAACTTTGTTTTCAAGGTTAAATATTTTGTCTTCAATGTCTGAGGTTCTGTCTTCCAGGTGTTCTATCCTATTGGATATGCTTTCTATGGAGTTCTTAATTTGGTTTATTGTTTCCTTCATGTCAAGGATTTCTGTTTGGTTTTTTTTCAATATCTCTAACTCTTTATTGAAATGATCTTTTGCTTCCTGTATTTGCTCTTTTAACTGTCGATTGGTGCGATCAATCAATGCTTGCATTTGCTCTTTCATCTCATCATTCAGTGCGTGCATTTGCTCTTTCATCTCATCGTTTGCTTCTCTGATCATTTTAATTATGTACATTCTGAACTCCTTTTCTGTCATTTCTTCTGCCATGCTGTCACTGGGTTTTATTGATGTAACATCTAGATTTGTTTGCAGCATTTTCTTTCCTTGTTTTCTCATATTGTTCAGGTTTCAGAGGACCGCTGAGATATTGCAGATTTCCTCTATTGACTTACAATGTCCCTGAAGATTTCTATATATATCCCCCCTTAGCCTTCAGTAGGCTGAAGTCTTGGAGGAAGTTGATAATGCGGTGCTCCACAAGGAAGCTGCCTCTCTAGGAGTGGTGGCCTTCAGGTGGGGTATAATCCCTGCTAGTGGGCAGAGGTGCCTCCACTTGTTGACCAATGGTCATCCAAAGGGGACCTAGGCTGTGGGCTGAGGCAAGGCCTGTTTGGGCCTGAGTCTCTGGTTTTACCGTCCTTGTGGGGAAACCTCACCCAGCAGGGAAGACTCACCCGGTGGGGAGGTCTCGCTGGTCAGTTCCCTCCTAGAGGTTCCCCTCAATTTACAGCTACCGCCTGGGCTGGGCTGCCTTCCTCTGCAAAGTTCCCAGGGGCCCGGCCCTATCTCCTGGGCCTGGGAGCCTCACCCTTTGCAGATGACTCTCCTTAGGCTGCCCTTCCTCAGAGAATCTGCCCGCAGGCCTGGAACCTTCGCTCTGCCCTAAGCCTGTCTCTGTGCGGCTCTTCCACCAAGAAGCCTCCTAGATCCTGGGACCCTGCTCTGCACCTAATCGCCTGGCTATGCGGCCCCTCCTCTGAGCAGCCACCTGGGGCCCTGTTCAATCGCTCTGAATCCCAGAGACCCGCCACACGCCTCTTCCTCCAGACAGCCACCCAGTATTCCGGTGCAGTCACTAGGAGTCCAAGAAACTCACTGCGTGCCTCCACCTCCACCAACCACCCGTAGCCCTGGGCAATCAATCACTCCGAGTCGAAGTGACCCTCCCCGTTCCTCCTCCTTCTCCAGATAACCCCCCGGGTGTTCAGGAGCAATCGCTCTGAGTGGCTCTGAGTCCACGTGACCCACAGCACAGGTCCTCTGGGCAACCGCCCGGAGCTCTGGTGCGGCCACTCAAGACCAAGCGTCCCACCACGCTTCTCCTCCAGGCAGCCCCCCTGTGTTCAGGAGCTGTCACTTTAAGTCCAAACAACTCACCACTCGTCTTCTCCTCTGAGCAGCCGCCTGGAGCGCTAATGCAGTCACTGCGAGTCCAAAGGACCCACCGCGCTCCTCCTCCTCCTCCTCCTACTCCTCTGGGCAGGCCCCGGGGTTCAGAAGTGGTGTGAGTCCAAACAGCTCGCCACGCAGCCCCTTCTCTGGCAACCGCCTGCAGCTCTGGTGTAGTCACCCGAATCCAAGCGGCCGCGCTCCTCTTCCTCCTCCTCGTCCTCAGGGCAGGCCCCGGGGTTCAGAAGCGTCGTTCTGAGTCCAAACAGCTCGCCGCGCAGCTTCTCCTCTGGCAACCGCCTGTAGCTCTGGTGCAGTCACTCCGAATCCAAGTGGCCACGCTCCTCCTCCTCCTCCTCAGGGCAGGTCCCGGTGTCCTGAGTCCACACAGCTCTCCTCGCCACTCTTCCCCTAGGCAGCCGCCGGAGCCCCAGTGGTTGCTCCGAGTCCCAGCGCTGTGCCGAGCGGCCTCCTTTGCGGCGCTCCCAGCTGTCCGAGTTCACTGCTCCAGCGGGGGAGGGGCATCTCATCGGCAGTTCTATTTCACAAAGTTCCCTGCGTTCCGGGACCACCGTCCCATCCGGGATGCCTCCCCAGGGGGTGAGAGTCACCCGGCTGCTTTGAGTTGGTCCCAAGTGTCTCAATATCGCCTCTTTTGAATCCTGAGTCCTGGAGCAACATGAAATGCAGCCACCCTCTAGGCCGCCATCTTGAAACCCTCAGTACTGTTCTTAATCCTGGGGAATTTAACAAGTCCTAGGCTGGTGTTAATCAGATGTTAATAATTTTTTACCTAATTTAAATCTTGTTAATGCTTCTGTAGGATAAACTTCTAGGCATTATTTTTTTTGTGTGTGTGTGATGCTGGAGATTGAACCCATGGCCTTGTACATGCTAGGCAAGTATTGTACCCCAGAGCCACATACCCAGTGCTAGAATAAAACTTCTAGAAGGGCAATTACTAGGTTAGAGAGAGGTTTAAAGCAAAGGCTGTGGTGATTTTTACTGCTACCCAGCAGAATTCATACCTATGTATGTTTGTACTTATACATATTATAAAAATATAGTGTGTGTGTGTGTACGTATATGAAAGGCAGGGGATGTAGCTCAAAGTTAGAGTGTTCTGTTCAATCCCAGTACTGCCAAAAAAAAAAAAGGTATGTGTTACTGTTTCTTTGTATCCTTACCAGCAGTGTTTAAGTGTTTTTATTTTTTGCCAGTTTGATAAAGGAAAAATACTATATTGTTATTTTAGGTTTATATTTCCTAATTTTTAGTAAGATTAAACATCTTTTAGTCCCATCCCCCTTTCCCCTTTTCCTGACTGGTCTGGAACTCCGAGGATCAGGAAATCTCTTATTTTTGTATTAGCTGGGAGCCCAGTCCTGTGACACCATGCTGGTGAGTGAATTTAGGGCCTCCCTCATGCTAGGCAAGTGCCCTATCACTGAGCTATATGCCCAGCCTCTTAGCAGAGGTTTTTTCTACATGTGTATTTCTTTGTGTGTTAATTGCCATTTTGTACCCTTTGCACATTGTAAAAAAATTTGCATGGGCTGAATGTTTGGTTCAGTGATATAATGTTTGCTAGTATGCTCAGGGTTCTAAGTTTGATCTCCAGCACTACCCCCACCAATTACATATTTTATATAGATTTTTTTTTTTTTTCCAGTTCTTGGGATCCCAGGGCCTTATGCTTGCAAGGCAGGCACTCTACCCACTGAGCTATATCCCCAGCCCCTCTTTTTATTTTTTGAGACAGCTTGCCAAGGCTGACCTTTATATTGCAATTCTCCTGCCTCAGCTTCCTGAGTACATGGGATTAAAGGTTTGTGCCACCATGCCAGGCATCCTTTAATAGTTTTTAAAAATTATCATTTTTGTAGTCATATTTGTATATGTTAGTCTTTTCATTCTTGTCTCTTTCTCTCGGTGTATTTTATTGTCTGTCCTCCAGAGTGTTTTATTGTATTGCATTTTATTTTATTGTGCCTTTTTTTTTTGTGTGTGTGTGTGTGTGTGGTATTGGGGATTAAATCCAGGGACTTGCACATGTTAGGGAAGTACTCTACCACTGAGCTACACTCACATCTCTCTTTAATTTAATTTTATTTTGAGATAAATTGCTTAGACTGGACTCAAACTTGCCATCCTCCTGTCTGAACTTCCTGAGTAACTGGGACTACAGACATGAACCATTGTGACTGGCTTCTACTGCATTTTATTTTATTTTTGTAGTACTGGGGATTGAGCCCAGAGTCCTATGCATGCTAGACAAGTGTCTCCCAGCCCTTTTTATTTTTCATTTTGAGATTGGGTCTCACTAAATCGTTGAGGCTGCCTTCCAACTTGTCCTCCTGCCTCAGTAGCTGGAATCATAGGCATGTTCCACTGTGCCCGGCTTATATAGTACATTTTAACTGCAATAACGTCAGTGTGACTTGTAAGCATTGTATTTAATATGTTAACTTAGTTGTGATTATCAAATAGCATTTTTGCATTTTTTTTAAAGTTACTAATTTGCCTGCCTTCTAGGGATATAAACCGTGAATGAAGAAAGAAAATGGAGAAGTGTAGATGACTTTATAAGGGTAGTTTGGGGTCATTCAATAGAATCTAGCTTTATTATATACTTGATAAACTAAAATAGCTCCTTTTGCATGATTAAAAGTTTGGAAACTCAAATTTTAGTACATGTAGAAAGTTATAGTGTATTTAAGTTTACATAGATCATTCTCCTCCTCCTCCATCTTCTACTGGGTATTGAATTTAGGGGTGGTCTACCACTGAGCTACATTCCCAGCCCTTTTTATTTTTTTCTTTTGAGACAGGGTCTTGCTGGGTTGCTCCAACTGACGTCAAATTAGGTCATCTTCCTGCCTCAGTCTCCCAAGTAGCTGAGATTTGCCACTGTACTTGGCAAAAAAGAAATATATATATATATATGGGCTGGGGAGATAGCTCAGCTGGTAGAGTGCTTGCCTTGCAAGGCCCTGAGTTAGATCCCAGTACCGCAAAAAAAAAAAAAAAAAAAAAAAAAAAAAAAAAAAAAATATATATATATATATATATATATATTTTAGAAATATAAATATTTTTATATTTTTAGAAATATAAATATGAAGACAGTTCACAGCTATTACAGTGGGAAAGGAAATCTCAGGTACTACAGTTTTGGGAAGGAAAAGAGATCTTGAAAAACAGTTCAGGGAGTCAGACTGCCTTCTTCTATATTACAAACTACTTTTTTGGGCTGGGGTTGTAGCTCAGTGGTAGAGAATTTGCCTGGTGTGTGTGAGGCCTGGGTTCGATTTTCAGCACCTTAACTAAATAAATAAATAAAATAAAGGCCTGTTGACAACTAAAAAATATTTATAAAGTACTTTTAGGGAAAATATTTTTTGGGAAAAACATGAGATCCCTAACATTACTAAGTTACTAGCCTGTCATAGTGGGAAACAACTTTGTTATGTGCTTATTACGTCCACAAAGATTGTACCATTTCTTTGGATGCAAAATTAGAGATAGAATTTCTTAGGGAATGCATGCTTACAAAAAGTGCTCCCCATTTATTTGGGGTATAAGAATCAAGAGAATGACTCTTTTCTTATCTCAAGGTACAAAGTGTTTCCCCCTTTTTTATGGGATGTGAGATGTATTCATAATAGTGGCAAGGCAGTGTCAGTTTTGCTTCCCCAGTTCTTTGTTCAAGGTCATATAGCTAGCAAATGATGTGTCCGAGATTTTAGCTACTCTTCTACTGAAAATGTAAAGAGAGAATTTCCAAAGGGAGAAGCAAATTTTATTGAAAGAGGGCTGTATAGAGCATGTTCAAAGGATAGAGCATGTGGTAGAAAACCAGTGTGATTTAAGGCAGTATTAATGACTCATGTCAGTAGGACATAAAAGGTGAAGGGACTCTTTGAGGCCAATAATGTAGAGTATCTTGAAAATCAGAACAATAATGGGGGCCCAAGGATGGTGTTTTATTATTTATTTGTGGTGCTGGGGTTTGAATTTTACTATTGTTTTAGAAGGGAGAAAAGAGAGAAACACATATGACTGAACCACATCTATTCAATTTTATTCTGTTAACCTTTTTTTTTTTTTCCATTACTTGGGATTGAATCTATTAGTGAACTACATACCCAGCCCTTTTACTTTTTGGGGGGTACTGGGGATTGAAATTGGGCAGTCAACCACTGAGCCACATTCTTAGCCCAATATTTTTAAAATACATTTTTTGGATGTTGATAGACCTTTATTTTATTCATTTATTTATATGTGGTGCTGAGAATTGAACCCATTGCCTCACACATATTAGGCAAGCACTTTACCACTGAGCCACAACTCCAGCCCCCCAGCCCTATTTTTTATTTCATTTAGAGATGGTCTCACCGAGTTGCTTAGCTCCTCGCTTTTGCTGAAGCTGGCTTTGAATTTGAGATCCTCCTGCCTCAGCCTCCTGAGCCATTGGGATTACAGGCATGTGCCACTGCACCTGGCCCTTATACTTTTAAGACAGAGTCTGGCTAAGTTGCCCAGACTGGCCTTGAATTTGAGATATCTTGCCTCAGCCTTCTGAGTTGCTGGGATTACAGATTTGTGCCATAGAACTCTGTAGTTAACATTTTAATATAAGTATTTTTCTATCCAATATAAATTTAAATGACTACTTAATATTTTATTGAGATGACATATCTTAAACTTCTTCCTACTTGGAAACTTGGGTGTTTTTATTGGTGTTGAAATAAATAGCGATAAAAAATTTTGAAGCATAAACGTTTTTGAACCCAGGGCCTTGTACATGCAAGGTAAGCGCTCTACCAACTGAGCTATCTCCCCAGCCCTGACTTATGCATCCTTATGCTTTCTGCTGGTTAGCTTCTCATAACTTTTGTAAAACAAACTTCAACTTTATGAACTCAAGTATTTGGTGCTCTGACTAATTTATGCTTAGCTCTTTTCCATTTTATGTCTGTCCTCATGACACATAGTGCATTAGTCAGCTTTCTGTTACTATAACAAATACCTGAAATAAATAAACTTAAGAGTAAGAGAGGTTTATGGTGGATCATAGTTGCAGAGGTCTCAGACATGGTGTTTTGAACCTATTTTGAGGCAGCACATCATGGTAGGAACACAAGGCAGAGGAAGCTGTTCACTTTGTGGTAGCTAGGAAGCAAAAAGAGAGAAAGCAGTAGACCTGCGTCCCATAATCTCTTCAAGGGCATGACTCCAGTGATACAAGGTTTTCCATTCAACCCGGCTCTTAAAGGTTCTACCACCTTCCAGTAAACAGTGCCACAATGGGTGGAGACGAAGTCTTTCACACATGGACCTTTGGCAAACATTCCAGATCCTACCTATAGCACTTTGGTATAGTTTTTATCATAGATAAGGAGTCTCTGTATCACATGGTATTTAGTTAAAAAAAAAAAAAAAAAAAGGTTTACATTGTGCTTTTCCTAAGTACTCTGATTCCT
The DNA here is from genome assembly GCF_902686455.1 of Sciurus vulgaris. Taxonomy (NCBI): domain Eukaryota; kingdom Metazoa; phylum Chordata; class Mammalia; order Rodentia; family Sciuridae; genus Sciurus; species Sciurus vulgaris. The sequence goes on from NC_136462.1 coordinate 91,035,539, forward strand.
TTAGCATTTCCATTATTTTGCCTTGATTTCTGTTTATTTCTGGGTATCTTTATCATTGATGAGTGGAGAAAACCATGTAATTGAACTAACTGCTACTGATATGTGCTGCTCAGTCTCATTTGATCCTTGATACTTGTAGTTCACTAATTTATGGGAAATTGAGAAACGAATGATATATTCCATTTTATTTCCTTATCTATTTAGTATACAGTTTGCTACTAAGTGTATTAATGGGTAGAAAAATTTAAGAGGTGATAGTAACAGTGTCAGATATAGTACATAGATAGGTATGGAAAGAAAATACAATAAAAATATTCATTCATTTTGCTAATTAAGAAGTTATGGTGGGCTAGGGTTGTGTGTCTGAATTGTTTTTTTCTTTTTAGGTATTGGGGATGAACCCAGGGACACTTAACCTCTGAGCCACATCCCTTTTTTAAAAAAATATTTTATCTAGAGACAGGGTCTTGCTGAGTTGCTCAGTGTCTCACTGTGTTGCTGAGACTGACATTGAAATCACAGTCCTCTTGCCTCAGTCTCTTGAGCTGCTGGAATTATGGTGGGGATCATATGTAGTTTAAGGTGGATGGACTGATTTTGAACAAGAGGAATGACATCTTACTTTCTAGTACTAAAAGAAAAGTAGGTAACCAAAATCCCAGTGACTTTGGAGACTGAGGCAGGAATTACAAGATCTAGTCCAGCTTGGACAACTTAACAAGACCTCCAGCAACTTAGTGAGACCCTATCTCAAAATAAGAAATAGAAAGGACTGGAGATGCAACTCAGTGGTAAAGCACCCCTATCTCAATCCTTAGTACTAAAAAAAAAAAAAAGGTAAGAAGCTGTCAGTAGGGATTATGGGGTGAAGTTGGGCACACATGATAATTTACATATTCTTTATATGATTGGAAGAAAAGTTGCTGGTTGAGTACGAAGGGCCTGGGGGGCCTGAGGAGAGAAAACAATTGAAAAGAGCTGTTGAGGGGGAAATAGAAGAAGGTATTTATGAAGTCCAATGTTTAAAGACTGAGGTTGGAGACTTCATAGTGTTATCAGTGTATCTAATGTGGTTTTTCTTTAGAGTAGTTCACTTCCCAGAAACAGCATTCATCTAGAGCTGAGGTTTTATGCGTAGGTTTAGAGAAAGTGGTGCAAGTGACCTGAAGCTGCTACTGCGATGTTTATCTATCTAACCAGGATCCAGATTGGAAGGAGTTTGAGGAATTGAGAGAAAAGGTTTCTTTCTTTCCTTTTTTTTTTTTTTTTTTTATCACATAAGGGAATTTATTAAGCAAACAGAGTGTCTCCCTGCAGGGTAAGAGAGAAAATGAGAGGAAAAGAGAAAGGAAAGAGAAAGGGCATACGCTAGAGAGAGTGGAAAGCCAGGAGGAGGAAAAGCAAGTGTGTAGGAGAGAGAAGCAAGAAGGGAAAGATGGTGGTTGAATTCCACCAGGCTAACGGGACCAATATCGGAGAAGGATACTTGCAAGCTGACTGATGAACCAGTAGCTAGCTAGGATGTCCACAGATTGACAAGTGGTTGGGAGGCGGGGAAAATGGCTGCAATGGAATGGACGGAGGAGCAGCTTTATACATTACATTCCTCTGTTTCTGTTTTTATAAGAAAATCTTTTGCTCTCCAGTTCTTTCCGAAGCCGCCTCTCTCCTTCCTGCCTAAGTGACTGGGGCTGGTTTTGCAGGTGAGATGTAAAAAGTCCATTCTCCCAGGGGCAGTCTTCCAGACGTCCAGAGGCAGATGGTTTTCATGGACTTCATTTCCTCCATTTGACTGATCCCCCATCTCTACACTAACTGCCTGTCCCAAATTCTGGCTTCATTCACCCCTCTAATTTTAGAAACTCCTTTGCTGTAGGGAAAGGGGGTCAGTGACCATGCTGGCTTCTTCGAGCTGAAAGGGGGCAGCGTGGGGCAAGCAGTTTGTAGTTCCCTTTTTAGAAATCGGGTCAGTTGAGGGGTCCATGGTAGAAGTCCGGTTGGGGAAGAGTAGGTTGTAAAGGCATCTGGGGATGGGTGCTTCTATGAGAGAAGAACAAAAAGACGTAAGTACTGAAATGAGATTGATATAATATAAATGTTGCAGAATCTGTAACATGCCAATGAATATCATAAAGATGACAGAAGTCAATAATTCCTCATCAGGGGGTGGAAGAACTGAGAAGTTGTTCCCATAACAAGGCCTAGCAAAGGCTGGAGAGGACAAGGCCTTTATTTGGGAACATTAACATTGTCCAGGTTATCAGGAATGTAAACACAACATTTAGTAGAGATCTCTATACTTCTGTTACTAGCAAACATAGATTAAGCCTATTTGTGTCTGTAGGCCTTAAACTGACTAAAACTTCTGACTTTGGCAGTCTCTCTTGATAGTTATCAGGCACATTTGCCTAAGAATCTTTCTTTTGTAGGTTTTAGTCTTTATACTAGTGGGCTAACACAAGTGTACATCTTAAGTTACATTTAAGTATTATTTCTTTTAAATGCCTAAGAATGGCTTTATTTTGGTTTTAACTGTTTTTCTAGGTGTTTAAGATCAAGCTGGTCAAAGTGACCTGTTCCTGTCTGTTAAAGAGTCAGCTGAGTTCCCACAGGGGTCACTCATAGGGAACTTAAGAGCAGCTTCTTAGCTCTGTTAGTGCCATTGGTTAGGCAGGGTCTCCTCAATGAGGTGGCTTCCCTTGAAAGCACCAGGGATGCTTTTTCCTTGACCCTCCTCTGCAGCAGGTGCACTGAGTGGCTTTTCTTCTAGTGGCCTCAGCAATCTCCTTGATCAGGAGGTTGTGTGACCCAGAGTTGCAAACCTCCTAAGAGAAGTCCTCTTGTTCCCTGAGTTCAGGCTGACTTTGAGGGCAAGACCCAAATATGGACTTTTTTTGACCTCTGTATTTAATCTCGATCTCTAAGTTTGATCTTAACCATCAAGCAAGTCAGTCTCACCGGTCATAAAGCAAGAGTACTGGGCTTTAACTTCAATGTCTATGACTTTACAGTTATTTACCCCCTTTTATCTAATTGGGGTTTACATTATGCATCGTATAGCTGATGGCTTACTATTCCAAGTTAATTTACAGTGTTCGCTCTTGAAGTAGTACTTCTGCAAAATACTGATCAGACAACAATTAGAGTTTACAAGGAAAATACAAAATGGAATCACCATTTTTATTGTTAGTGTCTCTAACAAACACGTTTGAGTAATCCCATACATGTCAACTCTAATTCACTCATCTTATTGTAAAAAACCAAGATATCAGACAAGCGTAAAAAAAACTAGATGTCAGACAAGTGTAAACACTATTTGCCGTCTTTTTCCTGTTGAAGAAAAGTCCTAGAAAAATTGATGTTAGACATTTTATAAACATCAACATTTTATTAGTTTGACCACCTAGAGACTTGTGAGTTAATTTTAAAGACATTTTACTTCTATTAGTTTACCCATTTTAAATCGAACCTTTTTAAATCACGCAAATTAAAAACATTTGGATCCATTTTTTAAATTTTAATTTTTATGTGTGCTTATATTTAACACAAAAGCAAAGGCCTTGTAATGCTTATCTCCATTGCAATGTAACGGATGTTCAAAAATAACTCTAGAGTTGGATAAAAAAGAACTGATCAAAAATTATTAACCTAGGTATGTAGGATCAAAATTGTGAGCTCAAAAATATAGCATTTAAGAAAAACAAAAGTCCTAGAAGAAAAATGATAATGGTCATTAATTATAGCATGAGAAAATGAGAAGGAGAGAAAAAGTGAAAGGGAGAAAAGTATTCTGAGTTGTAGCCCAGGAGAAATTTAAAATGGACACTTTTTTTTTCTTTGGGTTTGAGACTGGTCTCCCACTGCGCCTTCTTCCATTTACATTTCAATATAAGCCTTGACTGAGATCTGAATCTGAAAGGGGCTAAAATGTTCCTGGTTAGTAATTAACTTAGGTTTGGACACAGAAAAATTGTCAAACAATTATCTCCCACTATTTGTGGGGAATGGGGCTGCTTACATTACATGGGGAAGCAGGGGAAGACGGAGAAGCAGGGTCTGGAGGTGCTTGAGTCTGCAGGAAGAGCCCAGGAAGCAAGAAAGAAGAGACTTGAAGATGAGGAATCCCTTTCCATCTGCCCGCTCGCTCATGGAAGCTGTGTGCCATTACACAAATGTATTTTGATGGCTTTAAGTACCAGAGGTTGAGCGAAGGTTTCCCAGGGTGGAATCTGCCAGATTGGAGGACCCAGATCCCATGGTGGGGACTGATATAGCCGAGTCTGTGGCCAGGGTGTCCCAAGGCCAAAGTACTGGGCTGGAGATGAGGGGCAGCACACATTGATTGTGTCGTCACACAAGCACCAATGTGTATGCTGGGCAAAAGCCGAGAAGAGTTGAGGACCTGATATCAGGGTTTTCAAGTACGAGTGTGCGAGGGCAAGATGAGCTTCAACTCTGAGACAATCTCCACCATAAAATCAGGAATCCACCCGGCAGATAAGACCGACTATAGGGGCCAGCCATAACTATAAAAGTTGTGGCTGGGGGTACCCCCACCCCTCAACCGCCTCGAGGGTCCCGGATAAATCAGCCTAGGGGAACCAGCCTAGAGGACTCACCAACCTGAAGTCCGGTGATGAATGCAGAACAGAGCGTCTGGGCAGAATGGAAGGTAAGGCCGTGTCCGGGGGCACTGGGGCATCGGATGGGATTCCACTTGCTTAAGAGACAGTGGAAAATCCCATCCCAAGTCACGGCACTATTGTAAGGAATTCCCACAAAACCACGCCGGACACGGGAAATCACATAAGGGAGTTTATTAAGCAAATAGAGTGTCTCCCTGCAGGGTAAGAGAGAAAATGAGAGGAAAAGAGGAAAGAGAAAGGGCACACGCTAGAGAGAATGGAAAGCCAGGAGGAGGAAAAGCAAGTGTGTAGGAGAGAGAAGCAAGAAGGGAAAGCGAGAAAAGGTTTCTTTAAAGTCAAGGAGCAGGTAAGATTTTTGTGAGGTGCCAGAGTCATCAAAGGGAAGCACTTTGAAATGATGACAGAATCCAATGTTAAAGCAGTAAAGAAATAGGTGTGTAAAATAGAATTGAACCAAAGGTTTTTGGAATTAAAAATGTCCATGAATTCTTATGTACAATAGTTGGATGGTTCATATTCACGGGTGTTGAAATCTCCCAAGATTATGATAGAACATTTAGTAGACGAAACAACTGTGAACTAGGTTCCCAAGTTTTCAGTGAATGAGGAGGTGTGACCAAGGAATCAGAAAACCTTAGTGATGTGGAGAAGCTATATCTCAAAGGTGGGACCAGGGGCTAGGGTTGTGGCTCAGTGGTAGAGCACTTGCCTAGCATATAGGAGGCACTGGGTTCAATCCTCAGCAGCACATACAAATAAATAAATTAATGAACCATTAAGTTCCAGCTCTCATAATCTAATCATTTACCTCTGAACATTTCTACAGTATCAGAAGCTTTTGGGGGACACGTCATATCCAAACCATACAAGGAGCATAGGCTGCAGTAATGAAAAACTTCAGGGGACAGCCAGTTTTAAGTCAAGGTAAATAAATGGAAGGAGCATTGTTCAGAAAGAATGAAGCAGCCTAAGGTTTGGTAACAGGAGAATGATTATTTTCTTTGTTATAGTGTGAAACATTTGGACAGTGACAATATGGAGGAAACCAGGGTTGTAAACATATGGACTAGGAAGTTAGATCATGGTGGGTATAGTATTGCTTTTGTATGTGGTGACCTGGTATTAGAGAGATCAGAGGGAGTGCTGGAAGTTATTGATTGGGTTCAGTTGTCTGAACTTTGCACAGGTTATTTTGGCACTGAGATTGGTTTAAAGTCCGAGATAGTATGACTTGTTCCCATTAAGGTGGTAAAGCCTTTTTAATAAAGTTAGTGGCAAGGGCAACAAATATCATATTCTGGTTGCGAGATTGACTCAGTGGAGTTGAAATCTTATTAGGTAAAGATTTCTAAGGTCAAGGACTGGTTATGTCTAAGGGCTTCCATGATGCTTGAAGAAGGGCTGGGCTATGAGCCCTACTTTGGGACGGAGTGTGGTGACAGGGATCACCTGAAAATAGAGTGATTATTGATTTAAAATTGAAGAACTTGTTGATATATTCTAGAGGCAAGCAGAAGTTAATAACTTCTATTAGGATGTTAGGATATAGGTTTTTTAAAATATGCTAGAATTGTTATAAAAATTAAAATCGAGGCCGGGTGCTGTGGTGCATGCCTGTAATCCCAGTGACTTTGGAGGCTGAGGCAGGAGGATCGTGAGTTCCGAACCAGCCTCAGCAACAGCAAGGCACTAAGAAACTCAGTGAAATCCTGTCTCTAAATAAAATACAAAAAAGGCCTGGGGATGTGGCTCAGTAGTTGAGTGCCCCTGGGTTCAACCCCCCAAAAAAATTAAAATTGAGGAGAAATGTGAAACTCGATTTTAGAGAGGTGCTTTATGAGTTAAGACTTTTGGTTATGTGTGACAGATAACCTTAAGCCAAATTGACTTAAAAAGAGAATATTTTCCTTTATGTTGCTGAAAAGTCCAGGGAAAACTTCAAGGATGGATTTTGTAGTTTAGGTGATATCACTAGGACCTTGTCTTTTTTCTTCTCTGAACACATATGTATTTACTATGAGTTGTTTTGATCTTTAAGTTTCATACGATGGCAAGATGGCTGAAACAGCCCTAGTTGCTGCCTTTCCAGTTGCAAATATGTTAGGAAGGAGAGCTTTTCTTCACTTAAGAACTCAAACAAAAGTCTAGAGCCTAACTGTCGTTGGCCAGAACCAAGTCAGGTGTCTGTCTTTGATATAGTCATAGCCAAGAAAATCTAATTCCTTGATTGATTTATGTTTAGGTCACTTGTATTTACAAGTGGAGTCGATATCTCCCCCACTGTTTTGGGCCTCTCTGTATTTTCCTCTGTGTCTGCAATACTTTTGTCTTAGAACACTGTAGACATCTGAGATTTTGTTCATTCACTGTTTATATAGTAAATGCAGTGAGTACAGTTGTCCTTTCGTATTTATGAGGGCTTGGTTCCAGGATTCCTCTCAGCTACCAAAATTTGAGACTGCTCAACTTCCTTATATAAAATAGCATAGTATTTGCATATATCCTACATATATTCTCCCATATATTTTAAATCATCTCTAGATTACTTTTTACCCAACATAGTGTAAATACTATGTAAATAGTTGTTAAACTGTATTGTTTAGGGAATAATGACAAAAAAAAAAAAAAAAGACAAAAAATGTCTTTATATTCAGTATAGATGTAGTCTTTTTTTTTTTTTAAGGAAAATGTCTCATCCAAAAAAGTATATGTAGATGGTCCTCCATTATAGGATATATAGGACCATTTATAGGTCCTCCATTAATGATATATAGGTCCTCCTATATATCATTTATCTATAACCGTGCTATCTTGTGGCTTCCTCTCTGTCAATGTTTTAGTTTTCTTATTGCTTCCAACTACTTGAGTCTTTCCTCCCATTTTCCATTCAGTTGAGAGAGTGAGAGAATGCATTTGTACATCTAAGAAACTCTTGTCATTTTTGTAGGGCTAAATTCTGAAAGCAAACTCTTTCTTCACAGGTTGATGACTAGAACCTGGTGACCTTTGGGACAGGTGCATCCTTGTATCTAATCAACTAGGCCCTGACCCAGAGGTCAGGGATTTATGTGAGGATTAGAATACTAACATGAAATAAGAGGCCATCACAAACCTCCTTAATCTACAAGACACCCTTCCCTCCCCTCCCACACCCCTAGTACTGGGGATTGAACTGAGGGGCTCTCTACTATCTATAGCCCTTCTTTTCATTTTGAAAAAGGGAATTGGTAAATTGCTCAGGCTGGCCTCAAACTTGGGATACTTCTGCCTCAGCCTCCCCAGTCGCTGAGATTACAGGTACACACCACTGTACCTGGTTCTTTTTACTATCTTTTTTTTGTGTGTGTGGTGCTGGGGATTGAACCCAGGGCCTTGTGCTTGCAAGGCAAGCACTTTACCAACTGAGCTATCTCCCCAGCCCTTTACTATGTTGATAGTGTGCTTCTATGTACAAATTAAAAAAAAAAAAAAGTTTTATTTAAAATAAATTTCTTGTTGTTTTTAGATGGACAAAATGCCTTTACTTTATTTGTTTATATTTATATGGTGCTGAGGATCAAACCCAGTGATTCACACATGCCGGGCAAGTTCTTTATCACTGAGCTATAGTCCCAGCCCTGTACAAATGTTTTAAATTTTGATATTCTCTTTTGGGGTATAGCTCAGTGTGTAGTGTTTACCTAGCATGTGGGAGGCCCTGATTTTCATCCTCAGCACCATAAAATTTAAAAAAAATTTTTTCGGTGTTCACTAATCTGTTTTTTTTTTTTTCATTTGTTATCTACACTTTTGTTATCTTCAGAAATCATTGCTAGACAAGAGAGGAAAAAGAAATAGACCAAAAAGAACATTGCCCATAGTTTTCTAACCCTGATTCAGTTGTTTTTGTTTTTCCATACTGTTCTGAGCTTCTTATCATCTACTATACTAATTTCACTTTACAAAAATTACATTGTACATATCACATCACCGTGTTTTCAAGGAACCATCATTTGATTCGTTCTACTGTTTATTCCACCATCTTTGTAATATTTTATTGAGCTAAATACAAAATAAATCATTGCTAGAACCAATGTCGTGATTTCCCCTTGTTTTATTATCCTAAGAGTTTCCTAAGTTTATTTGATCTGAATTGAGTTAGTTTTTGCGTATGATGTGAGATAGAGGTCCAATTTAGTTCTGTGTGTGTATATCCAGTTGTCTCAGCACCATTTGTTTGTTCATTTTCTGTAAATTTAATTAAGTATTTCTTCATATTTTGTGTAGTAAAACTTTGTAAACTGGCTTTATCTCTCATTCAAGTTATTATCGTATACAGTAAATATAAAATGTATTTTTATTTATAGAATGCTAAAGTTGGAAGGTACCTTAGAGATTTTCTTTCATGTTCTTCATTGTATAAATGTGGACAGACAGACCCAGAGAAGTTAACTGATGTCTAATGTTTGCAGCTAATCAGTTAAAGACCAATTCTTTGACTCAGGGCTTTGAAACTTTCTGTTGAAGGCCTGATACTATAGTAAATATTTTAGCTTCATGAGCCAAGAAGCAAACTAGAATAGGTATTATGTAGGTGCCTATATAATAAGAGATAAAACAAATCCCCATAAGTTTTTTGGGGGGATATGGGAGTTTGAACCCAGGGGCACTTAACTACTGAACCACATCCCCAGCCCTTTTTTATATTTTATTTAGAGGTAGGGTCTTGCTAAGTTACTGAGGCTGGCTTTGAACACCGAGATCCTCCTGCCTCAGCCTCCCGAGCTGCTGGAATTACAGGCATGTGCACTGTACCCAGCCCCATAATTAAAAAAAAAAAAAAAAAAATTTTTTTTTACAATTATTTATGTATTTATATTTATGGTGCTGGGAATTAAATCGTGGGTTTTGGGCATGCTAGGCAAGTGCTGTATCACTGAGCTACACCCCCTAACCCATCCTACATGTTTTTTATTGATGAAATTCAAAATATAACTGAGTACTTTTTAAAATGTTGGTAATGTTGGTAACATGTCTACAGAAAAAAGAATGAAATTCTTTTTAGAGAGGATAATATTCTGTTTAAAAGAGTCTCAAAGTTGGTATTCTTTAGTATTAAATTGGTTACAAATATTCATCAATAATTGCTGATCTGTATGAAATTTTATGTTTCACGCCTCCACCCCCCACCCCATACTAAGGATTGAATCCAAGGGTTTAGGGAAGCACACTCCCACTGAACTATATATTCCTGGCGCTTTTTATTTTTTATTTTGAGGCAAAGTCTTACTAAATTGCCCAGACTGACCTTGAATTTGGAATTCTCCTGCCTCAGCCTCCCAAATAGCTGGGATTACAGGTGGGCACTGACACACAAAGCAACAAATTCTTTTCCTGACATTTGTATTTTAACATCACTTTAGGATTAATAATTTCCAATTTAAGGCTAGGTGGAAACTCCTTAATTTAATAGGTACACAGATTTTGAAATAGGGAAATTCCTTTGCATCAGTGTCTGAAAAATGCTGCTGGAGCTGTATTTTGAACTTGAAAAATATATCCACTGTAAATTTGCATGGGAATGAACATCTTTCTTGTGTTATTTTAACTCTTGACAAAACAGGAAGTACATTCAGCTTGATATTATCTGTGATATAAACAATGTTAGTTTTCATTTAAATGATTTTATTGCATTGTTAGTGCTATGTGTAATCATTTTTTTTTTTTTTTCCTTTTGGCTTTAGGTGGAATTCATTGAGGCACGTTAGCAAGTCTATAGGAAGATCTAATTTTCAAAGCCATTCAGTGTTCAATAATAGGTGAGGGTGATTCTTTTAAAATTTTTTTTGTGGCACTGAGAATTGAACCTACAGGCATTCTACTACTGAGCAACATCCCCAGCATGTTTTTCATTTTATTTTTTAATTTTGAGGAAGGATCTTGCCTCCAGAATTACTGGGATAATAGACATGTGGTACCATGCCCAGCTTGAGGATGTGTCTTCTCATTTAGAAAGTTTCAGTGTACACTAAGCTAAAAATATTGGAATACAACTTTACATCTGTTGGGCCTGCTACCTGCTTTGGTAATAGGATAAGTTAGGATATTTAACTTTTGTTTTTGACAAAAATTAATGAAATCAATGATGGTTAAGACCATGAGAGTAAAGTTAATTGACCTTACTGGTTGAATAACACATGATTGATTCAGATATTTTTCTGCAAAATGCCTTCTTTTTATTTTATTTTAATTTTTTTGGTGGTGGCATTGGGGATTGAACCCCAGGGCTTTGTGCATACTAGGCAAGTGCTCTACCACTGCCTACATCCCCAGTCCTTTGCAGAATACCTTCTGATGAATAATGCAGTGAATAACCATGGACTTCCTCTTACATATATACTTAAAATATTTTTTTTTTTAGTTGTAGATGGACATAATACCTTTATTTTATTTATTCATTTTTATGTGGTGCTGAGGATCGAACCCAGTGCCTCAGTGAGGCATGCCAGGCAAGCACTCTACCACTGAGCCACAATCTCAGCCCTACATTTATACTTTGTTAGTTCATCCAATTAGATAATTTCTTGCTTTACATAAACTTTTACTACCACCAATTTTAACACATCTTAGCAGATCTCACTTTGGTTTTACTGAATTTATTTTTTCCTGGCTTCTACTTAAAAAATATCCTTGCTCATTGTTGTTTTGTGCAGATTATTTGTAGAGACTAATTATGTGGTCACTGTAAACTTGCATTAATTCTTTGAATAAACAATAATAACTGAAAAGTTTTGACTCATTAAGAGCCAAGGAATACTATTTAAAATAATTTGCCTCCATGGTACATGATCGTTTTATAACTGAAAAATAAATTTCTTATTGAAGTTTTTAATGTCAACTCTGAGTATTCTTGCAAAATGGCTAATAATCTTAAATAAGCTTATTTATTTATTTTGGTACTCTGAATTAAACTCAGAGGCACTTTACCACTGAGCTACATCCCCAGTTCTTTTTTAAATTTATTTTGAGACAGGGTCTTGCTAAGTTGCTGAGCTTACCTCAGATTTGAGATCCTCTTGTCTCAGCCTCTAGAGTCAGTGAGATTATAGGTGTGCACCACTGTGCCTAGCTGTGGCAGTGTCTTAACAAAAGGCTTATTTATGGACACTTGAATTATATTAACTTTTACATCATGCAACATTCTTCCTTTTTTTTTTTTTTTCTTCAGTGACTTAAAAATGTAAAAACCAGCTGGGAGTGGTAACATTTGTCTATAGTTCAAGCCTTGGAAGACTGAGGCAGGAAGATCCCTTGAGCCTAGGAGTTTGATGCCAGCCTAGGCAACATAGCAAGATTCCCTCTTCAAGTGTAACAAAACAAAAGAATGTGAAAATCTTTCTTAGCTCACGGGCTGTACAAAAAATAGGCTTAGGACTATAAGTGACCTGTGGGCTATAGTAATTTACTAACTCTTAACCCAGAAGAATAGTCTAGTGGGAATAACATAACACTTGATGTGAGGGAAATATTTTTGGATGACATTTGGATAATCCTTAACTTAGACTTGATGTTTGTCAGGATTGACACTATGTTGGAAGAAGGGAAAAAGTAAAGGAAAAAAGCCAGGGCATAGTGATGCCTGCCTATAATCTTAACTATTTGGGTGGCTGAGCTGGAGGATTGCCAAGTTTGAGGTCTGGGCATTGGTAGAGCTACAACGTTGGGGTTAAAAGCATACAATTCCTAGCTGGGCACAGTGGCACATGCCAGTAATTTCAGCTGTTTGGGAGGCTGAGGGGGGAAGGTTATAAGGGCTAGCCTGGGCAATTCAGGGAGACCCTGTATCAAAATAAAATATGAAAAGGGCTGAAGGCATAGCTTAGTGGTAGAGCACCCCTGGGTTTAATCCCTAGTGTGTGGAAAGTGGGGGACCAAGCCCATAATTCCTAATTTAATAGTGTAGTTTATAAGGGGGCAGGGCATGAAAAGGAAGAGATAAGACAATAAGGATTAGACCTGTGGTAAGTTCTAGGAAGGATAGATAATGTAGTACTTTGAAAGCATACCATGATCAGGAAGGTTAGGGGTGTAGAATCCACAGGAAGATTTGGTGATTGACTAGATCTTGGCAGGAGAGAAGGAACATGAAAGTGTCAAGAATCACTTGGTTTTCTGATGTGAGAAACTGGGTAGATGGGTATAGAGAAAGTGTCACTGGTTTCTAGTTTTGTCATCTTCCATGTATGGTACATAGTCAACAAATGCTTGACTCAAGAAATTAAGGAATACTCTGTTCTTTTATATCATGTGTTTTAGCACAAGCTATTTCTTTTTTTTTTTTTTTTTTTTTCAGTGCTGGGGATTGAACCCAGGGCCTTGTGCTTGCGGGGCAGGCACTCTACCAACTGAGCCACATCCCCAGCCCAGCACAAGCTGTTTCTTATGATTAGTATGCCCTTCCCTCCTTTGTCTACTTTGTTAATTTATAGACATTCTTTAACACTAAGCCTTAGTTGATAACTCAGTGACTTTCTACTTCCACTATATTTTTATAGTTTTTCTTTTCTACCTCTTAAAATATTTAACACTACACCTAAGGATCTGAATTAGTGAATGTATATCATGAGCATCATGGACTTGTAGAGTGGATGAATATTTTCTAAGTGTCTAGGCCTATATCATGGGAAAGTAAACTATGTTATACATTACTTCATTTTTTAAACCTTTGTTTTTATTTATCTATTTTTATGTGGTGCTGAGGATTGAACCCATTGCCTCACATGCACTAGGTGAGTGCCCTACCACTGAGCCATAACCCCAGCCCAAATTGCTTCATTTTGAAATCAGTATTAACTTATTACATTGATCTCTGCTTAAATGTTTTATTCTTGGGGCTGGTGTTGTGGCTCAGTAGTAGAGCACTTGGCTGGCACATTTGAGGCACTGGGTTCCATCCTCAGCACCGCATAAAAAAATAAAGGTATCGTGTCCACTTATAACTTAAAAAGTTAAAATGTTTTTCCGAAGCAGCCCCCTTTCCAAATTCTGAACATTTTATTGTTGTTGTTACCTAATACATAGCCACAGCCCATAATATTCATCCTCCTCTTTCTCAATTTTATTTTTCCTTCAAGACCCTGCTGCAAAGGCCTTTCTTCTTTGTAGCCTTTCTCTATCTCCCGGCTCCTGTGCACCTATAGTATTCTCAAAAGGCCTTTTCCACACTGCCAGTTACATTTTTGTGATGGTTGTCCTTTTTGTCCAGAACTTAAGCTTCTTGAGGGACTTTTTATTTATTCAGTTATCTGTGGTTTAGTTCCTAGTACATTGTTAGAGCTTAGCAAATATTTAACTGATGGTAGATTTAATTTATCTTATGCTTATAAGGATAATCTGGAGAATAGTGGGTGGAATAAAAAATGTGGCCCTGTATAATATCTACAATTTATAATTTGTATTCAGGTAACTTGCATTATGTACTGCATTGAAGTTAATTTGTATTCTCTGATTCAATACAGCTTTTCCCTCTGTTTTAACAATTATTCTCTGCCCTCCAGTGTTTAAATTACAGCTAACGATTGTAGTGCTGTAAAGATTATAAAAATTCTTATTATTTTCTTAGATCTTTGTGGTGCTGGGGATTGAACCCAGGGTCTTGTGCATGCTAGGCAAGTGCTTTACCACTGTGTTATATCTCCAGTCCCCTTAGTATTTAAGGTAATACTTAAAATCTCATTTGGTTTACTTTTCAAACAAAACAAGTTTTTCTCCCTTTTTTCCCTTATGTCTAACATGTTTGCAACCCATCTTGACCTACCTTTTCTTTTGCCAGCATGCATTCCAGTTTTTCATTCCAGTTTTCCAGCATGCATTAAGTATGCAGTGATTGGGTATGTGCTTCACTCTAACCTTGGTTTCACTACCTTGTTTTATAGCTTTACCCAAGTTCCCAGAGTCCTGCCCCAAGGTAAAGCTTATCATCTTATTTTCAGTGTCTTCTGCTCCCAACCCCTCAACGCTCAAAGTAGTTGGTTAATTTTGTAATTGTCCTGTGGTCTGGATTGGAGTGCCTTCTGTTTTAGATCATCTTCTGTATTGAGAACCTGACTCTTAATTGCCCCTTTTTAAAAAAAAATTTTTAGTTGTAGATGGACACAATACTTTTATTTTTATGTGGTGCTGAGACTGGATCCCAGTGCCTCACATGTGCTAGGTTAGTGTTCTACCACTGAGCCACAACCCCAGCCCCCTGACTCTTGATTTCTTGATGGGAAGTTGACTCTTGACTTCTTGGCAAGATGACTTGTATCCTATCCGGTGTGATGTATGTTATTTTTTCTCAGAAGACCAAATCTAGGGAGACTGTCATATGACCGATCAATAATTTCTAAATACCTGCCTGCAAAGAAAATAAAGATGACTGGGTGCTGTGGTATATGCCTGTAATCCCAGTGACTTAGGAGGCTGAGGCATGTTTGAGGTCAACCTTAGGCAACTTAGTGAGACCCTCAGCAACTTAGCAAGACCCTGTCTCAAAAGAAAAGAAGAACTAGGGATGTAACTCTGTAGGAAAGTGCCCTGGGTTCAATCCCCAGCACCAAAAAAAACCCCAAAAACAAACAAACAAAAACAAAAACAAAAAACCCCAAAACTACCACCAACAACAAAAAACATAAATATAAAGGGCTAAGCATATTCCTTGGTGGTAGAGCACACCTGTGTTCAATCTCCAAAACCACCACCACAAAAAAAAAAAAAGACAATTTTGCTATTTTTTCATTGAGCTAAGGTATAAAAGTCAAAGATATCTAAGATATATTGTGATATTATGAGATATGTCCTCTCTAGCATTTGAGGTTTTTTTTTTTTTGGTACTAGGGATTTAACCCAGGGGCAATATATCACTGAGCTACATCTCTAGCCCTTTTTTTTTTAAATTTTGAGACTGGGTATCACTAAGTTACTTAGATCCTGGTTGCCAAGGCTAGCCTTGAACTTGCAATCTTCCTGTCTCAGCATCCTGTACTGGTGGGATTACAGGTATTTGCCACCATACCCAGCCTGTGTGTATGTATGTGTGTGTATATATATATATATATATATTTATATATATACACACACACACACACACACACTTAAATATTTGTTTAGATGTTGATAGATCTTTTATTCATTTATTTATATGTGGTGCTGAGAATTGAACCCAGTGCCTTACACATGCTAGGCAAGCGCTCTACCGATGAGCCACAACCCCAGTGCCCCCAGCCAATATTTGATCTTAAAAAAAATGTCAGTTTTTTAGTTGGGCATGGTGATACGTGCCTGTAATTCTAGCTGCTGTGAATGCTGAGGCAGGAGGGAAGCTGAGTCAGGAAGATGGCAAGTTCAAGGCCAGCCTGTGCAATTTATCAAGACCAAGTCTCAAAATAAAAAAGACCTGGGAATATAGCTCAGTGGTAGAGTGCGTCTGGATTCAATCCCTAGTACTGGGAAAAAAACTTGTTTTTAGGAAGCAATCATGGTAATGTTGTTGGTATATTTGAAGGTTAAAATTTTCTTCATCTTATTATGGTCCTCTAAATATTTTTGGGGGGGAAATTTACTATTCTGTGAAGTCTAATAGTCTAACTTCTGTGTTGACCACTGTAGTTAATTTCTGCAAGGCAGTGGTGTTCTTCACATAAAATAAATGTGGCTTTTTCCCCACCCCACTTTTTGTGGTAGTGGGGATTGAACTCAGAACCTCACACATGTTATCACTGAGGTACATCCTGGCCTTTTTTTATTTTTAGACAAGGTCAAACTTGTGATCTTTCAGCTTCACTCCTCAGTAGCTGGGACTACAGGTGAGTACACTGTACCTTACAAAAGTGTCTTCTTTCATACATGCATTTACAGACAATTTTCCAGTTTTTTTTTTTTAATTTTTTTAAAGATGTTGAGAGACCTTTATTTTTTTAATTTATTTTTATGTGGTGCTATGAATTGAACGCAGTGCCTCAGGGCAAGTGCTCTACCACTGAACCAGAACTCCAATCGCTCCAGTGTGTTTTTTGTTTTTGTTTTTTTTTTTGTCGTGGGCCTCTTGATTTCTGCCTGAGTTCAGCCTTGCAGTTTATTTGCTGTACCTCAGTCTCTTAATCTTTCCAGTAGCTCTGGTTCTGTTTTTACACCTCTCTGGTGTGTTAAGTTTCTATGCAGACCTTAGTATAGTTAGGTGAAGTTCTTCTGTTCTTCCATTATGCTTTTCTAGGTAAGCTGTTTATTCAGAGTGCTTATTGTTCATATTTTTTAGATGTGCTGTTTGTTTTATATTCCTCTTGAAGCACTTTCTGAACTTGATTTTTACTGATTTCTGACATTTTTCTGGTTGATTTTAGGATTGAACATGTTTGTTTTTGTGACACTGGAGATTGAATCCAGGAGCGTTCTGCTTCTGAGCTATAGCCTCAGCCCTTTTTAAATTTTATTTTGAGACAGGGTCTTGCTGATTTGCTGAGCATCATGCTAATTTGCCAAGACTGGTATTGAATTTACTTGTGATACTTCTGCCTCTTCCTCCTAAGTTGCTGAGATTATAGGCATGCACCTCCATGCCTGTTGATTTCAGTAAAACACTGTTTTACTAAAGTGTCCTTTCGTCTTTAAGATATTTACCATTTTTTCTCCTATTGATGATTATATACAGATGTTAAAAATTGTTGCTTCTATTACCACATGGTAAATTATAGATTCTAACTCACACAAAGAATCTGTTTGTTGTTTTCTAGGTAATAGTCAAAGGCAGTCACTAAGTGATTAGATATTCCTACAGAAATCTCTCTTCACGTATCTCACCTGTCAATGATATTTATTCCCCTAAGAAGAAATAATTTGGAATGAGTATCACTGGGTAGTAGTTTTTTTCTAATTATAGCTGTACCCCTTTGGAAAATGTTAGCCAAAGCAGGGATACTTACGGTATTTGCTTATATAACTTGGCCTCATTTTTCTGGACCCCATGTTGTTGGACATTAAATCAAAATTTGACAGTTGAGGGCTGGGGATATAGCTCAGTTGGTAGAGTGCTTCTCTTGCATGCACAAGACCCTGAGTTCTAATCCCCAGCACCTCCCCTCCACAAAAATGACATTTGAATTTGCCTGAATACTAGAGTTTATAGTTTCAGTGTTCATTTATTCAGCAAATACGTGTCTGCTTTGTTCTAGGCATTGTGCTGAAGTATTGAACTACGGCAGGGCTAACAATCTAGTGGGGAAGACATACATTAGCACATAGTTTTATTTAGTTTTGGCACTGGGGATTGAACCCAGGGACACTTTAAATCACTGAGCCACATCCCTAGCCCTTTTTATTTTTTGAGACAGAGTCTGGCTGAGTTGCTTAGGATCTCACTATATTGCTGAGGGTGGCTTTGAACTTGTGATTCTCCTGCCTCAGCCTCCCAAAATGCTGGGATTATAGGCATGTGCCATCGTATCTGGCAGTATATAGTTTTTAAAAAATTCATTTTTATCATTCATTCTTTTTTTATTTTTATTTTTGTCATACTGGGGATTAAACCTGGGAGCATTCTGCCTCTGAACTGCATCCCCAACCCTTTGTATTTTTTATTTTGAGAAGGGTTTCACTAAGTGGCCAAGGCTGGTTTCAAATTTGTAATCCTGTCTCAGCTTCCCAAGTTGCTGGGATTATTGGCATACACCACCATGCTTGCCAGTATATAGTTTTAAAAATAATTATAGTAGCATGTAATAGTTGAGTCACTTTACTTGCTGTTGAGGGTTAGAAAAAGTTTCTTGAAGAAGTGACCTTTAAGCTTAGGTGTGAAAGGTGAAAGAGTAGGGTCAAGGAATCTGGGAATATTTTATTAGGCAAATTATAAGGAACATGCTTATGTGGGCTTTTAGTCATTTGAGAGAGATGTCTGTAGAAATCAGAACCTAAAAGTCAGAGTCTGAATAGACTGGTTAAGGGATATGGTTTGTGTTGGTTGTGTTACTTAAATTGTACCAACACTTTGGGTTTTCTAGTGTAGACATGTGAACAGTGCATGAAGTGCAGTATTTCCCCTATCTTCAGTTTACAGGAGGCACTCAAAAATTTGAATAGGAAAAATATGCACTTAAATGGGATAGTTCCTATGTGTTTATAAAAAAATCTAGGATCAAAACTTTGTATGTTTGAGGCAAACTGTTAATATTCCATACATTCTCTCTGGTGGTTTTTTTCCTCCACCTTAGTATTTAGTAAAATCTCCTTGAAAGTTTAACCAAGGAAAATCAAGATTTTTGTGTTGGGCTGGGCCAACAGGGCGAGCTATTATAACTATAAAGAGAGAATTGCCATAGCAAGTTGAAACAGCATCAACTTTGTAGCCAGCTTGGCATTTTAAAATCTCCAGTTATATTTTTAAGGATGCCTTTTAAAGGAAGAAAGTTCTTATATATCTAAACAATATAACCAAGGACTTCAGTTTGAGAAACATTGCATTAGAAGTAGAATGTAACTACTGAAGCTGTTACTTGAAAAAGTGAACAAAATTTAAAAAGAAAAACAGCAGCAAAAAAAGTGGTTACTTGATAACAGCATGATTATAAATTGAAACTGGATCACTGAATTGGGTATGGCAGTATTATTTTTAGATATCATATAAAAACAACATTTACAAGTTCTCATAGCAGTCTGTTTTTTCCCCCTCTGTACTGGAGGTGGAACCCAGGGTTGCTCTACCATTGAGCTACATCCCCAGTCCTTTTATTTTTAATTTCGAGACAGGATGTTGCCAAGTTGCTCAGGCTAGCCTTGAGCTTGAGATCCTCCTTGTTTCAGCCTCCCAAGTAGCTGGAATTAAAAGGCATGGGCCACAACACCTGGCTGCAGCTTCTTTATAATTCTTTATAATAAATCTCCTAACCTTTGTAGGTTAGACCCACTCCACTTTGAAAAACTATGAGGTGGACTGGGGATATGGCTCAGTGGTGGAGCACTAGCCTTGCTAGTTGTGAGGCCCTGGGTTCCATCTCTAGGAGATAGTGTGGGAGGAGGGGAAGGAAGGAGTGGAAGGAAGGAAGGGAGGAAGGGAGGGAGAGAGGGAGGGAATAAGGGAAGGAAGGAAGCAGGCAGGTATGTGGTCCTCATGCCTGTAAACCCAGTTACTCTGGAGGCTGAATCAAGAGGATCACAAGTTTTGGGGCCAGTCTAGGGGCAACGTAGTGAAATACTGTCTCAGAAGGAGCTTGGGGTGCATGCAGCTCAGTTGTAGAGTGCTTGCTTAGCATGTAGCAGACCCTGAGTTAAATCCCTATTGCCAAAAACAAAACAAAACAAGCACTGGTAGCTTACCTCTCCCACTTTTTTTTTTTTTTTTTGGTACTGGGGTGGAACTTGGTGCTTTATCAGTGAGCTACATCTCAGTCCTTTTTTTCTCCTTTAATTTTGAGACAGGATCTCACTAGTCGCTGAGGATCTTGCTCAGATGTTGAGGCTTGCCTCTACCTTGTGATCTGCCTGCCTCAGCCTTAGAATAGCTGGGCTCACAGGCATGTACCACAGTACCCCAACTTTCCCACTTATGCTTTTAATGCAGTGTTTCTTAAAGGAGATATAGTGCTGAATCTTGAAAGTTGTTGCTTAAAGTACCTGATATTTCATAATATGTTTGCCTGGAGTAGGGGAAGAGTACCAGAAAAAGCATTTCAACTCCCCTTCTTCCATTTACGTTTTCCTCATAGATTTTTCCCCAATTAGAGATGTCATTTTGGGAGGCATGGCTGTCAATGTCATTCATACCTTAACAAAATTTGAATGCTACATCAACACAAATTTTGTCTCATAAAATGAAAATTTTGTATGAAAAAACTGTAGACCCATGAAAAGGTATTCTTGGATGAGGTGGGCCATTCTGACAAGGCTGTTGTAGCAAAGAGGTTCTTGGGAGTCAGGAAACAGAAGGATGGCATTAAAGTGTTGCTTTTCAGTTTCGTCTAGGGTCTTGAATGCTCTTGCTGACAGTGCCGGCCGGAGTCATGGGTTTCAGAACAATTCCCGAAGTCTGAACTTTAGTTCTGTGGTCCTAACTATTCCAGCACAAATTACTGTCAGTGTTGATGCCTGTTAACTCCTCAGGAAGTGCAAAATGAAGACAAAGGTGGTCCTTCCCTTAGGAAAATAGATCAGATCAGTCCAGTTGGATAAGCGTCTTCCTCTTGCCTCCTTCCTTTCAATCTTTTCATAGTCCTTCATAGTGTTTTGTGTTAATCACACACCAGATGTGGGTTCTCAGTATTTACTAATTCTTCTGAGAGTGAAAGCAGTTTTGGAACATTGATCACGATTTTGCTGTCCCTATAGCCCCTTTTTCTGTCATTTTAACCAATTCTTCCCTTTTACTAGCATGTTAGTAGTACAGAAGAAAAAAATGATAGGTAATGAATACAGAAGAAAACTAGTTTTTGATATTTGGTTGGGAGAAATACAGACTGACTTTCTGCCTGACATATATTATGGTAATATTTTCTTTGCACCTCATAGCGTAAAATGTCTTGAAGAAACAAAAACTGGATACATAGGATATAGGCACTAAAACTCAGATAATACTTTTGCACAAATTTCTCGCTTCCTTGTATTACTGCTTTATCACGTCTTTCGTCTTTATATCAGACAGTTTAGTGGTACCTCCTCTTCCTTTCCAACTCCTGAGTTAGGCTTTCAGTCTTCTCCTTATTTTCCTAGTGTTCTTAGGTTGTGGATGTTGCAAACTCGACCACCCTTCTCCCAAGGTCTCTTCTTCAAGGTTCCCCCTAAACTGTGGCGCTTTCCAAGTCCCCAGCACTTTGGAGAGGAAGTCCTTGGATTCATTTGATGGGTCTGTGAAGCCAGGGGGTCTGCGAGCCCCGTGTGGGTGTGGCTGGGCGAGGCAGGGGCGGGGCCTGCGAGGAGCCGAAAGGAAAGGGTGGAAGGCACAGCTGAGGAAGGCCCCGCAGGCTGCAGTTTCAGAGTTTTCACGAAGGCTTCGAGTACGAGGCAGGGGATATTGGTTGCCTCCCTCCTGCTTTGCCTTTCTCAATTCTGGAAGCTTCAGTAGGCTTTTCTGGGTTGCTGGTACGAGAAAGGCAGCGGCTTAAGCTCCGGGGGCGGGTCCCAAGGGTCTTGTAGCTGCTCCGGGGCCGTTTGGCCTTCTGGTGTTGGGGGAGGGGCTTGGGAGTTGTTGCTCGCGCCTACCTCTGCGCCTGCGCGGCGGGCTCCGCGCGGTTAGGAGCGCGTGCGCGGTGACGTGGACGTCCGGTGCGCGCGCAGGCTCTTCAGCTGGAGCGGACAGACGGTGTGCGAACCGAACAGAATAACCCGCCCCCAGCGGGATATGAAGGACTCCGGGTGAGGCCAGCCACGCCCCGCACGGTAACTGTCGGGCCTGGGTGGAGGGCGTCTCTTTAGTATTGGCCCGATTGGAGTTTTTCGAGAGTTTGAAGCTCTTGTGTGTTTGAGTAGCTTGAGCAGCGTTCAACTGAGAGATCTTCGCACGCCCTGGCCAGGCCGGGCCTTGCGCGGGGCCGCCCTTGGTGCGCGCCTGTGGTCCCTTAAGCGAGGCTGCGCATGTCACCTCGCGCGCGTCCCCGGCCTCACTTCCGCGTCGCGCTGCTTACTAACTGGGAACATCGACGCCAGAGAAGCGGCCACGAGGCGGGCGGGGTGAGAAGCGTCCATGGTGCGGCCCTGCCCTCGCGTGCGTGGGGTGCAGCACCGCATGGTATGATCCGCGTGACCATTTCCATTCCGGCACCCAGCTCTAGGTTGAGACCTGTGCTTTTTCTGCAATTTGGATTTTAGAGCTCAGGTCGTTGGGTTCCAAATCTCCGAGGAAAACAGTGCCGACGTCGCTTTTTCTAAGGAACTGGGTGCACCGTTTGACACCTGTGCAGACGTCTTTTTTAGCACGCAATTTCTGAGGCAAGACTGCGAGTTTAATAAGAAGGGTGAGGAAGTGAGTTGTATAGGAGTGGGAACTTTGTAAACAAAGGCTCTGTGATTCTTACGTGCAGAAATGAGGGCGGGGAAAACAGGTGGGAAGAGCAGGTGTTATTTTCTTTTCCCTTTGTGGAATAGCCTTTGACTAGTTTTCTGTTTGTGGGCTTCTGTTAAAAAAAATTCTGTTAAATTGCGAAGTAGGTGTCTGCCCTCGGTGAAGGGTGAGTGTGATGCGTTAATAAGCTTCTTTGAGTACCAGTAACTGGAGTTGAGGAGTCTGCGAAGACTTAAGGAGAAGTTAAGGATTATTTCAAGGTGAAACTGAGGGGAGAGAAAAGTTGTAATGCCTTGCTGTGAATAATTGTCTTGCCTCCGGATACCTTGCCCCACTGCCCCTGAATGCCTTCTTCCTCTGGCAAGGTTGGAAGCTGGGAGCGGTGAAGGATGTCTGAAAGGAGGGGTTACTGATCGCCGAACAGCGGGAGAAACCAAAGTACAGTACTTCTGAGGGAAAACCACTCTGCCCAGGCTTGCGTCGCCGGAGCAGACACGTGGATCTTGCGAAGTCTCGAGCCCACCCTAGAGCTGCCGGTGCGTGCTGTAGAGCTCGCCAGGCTTATGCAGCGGAGTGTGTGAACTCTGCCTGCGCTGCTCGTTTTTGGGCACGACGCTGAGGCTGAGCTTCAGCGAAGGTGCTTGGGGGCGGTGTGACGACTGCTGGGAAGGGGGCTGGCTGGGTGGTTGGTTGTGTAGTCTCCACGGTAACAGAATGTGGCTGGGTCCCGCGGTGCGATCTCTGGGTTCCGGCCAGCAGCACGTGATCTGTTCGGACTCCTCATCCCCGGAAGAGCTTTTCTTGCGGCATTTTTTCACGTGGTTCTTGGTCAGCTGGCCTCTGCAGTTGAAAAGCCGCGGTTGGGGCCCTTTAGATAGTCGACGGCGACTGTTCCTGGCCCTTTTATTTCCAAGGTTATTGGATCGCGCTAACATTTATTGCAGCTGTAGGGTTCTGTTTACAGCAGTTGTGTGCGTAGAGTAGGTTGGGGCCTTTTAACAAAAACACAAGCTAAAGACCTGGGGAAATGTAATGTCCTGGATATTTTTTACATACCGTCTCCAAATTTGCTGTCCGTTTCTGCCACAAAAGTTTTTTTTCACATTCTACTACATTCTAGTTAGTAACTGTCAGGGGACCTGAGACCTTGCTGCTCTGAATTGTAGTTTGGGCTTCATTCCTAAGAATAGAAAATGCCTCTGAAGCCAACAATAATAGGGGAAGACTCTCAGAGGGTCGGACTACTTTGGGCCAGTGCAAATCTTTACCCTGAAACCTAAAAGTGTTCCAGATAATTTTGAAATTTACCCTGTAAGATTGGGACAGTAGAATGCTCAGGCCATTGTCTGTTTCAAAGTGAGTGCTTACAATTTGAAAGTGCCATTTATTTAATAAAACTAATGAGGGTTAAGAGTAGTGAAGAAAGTAGTTGGCTATTACTGTCTCTGCCATTGTTTACTGTTATATTTTGTGATCATATTTCCACATTTTTTTTTAAATCAATTTTTGGGCCCACTGTACATTGTCAAATACTGAAATTCAAGTGAATTTATTTTGTTAAAATTTGAGTTTCAGGGGCTGGAGTTGTAGCTCAGTGGTAGAGCTCTTGCCTAGCACATGTGAGGCACTGAGTTCGATCTTCAGCACCACATAAAAATAAAGGCACTGTGCCCATATACAACTAAAAAAAATACTTAAAAAAATTTTTTTTGAGTTTCAATGCTAGGCGGGGTGGCGCAGGCCTGTAAGTAATCTCAGCTGCTCGGAAGGCTAAGGCAGAAGGATCTGGAGTTCAAAGCCAGCCTCAGCAAAAGTGAGGTGCTAAGCAACTCAGTGAGACTCTGTTTCTGAATAAAATAGAAAAAATAAGACTGGGATATGGCTCAGTGGTCAAGTGCCTCTGAGTTCAATCCACGGGAATCTGCCCCCCCCCCCCCAAATAAAAGAGTTTCAAAAACGTGATTTAACTTAATTTCCTTGTAGTGCCTGCTCTATAGTAAAGCATTTATTGTGTGAAGGTTGTGTTTATGTTTAACAATTCAGGAAATACTGAGAATGTGTTGACCATTATTTGAATATATTTGTTTTAAAAGTAATAGTATTGGTTTGAAACCCCCCCCCCCCCCATGCTAGGTGCTCTGTCACTGAGTTACATCCCTAGTTGCGATGTGGAATTTTGATTTGATGTATTTAAAAATTATTTCGGCACATTTTGTAAAAACAAACAAACAAACAAACAAAAAAAAACCAACGCCCCAACCCCCCCCAAAAAAAACTTTTTTTTTTTTTTTGTGCTACTGGTAATTGAACCCAGGAGAGGGTCATTGAGCTACATCGCCTTAAAAAAAAAAAAAAAAAAAAAGTCCCGGTCTCATTAAGTCGCCCACGCTAGCTTGGAATTTGCCATCCCCCTCCCTCAGCTTCCCGGGTAGCTGAGATTACAGGAGTAAACTGGGATTACAGGAGTTTGCCACTATGCCCAGTTAGTAAATCATTGAATTAGCATATTTTGGGGGTTGTATGAGGGCCATTGTTAGTTAATGATTTCTCAGAGGTCACTGATGAGAAGACGTTTAGAAGAGGGACTTTGAAATTATAACACTTTATGAAACTTGCCCCATTATTTTAAAAAAACTATTATGCTATGAAAGATTGTATTCTGACGTGGCATTTCAGGACATTAGAATATTTTTATTCCACAACTAAATTTTGTCGTCTTGGCTTCCCCTCCCACCTCAAGTACTGAGGATTGAACCTAGGAGTGCTCCTTCACTGAGATACTTTCCTAGCTCTATTTTTTAGTTTTGAGATGGTTTTGCTAATTGCCTAGGCTGGCCTCAAACTTTTCACCCTGTGTCAGGCTTCAATACCTGGGATTACAGGTGAATGCTACCACAATCCTCTTTTTTGGCTCTTTATAGTGGTTACATCTAGATAAATGCTTCATGTTGAAAAGCTGCGCTGAAGTTTTTCTTTTTTGAGGGAGGGAGTGGAGGTGTATGTGAGGTGTTGGGAATTGAAGCTTTGAACTCATGCTTTATAGGCAAATGTTCTACTGAACTGAATTTTTTTGAACATAAAGGAATGTGTATATACCAAACTGGTGTTTATTAAAGGTTTTAGAGAGCCAAATACAGTATTTTTAGAATTTCTTGTAAAGAGATTTCTTCCTGAGTAACCTAGCACTTCCAGAGTGCTTTTGATTTTTTGCAGTAGAGTGGTCTTTATGTGTTTGAAACTACTGAATCCCCTGATTTAATTGCCTTTTGGTTAAAAAATCCAGTGCAGTACCCTAAAGAATAGGCACATGCTCATGGTGAATGGAATATGTGCTTGGATTGATGTGGAATAAGAATTTAATTCCATGTTTTAAACCAGTAGCTATTATAGTTTAAGGTAGAGAAAGGTTTTGGTTCTTCCTAAATTGGGTCTTTGATTTTATACTTATTTTTTTTGCTGTACTGGGAATTGAATCCAGGGTTTCCCACAAGTTTGGGAAAATGTTCTCCCACTGAACTACATCCCAGCTCCTGATTTTATGCATTTTGAGTAATTAATGGGGTAACTTGATTGGTTTAGCTTTTTAAAAAATGTACAAATCATAAGTTTGAAAGTTCTAACTTGTGTCTCCCTGGCATATTTTAACTCATTTTTTTTTTTTTTTTTTAAATTGTATTTGGTGCCTGTGTACCAAGTTGGGATAGAGCAATCTGACTTTTTTGCTTATAATTTTTTGTTGTTATTGTTATTGAGGCAGTAGGAAAAATTAGATATGTGTCTATCTAAAGCTAGTGTAAAACTTAGTTCAAATGCACTGTGTAATTTTCTGTCATTTGGATCTTTGAAATTTCATAGATTAATATAAAAAAACTGATTTTAAAGCCTTGGTTAAAACATTTCTCTTCTGGCTTTACCTGTAATGATCTAAAAACTATTTTAATATTTTAGAAGATAATGTTTGAGAAATTCTGAACCTTTTCATGTATTTTATAGGTTTGGGATAACTAAAAAAATTGTACTTTGCCTTCATGTTTAAATGCACTTAATGTTTTCCATATTTTCCTCACAAAATAGTACTTTGTAACAAAACCTTGTGCTTTTTGGATAAATAAATACAAGGTTAGAAGTTTGCATTGTGTGAATTACACACCATTGTAGGAATGTATAACTGAAACATTATATGGTCATTTACCTTGTGTAACTTTTTTTTTTTTTTAATTTGGGGATGGACACAATACCTGTATTTACTTATTTAATTAATTAATTAATTAATTTTTATGGTATGCTGAGGATGGAACCCAGTGCCTCACATGTGCTAGACGAGCGCTGTACCACTGACTCACAACCCCAGCCCCTGTGTGTAACTTTTGACAGTTTTCTTAGCTTTATTACTTTACAAGATCATGTTATTTGTGACTTCCAAATCAGTTTTTGTTTTGCTGATCTCTCATAGGTATTGCCTCACCATATTAGTTTTAGAAAAACCTGTTAAGTTCACAAGTGAAAGCCTGAGGAGCCTGAGGTGTCCTTTTTTTTTTTTTTTTGGTTACCGAAGATTGAACCCAGGGGTGCTTAACCACTGGGCTTCATCCCCAACCATCATTTTTGTTTTGAGACATTTTGTTTCGAATAGTTACTTAGGGGTTTGCTAATTTGCTGAGGCTGAGTTTGAACTTGTGATACTCCTGCCTCAGTCTCTGGAGTTACTGGGATTACTCTGATGTCATTTTGAAAAGATTCACCCTAAATCTTACCTACATCTTAAGAACAAACTCCAGGGGCTGAGAATGTAGCGTTGGTGGTAGAGTGCTTGCCTAGCATGCAAAGCTCACTTCCATTTCCAGTACCAAGAAACAAACATCCATCCACCCACCCACTCCGAATTTGAGGAGAGAAATACTCCCCCCACCCCTTTCTTGGATACTAGTGCTTTTAGTATGGGAATAGGTTTTTTATTTTTATTTTAATCATGATAGAGGACACAGTGCCCAACCTTTTGAAGTCTTCAATTTTAAAATGTCTTGTTATCCTCAGGCTAAGAAATACTGTAAGTATTGGAGGCTCCATTCCCCACACCTGTTTGACCAGTCCTGTAAAAAGAGTAAAAATTCAGATCAGGCATTTTTACAGTTGGTCAGTAGTGCTGATGAAAGATAAAATTAGGCCTAACTAAAATGAAGAAGACCAATAAGTGACTGTATTTGTTTTATTAAAATTACTGACCCACTTACCCAAGAATATTGCATCCTCTTTGTACCACAACTAATTAGAGGTGATAGCTTTGATTTGGGATATCAGTTCAATTGTATTCAACAGTCTGAGATTTCTTTTTAACTTTTTTTTTCTTTTGGGTCCTGGGGATTGAACCCAGGGTTGCTTAGCCACTGAGCCATATCCTCAGCCCTTTTTGCATTTTTTATTTTGTATTAGGGTTTCACTAAACCTTGTTAAGTTGCTGAGGAGGTTGGTCTTGAATTTGCAGTCCTCCTGCCTCAACGTCCTGAGTTGCTAGGATTACAGGCATGCACCACCACATCTGGCCTTTTAACCTTTTGAGATTTTAGTCTAAAATTCATCATTTAAAAGTATGCACCAAAAAGAAACCCTGTACCCATTAGCATTTAATTTATCTCTCCCCTCTACCAGAAACCAGCCACTAAGCTACTTTGTCTTTATATGGATTTACCTATTGTGGACACTTGATATAAATGGGATCATAGAATATGCATGATCTTTTTTCTTTATAACAATCTTGAAGAATTAACTGGCAACTTTATGTTTTGAATAGGTTCAAAAGGCAAAAAATTTAGAAAGTGTCAAAGGGTATATATTTATTAAACCACCCAGATTTCTTTGGTTATAGCCAATACTACCTGGTGCTTTTCTGTTTTTCCAGAGATAATCTATCCCAAGCAAATATTTACTCTTTATCTTTGGCTTGGAAAAAGTTTTTAAAGAAATTTAGAATGATTAGCTAGGTAATCCCAGCTACTTGGGAGACTGAGGCTGGAGGATCAGAAGTTCAGATATGGCCTCAGCAATTTAGGAGAACTCTTGGCAGCATAGTGAGACCCTATCTCAAAATAAAAAAGGGACTGGGGATGTAACTCAGTGATAGAGCACTCCTGGGTTCAGTCCCCAGTATTGCCCCCACCGATTGGTCTAGCTTAATCTACAACTCTTTTGAGCTCTGTCTTCTTAATATATCTGTGGATAAAGTTTATACATTCTTTTATGACTGTATAGAATTCCATTCTATGGATGTACTTTATTGTTTAATCAGTTTCTGTTCATGGGTGACCCCCCTCCATCCTGGTTTTTCGCTGTTAAAATGGGAATGCAGGGGACAATTTTGTATATATCATTTATCACAAGGGTGTATACTTAGGATAAAGTCATGGTAGAGCTACTGTGTCTACTGTGGTAGAATGTGTGCATTGTACTTTGATGTTTTTAAGTTGCCCTCTACCAGAAATTCTGTCATTTTAGACTCTTAGTAGCTTGTTAGATGAGAATTCTGGTTAACCTAAATCCTTTCCAACACCTCTACCAAACTTTGATTTTTGCCAGTCTGATAAGTAAAAAAGTATTTAAGTGTGGTTTTAATTTACATTTCTCTTATTTTGAAACTTTTTTAATAGCCTCTTGCTCTTTTTATTCTTAGTCCTTTTTCTTAGTTATTCTTGATCTATAACAGCTCTTTTTCTATTATGGGAATGAATTATTTATGATGTAAGTTGCAATTACTCTTTGCTATTTATTCAGTTGCTTTTTGATGTTGTTTACATTTTTTTGGCCAGGCTTAAAAATTTGTATAAAGAATTTGTCAAAAAATATTTTTGTTTTACTGGTTTTCGGTTTTGTGTCTTAATAAAAGCCTTTGTCACGATTTCTTTAAGAATTAAAAAAAAATTGTTGGGTGTGATGGTGCTTGCCTATAATCCCAGCTCAGGAGGTGGAGGCAGGAGGATTGCAAGTTCAAAGCCAGCCTTGTCAACTTCGCGAAACCCTGTCTCAAAATAAATAAAAAGGGATTGGGGTGTGGCCCAGTGGTTAAAAGCCCCTGGGTTCAATCCCTGGTACCAAAAAAAAAAAAAAAAAATCTAGGAATGTAGCTCAGTAGTAAAGTGCTGTGGGGGGTAGTTTAAAAAATTAAATATTAGTCTATCCAATTTTTTCCAGTAAACTAGTAATTTGACATAGCCTCTTTAAATGCAAATATTAATAAGTTAAGATAGTTTTTTATTTATTTATTCAATCCCTCAGTGCCATTGGGGATTGAATGTAGGGCTTCAAGCTTGTTAGGCTAGCACACTGCCACTGAGCTATATATACCCCCAGCCTGTTGACTTGTATTTTTTTTTTTTTCCCCTCACTCATTCCAAATAAACTTATTATGTAAAGCTATATTTTGGCCAATTAATTCATGAAGTGTTGGGATCGTTTTAAAATTTATCTCCTTAAACTTGTATACTTTTTATAGTTTTCCTAAATGAATATACCTTTGTGTTTTTGTGAGATTAGGATTTAATTTTTATAGGACTGGAATATTTTTAATTTTCCTAATTTGATTAAAGTGAACTAAAAAATGATCAGAATGAGTAGATATTCTGGAATGAATATCCTTGTAGTGATGAAAAGAAGGGTATGATCAGCGTCTTAGAACAACTTAGGAATATTTTGAGGATGATGTAATCATCATATTCTTGTTTGTACAATAAATATTTACTTGATTAAAGGTTTGTTTGGTTTTTTGTTTTTTGTTTTTTTTTTTTTTTGCTTGTTTTTAGGATGGAAAGGACATTGTGATTGTGTGATAATTACAGTTATCATACTACTGAGTTTCCCACTGGAATCATGGAGGAGAAACAGCAGATTATATTGGCTAATCAAGATGGTGGGACAGTGGCAGGAACAGCACCTACCTTCTTTGTCATCCTAAAACAGCCAGGAAATGGCAAAACTGACCAAGGAATTTTGGTTACTAATCGGGATGCCTGTACTTTGGCAAGTAGGGTGTCACCAACTGGAAAATCTAAAGGAAAGATTTGCCTTCCAGCTGATTGTACTGTGGGAAGAATCACTGTCACACTTGATAACAATAGTATGTGGAATGAGTTCCATAATCGAAGCACAGAGATGATTCTGACCAAGCAGGGAAGACGTATGTTTCCTTATTGTCGATATTGGATAACAGGTTTAGATTCAAATTTAAAGTATATTCTTGTCATGGATATATCTCCTGTGGATAACCATCGTTACAAGTGGAATGGCCGTTGGTGGGAACCCAGTGGGAAGGCTGAGCCCCATGTTTTGGGGAGGGTTTTCATTCACCCAGAATCTCCTTCTACAGGTCATTACTGGATGCATCAACCAGTTTCTTTCTATAAACTCAAACTCACCAACAATACACTGGACCAAGAAGGGCATATTATCTTGCACTCTATGCATCGCTACCTGCCAAGACTTCATTTGGTACCTGCAGAAAAGGCTACAGAAGTGATACAATTAAATGGTCCTGGTGTCCACACTTTTACCTTCCCACAGACTGAATTCTTTGCAGTAACAGCTTATCAGAACATTCAGATTACCCAGTTGAAAATAGATTACAATCCATTTGCAAAAGGCTTTCGGGATGATGGTCTGAATAGTAAGCCCCAGAGAGATGGAAAACAAAAGAACAACTCTGACCAAGAGGGTAATAGTGTTCCCAGTTCTCCTGGTCATCGGGTTCGTCTTGCAGAAGGTGAGGGGTCAGAGATACAGCCAGTTGATTTTGATCCATCAGGAAAGTGTTTGGAGAAGCCTCCCCTTAATATAAAACAAGACTTTCTTGGTTTCATGGATACTGATTCAGCACTCGAAGTTCCTCAGTTGAAACAAGAGATTTCTGAAAGGTAGGTAATAGGTTTTTAAAAATTATTTATTTATTTATTTTTAGAAATAGAAGGGAGGTTAAGATGGGCCAGATTTTCGATTTGACCCATTGATTTTGTAGAATGCTTTAAACGTTGATAAATGTGAGACACTGAAATAGACTACAACTGTTTTACATTTTGTGATATGATAGTTTATTTTTCTGTAACAAATATAGGTTGGGTTTAGGATCCAGAATTGAAGGCAAATTGAATAATTTATCAGAATGGAGATGTTTTGTTTGTATTTAGAATGTTTGCTAACACAGATAACTAATGATAATTGAAGAGTAAAAGCCCAGGTCATAATTGAAAATTATTCAAATGAGGCACAAAATGGGTTCAGAGTAAACTTATTTATGTATTTATGTCTAATGTTTATGGATTTGCTGTCCTATGGATTCCCTACTCTGTAAATTGCCCAGCTGAAAAACCAAACTAAAGATTATTACATACTAAAATATCATGATGTACTATTCTTTTTAAAAATTTCTTACTGAATAACTGAACCGTGTTCCCTTTGATCAGCACTCCCCACCCCTGGTAACTATTCTTTGGTGGCTACTTGGCAGAGTTTGTCTTTCTTAATCTTCCTTATTTTACTTATAATGTCCTATAAGTTCATATATGTTGTCACAACTGATAGGATTCCCCTCCCCCCTTTTAAGCTCAGTAGTATCCCATTGTAAAAAT
This sequence comes from Sciurus vulgaris, assembly GCF_902686455.1. Classification (NCBI taxonomy): domain Eukaryota; kingdom Metazoa; phylum Chordata; class Mammalia; order Rodentia; family Sciuridae; genus Sciurus; species Sciurus vulgaris. The sequence goes on from NC_136462.1 coordinate 91,067,794, forward strand.
ACATATGCGAGCTGGGCACTTAGCACATAGTTGTAACCCTAACAATTTGAGAGACTGAGGCAGGAAGATTGCAAGTTTGAGGCCAACCTGGACAATTTCCTGAGACCCTAAAAAAAAAAAGACAGGCCTGAGGGTAGAGCTCAATGGTAGAGAACATGCCTACCATGTGTGAGGCCCTGGGTTTGATCCTTCAGCACCTCAAAAAAATTTTTTTTAATTAAAAAATGCTGGGGATATGGCTTAGTGGTAGGGTGACCCTTGGGTTCAATCCCCAGTATTGGGGGGACAAATAGTGTATCTCCATGGTCTGTATGTATTTGCGTTTCTGGTTTAGAGTTTTGTGATTTTTTACTTGCATAGACTTGACTGTGAGCATCCTGAATCTGAAAAGCTTCAATGTCTGAAATACTTCAAAAGCCAGAACTTTGAGGGTCCGCTAATGCTCAGAAGTTTTGGATTTCAGATTTTGGATTTTTTGATTAGGAATGCTCAACCTCTATATCACTTGTTCTTTATCCTTTCATCTGTCAGCATATACTTCAGCAGTTTGCATATTTTGACTACTTGGCTATTATGAGAAACAATATTTATTGGTGTTTGACTTTTTTTTTTTCTTTTTTGAGATTGAACCCATGGTCTCATATGTGCTAAGCATACATTTTACCACTGAGTTACATATTCAGCCCTCTAAAAATTTTTTATTTTGATATGATTTCGCTAAATTCTCCAGGCTGGCCTTGAACTTGTGATCCCACTGCCTCCACCTCCTGGATTACAGATATGAGCTACCTCTTTAAGTATTAGAACCCAAATTCAGCAGAAGTAAATCCAAGCCTACTTCTTTCCTTTGTCTTCCTATTCTTACTTGTTTGTATCCTATTAACAGCTACTGTTCTCTGAGTTTGGAATTCCTATGCTCATGAGATTCTCCATCCTTATCTATAGGCAGGTTGGTCTTTTTGCTTTTCAACTTATACTTTCCACCATGTTTTTCTTTGTAGTTAGAACTAGCAGATGCAACCTTAATACTTGATTCTCCAACCAGTTTAATCATCTTGATTGCCCAGTACAATTAAAAAAATTTTTAAACAGTTGACCATCAATTATAGTAATAATAGTAATAATTATTATTTTTACTTTTTGGTGGTGCTGAAATTTTCCTGCACGCTAGGCAACACTCCATTCCTGAGCTACATCCCTGGCTCACAGTTACAATATTTTTACCCTCATTATCCAAAAGTTTAATGTGTTCTTGGATGATGGAAAATTAATCATTAAGATTCCTTTGGGGGCCTGGTGTGGTGGCAGTAATCCCAGTGACTTGGAAGGCTGAGGCAGGAGGATCACAAGTTCAAAGCCAGCCGCAGCAGCTTAGTGAGTCCCTAAGCCGTGTAGTGAGACCCTGTCTCAAAATAAAATACAAAAAGGGCTGGAGATGGTAGGTGGTTAAGTGCTCTTGGGTTCAATCCCTGGTACCAAAACAAAAACAAACAAAACCCCAAACACCTTTGGGGGACTGAGGAATGCTAGTTAGCTCAGTGGTGGAGCATTTGCCTAGCAAGGCTGTGTCTTCAGTCCTCAGTAGTGGGTACCTTTGGAGGTTAGTGAAGGGGTTCTGGTAGGTGAAAGGATCAGGTGTATTTCTTTGTTATAAGTAGCAGCTGATGGATGGGATTATATGTGGTTGAACTTTTGATCTAATGAATTGAGAGAATGGTTCAGATTAATGACTGAGCCTCTATCATCAAAGGGGAAAAAATAACTTGCATCATGCTTCAAGAAATAACATTATCTTCCTATGTGAAAATGGCATTTTGCTGGTTTATGATCAGAAATTTTAAGGCAAGAGTTGGCTACATCTAGCCTGTAGCCTGTGTTTTCTTTGTATATAAGAATATGTGAAAGAGATCATATGATGCTGGCAAGACCTAAAATACACTCTTTTTTACCCTTTAGCAGGAAAAGGAAATTACCACCTTTTTATTTAAGACTTTAAAAAAATGTATGCATATATAATAGTTTTGCTTCCACAATTTCTCATTTTCTAGTCAATTGGCCGAAATTTGACTATTGTACCATCTTTTTTGATGATGTCACTGTTGTCTTTTTTTTTTTTTTCCTTGGTGGCTCAGAGTGGGCACCAGATTCATATCCCCCCCCCCCTCTTTTTTTTGGTACCAGGAATTGAACCCAGGGGCACTTAACCACCAAGCCACATCTCCAGCCCTCCAAATTCTTTATTTGTAAATACACTTATCTTTATCCATGCTTTGTTTTCTAAGTGTGCTTTTTAGCCATTTCTTCCTATTCTAATTTTTTTTCATGGGCCTTTACCATACTATTCACTTGATTATTCTAACTGTTGATCCTTTCAGTCATTTTCACTGGCTCCTTGTAATGTATCCAGACATTTATTAAATTATGATTATTTAGTTCCTGGTATTATGCTCTTATAGTATTATCTATGATTTTGAGCTCTGCTTTCATGTAAGATTATTATTAATTAATTTTTTTTTGAAACAGGATATTGCTGTGTTGCCCAGGCTGATTTTGAATTCTTGGGCTCACATGATCTCACTCCAGCCTCTTAGTAGTTGGGACTATAGAATTTGCCACCATGCTCCTCATAGATTATTTTAAAGCTTCAGTTTTTCAGTTTTCTTTCCTTTTTTTTTTTTTTTTTTTTTTTTTTTGTGGTGCTGGGGATCAAACTCAGGGCCTTGAGAGGCAAGCACTCTACCGACTGAGCTATCTCCCCAGCCCCCTAGTTTTTTAGTTTTCTTCATGCTACCCCTGTAGATAAAACTTACTCCTGAAATTGTTAATCTTAAAACCTGCTCTTTTGTGTTTGCTATCATAGTCATTCATTTGTAGATGTATGCATTATTTTTGCCTCCTTCCACAAATCTGTGTAGTCATTCTGTTGATGGACATTTGATTATTTTTAGTTTTTTATTGTTATGGATAAAACTAATTGAATGTTTTTGTGTTTAACTTCAGATAGACATATGTACTAATTTTTCTTATTTATTGAAGAGTAGAATTGCTGGGACATGAGGTAGACATAGTTTAGTATGTAGCCTCAGAATTTTTGAGAATAATTATACCAATTTTCACTTTCTCAAATAATGTATGAGATTTCCTGTTACTTCCTCATATATATATATATTTTTTTTTTTTTTTTTTTTTAATTACATGTGGTAATATCTTTCTTGTTTTTAGCCATTCTGGTCTATCTCAGCCTCCTGAGTCACTGCAATTACAGGCTTGTGCCTCTGCACTCAGTAGAAAAATATATTTATAAACTTAAGATTTCTGCTCTTTATTCAGTTATTCATCAAATAGGACCGAACACCTGGTTTCAGGTACCAAACAAAACAAATTTCTGTATGGTGATCTAATATTCTACATAATTCCAACTCAGAATTTGCAGATTATTCACCTTTTCCATGTGTGGCATATGCAGATGTTTTCTCATTTGGTTTTTTGCATACTGCCCTGTGTACATGTAGGGGCTCAGACACACACATTTTTCTCTCAGTAAAGCACATCAGAAGTAAGAATGAATAACATTGTTATAGAGAGAACCACTTTGGTTTAATAGGAAAAAAAAAAGAGTTCACATATATGAAAATAGTTTTGCAAAAATAAGTTTTCTATAGTCTGGAATCCTGTTTTTTGTCTGAACAATGTACATTGTATGCCAGCCTTGTTTTAAGAAGCCATATCTTATAAAATGGATTTGATCACTTATGTGATCAGGTGTTGAGATGGCGGTTTCACATTTTTAGCCTTTACAATTATAGCTTCAGTAAAATTCCTTATGCACATTTCTTTATACATTTTTGTGGATACAAAAGTTAGTTCTTAACTTGTTTGGGTCAAAGGGTACACACATTTTAAATTTTGGTTAATTGCTAAATGACATTTGAAAAGGTTGTAACCACTTATATCCTCACCCATAATATGTGAGTCTACTGATTTTTGTATCATTTTTGCTTCTGTAGTTGTCCAAAACACTGCCCCCACTATATAGCATTTAAATAGTTTCCCAGGTAAACATTGTGCTTTCATTTTTCTGTAATCCATGCTCAGAATGAACTCTTCAAATATGAATTCAGGTTATTCAGGTCACTCTTTCTGAGTGAAAAGCCTTCAGTCACTTTCCATTGAAAATAATTTTTAAAAAAAAATAATAAGTAGCACTTATTGACCATCTGGGCCCTTGAGTTCATCATCTGTTCATGTCATAGACTCTATGAGGCAAATGTTACTACAGTTACACCGTAGTAACTGTAAACCAAAGCTCAGAAAAATTAAGTCACTTTTACCCAAACAACAATCAGTGTACCTGGAACTGGAACTCAGTTCTAGATTTTGCACTCTTGACCCAATACCTGAGCTGAGCTGAGCTGCTACATGAGAGTGAACTGCTCTTGGGAGACTGAAGAGGGAAAAGAGAAGAATAGGTTTGCTGAATCAGTTGCCACTGACCAAAGGCAAGGCTCCTATCTCTGGCATCACAACCGGTAAAGGCTGAGAGTCTGCAATGGTTCGAGGCCAGGGCTTCTCTATGTGTGTGATCTCAGGATGTGCCCTAGTTCCTCCAGGATCTATAACAAGCTTTCCAGGGTATGTCTCCTAGTAAAAGGGGTGTCCTCCATCTTAAAGGTTCTAAAGGAAAGCCATGGCTTGACTTCTTGTGGGTGGAGCACTAAGAGGGTATGCAATACCCTGGAGCATTTTCTCTTTTAAACCCCTTTTCTTTGGATTCCTTGACGTCCTCTTTCCATTGCACTTAAAGGCTGCTTTGCCTATTGCTTTGGTCTTATACCATACTTTCCATAGTTTATTGTATCTAAGTCATGTAATTGAATTTCCACTTGAGACATTTTCCTCTTCATATCCCTCTAACCTTTAATGCCATCAGTGCACTTGTTGCTGTATAGTATTAGTGGCATTGTATAATCTTTCAGATCTAGTTTCATGTCTATTTTATTTTATCCATTATTTTTCTTTACTTTGTATGTTTAGGCTTTTTAGCATCTATGAAATTGTCTCATTTGTTGACTGTTTTGTACTCTCATTTCCCCACTTCATTATAGGGTTCATGAAAGTAAAGATCTTGTTTTTACTTGGTATTGATGGTTCAACCCTAGGATAATCACTGAGTGATATTTAGATTTGTGTATTTTAACCAAAACCTGAATAGTATTGATAAATACAAACTTTGGAGTATCAGAAATACCATTTATAAACATGCATTTGATTTTTCGTTACCTTGAACTTACCCAAGTTACTGGAATTCCAGATGTGCACCATTATTCCTTGACATACTTACTTTTTTTAAATGTTTTTTTTTCTTGTCATCCCTCTATTCAAGCATCCTTTAAAAGGCTCTGGGCTGCTTGTCTATCTCCGTGGTAGAGTACCTGCTTAGCGTATGGAAGGCCCTGAGTTCAATCCCCTGCACTATGCCACTACCCACAAAAAAAAGCCCTGATTTACTTGCTTGAATTTGTGTCCACCTTATTAAATTGAAAATATAGAACAAATTACAGATGGATCAGTTTTTTAAATTGGACACAGTTATAATCAGTATTTATGTTAAAGAAAAAATACACCAACCCTACAGAAACCTCAATAGTTTTTTCTTCTTCTCTACTTCACCCGCATGATAACCATTATAACTTCACCATTACAAGCTATTTTTGCCTGTTTTATGGAAATGGAATAATAATACCCTTCTGTGTTGAGATATTTAGTTCAATGTTGTCTCATGCGTTTGTATTGTCATGTTGTAGACTGCTTTGTTCTCATTGCTGTATGGTATTCTTTTCATTTTTTTTTTTTTTTTTTTTTTTTGTTCTAGCGCATACTAGTTAAGAGTTCTCCCATGGAGCCAAATCCTAGCCTATCCACTTTTTCAGAGTTTATTAATTGTCATTTAGATAGTTTTCAGTCTTTTGGGCATCATGAATAGTACATTCATGAACATTATAGTTTTGGTTCACATGTGAGTGCATTTTTTTCTCTGTACCTCATATTTCAAAGTAGCTGAGACTAAAGGTGTGTATACCATACTGGGCATGTTGAGTGCATTTCTGTTGAGCATATGCCTAGACATGGGATTGCTCAGTCATAGGTTATACATGCATTCAGATTTCCAAAGTGATTTTGCCAATTTAATTTTCCCTATTCGTGAATAAGGAGTTGAGATCGTCCTGCATTCTTGTCAGAACTTGTGTGTGTGTGTGTGTGTGTGTGTGTGTGTGTGTGTGTATACATGCATGTCATATTTGTGAGGGTTTATTTCTTGGCTGTTTTTTGTATTCCATGTTTATCTTTAGGCCAGTATGACACTGTTTTGATTATTGTAGCTTTATAGTAAGTTTTGAAATTGGGGGCAGTTGTGATTTCACCAACTTCTTATTTCTCAAGATTATGTTTGGCTCTTTGGTATCACTTGAGAATGCCATATGAATTTCAGCATCAGTTTTTCTACTTACTTAAAAAGTAAGTATGGCCCTTTGGATTTTATTAAGAATTACATTGAATCTGTATCACTTTCACTAGTCTTCCAATCTATGAATGAGTTATCTGTCCATTTAAAAAATTTTTTTGAACATTTTTCAGTAATGCTTTTAGAGTTTTAGTGTGAGAGCTTTACCTCCTTAGAAAGCTGTTTATTATTATTATTAGTATCATTGTGTATGTGGTGCCAGATTGAATAACAGGGCCTTTGGATGCTAGGCAAGTACTCTGCCTTCAGCCACCCCCAGTCCTGTGTTATTTTTGATGCTATTATATATTGAATGATAGTTTTCTTAATTTCCTTTCAGTATTGCCCATTGCTGTTTCATACTGCATATTGTTCATTGTATAGAACTGATTAAAAAAATTTTTTTTTTTGTAGATGGACACATTACCTTTATATTATTTATTTACTTTTTAATGTGGTTCTGAGGATTGAACCCAGGGCCTCTCACATGCTAGGCAAGTGCTCTACCTCTGAGCTACAACCCCAGCCCTAGAACTGATTTATATGTGTTGATTTTTATATTGTTCAGTTTTGCTGAAATTGTTTAAGTGAAAGTTTATATGAAAGCAGATTTTTTTGTGGAATTTTTTGGTGTGAATTTTTTTTCCCCCTTCTCTGATGTACTGGAAATTGAACCTAGTGGCACTTTACTACTGGGCTACATCCTAGTCCTTTTTTATTTTATTTTTTATTGATTATTTTGAGGCAGGGTCTCAAGTTGCTGAGACTGATCTTGAACTTGTGACTCTGCCTCATGAGTCTCTGGATAGTGTGGATTCTTTTAAAGTTTTTGGCCTGCAATCCCAGCTCCCTTAGGAGGCTGAGATGAGAGGATTGTAAATTCAGGTCAGCCTCCTCATCCAAGCAAGATCCTACTTAATAAAGAATAAAAAAAAGGACTGGGGGCTGGGGTTGTGGCTCGGTGGTAGTGTGCTCGCCTAGCATGCACGAGGGCCTTGGGTTCAATCCTCAGGACCACATAAAAATAAAGAAAAGGTACTGTGTCCATCTGCAACTAAAAATATATGTATTTTAAAAAGGGCTGGGAATGTATTAGAGTGCTCTGAGTAGATTGTACCATCTGTGAATAGAGATAGCTTTACTTACTCCTTTCTGACTTGAATTCTTCTTATAGTAGTCTCCCCTTACTGATATTTTCACTTCCTGTGATTTTAGTTACCCATGGTAATATGTGTCTAAAAATACCCAATGGAAAATTCCAGACTAAACAAAATTTGGTCTGGGGGTATAGCTTCGTGGTAGAGCACCTGACTATTGTGCGCCGGGCCCCTGGTTTCAGTCTAGTGCCCAGCCCTGCCAAAAAAAAAAAAAAAAGTAAGTTTTAAATTGTACAGTGTCCTAAGTATTGTGATGAAATTTTTAAAATTCGTTCTAATTGGTTTGTGCTGAAGTGTTGTGCTGTCTTGTTCTGTTCTACTCTCTAAAATGTGAATCCCTTTGTCCAGCATATCTTTGTCCAGCATTTCCATAGATGAATGTTCATTGAATCAGACCCACACATAAAGTATTTGCTGTTAGAAGTCCACTTTATACATAAAACATGTTGAATTCATTTTGTGTGGGTCTTCCCTGCTTCACCTTGGGTCAACAGTAGAGATTTGAATAGATATATCAAAACTAGCAGACACAAACTCTTTCCCAATCAGGGAGTAATCCATATTAAACCCAGCAGATAGATGATCCATGTGAACCATTATGGGAATGTCCAGTGCATACATATCAAAAGTATATAAGTTGTAATCTTCATTTGCTGCAGTAAAAGTAGAAGCTTCCATAGGGTCCCAACAGATTGTATTTGTTCTCATAACTAAGGTAACCTTTTTCAGAATAGTAGCTTGCCTCGTACCTTATTGTACTATATTTCTGTCAGCACAATTTCTCAAGAGAAATGTCTCATTTGAGTTAAATTTCACACTCTCTGTACTATCAAATCCCCAGGTTATTGAACACATAGAATTGATTCTTTATTCATTCCATATGTCTTCTTGCCATCCACATGTGGCAAAAGCAGGTTCTTTCCAGTGGTGATCAGTTCCAGTATACTCTGTCTTTCCTAAGATTGTATGCAGTGCTTCTACCTCTTCTCCATAACTTGGTCCATCTGTTTTCCATTGCTTCGCAGTTTTATCATCACCAACGGTTAAAAAAAAAAAAAAAAAAGAAGTCCCACAAAAGCGAGTACATGTTCCTCCTACAAAACCTTCATGTGCTTGTACCTATTGTACAAATACATTTTTGTTTAGACAGGTTCCAAATTCTAACCAATTTGTTAAGTTCAACTCGGTTTCACATATGTAGTTGTTTGGGTTCTGACTCAGTATATTCATCTTCATCTTTGTCCTGGGCTCCATGAGCCTTTTTCTCCTGTTAGGCTCACAACTATCTCCTCCCACAAGCTCTACTTCCAGCTCTCCACAATATGGTTTTAATTTGTATTTTTTTTAATAATAGATGAAAGTTGATCACCTTTTTGGCCATCGAGATCACTCAAGTGGTATCATGGGAGTATCTTTCCTAGGTCATTGTTTTCTTCCCTTGGTAGATTGTTCTTAAAGCTAGAACCCCATTGTTTTTAATTACTATAGCTTTATAATGTTAACTGCCTATGTTCTTTCATAGTGTACCTGTGGTAAGACTTTTTTCTAAAGCTAGTCATTGTTGGTTCTAAACTACTTTAATGAAGTTATTTCTTATCTTTTGATTGTGTTAAGTGTATTACTCAGATTTTTTTTTTTTTTTTTTTTTTTTTTTTTTTTTTTTTTTGGGTGCTGGGAATTGAACCCAGGGCCTTGTTCTTGCAAGGCAAGCACTCTACCGACTGAGCTATCTCCCCAGCCCCTACTTGGATTTTTACTGCATCCTTTCTTCCAGTTTTGCCCTTTTCAGTCAGACTTTTTTAATTTTTGAAAGGAATTCTGATATTGTTAGTGATCCATTTACTTTTTCAGGAGTATACATTGCCTGAAAAGTTACAAAAATTTTTAAAAATAAACTATAAAGACTGTGGACATGACTCAGTGGTATGGTAGAGTGCTTGCCTAGCATGTTTGTGGCCCTAATTGATCCTTATCACCTCAAAAATGCAAACAAACAAGTCTCAGTGGTCTTACCTTATCTACAGGGGTTACATTCCAAGACCTCCGAAGTTGCCTGAAACTTTTGATAATGTCAAACCCTGAATACATACTATGTTTTTTCTTATACGTACATAACTAAAATGAAACAACTTCAAAGTTAGACTCAGTAAGAGATTAACAATAACAGTAATAAAATGAAACAATTGTAGTAATATGCAGTAAATAAGTTATTTAAATTTACCTTTAAAATTATTCCTGGAATTTTCTGTTATTTTTGGACCTTCGTTGACTAGTAGTTAACTGAAACTCTGGAAAGCAAAACCATCCATAAAGGGAGACTACTGTATTGTTTCAACCATATATGGTATACTGTAGTTCAATTCTGACCAACCTAGGGTTAGTGTTAGATTCCACAGGTTTATTTGCATGATCCCCAAGAAGACTATCCCTACTTCTGACCCTGGGCTACTTGCATTTTTGACCAACTGTCTGTACATCTATCTGGTGGGTTGTCTTAGATTGACTAATTTACTTGAGTGACTTTTCAGACAGAAATCCCAAAAAGCACTGTATTCAGAATTACAGTTTTATTCTAAAGAATACAGATTAGGACCAGCCAAATGAAAAGATGCATAGGGTAAGGTTTGGGAGGGTCTAAAATTGCAGAGGGTCCATTCCCTCTCCTCATGGAAACACATCAAGTGCATTACCCTTCTGGCATTTTGATGTGTACAATCAGGAAGCTCTGTTGAGTTTAGTGTGCAGAGTTTTTGTTGGAGTTTCGTTTTGTAGGTGCCATGGATAAAGTCATTGACCATGTGATTGAATTCAGCCTCCAGTTACCTTTCCCTCTCTAAATGTTAGTTGGTTTAAAGTCCCATTCCTCTAATAAGTGTTGGTCTTTTTGGTCTCCATGAGTCAATTCATTAGCATCAACTCAGGTGTGAGGCACTAGGCTCATGAATAACAGACACTTTTATCACCAAGGAGATTCCATATATTTTAGAAGCCCTATGCCAGGAACCTTGGACAAAGACCAGACAAATTCTTTATTATACAATAAGTACATACACATAATTGTTAAGGTTAAATAAAATCACTCAGAATGAAAAATATAGTCACTTGCTTTACCTCCCATTTTCTTCCTAGAGAAACTCATTTTTTTCCTTTTAGCTGCTGCTTGTTTTTACCACTGTCTAAATCATATGCTTAATGCTATTAATGTTACGTCAACTACTTTTAATATTTTTCTAGTACAGTGTCTTAGTTCATTTTCTGTTGCTATAACAGGTTATAAAAGGGTAATTTATAAAGAACAGAAGCTTATTTGTTTCATGGTTTAGGAGGCTTGGAAGTCCAGGAGATAGCTCTAGCTTGTGTTTGGCATTGGTGCGAGAGCCTTCCTGCTGCATGATAACACGGTAGGGGAGGTTATTGTAAGGTGAGACAGCAAGTGTGCTAGTGTGGTTCTCTTCCTTTTATATAGACACAAATGCCATCATGAGAGGGTATACTCTTATGACCTCATCTAATCCTTATTACCTCCCAAAATCTGTGCTTTCATATATCACTAAAATGACTTTGGGGATTTTCTTTTCCATGAACTTCTGGGGGGACATATTCAAACCGTAGCGTACAGTGCATAGGCCTTTCAGCTACTATTCTTTTCTTATCCTCTTAGTGTAGTTATTTGGCTAAATAAGTGTCTGTTTTTTATGTTATGATAGACGTATTCTATACTGCTGAACCCAAATAATGTACTATGAATGCCTTTTCTTCTAAAGTTTGTTTTGTGGTAGAGAATTACCCTCTTTATTTTTTAAATCTGCCTTAGTTCTCTGTGTACATAGTGCTAATTTTTCTAAATTCTTTAATAAAAGCTGAAATATCTCAGCTCATTCCTACCCACACACATTCTCTCATCTGTTAACAGTAAAATTTTATTTGCTGCCTCTATATACTTACTTTGGGGAGCCTTGCATCTTCCTTTGTCAATCTGTTCTAGTTCTTTAGGCGGTTCTGTGGTTTCCCCTACCTATCATCTGGCTAACTTTTCTTTTTCCCTTTTCACAAAGGTTCTCCTGTTTTCTGCCATCTTAAGTCTTTCTTGGTGTATGTGTATGTGTGTAGTTAATTTTTCATTAATTTCCTCAGAAAAAAAGGCTGTCTATGAACTTAGAATTTAAAAATGTTTATATGGGAACTGGGGATATAACTTATTCGTAGAATGTGCTTGCCTAGCATGATTAAGGCTCTGGGTTCTATGCCTGTACCTTTTAAATAAAACGATATGATGAAAACAGTAGTCTCCTGTTTTACTAATCACCACCCACCTGTGATTTTCTTATGTGTTGGAAAACAACCTTTATTTTGCCCTTACTCTTTATAATTTGGTCTGTAATAGAATTCTATGCTGAAAATATGTTGTCTCCTTCCAGTTTCCTGTTGAGAAATTTGATACGCTTTTTTTTTTTCTTAATTTGAATGTAATCTCTCTTTTTTGGAAGCACTTAGGATCTTGTGTTGATCCTTCATGTTATGAAATGTCACAAGACTGAACTTGGGTGTGGTGGTTCTCATCATTGTGGTGTGATTTTTCAAAAAATAAATTCATGTTCTTTAGTTCCAGGAAAATTTTTAGTAGTATCTTTTAAATTTTTAACTTTCATTTTCTATATTGTCTTTTTGAAACTCCTAATAGTTGGATGTCACATCTCTTTTATAAATTTTCCACTAATTTTGTTTTATATTATGTGAAATTCCCTTGCTTCTGTCTTAACTAGTGAGATTTTTATTGGGCTATCAGATTTTGGTTCTCAAGAGCTCATTTATTTTCTTTTGTTCTCCGTGTCCTTTTTCCAGAGGATTTCTTTTTTCTGTTAATTTAAGCACCAGTTTATTACAGGTATTAACTTTAATGTATACTTTTAGAACTGTACACATCTTTGTTATGGGAGATATTAAATTACATTGTATTTTCTCCTTTCTCCTAAATTAGCCATTAAGTTCCTTGATTGTAGTGGTTGTGTGTAATTTATTTGGCAATCTCTGTGTCCTTCAGAAATGACTGGTACTAGTAGGTGCTCCGTTAAGTGTTTTTCCAAGTAGCTCTTAAAGTTTTCTTAATGTGCTTCAAGATGTGCTTCTTGATGTGCTTTCTTGATGTGCTTCATTGTAGTTGTTAATATCACATATTACTAAATATTAAAACTTTTTGTTGCATTGTTATAAACTGACAAAAGTAATCTTGACCTTCAAACTAACTGGTGTGTATGTAATTCATTAGTTTTTGCTCATATTCTTGCTTAGGTATTCTTCTACCTAATTTATTTGAATAGAAGCGACTTTTAAAAATTTCCTCAGTACTAGGGATTGAACCAGGGTTGTTCTGTCAGTCACCTACATCTTCAGCCCTGTTTATTTTTTGAGACAGGGTCTTGCTAAGTTGTTGAGTTGTGGCATTACCATGCTAGCCACCAGAAAAGATTCCTTAGAAGAGATGAAATTTAGGAATTGTTTGTAGAATTCCCCACCAGGCATATTTTCATGCTTGATATATTTATTTTAAATTTTCTGAGAGTTTTTCATCTAGCATGTTTTAATTCCCCGAGAAGTTGTGAAAGTAGTTAACTGCTATAGCAGTCAGGATCTAGCCTCCTGAGGTTCTCAACTACTTCGGACAAAACTGAAATCATATGCTAAACAATAAAATGATAAATGCAGAAAAGTTCATTTTGGAAGTTATATCTTGAAATGTGACGGTAATAAGAAAGCTTACCACTAAGCGTGAATACTGCATTACTTGATATGGTATTTATCTGTGATAAACCTAAGAACTAAGATAATTGGGAAAGGGATTAGAGGCTTGATTCTGGAATTAGAGGTGATGTCACATGCCTTTAATTCCAGGGACACGGGAGGCTGAGGCAAGAGGATCACAAGTTCCAGGCCAGCCTCAGCAACTTAAGCTGCAACCAACTGAGACCCTGTCTCAAAATAAAAAGGGCCTGGTTTGTAGCTCTGTATAATATGCCCTCGAGTTCAATCCCCCCAGTACCCAAAAAAAAAAAAAAAGATGGGTGTGGGACTTGTGACTTTTCATTGGTTTTTGATGACTTACCTTTTAAAAACAGATAAAGAGAAACTGGATTGTGGCTATAACTACATATTACAAAATTAATAAAAATCTTTGAGTCATCACTAAAAAGAGAAACTGGATTGTGGCTATGACTACATATTACAAAATTAATAAAAATCTTTGAGTCATCACTAAAAATGGATTCCTTTTATGTTATGCAACATATAAAAAGTTGTAAAAAAGAAAAAAGTAAAGATATCTTTTCACCAGTCATGTGAAGTTTTTGGAAAAGAGAATGTTATTTTAACTTTCACATTTAAGTCTGTGATCCATTCTGAATTAATTTTTGTGTGTGGTATGAAGGATCAGAGTTTATAGTTTTCCAGGGGTTCTATCATCATTTATTGAAAAGGGTTTACCCATTAAATTGCACTTTGAAAAAACAGTGACTATACATATAGGTGGGTCCATTTTTTGACTGAATTCTGTTCCATTAAGTTGTCTATTTTTTGCCAGTACCAGACTGCCCTCTTGATAATAAATTTTAGAACCAGATAGTATAAGCCTTCCACTACTCCAAGATTATCTTGGTTATTCGTGGATCTTTTTTCCTTTTTCTTTGCATTACTGGGAATTGAACCCAGGGGTGCTCTACTAATGAGCTACATCCCCATCCCTTTTGATTTTTTTTGAGATAGGATCTCCCTAAATTGCTTAGGTTGGCCTTGAATTTGTAATCCTCCTGCCTCTTTTTCCTGAGTAGCTGAGATTACAGGCATGTGCCACCCCATCTTGCTTGTTTTTATTCTTTTTTCCCCTAAGTGTTTAAATTTTTTATACTTATAATTGATATTTAAAATAATTTCATATTTTGATAATATAGAAATGCAATCAGTTTTTAGACATTGACCTTATATCTGGTGACCTTTCTGAATTCATTTACTACAGTACTTTATAGATTCTTTTGGATTTTCTACATATTCAGTCATTTTACTTAAGCAGAGTTTGTTTTGCTTCCTTTTTTTGCAGTCTTCACCTTTGTGTCCCTCCTCTGTCTTACTCTTCCTTTGTCCTTTCTTTCACCTTCTCCTCTATCCTTCCCTCTAGTTTTACTGAATGAACTTGCAGTATTGTGGTCAAATAGATACTATGATATTGGGTAGAATAGAATTTTTTTTTTTTTTGTAGTTTGTTTTATCAGATTGAGAATTTTTCTTCTGTTCAACATTTTCCTGAAAGTTATTGAGTGTTGAGTGTCATCAAATGATTTTCTTGTATCCATTAAAATTTCTAACACCCCCCCCCCCATATTTTGTTAATATGGTGAGTGAATTTATTTTGAAGTGCAAGGTCTGTTATATCAGCATTGCATTCTTGGGCTAAACGTTACCTGGTTGTGATGATATTCTTTTTAGTATTGCTGGATTCAATTTCATGAAAACTTTGAGTTTTTCCACCTAAATTCATGGAAGATGATTATTTGTAATTTTCTTTCTGATGTGTTGGTACCAGGATTGTATATTTTTCTTAATAAACAGGTTGTGAAGTATTCCATTCTTTTGAGTTTTTCAAGTTTGTACAAGATTGTTATTTTTTCATTATGTGCTTGATAGAATTCATCACATGAACCCACTAAGTTTTCTTTGTTGGCAATTAACGAATTCAACTTCTTTATTTTCTATTTCATTGATTTTTTTCTTTTTTCTTTTTTTTAATCTTTATCATGTGTGATCCACTTGCTTTTTCTTTAGTTTGCCTCATATCAGGGTTTGGTAGGGTCCATTTGTTGGAACATAGCTATGCTTAATTTGTTTATTATCTAGCGTTTGTGTGATACTGGCAGAGTTGAGTTGCAAGAGACTTGGTATCATCTTGAGAAATTTTTACAGTTTAGCTCTTTATAGAAAAAAAATTTCTGACTTAGGGAATTGAGAGAATTGAATTTAGCCCTTTTCCTTGATATATATATTTAAACCTATAAATTTACTTTTGAGCATTATTCTAGGTGCCTTGTACATGTTTCAGTATGTTATGTTGGTGTTTGTGATTGATTTGTAGTTTGATTATATTGTTGTCAAAGAACATATGACTTAAAACCTTTGAAATTAGTAGGGATTTGCTTTATTGGCCGTCAGAATCTGTTTTGATTGAATTGATACTTCCTATGTACTTTAATGTGTACATTGTACAGTTCTTGGATATAGTAGTGTTTTGTTTTGTTCTGGGGATTGAACCCAGGGATACTTTACCACTGAGCTCTGTGCTCAGTCCTGTTTATTTTTTATTTTAAGATAGGGTCTCGCATAAGTGAAATAAACCAGTCCCAAAAACCAAAGGCCGAATGTTTTCTCTGATAGTGGATGCTGATCCATAGTGGGCAGTGGGTAGGGAAGAATGAAGGAACTTTGAATTGAACAGCGAGTGAGAAGGAGGGGTGGGGCGGGTGGGAATGGGAAGGACCGTAGATTGAGACAGACATTATTATGCTATGTACTGTTGTGGGGTGCAACTTAAGAACAGATGGATCCCCACTGAGAAGTCCAAATTTGAGAGTCTTTATTAGACGGCCTGTTGATTGTTTCACACAAACACCCAAATGGCTATGGGAGAACAGCCCAAGTGTAGAGTTGCAAGGGGTTTTTATACCATAAGTGTCTGTTGCTATGATTCAAAACTACAAACTGACATCATGAGATATAAAATCATAAGCAGAAGGGGAAGTGGGTCAAAATGGCCTTAGTCAGGTACAAGTTAAAGAATGGTTACTAATATCTAGACAGCCGTTCTCTGATAGGGTACATTGTCCAAGAAAAATAGGAACCAAAAAGAGAACAATTTTACATTATATAAGAATTGCCATTTTGTGTTGCCAAACATGCAAATGCTAAGCAACTATTGATGGGTACAGAGGCAGTGTGTTCCTACATTACATGTAGTCTCAGGTCACTGCCCATATATCCTGGCCCATAACAATGCATGTATGAAAAAAAATTATTTTTAAATTAAAAAAAAAAAAGGGTATCACCCTGTTGCTGAGTCTGGCCTCTAATTTGTTTCCCCTGCCTTAGCCTCCAAAATTGCTGCGATTATTAGCTCCTCACCACTGTGCTTGGCTGTAGGTATGACTTTAAAAAAAATTGTCCCCGTTGGTGTTTGATAAGCTTCTTGGGTCTCTGGATTCAAATCTTTCATTATTAGAAGATTTTCCCTTCAACTATTTCTTCACTTTAATCTTATTGAAACTGCAGTTGTAAATACATTCGATCTTTTGATGTTATCCTACAAGTCTCTTATACCCCCCCCACACACACACACTTCCTGTCCTTCAGTCTAGATTATTTACTGCTCTAGAAAATGTCAGCTTACCTCTGATTTCAACCTTGTTAAGGGGCTCCCTTCTCTCTCACGATCTTGGGAGCTAAGACCTGGAAGAATACAAGTGCTCTCTTTGCTTTCAGGCTACCTTTCTCTCATTACTATTGCTTATTTTACAGAAGTTCTTTGAAGGATAAGTGAATGTAGTGGAGACTGGTTTTCTGCTTGGGTGTCTTCCACATCCTGTTCTGTTCATGCTCTCAGGCATTAAAGTTTTGCTAATTTCTCTGCATTCCATGGAAGATATTTGCCTATAGCTGCATTTTTTTCTCTATGTATTTAGGTCATATAAATGCTACTCTGGGTTGAAAGCAATAATAATTTCTAGTCAACTACAGAAGGCTGGTCCTTCTCCAAACTTCAGTTCATTTAGACTTACTCATGTCCAGAAATCTTCAGTGGCTTTTAAGAAAAATAATTTATTTAGTGTTTTTCATTGTTATTGCAGAAGTGATGGTTTTCTGTGATCTTGCACATTCTAATTGAAAGTGGAAGTCCTCCACTGATGGATTTTTAATTAAGGTTAAAATCTTATGTTTAGGAGCCATTCATGAAATGGTTGCTTGTGTATATTTTGAGATAAATTTTTATAAAGACAGTGACTTTAATTGAGTTAGTAGGTAGTGAAAAATTAGTGCTTCATTAATGATGGATTTCTGTTGCAAATATATTTTGGAATTAGGTACAAAAGTGAAGGTTTGTGTGAAATCATGTGAAATACAAATAGGTTATCTATTCTCACCTTAAAAGGGTTGAGAATAGATATTTGGGCTTTGAAAAGCATACCAAGTGTTTACACTTATTTCTTTAGTTTCCAAAGCCTTTGAAGTGCTTTTGAACAGGGAAGTAACATTAACACAGTTGAATATTTTAGAAAGATAACTTCAATAATGAAGATAATGGATGTAAAAGTGCCTTAATTATTGGGTATCTAATTAGATTGCCTTGTTTCCTTCCCCTTGAGTCGTAGCTGCCTTGCTATTTTTTTAGATATCTTCAAATGGATTTTTAAAAATATTTAGGGAAAAACTTGGAAGTCTGGCTTTTCTAGTTTTAAATGGAGAATTGCTCTGCTATGTTTCATAGCATAAACTTACCTATTTTATTTTAAAGCGATTGAACCAAAATATTTTGGTTGTATAAATGCTGTGTGTGGTGGTGGGGGGGCACTGGAGATAGAAACTAGGTTCTTGCCCATGCTAGACAAATGCTCTACCATTGAGCTACACCCCCAGCTGTAAATGCCATCTTCAATGATAGACTTTGAAGTGAAGAAAATATGTCCACTATTCTACTTGATTATGTATGATTTGTTAGAGATATTGTGTTTTAGGTATATGTAGTTTTTCTCACAGGAGTTTTCCTTCTGCCTTTCTGTATTGCTGACTTTTTATTTTTATTTTTTATACCAAGGATTGAACCAAGGTATTTTATCACTGAGCAACATCTCCAGCCTGTCTTATATTTTATTTTGAGACAGTGTCTCACTAAGTTGCTTAGGTCCTTGCTAAGTTGCTAAGGCTAGCCTCAAACTTGGGATTCTCTTGCCTCAGCCTCCTAAGTTGCTGGGATGCCACCATACATGGTGTATTGCTAACATTTTGATTTGTGTAGCTATTTGGGGGAAAAATCTTATAGGTACAGAAATTTTAAGAGTTTCAGATTCCTTTATCTGAGAATTCTAATTCCTGTCATACTACTTTAATAGAATCAAACTTAGATAATTAATTTTTGAGTCCAGCCACATTCTCAAGATATGTTGGTATGACTTTTATCCTTTCAATGGCTAATGGAGATGAAGGGGAAAATAGTTATTAATAGTGTTATTTATTTATTTATTTATTTATTTATTTACTTATTTATTTATTTATTTATTTATTTGGGGGTGCTGGGGATCGAACCCAGGGCCTTGTGCTTACAAGGCAAGCACTCTACTGACTGAGCTATCTCCCCAGCCCCAATAATGTTTTTTAAATGGATTTTACACAGTCTATCTGGGTCATATATACTTTGCCTTCAGCAATCCTACCCTTTTATTTGAAACAATTAGTGGCAAATTCTTTACATTCAAAGTGAGTTTTTAAATTTTAAAGTTGAAAAATCATCTTGGGACAATATTATAAATATTCTAAAAACACTGTATACTTTAACATGGTTAAGGTGTCTCAAAATAAAAAGGTTTGGGGATGTAGTTCAGTGACTTATAAACACCCCTGGGTTCAGTCACCAGTACCAAAAAATAAAAAGGACTGGGAATGTAACTTTATAGGAGAGTGCCCCTGGGTTCCATCCCCACTCCCATTCATACACAAAAAAAGATGTTATGTTTTATTTTATGTGAATTTTATCTCAAACACAGGAGATTAGTTGGCAATTTGTAAAACCTTCCTTAGTTTGTTGCAATTCCTAGTTGTGAAGGTATGTTTTTTCTTTACTAGGAGTAATTAGTGTGTCAATGTTTGTATGATTTTTGGATCACTGCCAGCTGACTTTCAAAAATTCCTTGAGTTCCTTTGAAAATACCTAAAGGAAAATAAGTGTTATAATATATCCTGCATTTTAATTTAACAGTAAGAGGAAACTTTATTCTTTCTTTGTATTTTTTTTTTTTTTCTTAATGAAAAGTCGACAAAAAGTGTAAAAGTGTAATCTGTTGATGCACTGCTTTTGAGATCTTGTTAGGTTATACAGAGTGTTTGGAGGAATGGTTCATAAAATCTGATGTTACTTGGTTTCAAAACCTTTTTTCCTGTTTGAGCCTTGTTTATGGATAGTTTTGTATTTTTTGTCCCTCCCTGCCTTATCTCTTCAGCCTTGTTGCCAATAATTTTGAAGATGGCTCCCATATTGCCTCACCATTAGACCCGAGTGGAAACTTCAATGTTGTCATTAAAGAGGAACCTCTAGATGATTATGACTATGAACTTGGTGGATGTCCAGAAGGAATCACTATAAAACAGGAGGACACAGATGAAGAAACAGATGTATACTCAAACAGTGACGATGATCCTATATTAGAGAAACAACTAAAAAGGCACAATAAAGTCGATAACCTAGAAGCTGATCATCCGTCTCCTAAATGGCTACCAAACAGCCCATCAGGTGTTGCTAAAGCTAAAATGTTCAAATTAGACACTGGAAAGATGCCTGTAGTCTACTTGGAGCCCTGTGCTGTCACCAAAAGTACAGTGAAGATTTCTGAACTGCCTGATAACATACTTTCCACATCTCGAAAGGATAAATCTCCTGTGTTGGCAGAATTAGAATATTTGCCTACATATATTGAAAATTCTCATGGGACTGGTTTCTGCTTAGGCAAAGAATCAGAAAATGGTCTTAGAAAACATTCATCAGATCTCAGAGTAGTACAAAAATATCCCTTACTTAAGGAGCCTCAATGGAAATATCCTGATTTTTTTGACAGCATTAGCTCAGAAAGAATACTTGATAGTTCAAAGGGTTCAAATGAGGACTCATTTTCAGGAAAAGAGGACCCGAGCAGGAAGCGAACAACTATGCTTAAAATCTCAGGAGCCTCAAAGGCTGTAAATGCTAATCAGAATGCCTCTCCAAATGTCCCTGGAAAAAGAGGAAGGCCTAGAAAATTGAAATTCTCTAAGGCAGGGCGACCACCTAAAAATACAGGAAAGACTTTAACTTCTTCCAAGAATACTCCTATAGGCCCTGGTGGTACCTTTCCTGATGTGAAGCCTGATCTTGAAGATGTGGATGGTGTTCTCTTTGTTTCCTTTGAATCCAAGGTAAGATTATAATTTTTAGGATTCTTTCTGAGGCCTATTAGTCATTTTTCATGTATGTATTGGCTGATAACTAAGAATCTAGTTTTGTGAAAGTATACATTTGTAAGGGTGTGACTGGGGGAAGTGTCTCTCCATAGTGTTTGATTTAGTATACAGGCATCACTTAAGATACTTTGTTTGAATATACTTAAAAAAAATTATGTCTGGGCATGGTGACACACATAACCTATAAATCTCAGCTAGTTGGGAGGTTAAGGCAAAAGAATAGCAAACTCAAGGCTAACCTGGGCAATTTAGGGAGACCCTGTCTCAAAAAATAAAAAGGGGGCTGGGATTGTGACTCAGTGGTAGAGTGCTTGCCTAGCATGTGTGAGGCACTGGGTTCAGTTCTCAGCACCACATATAAATAAATGTCCATCAACAACTAAAAAATTTTTTTTATAAAAAAAAATAAAAAGGGCTGGAAATGTATCAGTGGTATAGCATCTTGACTCTTTTCAGTACTTAGGTGCCTCTGTTGTATTTTTCAAAACTTTGAGTCTCCCTGCAATTTTCATTATGTACTTTTAAAGGGGATAAGAAACGAGGTGTGGTAGTGCAAGCCTGTATCCCAGCTACTCAGGAAGTTGAGGCAGGAGGATCCCAAGTTCAAGGCCAGTCTAAGCAACTTAGACCTTGTCTCAAAATAAAAAATAGAGCTGGGGATGTAACTCAGTGGTAGAGCAATTGCCTAGCATGCTTTGATTCCCATTATGGCCAAAAAAGAAGGGGGGCATAAAAAGTTAATTGACTGTGGATGTGATGGTGCATGCCTGTAATCCCACCAGCTTGGGAGGTTGAGGCAGGAGGATTGCGATTTCAAAGCCAGCCTTAGCAGTTTAGCAAGGCCCTAAGCAACTCTAAATAAAAAATTAAAAAGGGCTGGGGTTGGGACTCAATAGTTAAATGCCCCTGAATTCAAACCCTGGTACCACTCCCCCACAAAAAAAAAGTTCATTGATGCTTTTGGGACACCCCTTCCAGCACTTTTACCCCTAATCCCTGGCCAATATTAGTGGAGTATTATCGGGGAACCAAATGTTAATAGTTGTCTTAATTCTGCTGTCATACACATTGATATCATTTCTTTTCTTTTTCTTTTTCTTTTTGGTACTGAGGATTGAACCCAGGGATGCTTAATCACTGAGCCACATCCCCAATCCTTTTTATATTTTATTTAGAGACAGGGTCTTGCTGAGTTGCTGAGTGCCTCAATAAGTTGTTGAGGTTGGCTTTGAACTCGAGATCCTCCTGCCTCAGCCTCCTGAGCCACTGTAATTACAGGTGTGGGCCACCGATCCTGGTGATATCATTTTTTCTTAAAATTCTATTTCAACTTGCCAACCAGATTATTTTTCTTCTAAATATTTGCAAACCCCTAAGTAGTAGCTAAGTTGGCTAAACAGATGTCAGATATTTAATTCTATCTATTTTCTTCCCTCCTTGATGAGTAAGTTACTTTTATTTAGGCTCTAAGCAGTAAATATGCAAATTAGCATAGGTTTGAGTTTAGCTGAGTATAATATTTATATACTTTTTTCCTTTTTCTATTTTTTTCTTCATTTTTGGGGTCAAATCCAGGGCCTCCCATGTGTCAGGCAAGTGTTATGCCACTGAACTACATTCCCAGTTCCTGATTATTAAGTAATATTAGTTAGAACATTTAAAAAATACCAAAATTATTTTAAAAAAAAATTGTTCCAGTTCTGTGAATTTGGAGTTAAGGCAGTATACATGGTGGTATTTTCCTTTAGGTTTTAAAATGCCAATTTACTTTTAAATTTTTAGAAGCGATATAACCGCATTTTATTTTTGTTTTTAATATGTAGGAAGCTCTAGACATTCATGCAGTTGATGGGATAACAGAAGAACCATCTAGTCTCCAGGCATCCACCACAAATGACCCAGGTATTGTATGATAGTATAACATGAGATATATTTGTGGTTTGGTTTCTAGTAGTGAAATATGCAACATCACTCTTCTGTGTTATACAATATTGTTGGGTTTGTTTTGTGAGTAGGTTGCAGAGAAAGAATTTCCCAGTTGGAAAAGGAATTGATAGAAGATTTGAAGTCCTTAAGGCACAAACAGGTGATACATCCCAGTCTTCAAGAAGGTAATATTCTTTAAAAGATACACACATCAATTTTTTCTGTCTTTTTCTCTCCCCAGCTTTGCTGCTTCTTGCTCCTCTGCCCACCGCCCCCCTCTGTGTTTTAGTCCTTCCTTCCTTCTTTAAATACAGTGTTAGGGCTTGTGTACACATGCTAATGTACTTTGCCACTGAGCCATATCCCCAGCCTCTTGAGTTTATTTCTCAGTTTTCATTGTTTTTTTTTTTTTTGCTTCCACATTTTTCCTTTAACATAAAAACATATCTAGGTCTTCTTATGTATGGAAAAAATGTATCATGGTAAGAAAATGGTATTTTCTCTGTTCATTCTTGTAGCCCAGTATCTTCCCTCTGCCCCCATCTCATTGCTTGGTTGTTTTTGTTTGCATACTTATTTTTCTTTTGTAGGGGAGCGTCCTACTTGTTCTTATATACCTAGTACTATATTTAGGTATATAAATAGAAGACTATTTATCTCATTCAATTTTGTGACTGCAAACATGTTTTATATATTTGATGTATCACTGGGTCTTTAAAATTTTTACTATCTTTATTGTAATAGATTATCTTGACCTTGATTATGTTGCTTAATCCTTTTTTTCTTATCATGAAATCTGTAGTTATTATAATCATGGCAATACTTTCTTCTCTTCCCTGTTCACTTTTGTAATGAAAGACTGTGGGAGATGCCACAATTTTTAGTTTGCTATGTCCCTCATTTTAGATGGATTTCTTGGAGTAGCTTTTTGGGTTTTTAATTTTTTTTTTGTTTAAAACTCTTAGCAATTTTTAGAGAACTGTTTATCCTCTATACATTATATTGTAATTACTTACCTGAGAGTTTTTAAACATTACAGATTATCCAAAGATTGATTTATAAAATGATTATTTAATTACTAAATCAAATGGTAATACTTGCATAATTTTTGCCTTAATGGGAGGGCAGTTTGTGTCACAGTGTTAAAGTATGGAAATCCTAATCTCCATCTAAGTGATGAGGACTGAGTGCAGTAGATATTGTAATGGACAGTCACATCTTTGCACTTTTGCCATTATCAGTGTTCGTTATTGTTTATTGTCAGCTTTCACTTCTATTTTATTATATTCTCCGACTTTCCCTTATCAACCTGCTTATCTTTTGCCCCCATCCATTTCTACTTTTTTTATATTATAATAGTGTTGAAATACCATGATATTAATATTGTGTTCTTTTGACTTAATACTCAACATTTGTTTTAATTTTGGTTCTAGAATTAAATATATCCAGTGCTTATAACCAATCTTTTTGCTCTGATTGCCTGTTGCTTACTGATTGGTTTTTTCCTCTTTTATTGTAGGCATTTTTGTCAAAACTATGACCTCTTTCTTTACGTAATGGGGAATTTGAAGTCAAATACTTATGGAATCTTAAGTGGGTAACAAAGTGAAATTAGTGTGAATTTGAGGGGTAAAGGCATCTTTTGAAAGGAAGGCCACATCAGTGAATTATTCTACTAGGGAAATTTGGGCCCACTGTTCTTAGGTCTTCTATTTTTCATTTGAAATTAGAGTGAGTCAGTTACATGAGGTCCTTCAATTTTTACTTGGTGGCAGCTAAAATTAGTTTTTTTAGCAGTTAACTCAAAGTCTTTAAAGCCAATTGAAAACATTTTTATGATCCATCACTTTTCACTTTCTTTACAAGATTCACCATTTAGTTGAAGTCTGTACTTAATCCTAAAGTTGTTAAAATTTATTCAGCTGTAAGCTGAGCACTTTGAGTACACCTGTAGTTCCAGTTAATTGGGAGTCTGAGGTGTGGGAGAATACTTTTGAGCCCAAGGAGTTTGACACCAGTGTAGGCAGTGTATCAGATTCCATCTCAAGAAAAAATGGTTGGGTGTGGTAGCACATTCCTGTAATACCAAGCTACCTGGAAGACTGAGGCAAGAGGCTGGCAAGTTCAAAGACAGAGCAATTTTGGGAGACCATATCTCAAAATAAAATCAAAACATCTGGGGAGGTAACTCAGTGGTATAACAATTAACTAGCATGAATAGGATCCTGGGTTCTCTCCCCAGCCCTGGGGGTGGTGGTGGGGATCAGCTGGTTCTTTTTTTTGATACGGGGAGATTGAACTCAGGAGCACTTAACACTGAGCCACATCCCCAACCTTTTTTTTGGTATTTTATTTAGAGACAGGGTTTCACTGAGTTGTGGGAGGGTCTTGCTAAGTTGCTGAGGCTGGGTTTGAACTTGTGGTGATCCTCCTATCTCAGCCTCCTGAGCTGCTAAGATTACAGGCGCGCGCCACCATGCCTGGCAGCTGGATTCATTTTTATTTTTAAATATTGTTTTAGTTGTTGATCATTTTATTATTTATATGTGCTTCACAAATGAACCCAGTGCCTCACACATGCTAGGCAAATGCTCTACCACTGAGCCACAACCCAGCTCCACAGCTGGATTCTTAACAGTTTTATTTTCATAAACAGTTAAGTGTGTGAATCCAAGTAGTACTTAACTTTTCAAGGTGTGAGGTAGTTCTTTTATGGAGTTCTTCCCTCTATTTTCAATTTTGTAATATTCTCTTCTCCAGTCTTTGCTTTCTTTAAAGAGCTAGATTTATAGTTTCATAAGAAGTTAAATCCCGTGTGGTAGTGCACACCCGTAATCCCAGCAGCTCAGGAGTCTGATGCAGGAAGATTGCAAGCTCGAGGCCAATCTGAGCAACTTTTTTTTTTAAATTTATTTTTATTGTAAACAAATGGGATACATCATTGTTTCTCTGTTTGTACATGAAGTAGAGGCATGCCATTTGTGTAATCATACATTTTCCTAGGGTAATAGTTTTTGATTCATTGTTATTATTTTTTCCTCCCCCCCCCATTCCCTGAGCAACTTTTTGAGGCCCCTAAGCAACTCAGTGTCTCAAAATAAAAAGTGAAAGCACCTGGGGATTTAGCTCTGTGGTAGAGCACCTGGGTTCCATCCATACTACTATGGGGGAAAAATTAATTTTCTTTGGTCCTTTTTATTTGTTCTTAGGACTTGGTACCACTTGGAGGGCAGTTCAAAATATGAGTAAGTGTAGACAAGACAATATGTAGGAAACAGTCTCTCAATTTGTATGAGTCTAGATTTTAAATATTTAACTATTTGCCAAAAGGAGCCTTTTTTTTTTTTTTTTTTTTTTTTTTTTTTTTTTTGGCACGGTGCTGGGGATTGAACCCAGGACCTTGTGCTTGCAAGGCAAGCACTCTACCAACTGAGCTATATCCCCAGCCCAGGAGCCTATTTTAAAAGCTTCATTTTCTTCTTTTGCTATAGACAGGTGTTCTGGCCTTTTTTTGTTTGTTTGTTTGTTTGTTTTGGGTACTGGAGGTTGAACGAAAGGGCCTAATACATGCCAGACAACTGCTCTATCACTGAGCTGCATCTCCAGCCCTTTATAACTATTTGGAACAGTATCTCACTGAATTGCCCAGGCTGATCTTGAATTTGAGATTGAGATCCTCTAAGTAGTTGGGGTTACAGATGAGTGCCACCACACATGGCTCATTCTGGCAGTTTTTGTTTTTGCTAATGAATAATATTTTTCTTTTTTCAGAGGACTGTAATACCTCCTTTGATCTTTTGTTCAGGATTCATTTCTCACTTGAGTTTCTACTGTAGCCTTTTGTTTTCTGGTTCTACTCTTAGTTTTTCCTTCCCACCTTTCTTAATTTCTGCTTGTTTTGACTTTTAAGTTACACTTTTGGTAATTTTGCCAATATTACCAAAAAATTCCCTTGGACTCTCTGG
Source organism: Sciurus vulgaris (assembly GCF_902686455.1). NCBI lineage: Eukaryota > Metazoa > Chordata > Mammalia > Rodentia > Sciuridae > Sciurus > Sciurus vulgaris. The sequence goes on from NC_136462.1 coordinate 91,094,583, forward strand.
TCTTCCTTCCTTCCTTCCTCCTTCCCTCCTTTCCTCCCCTGCCCCAGCAATGGAGCTGATTTACCTTTTTGTAACTACTAATGAATCAGTTGGAAAATGTAACACTAAAGTTCCTTGAAGTCTGGGAAATGTCTTTTTGTCTAAGATTATTTGTATTACAGGAAAGGTAAATTCTCAAAACATATAGCCAGTGTGGTTGATTGATGTTCATTTTATCCTTGAGGAAACTATAGCCAAAGAGAAGTTTATCCCAAGTTTCATGATTAATAAATAGTGAAGACAAGATACGAAACCATTTGTTGGGACTCATTTTCCCCTTAGTTGACTTGAACTCTGAGGAAAGAAAATTTTATTGATATTTGTGGTAATTATTTTGTACATCTAAATAAATGTGATGAAGTACAAGTACTTATTTTAAAGAGCTAGAATTGCAGATAGGTTCTATGTAGATAATACACAAATTAGCCATATGAATCTATAGCCCATAATCTATCTAATGTCTTCACCTTTTAGAGAATTAGCACTATGAAGTTTTTATTGGAAACACATGCCTGTGACTTAATAGTTTGCTGTAATAATTTAAATTCCTTTTGGTTTCCATTTTGTTAAATTTTAAATACTTTCCTAAAAGATTGCTTTGTAACATACATTTAAAGAAGTCATATTTAGGGACTCAGTTAACCATAATGTCATTAGTAATAGCCATAATCAGAGTGAAAACTCTGTTGATGGCAAGTTCTGTTTGGAGGCCCTAGAAAGTCTCTGGACTACCAGCGCCATAAAAGATCTGAATTCTGTTTTTTCTTTTTCTTTTCTTTCTTTTTCTTTTTTTTTTTTTTTTTTATTAGTTAGTTATACCTATTGTTGCTTATTGAATTACCACAATTTAACAATTTAATACCACATTTGCTGTTTCATGTTTTCTGTGTGTCACAAAATGGCTTAGTTGGGTCTTCTGTTTAAGGTCTCAGAAGACTGTAATCAAGACATTGGCTAGATCTGGTTTTTCATCAGATGATAGACTGGGGAGGGATCTGTTTTCAGTTTCCCTTAGCATGTTGGCAGAATTTATTTCCTTGCAACTCTTAACATGAGGGATACTATACTCGTCATTTTATCACGTATACATAATCATGTATATCCTCATTTTCTTTGCTATATTCCATAGTTAGAAGCAAATCACAGGCCTTACTCAAATGAGTAATACCAGAAGATATGGATTATCAGATCATCTTAAAATGATTCTGTCACTAAATTTTTTTATATATCAATTTGGTTTTCACCATCCCCTTTTTCTCTGGTAAGTCCTCTCTTCCTTAGCCAAAGGTTAAAAAAGAAAAGGGAGATAATATGATTTGTGGTTTTTTTTTGTTTTCTTTTAGTGGGTTTAAAGTTAAATTCAGTGGATCCAACAATGAGCATTGATCTTAAATACTTGGGAGTACAGCTACCTTTGGCTCCAGCTACTAGCTTTCCTTTTTGGAACCTTGTGGGAACCAACCCTGCTTCTCCTGGTGAGTGTATAGTTTTTATAAGTCAAATGCTATTTTTTTAGATTAAAGTTTAGATTATTTGTGATATAGATAAAATGTTGCCTTTGTTGGATACACTTAGGATAGGTAGGTGCTTTGTTTCTTGACAGTATTAATAAGTGATTTATACATTTTAGATAAAGACAATATTTTGGTGTATGGTGTTGATTTGCTAGAATTTCGTCATCTCTCTTTCTTTTATAGATGCTGGATTTCCCTTTGTTTCTAGGACTGGGAAGACCAATGACTTCACTAAGATCAAAGGATGGAGGGGAAAGTTTCATAGTGCTTCTTCATCTAGGAATGAAAGTAATTAGTTTTTTAAAAAAATCTAAATATGTTCTGAAATATATAATACAGATTACTGTTAAAAGTCTTAGTTAATTATTGTTCTGCATTCCTTCTCTGTATACTTTAAGCTGAACTTTTGTTTTACCCATAACCACAATCCTTGGGGGGTGCAATCCCTAATTCTGGCATTTAAAAAAATTCCTGCATTTTTTTAAATTGCATTTTCTTCTTCTTCTTCTTTTTTTTTTTTTTTTCTTTGTTTTTTCCCCCGCTACACTCACAAAAAACATCATTCCCTAGTATTATTTTAGATCTATATGATAATTACTGGTAGTCTTACACTTACTTGAAAGTTAACTTCTAATCCAAGCATTTTGACTGTGTGCCTATTGGTCTTGTTTGCTGTTTATACTCTAACCAGATAAATTTAGCTTTTGTCCAAAATAGTCTTTTTTACCTTTCAGTCTTTGTATAGTGTTAAAATAGTATAATCCTTGACTGTCTTCTAAACTTACTCTTTTCTTCCTTAAAAGCTAAATATTGGAGCCAGGCATGGTGGCATATACCTGTAATCCCAACTACTTGTGAGGCTGAGGCAGGAGGATCTCAAGTTTGAGGCCAGCCTGTGCAATTTAGCATGACCCTGTCTCAAAATAAATTCTTACTAAAATGTGGTGGGGGCCTGGGGCTATATAGCTTAGTGGCAGAGCACTTGCCTAGCATGTGTGAGACACTGGGTTCAGTCCTCAGCACCACGTAAAATAAATAAAATAACATGTCCATCAACAACAACAACAAATGAGGTGGGGATGTAACTCTGTGGTATTATTCTTGCCTAGCATGTACAAGGCCCTTGGATTAATTTCCAGTATTGGTGTGGGGGAGCCCTAAATCTTATGCTCTTATTCTTGTGACTTTAACTCTTCCTTCATACTTCATATCAGATTCTAATTGCTCCATTGTTTTAAATAATCCTTTGACATTTTGTTGAGGTTTGCCTTGATTTATTTTCAATTTTTTTTCTGTCATGTTTTCTACTTATCTGTGATTTCTGTATTTAGGTCAAAAGTTGCCAAACGTTTGATGACTTAATGACTGTAACACTTTGTAAAAGCCATTGCTCATTAAGAAATGTAATTGGATAATTTTAAGGAAAGGCATAATTTTAGAAAATGGAATGGAGACCACAGAGTGGATTTTCATGTAATTAGTATTTCAGACTCAGTCTCATCACTTGATTTTATTTTTCCTTCTTTCTGAGGAGGGAGAGTTTGGAAGTCTCAGTAGCTTGTAGCTCAGTACTCCTGACCTTTTTGAGTTGTTTCTAGGGAACTAAGGATCTGTCCTAGATTTCTTCAAGTATCTTTTGTCTCCTTATATCTAGGTGGAAATTCAGAAGGTTCACTGAAAAACCGTTCTGCCTTCTGTAGTGATAAACTAGATGAATACTTGGAAAATGAAGGCAAGCTGATGGAAACAAGCATGGGTTTCTCTTCCAATGCTCCCACATCTCCTGTGGTATACCAGCTTCCCACCAAGAGTACCAGCTATGTTCGAACACTTGATAGTGTACTAAAGAAGCAATCTACCATTTCCCCTTCTACCTCTTATTCTTTGAAGCCTCATTCTGTACCCACTGCCTCTCGAAAGGCAAAGTCTCAAAATAAACAAGCATCACTCAGTGGCCGAACTAAATCATCTTATAAATCCATTTTACCATATCCTGTTTCACCAAAGCAGAAACACACTCCTGTGATTCCAGGAGATAAGATTACCAAGAATACTTCGAGCACCATCTCAGATAATCAGATGAATAACTTTGCTGTGCCAACCTTAGATGAAAATGTATTTCCAAAGCAGATTAGTTTGCGGCAGGCACAGCAGCAGCAGCAGCAGCAGCAGCAACAGCAACAGCAACAGGGAACTCGCCCTCCAGGCTTGTCTAAATCTCAGGTGAAGCTAATGGACCTGGAAGACTGTGCACTTTGGGAAGGAAAACCAAGGACCTATATCACAGAAGAGCGAGCAGATGTATCCTTGACAACTCTGCTTACAGCTCAGGTATGTATTTGCTGTTTTCTGAAAGTATACTGATGCTTGGCTAGAAAGGGAATGGGACCTTTTTGCAGTAGAATCAGGAAGTTTTAAGTCATCTGGATGACAACTAAAATGCCTGTTTTTTTTTTTTTTTTAAACCAACCAGTTATTCAAGCACAGATCCCTCCTGCTAAGAGGGAGACAGTATAGTTTGAACAACACCCTCAGCTGTATAAAGGCAGCTGGCCATTCTCATAATTTCTTTAAAAAAGTTTTTTTTGTAGTTGTAGATTGACAGCATGCCTTTATTTTCTTTGCTTCTTTTTGTATGCAGTGCTAAGGATCGAACCCAGTGCCTCACACGTGCTAGCTAGGCAAGTGCTCTGCCACTGAGCCACGGCCTCAGCCCCCATTCTCATAATTTCTGATTTCACTCTCCCTCATGTGAACAAGCTAATCTTGTTAGGATAACTGAAAATTCTGCTTAAAAGGTACCAAATCCCAGGAAATCCAAAAAGTTATTAACCTATGGGGAAAAATCTTATCTTTTGTAACTTTTTATATTAAGAATTTTTAATTTATTAGTGATATACTTATCTAAGAAGTCTCTGGTGCATTGAAATGACAGAACAGCATGTGAATAATTTTACTTTCCATTTAAAAATTCTCGACTGAGCCCTGCAACTCAGTGGTAGACCATGTACTTTGTACCCACAAGGCCCTGGGTTCAGTCCTCCACACTGAAAAAAAAATTCTATACTGAATTCTAGAGCTGAATATTGTCAGATGTTGGTCTCAGTGCAGATTGTGTCCTTTATTATTAATCATTCATAGACTCGCACAAATATAATTCTCTTCCTTTGTTATTAATTACTCTAGAGCAGATGCCAGCTGAATTTTTCTATAAAGAGTGAGATAGTAAATATTTTGGACTTTGCAGACTATGTACTCTGTTGCAGTTATTTTAACTCCACTCTTGTGCCATAGACAGTATGTGAAAGAATAAGCTTGGCTGTGTTTCAGTGAGACTTTATGAAACATACTGGATTTGACCCATGATCCTTAGGTTTATCAACCCCTGCTAAAGAACATTGTTTAATAAATATTTAATAGATCCGTCCTTGATATTTTTGCTCATAATTAGAATATCTATTCTCTTGATTACCTGTGCTATGCATTAGAATGGGAGATTATTTAGAACGCTAATTATATTATTTCTGTCCTTTGCATTTGTGTTAGACTTATGCTGTTAGTACTCAGAAGAACACAAGCCAGTATATGACTCTTAAGTTGTTGATGGTATCAGAAATTGATTATTAGTAGAGTTATAATTTTCTGCTTTAACTTTAGGCATCTCTCAAAACTAAACCTATCCACACAATCATAAGGAAACGAGCCCCTCCCTGCAACAATGATTTCTGTCGCCTGGGTTGTGTATGTTCCAGTCTAGCTTTAGAGAAGCGCCAACCTGCTCACTGCCGTCGACCAGATTGCATGTTTGGCTGCACTTGTTTGAAAAGAAAGGTTGTACTTGTTAAAGGAGGATCCAAAACTAAGCATTTCCAGAGGAAGACTGTTCATCGAGATCCAGTCTTTTATGATGCTCCAGGAGAGGAGGCAAGGGAAGAAGAAGGAGTCAGGGACGAGGAGGAACTACTCAAAGAGAAAAAAAAGAGAAAGAAGCTGGAATACAGTGAGTATTAATTGAAAGTTAAATGTGTAATATTATGTTTTGGAAAAGTATGGTTATTTAAAAAGACTATTACCTGCTTTTATTTTGATTGATGATAAGAATTTTGGGAATTTTTATTATCTTCATATGCTCTTTATGACATATTCACATTTTTAAAATTTAGTTTTTCTTTGAAAATGACTTTTTTTGTGTGTGCTGAATTTGAATTCTACTCTTAGACTTCCAGAATGCTTTTGAAACTGAGTTTTCTCCATTTTCTGTAATTCCCTCCCTGCCCCTCGACGAAGGCGCAGATGTTCCTTAGAAATCATATAGATAATCTGTAATCTATCATATTGTCTAAAAGGAAAATTTGTAATAAACACCTCTCCCTGGTTATGGTTGGAGAAATTCTCCCAAGTGGCTGGAGTTTTGGGGACAGAAGATGGGTATAATATATGTCAGCATCATATAGTTTTTTGAAAAGCTAATTTTTATTTCTTTTTTGTAACAGGAATTGAACCCTGGGGCGCTTTACCACTGAGCCAGATCTCCAGCACTCCCCCTTTATGTGGTGCTGAGGATTGAACCCAGTACCTCAACATGTGTTAGGCAGGTTCTCTACCACCGAGCTACAGCCCCAGGTTCCCCCACCCCTTTTTTCATATTTTACTTTGAGACAGGGTCTCGCTGAGTTGCTTAGGGCCTCACTAAGTTGCTGAGGCTGGCTTTGAACTTGAAGTTCTCCTGCCTCAGCCTTCTGGGCCATTGGAATTACAGGTGTGCACCACTGTGCCTGACTGAAAAGCTAATTTTTCATTTTGGGTAAATGGGTATAGTATAGACCCAAATTAGCTTTTATTTCATTCTTTTTACTTTCTGTGTTCTCTTTATATTTGTTCAAATACATTATTACATATGATTTCATTATGTAAAGAGTTTCTTCTTAATTTACCAGGGAATTAATATTTCTTTTGGGGACAGTTTATATTTCTTACTGTTTACTATGTACTCATTTCAGTCAGAGATGATCACTCATACTTCAATGTATATTCTTTGTGGGTGGGGCAGTGCTTGAAATTCAACCCAGGACCTATGCAAACTACGCAAGCTCTTTACCACTCAGCTGCATCCCTAGTCCTTTTTATTTTTTTACTTTGATACAGTCTCCCTAAGTTGCTCAGACTAGCCTCAAACTTGTGATCCTCTTGTCTCTTTGAATGTATTTCTTTTTTTCTTTTTTTTTTTTTTTTGCCTCCACCTGTGTGTATTTATATATATTTATGGAAGTAGACTATACACATATGTGGTATGATAACATTTTAAGGTCATAAGATCACATTCTTTATCAAGAATTGACCTATATAACTGATTTTAATGAAGTCAGTTCTTTTGGTTAGACATTTAGCTTTTGGGGGTTTTATTTGTTATAAATAATATAGCGATATCCATGTTTAAGATAGCCAAGTTTAAGATTTTATTGCTGGCAAATTTATGAAAAAAATATGACATTTCTGTGGCAATGACTGTCTTGAAACATATATAGATGTTGCTAGACTCATATCAACTTACACATATTAAAAAAAAACTATCTTAAATTGGTAGATAGAAATTGGGATCTTGTTCTAAATTTGTACTTCTTCAGTGATAGTTTTATTGACCATTTGTCATAAATCTTCTGTAACATGCCTTTGAATTATTGCTTTTACTGTAGTAATTTGCAAGAACTTTTTTCCCCCAAGTTTTAATTTTGTTCAAACATAAATTGTGAAAAAGAAGGTTAAAACAGATGATTAAATCTTTCAGCTTTTTCCTCAGCCTTTTCCTCTTGTTTTCTGTCTTTGGGATTTTACTAAAAATGTCTTTCTCTCCCCTTAAAATTATAAAATTATAGCTGGGTATGGTGGTACATGCCTGTAATCCCAGTGGGAGACTGAGGCAGGAGATTCATGAGTTCAAAGTTGGCCTTCAGCAATTTAGTGAGGCCTTAAACAACTCAGTGATACTCTAAATAAAATATAGGTCTGGGGTTGTCACTCAGTGGTAGAGTGCTTGCCTAGCTTTCATGGGGCCCTGGGTTCAATCCTTAGCACCACATAAAAATAAGATAAAGGTATTGTGTACACCTACCAAAAAACCCAAAAAACCCCATAAAAAACACTGGGGATGTAGTTCAGTGTTAGAGTACTCCTGGGTTCAATCCTTAATACTGGAAAAAAAAAATGTATAAAAATAAATTAATGCTGGGTGCAGTGAGCAACTCAGGAGACTGAAACAGAACTGTGAGTTCAGAGTCAGCCTCAGCAACTTCACAAGGTCCTAAGTGACTTAGTGAGACCCTTTCTCAAAAAATAAAAAGGGCTGGATATGTGGTTCAGGGGTCAAGTGCTCCTGGGTTCAGTCCCCAGTACCAAAACAATATATATATACTCACACACAAAAGGTCTGGGGATGTGCTCAGTGGTTAAGTGCCCTTGGATTCAATTCCTGGTACCCACTATCCCCTCAAAAAAAAAAAAATTTTTTTTAATTGTATTTCTTTAATATATGTATGGGCTTAAAAAATAGTTACTATGTCTGGAATTTATTTGATATGAGATTTGTCCACGAGAAAGTTTCTCCTTCAAATGACTTAGTTGTACCATTACTTGCTGAAAATACATACTTTTAAAATGTCACCTATAATGTAGTAGCATTAATATGCTATGTTTGGATTTCTTTTTGGTTTCTGATGTTTGCAGTCAGTACCAGGCTATTCTAATTACTGTTAGTGTATAAATAAGATAATTGTCTTTATATAGCTACATAATCTGTATATTAAGGTTTTAAAGGTTTAAAATGAAACAGTGCAAAATTACTAATTTAGCTCTATTCATGTCTTCTTGCTGAGTTTGTTCAATCTTACATTTAAAGTGATAATTTTCATTTCAATGTTTATCTGTTAGACTTGGTGTTTTTTTTTTTTTTTTTTGTGGTGCTGGGGATTGAACCCAGGGCCTTGTGCTTATGAGGCAAGCACTCTACCAACTGAGCTATATCACCAGCCCTAGACTTAGTGCTTTCTTGATTAGTATTATTATTGTGTATTCTACCCTTGATCAGAATTAGCTCTGCAAGTCGACCGATTATCAGGTTATAGTTTGGTTTTCTTGCTGGTAAGTCTGGTATAAAAAATGTGGCGTTCTCTTTACCTTTCTGGGATCTTTTCAGTTCTCTTGTACTGTTAGGGAAGAATGAATAAAGAAGGGAAGATATTTTTGTCATAATTGTTATATAAAAGAAGAAATAGGAAGAGTTCTTAGAGGGAAAAGTGTCAAGTTCAAAAACAAAAATAAGTACAAAAACTGGAAAAAGATGAAATCTTTTTGTATATATATTTTACAAAAAGGTGGAAAATGAGAAAAAAATTTTTTAATCATATGGAGGAGTTTGAAGAAAGAAAGAACAAAATAAAGTGAAAGGGATAAGATACTCAAAGGATAAAAGAAGCAGAGCCAGTGGTGCATTACCTGTAATCCCATCTACTTGGGAAGCTTAGGCAGGAGGATTGTGAGTTTGAGGCCAACCTGTGCGGTTTAGAAAGAAAGACCATCTCAACTCAGAATAGTAAGTGAAAGGACTGTAGATATAGCTCAGAGGTGCAAATGCCCCTGGGTTCAATCCCCATTATCCCCAGTATAGGTAAGTAAATAAATGGTGAAAGAAAATACCTTCAAGCCAAAGGACACAAAATTTCAGATTAAATGGGCCCACTGAACACCTGACAGTAAAATTTTAAGAAGATTCCCCATTTGGCCACATTCTCCTGATATTTCAGAACATTAAGAATAACGACTATATCTGAATGCTTTTTTGGGGCGTGGGGGACAGTACTGGGAATTGAACCTGGAGATACTCCATTCCAGAATTACATGCCTAGTTCTTTTTATTTTGAGACAGGATTTTATTGAATTGCCCAGGCTGGCTTTGACTTGAAATCCTCCTGCCTCTGCCTCCTCAGTAGCTGGGATTATAGGAGTTTGCCACTGTCCCTGCTTAATCTAGTGTTTTAATGAGAAACCATTTTGCATAGGAAGGGTTTAAATTCAGTTTGATGTTAAAGAGAAGATCAATAATATTGGATTTTTGAGTTGTTTGAATCTTATTTCTAAAATCAAGGGGAGTGGTAGGGGACCATGATATATCAACCTAACAGTCAACCAAATTATCAAGTTGTATGCATAAAATAATGATATTAATACATGCAGTAAGGTGGAACATTGACATCAAACAAACTCTTGGTGATTTCTTAAGATCATGCTCTAGAAAATTAAAAGAAATTCAAGAATCAGGAGATGTCTGCTAATAAAAAGTGAATTTAGCCCAAGGGTAGGGGGAGGAGTAAAATCTTAGGTTGTCATCTACATTATAGTACTATAAAGCAGCATAGTATTCAGGGACTAGGGTTGTGACTCAGTGGTAGAGCACTTGCCTAGCATGTGTGAGGCACTGGGTTTGATTCTGAGCACCGCATATAAGTAAATTAAAATAAAGATCTAGCATCATCTAAAAATATATTTAATAAAAGGTATTCAGTTTATTTTAAGAACATGATTAAGAACCTGGATGATCTCTATAATTACAAGAAAAACAAGAACAGCTGGGTGGGGTGGCACACTCTTGTAATCCCAGTGGCTTGGGAGGCCGAGACAGGAGGATCTTGAGCTCAACCCATCCTCAGCAATTTAGTGAAGACCTAAGCAACTCAGTGAGACCCTGTCTCTAAATAAAATATAAAAATGGACTGAGGGTGTGGCCCAGGGGTTAACCACCCTGGGTTCAATCCGCAGTACAAACAAACAAAAAACAAGAACAGTGGAAAGGCAAACATTTATAAAGGAACATTATACTAGAACCATGAATAAAAAGTTTTGGTAAAATTTTGACTAGTAAGTAAAAATAAAACTGAATAAATGAAAAGTTTCTTTAATAAAATTTTGATCAGTAAGTAAAAATAAATGAATAAATTTACTTTATTAGTGATATAGTATTACATTTCTTCCTCTAAAGGGTCATTCACATTAATTGGTTCTACAAATAAGAATATATGAAATGCTAATGACTTATGTGATTATAGAATAGAAATAAGTCATGAACCTTAACAATGTGAAAATAACAATAGCTGATAGAAGTGGAGAGGAGGAGCAAGTTTATGATGCTGATTTCCTTCTCTCTTATGCGGAGTTCTTAGCTACTGCTAAATTATGAAATTGAAATTCATTTTATTTGGGATGATTGAGGTAACCACTAAAATTACACTCAAATGGTTAAAAGTAGTCACTTGGGGAGTGTGACACAGGGTATGGTAGAAGACGTTGTTTTTCTTTATAGTTTTATTTTTTATTATTTTATTATTCATAATTTTTATTCATTATTTAGTTAAAACATAAAAGTTTTCTCACATTTAGTAATCACACATTTTACCTAGGCATAGTGGTGCTGAGGAAGGCTGAGGTAGGAGGATTATGTTGGATTATGTTCAAGACCAGCCTGGGCAACTTAGTAGCCCCTATCTCAAAAATAAAAATAAGGGCTGGGGAGATAGCTCAGTCGGCAGAGTGCTTGCCTTGCAAGTACAAGGCCCTGGGTTCGACCCCCAGCACCGCAAAAAAAAAATAAGGAAAAAAATTAAATAAAACTGTAGGCTGGTAGGCTAGTGGGATGGCAGATGAGGAAGAAGACCTGATCTTTGGGGAGGAAAATGAAGAAATTGGGAGTGAGGAAGGTGGACAGGGTAAAAGAAAGAGACTTTTTTCCTAAAGAATTGCCCTACTGTCTTACTCCCACCAATTTAAAAAAAAAAAAAAAAAAAAAAAAAAAACACTTCCAGAAAATGCTAAACTTTTTTAGAGCTTGTGCCTATCATAGGTTCTCCTACCTAGAGTCATTCTGGGGGTTGCTGTACAATGTATGGTGTATGGGTTTGGATTTGACCAGAACCCTTACACTGAGTCAGTGGATATTCTTGAAGACCTTGTCATAGAGTTCATCACTGGAATGACTCACAAGGCAATGTCAATTGGAAGACAAGATCGAGTACAAGTTGAAGATACTGTTTTCTTGATTCGAAAGAACCAAGGAAGTTTGCTAGGGTTAAAGACTTGCTTACTGTGAATGAAGAATTGAAACGAGCTAGAAAAGCATTTGGTGAAGCAAATGATACTTTTTGTACTTTATGAAATTTCACTATCTTCTGTGGAAATCATATATAATAATTGTGTATTTTCTACAGTAATGTCCTACTATCTAGGCATTAGATGAAAAATGGAGAAACAGAGTTTTCAGCCTTTATTTTTATGTCTTTGATTTTAGGTTGGTACTTGAGCCTTTAATTGCCCGCCTTTACATGACCGTACTTGAATTACTTACTGGGCTTTAATGACTATGTGTATGTTAAAGTATCTTGAAAATTATGCAGTTCCTTCTGACTTTTGACTGTCTAAAGGATGAAGTAGTATTTATGTATTAGGTATATTTGTGCCATTATGAGCTGTACTGTAACTGTTTAATATGTGAAATCTAAATGTCATTTTGATTATGACAGCTGAGACATTCTCAAGTTTTTAGACAACTGTGGTCTGAGAGTTAGTAAAGATAGTGAACTGGTTTGTATTTCTTTTAAGGAGATGATATTTGAAACTACGAGTTTTTCTAAGAATGTTTATGTGTCTTAAAAGATAATTCGCTTTAATATTCTTTTCGAAAGAGTGATGTATTTTATTTTATTTTTTTAGAAACTTAAAGTTTCATATTGATGCTTCCATGTTGAAAGGCCTTTTTGATTTTAAAACCTTTTGGGGCTTATATTACTTTTTAAGTTTTAAAACTCATTTTTCCCAATCGTCTACTTTCAGTAGTAGGAATGGCAATGTTTAATGAGTTAATGGCGGGATAAGCATTTGGGGTAGTGTTTTATTAACATTTGTAAGTACTTGTGGAAATGTGTAGCTGACTAAAACCATATATAGCTACAGAAAACACTTTTGTAGTTCAGAAAAACACGTTTTGTGTGTAGTTAGCTTATTGCATTAAATTATTGACCTTAGTTTAAAATAAGGATTAAAATTGCATTTAAAGAGATCACTGAATGTTACTGTTTGTGAAACTGAACTTTTTGATTCCGCTTATAAGCTGTATCTATGAATCAGTACCTGGGAAAATTTTACTTTCTTAACCTTTTGATACAAGGAATAAAGTATGAAAAATTAAACAAAAAATTAAATAAAAAATAAAGCTTGGTGGGGTGGTGCACACCTGTAATCCCAGGGGCTCAGGAGGCAGAAGCAGGAGAATTGCAAGTTCAAAACCAGCCTCAGCAACTTGGTGAGGGCCTAAGCAACTTGGCAAGATCCTGTCTCTAAATAAACTATAAAAACTTGCTGGGGATGTGGCTCAGTGGTTAAGCACCTCTGGGTTCAATCCCTGATACCAAAAACAAAAATAAATAGAACTGAGTATATAGCTTACTCGTAGAGTACTTCGCTAGCATGCTTGAGGTCCTGGATTCAATCCCCAGTTCTGTAATAAATAAATTAATAAGTAAATTTTTTGTGATAGTAATAGTCTTAAAGCTTTACTATAAATAAGGACCCATTAATCCTTTGGCGTGAACAGAGGAGTACTAACATTATTGAGCACTCTATGCAGAGCACCCTGTGAAGGCAATATCATTTCAGTCTTAAAATCTTATCTAATAAGACAGCTTTATTCTCCACTTTACAAATGACCCTGTTGAATTCGTAAGGATTTAACTTGTTCTCAATATCATATAGATATTAAATAATAGGGATTTGTAGCTAAGTTTTTCTGACTTCCAAGTTCCTCTGTTTTTTCCAGTATGTAAGGTGCGATTTCTGGAATTTTAATCCCTTTTCCTTGTTGTATTTCCTTTTGAACATCACTCTTATCACCTGTTTGTCCTTTGGTTTGTCAAAAAATACCACTGTCTGTATAAAGACACTGTGCTTACCTGCTGTGATCAGTACCAAGAGAAAGGATAAAACTTGGCATTTCCGTTTTCTTAGCCCGCTCGAGTTTTGTTAGGCATAGGACATATACCTTCAAGTTAACTAATAATGTAAGGAAAAGATCAGTAAAATTGATACCTGTAGTCATATTAATTGGAAAAATGAGAACATACAAATTACTGGTATTAGGAATAGAGGTGACTTCACTATAGAAATTAAAAGAAGAACAAGGGAATGATAAGAATTTTGTGCTAATAAATTGGGCAACTCAAATTAAATGGACAAATTCTTTAAAAGACTCAAAGGTATCCAACTCACTGAAAAAGAAATAGATAACTGCTTAGTTTTATTAAAGATTTTAATTTGTAGTGAAAACCCCCACAGTGTTAACTCTAGGTCCAGGTGACTTCACTGATGAATTTTGTAAAACATTAAGGAATACATGATGCCCATTCTATACAAATAGTCCTCTAATAGATATTTTTGAAGAAATGACAAAATCCATTTCTTTTAAAAATTCTGAGCACTTAAGGAATAGAAAGCTTTCTCAGTCTGATAAGTGCATCTGTGAAAAACTTTACAGTTGACATAGTAGTAGTGAAAGGATTAAGTGTTTTCCCTCAGATATTGGGAGTACAGAAAGAATGTGTGCTTTCATCACTAAGAGCTGTGTCACATGTATCTATAGTTCCAGCAGCCAGTAGCCAGAAGACTAAAGGAGGAGGGCTACTTTAGCCTAGAAGGTTGAGAAGACTAGCCTGGGTAACAGCAAGACTGTCTCAGAAAACAAAAAAGAAACAGCCCAGTCCCTAAAGCAACATAGTAAAGATTCCAGCCAGAGTGGTAAGGATTGAAAAGGAAAGACATCTAGTCTGAAAAGGAAGAATAAAAATTGGCTTTCTTCATAGATAGGAAGATCCTGAGGAATCTATAAAACAGCTAGTAAATCCATTAGTTTAGTAAGGTTTTAGTACACTGTCAAAATACCATAGAAGCAACAAACAGCTAGCAATTGAAATTTTTAGAAATACCACTTGCAATAACATCCAAAGAGATGAGATACATAAGGATAAATTTTAACAAAAGATGCGTAAGATGTATATATTGAGAACTTTGTTTCATTCCTAGCTATGTGCCTAAATTCACTCTAGTGCCTAAAGCAGATAGTAGATATTCAACAGATGTTTGATTAATAGATCAATAAATAAAGGTACATGGGGACAATTAGAGGTTTTTAGGGAGCATCTATTTGATTATTTTGAGTTACTGTCTTTGTGAGGGAATAAGTTTTGTTTTGGCATTGCGTCAATGCTGAACTTTTGTTGCCTAATACACCTAAATCTTTTTTTTTTTTGTTAAGCTATATGTGAAACAGAGCCTGAACAGCCTGTTCGACATTACCCATTGTGGGTGAAAGTAGAAGGTGAAATAGATCCAGAGCCAGTTTATATCCCAACACCATCAGTCATTGAGCCTATGAAACCATTGTTGTTGCCTCAGCCTGAAGTATTACCTACTACCGTGAAGGGCAAACTACTCACTGGAATTAAACCTTCACGGGCATATACTCCCAAGCCCAATCCTGTGGTAAGTAAGCCTGGAGTTTCATTTTTTATTGCAAGTTACAAAAGTCTTTTTGTAAAAGTGATGGGTTTCAACCAGATTATTGGTTTATATTCTGTGGGCAATTTTTGCTTTTTAATGGGTTTGTAAGACATGTTCCTATTTTGTTTAATCAATTTAGTTGCTGAAACTTTTTAAATGCTATAAAAATAGAGGTGAGTCATAGTAATTCTTAAAGATAGCCAAATCTTGAAGAAGTTCATAGAAAGATGGGCTTTTTATCTGACTTGCAAAACCTTTTAAAGGTACTGTTATTCCAGTAGTAAAAACTACTGAGTAATTGAGACACATAGTGCTTATTATTAGTTGACAAACATAAAGAAAAGCCTTTTAAAAGCAAAATTTTAAACAGTAATAGAAATAAAATTCCAGATTTAAAGCAACAGTTGACATTTTTTAACTGTGAAGATGGATAGGGAAAAGTAAGAATTGATTCTGTGGTTGTGGTTAGTAAGTTTAAGCAAATCTGATTATGAACCATTTCAGTCTTCCCAGTCCACTCACTTGAAGAAGAATCCTCTACAGTGCAAACACAGGGTACGTGGTTTTTGTACCAGTGGTGGTCTAAAACTTGATTACTAGTCTGTGATTAAATAAATACAGAAAGTAAGAACAAATGTTTAAGCCATGCATGCCTGTAATCTCAGTGACTCAGGAGACTAAGGCAGTAGAATTGCAAGTTTGAGGCCAGTCTCAGCAACCTAGTGAGACCCTCACTCAAAATAAAAAGGGCTGGGGATGTGGCTCAGTGGTAAAGCACCCTGGAGTACAACCCCCAGTTCCATACAGGGGGTCCAGGGGGGGGACAGACAACAACTTCTATAGCAAGTTGAATCAAGTAAATCTATTACATTAAAAAACTTAAGCTTGCAGTAATTTTACATGTCTTTTATTTTTCTAGTAGCTTACTTTATTGTACTTTACCAAAGAATCGGTCTATGATAGACTGGTAATTAACAAATGTGTCTTTCAGCACAGGTGATTTGAGAAGCACTGCTCTGGTATAATCTGAAATTTCCTGATAGTGAACCATATCTTTCTGATGGCCCCAACTTTTAGAACATACAAAATGTACTGTTTAATTTTAAAGCTTACATTTAAAATTTTCAGCTGTTGGAATGTAAACAAAGATTAATCATCTTTCTTCATTTAGAGTATAGGAGACTTCTTTTTGCCATTGTATGTTTTGTTATATAAAACTTGCAGATAAGGGAAGAGGACAAAGATCCAGTCTACCTGTACTTTGAAAGTATGATGACTTGTGCCCGTGTTCGAGTCTATGAACGAAAAAAAGAGGAACAGAGACAACCATCCTTGTCTCCATCCTTGTCTCCATCACTTCAGCAGCAGAACTCATGTCATTCTAGTCCTGGGAATCATAGTTCAAAGGTGATTACTTGTTGCACAGTTACTCTTTAACTTCCAATTCTTTGTTGCTGGTGTAGAATTTGAATTACTATCAGAATGATTAGAATTTTTATATTACAAAAATAATTAATGTAACCTAGACTTATGACATGCAAATCAATTTATTTCTCTCCATACTTACTCTAGTGCTCTATTCCTTGGGGTTGTTATTATTATTATTATTATTATTATTTTTTTTTTTGTGGTGGTGGTGGTGGCATTGGTGGGAAATGAATCTAGGGCCTTGAAGGTTCTATACTACTGAGCAACACCCCCAGCTCCTGTTAATTATTTTCTTAATGACTTAAGTCATTATTAAGAACATTAGGGAACAAAACTACTTGCTTTTCCCCAAGAGTCTATGTGATAGTATTATCAGATGGGAAGCTGTTCTAATTTAACTTCTGCAAGAGGTTTTAATGTTTACATCTTACTCTTTGTACATACTAAATATATTAAAGTATTTCTTTGATATTTCCTTCTTTAGGAACCTGATTCTGAACAGCAACCCTTAAAACAACTCGTTTGTGACTTGGAGGATGATTCTGATAAATCACAAGGTCAGAATCTTAATATTTAATAGTAATTATTGTGTCTGGATTGTATAATGGCAGAAAACCAAAACTTGCAGTCTAGAGTATGTCACCCTTTTTCTAGCTTTTGGCAGAAATAGAGATAATAAACAAACATTTTTTTCTATTTGGTTTGCTCAGTAATCCTGAAAAATAAAATTTATTCATATTGGTGTGGTGTATTATTACAAGAGACTTTTAGGGATGAGGTCAGTGAAAAATTTTTTAAATTTCTTTTCCAAACCTCAGTAATATTGGCATATCATTAGCTATTGCAATTTGCCTCAGGTCTTCCTTACCTGCCACCATCAGGGAAATGCAGAGGAAGAGAAAGGAAAGAATATCACTGATTTATCTAGTAGAGAATACTTCTTGAATTACTGTGATAAGAGGTAATAACCAGGGAGTTACCTCTTTTTTGGGGTACTGTGCTTCTTAAGATTTAGGACATTTATGCAGTATTGCTTCCTGTCTTTAAAAAATGTCTTGGTATGTACAAAATATGTTTCCATAGCAAGAGGGATTTCGAGGCAGTTGCTTGGGTAGAGGCAACCTGGATGAGAGCATGAGCACCCTGGGGGCCATGAGGACATACCTATAATTGTGCACATTGGTTGGGAAACTGTTGTAGAAATCTTTCAATATCTAATGAAATACATATTTCTCAACATATTGCCATGAATAGAAATACTTTGGGGAGTTGACTCTGACATGTTTCAGAGCAAACTTGCAAGTATTTTTGCTTTGCTCATAAGAATAGCAGAACGGTAACCTAAGCCAAATAATCTTAATTTGTTTGCAAACTAGCACTTTCTTAGATAATAGTTAAGCCCTCTTAAGAGTAGTGTTAAGGGAACTTCTTTTTATCAGAGAACTCAGTCAGTAGGATAGTGAAGACAATTTTGTGAGATCGTTCTTCTTTCTGGAAAATTCCCAAATTATGAATGTTAAACTTACATATTGGGTTACCACTGAAAAGTGTGTGAGAATGGAACATTGAGAAACTGTTGAATTTCTTTTAAAGTTCAGTATAGAATGGCTATGATTCAGAAACATTTTTTAATTTTTTATCAGAAAAGAGCTGGAAGTCTTCCTGCAATGAAGGGGAATCCTCTTCTACCTCTTATGTGCATCAGAGGTCACCTGGTGGTCCCACCAAACTGATAGAGATCATCTCAGACTGCAACTGGGAGGAAGATCGGAACAAGATTTTGAGCATCTTATCCCAGCACATCAATAGCAACATGCCACAATCACTTAAGGTGGGCAGCTTCATCATTGAGTTGGCTTCTCAACGAAAGAGCCGGGGTGAGAAGAACCCTCCTGTTTATTCTTCTCGTGTCAAAATCTCTATGCCATCATGTCAAGATCAAGATGATATGGCTGATAAATCTGGATCAGAGACTCCTGATGGTCCATTGTCCCCTGGGAAAATGGATGATATCTCTCCTGTGCAGACAGATGCCCTGGATTCAGTGAGGGAGAGATTACATGGAGGCAAAGGTCTGCCTTTTTATGCAGGGCTTTCTCCTGCAGGGAAGCTTGTGGCCTATAAGCGTAAACCCAGTTCAAGCACATCTGGGCTTATCCAGGTGAGAATTATCTTTAATCTGGGCATAGCTCCTTTTTGTACTTAGGTGACATCTTTATTTTTTTTCAGAGCCCTTAGTGGGCCTTAAGTCACTTGTCTTCACGTTTCCTGGTAACTGGGTAACAAAATCATCATCCCTTTTTTTTAATAGGTCAGTTAGATGCATACCTAGAATGAATTTTTGGAACATTATACACAGAAATACAGAGCCTTGTCTTAGTTCACTCTAGCCTTTCCAGAAAGTTGCTCTTCTTAAATTTCATGGCGTGGGCTTTAGTGATATTTTGACAACCAAAGGTAGAAATTTAGTCTAGTTTTTAGATTTGTTATTAGCATACAGCTTTCAATACTTAGAATGTTGAGGATAGTAAAGGGAAGATGAACTTGACTTTAAGACAAGAAGTTGGCATTATATATTTAGAAACTTGGAGATATTTTATCTTATTTTTGTGATATTGGGGATTGAATTTACTCTATATGTCCCCACCCCTGGGGAAAATTTTAACTTATAAGAAATTCAAATACACAATTTTTAAAAATTGAGTCCTTTTTTTTTTCGTGAGGTTTTGTCAGTGTAGTTATTGTAGGACAAATATCTCTATCCCTGCTGTTCAATAATTCATGCAGATTATATTTGTAAAGTTACAGAAAATCCTTGAAAAGAGACGTTTCAAATGAAAATGTTAGTTACAGGTTTTCTTCTTGCTCAGTGATATAAAATCTATTTTTATAAGAAACAGCAAATGTGTGCAAGTGTCTGGTGTTATTGCCAAGGTTATTTAACTTTTATAAGATAAACTGCTTGTTTGAACTAGGACTGCTCCGTTAATATATGATTGATCTACTTTTAAAAACTTTTTATTGTAGTTTACTCTTGCTGGTGCTTTGTCATTGCTTCTGTTGGTAGTTTTAAACTCTTGATGGAGAGAACAGTGTTTCTCTTCATTTATTGATGGATATTTTGGAAATAGTGACTTAACTAAGATTTCTAATAAGACGACTCCCTGAAATATAGGTATAGAGATTTTGTGTTCTCTCCTGATCAGGATTCCTGAACCACCATAGAATGTAATTTGCATAAGCAGTCAGGCAGTTTGTAATACATGTTGCACATCCTTAATCCAAAAAATGTGAAATTCAGAATGATTCAAAAGCCAAAACTTTGTGAGCACTGGCATGACCCCATAAATAGAAAATTCCATACCTTATATCATATCAAATTTCATTTGATAAGAGTGCAAATACATTAAAAGTATTGTATAAAATTACCTTCAGACTATGAACATAGTTTAAGGGTGTATATGAAGCATAGATCAGTTTTGTTTAGATTTGGGTTTCTTCCCCAAGACATCTCATTACATATATATGCAGATATTTTAAAGTTCAAAATTCAGAAATACTCCTGGCCCCAAGCATTTTGGATAAGGAATAGTCAATCTATATAGACTTTGGGGAAGCTGCTGAGTAGTCTTCAGTGGTCCCAAAGGAATAAGTAGGGCTATCTGATCTAGATTCCACATAGCCTAGAAATCTGTAGTAAAGTCCACTTTTGGATGGAGAGATCACTTTTTTTTTTTTTTTTTTTTTTGAGATCACATTTTTTTGGTACTAAAATTGATTTAGAGTTATTCCTGATCTCTCTGGGAATAATCACAATTTATCTAAGTAGCAAAGAGTAATTTGTGTCTTAGAAGGTGGAGTGGCTTGTTTAGCTATTCTCCTTATTAGCTTCCTATTTAGAGAGTAGAATCTACTTCATTCTACCTTCTTTTCCCCACTTTTTTTTTTTTCCTTCCGGTTCCAGGGATATTTAACCACTGAATCATATCTCCGCCCTTTTTATTTTGAGACTGGGTCTCACTAAGTTATTTAGGGCCTCCCTAAATTGGTGAGTCTGGCTTTGATCTTGAAATCCACCTGCCTCAGCCTCCTGAGCCATGGGGTTAATGTTGTGTGCCACTATGTCCTGTCCTCCACTTACAAAAAGAAATCATAGAAAAGGTTATTTTTCTCTAGAGTCATCTGTAATAGAGAATGTGAGTAAGAAACATGGAAGGTTTTTGTTTTCTTTCCTTTAAAAATAAAAAAAGGTCATATGCAGTGGCATATGCCTGTAGTCCCAGAAGTTTGAGAGGCTGAGGCAGAAGAATGGCAAGTTCAAAGTTAGCCTCAGCAACTTGGCAAGACCCTGTCTCAAAATAAAAAAAATTAAAAAAGGAAAAAAAAAAAAAAAAAAAAAAAAAGGTCTGGGGATGCAGCTCAGTGGTAAAGTGCCTCTGAGTTAATTCCCCAGTATTAAAAAAGAATGCAAGAGAAAAACTATATCTCTGCCCGAGATGGGCAGTGTAATCAACCCAGACAGCAGAGAAATTCTATACCTTATTTGATTTGTTGGTTCACCACTTCTGACAGTTTACTGTGTGTAGAATTACATTGAGTTTTTACCAGCATTTGTTTTGATCCCATATTTTATCCAAGATATGAAGACAACATCTTCAAAATTGAGCCTTTTGAAAACCAAACTCTGAAGTGAATTTGTAGCTTAGTTTATTGTAATAGTGGTTGTCTTAACAACTAAAACTGATATATATATATATATATATATATATATATATATATTTTTTTTTTTTTCCTCCAAATAAAAAGGATGCTGGAAAAGGACCCTTGTTTGTCAGGGCCTCATTGTGCTTCTCTGGCCTTGCCAGAATGAGGATTCTGTGGAAGACAGTCATTCATTTTTGCTGACAGTTTTTAATGGCTTAACTAAATTGTTTTTTATTAAAATAAAACAATTGCATGATTCCTTGAACACATTCATGTGACTTTCCAATATCTAGGATGCAGAAGTGATGAGTTTCTGAGATTCTCTGTTTCCAAACTACAAAATGAAGAAGATGGAAGTAGTTCTGAATATCAGATGATGGCATTTTTCCACCTCCCTATTACTCAGATTATCTGGAATAGAAAACACCCACTTCTTTTTCCCCTTCACGTCTGAAAATAGACTTTTAAAACCTTGTAAAAATGAAACCCCTGTCAAGGGAGAAGAGTTAGCAAGAGAATTTTATCTTTACAGAATTTCTCTTTGCCACTTGTTTCAGGTTAATGGTAAGAGTTACCCGCAGGCTAAGTTGCTATTGGGACAGATGGGGGCATTGCATCCAGCCAATAGGCTAGCTGCTTATATCACAGGCAGGTTGCGACCCTCAGTCCTGGACCTCTCAACCCTCAGTACTGTCATCTCCAAGGTAGCATCCAATGCCAAGGTGGCTGCATCCAGGAAACCTCGTACCCTGTTGCCTTCAACATCCAACTCCAAAATGGCATCCTCCTCTGGCACTACCACAAATCGTCCTGGGAAGAATCCGAAGGCATTTGTTCCAGCAAAAAGGCCAATTGGTAAGTTGGAAAGTACATATAACTTGGAAAGGACTATAACTTAGTGCCTGGTCAGTTGTTGTAGGTGTGAAGATTGTTAAAATTAGAGAAGAACAAAATTTGGCATTATTATTATTGATGTCTGTCTTACCTGAATGTGTGTTTTTGTAAATTCCTGATGTCTTATGATTCTAGATGAATTGGACTGTAGTGTTAAAATTATTTTTGAGGCTTCTAGACCGATTATATTAATGTAGAAAAGACTTGTGATTTTAATTTTTTTAAAGAGGAGATATATTTAACTATTTTCTCTAGTGTTTTTCCTAAAAGGACTAGGGTTTTTGGCACCAATCAGATGCATGTTCCTTGATCTTATGAATCCAAGAAGCTTGAAAAGTTGGGGATGGGTTAGTATAGGCACAAAGTAGAGGGTTTTTATAAAACATAATTTTCGAAATGTTGCATTGTTCCATACTTCCCTGTTTTGTGAATGGAAACCTTTCTTTTGCTTAACATTTCATTGCTAGAGTATATAATAAATTGCCTTTTAGAAGCATGTGTTTTAGCATTTAGAAAATCAACAGTTGGTTTATTGAATTCCTCTTTCTGTTGTTTCACATCTATTTAGGAATGTTAAGTAAAAGTGTCAATTGTGTCTTCATTCTTATTCCTCTAACAGGAAATTGAAATATCTGGCTGAAGGCTGGAGTTGTGTGAAGATAGAGAATAGGCATTGTATGCCTTAAAAAGAACCTATTTTGCCTCTTTTAAAAAACAACTTTAATTGTGATTTAAAACAGCAACAGCAACAACATCAAAAATGCAGCCCTATCCTGCACTCTTTTGAAAAAATACCTGTGCATTTTAAGAATATACAATACCTAACTGTCTCATAAGAGACAGTCATAAAGAGGTGGAGGTGCTGGTACAGGAGGAGGTGGTGGAAAATTAGAATTAGGCAAGAAAATCCTCTTCTTCTTTGTTCTAGGTTATAAAGTTTTTACTGCTGTATTGTCTTTTTAGTGTCCTGATGATTTGATATCTCATAGCCAGAGAATTTTAATAGGAATATCATTTTAATCCCTTTCTTGTTGGAATTATTATGCGATTGTTTTGGATTGAGGGAAGTGTTTTGATTTCTGTGGGTGGAAATTCGCACATTAATGCAGGTAGGTAGTACCTGTAAGAAATTGACCCAGTGGTGCACAGTTAATGTTGATAAGCACAGTCACTAGGAGGGTAAAATAAGAGAACTGAAGATTTTTGACCTGCAAATTTTTATTTGCAGCGGCTCGACCCTCTCCTGGTGGTGTGTTCACACAGTTTGTGATGAGTAAAGTTGGAGCCTTGCAGCAGAAGATACCTGGAGTTAGCACACCCCAACCCCTGACAGGGCCACAGAAGTTCAGTATCAGACCTTCTCCAGTAATGGTCGTCACACCTGTGGTTTCTTCTGAGCCAGTTCAGGTGTGCAGCCCTGTGACTGCTGCTGTCACTACTACCACCCCTCAAGTGTTTTTAGAAAATGTTACTGCTGTGACATCTATGACTGCTATTTCTGATGTGGGAACTAAAGAGACTACTTATTCTTCTGGTGCCACCACTGCAGGGGTTATTGAGGTCTCTGAAACTAATACCAGCACCCCTGTAACATCAACCCAGTCTACAGCCACTGTGAACCTTACCAAAACTCCTGGGATAACTACCCCTGTGACTTCAGTTGCTTTTCCTAAGTCTTTGGTAGCATCTCCTCCAACCATAACTCTTCCTGTTGCTTCCACTGCCTCCACCTCCATAGTCATGGTGACCACAGCTGCGTCTTCCTCCATGGTGACCACACCTACTTCATCTCTGGGTTCTGTTCCTATTATACTCTCAGGAATTAATGGGAGTCCACCAGTGAGCCAGAGACCAGGTAAGGCCTTAGTTACTACTAGTTGTTTAACTGTATAGCTATTTATGTAATTTTGCAGATGGGGATAGGATCTATCTATCTGTTTGTCATCTATCTCAAGGTAACCTTGTAGATGTTTTCTGCTATAAAATGATAAACGTATTCCTGAAAACCTTTGCATTCTGCAAAACCGACCATTTAAAAATAATAGGGCTCATGGTTAATGCAGAGTTAGATCGCTGAAAGTATGTAATTCTGTAAACAGAATACTAAAAAAACAACACATTCTGTGGGAGATAATCCAGTAGAGTTTCATGGGCCTGAAGGTTGCCTCAGGAGATAGCTAAAAAAACTCTTGAAAAACATTAGAATGGAAATGCTGATTGAAGTAATGTAGATGGGAGTGGAGCGCTGAGCCATTAGATTAACCATTAAGGTGAGCATGGGAGAAAGTACAGCCTATTATGTAACATGCTGAGAGCTAGGGGTACATATCTTCGAGAAGGGAACCCCATGTACAAGTGCCCCTTCTTGGGGGGAGAGTATGCTGCATTTTAGTTTAAAAAAACTGAGATGAAAGGGCTTCTGCCTGTGCTTCATCCAAGCCGAGGGCTTTTGTTTTTTTCTTTTTGAAGATTAAAATATACTCCTGCCTGGTGTAGTGGCACATACCTGTACATTCCAGCAACTCAGGAGACTGAGACAGGAGAATTGAAAGTTTGAGACTAGTCTTAGCAATTTAGTGAGGCCCTAAGCAACTTAGCAAGACCCTGTCTCAAAATAAAAAATAAAAAGGGCTGGGGATATGGCTTCCTCTAGGTTATACTCCTGCCATTCTAACTCCTCTTGCCTAGCAAAAATCATTTGTATATCAGCACCTATTTAATTATTATACATATGAAGTGATTGCAATAGAAATAAGGAGGCCTATTTCTTTGCTTAGTAGTCATATTTTAAATTTTCAATATTTTAGTTAAAATTTTTCTCGTGTTGGCTTAGGTTAAATGAATTCGAAAATAGGAATATCATATGCTTTGGTACATTTTATGTCCAGATACAACTACATTAAGTGATTCTTTTAGTCTATTCAGAGAAGAATTAATGTAGACAAAAATGAGAGACTTTGCAGAATTCAGGGGAAATAGATACCCAATACCAGTATATTGCCTGAGCCCCATTTGTACTGTCATTTTAAAAATAATTATTTTAACTACTTTTTAATTTTAAATATGTTTTTAAGAGACAAAATTGATTGGAAGCCAACGTTACTTGCCAAAATATATAACCCTATAAACAAATATACAGAAAACAATAGTAATAAAATATATTATTAAATTCTAGTTATTTACTGTATGTTCTGACCTTGCAGCTTACTCTCTTTCTGTAGATGAAGAAAGCTAGAAAATGCTGGAGTAATATTAAAGATAAAATATCAAAGACTGGTGCTTTCTTGTGTATATAATCAAAAGATGAAAATTAAAAAAGGGAATGACTTCTCTGTCAATGTGATACAATGTTACTATATATTCATACATCACTTAAAATATTTTGTTTAATGCCACTTGAAGAAATAGTGATTTAATTTAATTTAATTTATTTATTTATTTGGTACTGGGAATTGAACCCAGGAACACTTAACCACTGAGCCACATCCCCAGTCCAAAATAGTGATGTTACTACATTTTCTTATCTCTTGTATAAATACAGATGACTCAGATAAGTGCTACTTCTAAGGAAGTGGCATTTTGTTTTCAGTTCATAAAGAGCATATCAAGTTGGATACTTTGTCTGGCTTTTTCATTTGACTTTTGTTTTTCTCTTTCCCTGCTTCTCACCAACATTTAAATAAATTATCACATTTTCAGTGGGTATAAGAAACATTGCTTTCATTCTCTGAATTGGAGTAGTTTAGGTTTTGAATCACTCTTTAAAAATAAATTTGAAAAGTTTGAGAAATTAATGTTAACATTTTCTTAATTCATGTAAGATAGATGAATATTCTTTGTTTAAATGGCACAGTATTATTTTAAGGAACAAATTGGTCTTTGTTTTATTTCCGTTTTAGAGTAGTCCTAAATTTTTTTGTTATAGTTTATCATTTAAATGTTATGAACATGGGGCCGGGTCTGGTGGTGCACACCTGTAATCCCCAATCCCAGTGGCTCAGGAGATTGAGTCAGGAGGATCACAAGTTTAAAGCCAGCCCCAGCAATTTAGCAAGGCCTTAAGCAACTCAATAAGACCCTGTCTGTAAATAAAACATTTAAAAGGGAACAATAAGACCCTGTCTGTAAATAAAATATTTAAAAGGGAACGGTTGGGGATGTGGCGTAGTGGTTGAGTACCTCTGGGTTCAGTCATTGGTTCAAAAAAAAAAAAAGTTATGAACCTGACTTTCTTTTAGAAATTTAATGTTTTGTGTGGGCACAGTGCATGTCTGATAGAAAAATTAAA
The DNA here is from genome assembly GCF_902686455.1 of Sciurus vulgaris. NCBI lineage: Eukaryota > Metazoa > Chordata > Mammalia > Rodentia > Sciuridae > Sciurus > Sciurus vulgaris. The sequence goes on from NC_136462.1 coordinate 91,121,040, forward strand.
TTAAACCAAAAAAGTTTTTAGTTTAATTTTTTGTTTCATTTATTGGCAGACTTAAATTTTCTTTATTAACAATGTTAAATAAGTTCACCAATTGAATGATAATATTAGACGAGTTTAGTTTATGCTATTATCATTTTTCCTACCTCTTTATCCTGGTGCCCTAAAAAAAAAAAATCTGTAGATTCCTTGTTTTTTTTTCCCCAGGTCTTTAGTATTTCTAAATACCTCTTTCAAACACTAACGTGTATCTAGTATATCTTTAAATACTCTTAATGGTTTGAAATCTCTTTTAATTCACATCTTCTGTATTAAATTTCTGCTCTTTTCATTTGTTTTAAAATTCTTTTCCTCTTCAAATCGACTTTATTTACCTGTCTCTTTGATGTCTCTTAATTTCATTTTTTTAATTATAATCTTTTGAACTTTAATGTGAATCCAAATTTAGTGGCTTATTCCTCTTTATCATTAGGCAAAAGCATTATCTCTATGATATATTTTTAAAAATCATTCTGAATGCAAAACTCTACAATGTCTGATTAGTTACTTGAGTTTAAAACAAATTCCTCTCAGCCATAAATAATGTATTATAGAGGGACAAGATTTTTCCAGCTTTGTAAATGAAATTAGAAGTTACTTTTAGCATTCTCAGATCCTGTATCTGTCATTATAGCTATTTTCCTCCACGTGTTGAGGGAGAATTCTGATATTGTTTCTTTCTTTTTTTTTTTTTTTAATTTCGTGTTTTAGAAAATTCTCCTCAAATTCCAGTGGCTACTCCACAGATCTCTCCTAACACAGTGAAACGTACTGGACCTCGATTGTTGTTGATTCCAGTACAGCAGGGTTCTCCTACGCTTAGACCGGTTCCAAATCCACAACTTCAGGGACATCGAATGGTTTTGCAACCTGTTAGAAGTCCAAGTGGAATGAACCTATTCAGGCACCCCAATGGGCAGATTGTCCAACTCCTGCCTTTGCATCAGATTCGTGGCTCTAATACCCAGCCCAATTTACAGCCTGTCATGTTTCGGAACCCAGGTATAAAGTTGGATATCTTTCTGATGAATTTCTTTTGGTAAATCAGTTAACTGTATGATTTATTCCTATACCAGGATTATTCTTAGTCTCTTAAGAGTCACCTGTCCAAAAAGAAAAATACCATGGAAATCCTGGTGATTTAAATTTTTCTTTTCTTTTTTTCTTTCAGGGTCTGTGATGGGAATCCGGTTACCCGCTCCTTCCAAACCTTCTGACACTCCACCATCTTCCAGTTCGTCCTCTGCTTTCTCTGTCATGAATCCTGTAATTCAGGCTGTTGGGTCTTCTCCAGCAGTGAATGTTATCACTCAAGCACCATCATTGCTTTCCTCTGGACCTAATTTTGTCTCTCAGGCTGGCACATTGACCCTGAGGATTTCTCCTCCCGAACCACAAAGCTTTGCAAATAAATCAGGCTCTGAAACCAAAATAACCTGTAGCTCAGGAGGACAGCCTGTTGGTACAGCCAGTCTTATTCCTCTCCAGTCTGGTAGTTTCGCCTTGTTACAGCTCCCAGGACAAAAACCTGTTCCTAGCTCCATTCTTCAGCATGTTGCTTCCCTTCAGATGAAGAAGGAATCCCAGAATATAGATCAAAAGGATGACATGAACTCTATAAAAAGAGAGAGGGAAACTAATAAAGCTCTACAGTCAGAAGGAGAAACTACAGACCCAGAGGCTAATGTAATTAAACCAAATTCAGGAACTGTTGCCTCAGAGGAAACTCTCAATATTTCCTTGGAAGATGGGGGTGATCGTTTGGATGAAGATTCTCTAATAGAAGAAGGTCCCACAACTGACAAGCCTTCTACACTTTCCTATCCCACTGGGTCACATACAGATGAAGACTATAAAAATACTAATGAAGAGTATGGGACTATAAATCATAGTAGTTCCAAAGAAAAACTGACTCTTCTAGAGGTTAGGACCATTTCTGAAAAAGCCAATATTCTGGCAGTACAAAATGTAAGTAAAGTGCAGCTACAGAACTGTGCTGTGAAGGTGGAACAGCAGAAGGGATTAGACAGTTCAGAGGAAAAACCAAATGAGTTTCCAATCATCTCTAAGGAAGAAAGTAAACTTGAATTATCAAGGAGCAAAATTATGGTGGAGCAGCAGTCTAATCCACAGCCACAGGCCAAGGAGAAAGAATGTGGAGACTCTCGGGAGAAGAATAGTATCAGGGAAAGATGGAGAAAACACATAAAGGGCCCCTTGACCCGGAAATATATTGGAACTTTGCAAGAATGTAAGGAGGAGACAGATGAGTTGTTAATTAGAGAAGTAAAGCCATGTCAAGAAAATTCAGATGTGTTTCAAGAACAGGGCATCTCTGACTTACTTGGAAAAAGTGAAACTACTGAGAATGCCAGAGTTTTAAAAACTGAATGTGATTCTTGGAGTATGATTTCTAATCCTGCAGCCTTCTCCATTGTTCCTAGGAGAGCTACAAAAGGAAGCAGAGGGAATGGACACTTTCAGGGTCACTTATTGCTCCCAGGAGAACAGATACAACCAAAGCAAGAGAAGAAGGGTGGGAGAAAAAGTGCTGACTTCACTGTTTTGGATTTGGAAGAAGATGAAGAAGATGAGAATGAGAAAACCGATGATTCTATTGATGAAATTGTGGATGTTGTTTCTGACTACCAGAGTGAGGAGGTTGATGATGTAGAAAAGGTGGTGAGCCCATTTTTGTTGTGACTGAAACCTCAAGGATTTAAATGATTTATTAGAGACAGTAGCTTTTCCAGAAGATCAGTAAGACTTAATACATTCATTTGGATGCCTAGGTTTAGATTGTAATGAACAACTCTGTAGTATTTAGGATGTATCAGTCAGGCAACACTTACTGGGCTTATTCTTTGACATCTGTTTTTATGGTAAGAGTAGCTCTAACTGTTGGGGTATAGATGCTTGAGAATCCCTACTAAGTTAAATTTTAGTGTTTTGAGACCATTACACCCATTTGATCTCAGTAGTTTCTTTGATATTTGCTACGTGGAATGATTGTAACTTACCTATTAGATATGCAAGAAACAGAATGAATGGGTGACCTTTGAACTGGAGGAGAACCCTGTCTACCTGCATTTAGAGTGAAGTTTTTGTTTTGGAGAAAAACTGGAAAATACCATCTAATATTTTAATACAATTCTACCTTAAATTGCCTTTTAATTATCCTCTAAATATTTAGTTTCCAGGGTTTATATTTTCGGCTTTAATAATCATCACCCTTTGCAATATGACTTTTATAATTTAGTTTTAAAATTTTCCTTAAGCATTTTTATAGGCCTGCTATTTAGGGGTGTATTAACTGAACTAAGTAATTGTGAGTCAGGTATGATACAAGGCAGGAGTTAGAAAATCTTTTTCTATAGAGGGCCAGATAGTAAATATTTTAGAGTTTGCAGGCTAGTTGACACAGCTGCTGTTGTAGAATGGTAGCAGCCACAAACAATACATATGTGAATGATTGTGGCTATGTTCCAGTAAATCTTTGTTTAGGAAAACAGGTGGCAGTCTGTGTTTTGCCAAATCCTGACACAGGGTCTGATGTAGAACATGAGACCGTAGCCAACTGTCTGTGGAGTGCCCTGAAATTTTAAATTATCTCCCTTTCTTCAGGAGCAGATGACATAGCCGTCTGTACTAATTGTCATGTGGCTGGTTGTTTCAGAATCTCACTTCCTTGAAATTCATTCAGCTCCTATATTGTTTGGTCCTTCTTTGTTAATACTTAATTACCTTATGCAGATAAAATATAATAATAAGGTTAGTATTTTAAAACTAAAATATTTAAATATTTTAATGTTCCTGATTCATTATTTTTGAACCTAAGTTGACTTATTTATAAGTGAGAATCTAGCCCTAAAATTGGATAATTCTTTATGCATTCGCCTTATACTTTTTCTGTAATCCTTTTCAAGGGTATATATTCAGTAATCTGAATTCACTGATTTTAAAAATTACATTGCAGATCTTACAGTGCTTTTTGTGGTCTCCCATTGTAGTCAATCCAGAGAAAAATCAGACCAAAAAATAGTCCAACTTTAAAATCAGTGAAAATTATTGCTAGTTGTAGAATTGACTTAGAACCTTTAGAGTGCCTTAATTGTGCAAGGAGATGTTGCTTGAATGTACTAGTAGGGAATCTCATAGACAATTTACACAGACTTTTTAAAAAGTAAAAACATTATGTTAAATGATCTCTAAAATCTAAATTCTATATCATTTTTATGTACATGTCCCATGCCTAACTTATCTTTATGCTTGTTATTAGCATTAGATTGAAATGGTGTGAGCAAAGCTGTGAATAGCCACTTTAATGAAGTATTGGGTATTATTTGCAAAGCTTGCAGTTAAAACTATGCAGTAGGCAGACATTCTTCAATTTAAATATCATAAAACATATACTCACGTTACTGTTTAGATTCTGTTGGGATGCTATTGATTTTGTGTCCTAGAATTAATTTTTATATACATTGTTTAAATTTAATACACATTGTTTGAGTTGTACTTCAATTGGGGTGGGAAACAAATGATAGTTTGCATTTAGTGTCTACTGGTATTATGAAGCCTGTAATTTGGGGGTAAGTAATTTTTCCAACAAGTCTTAAACAAAGACTTATAGGGGTGGTTGGGATGTTTCATTTTTGAGTGTATCTCTGGTACAGTGTGAGTATATATAAAAGATAATATATTCCTTATTTAGTTTCTGGCATACTTAATACTACTTTTACAGGTGGACTTAAAAATATCTGCTTGTCCCATATATTCATATAATTCTAGTGTTATATAAACTTTTCAGTGAGTTTTTCTGATAGGTGCATATTGGTAAATGCTTATTTGATTGACCTATTTTTTTGGTATAAGAAAGTACAACAATCCCGGGTTTCTTTTGAAACCTGAAATTCCTTAAAAGTTCTCATTCTGTGGGGTTGAGAGACTTTGAATATTGTCTGGGTTGTATTCTGTTTTCATATCTACCTTTTGTGTGTTAGTATGTATTGGTTTGTGGGCATCTGATAATGGTGTTAATCATGAAACTCCCTTAAAAAATAGATTTCTCCTCGTCCATCCTAATTTCTCTTTCTTGCTCCTCCTTCCTTTTCATCCTTCTTTCTTCTTCCTCTTCCTTCTCCTTGTCATCCTCTAGGCCTCTCTCCTCCTTCCTCCTCCTTATTGGAACCCAGGGCCTTGTGCATGCTTTGCAGTGTTCTTCCATGAAGCTACACTCCCAGGCCCCAAATAGAATTTAGTTCTTTCCAATTTCCTCCTTCCCAAATTTTGTTTTCTTGGCATTTGATTTTAAGTTTTAGGAAGCCTTAGCCAGGAACAGTGGTACCTACCTTGTAACCCCAGCCACTCAGGAGGCTGAGGCAGAAGGATTGCAAGTTCAGGGTCAGCCTTGGCAGGTAGCAGGATGCTGTCTCAAAAAGGGCTGGGGATGTAGTATAGTGATAGAGAGCCCCTGGGCTCAACCCCTAAGGGGCGTGCGCGCGCACACACACACACACACACACACACACACACACAGGGAGAGAGATTTGGGAAGCCTTAATAAAGCCATATCTGAATTGTACCCTCTCAAAGTAACGTTGAAGCATTAGTGCAGCTCTTTGGGAACTCTGTCTTCAGTCTAAGGATTAACTGCCTTTATATCTGTGAGTTTATGATTGTCAAATATTCAAGTATAAGATCGGTGTTTGGTAGTATTGGTAGTAGTTGGTTTTATAAAGTGAGCATGCAGTTGGAAAGTTTAGGTGTGGGTGTCCCCCAGCACTTTATTTACTGTTGAAACAATGTTTTTCAGAATAACTGTATCGAATATGTTGAGGATGATGAGGAGCAGGTGGACATTGAGACTATAGAAGAGATCTCAGAGGAAATTAATATTACACACAAGAAGACCACAGTAGTTCACACACAGCCATTCAAACAGCCGTAAGTCTTAACTTATCTTTGAATTGTTATAATAGTTTTTCCTGTTAAAATTCTTGTTACTTTGTAATCAGAAAAAAAAAAAAAAAAAAACCTGTATGTTCTTTTTAGGACTTTTGGGTAACTGACCTGGTTCCCTTATTCTTCTAGCTTTTTTTCTGACTAGTATAGGTGAGAAGAGAAGCTGTGATTAGGAGGTGATTAACTTGGTCATTGTTCAGAGGCAGGGTGTAAATGTGAATAATATAGACTTTTGGAGACTGATACACTGGTGTTAAAATACTACTAGTTTTGTTAACTTTTGGGTGTACAACCTTGGGCAAGTCTTTAATCTGTCTAAACCTCAGATTCTTTACCTATAAAATAAGAAAAATGCCCCCATTCAAAGTGTTAAATAATACATGTAACTAGCATAATAACTGACACAGTAGACTACTCAACAAATGTTAGTTTATCTTTTAAGAATAAGGCATTAAATTACAAATTTGGTTACTTTACTAGTTGAACAGGTGAGATACAGGTATGAAAATTTTCCTGCCTCTTCAGCTGATAAAATGAAAATATGGAGGATATGAGGACTTGCTCAGGAATATTTCCTTTTCTGTTTTAGTAAACTTTGTATTGATTAGGGACTGGGATATGAGAGAGAGAAGGGAAGGAAGATACGACTTCTTGTTTTCTGCTAGACCTTGTACTTCTCCTGTTACATATGAAGTAGCAATGATCTGAGAAAGTAACTCTTCATCCCTACTGATGCTGAAAAAGTCTGAGGAATAGAAGGTAGGACTAGTAATTATCTTTACCCCAGAACTGTTTGCAGGCTACTTCAGTTACCTACTGGTTAAGCATGAAAAAGTTTGAGTTCCTTAACTGAATTAAGACTTATTAGTAAGTTAAACAGTATTGTTGAATAATAAAGTTCCATGTATTAAAACTGAGTTCTTAAACAGTAGCAACAAACAAAATCTAAAACATACCATTTACAAGAGAAACAGGAAAAAGAAAGCTTCCTAGGAATATATCTAACAAAAGCTGTGCAAGACTTTTATAAAATTATATTAAAATACTTTAAATAAAAAAGAGTCAGCAGTGAGAAACCATATTATTGGATTGGAATAACAAAGGATCAAACATAACCAACACAGAATGAGCACAAACTATAAAAGAACAGATTGAAACTGCAGATTTAGGAGATAAGGGTAGCTCAGTGGTAGAGAACATGTTTAGTGTTCCTGAGGCCCTGAGTTCAGTCCCCTAGACCTGGCCCCCTAAAATAATAAAGATTTAATTTTTAAGTCTAACTAAAAGTAAAAATTTCAGTGGTACAGGAGGCTGAAGCGGAAGGATTGTGAGTTCAAAGCCAGCCTCAGCAACTTAGTAAAGGCCCTGAGCAACTCACTGAGACCCTTTTTCTCTAAATAAAACAAAAAAAAGGACTGGATATGGGGCTCAGTGGTAAAGAGCCCCTGGGTTCAATCCCTGGTACCCGCCCCCTGCCCAAAATTAAGAATTTCAAAAACTTCAGAATTCTATCAGAACACCATGAAAACAATGAGAAGGCAGGCTCAGTCTATAAGTATTTGTAGTACATAAAATTGACAAAGGGTTAGTATCAGGATATTAAAAAATTTGTTACCAGTCTGTTAAGATGATTCAGGGCTGTGGGGGGGTGTCGGGGGGGGGGGAGTGTAGTTCAGTGTTATACCACTTGCCTAGCATGTGCAGAGCCCTGGGTTTGAACTTCAGCACTTGCAAAATCGAAGTATGGATATCACAGGCTAAAAGCTTATAGAAGAGGAAACCGAAAAGGCCAGTAAGCACATGCAGATTTGTTCATCTTCACAAGTAATCAGGGAAATGCAAATTAAACTGCACTGAGTGTATCAATTCATACCTATAAGAGAGTCAAAAATGGAAATTTATGAACTTCCTTCCAAAACTGTATGTGGATGGTGAGGCTGAGGGATAGATATGGTACCCAGATGAGAACAGAACTCTTGCAAAGTTATGGAGACTCAAAAACCTTAAGAATAATCCCTGGCTTGGGGCTGTGCTGAGAGCCAGGCTGTTTAAACACATGCTAGGTCTGTATGAGTGCTGGGCAAGTACCCCAAAGGGACAGGCTCAGACCAAAAAAATGAAATTTATCAGTATTATATAGGTATGGAGCAATGGGAACTCATACTGGAAGTGTAAATTGTTATTATGACTTTGTAGTGCAGTTTAACATCTTCTGAAGTTGAAGATATGCATACCTCTTTCTTGCACCTAGCAATTCCACTCTTAGGTTACCTAAGAACAGCTTATAACATGTGTACAAGGGATCATTGTTTTGCCATTGTGAAGATTTAGAAATGACCTAATAACAATCTAAATAATTACTAATATTCTTTAAAAAGATTTTTTTTGGGGGGGGGGGGACATTCACATTGTGGAATACTATACACTAGTTGAAATAGTCAAATTAGAACTATGTTATCAACATATCGTAGGTATAATGATGAAACAACTCAGTTGCAGAAAGATAAGGTATAATATTTAAAATGATACATAAAATTTTTTTATTTAGAAATACACATTCCTAGGAAAAGTGAAGTTATGCATTGAAACTCAGTTTTACCTGGGAGAAGGATGGAAGGGAATGTGTTGAGTAGTCTGCACATAGAGTTTTTTTGGTCTTTGTTTTTTGTGGTACTGGGGATTGACCACTGAGCTACATCCCCCCTTTTTATTTTTTTTAAATTTTAAGAGGTTGTTGCTAAGTTGCTGAGTGTGGCCTCAAATTTGTCATCCTGCCTCATTTCCTGAGTTACTGGGATTATAGGTGTTCTCATTGTACTCAGTTTTCTTAGAGAAAAAAAAAGTATGCTGTTGAATAAATAATGTGGCCTACTGTCACACATTGGGGAAAAGAAATTGGTTACAATTTAGACAATTTGGGGTGGTGTGGTTTAATATAGTTGTTAAATAAGTCTTAGATTGTTGAATTCCAACACGACATTGAAAAATACTATATTTATCCAGGTGCCGTACCCATATCTCTGCTGATGAAAAAGCTGCTGAAAGGAATCGAAAGGTATTTAGAACCTAATAATGAAAATTACTCATTTAATAAAATTGGTAATATTTATGTTAGAGTTGAAATATTATTAGCTATATTAACTAAGGTTTTTTTCAAGGGTGTTTTTATCAGCAAGTTCGTATAATCCACTTGTCCCCCTTAACAAAATTATACTGTTGATGTGCTTTTCCCTCTTTTAATTCTACTCCCCCTGCCCCAGAGGATAGGATAATTGAACTAAAATGGGTATGAAGTTTATGAAAATTTATGTTCTTTTTTGAAAACAATTTGTAGACTAATGATTAGGTGTGAAACAAGCTGGTATCCATACTTTTAAGCCTAAGCTTATAGTTTTCAGTGGTCTAAAATTGAGCCGTGAAGTTATAAACCATCTTTAATTTTTTTAATGTGTTTAGAAGATGGATAACATCATGGTAGCATAATTAGGCTAGAATTTTTCTTTATTCTAACAATAGAATGGAAGAGAGTTTGGTAATTTTGGCCATTTTCTATGTTACTGTGTTTATTTAAGAGATGAAGACAGTGATGGGGGTTGGGTTGAGGTAGAGGCTGGCATTTCAGTTCAAGACCCTTCAAATACCCCATAGCATAATTGTTTGGCTGAGTTGGAGGATCATATGAAACATATTTGCTGGTTGTAATTATTTTCCATAAATATCACTGTATTTGATTATTTTCATTTATTCCAAGACCTATATTTAGATGACAGGGCTTTCATAATAGCTTATTTACATAATCTGTTGTTTTGTACCCAAATGCTTGCAGTGCTTTACTTTATTTAAACTTGTTAATTATTTTCTTTCTATCTTATTGCATTTTTTATTCTCTCATACTATGTTAATGCACAGTGGGTTCAACCTTAGAAAAATAATGACTTTACCTTAAGGGTTTTGGGGCACCATAAATGTTATTATGAAGACAGTGTCAGAAAAGATAATTAGCAAGCTCTGAAGGGGAATAAAAACAAAATGAAGAAAGTTGTGTAATATAGGTAATGTAATTATTATTTACTTTCTATGAATATTTATAGTGTCACAGTAGTATAAACATTGTCAGTGATTTTTTTTCTTTTAGAATTTGTATAACTGAGTAAAATATGAAAAACCTAATTTCGTTTTTGAAAAATGTGTAAATACACATCTCAAATTGTGAGGTGAAAGGAAAGAAAAAAGATGGCTATAGATGCTGATACCCTCATTTTACAAAGTGGAAAGACAAGATACACTATTTATTGTTATAAAACAAGAAATTAAGAATTATTCAAGTTGCTAAGGAATATAGTGAATAACTAAAATTAGTGACATAGCTATATTAGAAAAATGGAGTGGCAAAGATAAGAATGAGGGCCGAGGTTGTGGCTCAGCGGTGGAGCGCTTTCTAGCATGGTGAGTCACTGGGTTTGATCCCCAGCACCACATAAAAAAAAAAAATAAATAAACAAAATGAAGGTATTGTGTCCATCTACAAGTAAAAATATTAAAAAAAAAAAAAGATAACAAGAATGATGTGAGCTAAATCCTTTTCTACATAACAAGAAGTCAAAAGACAGCAGGAAAATAGACAAGCTCTTCATGTATTTTTTTGACCCTTAAATGTATGTGTAACTTGTTTATAAGAAGTAAATGTTTAAAGTTGAAATAGAATAAAAAAGATAAAGGAGGCCTAAGGGATGCTGAGAGTGAAGGCATACTTTGCTGGAAAAGTACAAAGTTTGAGTTTTAAGGGTTACATTTTAAGTGCTATGGAGGATTGGAAGGAAAGAAGGGGAGGGGTCATCAGGTGCATGCAAAAGGGAGGTGTAGAATTTCCTTGTGTGATTTTGGAATTTCTAGCAGTCAGTAATGGCTGGAGAAAAAGGTGATTTAGAAGAGTGAGAGTTGATCCTTTACCAAATTGTGAAAGGTCTTACAGTATTTAAAACAAATTTTTAAAAGGTCTCTTTTCCACTAATCAGGATACTGATTTTCTTCATATAATTTGTATCATGAAAATTAGTTTTGATAATAATAAGTTACATAAATAAACTTTACAAAAGATCACATATTCCGGGCCAGGTGCTATTGTGAATGCCTGTAATCCCAGCAATTTGGGAAGCTGAGGCAGGATTGCAAGTTCAAGGTCAGCCACAGGAAACTGGGGAGACCCTAAGGACTCAGCAAGACCCTGTCTCAAAGACATTTAAAGGGGCGGGGGGTGCTGGGGATGTGGCTCAATGGTTAAGTGACCCTGGGTATAATCCCTGATTCCAAAACCAACCTCAAAAATAAAAGATCCCATGTTCTTTGCCCCCAGATTTTTTTCTCATTTGAGAACTACTGAAATTTGAGTTGGAAATTGATACATTTATATTGACTTGTATTTGAATTTATACTATTGATGTTGTTGAAATTAGATTTGGAGGAAAGATAGACTGGTATTAAGATGAGCAATAATTGGTAGGCTGTTATAACAGTCCAGAAAGAAGATGATGGGTACCCGAGATAGAGCAGTGCTGTTTGGGATAGTGGAAGAGGGCAGGTAAATATAAAAGATGTTGAGGAGGCAATCTCGTTTGAACAGGCTCCACAAATTCCTTTAAAATTGAAACCTGATTACTGGAGTGACAAACTACAGAAAGAAGCAGAAGCTTTTGCTTATTATCGCCGGACACATACTGCCAATGAGCGGCGGCGACGCGGTGAAATGAGGGACCTCTTTGAAAAATTGAAGATTACATTGGGATTGCTTCATTCTTCAAAGGTTTCTAAAAGTCTTATTCTTACGCGGGTGAGTATAAATCTGAGAGTTTGTCTAAGAGAACCTTATAAATACTATGAGAAAGGGGATCCATTGCTGTATAATGGAAATCAAAAGAGAGCTACTTTTAACAATTGAATGTGGATTAGTAAATGTTCAATGAATTGAATTCCTTAGGGGGAAACACATTATATTGAGTCAGAATAGGTTTTCATTGAAAGTTAATTTAACTAACAGAGTTTTCTTCCTTTAAATAAAATCAGAAACTCTGGTCAACTCTTGTTTACCACATTTTTGCTACATTGTTCATGTTAGTACTTAGAAGAGTTTGTCACAATATAAAGCACAGCAAAAGTGTTATTTTTAGCATACTTCTTAACTGTTGACATTTTAAAAAAAATCTGAAATATTCACAGTAGCAGTTTTAACTTTGCACAAAGAATAACTGAGGTAGTTTTATTTAAATTGCTTTTAAGTAGAAGTTGGAGAAGTAGCTCGGCATGGTAGTCCATGCTTGTAATCCCAGAATCTCAGGAGAATAAGGCAAGAGGATCACAAATTCAAAGCCAGCCTCAGCAACTTAGTAAGACCTTGTCTCCAAATAAAACATGAAATGGGTGGGGTTGTGGCTCAGTGGTAGAGCTTTAGTCTAGCATGCGTGAGGCACTGGGTTCGATTCTCAGCACTGTATATAAATAAATGAGTAAAATAAAGGTTCATTAACAACTTAAAAAAAATATTTAAAAAGTTGGGGGGTGCTGGGAATGTGACTTAGTGGTTAAGTGCCCCTGGTTTCAATCCTTGGTACCAAAAAAAAGAAGTTGGGAGAAAAGTAATACAGTAAGCATTCATATACCTCTAGAACAATTGTTCTTTCATGCTAGAAGATTATTTCAAAGTTGATTAAAATCTAAGCTGAACATGAGTATTTTGTATCTGTCTTTATGAAATAGTAGAGCACCTGTTTACCACTCAAGTGATATTCTTTGAAAATAATCATTTACATACCCTGAAAATATAACCCAGTAAACTTCATGCGGTTTAACAAAAAAAATTCTTCTACATAGTTATTTTAAATGGTGTTATAAAGATCTCTAAATTATTAATTTATAATTTTGTCACTGAGAAGCTAGATGTTGGGCATTGTACCTATAATCCCAGTGATGTGGGAGGCTAAGGCAAGAGAATCTCAGGTTTGAGACTAGCCTTGGCAACTTAGGAAGACCCTGTCACAAAATTAAAAAAAAAGGTGGGTTGGGGATATAGATCAGTGGTAGAGCACCCCTGGGTTCAATCCCTAGTAAATCCCCCCACCATTTATTAAAGAAATTATTAGCAAAGAATGGATCAATTGACATAAAGAAATTGTTAAGCAAAGAATGGATCAATTGACATAATATTGCTATTTCTTCTCTAGGCATTCAGTGAAATTCAGGGACTTACAGATCAAGCAGACAAATTGATAGGGCAGAAAAATCTCTTGACTCGAAAACGAAATATTCTGATACGGAAGGTATCATCTCTTTCAGGTAAGATAAGTAAATGGTCTCTGATAAAGAACATAATAACAGCTTTAGCAAGGAGAAATCCTCAGTAGACCTTTCAGATACTACTTAGTTTAAGGCTTGGTTTTCCCCAAGTTTATAGCAGAGTTATCTTTTGACTGGGTGGGACATACCTTCTGGATTATAATCACTCTTGCCTTCCATAGTTTTGGGGAATATAGTTAAATCAACTGGATTTCAGTTGACTCTATTTCTCATTATTATGTGGGGTCATTCAGAGAGTGATAATTTATTCCCTATCAACCTGTAGGTAAGACAGAAGAAGTGGTCCTGAAGAAACTAGAGTATATTTATGCAAAACAGCAAGCACTAGAGGCACAAAAAAGAAAAAAGAAGATGGGATCAGATGAGTTTGATGTGTCTCCCAGAACTAGCAAACAGCAGGAAGGATCTTCTACATCATCTGTAGATCTCGGACAGATGTTTATAAATAACAGGAGGGGGAAACCTTTGATTCTTTCCAGAAAAAGAGACCAGGCCACAGGTAGGAGGGACATTCTTTGCTTTCCTTAATGTAGATCTGAACATCAGTTTAGTTAGTGGACTGAATGTCTTCTCTTGGCCATAGTTTTAGTTAAATAAAAATGAATTGTAGGGGTTGGGGCTGTAGCTCAGTGGTAGAGCACTTGCCTCACACATGTGAGGCACTGGGTTTGATCCTCAGCACCACCACATAAAAATAAATATACTGTGTCCATCTACAACTTTTATATATATTCTGTGTGTGTGTGAAATATATATGTATATATACATATTGAATATTAACAATAGATTTTTATTTCTACCTTTACACATTCAAGCAATCCTTGAGAAGCTAAAACCAGTTATGGTTAACATAATAGTCCTAATTCTGATAGTAGTCTACAGTTAGGTATTTTTAGTAGTTTTTTAAGCTGCCGTCTTTTTAGACTTAATATATATATACCCCCCTTCCCCCCTGCCCCCAGTTCTGCCCATGGGTTGAGGAAGTTTGGATCTAACTGAGATAAAGTGGATTTTTTTTTTTTTTTTTTTTTTTAATTTGATTTTGAGCTGGACATGGTGACACAAGCTACTTGGGAAACTTGAGTTAGGAGAATTGCTTGAGCCTGGGAGCTTAGGGCTGGTCTGGGCAATATAGTATGAGACCTCGTCTATTTAAAAATTCTTTTTTTGTTGAATCAGGCTCTGTTTCTCATTAGATCTATTAAGGCACAAGGTAAATTGGTTTTAAGTTCTTCTTTCGATCTTGATTTTGAGAGTGAGGCTCTACTAATTTTATATTATTTGTTTTTATCCTTAAAAGAAACATTTATCTTTTTTTACTCTGAGGGTAGGCTAGTGTACAAACCAGAAAGTATGGTTTACTATATCAAACCAGATGGATACTAAAACACAAGTTAGTTTTAACATTGCAGAATTCAGTGATACTATTATCAAGAAAGGAATTTGATGATATTACCTCATTTCACAGATGGGAAAAACTGAGACCTGGCAACCTGAAATACTTTATAAGAGGTGGCTAGGAAAGGAAACCTAGGGATAGAATTTTGTCTTCATCTTGACTCACTAGCTAGACTGTCAAAAGCATTCCATTGAAAAACTCCATCCCTAGCTTTGTTCCTCAACAAATAATTTCTTTCCCTTAGGGGGAATCTTTGAACAGGTAACCATTACTCAGTGAAAAGTGGTTCAAAAAAGCAAGCTTCACAAGTTTAGTTTAACTGAATTTGAAATTTACTTCTTATCTTTCAAGTCAGAACTTGGTTTTGGGAATGTCTCCTAGATTCCTGGATTACACTAGCATTAATTGAACATATTTTATCTATAACTAATTTCTGATCTTCCTTACAGAAAACATCTCATCCTCTAATACTGCACACACTTCTGCCAACCTCGTGATGACCCCACAAGGGCAAGTGCTCACCTTAAAAGGTCCCCTATTCTCAGGACCAGTGGTAACTGTTCCTCCTGCTCTCTTAGAAACTGATCTGAAGCCTCAAGTTGGTGGCAGTACTGTAGCTCAATCAGGTATGTCATGTTGTCTCCATGGCTAGTGAAACAAGTTTTCTCTGGCATCTCACAGTGACAGAGAAAGCCCGTGGTTGTATTCTGTAATGATAAGAGCTGTTCTGTTGGCATTGCCTTGGTAAGAGATAACCCTCTGTCCTCTTTTTGTAACATTTTTAGTTTGGTCTTGTGGTATTGATTGATGTGTTCTACCTGGGACTGGAGACTATTTTGTGAACTCTTAATTTTCTTTAAGTAAGAGAAGAATAAAACATGTCAAAGTAAAAGGAAGATATTGAAAAGTCATTATCTTAGTTCTTGGTTTTAATATTTATCATACTCAGAAATCATGCACTCCCATATTACCAACCTGATTCACTTTGAGCACTACTCCCTTTTTGGGTAAAAAGAAGAATGTGTCTTTTTTTTTTTTTTTTTTTTGGTACTGGGGATTGAACTCGGTACTTGACCACAGAGCTACATCCCCCGCCTGTTTTTGTATTTTAGTTAGAGACAGGGTCTTACTCAGTTGCCTAGCACTTTGCCATTGCTGAGGCTGGCTTTAAATTCATGATTCTTCTGCCTCAGATTCCTTTGATAATTTAGGTTTCAGGTGCTTAAATTTCTGTTAAATAAAAGGGTAAAGGATATCCTCATCAATATTGAAATCCTAGGTCCTTTGTTTGCCATTTCTAATAATAATTCGTTTTCTATATTGCCAAATCCACTCTAGAGAACTCATCTGTTTCTTTTACTGTGCTGCCTTTTGGCTTTCATTTTACCCTCAAAGTAGCAGCTAATGGGGTGAACAGAGTCAAGATGCATTTCTGTCTTAGGATGAGAAGTAACTTGGTGAGCTTTTCTAAAAAATGACTAAATGGAACTTTTTATTAATGATGGAATACTGGAGGATCTTTGGTTGATTTTTACTTGACTGTTATATTTCTTTCATCTTCTTGACTGAAGTAGACTGGTGAATTTGACAGTTCCCTAAGGTGGTCATTTGTATGATTGGTGGGGAGTGGGTGGGATAATTACCATTTTAGATCTAAATGAATTTTCTTTCTTCTTTTTCTAATTTTTGTTTTTCAGAAAATGATGACTTATTTATGATGCCACGGATTGTTAATGTGACATCCTTGGCCACAGAGGGAGGCTTGGTAGATATGAGTGGCAACAAATATCCGCATGAAGTTGATGATGGGAAGCCACTTGACCACCTGAAAGACACTGTCAGAAATGAAGATAACTCCTTAGAGGAATCGGATAGAGTCTCTTCCAGAGGAAGCCATAGAGATGGCAGAATGGCATTGGGTCCAGCACAGGTTTTTCTGGCAAATAAAGATTCTGGTTTTCCACAAATCATTGATGTTTCCAGTATGCAGGAAGCACAGGAGTTCTTGCCTAAAAAGATTACTAGTGATATGAGAGGGATTCGGTACAAATGGAAAGAGAGTGAATCAAGAGGGGAGAGACTAAAGTCTAAGGAATCTCCATTTCATAAATTAAAGATGAAAGATCTCAAAGACTCGAGCATAGAATTGGAACTGAGGAAAGTAGCATCAGCCATTGAGGAAGCAGCTCTTGATCCCAGTGAACTGCTAACTAGCATGGAAGATGAGGATGATACTGATGAGACACTGACTTCACTGCTCAATGAGATTGCCTTTCTTAATCAGCAACTAAATGATGACTCTGTTAGCCTGGCTGAACTGCCTAGCTCTATGGATACAGAGGAGTTCCCAGAGAATGCTCGGCAGGCTTTCATCAGTAAGCTGTCTCCTGGGAACAGAGCAACTTTCCAGGTTGGCCACTTGGGAACAGGTTTGAAAGAGTTGTCTGATGTTCAAGGGGAGAGTGACTCCATCAGCCCCCTCCTCCTGCACTTGGAAGATGATGACTTTTCTGAGAATGAAAAGCAACTTGTAGAAACAGCTTCTGAGCCAGATGTCCTTAAGATTGTTATTGACTCTGAGATAAAGGATTCCCTTCCTTCCCACAGGAAATCTAATGATGGAGGGAAGAGTACATCTGGCCTCCCTACAGAGCCTGAAAGTGTGTCCTCACCGCCCATCCTACACATGAAGACTGGCTTAGAGAACAGCAACACAGATACTTTGTGGAGGCCTATGCCAAAGTTGGCACCTTTAGGTTTAAAAGTAGCTAATCCTCCTAGTGATGCAGATGGTCAGAGTCTCAAGGTGATGCCTTGTTTGGCACCTGTAGCTGCCAAAGTTGGGTCAGTTGGACACAAAGTGAACTTAACAGGGAATGACCAGGAAGGCCGGGATACCAAGGTGATGCCTACATTAGCACCTATTGTGGCTAAATTGGGCAACTCTGGGGTCTCACCAGGTTCTGCAGGGAAATGAACTTTTTGTCCTTGGGCTGTGAGGGGAAATTGAATCTCAACTCCTTTCTCTGCAGACATCTGTTTGTTTGTGTCATGGACCTAAGCTCCTTGACTGTGATGATATGGTGGATAATGATGGAGAAAGGGGATAGGGGTGCTGGCCCTGATATAAGAAATACTATGAAATTCTGATCATGTTAAAATGTGTTACCTCACTTGTGGTGCTGGGTCCCCTCATCCTAAGATGTGATCCATTACTGAACATGAGGTGCCCCTCTTACCCAAGGCATAGATAATAAGACTGGCTCCATAGTGGTATCTAGTTCTCTCCCCAAAGGAAAAAGCTGCTTGAGACTTTGGAATTGCTATGGATTGAACTGTAGTGATTGGAATTAGATTAAGTCTAAAATCTAAGGAATGTGGTGCACTTGTGCAAAGGGATTCAGAAGAGAGTTTTTAGTTGGCATTTTAATAATAAGGAAAGATAGGTACCATGAAATACCAAAGTGAAGGATTTTGTGACTCAGCAGAATTGTTTCATATTCCAACTAGCTTTCATTCCCTCGCCTTTTCAATCAGAATTACAAATTTAAGCCTTCTGGTAAAGTAGGAATGAGTTTAACTTTTATAATTAAGGTAATTATTTTGAGATGTTAAAGTTCTCTTTTATTGTCTTTGTGGATATTGAAAAAATTGTTTCATAGTGCCAGGGATTTCTGAGAAATGTATTTTGGAGGTAGGCATGGAGGGGCCCTTCCCCATTCACAAATCACTTCACTCAAGACAGCTAACATGAAAAGCATTCTCTCCCCAGACCAGAGACAGTGGCCAAAATTAAAAAAAAAAAAAAAAAAAAGTGAGGCTGGATAGTTCCTAAATTAGCCTCCTGGTGCTTGAAGGTTTCGTTCACTGTTATCTGCACATGATGTAAAGAAAAGTCAAGTCATAGTAGGCACTCTTTACCAGGGAAATTAGGCAGTATTTGAATCACAAGTATATTTTTTATCTGCTACCATGGATTCAGTGATCTGTAGAGCTTTTTCACTCATTTGCTGTCAAGGTGTGAACTGACAGCCTGTAAAGATAAAAGATATTTATATTTTTGTATAGTTGTTTTCATAGATTTCTCAAAGGCTGAAGTTTTCAACCTAGAAGATGAGATTTGTATTGAGTATAGAAATGAAGTTTCCTATCTAGTTTGTAAATAATCATGGTGCACTTGAGGGGTCTCTTGGAAACTCCTGGGGGCAAGAATCACTATTCTGAAAATGTATAGACTGGGATTTAGCTGCTGCATTTTGCCTTTCTTAAATGATTATATTTCAGAATGTAACCCCTGTTCTGTCTTCATTGACAGGATTTGCTTGTGTTGTAAAACACTTAACACAAGAGCTTCCAGTGCCTGGGCTGTGCCTGGGTTAAGGTATTTCTTCTATATCCCCTGCCTTCTTTATCCCAAGTCCCATTCAGCGTTGATCAGACCTAGGTTGTGAGACCAACTTTGGAATGGATCTAGCCAGTGAATTATTACTTCCATATTGATTCCCTTTCTGTTAACTCTGGTAATCAACAGATTGAAAAGGATGGGAGAACTTCCTCTGTAAAGTGCCCTGGGGCAAATTCTTCGTTGGTTTTGTGCTGCTTGCCTTGACTGCTTATCAGTGCTTAACCTTCCCTCACTGCTGAAGAAGCTTGAAGTAGTTAAAAGAATGTTCCTCAGCTTCTCATTATCCCTTCTACTCTTTACCCAGCAGATTTCATCCAATGCCTTAGCCAAGAAGTCCAGCCCCTATCTTCCTTCCTAAAAATTATTCCCCACATTTCCTCCTGACTTCCCAAGGCTCTTGTTCAGTCGCTTTTGAGGGTCAGCCAAGGAGCAAGTAAGGGAGTGAGTAATCCTCAGGAAAAGAAGGACCATTTAAGCTTTTGAACACTTTGGTAAATGGGCCAAGGTCAGTTCCTGATCGAAGGATGTTTGGCTGTGCTTATATGAGATGAACAAAGATGGAAATGAGGAATGATTCCAAGTGTTCAGAGAAGACTGCAGATGTCATTACAACACCCCCCGCCCCCCATACACTGTTCCCAAGATGGATCTAGGAGTCATCAGGGCTAATTTGAGGAGGGCTCAATCTTCAGAACAATTCTGCAGTCTTGGCAGCAATCTGAAATCTCCAAAAATGCCTACCCTTTCACCTTACCCTAGGAAAAACTGCTCTATGAAAATTACACATGTGATTATGAAAGATGAAGTTGAGTGAGAAGAGTTGAGAAACCTGGAAGACAGTGAGCTCCCACCCTAACTCTTAGAAGAAGCATGATCTCAGTAGACCAATAATTCGCCTTTTTATACATCTGTAAATAAATGGAATGTTTTTAAGAATATAATTATGTCAGATTTAGCATTTTCTTTTATATATTAAAAAATATATATATCTTTCCTTTTCTGCTTTTGAAAGTGACTATTTTTTTAGAAACAAGAACAGAAGTTGTTTGGCAATTAAAAGGCAGGATGTGTAAACCTGAAATAAATTAGTTATACTAATGAAAGCAGGACTTGGTGTTGGGAGGTTTGTGCCGAGTTGGAGTCCATAATTCTTAATGCCCTGAGACCTATTTGAGAGTGGGTATCTTTGAAGTAGTTATATCATAGGAATTCCTTCCCATTCACAAAATTTTTGACATGCCATTTGGGGGAGGTTTTTGGTATTCTAATCCTTGTAGCATGTCATACATGGAGGCTTCAAAATTTTGTACAACCAATGACAATAAATATTTGTTTCAGAAGTCATTCTACAATGAAGAAAGGCTAGCCTAACACTTTGCACAAGGCAGTTTGTTACCTTGGGGAATAACGACATAAAACATAATCTTAGTAGCTAAGGACAATAAGTATTCTTGAGGTACAAGATGCTAACTATGATGATTTACAAAAAAAATTTTATTAAAGGCGTCCTTTAGATGTTGAGCTACTCTAAATCTATTTAAGAGGTCTCTAACAGATCAAATTGTTATTCAAGCTTCATATAGATTACTCATTTCGTATAATTTTATAGTAAATGCAGTTTTTTTCCCAGAATTGTGAAATAACCTGAGACTTGATCTTTCTGTAACTGGCTTGAAAATATTTTGAATACAGGACAAAGGCAGACAATCCATGTGTTATTTTTTGCAAGTTGTATTAGTATATAGTTTTTTTCCCCTTAACTGTACTAATTAGATATTTGAAATGGAATGGGGCGGAATGAATTGAGAGGTAAATGCACTTTGAAGGCAGGTGTAGAAAATAGTGATTACCCTTGCTCCTCACTCCCAGAATTAAAAACAAAAAACTATAAACAGTATTGGTAGCACATTTCAGGTACTTCTGTGGAGAATGACTAATAACCAAGAATCAGAATACTTTTCTTGCACAAAATTGTTGATTTTAGAGAAAGTGCTGTAAGGACATCAATTTTACATTGGCATGAATGGATGAGTGCATGGAAAATTAAAGCTGAGTCAGTTGAACAAAAACAATACATATTTGAAATAAAAGGAAAATATTTGATACATTAAACTGAGACATAACCATAATATATTAAAAATGACAACTGCTCTTACAGGGCATATACATATTAAGTAATAGTGATGGAGGTGAGTGTGGAGGGTGGTGAGGCTAGACCATTAAGTTTTATCATTGTAAATTGTACTGATGGAGATTTTGTTAAACAGGAAAGCAACCTTGGAAGCTTTGTCTTGAAATCCATCCTCTTTCCAACCTGCAGTCTTTGGTCTCAGCTGTCTCACAGTGCCTTGCATGTAAAGGTGCTCAATAAATTGAATTGATCAGCAAATGTTTAGCTTGTTAAGTTTTCCAGAATCGTTCAATTGCCCCTTATTTACTTAGAGTGATTTTAAAGCTCACATCTAAAGAGCATAATGCTAAACAAGACAACTGTACAACATGTATTCACAGACATCTAGAATTTCAGAATCTGATAAACATGCATACAGGTTTAGGATGTATACAAGGAGAATGAAAAGTGAAATAGTGTATGGACAATGAAATATATGAGAGATCTGCATTTTGGAGAGTTGGGATGACAAGTATTTAAGAGAAAAGGGAACAACACTGACATTCACACTTGACCTGACCTGGGAGTGTTACTTTTCTAAGGAATTCACGAAGCATGGGGACAGCCTATGCCCATTCCCATACTGGCATCTCAAAAGGCAATATGGTACTTAAGACAGTAAAGGTTGGCTTGAATTGTGAAGAATTAAAAATGTGGTTTTGGGCTTTGGAAATCTCCAGATTCCATCCTCTCATTACACTGTTCTCAGTTGTATTTCATCTTAAAGATCATCTTCGTAGATCATCTTGGACAAGAAAAGCAGGAGCTGAGATTTGCGAGTGCAGCTTCCATTTAAGATGACAATAATTCATAGAACCTTTTCTCTGGGACTAAACTGAAGTACCTTTAGATAACAAATAACCAGTGACACTTTATAAACCCATTTACTTGGCATGAGTGGGTAGGTGAAAAAGCGGTTAGTGGACACACAAATGACCTGGAGAGAATTAGTAACTTTTCCTAACTATGGGCACACTTGGTTCATGTCTGGAGGAGGAAGTTGCTAGGGTCTGCAGCACACAAGTAAAAGCACCAGGTGGCACCATTTATTAGTGTTAAACGTTAGCATTGTGGAAAGGTCCAAGCATAGACTAGCAAAGGGTTTCTGGGAGTCAACCACTTGTTTCTACAGTTAAGGCTAATAGCTCTTGCCTCCTTTCTCCAGTTTTGTGTAAGTCCCATTTTAGTTCCGTTAGATCTACAATGCATGGTTGAAGGATAGGAGGCCTTATGCCTTGAGCTATTGCCAGTTAAGTCTTAAAAGGGGGTGACATCTTTGCTGTCTGTCCATGTCACCTGTGAATTTAAAGATCTTGGTTTTAATATGTGGCTACAGTACACACAGCTCCTTCCTTCTTTGTCGTTTGGCTGTACAAAGTCTACCCAATGCAGTGTTTAGTGGTCCTTCTTGCTATGTAAATCTTCCCCAGGGATTCCAAAGATCTGGATAGGGTGAGGCACTGTACTCAGGCTCCAAGTCTTCCGGCTTAGGCAAACTTTTTTATAAGGTAATTTCTTGAAGTAGTAATCAAGGTGGAGAATTCTATGGCTTCTAGAGAATAAATCTTTGGCTTACATACCTATGAAATAGGAATATATGATGGTATTTTCATGTATTCCCCTCACTCCCATGAGCTGGAAAAACTACCACAAAATAGTACAAGACTAGACGGTGACCTCGACAAGTATCCTTCCTGCGTGGCGGGGGTGGGGGAGGCTGGTTATTCACAGGTAGTTGACAAGACCGAGGGAAACATCTGGAATAACACAGTCCTTGTTAACTGAATGAGAGAGTACTACAGGACACAAACATTCATAAGCTCATTCACTTGTTTTCACTCTTCGCTTGCCTAAATCTGTATTCGAAGCTTGTCTGTCTCCCCTTTCTTCCATCATGACCAATCAGGTTGCCCAAATGAAACCCTGTTGTTAATATTTGAGTTGGGTTACTCGGAAGAATCTTTTCCACGTGGGCCAACGCGCTGGGCTGGCCGCGATCAGAAACTATTCCAATCGCTTTAAATCCTAGCGTTTGGGGTGGAATGGGAACCGAGTTTTTTGGCTGTATCTTAACCTTGTAGTTCTGAGGTAGGAGGTTTTTCAGCTACGTCCCCTCGGGCCTATCAAATGCCAACCTTAGCATCCTGGGGGCGTGGTTATCATCTTGGGGCTGTGGGAAGTGCAGTTCTCTGGGGCACCAGGCTGATAATACCATAAAAGGCCTGGCTCTCTCAATTCTGAAGTCGTGTTCTGTTGACCTTCTAAGAGCGGTACCCAACAATTATACTGTGCGGAGTCTGTAGCTCTCCAGTCCCCGAGTCCTAGACTTCCTAGGTCTTTCGTTGTCTCCGCCCCCGCAAGCCTCGTTTGTCCAGTCGGGAAACGACCTCCTGGCTACAGACCGCACCCCCTCGCGTCGGCTCCGCCTTCCCAGTCCCTAGCTTGGCCCAAGCGCCAGTTCGCGTTTTGAGCCGCTCGTGCCACCATAGCTGCTGCTGCCGCGGCCGCAGCGGAACCGAAATCGCCGAGCGCTATGCCTGAGGGCGCTGTGAGCCGGGCAGCCCTCGAGCCCCGGGGCTGGTGAGGCTGGGCCCGAGCGGGGGCGCTGACGAGTAGCAGGGGCTTCTGAGGCGGATGATAGAAAAGTCTAGGCGGGTGTGGAGGGCAGAGAGCGAGCTCCCGAGGGTCGGGGGTGGGGGAGGGAGGCTCCCATAGCAGAACGAGTTGCAGGGCCATAGTGAGCCCAGCCACACCGAGCCCTCGAAGCCGCCAGCGCGGTCCCCCGTGGACCTCCCACGGGCCTCCTCCCTTGGACACGGCAGTTACCATGGGAACATTTCGGCATTAACGGAGACCATACCTGCTACTAGTTCTACTAGAGTCTATGCCATTCTCCAGTTAAACGCCTCGCAGGCGAGGGCCTGGCATTTATTCGAGTTCAGCCCCCCCCCCCCCCCCCCCCCACACACACACTCCCTTTCGTGAATCTTCCCACATTGTAAGAAACCACGCAGGGTTTAAAGGTGGGGATGAAGGGAAAGGGGAGGGCAATACCTCGGTATAAGAGCGGCAGGCAGGTAGACAGAAGACACCTACTGTGATGCTAAGGTGGCCTCTGCCATCTCAGGCCAGTGAGAGGTCATATTGGAAAGCCGTGTGGAGTGGGAAGTCTGTGCCACTGTTGAGACAGGTCCCAAGACTGGACCAGGGACTGTCCCAACGGGCTCCTCATCATGATGGCTGTGGAAGGGTCAACCATTACCAGCCGGATCAAGAATCTTCTGAGGTCCCCATCCATCAAACTACGCAGGAGTAAGGCAGGAAACAGACGAGAGGACCTCAGCTCCAAGGTGAGTCATAGCCACCTCTTTCCATCCCTTTACCTTGCTCCATGTTCCTATTTCACTTTCCTCTTTCTTGGTGAAGAAGACAGCTAGACGCTCCTTTGGCTCTAAAAGATCAAATGGGCGGGACTGTGCCTCTCAAACAGGCAGTGACTTGGTTTTAGGTTGAAGGGAAAAGAGCAGCATGGGTGGGCGGTGATGAGATTCATCCATGAGAAGAGGTGAATAGGAGGAAGGTGAATTCAACTGTGATCTCTACAAACTAAGTATTTGCTTGGGGAAGCCAGTTTATATACTGTGACTCAGTTTTCTTTCTTGGAAGGGGTTAATGGGACTACATATCCTGTGCGACTACTGTGGCTGCAAGTGTTAACAACTGGGTTTATTTAAGACTGTAGTAGTAGAAAGAAATTCCTTAACATCTTAAACACCTTTTCTGAAGTATTGGCTTGGTAATTGCTCTTCCTGGGGTCAAAACAAATTTGTTTCTTTAAGAGACCTCAATTAATTTAACTGGAGCTTTTTGGCCTTCTAAGGAGTGATAACATGCTAGGAGCCACGTATGTGCCAGCAAAAACAGTTCTCTTAGTTTGCCCTTCAGCACTGCTTATCCCATTCACTGTATGCCAAGAGCCACGTCTTTCCCAAAGGCAAAGTCCTTTTTCCATCCCTTCACTTGTCTGGGTTTTGATCCTTATGCTTTATTCAACTTTGTTAAACCCCACAACTTTGATAATACAAAAATAGACTAAATTTATTTACTCTCTCAAGGGAATCTATGGCTTTGTTCCCACAGGATCAGATTAGATTGTGTGTCTTATTAGCAGCCTGTAAACACAATAGACTTGTGTGGTACAGGATTGCTACTGGGAGAGTCATCTGAGACAGTAGCATTTTATTGCCTTTCCTGCCTCTTGAGAGATTTGAACCTGGCGAATGATTTAGAGTGATGATGTACAACATTGACAGGATTCTGGGAGGACTTAATTCAGATCCTTGCCCCTTAGCAGAACCATAATTGGATTTGATGAGAAGGTGAACAGCTTTTCTTTATGTCTCACCAGATGATATATTGAATCAAAATTTGCTACAAGGTTCCATGGTGGTGTAGATAGTGACCCTTCCAAGGAATCTTTTTGTTTGTTTTTTTTAAGATGGGTTCTCACACAGGGCATGATAGCGCATGCTTCTAATCCCAGCGGCTTGGGAGGCTAAGGCAGGAGGATCGTAAGTTCAAAGGCAGCCTCAACAATTTAGTAAGACCTTGTCTCAAAATAAAAAATAAGAAGGGCTGGGAATGTGGCTCAGTGATTAAGCACCCTTAGGTTCAATCCGTGGTACAAAAACAAAAAAATGGATTCTAGCTTTGTTCCCAAAGCTGGTCTCTCACTCCTGGACTCAAGCAATTCTCCTGCCTTAGCCTCCTGAGTATCTGGAACTGTGGTGCATACCATCATGCTTTGTTTTTTAAAGAACTTTTAATAATCATAGTTCCTATTTTCTAGAGAGTGGAGAATGAACCTGAAAGTTAGAAATTGTCTTAGATATGACACTTTTTATTCATTCTTACTACTGTAGATGCTCATATTGATAGCCAGTAACTTGGCAATGATCAGCACTATTAGAACAATCTTTCATTTATTTAGGCCCTTTTTCGTCCAGGAACAGTATACATGGCAGAAATGTATACTGAGAGTTTAGTTTTCAGTGTGACTACTTTACTGCAGTTTTTGTTTGGAATCCAGAAGGTACCATCACCATTGTTTAAAACTATCGGAGTCATTCATCATTAATGTAGTCAACAAGTGTTTATTTAGTCCCTGTTAGATAAGGAATCAGTGATGAATAAAACACTGTCCTTACCATCAGAGAATTTGTAGTTATCCAAACATGTAAAAAATAATTATAACATGGTGGTATAAGTGCTGTTCTAAAAGTATGCATTAAGTTGTTAATGGAATCACAGGGGAGGGACCATAAGTCAGTTTAGGGAAATTAGGAAAGACATCACAGAGGAAGGGTTGCTTGCACTGTGAGTCCTGAGTCAAGAGAAGAGCTTTCCAGGAAAACTGAAAAAAAGGGGGCATCCCTGTCATCACCATTGAACATCTCTGTTTCTACTAGGAGTTCAGTATGTCAGACAGCTTTAAAGGTTTTGCTCTGTCCTAAAGCAAAGTATGAAGGAAATATTTATGTAAAGTTGAATGATCCTTGAATGATATGACAAAAGAAGAGTGTTATCTTTAACACTCAAGAATATTAACTGTCTTTGGTGTCTAGTACCCAAGAGATGCCTCACTCCCCACACTCCTTACTGAAGGCTCTTTATCTAGGATTATTGTAAAAAGCCTGTCTTCTGGTAACCCATATAGGACCTACTCTGTTTGACCTCATGAGTTCCTCTAATG
Source organism: Sciurus vulgaris (assembly GCF_902686455.1). NCBI lineage: Eukaryota > Metazoa > Chordata > Mammalia > Rodentia > Sciuridae > Sciurus > Sciurus vulgaris. The sequence continues at coordinate 91,148,110 of NC_136462.1, forward strand.
TATGGTGGCTGTGGGTAATTGATAACAGAAAACTTGTGACTCAAGGTTAGCTAATTCTGAAATAAAAATTGAAGACAAAAAGATAAGCCTCTTTTGTGGGGGCAAAGGAAGGAAGTGTCAAGACCTTTATGTAGCTGTTAGCTCAGATGGTCTCCTACTTTGAATAATACTGTTCTAAGGTTGCTTTCCTACTCCTTTTCACCAAATTCTATATTTTTAGAGTCATCTCCATATTTTCTAAAGACACAGGACTTTGTTGGACTAGCCTCATTATCTTGAAATCAATCTCTGCTCATTCTTTTATGTCTTCATTTGCTAAGGTCAGGGATCGTGTTCTTTCTTTTACATCACACTCTTTAGGACAGTGTATAGTATGTACAGTATGTAGTAAATACTAAAGGAGTAAATGAATGAGAATAGTTTTAAACATGTCTAATAAGTTCAGAAGAATAAAAAATGATAAGGAGGATTTGTGACCTTTTCAGAAGAGAAATCAAAACTAGGAATAATAAAATAGTGAAAAGGAAGTAAGAGATGCAGCCTTTTTTTTTTTTTTTTTTTTGCAGTGATGGGGATTGAACCCAGGGCCTTGTGCTTGCAAGGCAAGCACTCTACCAACTGAACTATCTCCTCAGCCCGAGATGCAGCCTTTTTAGTTGAAAAGGGTATAAGAGAAAAGGAAAGTTCATGTATGTGGAAACTGCTCATTAATGACTTTAATTTTGGAGAGATCTAGTTAAAAGTATGATTAAGGGGCTGGGGATATGGCTGATATGGCTGAGTTGTAGAGCACTTGCCTAGCATGCATGAGGTCTTAGGTTCATTCCCCAACACTGAAAAAAAACCCAAAAAATATTGATAAAATATGATTAAGCTGGGCAGACAGCACTCACCTGTAATCCCAGGGGCTTGGGAGGCTAGGCAAGAGTATACCAAGTTCAAACAAAGCCAGCCTCAGCAACTTAGGGAGACCCTGTCTCAAAATAAAAAGAACTGAGGATGTTTCTCAAAGGTAAAGCACCCCTGAGTACAAACCTTGGTACCAAAAATAAAAATTTAAATAAAAAAATACATATATCTTTTTAAATTAAATATATAATTAAGTGAGAGAGCCAGTAGAGGTGGGGATTTAAATTAATACAGAGAAAATAGATGAGAGCTGAGATTTTAAACTTTTTGAAAGGGAGAAGAGTCTTCAGTGGAGTAAATTGAAAAAGAGTGATTTGAGGTTTTATGCCAGATCTGCTGAGTCTTGATGAAGTATAACTGGAAGTTATCAGTTGTAAATACCGTTCAAGTTTAAATCCAGTACATTTGTCAGTTCTTGTCTCTCATCTCAGTTGAGGCTGTTTTCTTTTAAGATGCAAATATGTGTACTCTTGATAACTAACCCTCCCCCTCTTTTCCTAAAGTTTCTGAAAGATTTTTATATGGAGAGAGCTGAGTTGTTTTTCTGTATTAACAAAGAACAAAAATGGACTGAAGCAGAACAGGCAATATTTAAGTTAGGGATACAAAAGGATCACGTGTGCTGGAGATTTGTTAAATTTTGAAAACATAAGTGAAGGAGGTTTTGAAATCTTCCTTTTCAATGACTATTAATCCAGTCTGGGTTGTATATTATTCCTCTGGAAACAATGGGCAAGGTGATTTTCTTTTAGTTCTGTTTTTATGATTGTAAATCTAATCCTTTCTTCCTCACTCTGAGTGTGCACTCTTGCGCTCTAATGCAAATGCACTCCCTTCCTCCCACTCTCCTTTTCCTTCCCTCTCTTTCCTTCCCTCTCTTTCTCCTCTCCCTCCCCACCCCCCATATGATTATATGGTGGTGCTTTGAGCCTTTTAATAGGTGACTGTAAGAAGAGTTTGTGTAGGTGGGTTTCATGAAGGAGATAAGACTGGCAGTAATCTAATTTCAGTTTTTGTTCAATGTTTGAACAATGTTGAAACTCTTTAATCTTTGGTAAGGGGAACGTTATTCATTTTCAAAGCATGTGTGAATCATTAGCTCTATCTTAATGGCTCTCAATTTGGGAGAGGGGTGGAAAGGCCACAAGGCATCAGAATATCTGTGTAACATTTTAAAATACACATTCCTGGGCCCCATTCTATCTCCGTGGAATCAGAACTTTTGAGGATGGTGTTTGATAGTTGTGTAAAATATTAAATTCCATCTGATGCCCACTGCTGGTTATGAAACCCTGGACTAGGTTCTAGGATCCTGAGATCTGTTTCTTCTTACCCAACTCCTCACTGTGACTTCTTTCTGAAAGTATGTCAAGCTAGCCCAGTAAGTATACTCTCTTCCTTGAGTAATTTTTATTTCTTCTGTGTCTTCTAGACATATTATTCACCAACTACTATGTCAGGGATCAGTTTGATAGAACTGCACATTGTGAGGTCAGATGTGAGGACCTGATCATTGCCTTACTAAGGCAAATCAGCAGGAATTTCCCCTGTGAGTAGTAGTAAGAAACTTTATGATGATATCCCAGAGTCCTGGCCAGTCATTTTTCTCACCATTCCCCTACCCACTTCACTTAGAACTCATAGGAAACAACAGTGTTTCAGTGTTTGATACAGATTCTCTCAGGCTCTCCACCTAGAATATATGAAGAGCAGAAGCCCCTGTGGCTAGCCTCTCACAGTCCTTTGTTGAGTGACCTTGGTCAAGTTCACATTTTCTGTCTCTGTTGTGTTGTTGTTGTTAAACTGTTAAAGTAAATATATATGTGTGCGTGTGTACGTGTGTAAGTTGTAGATGGGCATAATACCTTTATTTCACTTATTTTTATATGGGGCTGAGGATTGAACCCAGTGCCTCACACATGCTAGGCAAGCACTCTACCACTAAGCCATAACCCCAACCCTTCTGTGTGTTCTTGAATTAAGCTTGTGGAGTGTCTTGAGATCCTTGGAACAGGTGGTTTACCAGGAAAAGTTTCAGTGTTCTCCTGGTTTTGTTTGATCTTTGTTTCATCTTCCTTCCGGTGTCTGCAGCTGCCCTCAGCCTTCAAAACGATTCTCATCAGAGAGAGATTTCTCTCCCTGGGCCCAGCAGCACATCTCTTCCTTTACTGTCTAAAAATAGTCCAGCCTCTTGAAGCTCTGGATTGTCTTTTGGAGTCTTCCTACATCTACTTGGCCTCACTCATTTCATAGTTTTTCAAGCTTGTTTCCCCTCTCTCACTTTGCAATTTAGGGCAGGTTCCCCTGTTGGATCAGTTTGAGTTACTGTCTTACCTCCTTGCAGCATTTTGAATGTCTTTGGGACCTTGGTATTTTTCTCACTTCACTGCTCTCTTCCATTTGTCCTCCATGTGTGTTTTCATTTCTTGACTAATGAAAAACACAGGTAGATGTGAGACTTCAGCCTGACCTCTGCAATCTTCCCACTAACCCTGGAATTTCAAATTTGGGCTTGTGACTGTTATCACTGCCCTTTGTTTGAAGAATAGTCCAGGGCTTGAAGTTTGGGACTGTTTATTCAAACTAAGCTTCTCTGAGAACATGATCTGTTCTGCTGTTCTCAGCATTTCTAATGGTTTTCCTTCATGTTCAGACTGCAGTATTGTGAAGTAAAAAAAAAAAAGGCTACAGAGTTTTCAGTAGGATTTGTTATATTATACATGCATTCCCACTACTACAAACTAAGCCTTTCCTTTGGGCTCCATTGTTTAAAGTAAGTCCAGGTTTTCTGCCAATTTTTTCACAGCAGTTCTTAGTAGAGTTATAGAATGAGAACTACCCACTTTCTTGGGTGTTAACTACCCTGTTAATGGATTTTACCTTCTATTGCTTCTTAAAAAAAAAAAAAAAGGCATGTGTTAGGGGGAATGAAAGTGAGTATGACAGCAGTCTGGGCAGTGTCGATCTTTAGGGTTTTTTGTTTGTTTTTTTATGGTACTGGGGATTAAACCAAGAGTTACTTTATTACCGAGCTATACCCCAGCCCTGTTTTTTATTTTTGAAATGGTTTTGCTAAGTTGCTGAGGCTGGCCTCAAACTTGGTATCCTCCTGCCTCAGGCTCCTGAGTAACTGGGATTACAGGCATGCTCACGACACCTAGTTTAGGGTTGATATTTTCGAATGTTCAGATTTTTCCAAATCTTTCCTTCCTTCCGGTGGTTATAGCAGCATATCCATAGTGCTTCTTAATTGACCACAGTATTTTCCTTTGGTTTAGAAGAGCACTTACAGAAGATTGAGTATAACATGTAGGTGTCTCCTCTTAGACTTCTATAGAAGAATTTACTTCTGTCTTCATTACAGAGAATATTTATAAAGCTTTTTTTGTTTTTATTGCTTTCCTAGTCTACAAAATTTTTTTTGAACTGGATTTCTAAATTTACACATTTTATCTCTCTCCCTCAAGCTGAGGTGAAGCTAAAGTCATTCAGAGTTGAAATTTAAATTTACTTGAAGATTTTAGAACAACCTTTTGTGAAACCATATGGCTGATTTTTTCCTCCAACTTTGCTCTTTTGGAGAAATCCTGAGGAGGAGGATTCCTTTTTAGTTCTTCAAATTTCTTTTTCTCGCAGTGCTGGGGATTGAACCCACGGCCTTGTGCGTTCTAGCAAGTGACGTCCCACTGAGCTATACCTAACCCCCCCTATTCTTCAGGATTTGAATGATGCTTTTCTTTCATACTGAACTTGACATAATTTCAAACTTTTCATTATCATTTCTCATCGATTTTTGAGATCTGTTTTCCTTTAGGGTGCTCTTGATTTTTTTTTTTTTTTTTTGCCGTGCTGGGGATTGAACCCAGGGCCTTGTACTTGCGAGGTAAGCACTCTACCAACTGAGCTATCTCCCCAGCCCCTGATTTTTTCTCCATAAGTTCAGCTGACCCTTTTAAAGGTGCTGGCACTTAAATGTAAATCTTTTTTTTTTTTTTTTTTTTTGTGGTACTGGGGATTGAACCCAGGGCCTTGTACTTGACAGGCAAGCACTCTACCAGCTGAGCTATATCCCCAGCCCAAATGTAAATCTTTTAAAAAATTATGAAATATAACACATAAGAAAGTTATGAAATGTAATACTGTATTATGAATAGTTATAAAATGTTCTATGTATACAACCATCCAAGTTAAAAAAAAAAATAGAACAATGCCAAGGTGTTTGTAGCTTCTGAAAGATAGGATGCTAATGGTGTCATCAAGGTATTTGAAAATAGAGATGAGGTTTTTATCTTTTATCTTGTGTGTTTATGTGTGTGTATGTGTGTGTGTGTGTCACTGAGGTTTGAATCCAGGACCTTACACATGCTAGTCAAGTACTCTACCACTGAGCTACTGAGCTACACCCCCAGCCCTAAGATGATTTATTTTTTAAAATTAATAGACCTAAGGACTTAATTTTGATATTTTGTTTTTCAAGTTTCTCTTCCTGACTGTATGGATTTATGCCATTCAACATTTTCAGGTAGTATGCTTATTAGAACCACCATGTCCAACCTTTGTTAGGCAACTGGCAGTGCTTTTGTTCTGATAATAATAGAAATATAGTATTTGCAATGGTAATAATAACTAAGACTTATTGAGCCTTTGCTACATACTCGTACATAGCATATGCATTTTACATGTATTATTCAAATTTTACTCAACTCTACCATAAATACTAGTACTAATCCCATTTTTGTAGATGAAGAAACTGATGATAAGAGAGGTCAGGTGAGTAGAGGATGGTTACCCAATTCATAGACTGAACTGGAATTCAAACCTAGGCTTTCTTTAAAGCCCACATTCTTTATTCAGTTCTCCTGAGCACAGTGCTCAGTTACACTGAGCACAAAAATTTGTATAGCTATAGCCAAGAGTCACCTCCTACATTCAGCTTAGAAAAAAGGCATTTCCTTTAAAAAAAAAATACACTTTTTCTCCAACATTCCCTATAGAAATCAATCTAATTAATTTTTTAGACTTATTTTAAAGCCATCATTCAGTAACCCTTGTTCCTCTGCATTGCTTCTCTTCTCACCCCCACCTCCAAATTTCCTGAGTTTTACCCCAACTTCTTGTTATGTGGTACTGTTAGGTTGTTTGTTTTTGTTTTGTTTTGTTTTGTACCTGGGATTGAACCCAGGGGTGCTTAACCACTGAGCCACACTGTGGTACTGTTAGGAATTATGAAACTTGTGGTTTTGTGGGAACTTGAATCAAGTTGACAGAGTGCAGCTGCATGGTTCCAAATCACTGTAAGCCACAAGCAGTTGCTCCTTCTCTGTTGAAGTTGGATGGGGAATGAATTGAAGACCTACATATGCCTTGGCCACTTTTGTGTGTGGGTATGACTGAGCTTTACTCTGGTGCACTTGGTTGGCAGGTTGTTGTGTAGCTTGTGTTCTTGACTAATTGCTAATGCTACCCGAGACCTCTTCCCTCTGAATTCCACTTCTTTGTTACCTCTACAGTCCACCACTGACCTTGTCTTTGAAACTGTGGAGAGTAGCTGGATCAAAATGCCTGCCTCCCTCCCTCCCTCTCTCTCTCTCTCTCTCTCTCTCTCTCTCTCTCTCTCTCTCTCTCTTTCTCTCTCTCTTTCTCTCTCTCTCTCTCTCTTTCTCTGTGTGTGTGTGTGTGTGTGTGTGTGTGTGTGTGTGTGTGTGTGTGTGTGTTAGGGAAGAATCTGAAATGTTTCATGCCAGGACCTGACCTGAGTGATAACAGTTGGGGTTCAGTGAATTTGACCATAAATAGAAATAAGGTCACTTGCCCACCTGACTCCTTTTGGCTGTGTGGATTCTAGGGTTCTAAAGTTCCTGAGTAAGTGCCTTGCCTTCACCTGATTTCAGACTTGAATTATTTTGATTTCTTCTCTCAAATAGGCAAATGTGATTTCACAGGATAGTACAAAAGCATGGGATCTCAAGGCCTGCTTCCCTGCACTGCCTGAGCAGAGGAAGCCCTAAGCCAAGTGGGTTGGATGGCATGCAGCCTACAGGTAGTTTGCTATAGTGGGCAAGGAGCGAGGCCGGTGGAGCGTGTTCAAAAACCCTAGCTCTTGCCACCTTCTAGCTCCTGCCTTAAGAGAAAAACAAGCAGCTGCTTGTCAGCAGGCAGTTAGGCCTTCCTCTGCTACTCTGACAGTCATTGGTTGGCTTCTATTTGCTAGAGTACAGTGTCTGCACACCGTGATTGTTTTCATATGACATAATAACCTGCTGCAGACTTTTCTGTCTTTCTGCTTATGATGCCCTTCCTTCCCCAGGCTGCTGGGTCTCTCTTCTGAGGACCCTACTGCAACTGTCACAGACTTTGCCTCATAAGAAACTCATAATGAACTAGTGAACAAGGCTTCTCAAGAATTAATGTGTAGACCCCTGGAACTGGGGTGGGAGTGGGGCAGAAGTATTGCTAAAAGGCAGAGTCAGGCCCACCCTGAGACTCTGCATTTCTGCCAAGCTCCAAAATAATGCCCAGGCTGTCTTCCTTGGGCCATACTTTGAGTAACCAAGTAGTCTGAGTATGACTCAGGGGGAGTGTGTATATTGGGGTTGGGGAGCAATATCCTCACATCTGAGGGTGCTGACCTCTCTCATTTGTAAAATTGGAATACTAATGCCTTCCGGGGCTATGGTGAGGGTTAAATGAGATTTAGTGAATGTGAAAGCACATTGTAAGGCCTAAATAACTTTACGGCTATAAGAGGTTGCTAATATTATCAGGGTTCATAGATTTCTAGAATACCACGTAATTTTCTTCTCGTTTGCTGGCAAGATTTTTATTCCTTCAGTTTCCATTTATGAGAAGTCCTTTTTTTTTCAGGTTCAGCTTCTTTCACTCCAACATTTAATAGTGACATATTCTGCATGGCTTTTCTTTGTGACCTGTCCTTAGTACCTTTTTCTTGCCACTGTTCTAACTACTGACTAGTTACTGACTAAAAGGAGGGCTTAGCAAATGTTCTCTTTTTTTTTTTTTGGCGGGACTGGGGATTGAACCCAGGGCCTTGTGCTTGCAAGGCAAGCACTCTACCAACTGAGCTATCTCCCCAGCCCAAATGTTCTTTTTTGATACTAACTACTGTGTAATTTATTTCAGGGCTACAGATCTAAGTTTTTTAAGAATAGAAAAAGGAAGTCAAACCAGTGAACTCCAAGGGGTTGGGGGAATACTAATTTTCTGTCAATATAGAAACGATTGGGGTAGTGAGCATGCTTTTTAACCGCAGTGGCTTCTCCCGGTATGGGAATAACTTTTTATTTTAGAGCAAATTCATTTATACTGAAAAATAATTTGAGAAGTGAGTTGGTCCTGTAGGTTCCTTTCAGTCTAAGAATTTACAATCAGTATAAAAACATGTTCATTTTATAATCTAAGTCTCTGATGTTGTGACCAGAGTGAAATATTCTATTTAAGTAATTTTTGCTTTTAAAAACAAGATATGTGAAGATGTCATATCTAACTTGTACTGTTTGAAAGCATACATTTATCCAACTTGCTTAGAGAACAATTTGATAGTATATATTAAAAGAAAATTTTATATATTCCTACCTTTTGATCCAGCAGTTATAATTTTGGTGTCTTACTTTATACACACACACAACACAAAGGTTGTAAAATTGAAATTTTTTGGTGTTATTCATAACAGTGAAATCTTTGAAGTTATCCAAGTAGTTATCATTAGGGGATGGGCATACATTCATGAAATTAAATTCTCTGTACCTGCTAAAAAGAATGAGATCAGTCTGTATGTGTGGATGTGGAAGGATATATAAGATAGAAATGGGGAAGAAAAATAAATTGTATAACAGTTTCTTATGTTAATGACTATTTGTATGTTGGTTAAAGCATATGCATGTGAGCATATGCATATAAAAAAGTGAGGCTATAAATACCAAATTGTTAATGTTGGTTATCTCAGGGAGGGATAGTAGATTATGGTGGGCTGTCACTGTCTACATTATATATTTCTGTAATGTTTGAATTTTTAACAATGAACTTGTATTATTTTTGTAAGTAGAAAAAATAATAAAGATGAATGTCTCTCCAGTTTAAAAGTGTTTCATATTTAAATCTAAAATGTTTATAATTTAAAATCTGTGTATTTTGTTAAAGCAGTTATATACAAATATTATTTAAAAATATATCTCAAGTAATAAGCTTAGTTTTTTTAGTAGTAGTAGAACATTAAAATTGTTTTTTCTTGCAAATCCATGATTAGAGCTTGTTTAATTTTACTTAATTCATTTCTACATATCTTCAAAAATATTTTCTTGGTTAGTAAGTTCGATAAAATATTTTTGATACTTTTGAAGTACATGGGCTTTCTGAAAAGATTTTAACAAGTAATATAGAGAATCATAAACAAGAAAAGTCTTTCATAATTCCAACACCCAGAGATAACATTGCTAATACTCCCATAGATACATCTATTTCTGATTATAAAGGACTTTGTGTGTGTGTGTGGTGGGAGTGTGATCCTGGGTATTGAACTCAGGAGTGCTTTACCACTGAGCCACATCCTCAGCCCTTTTTATTTTTTTTATTTTGAGACAGGATCTAAGTTGCCAAGGCTGACCTCAAACTTGCATTCCTCCTGCCTCAGCCTCTGGAGCACCTGGGATTACAGGCGTGCCCCACTGTGCATGGCTGTAAAGGACATTTAACTCTCTTTTTAAGCATACCTCCTGCCTCAGCCTTCCAAGTTGCTGGAATTATAGGCATGCACCATTGTGCCATCTTGAACTTATTCTTTATAATTTAAGTCAGATTTGTAAAGATGCCATGCATCTTTACTGATAAGGGATAAGAGTATTTGTGGTGACTTATGGCACATGGATTATGTCATTCAGGCTCTCCTCTCTCTATGTGGAAAGGCATCAAAGTCTTCCTGCTCCATTTTCTTGGGCAGGCAGTGACAAATAGTTGGAGAATTCTCTAGAATTAGTAAGATTAACCAGAGTATTCATAAATATTTTTATTTAAGATATTCTAAAATATATTCGATTGGGTGGTGTGGTGGTGCATGCCTGTGTTCCCAGTGACTTGGGAGGCTGAGGCAGGAGGATCATGAGTTCAAGGCCAGCCTCAGCAACTTGGCGAGGCCCTAAGCAACTTAGCAAGACCCCATCTCTAAATAAAATATAAAAAAAGGACTGGGGATGTGGCTCAGTGGTTAAGTGCTCCTGGGTTCAATCCCCAGTACTAAAATAAATAATTTTTATATGTATAAAATTAATATATATGTGTGTGTATGTATATATATATATATATATATACATACAAAATGTATGTATACATTTTGTATACAAAATGTATAGGCTGATTGAGGCAGGAGGAAAAGGAATTTAGTATTTAAAAAGTGGATTCAGCCTGGCATGGTGGTACATGATATAATCCTAACTACTTTGGAGGTTGAAGCATGAGGTTCCCAAACTGAAGGATAAGCTCAGCAATTTAGCAAGACCCTGTCTCAGAAAAAGGGCTGGAGATGTAGCTAAGTGTTAAGAGTACCCCTGGGTTCAATCCCCAATACCATAAATAAATAAATAAATAAGATTCAACAGACATATTAAACACTGTGTCCTGGGCTATAAGCACAGAGTTTTATGAGACAGAGCCTCTGCCCTCCAGTTGATTATAGACTAGTAAGAGAGATCAGACAAATCCATAAAGAACTCAGTGGTACCTGCTGTGTGGATGATGCAATTAAAATGCTGCTGTAAGAGTACCAAGGAAGTGTATAACTAATTAGAACAAATAAAAAATTTTGAAAAATAATTTAAATATTTTAAAAAAGAGTACAAAGGAGGGAGAAATAATTTTTTGGCTAGGTGATCATTGAAAGGTCAGACACAGGGGATGTGACATTTAAGCTGGTTCTCAAAAGAATTTCAGGATATAGTAGAAGGGGAAGGGCATTTCAGGTAGAATACAGCTAAAGCCCTGAAACTTCTTTCCAGAATAATGAATAATTCAGATTGACAAATGCACATGATTTATATAGGTGAGTAGAAGGAAATAGAAGAAAAACAGAACCAATTGATGCTAGGCTAAGATAATTATACTTCATTTAGCTGACAGTAAGAGCCATTGAGTGTTTTTGAACAGCAGAGAGACATGATCCAAGCTCTGCTAATGAAAGGTTACTCTGATGGTTTAGGGGAGGGAAGGACAGGGTGTACAGTAAGATTGATTTGAAAGACATTGTTACATCCAGGATTGTGTGCTGAAGGCCTAAACTGAAGTGTGGCTTTGAGAGTGGAAAGGAAGTAAGCATTTTGTAGAGAATAATAAGTTGAAGAAACACTCCCTTTTCTCAGGGAAGCCTCATGGCACAAGTTATCCTGATTGCAGGGGCCCTGAGAGCCCTCCCTATACCCATTCTTGTTCCAGGATGCACATTCACTTTGCACACTTAATCCAGTTAAGGAACAATTAATAATCTCCCCAGTTATTAAATTGGAAACCAAGAGATTAAGAAAACTTGGGTATGTAGAGATAGCATCCCTTCATTCCCTCCCCTTCATTCTGATGCCTTCCTTACTTCTTCCTCCATCTGCATATAAAAGCAGGCTTTCCTACTTCTGACACTGCAATGCCAGTTTCCTTGGAAATAAGTGTCAGCTGTCCATATTGACTGTAGGTTGTAGCATGGCCTGAACTTGGGCAAGCTCTGACCACATGGGATCCACTGACATTAGGAAAATCTTCCCTTCCTCTTTTTCAGCAACCATCTCAGGAGAGGTCAGAACTCATTTTTAAGACTCATTTCAACTACTGATAAGTTTTGGTAATTTTTTAAAAAAGTATTAAAGTGACCATGAGAAGGCCTCTGTTATCCTCCCTACTTCAATCCTGATGCCCTCTGCCCTACTGTTTTCTTTCTTTTTGTTTTTTGTTTTTGTTTTGGTTGTTTGTTTAAGAGATGGAGTCTTGGATGTTATTTAGGCTGGTCTTGAACTCTTGGGTTCAAGTGAGCCTCAGACTCCCAAGTAGCTGAGGCTATCAGCACACCTCACTATGCCTGATTGCCCTCTGCCTTCTATCTTGGTTCTAAGACCTATCCCTAATACCCACACACAGGCTTGGTGACTTCTGTGTTTGCTCTTTTAGAAACTGAAACATTCTCATGATGTTGGAAAACCTGAACTCCTTTCTTCGGACACCATTGTTTCTGGAACAAGACAGCCCTTGGTGTAAAATCCTGGTTCTTCCACTCATTACTTACTTGACTCCTTTGTCTGTAAAATGGACTTAATACTAGTCCTTCATAAAGTTGTTAAGGGTATTAAATGAGATAATCTGTGTGAAGTCCTTAGAATAGTTCCTGCTACAGAGAGCATACATTCAGTAAATGGTAGCTCTTACAGCTGTAGAGCCTCTCTACACAAGAACCTTTTGCCCCTCCATGGATATTTTTTCAGATTGGGAACACTTTTCTCCTCTTAGTCCAAGGAGTGGTCAAAATTGGGAAGTAAAATGACAAGATGCTTTAGTTTAATAGTTCACAGCCTGATCATTAGAACCATCATTAGAACCACCTAGAGAGGACTTTAAAAAAAAAAAAAATTGTATTTTTTGACAGCAGGTTTGGCCATGTTGCCCACGCTGGCTTCTAACTCCTGGACTGTAGCAATCCTTTTGCCCCAGTTTCCCAAGTAGATGGAATTGTAGGCATGCCCTATCACACTATCTTTGAAGTACTTTGTATCTTTTTTTTTGCGGTACTGGGGATCGAACTCAGAGCCTTGTGCTTTCGAGGCAAGCACTCTACCAGCTGAGCTATCTCCCCAGCCCCACTTTGTATCTTTTGATTCCGAATCCTTCCCCCCCCCCCGCACCCCCCGTACTGGAAATTGAACCCAGGGGTGCTCTATCATTGGGCTATATCCTCAGCCCTTAAAAAAAAAAAAAAAAAAAAAAAAAATCTGGCTAAATTGCCCAGGTTAACCTCAAAACTTGAGCTTCTCCCATCTTAACCTCTCAAGTAGCTGAGATTGAGCTCCTCCCATCTTAGCCTCTCAAGTAGCTGAGATTACAGGCAGGTACCACCATGCCTGACTTGATTCAAAATCTTGAAAATCCTGGCACACACTCTTGAAAGAAAGAGAGAGAGAGAGAGAGAGAGAAAAGAGAAAAGAAAAGGAAGGAAGGAAAAGAAAGGGCTGGCTGGGGATGCAGCTTAGTAGTAGAGTAACCCTGAGTTCAATCCCCAGTATTGCAAAATAAATAAGTTAATTAAATAAAAAGTAGGTGCCGGCTGGGGAAGGGGATATAGGAATGTAAAGAGGACTGCTATTTGAAATAATAATAATTCTCTAAATAATTTCGCTGATAGACCAGGTTTGAAATCCTTTGTTCTAGTTTCCCAGTCTCAGGGGTTTATGGCAAGAGGATCTCTAAGGTCACCTCCTCCCAGATTTACCTTCCTTTCAAGTGGAGGCTATTTTAATTCCAGCACAGGGGAATTAACTCAGTTCCAACTAAGTCTGAGCTATTAAGCAGGAGAGCCTGGTTTTTCTGTCTAACTGTTGGTTTCTGGAATCCTTTGTAGTATAGATAGTGAAACTATAAATCAGCCAAACTGGGTAGAGATAAGGAGCAGAGTCAAGAGGCCAGGTCTGTTTGTCTGTCTTGGAATGGCCATTTTGCCCCTACCTACCTTTGATCAATTGGCACTTTGGATTTTGAAGGAGTCATAGTAAGTGGTGTTCCCCACCCCCATCCCAGGTCCAGTCTCCCATATCTACCCAGTCATCCAAGTTTCTGCATAAAACTTGCTGACCTTGGGTTTCCCTTGTGGCTTTTGCATAAGTGGCAATTCTCAGAATCTGGCGGAGAATCTTCTTTATGAGATTAGAGTGTAGTGTGTGGGCAAGAGACAAACATAGTTATTCTTAACCTGCAGGCAGGGAGGGCAGGGCAGGGAGTGCTCTCCCTTGGAAGGATCTCTTAACATGCTTGTTTATAGAAATAGAAAGCCATGGTTTGGCTGAAATGACTTACAACTCAGGTATTTATAACTTGTATTGAGTGGAATTGAGAAGTGGGGGAAGGGAGAAGGAAGAAGGAAGCTGGTGGCAACAAAAACAGATTGGTTTCCTCCCAGTTGCTAGAGTTTCATTACTGGTTTCAGGTCAGCCAAATCGTAGGTGACCCCAGCCTTGGTGACTTTGGCCTCTTAGTTCTTTATTTTGAGGAAATACCCGTTCCCATGCCATCGGCAGACTCCCTGTAGTGGTCCTCACTAAGAAAAGGAGAGAAAATCTTCAGTTTATGCCACGGTTCCAAGCAAGAATCCTTTCCCTGATGCTGCCATTGTCTTGGCTCTCACAGACTGGCTGTTTAGCTGATACCTCTCCTCTAGATCATGGACCAGTTGTCTCCAGAACAAAGAGACAAGATACATACTCCTGCAGACTAAGACAGAGATTAGAGAAGTTTAGAAAGCCCTTCCCAAAGTTCCTAGGATTGTGTTTAGGGGTCTGGGACTGCTGGGTCCCCTGTGCAGTACCACCTGCATTGAAGATGGCTCTGGACTCTGGAGAGTCCTTTACTTGCTTCCTTTACTTTTTTTTTTTTTGGCAGTACCGGGGTTGAACTCAGGGATGCTCTACAACTGAGTACATCCCCAGCCCTTATTATTTATTTTTTAAAAATTTGAGACAGCATCTCAGTTGCCCAGGGTAACCTCAAATTTGTGATTCTCTTGCCACTGCCTCCCAAATAGCTGGGATTATAAGCAAGTATCACCATGCCCCGCTTTTACTTCTTTTAGTGCTCACTTGTTTTTCTAGGAATTTGTTCCTTCACTGATTTCCTGGTTGTCCTCCTCCCTTTAAAAACTAACTGTTGGGCATGGTGGCACATGCCTGTAATCCCAGTTACTTGGGAGGCTGAGGCAGGAGGATTGCAAGTTTGAGGCCAACCTCAGCAATTTATTGAGCCCTAAGCAACTTAAAGAGATCCTGTCTCAAAATAAAAAGGGATAGGAATGTGGCTCAGTGGTTAAGTGCTCCTGGGTTCAGTCCCTGGCACCCAAAACAACAACAATTAAAAACAACAAAAAAAGCGGTCTGATGCCTCATCTCCATTTGCTAAAAACAGGTTTTCCCCCAAGCTCTGTCTTTAGTTTCTCTCCTATTCCTCTTTCCTTCTCTTTTCTCCTGTCTCACTGAACCTTCAGTGGTTTTCACCTCTGTGTGAATAATTCTTAAATGTTTGTTTCTAGTTCTGACCTCTCTCCAAGCACTAATTTTATGCTTATGTTGCTAAATTGAGTGTTTTGTAGTTCCTCTCAAATATCCTAAGGGCCTTAGATTGAATATATCTAAAACAGACATTATCTGCTCCTGTGTCCTTTGTCCTGACCCAGGTCTTCTTTCTGATCATGGCCTTGTTTGCTGTTATATCCGAGGTTCAGAATTTTGAGTCTCTGTCTTTTTTTCTCCACAGTTGTACAGTGTCCAGTCTTGATAATTCTATTTGCTTTATGGCTTTTGAATGCATTTCTTTTCCATTCCCACTATCTTCCATACTGGTCTAGATTTTCATTACTTCTCATCTGGACTATTTTAACAGCTCTCTAATTAGGCTCTCTGCCTAGTATGTCTTACGTACATTATCACCAAGACATAGCTTTGATTGTATCTCCTGCTTGGGTCCTTCCATGGCTTCCCAGAGCCTGCTGATTATCCCACTTGGCTTGACATTCAAGGTCTTTCCTCTTCTGGTTACATTCTATTTCCCGTGACCTAATACTCTCCTATACAATCTTTGCTTTTACCATTGCTCACTTGCTCTGTTATTTCCTGTCACCAAACTTGGGCTCATATAGCTTCCTTTACCAAGGAATCTATCTGTATTTCCTGACTTACAATGTGAGACCCTTTCAAGAATGCTTCTGTTCAGTAGTCATCTCTCTTCCTCCTCTTTGAGCACTTTATATCTTTCTTATGACCTTTATTACATATTGGGTTGTTGTATAATAAACCACTTATCTTTCCTAATGGATTTTGAGGGCAGTGGGTATTTCTTCATTTTAGGATTCCCCTATAGCATTCCAGTGGCTTTCAAACTTTTTTTGTGGGGTACTGAGCCTCATCCAAAGCCTTTTTTTTTTTTTTTTTTTTTTGGGGTACTGGAATCGAACTCAGGGCCTTGTGCTTTCGAGGCAAGCACTCTACCAGCTGAGCTATCTCCCCAGCCCAAAGCCCTTTTAATATTGTATTTTGAGACTGTTCTCACTAAGTTGCTCAGGGCCTCACTAAATTGCTGATGCTGGCCTCAAATTTGTGATCCTTCTGCTTCAGCCTCCCATGTCACTAGGATTATAGACATGAGCCATCAGGCCTGGCTAAAATGTTTTTTGTTGTTGTTGTTGTTTTTGTTTTTGTTTTTGTACTGGGGATCAGACCCAGGGGCACTTAACCATTGAGCCACATCCCCAGCCCTTTTTTATATTTTAGTTAGAGACAGTCTCACTAAGTTGCTTAAGGACTTGCTAAGTTGGAGAGGTTGGCTTTGAACTTGGCGATCCTCCTGCCTTAGCCTCCTGAGCTGCTGGGATGACAGAAGTGCACCACTGTGCCTGGCTTAAAATGTATTTCTTAATGTGGGTTGCTCTCAAAAAAGTTTGAAGGTCATGCATGGTGGCTTGCTTACTATCTGCTGTGTAACATTTTGTTCTATGGTGTTTATTCATTATCAACTAAATGGATTTCGTCTCATTAATAGATTGCAGTCTGCAGGTTGGAACTGTTCTATCTAGAGTGAATGAGTAGCCCAATTGCCTCTGAGCCATCTGTTTTTTCCATCTCCTTTAATGAGAGCCAGAAGAGCACTTAAACACATGACTTTATTCTTTCCTTCTCTCATGAGAATAGGCTATTAAGAGGTTATTCCTATATCTTATTAAAGTGAGGGAAATTTGGCCTGTCTCTTTTCTTTCAGGAAGATTCAATATTGCCCTGCCTATTTCATACTAGGAGTGGTGGGGGAGTAAGGCCTTCCTCACAGGATACTTGTAGTAATTCTGCTGACCAGTAGCCTGGTTTCAGGGGAAAGAAGACACTTTGTTTCAGGTTGGTATAGACTTTCCTCCATCTTAACACTCTCCACCTGCCAAGCAAAAGCTGGGTCACAACTCAGGTGTTCTCCCTGCTTCTGGGCTGCATTGTGGGTGTGGAGTACAAAGTGGGTGCTCTCTTCTTAGTTCTGCGTTTTAATTTGTGCTTGAAGCATTGTTCCTAGGGTTGTGAATGAATCAAAATGCCAGCTGCATGAGACATTTGTGTTCCAAGACACTGGCCACAAGCAATTACCTGGGCTGTGGTATCTCTTGGGTTATGTTTTATTGGCATTTGGATTTTTTTGGGGGCGGGTACCAGGGATTGACCTTAGGGGCCTCAACTACTGGGCCACATCCCCAGCCCTATTTTGTATTTTATTTAGAGACAGGGTTTTACTGAGTTGCTTAAGCACCTCGCTTTTGCTGAGGCTGCTTTGAACTTGTGATCCTCCTGCCTCAGCCTCTCAAGCCACTGGGATTACAGGCGTGCGCTACCGCATCCGGCAGCATTTGGATCTTGATGGTTTGGAGCTGAAGTTTCTGTCAGCTTTGGGCCACATTCTAGACTCTGAGTGCATTTTCTCATAGGGCCTCTTCCTTGCCTCAGTTTCTTCAAATGATGCTTGAGTCCAGAACTCTCACACTAGTAGGCTAGTGTAAAGATGCTGCAGTATTCAGGAGGGGTTAGGTCATTGAATCTTAGTGCTCTGAGAACCCCTGGCATCCCTAAAACCCTATTAGGAAGTCCATTATGTTTTCCCTCATTCAACTATATATCCAAATGAAACCAAATTTTCTTTATATGCTTCAACTAGTGGATTGAATGTAGATGCAGATATGAGAATATAGCTGTTTTCTATGAAGGCAGACATTAAAAAAGGTTGGTAAAAATATAAATAGTGCCACGCTTACTAAATTTTCTGGGGAAAGTAGTTATCTTTAAATAAAATTGTTAATGAGTAATGGGTTTATTATTGTTACTTTTAAATCAATTAATAAAATACTTGCCATTATAATTTCAAATATAGTAAATATTTGTAGATCTGTACAAACAGAAGCTCTTTGAGGGCCCTTGATTAATTCTAAGAGTATAAAGAGTCGTGAGATCAACAAGTTTGAGAAAAATCTGTGGGCTAGTTAATCCTTGGTAACAAAATACTTCAAAATCTCCATGGCCTAGTTGGTAGTTTATTTCTTGTTCATCCTACATATTCAGTATGGGTCAGCACAGGGTCTCTGTTCAACATAGTTACTCAGCTATCCATACTGAGGAGCCCATCTTATCACCTGCTTAGTAGTTAGGTAAAGGACTATGTGTAGTGCTTCTTAAAAGTGACACGTTGGGGCTGGACTTGTAGCTCAGTGATAGAGTGCTTGCTTGGCACATATGAGGCACTGGGTTTGATCCTCAGCACCACATAAAAATATAAATAAATTATTATTGTGTCCATCTACAACTAAAAAATATTAATTAAAAAATCACTGCAATCTGCCATGCCGAAGAAAGACTGTAGGAGGCAAAGCCTGCAGGAGGAAGGACACTTAGGAGTTATGAATCGTCCAAGTGAGAGATGATAGTGACTGGAACTCAGTGGTATGCTGGTACAAGTTTACAGACTGCATGAGAAGGGAAGGAAAGTCTGTGTAAGTACTCCCACTTTGGTGATTTTGAGGCTACCTGTGTACTATCACTGAATATGGGAAAAGCTGTACACAATGTTTATGAGCTGGTGCAAGCTGACTCTTGCACACCACTAATGGTACTCAGATGCATTTAGCCTGTGATATTTGCAAGAGGTGTCCATTCTCTAGGGTGGATGGAAGCTTTACCACCTTTTGGGAAAGAGAGGGAAAAGATTATCAGAGGAGAAAGAGTTCACTTATAAAGTCCATTGTGTTAGTTTCGCAAAATTAACCTAGATATTGGAGACTTCACAGGAACTCTGGTCTCTCAGATCCTTTGAGAGTGGAGCACAGCCCAAAACCTCCCTGCAAACAGGAAGCTGGTTTGAGTTAAGAACATAAAATAAAAACCAGCTGATGCCCCTGAATGTTTTCCCTTGCTCCTCCCTCTCTGCAGAGCCAAAGGAAACTGCTTTTTCCCCCTTGGATAGCTGATTTAAAAAGCCAGAAAAAGCCAAAACCCATAAATCCTTTGAAAATAAGCCAAGTTTTAAGCCCAGGCAAACTCCTGCCTGTGAGGTTTTCCCAGTCCGGAAGTATGTTCCACTGTGCATTGTCCTAGGAGGAAAGTGACTGAAGAACACAAAGGTGCTAGTGACCCAAGTCTGGCAGAAAGAAATGGTCTGTAGCAGGTTTCCCAAACTAGATTTTCCAGCCCATTTGTAGGTCACGAAATCAACAAAGTAGTCATAACTAGAATTATTACTATTATTATTATTAGTAGTAGTAGTAGTAGTTGTCATCATTGTAGGGGGGATTGAACCCAGGAGCACGTTACAACGCCACATCCCCAGCCTTTTTTTTTTTTTTGGCAGTACTGGGGGTTGAACCCAGGGCCTTGTGCTTGTGAGGCAAGCACTCCACCAACTGAGCTACATCCCCAGCCCCGCTTTTTTTTTTTTTTTGAGACAGGGTCTTACTAAGTTGCTGAGGCTGACTTTGATCTTATGATCCTCTTGCCTCAGCCTCCTGAGCCGCTAGAATTTACAGGCATGCCCTGCCACACTCGGCCCCGGTCCTTTTTATTTTTCATTTTGAGACAGGGTCTCAACTAAGTTGCTTAGGGCCTCAACGACTGAGTCTGGCCTGGAACTTGTGATCTTCCTGCCTCAATCTCCTAAGTGTTTGGATTACAGGTGTGCCACACATAACTTCCAAAATTATTTTTTAATGAAATGGAATATACTAGAGTACATCACATGCAGTAAAAGTTTTGTGAAACTTTTTAGCTTTATGTTGAAAAAATACATCCAGATATACATGTATGTATACACTGGGATATAAAGTATGTTTCTTACTGTGGGTCATGGTCAAAAAAGTTTGATAATCACTGTTCTTTTAGGACCTGAGTAACCCACATCTCCGTCCTGCTTTACATTGCTGTTGAAAAGTACAAGCTAGTTTCACAATTAATTCTCTGTGGAACTGGATCATCTTCCCACAAAACACCTACCCAAATTTCTATCAGAGGGAAGAGCATCTGAGAGCCTGATGACTTGGTCTGATTCTTTGAGACCAACACTCAAACATAAGGAGGGAAGGAACTGGTGCTATTTTGAATCCAAAGAATTTGTCTTAAATGAGATTAACTTGAGGAGAATGTAGCCTTTTAGCTCACTGTACTTGATTTTGTGACTTCTGCCATCCATGTGGGTCATGCACCAGTCTCCTTTCTCTCCTTTGTAGAGGCAGTAGTTATAGCAGGAATGTTCTAGAGCACCCCTTCCTCTGGGGTAATTAAAGGAATAGTACGAAGATGAATATCCTTCTGATTTCCCCAGGATGATTTTGTGCTCTCTAGTCAGTCAGGTAACTGGGTGCCAAGGGGGTCATTAAGCTGAGAAGAGAGTAGAAAGAGGCATAAATTAGGGAAAACTGCCCAGTGTGGTGATTCATACCTATAATCTCAGCTGTTTGGGAGGCTGAAGCAGGAGGATTGCAAGTTTGACACCAGTCTGGGCAATTTAGCAAGACCAAGTCTCAGAATAAAAAATAAAAAGGCCAGGAAATACAGTTCAGTGGTAGATTGCTCCTGGATTCAGTCCCTAGTAAAAGAAGGGAATGGAAGGGAAGGAGAAAAGGAAAGGGAAAGGGAAAAGGAAAACATCAAGAATATCCAGGATAAGGTAAAGTTAGTTTCTCCCTCATCAGATTTACTGAGTCAACTAGGCCAAGGGTAACTGACAATTTTGATGCTGGCTAGGTGGCTGTGGTTTGGTGCCTCTTCCACTGTATAGATACATGTTGGAGTTCTGATGCATATCCCCAAGGACAGAAGACTCTTGGGGACCTTTCTGGGGAATAAGTTTTAGCTGTATCATCCTGGGAAGCTTATTTTTGATCTTTGACTAACACAGGGTATTCTTTCCAGCCTAATTCAAACTAAAATGATCCTAGGAGATAACAAAGAGTACTTTCAGTTCTACCACTGAAAGTAAGAGGAGAGATTCTGAAACTATCCTGATGGATTCTGGGTTTACCCTCTCTAGAAACTGGCCTGGAGTGGGTGTCTCTACCCTGCCAAAAGCATGAACATTTTTTAAGTGCCTCTGGTTCACATTGCCCTCCTAGGACTTCGAAGACTCCTCAGGTTCAGAGTTTTCATATCAGAGTACCTATTTCATATCAGAGTAGCCTATTTACATGGCTATTCTGCATTCAGAAGCCCCTCTTTCTGACTCAAGGACTTGTGCAAGAAGACTTGTGCAAGAAGTGCCTTCTGACAGTACTGGTGGAGACTGGACCTGGAGTGACCAGCAAACTATTGTGAAGCAGATCATGAGGTGGAGGAGCAACAAGGAAAAGCTTACAGGGCAGTCTGGACCTCACGTGGCATCATCTAGCAGAAAGACCAGTGATGGACTAATTTAAGTTTAGTCCAGTATGGGTCCTAGGGGCCTTAGACAGTGTGGGGTGATAATACTTATGATGAGAGTGATGAATGACTCGTTGACCATGTCCTTTTAGAATCTCTGAGCACTTTGCATGTTTCCTTTTCATCTTTGTGGGAGTTGTGGCTTAATAATAATAGAGTACCCTCAGCATCTGTGCTTTGCAAAACACAACATTAAGCTATGTTTCTGCCTCCTAGGCTCAAAGTCTGTATGAACTGGCAGACGTTTGAGAGGGAGAAACCTCTGATGAAGGGGAAGAACATGATAGAATGCAAAGTCGAGGATAGTGGATGGGCCTGATCCCAGTGACTTGGGAGGCTGAGGCAGGAGGATTGCAAGTTTGAGGACAACCTCAGCAACTTAGTGAGGCCCTAAGCAACTTAGTAAGAACCTGTCTCAAAAAAAAAAAAAAAAAAAAAAAAGGACTGGGGATATAACTTAATGGTGAAGTGTCCCTGGGTTTGATCCCTAGTTACCCCCCCCCCCCAAAAAAAAGTTAAGGGATATTATGATTCACCTAATTGATACCTAACATCCTTTTGGTTCTTTATAGATCACAGTGGCTATTCCCTGAGTCTCATAGACCCAAAAGTCCAGTCTAGGGACCCAGGGCCCTAACTTGTAAATGGTGTCTTTCTGGATTGCTTATTGTTCTTTAGTCATGAACTGTACTTTAACCAGTTGATCAATTTGATTTTATTTCCCACAGTACCTGTAGACTGAATCCCGTTAAATGCAGTTGATGCTCACTGAAATTTTCCAATATGATCAAAAGTCCTTTGACCTGAACAGAGCTTGGAGAAATCATAACTCCATTTCCCTGCAGAAAGGGTATCAGGAAAGCACTTCAGCACCTCTTTCCCAAACCTACTCTATCTATAACATGTCACTTTCTGTCTTGTTCTAATAGGTAACCTTGGAGAAGGTGCTGGGAATAACAGTGTCTGGAGGCAGAGGACTTGCCTGTGATCCCCGATCAGGTTTAGTTGCCTATCCAGCTGGGTAAGTGCCTTGGAAGGGATCTTGTTGTTGCATGGGAATTTATAGCCATGCTAGACCAGTTGGGGTAAGCTGGAGTTTTCTGGCATCTTCTGGGAGATATATCCAGGTTAATGTTTTAGTGCCATTTCTGTAACTAGGTAAAGGCTCTTTGTTGAGTGTTGTCCTTATTGCTATCGTGTCCTTCTTTTTGACCATCTATCCTTAACTACCCACCTACACATACAAATTCATACTATATTACACATGGTTTCCAGCACCATCTTTAATAACTACCTTCTAGTCATTGTCAAAAACACCTTTATTGAGATGTAATACCATACATTTAAAATGTCCAATTGAGGTCTGGGTATAGCTCAACAGAGTACTTGCCTAGCATGTGCAAGGCCCCATTTTGATCCCCCAGCACTTCAATAAATAAACAAATATCTAATACAGTGGTATTTCGTATTTTCACAAACTTGTGTAGCCATTGTGTGCAATCATCACAATTTATTACAGAAAAATTTAATTGCCTTAAAAAGAAACTCTACCTGGGGGTGGTGGTGCATGCCTGTAATCCCAGCAATTTAGGAGGCTGAGGCGGGAAGTTCACAAGTTTGAGGTCAACCACAGCAACTTAATGAGACCCTGTGTCAAAATAAAAAATAAAAAGGGCTGGGGGTATAACTCAGTGGTAGAGCACCCCTGTCTTCGGTCCCCAGTATTAGAAACAAAAAACCCTCCATATACCTGTATGGCGTGTACTTGTAGGCCCAGCTACTCGGGTGGTGAAAGCAGAAGGAGCACTTGACCCCAGGAGGTCAAGGCCAGCCTGGACAACATAGACTGTCTCAAAAACAAATTTATCAGGAAAAAAAAAAAAAAGAAACTCCATACCCATTACCAGTCACTCTCCACCCGCCCTTCCCAAATCCTCAGCCCTAGGCAACCACTAGTCTACTTTTTGTCTCCATAGATTTGCCTTTTTGGGATATTTCATATAACTGGAATCATATATTTGGCCTTTTGTGACTTCTTTCACTTAGCATAACGTTTTCAAGATTCCTTCATGTTGTAGCATGCGTCAGTACTCCATGATGTTCCATCGTATAGCTGTGTCACATTTTATCTGTTCTTTGGTTGATGGACATTTTACTTGTTTCCACTTTTCAGCTATTATGAATAATACTGATGTTACTGTTCATCTGTTCCAATCATTTTAAATGGTGTTTGTACCATGAAAGTAAAGTAGGGGCCTGGGGATAGTGTTATTTCCCTTGTTGTTATTTTAATGCTCTGCTTCTACAAATGAGAAACCTGACCCATAGTTCTCAGGCTTTTATAGAAGCATTTTTTTTCTGGAGGTTTGGTTCACACCTTCCTCTGATCCTTTCTGTCATCCTCTGTCCTTTGCTGATGGGCACAGAAACATGAAAGAAAAGGCCACTGCTCTACTTTTCTTACCCCACCCTCAACTTTGAAATGCCTAGTTCCCCAATGTAATTTCCCTAGCAACTTATATAGTTTTTATACCAGATACATGATTTGCTTAGTTTCATAATCTCATCAAAAAAGCTACCTTTATCAAATACATATTCTGGGCCAGATACTTTTTAAGCACTTTATATGTATCATGTAATACTCAGAGCAGCACTGTGAGGGTGTTACTGTTTTCCCAATTATTAATTGGTGGGGGACAGTGCTGGGGATAGAACCCAGGTGCTCCTTACCACTGAGCTACATTCCCAGTCCTTTTATTTTTTAAATTTCTTATCTTAAGACAGGGTTTCACTAAATTGCTAAGAATTTCACTAAGTTGCTGAGGTTGGGATCCTTCTGAAGTTGTGATCCTCCTGCCTGTCTTCTGGGTTGCTAGGATAGCAGGCATGTGCCACCACATCTGTCTTTACACCCATATTTTAGAGGATGAAACATATTCAAGGAGGTAAAGCAGTTTTCTCAAGGTTACATAACTAATACCCAAATTGGGGTTCTAATCCAAGAAGTCTGACCTTAGAGCTCTAATTCTTAAAATGGCACAGGAGAGGGAAGACCAGACTATCAGGTTATTTTTTAAAGCTGCTTTTCTGCTAAGCTGTTTATTTGTCATTTGAATGAAAAGAGCCTAATTTATGGCCTTTGGTATTTTCAGTATTTTCGTATTTTCCTCAGTCTTTGCCAGGGAGACTTTTACCCCTGGGTTCTGAGGTTAGTGTCTCCCCTAAGGGGCTCTCTGGTGTTTGCTTTCTGTAGTGGGGGGACTGTGGGAGTTGCACTGGCTCTGCCTGGCAGAAGTTGGGCTGTCCTTCTCCCCTTCAGGAAGCAAGTTGTAGGACCTCTGTTGCTGGATAACTCTGCACAGCCTGCCTCAGGGGAATTCCACTCGTTCCTGCCTTTGCCTGGGAAGGCCAGGTTCCTTCTTGTTGAAGGTGGAGCTGGAGCTAGATGAAGAATAGGCAGTAAAGGCCTAGGGTGGATGATTCTGTGGTGTGTGCTGAATTGGCGAGTATGGAACCCTGTGCCCTCCCTCTTCCCTACACACTTTGGGACCCCAGACCTGGCCACTTTAAGGATATGTGCTTATGTTTACAGGCAGGTCCAACAATTGAGCCTGGGAGTCATTATCCTTCCAGGTGGTGTATTCAGGCTTCCCAGATACTTTAACCTCTAGTGGATCTTTCAGCTGTGCTTGACTTGGGCCAGTGCTGGGCTGTACCCATTTTGTTTGTTTTCTGACCTTTGAATTTCGTCAGTTCAAAGAAACTGATTTTTCTCTTTGTAAATGTCGTCTTTCTGGGTGTTTTAATTATGCCCTCTGTTGGACTGACTCCCTGATGTGCTTCTGGGGTGTCTAGGAACTACCATAGTTTGTGTGTTCCCAGACAGGCACTTTCTTTCCCCATCTTCCTTCTCTTCCAGTATGGTAATCCTAACACAACTCCTAACCCCCCTCTTGTTCCTGCTGTGCTTGTTGCTTCAGGAGCCCTCTCAGGTATCCTAGAAACAAGTAGAGAAACAAAACTTAGAAAATTCTCCCAGAGGCCTAGAGGGAAATATCAAACCAAAACAAAGTTTTCTGAGAGGAAATGAAAGCACAAGGAAAGTGGGGTGGACAGCATCAGACAGAGGTATGGTTTGGAACTCTAGGCTGTGTGTGGAGTCTTTGGTAGAGGCCCCATGGTTTTAGTGACTCCTCTCTTCTCCAGAGCTCTCCCTTTGCTGTCATTTTCCCCATAGCCCACCCTCATCTGTCACACTTTAAGCCCTCTGACCCTAGGATACCAGGCTAATCCCCAGACAGCCTTTTTGAAGGACTTAGTTTAGTTGAACACCCTTTTTTCTGGTTGACTTCACAGCCCATATTGTCACTTTGGAGCCAATTAGTCCTGAGAATGGGTTTTTCTTGGCCCCATTGCCTGAGTGCTCTGGGAAGAGCTGTTCCTTGACCACTAGTGTGTCCTAGCAAGGTGGCTGGGCTTATCCAGCAGTAAGAGACCTCTTGACTGCTTTAGGTGGGGAGCGGAAGAGGGAAACTGACTTTACCTGAGAAGGCCCTTTATTTAGTCTACTCAGCCCATGTTGGAATTTATGCTGAGATTCCCCTCTTCAAAGCATTGGACAGGGTGTGAAATGACAGAATCTCCTCTTAAGCTGTATTCTAGTAACATCTGAGCTGAAGAAACACAGAGCTCCCTTCTTACTGTCTGAGGCAAGCCCTGTGTGGGTGTTTGCCAGGAAGTGTGTGGGACAATGGAGCAACCAGGTGGGCCTGAGTAGAAGATATTTGGACTTGGTGCCCTGTTGAAATCATATGCAGGGGGCACATACAAGCAGGGAACCCTTGGTACCTTTCCTTCTAACTTCCCTATATATCTTACACTGGAAACCAGGACCCTTTATTTTTTCCCACAACAGTTTGTTGATTGATACATTCATTTTTTTTAGCAGGTATTTGTTGAGAACCTGCTCTGGGCCAGATACTGGGCATGGAGCAGTAAGAAAGACAGACAGGGTCACCGCTTCTGTTTGGTTTAAGTTCAAGAAGGGTGAGCAGACTGTAAGTGTTCAAGGTAGTGTCAGACAATGGTAAGGGTTCTGAAATATAAAACAAGGTGAGGAAAAGAAATTAAGTGAAAAACTGGGAGCAGGGGAGGGGCTGCTTTAAGATTGTGTGGTCAAGGCAAAATGGGGCTAACATTTTAGCTGGTACCTAAATGATAAGGAGGCAACAACATGTGCAATTTGACACCAAAAATTTCCAGATGAAGGAAATGTCAAGTGCAAAGATGTTAAAGGAAGGAGGACTCAGTTCAATTGAACTAATGAGAAGGGTGCTTGGACACTTCCATTTTTACCTGGCTTGTCAATCTTGCAACTCACAGAGATTCACTTCTTGTCAAGGAAAGGATTATGTTTAGAGTTCTTTGGGCAAAGAAAAGCATGCTGATAGCCCTAAACCACTGGGCACATAATTCACAGGGTTATTAGCATCCAGTTTTTCCCCATGTCTTGGAGGAAGGGGCTCAAGAAACAGTGTCCCAGAAACCAGAGATGCCAGTGGGCCTCATGACCTGACCCATAGGTTACTTATTTGGAAGGCATTGGATTCCAGGTATCTAAAGAGATCACAACCAGGATTGTCCTAGGAAACATACTAGTCTCGTTATCTCTTAGAATAATTAAAGCTATAAGATTTCCCCTTTGAAAGTGAATCTGGAGGAATAGTTTGTAATTCCACATCTGGATTACCCTAGTGACTCATGAGTATTCATCAAGTCCTGTGTAGAATGCCATAGTTGGGCTGAATATTGCCATTGCTGACCCCCTGGATTTCCCTTTCCTTGTATTAGGGGACCCTTCAAGAGCACCATGCTGGTTACTTGAACACTATCTTCAATTCTCACAACAATTCTATGAGCTAGATATTACTTCTGTTTTATAGATGAGGAAATTGAGGTTCAGAGAAGTAAAGGTACATATCTAAGATCACAGAATATGTTTGCAGAAGTGAAGGTACATGTCCAAGATCACCAAATATGTTTGCAGGAACACCCCAGTGCTCTTGCTCTTTCTTTTGCCATATTGCCCTTGGGCATCATTGGGTCATCCCAAATGCCTAAGTTGTGGAAGAACCATGGACTTGTGCTAGGGTCCTGGTTCACAGGTCTGTTACCCAGGAGATTTCTCCAGTAGTCAAAAGTTTTGAGATCTTACAGTTAGTAACTTAAAGTTGTATTCACTTCTTCATAAATACTAATTTAGTGCCTATCTTCTAGGCCCTAGGGACCTACCAGCAAATAAAAAAGACAAAAATGTCATCTTCACAGAGCTGGCAATCTACTGTGTGAAGATAGACACTTTCCCTAAAGTAAATTATGTAGAATATTATGAGTTGATTTGCGCTTGGAAAAAAGATTTAAGCAATGGTGTTCAAGAGCAATAGGGAATGTGGGGAATAGGTTTTTAGTCACAATTAGGGGTAGAATATCACATTTGAGCTAGGGTTTGAAGGACCTTTGGTATACCTTGTTGAATCACTCTTTGATTTTACCTGGTCTGAAAGAGGAAGTTTGAGGGGCCAAGATTGTGGCTCAGTGGTAGAGTGCTTGCCTCACATGTGTGAGGCACTGGGTTTTATCCTCAGCATCACGTAAAATGAATAAACAAAGTAAATGTATTGTGTCCATACAACTAAAAAATAAATAAATTTTAAAAAAGAAGAAATTTGAAGCCATAGGGTCTCTGGTTGAACCTTCTGTGCCTGCTCTCTGCATGGGTTGCTGTAGTCATAATTCATTCCAGGGTTCATTTAGCGCTGCCTTTCAGAGGTTGGAGAATGGTAGAGAATGGTAGAATCCTATCAGTTATGCTGGATGCTTCATGATGGCAGCAGGCCTGGACCTGTGCAGGGAATTGGGTAATCTGGAGGGCTTGGTCCTTCCTGGCACTAGTGCTCCACACATGACTCCCAGAAGCTGAAGCCCAGAGGGACTGAGGCCTTACCCTCTTCCTGTGAAAGCAGGCAATCTCTCTGCACCCTCAGGTTCTGAGATACAGGAGTCAGACTGTTGAGCCCGCCCAGTCCAGCCCAGCCCTTGTCATATTGAGTATTTCAGTTAGCACTGCTGCAAGCTCATGCTGCCGGGCAGAAATGTGGAAATAGAGGGTGAAAGATGATGACAACTGTACTCCGCCCTGCTCTTCCTAGCTGAGGAGCTTGCTCAAAGTTCACCAAGAAGAATGAGAAGGCTCCTCCCTGAATAGGACCTCCTATTTTCTTGGGAGCTCAACCAGTTGGGCACACAGGGAGCCCTCATTTCAGCATTTGCATTATTGTTTCCACAGTGGTACTGTGACCATCAGTTGGTCTCTCTTTTTCCCTGTGTTGAATGGTTTTCAAATATGAATAACTGGGAGTAAAAAGTTGAGGTTAAGAGCCTCCCTCTGGGGCTGGGGAGATAGCTCAGTAGGTAGAGTGCTTGCCTTGCAAGCACAAGGTCCTGGGTTCAATCCCCAGCACCAAAAAAAAAAAAAAAAAAAAAAAAAAGAGCCTCCCTCTGTGTTTCTCTGCTTTGCTTGACTCTTCCATGCCATACCTGAGAACTTAACTTTTTTCTGGATGTGGTATGTGGTTGGCTAGCTAGATGATGGGTAAATGTGAGAATGGAGGGTTTGCTCAACTGCCTCTAGACAGACAGACAGACACATACTGCTGCTCTTTCTCCTCCTTCCACTGTGGAGTTGAACTTACAAGAAGGGGGAAACAGGATGTTGTGTACCAAGAAGACTCAGAATTTGTAAGCAATGACCTGGAAAGTGTTTTTAAGTAGTCTGATGCACTGACCTTTAAAGGCTACAATGCTGCTTTGGGATGATGGGCTTAAGGGAAAACTCATAGGTTTATCATAGAGCCCTCAACACTTAACTTTTTCTGGATGTGGTATGTGGTTGGTTGGATTGTACATCAGGTTAATTCAAGTGTATCAACTTTGAGCAGAAGCCCTCTGCCATGGTTCATCTAATCAGAAAGCTAGGTAATGGCTAGGGATGTAGCTCAGTGGTAGAGTGCTTGCTTAACATCCATGAGACCCTGAGTTCAATCCCTAGCATCACCAAAAAAAAAAAAAAAAAAAAAAATAGGTAACCCACAACCAATCAGACTGGAAACCTTTGCTAAAGAGATGGACTTACACAGGGCCTCCTTAACAGGTCAGCACAGATTATAAGAAGGTTCAGAAAATATCAGTTGACCACTGAAAATTATTGGGCTGAATTCATGACGATGTCAGACCTTGTGTGTATTTTTGTCATACACTGAAAAAAGTCTTAAAATCTGAATGTCTAAATCTGTATACTTTGAACTAGAACTGATTTTTTTTTTTTCATGTACCTATTCAGGAATGATTGGGCACTGTTTCCAAAGGTCATCTTGTTTTTGCCATATTGTAAAACTCTCCTGACTACAACATTCTAGAATGGGAAGCAGGAGTCTAGAAGTTGGTATGAAAAAAGAAAGGAGAGGAGAACACATAAAGGGAACAAGGAAAGAGTAGATGGAGAGAGGAGGAAATTAAAAAAAAAAAAAAAAAAAAGAGTAAGGAAGGAATCAGCAGATTAAGTTAAAGGAGATGTGGGGCTCAGGAATTCCAAAGCTATTGGTCAGTCTGGAAGTTCTGGGCATGTTTGGTCACATTAGAGGTCTCAGTGTCTCCAGAGAAGAGTACCTGGGGATTTACAAAATGAATTGTTTTCTTGAGCTTAAGGTGCTAGGCTCTCACTAGCAGCTTGTATCTCTTCCACTTCTAGTTTCTAGCAGCAGTGGGGTTTAGACATGGGGACTACAGTAGGCTTCCCTCTAACAGAAGTTTAGGACTAGGGGAAGTAGCTCTCTGCTCACTGTCTTCTCCTTCCCTTCCCTGGTGGAGCAGCTTCCAACCTTGCTCTTGTCAGCTAGTTCCACTGCTAATGAAGAGGTGAGGTAGGTGGGGAACAGGCCAGAGCCTGCTAACAAGACATTGCCTGGTTACCGGCTTCTGGCTTCTTGCTTCTGATGCCTGCCAGCTGGCTTCCCTCCCTGGAGATGCCTCTGGGTAGTCTGGACCTAATCCTGTTCAGCAGTCTCATCACCTGGCTGGAGAGGGTTGTCCCTGCCCTTCTCTGCAAGGTGGGCAGAGTCCCTGCTTGTCTCCTTGTAGCAGTCAGGAGGCCCTTTCCAGGGATTATCTGAGATAGAGTTGGGAGCTTTGTGGCCTATAAGATTTTTTCAGGCCTTCTTAAGCTATCTTTGTCTCCTGTCTCTGTCTTACCAGGCCTTCCTGCAGTTTGATCCCCTAGAGGCCTCCCATGCCCTTCCTTGTACAATATGTAGAGGTTATGAAGGCCAGTTCCTGCAAAGTATACATATGTCTGCACATGAAAGAGGCTTTACCCTCCTTAGGGCACAAATGGCTGTGAGCAGGCTCTAAGCCTGGGAACCGGCTGTATACCTGAGACCTGGTTTGCCTAAATCACACTGATTCTTCCCTCCTTCACCCCCTTCCTCAGGTATTTGCAAGGGCTCTGGGAAGTCCTGTGTCCATGCTCTTCTTTGGGGCTATGGCCAGCAATTGAGTTGGTACTTGGGAACTTGGTGGGTATAGATGTCCAAGGGAGCTTTTTCATCCTCTGGGGCTACAGAGATAGTCAGTCCCTCTTGGGTGGGGAAAGGAAGCAAGAACAATTTTCTAAGAGAAAGCATTGGAACCTCTCTGAGCTTGAACAATCCAGCTCCCTCTGCTGGGTAACCAGAAGTCCCAGGTGGCCTGGGGGCTTCTGGGAGAGTTATGGTTTGGTGCTGAGCCTCATGTTTCACTCATCTCCTCAGGTGTGTGGTTGTGCTTTTCAATCCCCGGAAACACAAACAGCATCACATCCTCAACAGTTCCAGGTAGGTGGACCTGGCTTCAGGGAAAACTTCTTCCTCCTGGCAGCATGAGAGGACACTGGGGCTCTGGGGACTGGGACTTGGTTGGGGCCAGAGCAGATAGGGCAGTGCCATGCCATTGGAGTCTCCTGATTGTGCCTTGGAAGAGACCCTGGCAGGGGATAGGAGGGCATATTGCCACTGCCCCTCTGAATCTGCCCCATCTCTTGCAGGAAAACTATCACAGCCCTTGCCTTCTCCCCAGATGGCAAGTACTTGGTCACTGGAGAGGTGAGTGAAGGAGAGAAGCAACAGTATTATCAAGAGTGTTGGGTGGCCTGCCCTCAGTAGAAACCATAATCCTGTGTCCAGTTAGGGCTGCTGTCACTTTGTCTTCCTGAACTGATGCTAAATCCTTTTTTTTTCTATACCTTAAACAAGTAGTTCTTAAGCATTGGTATGCATCAGAATCACCTGGAAGGCTTGATAAAGTGCACGTTGCTGGGCCTGCCCTTAGAGTTGTCTGATTCTACAGTTCTGGGAATCCCCAAATGACTTTTCTAACAAGTTCCCAGATAATGCTGATGTGGGTGATTAGGGAAGCATACAGAAAACCACTGACCTAAAATATTCCTTATCCCTGGAGGCCCCCTGCTGGGCACATGCGGAATACCTCTTCCCTCTCAGTCTCTTATAGGAAGGGTAGAAATAAACATGAGTGGTGGACCGAAAGCTATCTGTTCATCAGAATCATTCAAGGAGCTTTGGCCAGATACAGAGATCTGGGCCTCTACCTGAATATACTGAATAAAATCTGGAACCACTGCCTCCCTGATAATCACTGAAATCCTCAAATATTTGTCATGTCTCCTCTATACCTTTGTCCTGAATAGCACCCTGCTCTTGACTTTTGGCCAGGAGACCATTAGAGATGGTGCCCAGTAGCTAAGGAGGTGAAGGCCCCCACTCTGAAAGACTAAGGGAGGCTTTGTATCTGTCTAAGGTCCTCACTTACAGTTCTTGCCTCCCTGCAGAGTGGGCACATGCCTGCCGTGCGGGTTTGGGATGTGGCTGAGCATAGCCAAGTGGCAGAGCTACAAGAGCATAAGTATGGTGTGGCTTGTGTGGCCTTCTCCCCTAGTGCCAAGTACATTGTCTCCGTGGGCTATCAGCATGATATGATTGTCAACGTTTGGGCCTGGAAGGTGAGTGGTAGGTGGGATGGCCTGGCAGCTTTTTGGGGGTCGAAGTGTCAGTTGTGGAATCAGGAAGCTGCTGTCCTGAACTGCTTCAATCCACCTTGCTGATCTCATTCTCATCCTTGAAAATTATCTGAAGCAGTAAACAGCAACTGTGTTTCAACCATATTGAAAGGGCTTGCTTTTTGCCTTCAATGACCTCCAAAGGAAATTTATCTTTTCAATTCCTCTAGAAGGGAATTTTCTCCCACGCCTTTTTCCAGCAGATCTTGGAAAGAAACATTTTTTTTTCCAAGTAGAATTTTTTTCTAACTCTTCTATTCTGAGTCTCTTTCTGAGTCCAGAGAGGCAAATCCTTGATTCTTCCTTTGACTTTCCCACCAGAAAAACATTGTGGTAGCCTCCAACAAGGTGTCTAGTCGTGTGACAGCTGTGTCCTTCTCTGAAGATTGCAGCTACTTTGTCACTGCAGGCAACCGGCACATCAAATTCTGGTACCTCGATGACAGCAAGACCTCAAAGGTGAGATGCTGAGGCTCAGCACCCTCCAGGAGACTGTTCTACTTGGGCCTATTCTCCTTGCTCAGCCATCACACAGAAATTTTGAATGAGCCACATGCTATCTGGGTTGAACAGTAGTCTCAAAGAACAATGGGCCTTGCCACTTCCCCTCTCCTAGGGCCTCTTTTCCAGGGGCAGGTTTTAGGGTAGATGGATGGCTAATGGTGGCATGTTTCTACAGGTGAATGCCACTGTGCCCTTGCTGGGTCGCTCAGGGTTGTTGGGGGAGCTGCGGAACAACCTGTTTACTGATGTCGCCTGTGGCCGAGGAAAGAAAGCAGACAGCACCTTCTGCATCACATCCTCAGGCCTGCTGTGTGAGTTCAGTGATCGCAGGCTTTTGGACAAGTGGGTGGAGCTGAGGGTAAGTACCTCTGTACTGGGGAAGGTAATGGCTTAAATTGGGAGAACTGTGTCAGGGGCTCCAGACCCCAGGTCACAGGCCTTCATGCGTGCAGATGGGGACTCCAGGAGAAGAAAGGCTGGGGTGCAAGAGCTTGGCCCAGTGCCAGCCCCTGGTGATCTGTGTAACTGCCTCCTTTTGCTCTTTCTCTCTCTCTCCCTTGCTTTCCTCTTCTGCTCAGAACACAGACAGCTTCACAGTAAGTGCTGCCTATACTTCCTCTATTTCATACTTCCTCTATTTCTCAGGCTGTTTCTCTTTGCTGGGCTTTTCCTTCTTTATCCTTTTTTTTTTTTTTTTTGGTACTGGGGATTGAACCAAGGGGTGCTCAACCATTGAGCTATAGCCCCAGACCTTTTAATTTTTTATTTTGAGACAGGTTCTCACTAAGTTGCTGAGGTTGGCTTTGAACTTGAGATCCTCCTGCCTCAGCCTCCAGAGCTTCTAGAATTATAGGTGTGCGCCACTACACCTGGCTACTTTATCCTCTTTGCCAAAACCTCTGGTACCTTAGAAGGGTCCCTGATCTCCATCCCCCAACTGCACAAGGCAGTGGACTCTCTGGCCACCTGCTGCTGGAGGGAGGGCATCACTGGATGACAGCTGAAGGGCTCAGGACATAGCAGCTGAGCTGCTGTTCTCTTGCCCCCACCTTGACTTGTCTCTCCTCTTGGCAGGTGACTGTTATTGAGGGGTTGGGGAGAAGACTGAATGGGCAGGTGGCCCTTATTGACCTGAGTCCCTCTGCCCACAGACCACAGTGGCCCACTGCATCTCTGTGAGCCAAGACTACATCTTCTGTGGTTGTGCTGATGGTACTGTGCGTCTTTTCAACCCCTCTAACCTACACTTCCTCAGCACTCTGCCTAGACCCCATGCCTTGGGGACAGACGTTGCCAGCATCACTGAGGCCAGGTGAGATATGTGGGCCCTTGCCTCCATTCATTGCCATACTGTGTGTCCAGCCTTCCTTGTCAGTGCTTCAGAGAATAAGTGAAGAGTGTATTCATGCCAAAAGATTACCAGGAGCACCTCTGTAGACAAATTAATTTGGCTTTATTGATGCTTTTAAAACCAATGAGACCACACACAATGGAGGACCAGGAAGTATCCCAGTAGGTGGGATGTATACTTATTATAGGATTTGGGGTTGCATTACATTATTTTAGAAATAGTTCAAGAGATTGAAGTTTTTTTCTGGTTGGATGCTATCAGGAAACAATTCCTGGGGGAAATTTCACA
The DNA here is from genome assembly GCF_902686455.1 of Sciurus vulgaris. NCBI lineage: Eukaryota > Metazoa > Chordata > Mammalia > Rodentia > Sciuridae > Sciurus > Sciurus vulgaris. The sequence goes on from NC_136462.1 coordinate 91,182,998, forward strand.
ACCAGCCCTCTTGATGCTTTTTATCTAAGAATTAGAAGGGAAAGTATGGGATAAAGCTGTCATATGGTAAAGAAGTGACCATCAATCATGTTAGACAGGAAAGGGTTATGTTTGATCATTTTTGAGCATTTTTGAGGCTTGGATGGTGATCTTGTTTTCATCTGTGTGCAGAAATGATTACAGAACAGTCTCATTTGTTTTGCCCTATCATGGCTACAGAATCACCTTGTCTGGCTTTGACATTCTGTGAACTTTATTTTGTTCATCAAGAGAGCACTGTGGCCCAGTAGCTAGTACTGGTCAGCTCTCAACTGATGGTTATAAGAGGCTACTTTCTTCTCAAGCAACTACCTCCAAACTTGCAAGACTACAGAGGACACCCGTGCCCTGCCCCTTTCTTTGTGAGTCGGCTTCTCTTCATTCCCTTTGGTCTCACCAGTTTGCTTTGTCCTCTCCCCAACAGTCGCCTCTTTTCTGGAGGGGCAAATGCTAAGTATCCAGACACCATTGCCTTGACCTTCGATCCAACTAATCAGTGGCTGTCTTGTGTGTACAATGACCACAGCATCTATGTTTGGGATGTGAGGGACCCTAAGAAAGTGGGCAAGGTGTACTCAGCTCTGTATCATTCCTCCTGCGTCTGGAGTGTGGAGGTATGTGGGCTGTCCTGGTTTGCTGGGATGCCGTTGTGAGGACAGAAAGTGGGGAACCCTAAGTATAATCTTATGTTCCTATTGCCCCCCTATTTCTCCAGTGACATCCCTATCATGGATCCTGGGATTGAGCTTGAATTTTACTGCTATGTATTCTAGGCTTTTTCCAATGTGCCCCTGTCTGACCTTGGTTTTACCTCATCCTGGGATCAGTGATCTTGAACAAATTATTAAACTTAACCAACCTCAGTTTCCTCAGCTGTAAAATGATATGTCTGATTCATCTAATTTTTGTAAGAATAAAATGGAAATATTTAAGTGGGAGACATAAAGGAGTGCCTGGTGCATAGTAAGTGCTTGATTAATGGGCTTTCCCTTAGTAATTATATAGAGTATGGGGCTGGGGTTGTGGCTTAATGGTAGAGTGCTTGCCTGACACATGTGAGGCACTGGTTTGGAGCCCCAGCACCACTTAAAAATAAATAAATAAACAAATAAATAAATAAGGGTATTGTGTCCATCTACAACTAAAGAATATCTTTAAAATTATATAGAGTATATAACAGTTACAGCTTGCTTACTATATGTGAGGCACCCATCTAAGTCATAGCCAGCATTCTGTTTTTTATTTCATTCCCTTCCATTTCCTTGGACAGACAAGACTGCTTCCTAAATGGAGGTCTGACTTTTTCCCTCTGTTCCTCCAGGTCTACCCTGAGGTGAAGGACAGTAACCAGGCCTGCCTGCCCCCCAGTTCCTTTATAACCTGTTCCTCAGACAATACCATCCGCCTGTGGAACACAGAGAGCTCAGGAGTACATGGCTCCACCCTGCACCGAAACATCCTCAGTAATGTGAGCCTGAGGCCCTGGGGCCTCCACTCTATACTTGATACCCTGGTGCCCACAGCCTTCACACATCATTCTCAACAACTGGGCCCACAGGCCTTGCTTTTCCAGCTCTTACTTGGGTGGGCTGTATGAGTCAAGGTTTATATTGCCCAGCATTTCTTTTCCCTCTCAACTGTACTGTGTCAAGTTTGACTTATCCACATCTTCTGACCTGTTCTACTAGGATCTCATTAAGATAATCTATGTGGATGGGAACACTCAGGCTCTACTGGACACTGAGATGCCTGGAGGAGACAAAGCTGATGGGTCCTTGATGGATCCCCGTGTGGGCATCCGCTCTGTGTGTATCAGCCCCAACGGACAGCATCTAGCTTCAGGAGACCGCATGGGCACACTTAGGTAATGCCAGGTCCAGTGTGGGTACTGACCTGTGGTGTAGGCTGGGGTAGTTAGGGCCCCAAGAACAGAGCTTTAGGAGGGTTGTCTCAAAAAGCTTGAGGAACAAGGTATTTATTACTTGAAAAGGAAAGATAATAACTTTACCATGAGAAAAACCAACAGAAACCATCTTAACCAAGTGATCATAGTTAATATCCATACATCAACATGAGGAAGCCCATAATTTGATGTTCTAAATATATAACATTGTTTCTGTGGTATTATTACCAAAAATACATAAACTCAATTCATTCATGAGAAAACACCAGACAAACTTAAACTGAGATACATATGACAAGAGTAATTGATCAATATTTTTCAGAAGTGTCAGGGACATGAAAGGTAAGGAAAGACTGAAAAAACTATTACAGACTATAGAGGTTAAGAAGTAACAACTAGATGACATTTAACAACTACTTGACTCTGGATCGGATTCTGGATCAAGTAAAAGGACTTGTGGAAAAATGGTGAAATTTGAGTAAGGTTTTTGTTTTTGTTTTCTTTTTCATTATCTAGGGAATACTTAAATGGTTTCTAAATCAAGTATAGATAAGAAGTTACATACTTAATATAGTATGTTACCTCTGTACAAATAGAAAAAGGGTTTTTAGTAAATAGTATTGTACTATAATTTTCTGGTTCTTTTTTTTTTTTTTTTTTTTTTTTTTTGCGGTACTGGGGATCAAACTCAGGGCCTTGTGCTTGCAAGTCAAGCACTCTACCAGCTGAGTTATCTCCCCAGCCCAATTTTCTGGTTCTTATCATTGTAGTATATAAGAAGTTAACATTAGTGAAAACTAAGGAAGGGAAATAAGAAACTTCTGTACTTTTTTTGAACTTTTCTCTAGGCTTAAATGTTTGAAAAGAAAAAAAGAGTTTGGGAGAGATATCAGAGAAAGGGGATGAGTCCTTCCTCCTGTGACCTGGCAATGACCTCTTTCTTCCTGTGCTCCCCTTTGCAGGGTGCATGAACTGCAGTCTCTGACTGAGATGCTAAAGGTGGAGGCCCATGACTCAGAGATCCTGTGCTTGGAGTACTCTAAGCCAGATACAGGTAAGCAGGATGCCCACTCTGTAGCCCAGAATGGCATAGGGTTCCTCCAGACCCTCTAGTGCCACTTATATCTATCCTGGTTCTTTTTTTAAAATATTTTTTTAGTTGTTGATGGGCCTTTATTTTTTATATGCATAATTGAGAATTCAACCCAGTGCCTCACACATGCTAGGCAAGCACACTGAACCACAACCCCAGCCCTATATCCTGGCTTTTATACATGAGGCTGATAATCTTTTAGATCATTGATCTTTGTAGGGTTAGAAGAGGACAGCTTTGTCCCTGCTCCATGATTGATGTAGCTTATGGATATGAGATTCAATTCCCTTGGGGCTCTTTGTCAGGCATAGTTAAGATCCTACTCAGGGAACATGTAGGTTGATTGAGTTCTTCCAACCCTAGGTCTGAAGCTGCTAGCATCAGCAAGCCGTGACCGGCTGATCCATGTGCTGGATGCTGGGCGGGAGTATAGCCTACAGCAGACACTGGATGAGCACTCGTCTTCCATCACTGCTGTCAAATTTGCAGGTGGGACAGGGCAATTGAGACATATCCTGCCACTTACACCACCTCCTACTTCTGTGAGAAAGATCTGCCAGTGGTGTAGAAGTGTTGGACAGCAGCTGGGAGGCTGGGGGTTGGATGGGAAGACAAGTAGAATATAGTCTTTCAGTCTGGAGAACCCTTAGCAAATCAGTTTGGGCTGCAGATGGGGAGAAAGGAAAACCTGGGTTTAGAGGGAAGCATTCTGTTTTAATTGGTTGGCTCACCATGTAGAACAGCTTGAATGGGGTAAAATATGGAGGGAAGGCAAAGCAAAGTTGCTCCCATATAGTGGGAATGGTGGGAATAGCTAGGCCCCCTTCCTCCATAGCCAGCGATGGACAAGTGCGCATGATCAGCTGTGGAGCAGACAAGAGCATCTATTTCCGCACTGCACAGAAGGTGAGGGTACTGGGAGATCAAGGGAGGTAAAAGCAGGTCTCAGTGGGTCTGGTGAAGTATTTGGGTATGTGACTGCCCGCATCTCCACCCCTGCAGTCTGGAGATGGAGTACACTTTACACGGACACACCATGTGGTACGGAAGACAACCCTCTATGACATGGACGTGGAGCCCAGTTGGAAGTACACGGCCATTGGCTGCCAGGACCGAAATATTCGGTAGGCATCCCCTCTCAGAATGTCAGAGCACATTCTTTCATGTTCTAAGGGATCCAACTCTACACTGCTCGGTTCCCACATTTATCTTTTTGTCCAGGACTTTGTATCCCCTTTGAAACTACAGAATGAGTACTTTGCCTTATCCAAAAATGGTGGCCTCTATGGTGTTTGGGGGTAGTTCCAAGAAGTGACTGCTGGCATTTCTACCACCCAGCTGTGCTTGATTGTCACTCCTCCTTATAAGAACAAGTGTGTTTCTTTATAGGATCTTTAACATCAGCAGTGGGAAACAGAAAAAGCTGTTTAAAGGGTCACAGGGTGAGGATGGCACTCTTATTAAGGTAAGGGCCAAGTGGGATAGGCACTGGGCCAGGGGACAGGGGGACAGAGCAGTATGAGGTGGAGAAGCAGTGGTTCTTCTTTACTCTTCATCTGTATGACTCTACTCCTTAGGTGCAGACAGACCCCTCAGGGATCTACATTGCCACCAGTTGTTCTGACAAGAACCTCTCCATTTTTGACTTCTCCTCAGGCGAGTGCGTGGCCACCATGTTTGGCCATTCGGGTAAGTGTAGCCTAGCCCCACTACTCTATACCTGGAACTTTAATCTTTCTTTCTTGTGACCAAACCGAGATAACTGACCCTCCCCTCCAGCCAAACACCATCCATGGCTAGGTCATACAAGAGTGTGGTTGGGAATTCAGGATGACTCATAGACCATATTCTTTGTTCTTCACAGAGATTGTTACTGGCATGAAATTTAGTAATGATTGCAAACATCTCATCAGTGTTTCAGGGGACAGGTAAGCAGAAGCCAGCTTCCCCTGTGCCAGATTCTTCCTCTGTGCCACAAACAGACTGCCCCTCCCCTCTTTTCATCTCACAGGTTCTCTGGGAAATAGGGCTGAACAGGGAAATTTCTTGACTGGGCCTAATGTGGCAGTGGAGGGTGGCTGGGATCTTCTTGCCAGTCTACAGGGAAGGAAGGCTATGGTGTTGCCACCTTGAGTCCTGCCCTGCTCCTCTCTTACCCAACTCTGTGGCTATATTCCAGCTGCATATTTGTATGGCGCCTGAGCTCTGAGATGACCATCAGCATGAGACAACGTCTGGCTGAGCTGCGCCAGCGTCAGCGAGGGGGCAAGCAGCAAGGACCAACCTCCCCCCAAAGGGCTTCTGGACCCAACCGGTGAGAACAGAATGTGGGCAAATGATGGGTGGGTGTCCAGATGGCTTGCTGTGATCTCACTGCTCCTCCTGCCATTCAGCAACTATTTCCCAAGACCTTGCTTCTCACATAGAACTGTCATATTGACTTTTTCCTCCAGTAAATATCCTTTCCCCATGACCTCCCTTATCTTGGACTCAGGCCCCAGACCCCAGTGATGCTCTCTCCTGGACCAGTTCTTTCATCAGACAGTGACAAGGAGGGAGAAGATGAGGGAACTGAAGAAGAAGAACTGCCAGCTCTTCCCATCCTTGCCACGAGTACCAAGAAAGAACCTGGTCTGTAGCAGTCTGTTGTGGGCCAGACAGCCACCAGGTGGTGTAATGGCTAGATAGATCCTTTCTGGGACCCTAGGGTGAGAGTAGCATGAGCTGAGGAAACTGGGGCATCACTGTGGCAATGCAGGAGATGGGCTGTTGTGGGGCCCTGACTCCAGGGGTGGGTAGTAAGGAGAAACTCCCTCTGACTTCTCATTTCTCTCTAGTCTCGGTCCCCAGCCCAGCCCTGTCCCGAAGCCTATCACACTGGGAGATGAGACGAGTAAGTCACCATTGTTTAAATGTGCTTCAAGAGTTACAGGAGGTGAAATGATGGTGGGGAGGGAGCAGAGCTCTCTGTGCCTTGTGAGGCATTTGGACATAGGGTATCATGTATCCAAGGAAAGCATTACCAGGGGAAGTTCAAGCAGCTGGGCTGGTCCCAGGTTAGGAGTGAAGAAAGTCCTAGTCTCTCCATTCTGTGCCAGAAGAGGTTATTTAGCACTCAGGGAATTGTTCCACCTGTTCAGCTGCCTGGGACTTGGGAGAAATGCCATCTGAAAGCAACTTGAGGTAGGGAATAGAAAAGGGATATGAGCCACATGTTTAGAATTGAAGTCCAGGAAAACTAAGCATCCAAAGAGCAGAAATGAGAAATTGTAGTTCTAAAGACCTCAATTAGGAGTTAAGCATAGAACTTGCAGAATAGTTGGAGGGAAAAGGCCATAAAAGGACCATTTACTGAGTGACTACTTGAAGGTAGCCAAAGGAAGTTTAAGACTTTCATAGCAAGCCCCAAAGCAGCCCAGCCCATGCTGGTATTTCAAGCCAGTCACCCTGTGTCAGTAGCTGCATTTTCATAGAGTGATGGTAGAATGGTATCTGCTGTGTTACTTTGACCACACGGAGCATCTCAAGCCTGGATTTTGATTTGTCCTTGCTTTTGTGAAGAGACTTTGGGGCTCTCTTGGGTCTGACTTCAGAGTAGGGAACCTTTAGAGACATGGTGAAGGCAGAGACTAGACATTGGCCTCACCTGAAGGCCACCTACTGTGTGTGGGACTTGGACTGGTAACTAAAGTCCTGTGGGCTTCCATTCCCTCATCTGTAAGAATGGGGATAATAATAATACCTACTTCATAAGATTGTTGTGAGGATGAAATGAACTAGTTCCTGGCATGTAGTAAGGGACATATCTAATGCTTATTGATAGCATTATGTGGTTCTTGTTGTTACTCCTTCTTCACTTCCCATCCCTACCAGGCACACGAGACGGTGGAATTCTTGGATCCAACTCCTATAGCCAACTCAGGACCCAGAAGAAGGGGGCGTTGGGCTCAGCCCGGTGTGGAACTGAGTGTTTGCTCTATGCTGGATCTGCGGCAGTTGGAGACCCTGACCCCAAGCCCTCAGGGCCACAGCCAGGACTCTCTGGCCATAACTCCATCTGGTCCTGGGAAGCATGGTCAGCAGGCCCCGGCAATCTCTCATGCTAGCCAGGTGAGCCAGCTTTTCCCCAGATCTCTAGAGGTCTCCAGGGAGCCTTAGCCAGCTTTCAGCCAATACCTCATGCCAGTTCTGGGGCCTGAGCATTGGTTCATCTGTGATTGCTCTGCTCCTGTGGCACACAGGTCACCTGAACTGCAAGGTCAGGTTAGGGCCAGCTAGCTTTTATGGATAGTGATGGAGGTGGGCAGAGAAGGGTGGGGGTAGAGAGGCAAAGATGGCCTTTGCCCTGGGCCAGGTTCCTTGGAGGATTTGGTATTAAGTGGGAATGGAGGTATGCTAGTATAGGTTTTCCAGAAGCTCACAATACCAGTCAGAGCTTGGCTGCCTGGTGTCTGTCCTCAGAGCTGAAGTATTCAGCTCCCTCAGAATTGGTGCACACCAAATCCTTACCCCTCTCCACATCTTCACCAGGACCTTCTTCTCTCCTTAGTAACTCCCATAATGTTCCTTTGTATCTTCCCAGGGTGAAAAATCCCCTCAGCTTCAGGCTTCCCAACCCTGTTCCTGCCCCCACCTTATCCGATTGTTGTCACAAGAAGAAGGGGTCTTTGCCCAAGATATGGAGCCCGCACCCAATGAAGATGGTATTGTCTACCCAGAACCCAGTGACAGCCCCACCATGGATACCAGGCAAGGGTCGGGCCCTGGCCATAGCTCCGTTTTCCCTTCCCTCTGAGCAATTTTCAGCTGGGAGAGGGCTGGCCCCCAGGCTGCTAAGGGCTTGTCTGACATGACACCTCACCACCACCTCCTCCCTAGTCCTGCTCACAGGCAGGAATCCAGTGGGGCTGCTGCTGTCTTCTGCTCACTGCCTTTTCTTTTCTGGTAGTGAGTTCCAGGTGCAGGCTCCAACCCGAGGAACCCTAGGAAGAGTGTACCCAGGTAACAGGGGCTCAGAAAAGCATAGCCCTGACAGTGCCTGCTCTGTGGATTACAGCAGCAGCCGCCTTTCCAGCCCTGAGCACCCCAATGAAGGTGAGGCTACATCCCTGAGGGAGGGACCACTTGACTGAAGCAGGGGAGGAGGCTCTGGTGACAGATGGGTGCAGTGTGGTGCCTCTCCCCTCCCCAACATCCAGACTCCGAGAGCACAGAGCCCCTAAGTGTGGATGGCATCTCCTCAGACCTTGAAGAACCAGCCGAGGGTGACGAAGAGGAGGAGGAAGAAGATGGAGGCACTGGCCCCTTTGAGCTGCAAGAAGGCAGCCCCCACACTCCAGACCAGGAACAGTTTTTAAAACAGCACTTTGAGACTCTGGCCAATGGGGCTGCTTCAGGTGTGCTCAGAGGGTCAACATTTGGTCACTACACTCTTCCCTCTTCCTCTTCTTGACTAGCTGAGAGGGAGGTCAGGCAGGCATGCCTTGGGGTTTCCCTCTAGGGGAAGCAGAATCTGGGGCAAAGTCTTGTCTTTTTGTCTCAACTCATGATTTCCATGACTGGTAGGGGGCCCAGTGCGGGTACCAGAGAGGACAGAGTCTCGGAGCATCTCTTCACGATTCCTGTCACAAGCACAGACTCCTCCACTCAGGTACAGAGATCTCTTCCCACGCAAACTTGACTCTACTGACTTCCCAGTGCTCCTGCTTCTTGGGAGCACACAGCCCTTCTGTCTCCCCTCTGCAAGGGTGTTTTGCATTCCTAGTTTTAGGACATCTGGCCTCACCCCGACCCTGGTGGACTGGTTTGTGCCTGTCTTCTCCTGATACCTCTCTGGTGCAGGAATCAATCTTCTCCCCCTTCTCCCCCTGCTGCTTAGTGGGAGAAACACTAAGCTTTCTCTGGGCCTTCTTCCACATCTCCTCCCTATAGGGACTCATCCCCATCCTCCTCAAGCCTGGCACTGATGTCGAGACCCATCCAGGTGTCACAGGTGTCTGGTGAGCAACAGAGAGTCAGTGGTGCCAATCCCCCAGGAGCACCTCCAGAGGTGGAGTCCTCCCCTGGCAATCCCAGCCCCCATCAGGCATCCCCTGTGCTATTGCCACGTCGTCGTCACAACCTGGGCAGCAGCTGGGCTCCCAAGAGAGTGATCACCAATGGCCCCTCAGCTGGACTCCAGAAAGCCCAGTCTGTGCACAGTCTGGTGCCACAGGGTGAGGAGCCTGATGAGCTCAGCCCCAGAATGTGGGAAGTATGGAACACATGGGTGTGCTAGAGGAGAGTGGGCCTGGTGTATCTTCCACTGGGTATCCATTAGTGGGCATGTGCAAGGGAACACCAGCTCCTAGGGCTTGAGCTGTAGCACTTGGGATTCCTTCCTCACCACTTGACCTGTGTATATCTCTTGTCTCCTCAGCAAATGAGGTACCTTCATCAGGCCCGTTACTCTCATGGGACACAGAGGTCCAGGATGGCCTGGGTTCCCTGCCCCAGGATGATGGCTGTCCATCTCAGCCCGACTTCTACCAGAACCCAACCACTAGTTCTATGGCCAAGATATCCCGCAGCATCTCTGTTGGAGAGAACCTGGGCCTAATGATGGAAACTCAAGCTCCTCCCTCTATTCGCGTCTCGCCACTCAGCAAACAGGCCCTTCCCAGCCGGGCTCACCTGGTCCTGGACATCCCCAAACCACTGCCTGACCGTCCTACCCTGGCCACATTCTCACCTGTAACCAAGGACTGGGCCTCTGGTGAGGCAGAACAGCCTGGCTCCCCAGCAGGCCTAGGAAAGACTCACAGTACATCTGAGTGGCAGGCCTGTTTGGGTGAGGGCACTACTCCCAAGCCTATGACAGAGTGCCAGGCTCAATCTGGGCCCAACAGCCCCTGTGCCCAGCAACTGCCAGTCAGCAGCTTCTTCCGAGGCCCTGAGAACTTGCAGCCCCCACCCCCTGAGAAGACTCCCAATCCCATGGAATATACCAGGCCAGGGGCAGCCCTGAGCCAGAACTCAGGTGTGCACAGCTCCCAGCTCTCTTCTCCTGCCCTGTCCTCTCTCTCCTGTCTCTATTGGCCACTCCCTGGTCCATTCCATTTCTGTGCATCCAGCCTTGGTGTTCTTCATCCTGTCTGCTCCTGTCTGGCTCAGTTTATAAGTCATACCCCTGATGGTGAGACACTCCTGCCAACCTTCATGATCTCCTTGTGACCTACTTACCCCTTCAGTGACCTCTGGACCCTGGGGCTTGGGTTGGCCCTCTCCTCTGGATCTTATTGTCTATGTGGTATTGGAGAAGGGGTTATAAGGGAAGGGGAAAAGCAAGGCACAGTGGCACAGGCCTGTAGTCCCAGCTATTTGTGAAGTGTAAGCAGAGGATCACTTGAGCCCATGAGTTCAGGACCAGCCTGAGCAACATAGTGAGACCCTCTCATGGGGGTAGAGGGAGAGGTAATGTGGTATTCAGTGCCCTTCAGGAGGAAGTGACTGAGAGTAGATGGGGGTTTCAGTGCTGAGGGGAAGGTCTCTCTTGCTCTCTGAGTAGTCCTGAATGGGAAGGTCTGAAAGGGCAGTTTACTGAGCCTTTCTGAGCTGTATCTATTACTCACAGAACTGGTGGTGAGCCTGGAGCAATGTGAACAACTTGTGGCAGAGCTCCGTGGAAATGTGCGTCAGGCTATACAACTCTACCACTTGGTAAGTGTTGGGCACCAACTGGCAGGAAGACAGAGCATGACAGTTGGGCTAGGTGTTTGATAGCTGAGTGTCTAGAATGATAAAAAGGCTCTTCCACTAACAGTGTGGAGCACTCAAAGACATCCTGGACAGAAGAGGCAGGGTGTTAGAGGCCAGGCTAGACCAGACCTCTTGAACCTGGTACCTATTGGTCATTTCTAGTTAAGAGCTTGAAAACTCCTTAGAACATGGAAAGACTACATGTTCTAGTTTTCTCAAGGCAATCTCAGTTTATGCCTGTTGTCCTGTGTAATTATTAATACCATCCCTTTTCATATCCAAAAATTATCCGGCTATAGTCCAACAGGACCCAAGCTTTGAAAGAGAAAGTGGGGCCTGCATGGGTTGTGAGGAGTGGCTAACAATATGTAGATGGTTCCATAATCTGAAGGGATCCTCCTCTAGGTCACCCTCTAGTCTGTGAGGGTCCCATATTCCCAGGTCATAATTGATACTTGGAGTGTGGAACTCCCAAGCAGTCCCTTCTTCTGGGGTACCCTAGACCAGCTGGGTCCCCTCCTTTTTATATATCCAATGACAAGCCCCCTTCCACTGTTCCCCCGACTCACTTCTGGGGGTCTTATTGCAGGTGTCTGGCTGCAAGATGCCTTCAGCAGAGCAAAGTCGTATCACCCAGCTTCTCAGAGACACCTTCTCTTCAGTTCGACAGGAGCTAGAGGCCCTGGCGGGGACAGCATTGTCCAGCCCAGGCGGGAGCCCTGGGGCTGTGGGAGCTGAGCAAACACAGGCCCTACTAGAGCAATACTCGGAGCTGTTGCTTCGAGCCGTGGAGCGGCGCATGGAACGCAGACTCTGAGCTTCAGAAGCCTGGCTCAAGTGAATGCTCCCCCATTCCAAACTGCAACCCCTCTTCCACTCACCAACACCTGTGGGGATGCTTGGAGTGGATAGCAGGGATCAGTGCTCAGAGGTGAAGCAGTTTTCCCAGCTACTACTCCTGGAGCCCCTGTATTTATTAATTTATTTCCCTGACTGTTGCCTCACCTCTTTGAAACTTGGGCCTCCACAGCCCCTCCAATGGCTCATGGCAGGGGTAGGTCTTGAGTCTTTATTGTCTTGGTGCTGTGAGGGGTAGGAGGGCAGCCTGCCCCATCTAGGGGACACTGGGAAGGGCTTGCCCTCTCTTTTTAGAAGCCATTTGAAATTACTTCAGGGATCAGCTCCCTGGGGTGGAGCATTCACAGGGTACTCCATGGGGGTAGAGGTGAGAGGTAATGTGGTATTCAGTGCTCTTTGTCAACTTTGGACCTTCACCTCTTTCCCTTCCCCTCCCACACCAGCTACACTCTCCTGACTGCCAGTGCAGGAGTTGTTTTCCCCAATTCCTGGTAATTTAGAAAGGCAGAGCTGCCTGGTGTTTCAGAGCATCCCTAGCCAGAGGAGACTCGAGTTGGCATCAGGACCTGAGTCCCCACATTCCATTCTCATTCAGCCCCAAAGAGGGCCCTAGTATTGTCTCTACCCGAGTGCTCCCTTTTCTCCCTCTGTCAGAGCTTGTGGATCCAGCTGTGGGGCATTGCTGCAGGACAGTAAAGCCCTCTGCTGGGCAAACATGAAGCCCTGTCCTCCTTTCCTTATTCCCTTAGCCTTCCCTATCTCCCAGCCCAAGTCCCCAGCAGGCTGCTGAGGCCCAAGGGTCACCAAGTTCTCCCTGCATCCTGAGTGATGCTGTAAGAAGCCTGTGTGGAATTTCCTTCATGGTTTACAGGGCACTGGCCCACCTTCTGAGGACCTTGGCCACAGATGAAATCACACATATACATACATGTACATACAAACAGTTGGGTGCTCATTGCTAGAGCTCTTGGCTGACTGATATATGCCTGGGTTCCTCTCACACTCTGCCTCAGTTTCACCACCCTAACTTGTGGAACTCATCAAGGAGCACAAAAAGGAATGGAACACACTAAATCCAAATTCTGAATTCTTAGTTTCCACAGCCTAGTTATGTGATGGCCCATTAGACACTTAATAGGTGGAGCCTCCTCAAAGGTAGTGCTGGGTACCCATAAAGGGTGCTGTAGATACTGGAGGTCGTGGGAAGGGAGGCACCAGGGCCAAGAGACACACTAGAAAAGTAGGTGGGACAAGTAAGTGGCAGAGGTGAGGGGATAGATTGGAATTTAAGGGGCCATTCTTGAGGGGAAGGAGAGGGTGTAGTAGGACCATGGGGTAGGACCAAGTAGTGATGCAGTTATTGCAGTGTAGGGGTGAAGAATGTGTCTCTGGGCCCTCCTGCTTCCCTCTGCCCCAGGCAAAGCAGGGCAGCATTTACCAGAGCTTCAGGCCATTAAAAAAACCAGCTTACCTGGCTGCAGACTCTGTATGTAACAGCTATAAAGAGATTGGGTTCTGGAGCATGCCCAGCTCTGTTCAGTCAGCCTGTATGCTCTGAGCAGACCAAAACCTCTCTTGCCCCCACTCTTCTCTACCACCAGCACCTGCATGGTCAAACTCAAATGAAATCCTGGCCCCCCAAATCTTACACAGCTGGGGGTGGACCCTGGCAGCACTGAAGCTGCCTGCCAGAGGATTAGAAAGTCACTCCAGATGTGCCCCAACACCAGCCACAGTCCACCACAAAGGCTCAGGCTTGGCATTGCAACTCCCTGATCCACCCGGGCCAGGTTCTTAGCAATCCTCAGTCAGATCCTTTACGAGGAAAGAGCTACATTCCTGCTAAGGTTTGTGAGAAGGTAGCTGTCCTTTTGCTAACCCCTGCCCAGGGTGGGTGGGGTCTTGTGGCCGGGTTGGTGCCCCGACCCCTTCTGCATGTCTGAAGCCACCGGTAACTGCCGCCCCCGTCCATACTTGTTCCGCCCCAGTTTGAAAGCCCCTTATTTATAACTTTTATACTTTCTTCGGGCAGTGGCGCTTGTCTCCTCCCCGGCCGCACGGGGCGGGGACTGTTTTTAACGTGTCCGTTTGTACTGATGTATGAACTTGTCAATAAATGCAATCATTTGTTAACTCTGGGGTAGCAGCAAGCGGGACCGCTGAAAGAAAGCCCTGCTCCTCGCTCCATCGAGTGGAACGTGGGTCTGCGACTGGCAAGAGCCAGAAAGGTGTGGGCCGGGAGGGGCCTGGAGCTCACGTGGGGACCCCGGGGCGGGGCCTCAGGCAGCGGGCGTCATGGCGGCGGCGGCTTTGGACGCGGTGCAGAGGGCGTTACGAGAGTTCCCGGCCGCGGCGCGGGGTGAGTGGGCCAGTGCTGCAGGCGCCCAGAGCGGGAGGGGTCCGGAGGACCGCCGACGCTCCGCACTCCTGCGCGTGAGTGGTTGACGGCCCCTCCCTCAGCCAGCCGGTAGGTCCCCAGCTCGCTCCTCCTATGGTCGCACGCCCGCCCTCGTGGCTTCCTGGAGTGTGTGTTCATGTCATTTCAAGGCCTGGTGCGGTCTTCGCCGTGCTCCTGTTGTCATCCTGAGTTCCCATAGTCAGTACGTGCTTAATAAATATGGGCGGTGCGTTGTTGCTCTTCCCGTAAAGAAGTCTCATTTGTCTATAGGTGGTGGTGGGCTTCTCTCTCTGAACCTTTGCTGGAAGGAAACAGTCGTCCTTATTCAGAATAGACTCCTTCAAGCTTGTGGGCAGTGCAGAGTTTGGGGAGGATTGTAGACAGTTGTTCAAGTGAACCTGGTTCTTACCCCTGCTGGGTTCTGTTTTTCTTTACCCTTTTCTTTCTTCCTTTTGTCCTTCCTCATTCCCTTTCTTTCCTTCTTTCTGGTTTTTTTTTTTTTTTTTTTTTTTTTTTTTTTTTTTTTTTTTAATGTATTTGTATCAGTACTGGGGATTGAACCCAAGGACACACTATCTCTGAACCCTTTTTATTTTGAGATAGGGTCTCACTAAGTTGTCCAGGCTGTCCTTGATCTTGCCATCCTCCTGCCTCAGCCTCCTGAGTTACTGGGATTACAGGCCTGTACCACCAGGCCTGCCTTTCTGTTTTTAAATGACCCCCCCCCCTTCTTTCTTTTTAACGATTTCGTACCATTAATCAGCAACACAGGCATCTGACCTGAGTATTTCATGTAAATAAAGTAAGCTTCCCAGTATCAGCCCCACTTTGCATTCTTCCAGAAAGATTCTGTTTATATTCATACATCCACATGATTGTACTCTTTTATACACTTTTTTTGCATTGTGCATCCTGGAAGTCATTCCACATCTATCTCATTCATTTCTGTGAAATAGTGGTGTGGTTCACTGAATCAGCCTATTATTGATGGGCACGTCAGTTATTTCCAGTCTATTGTTTTCAATAATTGTACAGCTAATACTTGCGTGTTCATTTTTTTAACAATTTTTTTAAGCAACTCAATGCGCTAGGCTCTGTTTAGTGTATTTGAGATACATCATTGAACAAACAAAACAAGCTCTTAGAGCTTACATTCTAGGTGAGGAGACAGCAACCACACTAAACATGTAAATCATATAGTTCAAGTAGGTTAGAAGACAAGTGCAGGGCCAGCAACTCCTTAGGGGAGAGAGTACTTGTGGCATTTAGGGAACAGTGCCTGGAGCAGTCTTTGTGTGCATGCGTGAATATTTTTGTTGGTTAAATTCTTAGAATTATTGGGTCAAAGGAATTGTTTAGATCCCTTTGAAATTCTCTTTGAAGCCCAGGAGAGAAAAGTAGCCATTCCCTAAAGAACGAAAAGCAAATAAAATTGATATGTAGAAAATTCTAGGAATAGAGAAAAAAAAAAAAAAAAACAGTTTTCATATGTTTTATGACTCTCATGACTGGGAGTGTAGCTTAGTGGTAGAGTTCTTGCCTGGCATGAATGAGGCGCTAGTTCAATTCCCAGAATAGCAGGGGTAAAAAAAAAAAAAAATCCCAGTGAGCACAACAAGATTTACTGAGCCTCAGCCCATCTGCTTGGGAGATGGCAGGTCCCATCTTGTCCCCACCCAGTAAAAATAAACACACATGCCAGGTTTTTCATGTTCATTTTTCCTGGGCCCAGCAGGTCTTCTCATTCAGTTTCAGTTTCTGATGATGAGACATTTGCTTTCTGACTGACTGTGAGGCAAGGATGACCAGCATAAAGACACAGCATGAGAGGTGGAGCATGACCTTAGAGGTGAAAATGAATGCCATGGCCATTTTGAGCAGGTTGTAGTAACCACTGACTGGGACCAAGGAGGATGATAGTAACAAAGCGAAGGTCTGTGTCCTTGTAAAAATCAGGAGAAAGACATTCCCATCTGAGCAAGCAGCAGGAACAGAGTCTGGCACTGCCTGAGTTAAGAGGGTATGTGGTAAGGGGAAGGCAGGAGTCAGGAGCAAATCAAACTGGAAAAGTAGGTTGGGCCTAATGATGGAGCACCTTGAATGCATGCCAGAGGCAGACTTCTGTAAGGAGTAGTGGTAAGCCATCAAAGAATTCTTTACTAGGAGGAGTTGAGATTGTATTTTCAAATAACTGGGATCAGATGTTGTATACTCAGAGGGAGTAGAATTAAGCCAGAAAAACCAGTTGAATGGTTTGATGGTTTTAGTGCAGAAACCATCCAGCCAAGATGTTGGAGACTTTCATTCAATTATTAAGAAAATATTTACTGTGTGCTAGATACTGTTCTAGGGATGCATCAGCAAATAAGATAAACATCCCTGCTCTTACGGAACTTTCAGTCTGGTGAGGGAGACAGACCCATAAACAATTTAAATAAGTGAAATATATAGCATGTCATATGGTGATATAAATGCTAAGAAGAAAAAAAAAGAAATTTAAGAATTGGGAATGGATTACAATTTTAAAGAGTAGTCAACCCAGCAACTCAGGATGCTGAGGCAAGAGAAATGCAAGTTCAAGGCCAGCCTTAGAAACTTAGTGAGACTCTGTCTAAAATATTTTTAGAGCAGGACTAGGGTAGAGCACTAGCTTAGCATGCTTGAGGCCCTGAATTCAATCCTTAGCACTGCAAAAAAAAAAAAAATTAATGAATAAATAAAATAGTCAAAAGCACTCAGTGGTGGAGCACCGGTGAGTTGAATCCTTAGTACTGCAAAAAGAAAAAAAAAAGTTGTCAGGGAAGGAAACCTCAATATTGTAACATTTTAATGAGGGCCCCCAAGTAGCAGAGGTAAAAAAGAGATGGTGGCTTTGAGAAACAGTTGGTAGGATGACAGGAGCAACTGAGGATGTCATAAATAATAGATTGCATTTAAGGATGATGTAGGACCACTGTAGACATCCACACAGGTGGTACACTGCATAAGCTGCCCAAATACACATAGTGACCCTGGGCGTCTAAGGATGATGCTTCTGTTCACTGAGACCCAAAACACAGTTTAGCCCTTATTTCTTCTAGTATTTTCATCTGGTACCTTGTCTCCCCAGGTAGATTATAAGCTGCTTGAGATGATGATTATAACATCCTTTGATATCCACACTGACCAGGCCAAGTGTGAGCACATTCTAGGTGCTCAGTATGTATCACTTTTGGAGTGGTCTTTCTAGAGCCTCATCTCATCCAGACCAGCCCAGGGCCTTGGGCAATTGGACCTTGGCCTTTGGCCTGTGGCCCTATGCCCGACTTATTCTAGACTTCCCACCACCAATTCAGTGGCTCCATTTCCTAACAGATACTGGAAGATTGGCCCTCCAGTATGGGGAAACCAAGTGTCCACTGTGTAGAGCCCAGACATAGACCCATGGAGGATTTGGGTTATGGACTGAACAGCAACCCCTGGTGGCCCATCTTGGTGTGTTCCTGTGTACTTTATGCTGTCTTACTTCAGTTTCTCACTCTTCTATTCCTGGTTGTCCAGGGTCCCATGGTCACCAGTAGCATTGCTTAGTGACACAGTATTGCCTTCCCAGGGAGGGCATTTCTTATGCAGGTAATAGGGAAAAGACTGAGTGCTGCTGTCCCTCCCCCCCATTTCCTTCTTTCTCTCAGAACTCAGTGTGCCTCTTGATGTGCCTTACCTGGATGAGGCTCCTACTCCACTCAGCTTCTACAGGGACTGGGTGTGTCCCAACAGGCCCTGCATTATTCGAAATGCCCTGCAGCACTGGCCAGCCCTCCAGAAGTGGTCCCTCCCCTACTTAAGGTGGGAACCTCCCTGGGTTGGTGGGTGGACAGTGATTACTGGCAGCGGGGCATGAGCTGAATATCCATTCCTCCAGAGCCACAGTGGGTTCTACAGAGGTGAGTGTGGCGGTGACTCCAGATGGTTATGCGGATGCCGTTCGAGGGGACCGCTTTGTAATGCCTGCCGAGCGCCACCTGCCCCTCAGCTATGTGCTAGATGTGCTGGAGGGCCAGGCCCAACACCCAGGAGTCCTCTACGTGCAGAAACAATGTTCTAACCTGCCCACTGAGCTACCCCAGCTGCTGCCTGATCTGGAGTCTCATGTACCCTGGGCCTCTGAGGCGCTGGGTGAGTGGAAGGAGGTGGGGAAGGGGTGTGCAAGGTGATCTCTGGCCAGGAGGCAGGGCAGGGATGATCTGGGAAGGAAGAGATGAGCCTGCTTGTTCATTCTCTCCCTTTGCTATTTATTTGGTCCACACATTTAGGCCTGTGGGGTTAGGTGCTGCCCAGCTGCCTGCCCCAGGCCTTGACTTAATAATAGATGAATAAGGAAGCACTCCCTACTTCTTCCTCTTCCTCTTCCCTCTTCTTGAGATTCCTTTACTACCACCCAGCTCTTTGCTTAGCATTCCTGTATGGGGGCCAAGCTAGCATGGCCTCCCTAATTCACCATTTGCCCCACAGGAAAGATGCCTGATGCTGTGAACTTCTGGCTGGGGGAGGCAGCTGCTGTGACATCATGTATGTGCCAGAGAAGGAGCTGGAGGGGCAGAGGAAGGGGAGATGAGGTCGGGTGAGGAAGGTCAGGCTGGACTGCAGATGACCTGGCTCTTCTTTCTCATTTTCCCTTGGAATTCTAGACTTGGGCACCACAGGTCTCCCCTGACAACTGAGCTGGGTGGCCGCCCATGGCTCTGAGACCAAAGTGCACCATTGTTTTTTTCTCTAGATCCTTGAAGGCTCTCTGAAGGCTAACTAGGTCAGGAGGGAATTTAGGAGAAACCTGGTGGCACCACTTCCCCTCTTGGTGGAAGTGAGCCCATAGCCTGACCAGCATCCAATCCTTGGTATGCTGTGTTCTGCCATGTCCACAGCATCCTTGGTGTCTCCTTGAGCCAGCTGACCCTTTGTGATCTCTTCCTTTTGCCATAGGCAGTCTTGGGGTTCAGGGTTGAGGTGGTTGGTTCCCCTCTATCCTCCACACCTCACCCCCAGGCTTTACTTGTGTTGACAGTGCACAAGGACCACTACGAGAACCTGTACTGTGTAGTCTCAGGGGAGAAACGATTTTTGTTACATCCGCCCAGCGACCGGCCCTTTATCCCTTACGGTAGGGGACATGGCCCAGAGTGGGCTCTTGGGAGCAGGTGGCCCACGGTGGAGGGAGGACAGCAAGATCCTGGGTAGGCTGGGGCCTAGGCCTAAAACATGACCACAGGTCTAAGGTGCACCAGAACTCCCAACCCTCTGGCTCCTGTACCTAGGGAACATGTGGGAACATGGCTGGGGTGGGAAGGAACTGACAAATTGCAGGTCACTTGAGTTTCCCTACACTCTTCTCCCTTGGGCTTCAGAACTGTACACACCGGCAACCTACCAACTAACTGAAGAGGGCACCTTTAGGATGGTGGATGAAGAAGCCATGGAGAAGGTGACTGTTTTATTCCTGGGTTCTGGGGAGGGGAAAGAGCAAGAACCTGAACCTCAGAGGGTAAGCACAAAAGATCTGGGGAGGTGATACCATCCTCTGGAAAAATGTAAGTGTGGGGCCTTTCCATGCTAAGTAGAGCAGGGTTCATGGTGTTTAGCTTAGGAAAGTAGAGAACTGGAGGACCAGGAACCTTGGGGACTGCTTCCTGGAAACTGCTATGTTCCTAGGTGCCCTGGATCCCACTGGACCCACTGGCTCCAGACCTGACCCAGTACCCCAGTTACAGTCAGGCACAGGCCCTTCACTGCACGGTGCGGGCTGGTGAGCTGCTGTATCTACCATCTCTGTGGTTCCACCATGTTCAGCAGTCCCATGGCTGCATTGCTGGTGAGGAACACCCAGGCCACCCAAGGGAAAGCCCTATCAAGGCCCAGCAGGGCATCTTTGGGAGAGGTTGGGGGCTCTAGATTAAAAACAGGGACCCTCATATTCACATCTCTGTTCTCCCCACAGTGAACTTCTGGTATGACATGGAATATGACCTCAAGTACAGTTACTTCCAGCTGCTGGACTCCCTAACTAAGGCTGCAGGCCTTGACTGATGTAGCCCTGATGAATACTGCTAAGGACATCTTGAGGGAAAGGTTGACCCCTCCTAGATTGGGTCAGTTCTAGAGCTAACTGAGAGTTTAAGTACCTGCCTGCTGCTGGCCCAGGGTCCAGCTTGATCAGCCTTGGATGATCTTGGGATTTGATCAGGAGATGCCAGGCAGGTTTGAGTGAGAGTGCCCAGGAAGTTGCCACACAGGTGAGGAGGAGTGGGGATCAGGTGCAGCAGCACCTCTTACCAGTGTGGTGACTCTGGGCAAGTCACCACCTGTTGACATTGGTGTCCTGGCTGTAAAGTGGAGATAATAATGGTTCTACCTCACAGGGCTGCTATGGGGATGATGATATCTGTAAGGTCCAGCATGGACCAGCACAGAGGAAGTGGTCAATAAAAAGTAGCTGTGATTCATTCGTTCTGATATTCCTTGTAATTTCCTGTGGCCTGATGAGGGCTTGAGGGTTTAGGTGAAAATTTCAGGGTAACCCTGATTGGGGCTGCTGGCCAGATCCAGGCCCGGGGAGCTGTTTGTTGCCCAGTCCCCTTCTGTGACAGCCTGTGCAGCCCCTCCATGGGAAAAATGGACTGACCTCAGTCTTAAAATTGCCTGATTGGGTCCTCCTTGGTTCAGGGCCTCTAATGCTATTCCTAGCTTTACCCTGGCCTGGTTTGCTCTTATCCCCTGGCTCTATGACTGCTGGTGGGATTTCTTGCCCTGGGGTAACCTCTATTCCACAGCAAGCACTGGCAGGAAGGGACAAAAATCCTACTCTTTCTGGGACCATCCCTCTGAGGATGGATTGGTTTCCACACTAGCGTCCCTCCGCACCTACCTGAAGAGCAGGAATGCCAACCCACCAGCCTTATCCCTGGCCACCCACCTGCAAGGGTGGAGGCAGTCCAGACATGGCTTTGAAGGGCTATTTTATGTGACAGCCACACCCCTGCCAGTTGTGATGGAGCCTGAGGTACTCCTCTTAGATTGGCCAAGCCTCCAGTTGGGACTGGGCATTCCTGTCTTGCTGGTGCTGGGAGGTTGCGAAAGACCCTGCTGCTGAAGGTGCTCAACCCCTCTGCTCACCACTGCTCTGGGACCCATTCTCTGCTTTCCTTCTGCTCAGCCCCTGACATCACCTCTCCTAAAGCTCCCTCCTTAAGTTAAGGCCAAATGGGGCAGGCCCAGATGGTGATGACTGCAGAGTGGGATCTCTGGGAACAAGAGGGTGTCAGTGGCTCCAGGACAGGCTTAAAGTGCCCCATTTCCTGGACAGGTGGCTGGTTCAGTGGTGGGTGTTGGCCTTGGGTGGAGTGAAGGAGGCATATGGGAGGGGCTAGGGATGTGCTCAGGGCTAGCTCGGGCACCCTGGCTCTGGATTAGAAGCTGGCAGTCCTTGGTCCTGTGGCTACTGCCTCATCATTCCTGCTCCTGAACTTGGCCTCATGGCTCTGGTAAGGCCTTCCAGGGCATTGGGCCCTCACTGCAAACCTAGATCCCTATCCAGGGCCTATTGCTGTTTCTTAGAGAAGCTCTGGTCTTCTCCAGGTATAGCAAGGGGTATTTGCTGATTGCAAGATCAGACCAGTGAGCAGTAGCCAAAGGAGAATCAGGGACCTGGGTGAGGGATTACCCCAAGTTCTTTCTGTCCTGGGAATGGGCTCCAGGATGACCTCTTGGATTTGGGCCTTGGGAACTCAGAGGCTCTCAGCTGCTGTCCTGGGGCTCCAGAAGGAAGTGGCTGCTTGATGTCCTTCTGACTCAGTTGCTTGGGATGTGAGAGCCCCAGGGATGCCACAGGTGGATGAGCTTCCCCAGCTCTGACCCTGTCCCTGTGAGCTCCCTGGACTTAGTCCATCAACACTCTCCCAGAGGCAGGACTGAAGACCAATAGGAAGTACCAGTTGGCACAGGCTTCCTCTGCCCTGGCCACTGGCCAGCATTTACATCCCCTGAACCAAGGAGTATGTTTGGAGGGAGCTCAGGAGACAATTATAGAACAGAGAACCCATTTCCAGAATGGGGTGGACAGTATGGGAAGCAGTTCATTCATGGTGCCCAAAGCCCTGACATTGCCTCTTCACCTCCCTTGATAGCTTATATCCCAAGCTGCCCAAGGCCAGACTCAAAACTGCTCAGGCTGGAGTGCGTGATGAGGCTGTGGGGTGGAAGGATGCTGTATTCAGGAAATAGAAGTACCTGTGCAGGGGCGAGGGGTGCTTAAATTGGAGCTAGCCTGCCAACTAGTCTCAGACAAGTGGCTATTTCTCCATGCCTCAGTTTCCTTGTGGATTGATCCTAATGGAGCCCCTGCATAGGGTGGTCATGTGATGAGTGAGTTCATGTATCTAGAACCCTTGGTGCAGAGTTGGACAGAACATTATATAAATGTGGGCAGGTGTCATCAAGGAGATACCCTATCTTCTGTGGAGTCGGAAGTTGATGGGGTGAAGGGTGGACCTGTGGTTCCTTGTGGTTCAGGATTAGGCCTTGAGGGACTATCCCAGCCTCCCCTATGGCCCCTGACATTGTTGGCCTCATCTACCTGCAGCAAACCTACACCCTCTCCCTCCTCTGTAGGCAAAGGTGCCTGGCACCTGCCTGCTCACTGTGCGTGTCCTGCAGGCCCATGGTCTGCCTTCCAAGGACTTGGGTGAGTGTGCTGTTCCCCTGGCCCTTTGTTGGGCCAAGGGAAGTGAAGAGTACTGCAGCTGGATTCAGTGGGCAGTATCAGTGGGAAGAGACAGGAGGAGGGGTCCTGGAAGAGAGTGCTGGGAGGAGATTCTCGGTAGAAGGTGGCAGTGGGGCCACCCATTAGACATGAGTCTCCACGTGATGGAGACTGTGGGTGGCTGGGCTGGAAATGACTGTTGGCCATCACTGCACACTTGTCCATCCTCCCTGCAGTGACCCCCTCTGATTGCTATGTGACTCTGTGGCTGCCCACCGCCTCCAGCCACAGGCTTCAGACACGCACCGTTAAGAACAGCCGAAATCCCATCTGGAATCAGAGCTTTCACTTCCGAATCCACAGCCAGCTCAAGGTGGCTCCAGCATCAAAGCCAGCTCTACTCGCCATCCCCATGAAGCCACTGCCACCTGTCCTTTCCCAGCCCTTCATTGCCTGCCCTACCCACTTTCCCATCATACCCCTTCTTTCTGCAGCCTTCTCACTCTGTTTCCCTTCTAGAATATCATGGAATTAAAAGTCTTTGACCAGGACCTGTTGACCAAAGATGACCCAGTGTTGTCTGTGCTATTTGATGTGGGGACTCTGCAAACTGGGGAGTTCAGGCACCAGAGCTTCTCACTGAGCTCACAGGCAAGGCTGTACTCAGGGCAGTGGGGCTCCCCAACCTTTGCAAGGGGGTATTTGGAGAGTAGCCAGCCCAGACATCTGTTGTATCCCAGACACCTATGCCGGCTGGGAGTGACTTTTCACCAAGGAGCAGCCTTTCCTCAACCTTATTTGGCTTCTTAAACAAAGAACAGCTTTCTTGGAGCAACCCAAGGAAAATGGACAGAGCAGCCTGGAGAAGGACAATGGCCCTTCCCTCAGGCCCCTTCTTTCACCTTTACTTCAGTGTCCCCAGCTGGTGTCTGGTTGGAATCTACACACACACACACACACACACACACACACACACACACACACACACACACACACACAGACACACACACACACCCCTCCTTATTCTTTCTAACTTGCTTCTCTTTCTCCCCAGGGTAAGGAGCGGCTGGAAGTTGAGTTTCAACTGCAGAACCTGTGAGTTGGGCTACGGGGCAGTCCCAGGTGGGAGTGGAATACTTCCTTCTGGGAAGAACAGTACCAACACTCCCAGAGCAGGCGCCATTCCCTGGTGGAGGAGTGGTGCCCAGGGCTCGCTCTGTGGGGGTGAGAACCTGGGTTTCTTCCAAAGGGTCATTGAGGGCTCTTTCCAGGATGGACTGTGTGGAGCAGCTTGTCAGCAATGGCATCCTGGTGGTGAGTCAGGAATGGCGCTCGGGGTGATTGGGGGTCCTCAGGAACTCCCTTACGCCATCTCCTTGCTCTTCTTGGGTCTGAAGCTCATGCCCAAGGCTGCTTGCGTCAGAGTAAGCTGACTGGGGGCCTCTGGGATGTCAGTGCCTTGAGGGAGTGCAATCTCAAGCAAATGCTAGGTAACTGGGGGCCAAGGTAATGAAGTGCTGAGGAGGAGGAAGCAGGGTGCTGGGAGGGTGAGGTCCTGGAACAGGGGTGGGGCTGATGCCTGAGGAGCTCTCTTAATAACGCAGGCCCGGGAACTCTCCTGCTTGCATGTTCAGCTGGAAAAGACAGGGGACCAGAAGGGTGAGTCCCCAACCTATTGGGACAACCCTCTACCTTCATTCCTTATCTTCCTCCTTTCTAAGGGGAAGACACTAGCTGCCTTCAGTTCCCAAAGTCAGGAATAGGGGTTAGAGGATAAGTGTGCTGGGGCTTCACAGGAGCCAAGATTTTCCACTTCGTTTTCAGTGTGGTTTGGGCTCCAACTTCCAACCTGGACCAGCCCTCCATTTCAGAGAGGAGAAGGAAATGTCCTCCAGGAATAGTGAGGGATGCCATGGCAGAGATCCTACCCCTGTCCTCTCTGCTCTATTTCCTATTTCCAGGGTCAGAGTCCAGAGTTCAGCTTGTAGTTCCAGGGGCCTGTGAGGGGCTTCAGGAGGCCTCTGTGGGCACTGGCTCTTTCTGTTTCCATTGCCCAGCCTGCTGGGAACAAGAACTGAACATCCATCTGCAGGTAATGGCCTCATTCCTGGGCGCTAGGTCCCCAAGCTACCCTCACTCCATCCACACCTCCTCCCAGCCTGACCTCTGCTTGCCTATACCCCACCTCCTTTACCCTTCTCCCTGGGAGAATCAGGCCCCTGGGTACAGTGTATGGGGGTCCCTGTTCCTCTCCCTCCTGTTCCTTTTTTGCTGCCAGGAAAATTGGTGGAGCTCTTGCTGATAGGGAGAGTATAAGGATTCATGGGTGTTCTCTGTTCCCCCTGAAGAATGACCCTCAGGAACAACTGAAGGTGCCACTACAGAGCCTGCCCACTGACCAGTTGGTGCGACTCATCTTCCCCACATCACAGGTACTGGTCACCCAGTGGAGGAAAGCTCAATGTCCAGACAGGACTAGCACTGACCCTTAAAGGGAGAGGCCTGCTTCTGTAGCCACTCTCCTCAGGCTGTGGCCTGAACAAGCACTAGGGCCAGGCTTTGGGTAAAAGGGTGGCTCCTGTGGAGTTGGTTGGGGACCTGACAGTGTGGGGGGCCATCTAAGGGTGCTCTAAGGCTGGGTGAGAGGAAGAGTTGGAGGTGACTGACCTTTGCGATGGGGTTTTCATGGTTTTTAGGAGCCCCTGCTGAGGGTGGAACTGAAGAAAGAAGAAGGGTGAGAGGCCTGGCTGGGGCTTGGGAAAGCAAGCGGGCAGGGGTGGCGAAGGTCGAGCATCTGGCCTGCAGGAGTGATGGGGAGAGGTGGGGAGCTTGCAGCACACTTGCCCCTCTGGGCAGGGCTTCCCTCACAGGTGGAGCACACAGTGCCAGGAGGAAGCCTCAGCACAGAAAGGTATTTGTCTTAGTGTTTTCCTTTTTGTTTCTGCTCTAGTTCGAGTGGTGCCAGTGCCTGACACTTGGGAAGCCCTGGATAAATATTTGGCTAAACAACGGGGCGGGCGGGGGAGTGAGGACAGTAGCAGGGTTTGAGGCACAGAGAAGGCAAAGAAACTAAGGAGATGGGAAGTTGTGCTGTTTGGGTGGGAGCTGTTGTGGATGGACCTTAAATGCTTTCTTTTTTCTTTTATAATTAAAAAAAAATTTTAAACTACTTTTTAAAAAATATTTTTAGTTGTAGACACAATACCTTTATTTTATTTAATTTTATGTGGTGCTAGGATCGAACCCAGTGCCTCACATGTGCTAGGCAAGTGCTCCACCACTGAGCCACAACCCCAGCCCCTTAAATGCCTTCTTAAGAGGAGTTGCCATCAGCACCCACTGTCTTGAGAAGTAACTTCTCACCATATGGGGAGGAGGGCATTGGACCTTCTTTTCTGCCTGCTCTGTTGTCATTTTTGGAATTGGTGGGTAATGGAGAGAAAATGAGACTTGGAAGTGGGATTCACAGTGTCGGGTCCCTGCATCTGGGACCTGAGTGGCCCTTTCAGTTCCCATATTCCCAGGTCTTTGTGGGTATCCATGTGTGGGTCTGGGCTCCCCAAGTTCCATTCACATGTCACTGTGTCAGACTTCTGAGCCTCAGCACACAGGAGCAATGGTGTGCACTGAGGAACAGGAAATAGAGAGGGCAGCGAATTGAGGCAAGCCCAGAATTCCCTTTCTCTGGTGGGTCTGGGAGCTGCATCACAGTCTCTTCTCTTCCCCCAGCCCACGAGAGCTGGCTGTGCGCCTGGGCTGCAGGCCCTGTGCAGAGGAGCAGGCCTTCTTGAGCAGGAGGAAGCAGGTGGTGGCTGGGGCCCTGAAGCAGGCCCTGCAGCTAGACAGAGACCTGCGTGAGGATGAGGTGTGAGTCTGGGCGGGTTTGGGTGGGGCAGTCCTGGGGTTGCTTGGGCCCAGGGCTGAACACAAACTGGTTGTTTATAAGTAGCCCAGAGCTGGTGCCAACCTACACCTGTAGATGCTGCCTGCCCTGCTCTGTTTCCTCTTGCTTGACGCAGTCAGCAGAGTGTTGCATGAGGCACCTGGAGCTTGTGGGCAGGAACCCCTTCTGGGCTGGCTTTCCTTCTCTTTGTTTCTTGGTCTTTACCCTGGTTCCGGTGTTGGGAGTATGTCACTAACTGATTAGTGACATAGACAGGTGGTATGAGGATGGCTTCCTGGCATGGGTGGTCTCATGAGTCTAGGTTAAATACTAGGGAATGACATCTAGTAAGTGGAGGGAGAGGGCTATTTGGGAGACTTTTGGGTTTGTACTGGGGCTTCCAGAAAGTGATCCCAGAATCTTCAGGGCCTGGGGGAAGAAATGAGGGCTATCTATCAGGCTCTGGAGCCCTCATAACTGGAGAAGCTCAGCCCTCAGGAGGCCCTCTCTGACTCAGAGCTGGCCCAAGATCCCCTGTCACATCTTGACTGGCCTTATTGTGGAGCGAGCTGAATGATCCCATGACTTCCCACCTTGCATGACTTTTTCCATCCCTCAGGTGTCTCTAAGCCTAACTGTCCTTTCTTCTAGATCCCAGTGGTAGCTGTTATGGCCACTGGCGGAGGGATCCGGGCAATGACTTCCCTATATGGACAGCTGGCCGCCCTGAGGGAGCTGGGCCTCTTGGACTGCATCTCCTACATCACAGGGGCTTCAGGCTCCACCTGGTGAGCTGGTAGCAAGTTGAGTGCTGGAGGCTATGGATGGCTGGTTGGGTTGGGGGAGTGCTGGGGTAAGGTGCTGCCAGGCCCCAGAGGCTCTTAACAAATTGGAAGGGCTGGGAAAACATGTGTGCCAGGGAGAAGTGAGCTCCAAGACTCTTAAAGGTGCCTGCCAGGGGTGCCTCTTGTCCTAGTAGAGAAAGCTAGAAGCGTGGGATCCTTAAGTGACAACCCCTTTCCCCTGGGCTTTGGCTTTTCCCAGGGCCTTGGCCAACCTCTATGAGGACCCAGAATGGTCTCAGAAGGACCTGGCAGGGCCCACTGAGTTGCTGAAGACCCAGGTGACGAAGAACAAGCTGGGCGTGCTGGCCCCCAGCCAGCTGCAGTGGTATCAGCAGGAGCTGGCCGAGCATGCCCGCCTGGGTCACCCAACCTGCTTCACCAACCTGTGGGCCCTCATTAATGAGGCGATGCTGCATGATGAGGTGTTGGGGGTAGACCCTGGATGGGGTGCAAAGCCAGGGAAGGGTTTAGAACTCGAGCCCATCCCCAGGTGAAGGGTGGGAAGGGCTGCAGGCACTAGGGAGCTGTAAGCTTAGGTGCTGATCATCTTCCCCCAGCCTCGTGACCACAAACTTTCAGATCAACGGGAAGCTCTGAGTCGTGGCCAGAACCCTCTGCCCATCTACTGTGCCCTCAACACCAAGGGGCAGAGCCTGACAACCTTTGAATTTGGGGGTGAGTGGCCCCAGAGCTGAGACCTATGCTCTTTTGGGTAGTGAGATAAGGGATAACCTGGCCTATGTAAGAGATGGATCTTACACCCACATTGCCTGGTCATTTCCCGAAGGCTGTCATCCTACTAGGGGTCCTCAGGCCTTTGGGATGGGGCAAGAGCCTTGTGTTTTGCACTTAAAGTCACAGCAACAAGTTCTGAGCCCCCTGATCACCAGGCTCCCCTGAAGTGAAGTCCATGGTGGATGACGGGTGTCTGAGGGTCCCAGGCCCCCTGGCTGAGTGTATGGCTTCCTTACAGAGTGGTGCGAGTTCTCCCCCTATGAGGTCGGCTTCCCCAAGTATGGGGCCTTCATCCCCTCAGAGCTTTTTGGCTCCGAATTCTTCATGGGGCGGCTGGTGAAGCAGCTCCCTGAGTCCCGCATCTGCTACCTGGAAGGTGAGCAGCATCTCTGGCTGGAGAACTGGGTGGAGCAGGGAGAGTGGGTCTTTAGCCTGGCCAGCTCAGCCCCTGGGAAGTTTCCTGGTCTAGGAAGGGCCATGAGGATTGTGATGGGGTTGGGGGACTCTTCCCCTCATGTCCCTCTCTCAGGTATCTGGAGCAATCTGTATGCAGCCAGCCTCCAGGACAGTTTGTACTGGGCCTCAGAGCCCAGCCAGTTCTGGGACCGCTGGGCCCAGGATCGGGCCAGCCTGGGTAGGTGCTCAGGTTTCTTTATAGGGTGCAAATGGGCAGCCAGTTGGGGGTATGTTTGGGGCTTGGCAGAGGTGGCTCTTGGGTTTGGGGACCTCAACTGTTCCCCCTCCAGGGTCACCACAGGGGCTGGGATAAAGGGTCCCCCCTTCTAGGGTCACCATGGGGCTGAGATAAAGATTTGAGGATTCTCCTTTTCCTCTACCCTCTTCTTGTCTGTAT
This sequence comes from Sciurus vulgaris, assembly GCF_902686455.1. NCBI lineage: Eukaryota > Metazoa > Chordata > Mammalia > Rodentia > Sciuridae > Sciurus > Sciurus vulgaris. The sequence goes on from NC_136462.1 coordinate 91,212,073, forward strand.
AGACAAGGAGCAGGTGCCCCATCTGAAGATAGAAGAACCACCCACAAGGGCTGGCAGGATTGCTGAGTTTTTCACGGACCTTCTGACAAGGCGTCCACTTGCCCAGGCCACTCACAATTTCCTGCGTGGCCTCCATTTCCACAAGGACTATTTCCATCATCCTCACTTCTCCACCTGGAAAGGTAGCAGCCTCTGCCTGGTCTTGACTGACTAAGCCTAAGCCTTGGGGAGCCCACATGCATTCGCTTTTCCCCTGCTTGGCACCATTCCCTTTGAGCCCAGTGCCCCGAGCTGTAGGGTGCAGGTACTCCTTTCTTCTCTCCTTGAGTTGGAGCTGTAGATTGTGGGGGTGCTTCTTCAGCAGGAAAGCAGGGGCCCAGGGGCAGAGTATCTCCTCTGACCAGTGGTAAGACTCACTGTCAGCCCAAAGGAGCCCTCAATCAGTGACTGCTGCTGCCCCTGCTCCATCCCCACACCTTTGCAGCTACCAAACTGGATGGGCTTCCCAATCAGCTGACACCCATGGAGCCCTACCTTTGTCTGCTGGATGTTGGCTACTTTGTCAATACTAGCTGCCCACCCCTCCTGCAGCCCACCAGGGATGTGGACCTCATCCTGTCACTGGACTACAATCTCCAAGGAGCCTTTCAGGTTGGGAGGGTGTGGGTGGGCTTCTCACAGGACTGAAAGGTTGGGGCAGGAATGGGCAGTGGTGGGCCAACTCCAGCTGGGCCTGTCTTGGTCCCTAGCAAGATCTGCTTTGGACCAGTATCTGGCCCAGCTTCCCTTAGGAGGCATGGCAGTGACACCATGTGGAATGGGACAGACCGTTAATTCCCCACCACAGAGAACTTGCGTCCTCTGATGCCTTCTGCCTGCCCTGCAGCAGCTGCAACTCTTGGGCCGGTTCTGCCAGGAGCAGGGGATCCCATTCCCACCCATCACACCCAGCCCAGAAGAGCAGCACCAGCCTCAGGAGTGCCATGCCTTCTCTGACCCTGCCCAGCCCGAAGCCCCTGCTGTGCTGCACTTCCCTCTGGTCAATGACTCCTTCCAGGAGTACTCGGCCCCTGGTGAGTCACCCGCCACCTTCATCCTTCCTGTCTCTCCTCAAGTGACCCAAGACCAACCTCCCCAGCGCCCTTCCCCCCTTACAGGCTGCAGTCTCTCCACAGGGGTGCGGCGGACACCTGCAGAGAAGGCAGCTGGGGAGGTCAACCTGTCTCCTTCCAACTCCCCATACCACTACACAAAAGTTACCTACAGCCCAGAGGACACAGACAAGCTGCTTCACCTGACACATTACAATATCTGCAACAACCAGGAACGGCTGCTGGAGGCCCTGCACCAGGCCGTGCATCGACGGAGGCAGAAGCAGCAACATAGACTTGAGTGATGCCAGGGAGGCGCTCTGTCTCGGCTCCCACCTGGTCCCCACCAGCTCTGACTCTGAGCTTGCTCCCCATGTTCTGGGGCTCTAATGCCCACGCACAGCTCAACCACGGTATATTCTGAGGATCATCTAGAGGTGGCACTGAAGCCACCAACAACTGTCATAGCATCCAGGCTGAAGCCTGTAAGCAGAGAGGCTGGGCCCCTCCTCCTTCAGAAGGCTGGGAGTGAGGGACCTGGCTCATTATGGCTGTAGTTAGGGCGAGGCTTTCTGTGGAGAAGACCAGGGCTACCTTTTTCACGGAGTGGGGTTGGCGGGGTTTGGGGCTCAAAGTTTCCTTGACAACTGTGGGAAGGGATTGGGGAAAAGAGGCCAAATGGACAGAGTGAAGTGGAACACTTTATACATTACAGAGACTCTTGCAAACAGGAGTGCTGTCTGAGATTATCTGTCACCACAGACTCTTGGTTGTATACGGCCAGGACTGGCTTAAAAAGCAGATTGACACACTGTCTCCCCAGGTACCTGATATAGTGAGCTCATCAGGACAGACTTCCCTCAAGGAGCAGGTCAACTGCTTGGGTCACCCTTTCTAAGCGGGGTGAAGGACAGTGGAGCCAAGGGTCACTGCTGCTGTAGCCCTGGCCTTGCCTGGGTGAGCACTCTCCCAGGCTATCCTCTTCATCCATGCAGGGACCTTGGGGGAAGGCCACAGTCCAGTCGAGGGTCTGTTTCCTGCCATGTGGTGGGGTTGCCAGACTTGGGATCAGATGAACCAAATAAAGAGACCAATAAAAGTGACATAACTAGCAGCTTGTAATCATGGTGGAACCCATCTAATAGGAACTGTCTATCCCAGAAGCTAGTCCTGAGCAGCCAGGGTAAGGATGTCCTTTGCCTGTAGCTGTCATTGGTTCCCTAGAAAGAGTCTTTACTTGGTGTTGCCTTGGGGTTTGCTTCAAGGCCCAGGCCTGTTGAATGGAGAGAGAGACAGTAAATAATAGGGACTGACCACCCCAGAATCTTCCTTGAGCACAGTGATCCAGCTGTCTGACCTCCCTTGGAACACTGCACCTGCTTCTAGGAGCTGACTGGCAACAACAGTTGTGTGAAAAAAATGGGAGGTAATTTCTTTGATTCTCATGACCCAACTTGCTATAGGTGCTAGACCTGACCGAGTGACTCTTAGGTCCTTCTCTAGGCATGTGTCTGGAGTCACAAAGCAGAAAAAATGGTTATCCTGGTATTTTCAGAATTCACTGTGTCTAGGACAAATCCCTTTAGCAACACATCATCTGAACTTGGAACCCATGGGCTCTGCAGGAGTCAGAGTGGATGATTACATCAGAGACCATAGCCATGGCTGCCTCCTGTTACAGAGCACATGGCTGTGTGTGACACAGACTCATACTGGGCTTGGGGGCCCCTGTATGGACGATTGTACCCTGCCTGTCTCTGACCTCTCTCTAATGATCCTCCAACCCAGGTTGGAGGTGCCCCCTCCATTGGTGTGGTGGTGGGAAAAATGTGGGTGAGGTAGTCGAGTATCAGAATGATGCCAGGATCTGGCCAGGCATGGTGTTGCAGGCCTGTAATCCCAGTGGCTCGGGAGGCTGAGGCAGGAGGATCACCAGTTCAAAGCCAGCCTCAGCAAAGGCAAGATGCTAAGTAACTCAGTGAGACCCTGTCTCTAAATAAAATACAAACTAGGACTGTGAATGTGACTTAGTGGTTGAGTGCCCCTGAGTTCAATCCCCAGTACCAAAAAAAGAAAAAAAGGGAAAAAAAAAAAAGATATCAGGATCTACAGGAGGCTGAGGACCTGCAAAAAAAGTGCCCTGTGCTTCTCTACTTCAACCTGCATGTTTTCCTAGCCTTTGCATTTTTTGCCCTTGGCCTATAATTTCATGAACATGCTGATATCTTGGCCCTTTGTCCCTGGGAGCAGGACTGAGAAAGCAGGAGAGGATGGGGGCTGAGAGCAGGGGTATGAGCAAAGGGGCAGATGGTTGGGATGTGCTACAAATGAACACTGTTTTTGAAGAGGAAAGAAGTGGAGGGAGGCCAGAAAGGACTGTGGCTCTAGACAGAAAAATCCAGGTGAGCTTTCCAGCGAAGTGCAAGGGAAGCCTGGGATACCTCCTACCTGGGGGCTGGCTAGAGCAGGAAAGGCCTTGTACAGCCTCCGTGGCAGGGCTGAGCATCTGCTGGGTCTGGCCCAGTGTAGAGAATGAGGCAGGCAGGGCCGAGGTGGGGTGAAGTTCTGGATGGTGACAGTCATGTCTGTGGAGAAAGAGCCTTGTGGCTTGGGCTCTGCCATCACAGCTGTGAGGGGTTTGCACCCAGAGTAGGGGTGTTAGGGCATTCTATTTCCCATGGATAGATAGAGGGTCTCAAAGGCAGGGGACTCCCACACCCCAGCAGAATAGGTCAGAGTTCCAGGACCTTGGGTGTGGGAATAGCCTTTGTGCCAGTCCCTGAAGCTCAGACTTCCCCCACCGCCACCTACTCAAGCATCCTACCTGAGCAGAGCAGCTGCACTTTCTGCCATGAATCTTGCTTTAGGTTCAGGGCTGAGATTCTGGGCTGTAGAGCAAGGGAAAAAGAACAGTTACCTGGCCCAGACCCAAGCCATCCCAGGCAGCCAACTCCCCTGTATGTCCCTTCCTCCTGCCCCTGGAGGTTTTGCCCTGGTTTGTGGAGTCCACTTGCATCCCACGTGGACAATAGCATGGGTGAGCCACTTCCCTGTGCATCCTGTCTCCTGGACACAACACAGCCAGGAGAGGTGCAGTGTGGAGGAGTGGGAGATGCTGAAATACTGAAGAAACTTCGGGTCTCTGGAGTTGTGGACAGATGTCTTGGGATAGAGTCTGGGGGAAACTGAGGAGTGGGGTCAGACCGCAGGACATTCCCTGAACATGCTGTCTGCACAGAGCCTTGCCACACACCAAAGGCCAAAATGGTGCTTTCTGGTGTTCCTCCTGGTGGTAGAACTGGGCTTGGTCACTGTTCACCAGACGCATCAAGGAGGTGGCATTCAGAATTGTCTGAGGATTAGGGAAATCCCTCAGGAGCAGATAAAGCAGAACCTGGAATATCCTTGACAGAACAGAATCCACAAGGATCCTTGCAGGAAGGGTTTGTGTGTGGGTCTCAAAAGTGGTAGACTGCAAAGGGGGCAAAACAGGAATAGGAGGTCCCTGGGGGTCAAGACTGGCACTACCTCTTGCCAATTATCTGCCTGACTTTGAATAAATTACTTAACCTCTCTGGGACTTAAATTCTTCGAGGGAAGAGAATAAGTCCCAGGTATTTTGGGGGTGGGGGGGTGGGGCTAGAAAGACTGGATATGAAATTTTCCAATGTCAGTTGTACTGGGAGCTTGGGACCCAGGGAATCAACACCCTACCCCTGCCATCCCCAGTCTTCCTTAACCCACCTGCTGCACTGCCCACGGCTTGCTGCCAGCTCTCAGCCTGCTCTTCAGATGGTGCTGCAAACAGGATCTCTGCTCCGCTGCTTGGCCTGCCATCCAAATAGCCATGGGTCAAAAGCAACCCCTGCATCTGGCCCCTCAGTTATGTGGCTGCTGCTGGAGGCTGGGCTGGAGTCAATCTCACCTTGAGAACACATGCTTGCTGTCCTGGTGGTCCTTCAGCCTCTCACACTGAGCTCCCTCAAGGTCATGGGGGATTGTGGAAGCCACTTTCTGAGGAGAGAGGAGGTACAGGGTAACTGTGGGCATCTACGCTTTTCCCTGTGGATATCTTTCTGTTGTCTGACCCCTTAGCCTTGTCTCCAGCCCTCAAAAGTCAGTTCCTTGCTCCTTTTGCTGTCTGCTACCTCCACTGCCAGCCAAGGTCCCATAGCAATTGTCCTATGAGCTGGCGGCGTGAGTGAGGTGAGGTGGCGAGGTAGCACACAAAGGGAAGGCTACAGCCAGGTCTTGTCAAAGCCTGTCCATGTGTCCAGAGCCTTCTGGGAGAAGTTCTAGGCTGGTAGAGCCAGGAGGGGCTCCAACAAGGAAACCAAGAAAAGTATGAAGAGCAGGAAGGGAGGAACAGCCCTACCCGCTTCTGGGTGGGTCTGAAGTAAACTTGAGAGTAGGGGAGTTGGTCTATTCAAATTCACAAAGCCAAGCCCAGGTGATGCTTAATGGTTTTGCCAAGGAGAACTGCGTGGGGAATCTTCCAGCACTTACCTTCCTCCCTCCAGGCAGAAGCTGCTGCTTAAGCTCCAGAGACCCCATCATGGCATGGGCACCCTTTGCCTCCTGAAAAGATGGGGTCAGCACAATGATCCCCTTCTGAAAGGTCCTCCTAACCTGCTCCTTCCCCACTTTTTCATTTCTAATGACCCTCAACTCTTATGGCCAGTGTGCCCAGCTCCCTGCTGCTTGTTCCAGGGTATGGGTCCTTACCCCCCATGGCCCTGGTCCTACTGGGCTCCTGCTGTCTGGCTGTATAATCCAAGAAGATGCTGGTGGTGAGGGGAGGGCTTGGTCCAATGGGGACACCTGGCTGTAGTTCCCTCATCTCAGCCAACTGTGTTTTTGGCACCCTGGAGTCATTTGACTGCCAGCTCTCCTAAGTGTCAGGCCCTGCATCTGCTCCAGCAGCTTCTGTTCCTTCTCAGAGGATCAAGTGAGCCAGATGAAGCCTTGAAAACTCAGCAGGGTTTTACAAACACCAAGAGGGTGCTTTTTCTCTCTGATGGGGTTTTCCCGAATATGCCCTGAGAGGGTGAATGCTGGCAGCTATGGGGAGTCCTGACTTACAGGCTGAGACTATCCCCCCGCCCCCCGGCCCAGTTTTCCAGGTGTACCAGGCCTTTGCTTGCCCCTTGCCCCAGCTCCCCCGCACCTCTGTCGTTTTCTGCAGCTGGGCAAACTTCTCCTTCTGCGCTGCCAGCAGCTTTTCTAAATTCCTGTGTCTGTGGAGCAGCCGCTCTACCTCTGACACTGAGTGCTAGGGAGAAGCAAGTCAGGGCGAGATCCAATTTCTTGGGTGCTGAGAGCCTCTCCTCACCCTCCACAAACCAGCCAGGGTGCCAGTGAGCGGAGCAGAGTCTGTCCTGGGCCATGGCTGCCAGAGGACACCTGGCTCTGGGCAGGTCTCCACTCACCCCACAACTGGGCTCCAGCAAGAGGCCCTCCTTGGAAGCCAGCCAGGCCTCTGCCTGCTCCAGACCCTGCCTCAGCTTCTGCAGGTCCCAGCTCTCCTTGCAGCGTTGCTGGCACAGTGTCCACTCTGCCTGGAGCTCCTGCAGCTGCCAATGCAGCTCCTGCAGATTCTCAGCCACCTGGAAGGGAGTGACCGCTGCCATGAGAGCTGGGCACCCATAGCACTCCCACTCCGGCAGGGCAGGAGAATCAGATAGAAAGCAGAGGGTCCTTCCCCACTGCAGCCTCTCTGTCCCTCCTCCAGCCTTCCTGTCCTGCTGGTTTCCATATGTGCAAGGGGTTCCAAGGCTTTGGGAAGTTAGGCTCATCCCACCCTCTGTGCTCGCACCTCCAGGGACATAAAGTGGCCATCTTCCACCAGCTGCTGCCCTTCCTTCTGTACGTCCTGGGCTTGAAGGCAGTGCTCTTGGATTTCTTGCCACAGGTCCTCATGTTGCCCAAGAAGCTGCTCGGCCCCCACCATGTCCCCAGCCAACTCCTTTGAGGACACCAGCACCTTCCTCTCCTGAGCCCATGCTCTGCAGGGAAAGGAAGCTTCTACCAGAGCTGGTAGGGCAGCCTGGGGAACAGGGCAGAGAGAGTCCTGCTCCCCACAAATCCAGGATGACCCCCATCCCTCAAGGCAGAGCTGAACCAACTGCCAAGGCAGAAGACCACCTACAGCAGTTCCTGACAGCGCCCAAGGAAGGCATGGCCCTGGGCAGCCTGCTCCAGGTACTGGCCCCACTCCTGGGCCTTTGCCTCCAGGGTGGCCCAGGCCTCCTGCACCTTGGCCAGCTGCTTGGTCAGGCCCTCTTGAGCCTCAGGGTGCTGCTGGCCTAGTCGACAGGTTTCCATCTGTACCCGTGCCAACTCCTTTTTGATAGCTGCCAGTTCTCTCTGCAACCAGAACACAAGATCAGGCCACAATCTCCCCTTTGGACCCCCATTCATGCATGCTCCCCATTCAGGAGCCCAGGCCTCTCTAAGGAGCACCCTCCACTATGCTTTATAATCTGGTCCAAGTTTCAGGGTCCTGAGGGAGAGGGCCTTGGGTTCTGGGGGGAGGCCCACGTAGAATCCTTGGATAAGGGCTCGCCTGATGGCTTCTGGGGAGGGGCTGAGATGGACAGGTCCTTCACCTCTGACCTCTGGAAGGTGCTCAGATGGGCAGTCCCTGGGCAAGGCCCTCACCTGCAGGCGCCTATTAGGCTGGTGCTGCAAGGGCTGCTGCACAGATGACAGGTGGTGGCTATGGATCTCTCCCTCAATCAGGGAAGTTTTCTCATGTATCCAGCCCTGGAGCTCTGTGGCTGCTTGCTCTAAGTCACGAAATTCCCGTGCTGCAGCCAGGTTCTGGTAGAAAATGGAGGCCCTCCTGGAGCTGAGCTTTGCTCCCAGGGCCCCCTTGTCCCTGATACATGGTCTCCTCAGCCACCTGCTTTCCAATGGGGATGGAGAGACTCATACTGAACCTCCAGTACAGAAAATGTTCTAGACATGGCAGCTACACCATGAACGTGATGTTACTGGGGTTGAGAAGGAGCTTTCAGTGCCCATCTCATGGGAAAGACAGGCATGAGGCCCTGGTGTGTTTGAGGACACATCTGTCCATGTGAAGAGCAGGCTGGCATGTGGGGGGCCTAGGCAGGCCACAGCTGTGGCATTTCTGCTGGGGCCAGGACAGGAGGAGTGGGCCAGGACCCTTGGGCTATGGGGACTGTCAAGGACTTAATGAGCTGGGCTGCTCTCACAGAATCCAGCAGCTGTGGTCAAGAGCTAAGGTTCTGGAAGAAAGCTCATTTCCTGGGGGGTGGCGGGGAGGGGGAAAGAGAAGAAGGAAGGAACTTTGGAGGAAAATGGGGCAGGCAGGGGAAGGAAAGATAGTGGACTGAGACAGACGCTATTACCCTATGTATATGTATGATTACACGAATGGTGTGAATCTACATTGTGTACAACCATAGAAATGAAAAGTTGTACCCCATTTGCATACAATGAATCAAAATGCAGTCTGTAAAAATAAAGATTTAAATTAAAAAAAAAAAATGAAAGCTGATTTCCTTGGTGTACAAACCCACTCAGAGCATTGAGAGTAGAGGAATAGGTGAGGAAGAAGGGGCTTGGCACCACATGGAGTTAAATGTGTGACCGATGAAGAGAAGGGCAGAAGAGAAGGGATAAGGCTTGTCTTATTAGAATGAGAGCCCATGCTAGGGAAAGGGAAGCTGGCCAGACACACTACCTGCTGCTTCTTGGAGCTGTGGACAGTACTAGGAGGAAGCCAGATCAGAGGAGAAGCTCGATGGGGGAGACTTAGGCTCCCACCTGCTTGTCTTTGGGAGTTAGAGCCAGTACACGCAAGCACACACTCTCCACAACCGATGGGACTGCTTGTCTCTAGTCCCAGCATCGAGCAGGACTGCCCAGCCCCTTGGCTACCTGCCCAGCCTGGTCTGTAGGTGCCTACCTCTGCACGTGCTTTGATTGTTTTGTCCAGCCTCTCCCAAGTGGCCTCAATGCGGCTCTTCTGGGCTTGAATCTGGGGATAGTACCTGGGTGCTCCCTTTTCCAGGGGCCCTGCCAGGTCTCTCAGGGCCTGTATCTTGGCCTGCCCCAGACTCTGGATTTCCCTGCTGAAAGCACCAAACTTCTCTTCCAGAACCTGCAAGGTTATGGGACCAGGCAGTGTCACTCTGGAGGTCGTGTCTAGAAGCCTGTGGAGCTCATGAAGAGCTTGGTAGGATCTGATGTGTACATAACCCATTAGCACTGGTTCTAGAACCACAAGGACCCTCCTACAGAGGCCCCTTCTGGCTTCCTTGCTGCTCCCTCTATCCACTGTCCCCCAGGTTAGCCCAGAACTGACTCACCTTGACACTCTGCAGGTCCTGCCCATAGTCCTGGGACTCAGCAATGGCCACCTTGGTGGTCAGCCAGGCATCGAGGAGCAGGGTCTCTTGCTCTAGTTGGTGGAGCCGTAGCTGCTCCTGCAGGCCTTGTCCCCTGCCCTCCACCCTCCGCAGCAGCTGCTCATGGGCCTTGCTCACCGCCTGCAGCTGAGCCAGCACCTTGGGGCTGCGGCAGGAAGGACAGCCTGGACTGGCACCCTTGTCCAGGTTGGACTAACCTCAGCCACCTCTGTGGGGGGCACCCTTCTCCCAGGAGGGTATGGCTGTGGCACACCTGTCTGGGTTCTGCCTGCTTTCCAGGAGGGCTGCTGTCTGCTGCAGTTGCTTCATGTGCTGACTGAATCCCTCCAGGTCTCTCCTGGTGGCCTCCAGTCGCCGCAGAAGGACCTGAGTGGCCTCAGCACTCTGGCCCATGTCCTCGCTGTCAAGGACATGGCCCTGTTCAGCCAGCCAGGATCCTGCCTCTAGGAGCTAGGGTGACAACAGATCATTTTTTTCCTGGATGAAGACCCTGGGGCTCTGGCCTATGATTTGTGGCCTCCAGATTTAGAGCAGTTGTTCTCAGCTGGCTACAGATTGGAATCCCCTGGTGAAGTGCCTTTCCAGCTCCCTAAGCCTGTGCCCCACCCTGATAGATTCTCAACAGGTCTGGATGGAGTCTGAGCATCAGTGTTTCTTTTTCTTTCATTTTCTTTTGAGACTGGATTTCACTATGTTGTCCAGGCTAGTCTTGAACTCCTGGGCTCAAGTGATTGACCCTCCCCGCTACCTTGCCTCCTGAGTAACTGGGACTATAGGGCACACCGCCATGCCCAGAGATCAATGTTTCCTGAAGGTTCCAGGTGATTCTTTTTCTCCACACAAAATAAAGACCCTTTGTTCTAGATTCCCAGGCATAGATTGTTTTTGTCACATGATAATAGAACAAAATTGTAGTCAATATTCCTTTCTGTGTTTTTCCTTTTCATTTCTTATTACTTTATTCAGTTTTTCTTCCTATACAAATGTATTCACATTGTGAGGTAGTTTAGGTAGAATCACAAGATGAAGTTTCTAGGTGATTCTGATGCAAAACCCTGGTTGAGAACCACTGGTTTAGAAGAAACAGTTAAATGAAGCAAACAACCCAGTGGCCTATTTTCTGGGGAACAGGCAGATGGAAGAACTCGGGACAGGAAACCTCTTAGTGAGGGAAACAGAAGATGCACAGCACCTGGCCCTTGCAGGAGTCACCTTCCAGGTGACTCTGGGTATTCTCAAGTCCAGCCCTACCCCTCTGCACTCCACCCTCTCACCTCCATCAGAAGCTGCTGGGCCTCCTGGGCCTGCTGCAACAGCAGCCTCCGCCGTGTGGTCTCTGCTCGAAGTTGGTTCAGGGCTGCCTCCAACTGCTGCACCCGGGCAGCAACCTCATGGGCAGCAAAGTGCCCAGCCTGCACCAGCTTGTGCCCTGTGCCTACCACCACCTGGGTCAGAGCCTCGTGACTGCTCATTTCACTCTCCAAGTTCTGTGGAGGAAAGGACAAGGAAAAAAAAAAAAAAAAAAAACCAACCAGGGATGGGCTGGAGATATAGTACAGCTGGTAGAGTGCTTGCCTCGCATGCGCAAGGCCCTGGGTTCAATCCCCAGCACCAAAAAAACAAAACAAAAAAAACAGGGATGCTATGACACTCGGGATGCCCCCAGAATTGTGCCTGAGTCTCATGGCACCCCACAGACTTATTTCCCTGGAGTTCCCTGTCCCAAATTTGCAAAGAATCTGCAGTGCCCCCCAAAGCAGGAAGAACCTAGCTGGGCCATGATGCATATTCCTTGTCTGTGAGCCCTGCCTGCTTTTAAGGCAGCCCTTCCCAGCATGAGCCAGCACCTGGTGCTTTTCCTGCAGGTGCCGCACAGCACTCAGGCTCTGGCCATAGTCCTGGGCAGTGGCCAAGGGCAGCTTCTCCTGCACCCAGGCCATCTCCTCGTCAGCATCCCTGAAGAACTGCAAGAGGAGGCTCTGGGCCTCCAGGGCTGCCCTGCGCTCCCGCAGGGGCTCCCGAAGACTCTGCAACCTGCAGCAGGGGAAGGCAGAACCAGGAGGGGAACATGGTCATCAGAACTGGGCCCCGACTGTGACACAGAGCCTACCCCTTCTGTGACCCTCATCATGGAAAGGGGAAAGAAATGAGAAGACATGAGCTGGGAAGAGGGGCCCGGTGTCCCTGCAGGGAATGGAGGAAGAGAAAAAGCACACGAGGCTGGGGGCCCAGCCAATCTACCTCTGGAGCAGCCTTCGGGCCCGCTCTTCCACATCTTTGGTGAGGCAGTGGCCATCCCGCTCAGAGGTCTGGGCCTGATCCAGAAGGGCCTGTGCCTGCCTGGTCTGCCTGTCCAGGGCTGCTTCCAGCTCCCCTTGTGCCCCCAAGAGCTTGCCTACCCCAGGTAGGTCCTGGTCCCCGAAAGGGGCTTTCAGCTGACCCTCCATGGGCTCCAGCCAGCTCTCCAGCTCCTCTATCCTCTGCTGTAGATGTAGGACCTGGACAGAGCATGAGAAGGCAGTGGGGGGGGGGGGCAGCGCCCCACCCAGCTGCTCTGTACCACGTCACAGCCTCACCTCACAGGCTTTTTGTAGCTTGACCACCTTCCTCTGGCAGTTGACCTGCAGCTCAGTCCAGAGCTCTTTCAGCTCCTGCAGCTGCTCTTGAATGGTCTCTGAGGCTGGGTGGCCCCTGTGCAGTAGCCTCTGCCCCTCCTGCAGTCACAACATGACGTATACCTCACAGACTCAGGACTACTGGTACCAGGACCCTTGTGTTGTCTTCAATGACCAGCCCTGCAGCTGTACAGTTTTGGGCAAGTTTCTTAGCCTCTCTGAGCCTTATGTTCCTCATCCATATATTGGAGATAACAGTAATTTGTTTCAGTGAGATAGAGTATATGCAATACTTAGGAGGTCACTTAACATCAGTCTGGGGTGAAGACCTCCTTTGTAGGTGGAAAAGGAAATATTTTTAAAGGTGTTATGTTTGCTGCCTCCACCTACAGAATTACTGGCCATGTACTTCTCATGTCAAAATGTTATCTTCAAAATTATTGAAAAGTCACCATTTTTGGAGAGGGAGCCCCGAGGAAGTACCATACTGTGTGTCACTACGTGTCACTGCCTAGGAAGGCACAAGCACAAGGAAAGCCCTTGGTGAACATCAGCTGTCATTGCCATGGTTCTAGGCTCTGAGGGGTGGTCTGTGGCCCCCTCGTCCCCATGGGGCCTCACCTTCTGCAGCTCCTGTTGCTGGGGAACACTCGCATCCAGCTCGGCCTGGAAATTCTGCTGCTTCCGTAACTGTGCTTGCAGCTTGGCTGAGTCCTGCCAATCTTCCTCCAGAGCCACCAAGTTCTTCTCCCTCAGCCACGTGGCCACCTGAGAGCATGGGGAGGACCAGGTTCTGCTGCCTTGGGCTCTCCCCTCTCCCTGACTTCTGGGGTGCCCTGAAAGAAGGGTGGCTTTTCCCTGGGCCATCTCCTCCCCCCACCCACAAGCACTCCTGCTCCAAGCAAGGGGAACCTCGAGAGAATCCTGCAGAAAAGTTCGCAGCTGCTGCAGCTCCTCCAGCTGGCGACCCTGGATCCTTACTCGTTCCACCAGTGCCTCTTTCCTGCAGAAGGAGGGTCTCATAGGTCCGAGGCTCGCCCATCAGGACCTGGAGCTGCTACAGGTGTGTATGCGCATGTGTGTGCAACATATGCACATACACATCCTTCTAGCCTAGCACAGCCTTTCTTGGTATTGTGATCCTGAGTCAGGTTTCCTCTGAAATCATGACACATCCCCTCTATATTAGTGTTTTTATGTGGGTTGAGTTGTAGCTTCTATGTTGAAATCCTATCGCCCAGAAATTCAGAATGTGGCTGTATTGGAAGTAGGGTGTTTGAAGAGATAACCAAGTTCAAATGAAGTCATATGGGTTGGCTTAATCTGACATGACTGGTAATTTTTTTTTTTTTTTTTCTTTTTTTGGTAACGGGGATAGAACCCAGGGCACTTAACCACTGAGACACATCCCCAGTCAACTTTTGTATTTTATTCAGAGACAGAGTTGCTTAGGGCCTCACTAAGTTACTGAGGCTGGCTTTGAACTCGCAATCCTCCTGCCTCGGCCTCCTGAGCCATTGGGATTATAGGCGTGTGCCACCACACCTGGCATGACTGATATTCTTTCTTTCTTAATTTTTTTTTTTTTTTTTTTTTTTTAGTTGTAGATGGAGACAATACCTTTATTTTATTTGTTTGCTTTTATGTGGTGCCAGGGATTGAACCCAGTGCCTCACGCATGCCAGGCAAGCACTCTACCACTGAGCCACAATCCCAGTCCATGACTGATATTCTTAATGAGGACACAGAAATGCCAAGAGAGGAGACCATGTGAAGACACAGAAAGAAGATGGCCATCTACAAGGCAAGGAGAGAGGTCAAGAAACAAACTCTACTGTCAACTTGATTTTGGACCTCTAGCTTCTAGAATTATGAGAAAATAAGTTTCTGTTTATACTACTCAGCCTGTGGCATTTTGTTATAGCAGTCCAAACAGAGTCATACAGTATCTCAGCCACTTTTTAATCATGCATTAGTATTAGCAAGAACATTTTAAGGAGGTACTCCAACTATAGATAGGTAGATATAGATAATATTTAATATAATTTATAATAACACTTGATATATAATGTGTATGTTATATACCAATTTATGCATTTTATATATGTACCTCTGTACCAATGTATTAAGTACATTGCCACATGCATGAAAATAAACATTACAAATGAGATCTATAAGAGAAACAGGAAAAGAGGTTCACACTAATAAGAGTGTGAACCACACTGCCAGAGGATATGGTGTGGGGTGGAGGTACAGAGGGGCCTAGCTGAAGTGAAGCCCCCTCCTAAGGATGGCAGAAACCTGGGTGGGGGCAAAGACAGGGTGGCACTGTGCCAGAATCAGTCAGGCCTGCCAGAAACCGTCCGAGGTGACGGAGACCAGCAAACCAACATTCCATTTGTTATTTCAAAGACCTCCTCATACAGGTGAGGTTCACCTGCAAGAATGGAGAAGTGGGCTGGGGCTGGGGCTCAGTGGTAGAGCACTTGCCTAGCACATGTGAGGCACTGGGTTCCATCTTCAACACCACATAAAAATAAATAAATAGATAAATAAAACAAAGATAAAAAAAAAAAAAAAAAAAAAAAAAGAATGGAGAGGGGATAGCCTGGACCCTGGCAGGGCATCAGCGCAAGTAATCACAAAATTAATAGGAGCTGGTAGGCTCTCTGGGAAGGATGGTCCTTGCCAATCTGAGGTCCAGCTTTTGGCCAAATCTGCTTCAATCTAAAAGTCCAAGGAACTGGACAAGGCAGCTTTCATGAGGAAGAAGGAAGAGTCTGGTTTGTCATAAATGTGCAGATCATGTGTATCTGTGACTGAACGTAAGTAAGTGTTGAGATCTGCTACCTGCCTATGACTGAGATGCCACAGCCCCTGGAGACAGTATTTTAGCCCCTTGTATATTTAAGACTCCTCTATGACAGGGAGGGATTTGCCTCAAGTTCTACCTTTGGTGGGCAGCAGAGGAATTCAGGACTCTCTGGTATTAGAGGTTTGATGCTCAACCATGTGCTCTGGTACCTTCCATTTCATTAGATTGCTTGCCCTCTAAGTTTCTGAGTGTGAGCTTCTTGGTAAAACTCCCTTTTATCTCAGGTAAATGAAGAAGGAAGTGGAATTTTCCATGTGTTGGTGAATGTCCATTACAGGCCAATACGCCGCAGGGCAGGAAGAGTGGGGATCCTGGCATCTGAGCTCAGGTCTTGGAAAAAGCTGGTGGGCCTGGGCTAAGAAGTGGAGGGTCGGGAAGGGAAGAACTGGGATGCCAAATGCCCATGCCAGCCCACCCACAATTCCCATCACCCCAGAGCCACAGGCACCTCAGGAGCATGGCCTGCCACCTGGTAAGGGCACTCTGGGACTCTGGCTGTCCACCCTTCTGCAGGCTGTGGGCTGTGGCCTCCAGTGTGCTGATCTTTTCCATCTGTGCCTGCAGGCCCCGCTTGAGCCTCTTGTGCTTCCATAGGAGGGTCTCCACATTGGCCAAAGAGTCCTAGGTGGAGCAGAATCCAGATGGTGTTCATGGGACTATCCCCTCCCAAGCTCTGCTCCCTTCATTCCAGAGTCTTTCTGCCAAATCCTCCTCCACCAAGCAACTGCTCTGCCCAAATCCATCCCTTGAACTCATCAAGACTGCTTCCGGCTTTCTCAGCCAGGGGCATATTGGGTCTAGAGTCAATTTCCAGGGTAGGTAGAGCTTTCCCCTTTCCTTGCACTCCCAGTAAGACTCTGTCAGCCTGTAAATATTTTCTGAGGTCTTTACGAGTTCCACTTGTCTATCACAGGAGTTGGGAGGTGGTGGAGAAAGCAAACCTCTGGGTGTGCAGGAAGTGAGGAGGCAATGGCTGATGTGCTGAAGGAGGAGGAGGTGACCCTTGGCCTGGGAAGCCCTGGCTAGCTCCATCCCCCCAGGCTACTCCACAACATCCTCCCCAACTCCTGCTGGGCACCTACCCCCACATTCTCACTGGTTGGGGAAACTTCCTGGCAGTAGAGCCAAAACTCCACCTTCTTCACAGAGCTCAGAAACAGCTGGTGAGAAAAGATGAGGCAAAAGAAAGTCAGCAGAGGGTCTAGGTCGCTAGAGGGGAGGTGATCCTTTTGGGGGAACCACATGGGACAATCAGGGGCCCAGCTCCAGGGATCAAGTCTATGGCAAGCCAGAGCTGTTGTGGGCAAGTTGAGCAGGGAGGGTGGGGAAGGACTGGCACAGT
Source organism: Sciurus vulgaris (assembly GCF_902686455.1). Lineage (NCBI taxonomy): Eukaryota > Metazoa > Chordata > Mammalia > Rodentia > Sciuridae > Sciurus > Sciurus vulgaris. The sequence continues at coordinate 91,228,395 of NC_136462.1, forward strand.
AGCCCCTCTGGTTTTGGCTTTGACCAGGGCTGTGGGGCCAGTATAGACCCCAACAGTAAGACAGGGTGGAGGCTGGGGTGGCACCTACCTGCAGCTCCAGGGCCTGCTGCAGCTTCTGCTGGTGCTCCTGCCAGGCTCCTTGTAGGCTGCTCAGCTCCTGTCCTAAAGCAGCCAGGGCCTGCTGAATGCCAGGGGCTGATGGGTGTCCAGTTGCGAGTAGCCGCTGCCCGGCGCTTTGAACCAGACCGATGCTGTCTCTCTGGGCATCTATCTCAGCCTGGAACAGGACTGGGCTCAGATCCCCCTGCAGACGGGGGCTGCAGGAGGCCCAGAGGGAAGGAGAGAGGTGGGAAGACAGCCAAGGGGTGGGACAGAAGAGAAGAGAGGAAAGCAGGAGACAGAGAAAGGATGCAGGACAAATGGGGGTCAGAGGAAGGGGTGGCAGTGAGGAGATGAGGTCCAGAGAGCCCAGCGATCTTGCTGCTCACCTTGCATGCCTGGTGCTCTTCCAGCATGTGTCTGGCTCCTGCAGGGCTGTAAGGGGCACCTCGCAGATCCATCTCAGCCCGCAGCCCCTGGGCCCAGACCAGCAATTCCAGCAGCAGTGCCTGGAGCTTCTGAGCTTGGTGCAGGGCATCCAGCAATTCCTTCCTACTCACAGGGCTTATTGGCTAGTCCGAGGCCACTAGTCCCCTCTTTCCCCCTGCCCACCCATGTGGTCTCCTATCCCTTAATCCCCTCAGCACACAAGAACCCCTGGGCTGGGAATTAATGAGTTGACAATATAGAATCTTAGGGGAAAACAGGGGCCGAGGGAAGTGTAGAGACTGAGATTCTGGAGGGAATGGGTCAGTGAAGGAGTGAGGCCCAAGGAGTTCATACCACTTGTGGGCCCTGCTCTGGAGTTGCGACCAGCTGTCCATCATCTCTTGTTGCTTGTGACTGAGGCTGTTGACTGCCCCAGGGCTTCTCTGGCAGAGGTGGCCCACCTTATGCTCAAGGGACTGCAGGGGAAGCCAGGGTCAGAGACTAGGCAGGGGAGGCTCTGGCTGTGGAAGGCCCCAGGCATGTGGCTCTCAGAATCCTGAAGCTCCCTCTGCCTTCGGTCTGCTAGAGTCTCTAGGAGTAGGGTCTCCAGGAGTAGGCTCTCAGAGCCTTGGACCCACCTCTGCTCCCAGCTACATACCTCCACCTGAGCGTGAATGAGGCCCATTTCCTGCTCTAGCATCTTGTGTTTCCACAGCAGATCCTGAATGCTCTCCAGATCTTTCCGACCCTCCAGGTCCTGGATCAGGGCTCCCTGAGGGGTGAGGGAGATAGGCCTTTATGGGTTTGACCTTAGATTCTGCCAGCTCCCTCACTGCAGAGGACCAGGCAGCGCCATGGTGGCAACGTGGAAAGCAAGCATGCGGCACAGGTCCCATCCTTATGCAAAAGAGGAAGGTTTGAGGGTGGACTTTGGGTCTGGGGAGTCCTGAGGTAAGAATCTTCACGTGTGTGGTGCTAACATTTTGTCTCTTTTGACTCTCATCCCTGGGGAATGGGGAGTGGAGGAAAAGGAGCAAGCAGCACAGAGACTTGGGCCCCTCTGTATGAGGGCAGCTGGAGGAGGCTCCTCCGACGCTGGGTGGGCCCGGAACAGGACCCTGTTTCACATGGGACTTCTCAGGTTGCATGTGACTTCACTTCCACATGAACAGCTTTTAGCCCCTGTATCTGTGTAGTGGGTGACATTACCCTGGCACAGACCTCCTGTAAGGTTTTGGCCTTGCTGAGGGACTGGAAGAAAGAGAGGGCATGTTCTGGGGGACAGCACATGTGGGGGAGAAAAGGAGCAGGGGGGCCATGGAGTCTGCAAGTGAGTCTATGGTCTGTTGCTCCCAAGTGGACCCCTGATGGGGTCATCCTCCAAGTGCCTAGCTGAAAGAAGAGGCAAATGACAGTTGGGACACCAGGACACTCTAGGCCCACTTCCCTGATTCAAAGCACAAGGGATCCCTTTTCACTGCTTACCTTCTCCCCAATCCGCTCAGTAACATCATCCAGTTCTCTGCACAATGTATGTATCTCCAGGGCCCCTTCAAGCTGTCGCTGATACTGAAGAAGGTTGCCTTGGAAGCTCACCCACCTGGCCACAAGGTGGTGGTGAAACGTGGAGCCTGAGATGGCTGTTCGCCCATCGCCTGGCCCCCCTGCCCTGCCCAGTCTGGAACTGGCCTGTTGTTGAGTTGGCTTCGCCGCTGGCAGGTGGTCTTGATATCCTCAGGGTCCTGGTTCTTGAGCTGCAGTGATAAGTCATTGATGCTCCTGATGTAGGCATCACCCACTGTGTCCTATGGGGGAGGTGCAGGTGAGGACGCTGGTACCACCTGCTCAGAGCCCTTTCCTAGCACTGCACTTGGCACTCAGGAGCAAGGAGCAGTGTGTTTGAGGGGCGAGAAGCAGTTGCTTCCTTGCCTGTGGGGAGCCAGAGGCCACCCCTGCCAGGAAGAGTGACAAGATCAGCTTGGAGCTGGCAGCTCTAGAATTTCTCAGGCCAGAATATCCTGGGGATAAAGACCAGAGCTTTTAAAGTTAAAACACAGCTTGTTGGAATAAGAGAAGCAAAAAAAAAAAAAAAAAAAAAAAAAAAAAAAAAGGTTGGGGGGGAGGACATGGTGTGCTCCAGTCTTCTGCAGTTTGGGTGTCCTGACCCCAAGGACTAGCCTGAGTTGAGGCCACCTCTGCCTGGACACTCGGAGGGCCTTCAGGTAAAAAGGAAGGGGGCCCCAAACAGTGGGGTTGTAGGCTTCCTGCCCCTTGTGTTTGTAGAGTTTGTTAAACTTTCCGAAGCACTTTCCCATGACGTGTATTATCTGAGAGAGGAGGGGACAGTGTTTCTTTCTCAGAGGCTAACATGGCTTATCTGTGGCAGAGCCAGGATGCAAACCCAGTCCCCTTCCTCTAAATTCCAGCTCTCTTCCTGCTACAACATCTGTACAATTCCACCCCGAGCAAAGGACATGTTTAGTTTAGCCTTAAAAACCATCATATATTCTTACATCAAGGGGGAGGTTAGCACATTTGAGCTCTAACAGCTGATTGTGAATACATTTGCCAAATTTCTTTCCTCTATACCACACAAAACAAATAGATTTCTGGTGTATTTTGTGGGGAGGGAATAAGAAGGAGATGCCAAGATGCTGGAGTAGCCACACCAAAGGAGGACTGACTACCTCCTACACCGGGACATATGCAAATTCTTTTAAAAATTTTCCTGAAATAATTATAGATTCATAGGAAACTGTAAAAGTAATACAGAGGTTCCATGTACCTTTCCCCAGCTTCTCTCTTGATAACATGTTGCTGTGATACAATATTAAAACCAGGAAATTCACATCAATGTAATACTATTTTTGGGGGGGTGGGTACCAGGGATTGAAAATCAGGGCACTTGACCACTGAGCCACATCCATAGTCATTTTTTGCATTTTATTTAGAGACAGGGTCTCACTGAGTTGCTTAGCACCTCATTGTTGCTGAGGCTGGCTTTGAACTCATGATCCTCCTGCCCCAGCCTCCCGAGCTGCTGGGAATACAGGCGGGCACCACCACAACCAGTTCACATTGGTGTGATACTATTCAACAAACCAGACTCTACTCAGCTCTCATTTGTTGTTGCTGTTGTTGTTGTTGGTGGTGGTGTGTGCGGTGTAGGGGAGGCATAAGTCTGCAGTTTTTTCATAGGTGGTGACTCATGTAACGGCCCCCACCTCTGAGGCAGGTGTGATCCCCAATACAAAGACGCTGAAACAAAGTCCTGATCAAAAGGAGCTGGCTGCATGTAAATGCAGACCTGACACTTGGGCCACACCATTCTCTGGAACTCATACTCTTTCACTGCTCCCAGCTACATTTCCCAAAGGGGGATGCCATGCCAACCCCTCCCTGGCAGAGCCCCTTACCCTGGCCATGGCACCTTGGAACTCGCAGAGCCTTCTGTAGAGCTGCAGGCAGTGCTCCAGGTCCTGGCCCAGGTCACCTGTGTTCACCATCACCTCCTATAGAGGCCGAGGGAGGGGAAGTCAGCACACCGAGCACTGGTTCCAGGCACCCAGACCCCTGGCACCAACTACTGGGGTAGTAAGGGGCAGGTAGAGGCTTTGGGACTACCTGCCAGGCCTGTGCTCCTCCCTGCCCCAACTCTCAGCCCCCAGCCAGGCCCTGCCTAGTTGGGTCTCCACCTTCTCCTGGATCCAGGCCTCCGCGAGGTCCGCTCTCTGCAGGAATTCCAGGAAGTTCCGCTTGTCTTCCAGGTTCTGGCTCCGGAGAGCCACCTCCTGCTTCAGCTTCTCCCAGTGCTCCTGCAGCACCTGCAGCCTCTGAGAAACCTCTCCTGCACGAGAGTGGCTCTGCGCCAGGAGAGCCTCACCCTGCTAGGGCAAGAGAGGACACAGGGAGCCTGCCTGTGCCTTTCCTCCTGTCTGAGGCCTTACCCCTGGGCCATCCTAAAGTCCACACTTTAGAGCAGGCTGCAGCTTAGGGTTGGTGTTACCTTGGTAACCAAAGTCACGACCTCCTGGTGGGCCTGGACCTCAGCCTCAAAGGACTTGTGTTTCTGGAGGTACTTCAAATAATCTTTCAGGTCCCCAGGAGGGATTGGCTTTCTCAGTTGCTGTGCCCGGTCCTGAACCCAGTCGTCAGCCTGGTGGGAGTAGAAACATGATTCTGTGATGCTGCAACCCCCAGGCCACCCCCTCAGCTGAGACCAGGTGGTGGGTTACTGGTCAGGGCCAAAGCTGGCCTTGTGTGGTACATGAAATGGGATCCAGAAGGTAAATGAGATAGCCAGGAAGACATGTCCCAGGCCCAGCTGGCTCCCAGCCACAGGAAGTGACTTGGGGTAGATGTCATTTCAGAGGTATGACCCCTGTTCCTGGGACTCTGAACTGTTCTGCTCACTTCCCTGCCCCTCTTTGTCCTGGCCTGGCTAGTGCTCAAGAAACAGGTAGGGTCTCTATACACACGTGCTTAGGAGCAAATGTTCTGGACTCCAGCATGGCACCTAGGAAACAATTTAACTCTCTGAATCTGTTTTCCTACTCACAGGTTATGGTGTAAAGATCATCTCCTTTCTTCTGTGGTGTTGGGATTGAACCCAGGAGTACTGTACACTGAGCTACATCCCTAGTCTTTTTTATCTTTCATTTTGAGACAGAGTTTTGCAAAGATGCCGAGGCAAGCCTCAAACTTCTGGACCTCCTGCCTCAGCCTCCCTAGTAGCCCGGGTTCCAGGTATGTTCCATTGTGCTCAGCTTGAGGGTCATCTTAAACTGCAAGACGTGGTCTAAATGGAAAGCACTGGGCAGTGGGTAGCCCTCTTACCTGGGTCACAGCCCTGGTGAAGCTGGCTATCAGCAGGGAGGAGTGCAGGGCGTGTCCTCGGCTCTCTGCCAGCTCCTTCACTAGAGCCCAGAGCTCCAGCACACTGTGAAGCACGTCCTGTCCCTTGGTGTCTGGGAGCATTTTCAGCTGCTCACATAGAAGAGCCTCCTGTGGGGCCAGAAGCAGGGCTGCTGGTTTCTCACGTTGGGAGACTGCACTAGGACTGGCCCCAGGACTCTCAGTCCTTTCTTCCAGAGTCTTGGAGTCTTTCCCTCAGCCTAACATTGCCAAGGGCTGGCCAATCCTCCTAGCAACAAGCCAGAACCAAGCTGCTCCCTGGTGACCATGTGACATGGACAGAAACCAAGTGCCCATTGTGGTCCCTCCAGCATCGCCCACCCCACCCTGGGTCCTCACTTGAGCCACACATACTGCTCTGCTCCAGCCCACAGGCGTGTCAGTGCTGCCTCTGGGTGCTCACTGTGTTCCCCATACAGGACTCTCCCCCAACCCCAACACTCTGACCATGCCCAGGATTCCCAGAGTCTATCACCTTCTTGTCCTGGGCAGTCAGCACCTTCTGGAAGATCACATGCTTGCGAATCAAGTGCTCCACCTCTTCCACCGAGCTGCCCAGGGCACAGGTTTTTAGGGATATCTGAATCAGGCCATGGAAAAATCAGAGGCCATTGAGGGTTGTCAGTCAGAATGTCCCTCCCTGCACTCATTTGTGCTGAGGCAGTGCCCCTTGGTGAATGAAGCAAGGGCCTGGGCTGGGCTGTGGCTGACATAAGACCTGAGCACAGGCAGAGGAGCCATGAATGGGAGCAAGAGCCTGGGTTGGAGGCCAGCAACGCCCTGACCTCTACACAAAGTGGGGAGTATGACCAACCTCCCTTGGAGCTCAGTCTGGGGTTGGGGATGAGGAGGAGAAGGCCTGACTGGCCTGGGGGTGTTGGTGCGGGCCCAATGCTCCACCCTGGGCACTTGGGAGGACTCACACACACCCTGTGATCCATGTCAAAGAAAATGACAAAGACTCAAGAGGAAAGAAAGGAGTGGAAAGAGATATAAAGCCATGTTAGATGAAGCAAGCCAAGGGGACCTGCCTTCTGTGCTGTGAGGATCTTCTCCAGGTGGTGGCACTGTCTGAGGAAGAGCTGTTCCTGGTGTGCAGCCTGTAGCCTCTCTTGCTTCTTCAACCAGGCCTGAAACACCTGGTCTCGTTCTTCCTGTAGGGATTGTAGCCCATCCTGGACCTGGGGACGGGCAGGTGGGGAGGCAGAGCTGGGGATGGTGGTGTGAACCAGATGGAAGTGGGTCTCAAGGGAAGCCTCTGAGGAGAGGACCATGTTCTATAGAGACCCTGAGGGACAGGCAGGCTAGAACAGGTCAGGCAAGGCTGGGAGCACCAGGAGAGGGGGCCCACCTCTTTGGTGGGTGTCCCTACAGTCAGAAGCGCCTGCTGGCCCAACTGGGAAGCCTGTAGTCGCAGCTCCTCCCGGGCCTCCAGCTCTGCCTGAAGCCATTCATGAGTCCTGAGCTTGAGCAGGCTGCTGCTGGGCTCCTGGGAGCTCTCTTCTACCTGCAGTTCCTCCTTCATGCTAGCTGCCCAGGAAGTGTAGTCCCGCACCTAATCAAGGAGATGGGGAAGAGGCATGAGTGACAGAGAACCAGGCACGGAGGCACAACTGCAGCCCATTGGATACCCTCGCACATCGAAGCCACCTGAGCTGTCCAGGGTCGGGGCCTCAGGTGAGGTGCTCTGAGCCATTCACACCTGATTTCTCTGTCCTTTTCCAACCGAGTCCTCCCAGATCCATGTGTGCCAGGCCTCCCCCCTCACCAAGACTTGCCTCTTTTCTAAACACTTGCCGCCCTCCTACTTAACATCCCTGTCCTTCCTTACCATCACTATAAACTTCACCTGGCAAGTCAGTGAGAGGAGGTGGTTGGCAAGGGCTGCCGAGTAAATAGCTGGTCAATGGAAAAAACTAAAAGGCTCCCCTGCTCTTCTAGGGTTGAGGCCTTCTTTGCCTCTGCAGCCTTCCCTGTCCCTTGATGTCCTCTTGCTCTCCCATTCTGAGCTTTGGAGCTAACATGTATAGCTGTCTTCTATTTTTTTTTTTTTTTTTTTTTTTTTAATCAGGGATTGAACCCAAGGGCACTTAACCACTGAGCCACATCCCCAGCCCTTTTTTATGTGATTTGCTTAGGCCCTTGCTAAGTTGCTGTCTTCTATTTATCTGTGGATGATCATAGTTCCAGAGCTGGAGGGACCTGGGCTTTTGTCCAAACATTGCATAGGGGAAAGGGTGTTAGCGGCACCAAGTATGTGGCAGAGTTTTGTAAATTATAGATGCTTGACTGGCAGAAGGTAACAACCTAGAGCTGAGTGCCTTGCTCCAAGTGCTACAAAGTGGCAGAGTGGCACCCTAAACTCAAGCTTTTTCACAGTGTCATAGTTTGAGCCTCCTGGTCTGTCAGGCATTGGGACATAGGGACTCTTGGGATGGCTCATTGCTAGGCTCACTGTTTTCATCTGACTCCTTGGTGAATTAGGCTCATATCCCCATGTAGGTGGGCTCCATGAGGGCAGCAATTCATCATCCATATCACCCTCCTCTCTCCACCCACAGCTCCTAGCAGAGAGTCAACACAGATGTTAAACAATGTGGGTTGATCCAGGGGACACTGTCTAGAACATCTGGGTCTCCAATTATGGGCTTTCACTCCTTACTTCCTGGCTGGGACCCTGTCACTCACCTGGGCTGGCATTCACCCAAACCTGAGAAGTCCCTGCCATGTCCCCTTGACTCAGCCTCTGAGCAGCCAGACTGACATCTCAGTGGGCTCATATTCTTCATGTCGTTGTCCCATCCTGCACCCCCCACTTGTTTTTCTTCATTAGTGCATGCACACGCAAGGTACAACACACACATGCACACAAACACACAGGCCCCTCAAAAAGGGAAGGAGCTCTCACTGCTGTGTGGAATCGGGCCAGGAGGCATGCCCGCTCCAGGTGGGCCCTGCGCTGCTCCACTTGGGACCGCAGAGCCTTCCAGGCCTGCATCACAGCTTGCTGCCTCTGCTGCATGGCGTGGACCTGAGGCCCTGGACACAGCTTCTGCACCCTGCCTCCAGCCTCCAGCAGTTTTTGCAGCTGTTAACAGATAGGGGATAGAGAGGAAGGGTTGTGTCCTCAGAGGCCTGTCCATCCCAAAACGTGTCCCCCACAGAACTCAGGTCCTCCTTGGGCCATGGCCTATACCATGTGCAATGGGCCCCATGGGAGGCTGAGGGAGAGTGGGGAATCTAGGAGAACAGATGGGCCAAGCCAGAGGGACCTGCAGGGCCCAAGTGGGAGAGGCAACCCGTCTGCTTACCTGCTGCTCAGAGATGGCAAGTTCACGCTCCAATCCCTCCTGTCTCCTCAGTTGGGCCTCTATGCCATGCAGGTCCTGGGCCACATCACTGGGGAGGCTCATGGCCTGCTCCTGAGGAGAGCAGAAGTCCACCAGGGTCAGGAATGGTGGGTAGGGCACTGAGCATAGAAAGGACCCACTTCTACAAAGAATCCCTTTTTCTCCCTGAGCTCATACCTGGATCTGGGTGAGGGCTTCCAACAGATCTTCGTGAACTCTGAGGGTAGTCTTGGCATCTTGGAGCAGCTGGCCTCGAGTGTGGGTCAGTTCCCACAGCTCTGACCAGGCAGCCCTGACCATGGCAGATGGGAGACAAGCAGGGGATCAGCCTTGCATTCCCCTCAATTGTTAGGTCTGTTCAACCCTCCTCCTCCCTAAGTTGTATCCACAACTTGCCCAAAGCTCCTGAATGGGCCTCTTCCTTAACGCCTCTGCCTTGGCCCATCTGCAAACCTTCCTCCCCTCCAGGAGCCTCTCTCTAGCTTCACAGTGAATTTGGTCCTTTGCTGGTATAATTCTCAGCACTTAATTGATCTCTTTTTGTGATACTCCTTACATCTTGTGTATTGATTCTGAAAATGTCAGTCAGATTACAAATGCCTTGGGGGAAGAGGCCACATCTCTCCATTTTTTCATTTACCAGCAAACTCTGGCTGAGCTCAAAGGCTTCCACCAGGTCAGGGCTGTGCTAGGGGTTATGAACAAGTCAAAACCTTGCCTAAGCTCATAGGCTGGGGGTAGATCCACACCAGCTGGAAAAGTGGGGAAGTGGTGTGTAAGGGCAACTGGGAAAGTGGTGTGTAAGGGCAACTGGGAAAGTGGTGTGTGTGTAAGGGCTGTGCAGGAGGCAGTTATGGGAGCTGGGGAAGCCCATGGAAAGGCCCCTTCCCTGGCCCAGGCAGTCTCCCTGCCTCTCCTTCTATGAGTTCTGGAAATACTGGGTAGGAAAAGTGCCCCTGGGGCCCTGGGCAGGGCTCTCTGACCCATACACCTGGCCTCACCTGCCATCACAGACCACAGCCTGGCACCAGCCCCTCTCCAGGTGGGCAGGCAGAACCTGTGTGGGCCTTGGAGCATGTTACCCTCTTTAACACCCCAGACTCCCTACCCAACACCTTCCCCTGAACCCAGCCCCTGCCCCTATCCCTTGTACTCACTGCAGATCCTGCTGCTTCTGATGGACCTTGGGGGCAGCGCTGTGCCCATGTTCCAGCAGTCTCTTTGCCAGCTGCTGACAGGCTGCCACCCGCTGGCCACCCATCTCCATCTGATGCTGAAACTTTGCAAACTTGGTACAGAGGTGCTGAGGAGAGAGGGTAGTGGATGAATATGGCACCCACTGGTCAGGCAGCAAGCAGCTTTGGGAGTGAGGCACCTCGGTGATTCACAGGTAAATGTGGGATTGGACAGTCATAGCCTGCCTACTCTTCTCTGCAGGCCTGTCCTTAGCAGGACTCATGACTCCCCTGTACCTTCTCCATGCAACCCAGCAGGACCCTCTCCCTAACAGCCTATCCCAGTGCATCCTCCTTTCCCCTAGCCCTCTCACCAGCACATGCTCATAGTCCCCTCCAAGGTTCTCCTCTCCTCTGGCCACCTGCTTCTGGATGGCCAGCCAACTCTGCAGGTCCTCGGCCTCCCTCATGAACTCATGCAGCCTCAGGGTCTCCTCCAGCTCCTGGCCCCTGTGGTAACAGCCCATGGTTCCCCAGGAGTTAGTTGCTCTCCCCCTGGGGACAGCTGGGCCAGTCGAAGGGAGTGACCTGAAGAATGGGGTTTTACACAGTCTCTGCTCAAGTCTATGATCCAGGATTCAGGTAGAAGCAGACACAAGAAGACGAGGGGAGGGTAAAAGGAAGGTATAGATGTGGGGAAGAGATGGATGACCTTGAGTTGGAGGACCCAAATTCCTGCCCAGTGGGCTATGAATGAAGAATTTATGAAAAGACAAAGACACAGCAAAGACATCCTTCTCCTGATGGATCTCTGTGGGCCGAGGTCATGTGTACCAACTTAGGGACATGGCATGGCAACGGTCAACTGAGGCTAGGACCCCTGCACCCACTGATGAGATGGGTTGCAACACCTCTCACCGTGAGGCTACCAGCTCCTGTAGCACCCGCAGCTGCTTCCGGAGCCTCTCCTGCACTACACCCAGCTGCTCAGGGACCTCTGGACCAGTGAGAGTTTGGACTTTCTGGTCAAGCTCCTCCATGGAGCTCCAAGAAAGAGCTAGTTCCTGCTGCAGCACCTGCCATCATAAGAACACATGCCAGGCTAGGACTTATGACTCTTCATCTACCCATCCCCCCACCCACCTGCCCACCCTCCCCACACCTATCCATTCACCTTCCATCCAGTCACTCATCAACTCATACACTCATCTATCTACCCATCCATCCCCATTACCCAATACTATTGATGTACTGAATGTTCCATAAAATGAATACATGGTCTGTGCCCTCAGAGGTCTCATTGTTTAGTAGAAAAGGATGAATGGTAGATAGTATGGGCCAAGGAAGGGAGCAGCATACTAGACCCCAACTTCAATGTGTAAGAGGTGAACAGAATAAAAGAAGCCTGGGCTATGGAAGCTGCATGGGACCAAGACTACAGGCATACCTTAAAGGAATGGCTCACTAATTGTTCTCAGGCACAGGACACATGGAAATAGTAATGTCATGGAGTCCAGGCTGTGTAGCTTGTATGGTTCCAGAAATGAGGAGAGGGTTTCTAGGCCTCCCTCCCCTTAATCAGGGGTTACTTGTGGGAGGAAGGGGGTTTCAGGAAGGACATTTGGTTACCTCCGAGGGTGATATTCAAAACCTTGGAGGAAAATATCATGGAAGACATGGGGTGGGCTGGAGCAGGTACTCCTGAAGGAGTAGAAAGTGTTGGGAAGAAAAGGAAAGAAGAGGAAGCAGAGACACCCAGGGGCTGAGGCAGAAGGGAGAGGCAACAGAGAGACAGTGCTGCCAGGTCCCAGCGCTGGGGCTGCCTTGGCAGGAGGGAGTGCTGGAGAGGAGGAGGGTGCCACAGGAGTTGGGCAGCGTGAGATGGGGCAGCCCTGTCTTCAAGGAGTAAGGGCAGGGCTCTGTGCCTCCAAGAAGTCATATGTGCCCTTTGGGGGTGAGACAGACCCCCTTTTCATGATTCACCACCACCCAAGTCCACACTGTGGGGTTGTTCAGGATAGGGTACCTGATGCTTCCTGATGAGCTCCAAGGTTGCTGCCTCATCCGTGCCGCAGTTCTGACTGCTTGCTAGTGGCCGCTTCTCCTCCACCCAGCCCTCCAGCTCTGATGCATGGAGAAAGTACTGCCAAAAATAGCACCACTCACCATGGTAATCTCATACAGAACCCTCCGTCACCCAGGATACCGTGCTCACCAGCAGCCTGCACAGAGGGGCTTCTGGGCCTATATTGGGACCAGCCAGCTTCTGGTGCAGGCTCTACCAGTGACTTCCCTCCTTGAGGGTGCACAAATGCTCCTTTACAGGGCCTGCCCTCCCCTGACTCTGGACTTTCTCCATCCTACCTGCTGGAAAGTGACGGCCTGCTGCAGGCAGTGCATCCGTGCCTCACATGCCTGCTCCAGCTCTGCCCAACGGTCTTCCAGTTCCTGGCATTGCTCCATAATGTGCTGAGTATGGGGGTGCCCAGAGGACGCAAGGCTCCTGCCGGAACCCAGCACCTGTTGCACCTTCCCTTGGTGGGCTCTCACCTCAGCTTGGAGTTCCTGCCACCAAAAAGCATGCCAGGCATTGCCTCTGAGGTTCCCTTAACCACAGGGTGCCCAGAGCAGAGGCATGGATGTGACTTCAGCACCCAGTTGTGGTAAGGCCCCAGATCAAGAACAGCTGGGGCAGTGATATGGAATCCAGGGAAAAGCACTTAGAGGCCAGGACACCCTGAGTAGGGGCAGAGGGCTCCTAAGGTCTGGGAATGGGATGTCAAGGGTTCTGGGAGGAAAAGAGGCCACCACCTTGTGCTTGTCTTGAAGGCTCTGGGCACTATCCCAGCACTGGGCACAGCTGGTGGGGCTGGTCCTGGTCATGTGCTCAGCCACCCATGTGAGCTCCAGGTTGCTCAGGTGGTCAAATTCATATAGCTCAAATGAGGCCTGCAACTGCAGGTACTGGGTGGCCAGATGGCCCTCCAGGGACTTGAACCTGAGTGGAGAGAAAAGAGATGGGAGAAGTTGGTAATGAGGTAAGGACCATACCTGTTTCTTCCTTGGCCCAGCCAGGACCAGTGAATGGAGGAAAGTCATATCTGTAAAAGGGGAGGCAGCTGGAGGCACAGGGCCCACTTCACCACCCAGACCACCTGCCTGACTTCAGGCAGGCGTCCTGCTTAGAATGCCTACTGGGATCTTTGACCCTCCTGCCCAGAATATCTCCACTCTTAAAGGAAGGAGGTTTGGACATCTGGGTCACAGAGTTGTCACACTGTTGACCTTGGGGTTAACAAAGGATGGGTGAGAATAACACAGCAGGGTAAAGATGGAACAGAGGTGAGTCTGTGGACAGGGCCTCACCTCTGTTGGCACTTCTGGATCTCCTCTAAGATGGTCTGGGAAGTGACCACACTGTGGGCCTGGGAGGTGAGGGCAGCCATCTTGCTGGCCAAGGCCTGGCTTTCACCCTCCAATCGGCAGTGCTGTATCTGCAGCCTTCGGATTGAACACAGGTCTGACCCCATTTCTGCACTCTGTAGGGCCCCCTCTAGCTGCTCCATCATTTCCTTGGCTTCCTGAGTAGGGCCACAGGGGGTACTTCAGGCTCTCTACTACAGCACAGCAGGTGAGACTCAGGTCTTACAACACCAGACTCATCAGCGACCTATCACTGTCAGTCCCAACCAGCAGTGCACACACTGTTCGCTATCCCCTCATGTTTCTCTTTTTCTGGAGGACTCAAGTTGTGTTGACCACACCCTGGATACACAAGAGCCACTCCTGTACTGGCCTTCTGAAGGGTAAAGCCATGCTGTGGGACAGAGGCCTCCACAGGCTACAGGACTTCATGGCACATTCTAGAGGCAGTAAAACACACAGGCTCCTCCCTTCTGCCTTCTGTCTTGCCTGCTCCCACCCAGCCCCAGCCCAGCCCATCTTCCTCCTGTAACCTGCAGCAGCCCCAGGAGCTGTTCTTGCTGTCTAGCCTGCTGCAGCTCATCTCCACGCTCTGCCATCTTGTGATTCAACTCCTCCCACTTGTGCCTTAGGCCCTGAAGCCTGGACTGTATGTCTTCCTGGGCATGTGGACTGCTGCACAACAGCTCTCTGCCAGCCTGGATAATGGAGACAAAGGCACAGGCACTTTTCTGGGTTGTTGGACCACAGCAGGCTGAACCCAGGGGGCAGAGGGGCAGGTGACAGGCTGTAAGCTACTTTCCACAGGTTGTCTGGGCTCTAGCAGTTCATGTGAGGGGACTCCCCACCTGTGGGCAGAGGTAAGAGGGCAAGCAGAGTGGGGTGAGCAGGCACAAGGGGAAGTTAGGGAAGAGCTTTGTTCTGGCAAGGTGGCAGGCTCCAAAGCTTGTCCTGGAGAGTAGAGGGAGCAGGGATGGTGGCAGCTTTCTGTGTTGGTTTGGGTGTCAAAGCAAAGGGACACCCAGTTGAGTGAAGGAGGTGGCTATAATCCTGACTCCATGGTAACTGGAGTTGATTCTTTCTTTAGTGGCTGTGTTTCATGAAAACAAATGGGTTAGTGTGGGCTGTCTCTGTGCAGTGTCCCCCACCTGTTGTAGGCCCTTCATATGCCCATGGGTGGCCAGTAGCTCCCTCTCAACTGCTTCATGCCGCTTCAATTTCTGCAGAGTGTTGCTGGGTGCTTGGGAGGGCTCATGTGCTGCCATTGACTTTTCCTCCATCCACTGCATCAGCTCCGCCACGTCCTGCTTCCATTCCTGCCCAAGAACCAAGAAAGGGTTGTTCTCATGCCTGGGGAGAAGGCTGGTGCAAGAATCTAGTTCTAGGAAGGGGGATTTCAGGGACCCTTGTGAGGAAAGCAAGACCCACAGCCAATTTTGTAGCACGAGGGTGGTGGAGCCTGAGGTTACTGCTCCACAAATCGGGGACAGGAACACTGTGTCCAGACAGGAGGAGTGCCTGTCAGGTTCCCACTCTGCAGCCCACATCAGGTCATGTTTGGTCATCTTGCTTCAATAAGTCAAAGCTCTGGGAGGCCCTGCGGCCTGGCCCAGCCTGGAGCTGCTCTGGGACTGAACAAATACCCACAGAACTACAGTCTGAAGCTTCTGCCCATGACCCATGCAGACCCTAGAGTGTGCCAGAAATGCAGGGAAGGGGAATAGCAGGGCGAGGCAGTGGTGGGGTTAGTCAAGAGGCCTGCATTTTAGGCCTGACCCAGGCTCTGAGAGCTGAGTGGCTACACTTCATTTTCCTCCTCAGGAAACACTTGAGGCACACAGCCTGGCTCTCAGAGGTACTGTGAGGAGAAATGATGGGATGTGTGGGAAGAGTACTCTGCAAACTGAAATGCTCCACATTGTCACACTGAGTTAGCACACAGGTGGACCCTTAGGCACTGATCTTGCGGAGGCTCCTGTACCCAGGGAACCCCTCACCTGAAGCTGGCAGGAAGCCAGCAACTGCCTCCTCCTCTGCTCACTCCTCTCCTGGACTCTGGTCCACTGCACCTGGATACTCTGCAGCTGCTCTCTGACCCTGGAGGTGAGGGAGAGCAGAGCTCCTTTCTGACCTGAGGCCCATCCAGCCCAGGTGCACCGCTCTGCCCTCCCACTCTCCAGTCAGTGTAGCGGTCTACACGGGAAGAGAAAGGACGGTAGGCCAGGCTCACTTGTGCGCAGCAGGGTGTTTGTTCTGAACCAGCTTCTTGCCGCGGGCCTGCAGAGCCTCTGCTCGAAGGCCCAGGGTTCCCAGGAGCCACCCAAAGGCCTGGTGCTGCTGCAGCAGGCTCTGGGTCTCCCTCATATCTTCCTGGGGTATAGAGATCTGAGGTCATGCCTGAGAGGATGGGGTCAGTACCATCTCACCCACCATGGCCCCAGGGCACTCCTGTCCAACCTGGCTTCTGGACCCAGGGAGATGAGCTCCCTCCAGTGATGGGGGATTGATAACCCAGTAACCTAGTTCCACATCCCTGGTTCCATACCCCCAGGTTGTCCAGGCATAGGAAGGCCTCATGGTTGGTACAGATGGTAATGAAAACATCCACTTCTTGGCCAAACTTGTGCAACTGCAGTCCCTCCCGCAGCCTCTGCTGTCTCTGCTCCCATGCAGTCTTCAGCTCCTGGCTACACTGGCTCAGGAGCTGCAGAGCACTGGCCACCTCTTGGGAATGTAGGGAGTCCAAGGCTGCCATGGACCAGCCCTGAGCTTCCAGTTGCTGTAACCTGTCCAGGACAATAGGCAGAGATTCTAACCCTATCTGGCTTCTCTCCCAGCATCCTCCTCTCTCATCTCCATGGTTCATTCACAGTGGAGCTCTGATGTGAGGGTAACTGGCAGCAGGGGTCTGCCAATTGGTTCACCTGCCCCGTGGGACAGCTGTGCCCTGATCCATGATGATGCAGTGAATGTAATGGGCCCAGCACAGTACTTAGGACCCAATAGTTCCAAGATCTCTGCCATGTCACACCTTCACTCTGTTGACCATCCTCTAATATGGATGGCTAATGGCCAATGTCCAAGCAAGTGGACATGCTGGGACAGCGCAACTCAAGAGATTGCTCAAACCACATGCATCCTTGTATCCAAGGCCACAGCAAGCCCACATGGAGTCTTTGAACAAGTAGGACAGGTGAACTTTTTAACTGGGTGTAGTCACATAGCTGGGGAATAGGTGACATCATTGTGTGAAGTAGAAAAAACTTCTACTTCCTGTGAGCTGCTGCAGCCCTGAACCAGGTAATGGGGTGTGGCAAACAGAGAGAGGGTAGATGTTTCTCAGGGTCTGTTTGACACCTGTCAGGTTCCTGAGGACTGGCCACAGCCTGAGCACTGCACGTGGTCACCCTGCCTACCTGTTGGGCATCATCCCTGCAGGAGGACAGGCATTACCATACTGAGGAGGCAGGTACTATAGTACATGGGTGGGTTCTGAGCCATTTGACTCCAGGGGCCACAGGGGCTGCATCATCCAGAACGTGGGGCTAGATTGCCCTGACTAGGTGGCATCCATTAGCTCGGATTACACAGGATAGAGCCTCCAGGGCAGCTCAATGTCCTGGGGCTTCCTCAAACCATATGGGCTACCTGACCCAAGCCTAGGTCTCTCCTGTAAACCTGCCTCAAGTACCACTTCCCTGGTGACCACTCTGCTTCCTTCCCTCCCTTTCTGGGTCCAAGGCCCTCAGGCCTCACCCAGCCTGAAGTGCACCCTGCCTGCCCCTTTTCCTGACCTTTCTTGCTGCAGATGGATCTCCTCCTGCAGCTTTCCATGTTCCCTCAGCAGCCGCTGGGCTGAGGCTGCATCCACCAGCTCCTCCTCGCAACGCAGTCGAGCCTGGACACTCTTGGTCCACAGCAGCAGCTGCCGGCTCTTCTGCAGAAAGCTCTGCCGAGCCTGAGCCTCGGCCCACACCTGGGCCTGTTGGGTCACCTGCCCCTGTGCTTGCTTCAGCAGCCCCTGCAGCATCTCCATCTGTTCCTGCAGGGTCTGGCTCTCTGCAGGGCCTGACTCCTCCAGCCTGGGAGACAGGCCATTGCACAGTTAGGGCCCTGCCCTAGGCCCTGTGTTCCAGACATATGTCATGTGCTCAGTCCTGTATCCCCAGGGAAAGTGGTGACAGCTCTGAATGCCCACCCTGCCTGATTTAGGGGCAGCATGGACAAGTGGCTTTTTCTTTCCCCAAGAGAACTTTCTCATGCTATCTCCCATCTCTGCCCAGGCCTTTCTGACAGCACATGCTAGCCATCTCCCCATCCTGGTTTCTGGCTCCTTCCTCATTGCATTGTCCTGCTCAGGCCTTCCTCTGACTTCACTGCCTCCCAGGGTACTGTCACCAGTCGTACTTTACAGCTACTCTCTGGAGGTTGTGGATCCTCCTCTCCAGCACCAGGACCTTCCGCTGGGTCAGCAGCAGGGCACGGTGGCTGTCCTCAGAGCTCTCTGGCTCCAGGGCCTCCAGTCGGAGTAGCATGTCTTGCAGCTGGGCCTGTGTGTGTCCACACTCCTGCAGAAAACTGCACACTTCCATACTGCGTGCCAGCTGCAGGCCCTTCTCCTTCTTCAGGGCCTCTAGCTGGCCCCACCTGGGCAGAGGGCACAGGGATGTCTCTATCACAGGGACATTTTCCCGTCCATTTTGGGGCCTTGACCAGAGCCTTATATGACAAGCTGCTAAATTAGCCATCCCCTGCCATCTCCTCCCTCTCTCTGACACTGTCATTGTAGGAGACACCAGGCCCAGACCTTGCCTCTACTCTGTCCCCATCACCTGGCACTCCCCCTCATTCTCACCTCTGGCACAGGTCTTCTTGTTGTTGCTGGATTTTTGTGAAGTCCCCGGGACATCTCTGCTTCAATTGCTCAGCAGAGTTGTTGACCTCAGTCCAGTGGCCCTTTCTCACAGCCAGGGTAATAAGGAATTTCTGGGGAGAAGGAGGACCTAGGCCTGTTTTTCTTTTTGGGTGGTGCTCTATCACTGAGCTACATCCCCAGCCCTTTTTATTTTTTATTTTGAGACAGGGTCCCACTAAGTTGCCCAGATTGGCCTTGAATTTGCAATCCTCTTGCCTCAGCCTCTTGAGGCTGGGATTATAGGCATATGCCACCACTCCCAACCTCTGGGGGAGGGTGTGTTTTCTTCCCACAGGATGATGAAGAACCTCTGACATGCTTGGACATGGAGATGCTTATGTTGCCTGCCTCTGGAAAGGCAGGCCCCCGAGTCCTTAACTTTCAGGATCTATTCATTGCCTTGGTCCCCTCTCACACAGGACTGCAGTTAACATGGGGACCTGGGCACAGCAGTGCATAACAGGGAGGCAGGAGCAAGGCGAGGAAGGACTGAGACCCAGGCCCCTTTCAGATTCAAGGGGCTGTACCTCATATTTGGATTGCATGACCTCCAAGTTGTTGGCCTGGGGCTGCAGCATTTGGAACAGCAGTGTCTGCTCCTCTAGCCAGGACTGGAGCTCCTCACAGGAGCAGTAGAAGCCAAACAGAGCCACTGCCTCCTCCAACCGGGCCCTGCGGAGCTGAGGAGAGGTGGGCTGGGAGAGGACTGGGTGAGGGTCAGTGCCCCCAACAGGGCACTTAGAGCAGGTCCAGAGGGTGCTTCTCCCCAGCCAAGTCCACCAGCATTTGCCAGGGCCAGAGGGGGTCTGTGTCCCAATGCTGGGCCCTAATGTCCTATCACAGACCTCTTGGCACCCAGCAGAGGGAAATGGTAAGGATAGGGTTGGTGTAAGCTCTTAGGTCAAATCCACATTTCCCTGTGGGCTTTGGCTCTGCCCAGGCGTCCCCGCATGCCTCTCCAGGCTATCCTCTAGCCACTGCTGGCCTGGCCAGCACTCTGGCTTTGGCCTTCTCCATCAAGCCTACTCCTGGCCTTTGCTCAGGTCCTGGCCTACTTCACCAGGGTTGCCTGCTTTCTGCTTCTCCTTGTTCAAGTCTCAGTTTAAATGCCTTTCCCTCTTAAGTGACTTCCCTGACCCCCAAGCTGACCTGATCTCTTCTCTTGTGTGCTCCCATTATACTGCATCCATATAAAGATTTGTCAACATGTGCTCAGTCATGACATGAGTTCCTTGAGACAGGGAGCATGTCAGTCACTGATCTGTCCTTTGAAATGGAGACACAGGGTCTAGCCCAGGGTAGAGGTTTGATGAACAATTTTTGAACAGGGAACATTACCTCTGCCAGAGCCCGCAGGCTCTCATAGTCCTGGCTCAAGTGGTCCTGTGTCTGGAGTATGGTGTTGGGGTCAAAGTCAAGGTCAGACTCAGTAGAGAGAGCCATGCTTGGGCCTTTGCCTGAAGGGCTCAGGGAAGACACCACCTGTGCAGATATAGAGCAGTATGTCCACATGGGGCTCCCACCAAGCCAGAGAAGCCTTGGTGGGATGGGGTGGGTGGTTCTACCTGGGGCTCCTGCTCCATGCCATGACCGATAGGCACCTTGGCCTGGCAGTCTCCCCAGTCCTTCAGCTCTGGGGTGTCCAGAGCCACTCCTGAGAGCCAGGTGAATCTTGACCCTGTGGGAATACAGGCTGCAAACACTGCTTGGAGCGTGCTCCTCTTCTCCACCCAGAAGCTCAACATGGGGATAGATGGGGCATATTTATTATTTAGTGCTTCCTTATGCCTGACCCTATGTGAGGAGCCTAGGGCCTTCCTCTCCAGGGGCTTGCAAACCTCTCAGAACTGCAAGGCTCACAGAGTAGGTGGGACACTATCCTGGACTGTGTAGGTAAGCAGAGGATGTGTCATATGAAATAAGTAGTCTAGGTGTCCAGCGGAGGTGGGGGGATCCAGAATGGTCTGGAGTGTTGGAAAAGATTTCAAGGACAAGGTAAGGCCACAGAGGGCCCTTCCAGGAAAATATCATTTGCAAAGGGGAAGGCAAGGTGGCTAGGATAGTGGAAGCTGGGAAGAGAAGTTTGGGGAAATAGGCTGGCATGCCTCCTTGGGGATGGATAAGCACCTAATCTGTGCCACATTTTTCCTCTGTCCCTGGGCAAGTGTTGACAGCAGTGGCAGCATCAACCCAAACTGCTCGGGACTGGGTTGAGGGGACTGAAAAAAAGGACCAGAAAGGGAGAGAAAACAAGAACTAGGGGGTGGGAGAAGGGGTACTCAATAGAATTTCAAGCTGGACAAGGCCTACATGAATATCTCATCTAAAATACACTGGTGTGAAACCACATCTCCATAGCTGCCTAATGACAGGGACTCACACCCTTGGGTAGTCTGTGCTATCTCTGGGTAGCTCCAAGTCCCTTTTGCTGCTGAGCCCACATGGACCTTCCCTAAATTTCTTCCCTTGAGTCATTGGATGCTCTAGAGAGCCACCACGCAGAATACGTTTAACCCCTTCATTCATGACAGCCTGTTAAGGCCACATGGCTCTTGACCTCGTACCTTTGGAGATAAAGTGCATCTGGACCTGGGAGCATGAGTGCTGGCTGCCTGGTGTTGCTAAGATTTGGGTCCCATTCTGGGGTCTCCCAATTGTGTCTTCATCAATTCTGCTCCAGCATTCTGAGGGCTCCTCCTGTATGGAGGTACAAAGTCTCTGCTCAGGTGCCTAAGTGGCTCTACCCCTCAGCAGAAGGGGCAGCTCTGCATTTCCTACTCAGCACTGGGCAAAGCAAAAGTCTGAAATGCTAGGGGCCAAGCAGGACCTCTCCATCATTGCCAGCAGAGGCTGGTCAATAGAGACACAATAAAGGGATAAGGATGCTCCCATTTATTCATTTAAACAATTAACACGGGCTGGGGAGATAGCTCAGTTGCTAGAGTGCTTGCCTTGCAAGCATAAGGCCCTGAGTTCAATCCCCAGCACCGAGAAAAAAAAAAAAAAAAAAAAAAAAAAAAAAAAAAATTAACACACTGGAAAAGCGAGACACACAGAATAGGAAAAACCCATATTATTGTCCTATACCTAAAGTGCTATGTATTAGTATATCATCACAGAAACACAGTGTGGTTGGGGTAGATACAGCTCTAGATGGGAAGTCAGGAGACTCTCTGGTAGGGATAACTACATGTTCTTAGGCTGTAATCCGGACCCTCTGAGCCATGGTTACTTCATCTGTAAAAAGAGGGGGTTGGACCAGGCCACTGATGACATACTGTGGATTAACTATTTTTTTATAAAAAATTAATTATGTTATTCTGGGAATAAACATGAAGGAAAAGGAAAAGATGGGACTTTCAGACCTGGGAGTGAAACATGGAGCTTCCTTGGAGCTCAGGGTAAAGGAGCCAAGCATGAACACAGGGTCTAGGGGCCTCCTTGGCCTCCACTTGAGCATGCAGTTTCTTTTTCTTTCCTTTTAAATACTGAGAATTGAACCCAGGGACACTTCACACTGAGCTACATTCCCCAGTCACTTTTTATTTTTAAGATTTTTGAGACAGGGTCTTGCTAAGATGCTCAGGGCCTTGGTAAGTTGCTGAGGCTAGCCTTGAACTTGAGGTCCTCCTGCCTCAGCCTCCTGAGTTGCTGGTATTACAGGCATGTGCCACTGCAGCTGGCAACAAGCATGGTTTCTTGAAAGAGAGCGGACCTCAGCTGGTCACCACACATACTTTTGGAGACTAGGGGCTCAGTGAACTGAAGGAGGGGTTTAGAAAGCAGTCTGGGGCAGTGATTAGACCATCCAAAACTCACAAAGACTGTCAGGTGAGAGAGACTAAAAGGGCTTAAAGGTCACTTTAGGTCTGGTGGTGAAAGTAAAAGGGACATTCCTGGAGGAACCTGCTTAATGCCCCGGAACTGTGCTGAGCAAAGTGAGTCAAACCCAGTTGTACTGGGATGACCTCGATTCGCGTGGGCAGACAGGATTCTACTTCAGGTCTTAGTCAGTTGGCAAAGTGCCTAAGGATGGAGGGACATGCCCACACCCAGGGCCAGGGTGAGGACAGGATTCTTGGATCAGCACCGCAAAGACCTTCCATTTGTTGCTCTCTGTGTGGCCCATTGGCGGTGATGTATGGGACATAGGTGCAGAGCAGAAACTACACATTTGGTTTTGGAAGCGAGCGAGTCTGGGTCCCTTCCCGGTCCTGGCGCTCACCCTAAGTGATGCCCGAGCCGCGGCGGCCCGCGCCTGCTCGTCCAGCCGCCGCAACTCGGCCGCGAAGGAGCGCACCGTGCGCTCCAGACGCTGGTGGCGCAGTAGCAGGGCCTCGGCGGCTGCCTGGTCCTCTCCACAAAACGCAGTCTCCAGCTGGGGCCGCCGTTCGCGCAGCCACGCGGCCGCCTCCGAAACGTCAGCCAAGTACTGAGGGGGGCGAGAGGGGGCTGAGCACAGGAAGGTGCCCGCCCCTAGCCCCGCCCACCTGACAGGAACACTCCACTTCCTACCTGCCGTAGGAGCAGGGATGTCTGCAGCCTCAAGCCCCGCTTCTCCAACCGAGTCCAGATCAGCTGCCACTTTCTCTGCACAGCCTCGGCCCGCTCCCTGGGATCCGGCTGCGTCGGGGATCCCCGGGCGCTGAAATCCTGCCCCCTCTGCATGAGGTCCACGCACACAGCCTGGTGGCGGTGGAGCTCAGCTTCCAGGGTCTAGAGGGAGAGGCATGGTGGGGAGGAGCTTGGTGATGGGAAGGAAAGGGGAGAGGACTGGGTTCCCAAGAAAGATGGGCGAGGAAAAGGTGGGGATCCGCAGGGAGCGAAGGAGTGAGCACCTTGTGTTTCTGCAGGGCGACTGCGATTTGACTGAGGTCCCCACTCAGGGACAAATTCTCCACCTGCTCTCCGAGTTCCCTCATACAGGCCTCCTCCTCCTCACAGTTGTTCAGGAACTCTGCCCACTGTCGGGTTTGCTCCAGCATGGTCCGCCTGGGGGACAGCAAGGGCCACCAAGAGACTTGGGGAGTTGTGGGGCATGGGGAGGGAGTTCCCTGGGGATCAGACACTTCCCTTAAACAGGTCTTTCCCTTGGATGACTCAATAGGTGAGACAGGGGCCTTGAGACAGGGTCAGGATAGAGGAGGTTGCCAGGCCAACAGTATTTTAGTCTGGGCAGGAGATAATTTGGGTTACAGAAAAATTCCAAAGAAGCTGGAGGAGTTATGTCAGACTCTTACCTGGCCCTGACAAGAGACATCAGGCTCTGGTAGAGCTGGGCCAATGATTCGGCCTTGGCCTTGACCTGCAGCATCTCCACACTGGTCCCCAGGGAGGAGTCCAGCTCTTCAGTCTGATGGGCAAGATGGCTCACATGGGCCTCGTGGTTGAAGACCTGGGCCTCTAGCAGGTCATGTCTCTGCAGCAGCTCTACTACTTCTGCCAGATGCTGCCCACAGGTCATGGAGCTGGCTGGCACCTGGCCAGAGACAAGTGGTCATTGCAGTCCTAAGGTTCTGGATCCCTGTGAGCACCAGTGCTGGGGAAGGACACCCACTCTGCTGTGTTCCCCAGAGGTTGGCTGGTCCAGTACCCACCTGCAGCTCCCGGAGCTGGTCGGAGGCAGCCTCCACTTGTTGCAGAAGGCTTAGCACAGCCTGCGCACCTGCCATCTGCTTCCTATGTTCCTGTAGATGCTGAAGGAGCCTTTCCCAGCGCTGGGTAATCTCCTCATGCCTGGAGGACACAAGAATAAGGCCAGTTTCCAATAGGCTGGAGCAGGGAAGCCACCTCAGGCTAGTGGTGTGGCTTGGCTGACCTGGAGGAGTTGGACCTCTGTGGCTGGAGCCAGGGTCTGGATGTGAACCTCTTTGCATGGGAAGTCTGAGGCAATGTGTCTTGCCCTGGTCACAGGCAGAGAAGCCAAAAGGTGTAGGCCTTAACCCCACCCTCTTCTAGTCCCTGTGTCAGTTGATGACAACCCCATCCTTCCCAGTGCCCAGACTAAAAGCTTAACTCATGTCTTCACACCCTACTTCTGATCTGTCTGCAAATCTTGTCTGTCACTACCTTCAAAATACATTCAGAATCCCACCATTGCTATGGCCTCCGTTGCTCTCCAGTCAGCAATAGCTTCATGATTGGTCTCTGCTTCTGTGGCTATTCCTTCGCCCTCTTCCCAACATGGCATCCAGGTGATTATTGTAAAACAAAAGTCAGTTCTCTACTCAAGCCCTCCAAGATTTCCCATCTTTCTCTGAGTAAAAACTGCAAGACCCAGCCTGACTTCCACTCCCACCCCTTGCCCTTGAGCTTCCCTGACCTCACCCCTGTAACTTGCTCACTTTAGTCACCCTTAGCATTTAAAATTTTTAAAAATTATTCTTTTTAGTTATACATGACAGTATAACTAAGAATGTATTTTGACGCATCATACACACATGGAGTATAACTTCCCATTCTTGTGGATGAACATGATGTGGAGTTATACTGGTTGTGTATTCATACATGAACATAGGAAAGTTATGTCTGATTCATTCTACTGTCTTTCCCATTCTTGTCCCTTCTTCCACCCCCTGCCATTTATGCTGTTTTTCAGACTTGCCAGGCATTAACCCTCTTTGGGATGCTACAATTGCTGTTTCCTCTGCCTAGATACTTTGTCTCCCATATCTGCATGATCAGCCCTTTCACTCCTTTCTGGTCTTTATTCAAAAGTCATCTTCCAATTACTCTCCTCTGGTCCCCCAAGCTGCACTACCTCCCAAATTGGCCCCTCATATTCCCTTATCCTACTTTATTTAATTCAAGTAATTAATTTGGTGCTGGGAATCAAACCCAGGACCTTGTGCATTCTAATCACATGTTCTATCACTGAACTACATCCCCAGACCCTCAGGGTCTCACTGAGGTGCTTAGCACCTCACTAGATTGCTAAGACTGACTTTGAACTCCCGATCCTCCTGCCTCAGCCTCCTGAGCCGCTGGGATTACAGGCGTGCACCACTGTACCCAGCTAGGGGGTGGAATTTTTGCTTGTCCTCTTCATTGTTAAACCTCCAGCACTTAGAATGGCATATGGGACACAGTAGACATGCCATAAATGTCTATTTAGTGAATGAACTAATCAGAGGCTACCTTAAAAGGACAGTGCTTTACCAAAAGCAATGAATCACTGATGGCAGAATTCCAAGCATCCATAGGAGATGGATCTTTTTAGAAGGAGCCCTGAATCCATAAACCACCCCTCTCTTCCACGGATAGGAATGAGCACATGTAAGGGTGAGGGTGTGCCTTTCCCTTTTGTAAGGATGGTTTCTGGGCTTGGGGCTCACCTGCGGGCCACATCTGCCCAGCCATGGTAGTGCTCCTGCCGGAGAATGTCTGCGATCTCAGCCAGGGCCTGGAAGCGCCCCTCCTGGGGCAGGATGCCAGCCTCCAGCATGCCTAACCTCTGGGTGGCTGCCTCCAGTGTAGCTGGGCTGGTCGGCAGGGCTCTGGCATGGTCCAGCACCTTCTCTGCATCCTTTAGGAAGCTCTCCCGGAGGGCTGCCTTGCGCTGGAAGCGACGGGCCAGTGTTTCCAGACGCTCTAGTTGTAGTAGCCTGTGCTGCAGGGCCTGGCTCCGGGCGGCCTCTGCTCGCTCCAGCCCTGCCCAGCGCTGGGACAGCTCTTCAGGGCCAAGGCCCTCCTGAGGCAGGAAGAGTCTGCGGTTCTGGGCTCGGAGTGCTGTCTGCAGCTTGAAGAGTAGGGCCTCTGTGGCCCCTCGCTGCTGCAGCCGAGGTGGCTTCTCCTGGGCACGGAAGGAGGCAAAGGCTGCCAGTAGCTGGCGCATGGCAGGCAGGGAGTCTGGAAAGTCCCGCACCTCCAGTTGTGCCTGCTTCTCTGTGATCCAGTGGAGCAGGTCAGCCACCAGCTGCTGGTACTGTGTCTGCAGAACCTCTGTCTCCTGGAGCTGAAGCAGGATCTGGTGGAGGGCAGGGAAAGGGTCAGGCCACCAGCAGCAGACCCTGGACTCTGGGAGCCAGCTGCTTCCCTCAGCTGAGGGTGCAAAAAAGTAGGGGGTCCCTAACCCCCAGAAAGGAAGGGGCATTGCACACCCAGACTCAGGAGTGTGTGGGCTCCCTCTCTGGGGCAAGACTGTGTCCTGCCTTCTTCCATCTTGTTTCATTCCTTTTTGCCTCACCTCTGGGGGTTGAAGGCCTTTAGGCGACCCCTCTTCCTGGACATTCTTTCCCCAACCTCCAACCCAAGCATCTCAGAGTCCTTGGCCTGTATCACCTTTCCCCACTGAGACACTAACCCTGAGGGCAAACCTCCCAGGCCTCAGCCTCTGCCATCGCGTCCAGAGAGTAAGAAAGTC
The DNA here is from genome assembly GCF_902686455.1 of Sciurus vulgaris. Taxonomy (NCBI): domain Eukaryota; kingdom Metazoa; phylum Chordata; class Mammalia; order Rodentia; family Sciuridae; genus Sciurus; species Sciurus vulgaris. The sequence continues at coordinate 91,255,062 of NC_136462.1, forward strand.
CCCCCAAAACATGGAGTCCCCCACAAAGCGCAGCCTCTTCTATGCCTGTCCTTGCAGACTCCTGGTTCTCTAGGGTTTTTAATCCAATTAGGAGCTTAACAGCCTGCAAGTGAAAGAGGAAGGGAGGGGCAAGAGCAACCACTGCCTCCTCACTTTCCCTGTATGCCTGGCTCCATGCTGGGCACTTTCCTAAGCTCCCTTGAACATTAACACTCACAGCAGTCTTCTATTATCCAGGTGTTATTGTCTCCATGCTATAAATGGGAGCACAGAGAAGTTAGATCACTTGGCTAAGACCACATAGCAAATGAATGATAAAGAAGTTTTCAAATCTAGGTCTGCCTGACTCTGGAGACTGTGCTCATCCCTGTGACTGGCTGGTCCACCTCCCTTTGTCACCCACCTTAGCGAGTCTCCTTTGGACAGTCTGCCCCTGGTGTAGGCGGGAGAAGTAATGGTAGTAGAGGGAGACGTAAGTCATGATGGAGCGTTCATCTGGCTGTTGGCCCACCACATCCTCAGGGTCCAGCAGCTGAGCAATGCCCAGCTCCTGCTCAGCCACATGGAAGGCACAAGTGAGGTTGTGCAGTGGGCAGTCCGGACGCAGAGAGCTGTAGTCTAGCAGGTCCGGCCTGGGCAGAGAGCAGGAAATGCTCTTCAGCAGAATGTCCTGCTTTTTAAAATGCACATGTTCCTATTGGCCAGTCCCAGCTTACTGTGAATTCGTTTTCCTCTGATAGTTCTCTGAGGCCCTAGCTGAAGGATGGGTAGAACTCTAATGGGAGAGGAGGGTTAATTTGGTACAGAGGACAGGCCCAGGGATGGGAGTAGAAGTTCCCAAAGGGCAGCTAGTTGCCAGGGAGAGGGCAATGAAGAACCCCAAGGGGAGCAGAAAGTGGAGAAGGCAGGGGTCAAAGGCAAACCTGGCAATTCCCTGGGGAGTGGGGAGGGGTTGATCCAGGCTGGTAACTCAAATGTCAGACCACTCTACTTCTGGGCCCACTTCCCCTCCTCCTCCAGGGGCCAGAGCAGATATGGAGAATGGGCTGGAGAGGCCCTGAGTCCTGGGCTCAGTAGATGGGGATTTGAGGTCGGGTCACACCTGTGGGCGTGGATAAGGGCATTAAAACCCAGCCCGTCACTCCAGCTGTGAGAGAAGTCAGTGATGCCCACGTTGGTGTAGCCGGCTGTCTTCCGCTGGCACCAGATGAGCAGAGCTTCCTTGGCCGATAGCAGGGCTGCGCTGGCCCCAAACTCCTCCTGCAGGACAGGGCATGTCATTGCCATGTGGGGCCAGGTGGGGGTGGCAGAGCCTGCAGGCTGTGGGCGTCACAGGCTGGGCTCCTACCCTACTTGGAGATGGCTCTCCTCAGATCATCTGATTTTACCGGATTTCATCCACAGAGGTTAGGGTAGGGGTTAGAGAAACAAGCCTGCTTCAGACAGTGCTTCGAAAGATGCAGGGTGTTGAAAACTGTCACCTGTCATTAGAACAGGTAGCTTTGCATTGCAGTTGAGGACCACAATAGCAATGGCTCCTGGTTTGGGGCCCAGGCATGGTGCTCACTGACCTGGGGCCTCACAGGGTGGAGGTTGGGTGCTATCCGACTCCTCCCCTATATTGCAGGCTTTCTGCTGGTCAGGTCGTAGGCTCTCAGCCTGTCAGTATTTGCATTCTACAGATGACTAGGTGTAGTAAGAGATTGGGAAGGTGCCCAGGGCCTCAGCTGATAAAGGGATTGGCCTGGACCCATCAACCTCTGACAGAGGACAAGCGCGCCCCCTGCCTACAGTGCTCAATGCCTCAGGGGCTGAGAAATGACTCAGCCAGCTCTGATTTCAACCCCCTCCTAATCTTGCCTGTTCCCCTTTGTAGATAGTTCCCCTTATTCTTCCATCTCCACCTCTATCTCTTCCACTCAGGGCTTCCATTCCTTGGCTTTTCATCCTCCTCCAACTTCTTTCTGCCTGCATCCCTGCCCTTCCTTGGGAGACTCCCCTTCCGCTCATTCCCTGGTCCCTGTTGCCTTAAAATCTGGCTTGGAGGTTTCCTCTCTCACTCTTCCTCTCCTCTCCTCCTATTCATACCAATTCCTGTTTATGAACTAAGAAGTGAAGCTGAGCAGGATGCACTTCTTCCCTGCCTCTGGGCAGGAAGGACACCAGAGACCAACACAGGTCTGTAGAGGCATCTCAAGGATCTGGAGGCAGCTCTGCCCCAGGGAGGAGGTCAAGCCCAACCCCCTGAGTGCTGGGCTAGGCTATAGGGGAACTGGGGCATGCTGGGATGGGCATAGGAGGGAGCAGGGCTGCTGAAGCCTGAGTCATCAGGGTGCAGGCAGCCTCAGGAGACAATGAACACCTGCTGCTCCCAAGGGGAAGGGCTGGGGGACACTGGGCCTCAGGGTCTGGGGAGGTGAGTAACTCTTCCTGGAAAGGTTTAAGGACAGTTAGGTGTTCATCTGCCCATTTGTTCTCCAAAATGGAGCTCAGCTCTGGGGCTGCAGTCACACAAGGCCCTGCTCCTCTATGACTCATAGTCATGTCATGAGTTTCAAAGGTCTATGTGGATTTGTGCCAAATGTGTGATTTTTTTTCATTAGGGTTTCATTTTTCAGCTTGGCTTTCCTGATCTACCAGAATCAAGTTTCAGGTGTTGTTTTGGGGATCATAAAACTGAAAACTGGCTGGACTCAGTGGCGCACACCTGTAACTCCAGCAACTCCGGAGACTGAGGCAGGAGGATCTGGAGTTCAAAGCCAGCTTCAGTAAAAGCAAGGTGCTAAGCAACTCAGTGAGACCCTGTCTCTAAATAAAATATAAAATAGAGCTGGGAATGTGGCCCAGTGGTCAAGTGCCCCTGAGTTCAATCCCTGGTACCCACCCCCCAAAAAAAACACCCCAAACTAAAAACTGACAAATATAAGAGCATTATGTTTATACTCATTCCCCCCCCTTTTTTTGGTACCAGGGATTGATTGAACCCAGAGATGCTTAACCACTGAGCTGCATCCCCAACACTTTATATGTTTTATTTTGAGCTAAGTTGCTGAGGCTGGCTTTGAACTTGTGATCCTCCTGCCTCAGTGTCCTGAGCTGCTGGGATTATAGGCATGTGCCATCACGCCCTGTTTGTTTATACTCTTTCTGAGCCAGTTGTTAGAGAGAAAAAGGTAGAATGGGAAAAGATGGGGAACCATGAGGGAAATACTGGATACTGGGGAACCATGAGGGAAATACTGGATACTGGGGAATTAATTAGTAAACCTCCAGAGCTGGGACTCTACATGTTTGATTGCCCCTAATGGAGCATTATGGTGCAATGAAGTTACTGGGTTTCAGTATCAAGTAGGAAACAGTAGATGGGGTGGAAATGGTTGCTGGGCAGTGACCCTGCCCCCTATCTAGTGAGTGACTTGTCCCAGGGCAGGTGTGAAGCCCTGTCTCTAATTCTCAGTTCAACATATGGCAACATCTCTGACCTTCTAGGTTCTTCACTCCTGGTTGAAGAGTGAATACTTAATTCCAAGGATGACAAGGATTTGTTGTAAGGAATGTAGATGTGCAGTGGAACTGCTTTGTGCCCAGGGTCCTGAGGTGAGGTTAGTGATGGGGTAGGTCATGGGGCACTGAGTGCTGAGATATACCCTGTCCAAGGAGATGTGAGAAATCTGAAAACGCAGAATGATCACCCAGAGGAGTCCTAGGATGAGGGTCTGGTCTCCATCCACGATGTTCTCTGGCCCAATGAGGGGTATCGGTACCTGTGGGCAAAGTTGACTGGACTAAGTCATGAAACCCATGTTCTTAAGGGACTCAGAGGAACCAAAAGTTCAGGGGGCCTGTTGTGGGATGGGAAGTCCTGAAATTCAGCCTGTCCCATGAGAGGTCCCTCAGGAAAATCAGGCAGGGACAAGGAAAAGGAAGCCTTTTTAATTTTTTTTTTCAGTACTGGGACTTGAACCCAGGACCTTGCACATGCTAGGCAAGTGCTCTACTACTAAGCCACATTTCTAGCCCCTTTTTGTTTTGAGACAGGGTCTTACCAAGTTTCCCAGGGTGACCTCAAACTTGGGATCATCCTGTCTCAGCCTTCCAAGTCACTGGCCTAGCAGGGGAGGCTTTCTGAGTGGTTAGGGTCTGGGTCCCAGCCCACTTGGATGATTCTGCAGCTTGGTGAACTGGGATGGACCACTGGACAGGGGATGCCTCATATATGAGCTACAGGTAAACCTGGACCATTGGTCACTGGTTCAGCTGTGGGAATTGGAAATGCTGGATCAGATGTGTGAGCTAAACAGACAATGGCCAGTGTCTGCCTCCAGGCGGGGGCATCTTAGGATCTCAAGGGGATGCCTGGGTCCCTTGGGGGTCACACTCAAATCTCAGTCTTCTTCAATAGGTTCCATCTCCAACAGAGTCTGTTAGAAATTTCAAGTCCCAAGCTCCACCAAATCAGACTCTTTAGGGTCAGGGTCCAGGAGTTTGCATTTGAACAAATACCAGGATTGGTCCTTCTGTACACTGAAGTTGAGAACCTCTGCCCTAGATCTTGCCACTTGTTCAGAAGGATGGGTGAATTAAGAAGAGAAGAGGACAGAATAATTGCTAAAGTTCCACAGGATCTGATCCAGTCACCTTCTGGATCCATCTTCCACTCTCCTGAATCACATAGCACCAAGGTCTAGGGGATTCTTAAAGTCTGTGAGATTCTAAGCAAGGAACTTAGGTCTTTTGCCCTGAATGTTCCTGCTATTTCAAAATACGATTCCCTCAGTTATCAGCATGGTTATTCACCTCTCTTTGTTTAAGTCTCTATTCAAGTGTCACTTTTCAAGGAGGCCTACCTCAACCACCTTATTTAAAATTGAAACTTGAGAATTATTCCTCCCACTCAAATACACATGCTTGTTCCCCTTTTCCTGCTCTGATGGAGATCTAGGTTTTGTTCCCTGATGTATCCCAGCTACCTAGTAGAGTGTCTGGCACATAGTGGGTAATCAACAAATATGGACTGAATAAACACAGGGAAAGAGACCCCTTGTAAGACCTGGAGGGCAACTGGCTTTAGCTGACCATCAGCCTTGAGGGAGGGGCTGTCTCTGGGTGCTATATCCCTCAGGTGCACTTTGTTGTATCCCTCTAAATGATCCCCTCTCCACACCCTGGCACTTCCCCTCTCTCCCTGGTACATCCAACCCTTTTGCACTTGGAGTTGGGGCATCTGCTTAGTGGAATGGGGGGATGGATCTGCTCCTGTCAGCTCACTGGGGGCCCATCTGCCTGGCTTCATGTTTAGCCACATCAGCTGGTAGCTTGAACTTGGTCATGATGAGAGAATTAATGCCTAGGAGACCAGCAATACATAAACCAGTTCTTTGATTTCCCCCAGAAAGTCAGTTGTCAAACATGTCCCAGCACACAGCTGATCTGCGTTCAGCTAATCTGTCTCCCATTGAAACTCTGGGCACTTTGATGTCAGGCTTATTGTATCCCCAGTGTGGGCTACAGATTGCTAGTGCCTGGTATAGTCTCAATCTCCTTAAACGAAAGCATTCCACATTCTGCTACTTATTAGCAGTATGTCTGGGGGCAACTCCCTTGTCCTGTCTTGATCACTTGCCCTTGTATGTCTATGGAGCTAAGGATGTCACCTTCACAGGTATCAGGAACAAAGTATATGTCAAAGCTTGAGGAGAGCCACAAAACCTCTGACAAAGACCATGGGACTCACACCCTTCCCAAGATCCTTGAGGGGAGCTGACTAGCTCACAGGGCCATTGTCCCTAGGATCACATGGGAACTGGCTCTCTGTGGCTGGCAGCTTTTTGCTCTTCCAGGTGCTGGGGACTGCAGTTACTGTCCTTCCTTTGGCTTTGGTTCTTCCCTCCCTGGTGTTGTCCAGCACACTAGGCTCCAGGGACTGCATGTGACCTCCATCAGGACTTAGGTGATGGGTCACACACTCAGGCTCATCCTGGCCAGGCCCTTCTCAGTGCCCATAGCCTTCAGGACAGCCACCTCACAGCCTCAGTACCTGAGGCCAGGAGCCTTCCCAATTCCTGGTTCCAAAAATAAACCACCCCTGTTCTGGTCATGGAAGCCCCAGTGTGTTCTGGAGTTCTTGCCTTCTATCTCCCTGGCCTGTCCCTTTCTCTGGTGACTCAGGCTCCTCCTATTTGCTGAGGCCCTTCTTCCTGCAAGGCAGGTCCTGTTTGCTCCTTGCTGCCTGCCTTGGTGACTAGGGCTCTTCCCCAGTTTCTCCTACTCTCTGCCAGCCTCCCATGGTCCCATGTCTGGGCTCAGCTGCCTGGTCGATCATGGATCTTGTGTGGTAAATAATTGTGGATCCCTTTGTGAAATGAGAAGGTTAAGAGGACACTATGATTTTTTCAGTATTGAATCCTGCAATTCTCTCTTACAGACAGTGATATTTGCAGTCCCAATAGAATGTAGATTGTTCTTGCCACAGCCAGTTGGGTGCTCTCCAAGCCAGAGTGCTGTGCAAAGCCTTTAATGCCAGCTCCCCTGTAGCCCAGCTGTTCTTCCCTTAGTCAGGCTCCAGATTCTCTGCTCTAACCTATGGCCCAGCCTAGGAGGGGTGACCTAGTAGCCAACCTGCCCCTGCTGCCTAGGAGGGGTGACCTAGTAGCCAACCTGCCCCTGCTGCCTACCCAGCACCACACACAGCAGCCCTTCCCTGGAACCAACCTTGGCCCTGAGGAAGGCTAGAGCTCTGCTGTTGTTCTCTAGAAAATGTACTCGCAGGCGGCCCCGGCTAGGTGCCGGCAGGACCTCTCCAGAGATGAGCTCCAGCAGCCGTAGTAGGTGGGTGCCATCGGCCAGCTCTGTGTACAGGTTCTGGATCTTAATGCCCACCTGGGAGGGGGATGGACAGATAGAGGGTCAGCTCTGCCCACCCCATCCTGGGATCCGGCAGGTGTAGGCCAGAGCAGCTGTCTTGGAGAAAGGAGCTCGGCCTCCACTCTTTTGTGGGATCCAGAGCAGCCTCAGGCAGACAAACTGATAGCCTGACCCCAGGTCCACTGGCCCAAGCTGGGGTTGATCCCAGTCACACTCACCCGGCCAAGCCGAAAGATGTTATTGACCCAGTTGGTGAAAGTCTTCTCTTGCATATGCATGTGCCGAGCCTGCAGCTGGCGGATGTGGCCCATTTCGTACTCAGAAGCCATGGTGGGACCTGGACTGGGTGGGACTCAAGCTCCCGTGTTGGGCCTCTGGCTGCAGGTAACCTATAGCCAAGGAGTTGCTTGGGATTGTCCTGACAGGACACTAGGCCTGCAGCCTTTTGGTGACAAGGGGCTACTGGACATTTCCCAGAGCCTGGAGATGGGTCATGGAAGCTATGGAGGAGTGTGGGTACTGATGTTCTCTCTGTCTGGGGTCTGGGGCCCCGCCCTGGAGTCTGGGGCTCCACCCTGACATACTGTCTCTGTGGTTGGTGAGGATTGTGGCTTGGAGCCTAGGTAGCTAGGTAAGTTCTAGTCCTGGCTGTCACTTGAATATCTAAGGGTCTCTTTACTGCACCCCGTCATGCAGAATCTTCTCAGAGTCCCTGCTACCAGTCCTTTGACCATAGCAGATTGGCCTCTGCTCTGTGGGTTGACCAGGGCAGGTGGAAGGAAAACAGGGACTGCTCACCTTGGCGATGTCCAGGTCAGGGGAGGAGGCCAAGGATGGATATGGCAGCTCTCAAGGGCTGTGCAGCAAGGGAAGAGGCATCAGAAGGGGCCCAGGGTGGAGCTAGGGCCTGCCACGGCCCTGCTCTGAGCCAGCTTACTAGGGATAATGGCACACAGGCTGCATTGTCCTCCCACCTGCCACAGGGCGTGGCCCAGATGGGAGGAGGTGGCTCAAGAATGCTTCAGGCCCATTGCTGGGGGTCTCCTCCTCCATCTGCCACCCCTGTCCCCTGGAAGCTTTCCCTATCATCAGGGGGTCCTAGTTCCCAGGATATAGAGGCCCTGGGGATGATCTTGTCAGCTCCGGTGGGAATATCACGGGGGTGCTGGAGTCTGGGCAAGAGGTACCAAAGGGCATAGCCTCTGGTTGGAAACCTGTGGACCCACTTCCCTATCTGGACTGCACTCCTGCACCCCCATAGGGCCTCTTGGGGAGCACTTGAAGGGTGGGGCATGGGAGGATCATGGTAGCCAGCAGCCTTCTTACCCATCCCAAGAACAGCCACAGGGTATCATTAGAAGCTGGCTCTCCTTTCCTAGTCCTGGGAGAAGTGTAGCTAACCTGGCTGGGGCCTGGGGTCGGGCTCCCTCCAGCCCAGGAGGTTACTTTCTGAAGTCCCCTCCCTCTTAAAAAAAGGAGGATCCTGGAACTACAACTGACTACGTAAATGAGTCTCCTATAAAACCAGAGACTCAGTATTTACTCCTTAGGTCTCCGTAGAGCTGGCTGTGGCCTGGGGTGTGGGGGCAGGATGGACAGTTGGAGCCCATGACAGGCTCCTCTCTCCCTGGGTGACCTTGGGCTGCATGCCAGAAGAACGCAAGTTCAAATTCTAGTATTTTCACACAACTGTCTGGCTAAACTCAGGGTCACAGTCACTGGGCTGGGGAGGCGGGTCAGAGGGTGTATAACCACAGTGACCCTGGAGGCTCTGGGAGGGGGTGCAATGCTCCTAGGGCAGATGTCTCTGTAGCCAAGATCTGTGAGAAGAGAGCTGGGCCAGGTCATCTCTGCACCCCTGAGCCCCTGGCAGGCAGCTGCTGAGAGGTGGGGTGCTTACAAGGGAGCTGCAGGGTGGGGCCAGCTCCTCCTGCCACTGACTGGCCTTTTGCATGCTTGAGTTGAGCCAGGCTCTTTCCCTGTGTGCAGCTTAGATCCAGTCAGCAGCGCTTCCACATCTTCAGCACTTCCTGTCCCTGCAGGGCCTTGTTCCCACTGCCTAAACTCTTAGCCTGCTACCAAGCCTGGTTACTTTCCACAGCACCACTCTGTCCCATGTAGGAAGACTTCCCATTACATGCTGGGAAGAAACTGGACTGTCAGAGCCACTTCAGTGAGGTCTTGGAGGCCTCCCCCTCACCCAGGCTGCTTCTGTGGATGATGCTCCATGTCCTGGATGGCACCAGTGCTTTCCTGCTCCCAGGGTGGGCACCAGCCATTCTCTTGGTTAGACGGTTCTACCTTATCTACATTCTCCTGTCCTAGCAGCCCCATTTAAAGTTGTACTTCTTTTAGAAAGTCCCTTCCCACTTCCTTACCCCCGGGATGACTGGGTTTATTTCTTCTCCTAAGACCCTTGGCCTAGGCTAACTTGTGTGAGTACTGAGGACAGCCCAAACTGCATGGTGCTTTCTGCACAGATCTTGACAGAGGTTGTTGGAAGTTGTGGGATGGAGCAGGGGGGTAGCTTTTCTTTCTCCCTAGTTGAACTGCAGCTAAAGCCACTGCAGACCTTGCAAGGACCATCGCCTCTTTCATTTTGACTGCAGCTCCTGGTGAAAGGAGGATTCTGTTGGTCAATACAAAGTTTGAGTTCTTTGTGTCACAAATAATTGAAATTTCAATAGAAATTAAACGGAAAAAGGACTAATTGGCTACATAACTGAAAAATCCAGCAGGAAGAGGATTTTAGGTGAGATTTGATCTAGTAGTTCAGATAATGTCACCACAGGACACAGGTCTTTTTCCTTTGCCTTTCTCAAGGCCTCGTGTATCTTCATGCTCCACAGGGTGGCTCCCACCAGCCTGATCTCCCTCTTGATGCCATTCATACTGTGGTACCCATAGGCTCGCTTCTTTACTTTGTAGGGTTGAGAGAAAATAGACTTTCTCACCCAAGAGTTGGAATACCCAACTCACCCAAGAGTCTGGAGGCCCTAGATCTCAGAGACTTGAACTGGGTGACCTATCTATTTCTGAACAAATATCTGTGACCAGAGGGTGGAATACTGTAACTCAAGCCAATCAGGACCCACCCTGGAAAGAGAGGTGGGGTCTATCTCACCTAACTCTCATGGCTCAGCATTGGGGTGGGAAGAGGGAAGTGTTCTGTAAAGAATATTCCAGGTCTGCATTACTGAAAGGGTGGATAGTGCCAGGGGGAAAAGTCTAGATGTTCACTGTTGGTGAACTGCAAAAGGCAGGAGCAGTGCCAGCTGCCCAGGCCTGCCCTTGCCTACCGCATGCCCCTCCTTCCAGGCGGGCCTGCGTCTCCCAGGAGCACACACAGCAATACTTTGTTCCCAGCCTCTGAAGCGCCCATCTCCACGATTCCCTCCCGTCTTGGCTTTCAACCTCTCAGGTGAGGCTTGAGTCTCCTCTGTCCTTAGCTGGATGTCCCATGTGGGAGTCTCTTCCTGCAAAAAGGATGCAGGATGATTACACGAATGGTGTGACTCTACCTCATGTACAATCAGAGAAATGAAAAGTCGTACTCCATTTGTGTACAATGAGTCAAAATGCATTCTGCCATCATGTACAACTAAATAGAACAAACAACAATAAAAAAGAGGACGCAGGAAGAGTTGAGGCTCACAGGGATGGTGTGGAGAGGAGGCGCACCCTCTCCTTGATTCCTCCATCTCATTTCAGAATGGGTCCAAGGAACCTACTTTCCTCCTAAGATATCAGTCAATATCCGAACTCCAGAGCCAAGTGGAGAACAGTAGTGATTTTTTTTTTCCAGAAGTTTATTGATCAGTAGACTGTCTCTTTTATTGTTTGACAGTTCTAAATAAGATTAAAAAAATATAGAAGCATTGTGTATTAACTACATTGGTTAAGTGACATGTAACCTAATACGCTCTTGAATTAGACCATTTATTTGAAAAAACTCAGTGGCTATCTGTCCTAAGAATGCTATTTAGCTACATTCCATGTACGAAATAAACAATAAAATGCTTTCCTTAATTTCACGATTTATCTTGGGTATCACTCTGGGCTTAATGGAGTGGGACTGTCCAGGCACAGCTCTGGCCATCAGGCAGGGGGTATCCTGCCCTGGGCAAGACATTCCAGATGCAGTAGAGAGGGGAACTCCCTGAGAAGCTGGGGCTTCTCCAGGGGCTGCTGATGAGGCCAGGGGTTGGGGAAACAGAGAAGGCATTCTGTGTCTCATCCCATGTTCTGGCATTCTGTGTCTCATACCCATGACATGTGAGAAGTCAACTCAAGGCCTGTACCCTGTGGGAGGAGCCACCGCCCCAGAGCCAAAGATGCCATTGCTGCATAATGACAAGAGTTGAAAAGAGGAGTCCAGCCCTGCAGAAATGAATGGCTCTCTCCAGTGAAATGTGACCCTGCCCCAGACCACGCAAACTGCAGTGAGCTTGGAGTCTGTAGAGGAAAGAATTGATCCAGGCTGCTGGGCTGGGGAGTTTTGGTGGTTTTGACTGCAGTTTCTCCACAGAAAGACCCAGCAGGCCCTCGTTGGCAGGCTTGCAACTGGAAGGCTGATGTTGAAAGGAACAGGCTGAAATTTCCACATACCCACTAAATCAAGACTGTGGAGGTGTGTGTTATGTGACAGCATTCACTGTGTAGAAAATAGGGCTTCAAGATTCGTAGGTTTTCTTTGGAATCAGGAAGAACATCAGACAGTTTTAGCATTCCAGAGAACTCTGTGCCAGTCCTGGGTTCCAGTGAACTTTTTAGGATGAATGGCTTCATGTTATAAGAATATTATGAAAAGTGGCTAAGTGATTTTTCTCTTCTTTCTCAAGAATGTCCCAGATGCCAGCAGGGGAGGGACTAAGGTGTGATCCTCTCCCACCCTGCTTTGAAAAGTTTCCAGAAACCCCCTATACACCTTTTTCCTGTCCCTGTATAGATACAACCCGGCTCAATCTACATATGTGCACATTGACAAATTTAAAAAATACATACTCATGTGATATATGTATGTGCATGTATTTGTTTATACACAACTGAGCAGAGTTAAAGAAACAAGGCAATTCTGAATGGAAAGTCAACTCTCCCTGGCATCTCCAGGCCTCTGGACAAACCAACTCTCTTCTCAGTCTGCCCCCTGGTGGCTGCCACCTCTTGCACATCTGGGTGGTCCTCACCTTCACAGAACTATCTGCTCATATTACAGTACTGAAATCATAAATTTTTTCTTCTATTAATATAAAAATGCTCATTCAGATTAAAATATTATGTAATACTTCTCTTATAACTAAATTATTTAGAAAGCAAGCTGGGGTGGGTGGGGGGAGTGTGAGGGCTTGCATCTGAACAGATGCTTCCCCAGAATCAGTATTTTCTCTAAAATCTGCAGTTCTGATCCTGATGTAACCAGAGGCAGGTGACAGGAAAAAAAAAAAAAAAAAAAAAATGAAGTTTTTGGAAGGCTCATTGGGACTTCTTTGACTTCATTCATTTCTGGTGTTGGCAGGGCCCATGCCATGTGGCCATGACTATTTTGTGATTCTTATTAACATAAATAATGGTGAAAGTCACCTGTCTCCTCATGCTGTGGCCAACAGAGTAGGCAGGGTAGCAGTGGGAACTGACCACCTCCATCTGACCCATGCATCTGAGTGAGTGACTGGAGATGGTCACCCAAGGACTTGGGAAGACCCGAGAGCCAATGGGAAGGTAAGTGGCCCAATCCTGCCTCAAGACAGGCATTCACAATGCAACCACATGGCCTTTGAGAAAAGGTTTTATATGAAAGATTTCTGTATAAAGACTTTTTATCCTGTAAGAAAAATAGGTGGGCACAATAAAAATGCCTATTTTTCTACAAAAATAGTGTCCAACCCCAATAGATAGATCTCTTCTCCCCCAAGGCCCTTAGGAATATTCAATGGATGAGGCTCACACTAAACAAAAAAAAGGGGAGTCAGCTCTTTTCCTTATTGTAGATTAAGTCTGATGAACAGACTTTGCTACAACCTATTAGGCAAAATGGTGAGAAAAACTAACCTGCAGACATCAACATGACCTGAAATGCAAATCAGGGGCCTTGCCAGGGGTGGTCAGTGGATGCTGGGACATGTGCCCTGCTGGCCTGGCTGCCTGCTCTGCTGGGGCCTGTAGGAGATGGGGGGCTCACAAAGACATGGAGCATCCTCCTTCAAGTGTGGGCATCAGTCTTCTCTTTGGTAGGTATCTGGAGAAAGCAGAAATTCTCTGCTCTACTTTTTCTCCATTCTAAATATAATAGGAAACACAATAAAATAAACGAGATCATCTTTGCTGCCTCCTGGTACTCTCTGAAGAACAGATAGGTGCTGCTGCCTCTGAACAGCCCAGTGCAGCTCCTGAGACACAGCGGCTCCAGGCAACACCCCAGCTCACTTTCCCAGGCTCCTGGGAGCCCACCAAGCCTCTCCACATTTCTCTAGGCTTCTGAATACTTGGGATAATTTCCCCTCTCAAACTTTCAATCTTATTATCCATCCCCCTAATATTTTAATAGAAACTCATGGAACGTTAGAGGTGAAGGACCTCATCCAGTGTCGAGTATCTGCCCTCTCCTTCCTACAGATGGGGAAACTGAGGCACGGAGAGGGCAGCCTTGCTTAAGGTCATGCAGAGAGTCAGTGGAAGAGCAGGTCTCAGGCCCAGGTCCGGGATTCCCACCCTACACTGCCCATCCCATTCTGAGACCTGCCCTCAGTCGGCCTTTGGCAGGGACTTCCTGTGAGAGGGGGGCACGAGGTGGGGTGGCAGGCTGTTGGGCAGCTCGTAGCCATCGAGCTTGATCTTGATAAGGTGCTTGGCCAGCGCGAACTCCTCTTCGTCCAACATGCCGTCGCAGTCACAGTCAGCCAACTTCCAGATCTTGCCCAGGACGCTGTTAGGCAGCTTGGAGGTCACCATCTCCTTCTTGGCATTGACACCTGATATCTTGCCATTGATGGGTGACAGGGTGTAGAAGAGCTCATCATAGATGGGCTTGTCTTTGGCTACCACCCACTCCTCCTCGTCGGCCCCCTCCTTGGCCCCCTCCCCGTAGCCCTGGTTGAAGGGGCCCTCAGTGGTGCCATCAAAGGCACCACCCTGCACCAGCTGCGTGGGCATGCTCATCTCCTCCTGGCTGATGAGGCTCATCAGGGACGAGATCTTGTTGCTCAGCATGTTATCCACGGCCTCGATCAGTTTGGGCTTCAGTGAGTGGAATTTGGTGAAGTCATAGTTCTCAAGCTGTTCCTGCAGAAGGAGAAAGCACAGACTTGGTGACATGCTCAGGAAGAAACAGGCAGGGGACAGCTGGAGAGAGATGAATTCTCCTTTAAAGAAGACATCCCTCCATGCCCTGTGCTATTCCAGAGATCCCCCTTCAGTGGAGTCCCCATGTCCAAACTCAGCAGACATAGGAGTGGCTTTTGGAACAAACTGCAGAGATGCAGTGTGGCTTTTTCTATAGTATTTGAGCTCTGCCATTGGCTCCAGGAGTGAAGCAGCTCCCCAGGACTTTGAGAAAACCCTCTTTTGCTCTGTATCCTCTATTTTTGGTGGTACCGGGATTGAACCCAGGGATGCTCTGCCACTGGGCTACATTCCCAACTCTTTTAACTTTTTATTTTGGGATAAGATCTCACTAACTTGCTGGGGCTGGCCTTGAACTTGTGATCCTCATGCTTCAGTCTTGCAAGTAGCTGGGATTACAGGTGTGTGCCACCATGCTCAGTCCAGCAATTTTCTCTCTCACACATATGATTTAACTGAAATCATACCACACTGGTATGATAATACCTGTGTTTTAAAGAAACAGCATGTCATATCTTTCTATGATATTAATTTTTACACACACTTATTCTTTTTCTTTCTTTTCTTTTTAAATTTTTTGGTACTGGGGATTAAACCCAGTGGTGCTTTACCACTGAGCCATATCCCCAGTCAGTTTTATTTATTCTTTTTCTTTATTTTGTTAAATGGCTGAGGCTGGTCTTGAACTTGTGATCCTTCTGGCTCAGACTCTTGAGTTGCTGGAATTACAGTCATGCACCACCATGCCTGGCTTCACCTTCTTTTTTTGTGTACAAGGGATTGAACCCAGAGGCGCTTAACCATTGAGTCACATCCCCAGCCCGTTTTCAGACAGGGTCTTGCTAAACTGCTTAGGACCTCGCTAAATTGCTGGGGCTGGCTTTGAACTTGCAATCCTCCTCCCTTAACCTCCTGAGTCGCTGGGATTATAGGCGTGAGCCACTGTGCCCGGCAACCTTATTCTTAATGGCTACACAATATTGAACTGTCTAGCAGGGCTATTTTTCATTTACCCTGTCCCCTGTGGTTGGATGTGAAGGTTGTTTGCAAAGGAGAATATAAATCATGGTCTTTACGGTGAGTGGCAGGGCAGGAATTGTATGCTGACATTTGGAAGGGGAGCCCTAAGTTTTAGGCCATGCAGGAGGTAGAGTTGAAAGCAGAACAGCTTAGCAGCCTCTAGAGAAGCGCCTCCCCACAGCTCTCAGGCAGCAAATGCTGTGCCACCAAACCCCCTGCTGTACTGTGCCGAAACCCAGGTGTGACCTGCATTCTGCCCTGAGCAGTGGGTGGTGCAGGTCTGCTTTCTAAAAGCAATTCTGGTTCCCGTGTCCTTCACCCTTACTGGCAGATTCTAGTCATCAGCATGTCACCCCCAACCTCAGCAACAAATAATGCTGCCAGTATTTTGGATTCTTGCTGCCAACATCTCAGTCAGCCCAGGAGGAGGAGCAAGCATCCTACACAAAAATCCCAGTGCTGCGGGGTAAACAAGTCTGGATTCCCCCGGGGTGTAAGAACACCTACCAGTGCCTGAACTCTGAGCACACAGAGCCCTTCTGTCTGGTAAGTGGACGTGTGAGGGTGATGAGTACTCAAACTGTCCACCAGCCTGCAGGGATGTGGATTCTGATGGCAGATGTCTGGAACACTGGTAAGGGGACATGGCCACATATTTGCAGGGGTGGCCAGGAAGTAGCAGCTATTCCTGGCACAAAGGATATAAACCTTACACTCTCATCCCTGCAATCCCCACAGGCCTGACCAGGGATTGTGGGGTACAAGTTAAACCATCATCGCCCCTGTCCTCCACCAAGATGGGTCCAAAACAGAAGTCTTTTTTATTGGGACATGCTGAGGACACAGTCAACAATTGTGTCCACCACACCCAAGGCCCTGGAATTACTTCTTTGGAAGAGACAAAGGTCAGTTCCCAGCCCAGTCTACCTGGTTATCCCTTGACCACTCTGTCAGCATTAATACAGGGAGGGTCAGAGCAGAAGGGGGATGGCTCTGCTGCCCCCTGCTGTTGGAACACCATCAAAGACAACTGAGTCAACAGTAAAGACGATGTTTCTAGTGCTCTTCTCATTTTGCAATATTCATAAATCTGTGCTGTAGGTCAGGTTCCCTCTGGAAAAGGTATGGGGCAGGCAACCTCAGAAGGTCACAGAGCCGGTCCTAACACCAGGGGAGAGTCTTCAAAACACACGTTCGACTCACAGTAACACCCAAGTCTCCCGGACCAGCCTGTCCCTGAGAGGAAGGGAGAATAGAGGCCTAGAGCTGACTTTGGCATTTGGTTAATGCCTATTTTGTATAGGATGTTAGGATCTCAGCAGACCTGGGGACAGGAGGTGCTCACCCACAGTCATGGCCACTCAAACTTTCTAACTGATAGTAACTAGCTTGAAGCACTGAGTGACAGTGCTTCCAAAAGGCTCCAGACCCGCCTCATTCCTTGGGATTCTCTGATGGGACTGGATGGTGGGATCAGGACTCAGCTGGCTTCCCAAGGAGGACTCTTCCTCTAGGTTCTTGGACTTCGCTCTAAAACTCCCTGATCTGATAAGTGAAAATCAAGACTGGGTCAGGATCCAAAGAACCCACTTCCCTAGAACCTGCCATGCTATGGCATTATAGCAAGAAATGCATATTCCAACAATGGGCTTTGCTGCCAAAAGCTTTGCTGCCCGCCACAGTCTCAATGGTGAAGACTAAATTATTTTATGTATGTATGTATTTATTTTTCAGTACTGGGGATTAAATCCATGGCTTTGCACATACTAGGCAGACTCTCAACAATTGAAAAAGGTAATCCTTTTTAAATTTTGAGACAGCGTCTCACTAAGTTGCCCAGGCTGGTCTCAAACTTGCACTCCTCTTGCCTCAGCTTCCCGAGTAGCTGGGATTATAGGTGTGCACCACTGTGCCAGGCTGAAGATTAAACTAGTTTTACCCCCATTTGTTCATTGATTTTATTCTAGGGGCCTATAACAGTGCTTGGTCATAGTAGGCTTAATTGCTACTTCTTGGATGAATGAATAAATGATTGCAAAGGGCACCTGTCAGGTTGGGGTTCCTTGATTCCAGTCCTAGGCCACTCAGGTGCCCAAGGAAGGTGCTAAGGCACCATGTGGGGCTGGACACACAGGCTCTCAATTCACTCCCATACTCCCAAGTTCTCCAGGTGAATGGGCATGGCTACTCCCAAGGTCAAGGTTTCCTCATTTTATTTTATTTTATTTTTTTCCTAGAGTTTATCCTCTTGCTTCAGCTCTGGGAGGCCTGGGTGTCCTCTCATTTCACCATGCCTAGGCCAACTGTGTCCTGAGTAGCTCCTATGGCCTAGAATCTACTCCTTTGTTGTAGAGTACACCTAGGGGCTGCAGGAAAGGCTCCAGAGGGGCTCACTGGAGCCTCAGTGTCTCAGGAACAGCTTCTTTGGGTGGTGGGGTATTGTGGCAACCTCATCAGGCTAATGAGTGACAGAGGTCCCTGTGAGCCCATGGCACATACTGGGTACTTCTTTATAATTTATTTATGTTAAGATACCAAGTTCCCTTCCAAACTGAAGTTCCCTCTGAAGCACCCAAGAAAACTGCTGTCCTGCAGTTTGGTCATGGGGTGGAGGCATAACCCAAGTGGGTGGTGAGAGGGGAACTCTCCAGGAGATTGCTCCAACAGTCAGGACAGTTCTCAAATTAGCCATTTTGTGATCAGAGGAAACCCAATTCATGCCTTGAGTGCAGGAATATCTATTTCTTTCTTTTTTTTTTTTTTTAAGATTTTTTAAAATTGTTGATGGACCTTTATTTTACTTATTTATGTGGTGCTGAGAATCGAACCCAGTGCCTCATGCCAGGCAAACGCTTGCTCTACCACTAAGCCACAACCCCAGCCCAGAAATACCTATTTCATTGCTGGTAGGAAAAATATGTTTCTGTATTTATTATAAAATAAACAGTCTGATTATATTTGAACAGATCATATGTTTGGAGCACTCATCTGAACCCAGGTTCAGACAGTGAGTATGAACCCCGCCCAGTGTAAGCGTGTGAATTATTAAAGCTTATGTTGGATTGAAACTTCTGTTCCTGCTGCCTACTGACTCCTGCCTCTGTTGTCCACTGTCCCCTCTCCCTGCCTCTCCTCTTCTCCCCTCCTGAGTCCACCCAACCTTCAACCACACTCTTATTTCTTTCCTGTCACTTTTTGTGACTGGAGACAGATGTACCTGCTGGTCTCAGGACATAGCCAGTATGCAGGTGGCCTTTGACCTATGTTGTATTTTTTGAAACTCTGAGCCAAAATTTGAAAGCCAGGTGATTTTACATACAAATCCAAATTTTCATTTGTCTTAAATCATGTAGACTTGTATTCCCACATGGCAATGGCCATGGGCTGGACGGCATGTCCCTGTGGGGAAGGACTCACTCTCCCCCACCATGCTCCTGGAAAGCTCCTGCTGCACTTGCAGAACTGTTTTCTTCCTTGTACAGACAGCCCCCTCAGAAGCCACACCCTGTCAGCGGTGGAGAGGGCAACATGAGTCCTTTGCTGGCCCTCTTTACTTGGGCACAAGGCCAGATGGTGGCTGCAGGCACCTGAGCCTGTGTCAACTACTTTACAGAGAGAACTAAGACCCCCATGCAGACGGAAATTACCCTGGGCAAGAATGTGGCCAGTCTGGCTCTGTAAGGACTGTCAGCACCAAAACCAGAAGGGGTGGCCCTGCATGGGAGGACATGCTTGTCAAATGTCACATGGAGCAGTGGATACACTGGTTGGGCAGCTGAATGCAGCCCCCATTCCAGTTTAGTGGGGGCTGCCCAGACATAACTCAAGAGAGGCTCTGAAGTCAGGCCAAAGGCTGCCCAATGCCAGTCTCACTATAAAACCTTTGCTGGTTCAGCTAAGTCCAACTATGTCTGCTGAGTCCCACAGCCCTGAAGCTGCCTGAGCATATAATCCCACAGTGCCAGCAGGGCATGAGGAGGCTAAGGTGACCTTCAGGGCTACTCCTAGCCACGATTTCCTGAAAGTTCTGGGATTCTGAAAAAACAGGTATCACCTCAACATCAAAATTACCTCCTTGACCACAGTCTAAGAGCCTCGTCTGTTTTTTCATGTGAGCTTCACTGACCTTTACATAAGGGTCCACTTCTGTGTAAATGCTCTAGAAGGCAGGCAATTTCTGCTTTATTCACAGGAGACTATCATTGTGGATTACCATAAGGAGGATGAATTTGTTACATTTTCCTTGGTCCTAAACGATAAGACCCTCATATGTCCTCAGCAGGCAGCTGGACAATATGGTACTGCATCTCCACCCCTCCCATGACACTGTAATGGGCTCACAATACCTGCATTGCCTTGACCTCAGGGAAGTCCCCCGCAGATATCTGGTATTCCCGCTGCAGCTGAATGTAGATTTCGGGTAGCCTGCTGATGAGTTCTCGCTTCTTGTTTTCCTTTCCAAATACATTTGGCATCTCCTTCTTCAGGTAGCTGATGATGTAGGCATGCACCTAAAAGGGGATATGTAGTGAGGATGTGCCATTCAGAACTGCTCCTGAGAAGGGACAAACAAAACTGCATCTTACATGCATCAATAGTGCATAAGGTACCTACAGAGCCATGGTCCTCAGGCACAGGAGGGCGAGAGGCCTGGGCGGCAGGGCTATCTAAGGGTATAAGAAGACAGGTTCGGAGCTCTGGAGAGCTGCTCTGGATGACAGGTTTGAGACAGTAGAGGTGGGGCCAGAGCCACAGGAGTAGATGAGACCACCCAGGGAAAGTGAGCAGACAGAACCCCACCAAGCCAGGTAGAGGGAGAGGAGCCAGAAAGAGTGGGAGGCAAAATGTGGTAAGAGCTATGGGATGAGAGATCAAGGGAAGATGGGCCTTGGAGAACAGGTAGGATGTGTGGGGGAGGGGAGGGGTGAGCCAGGCCAGGTAGGGAGAAGGGGTGGAACAAGGTGTGGAGGTAACAAGCTGTGGCACAGCGTATTTGGGGCAGTGTCACCTATGTACATGGTTTGGAAGGTGGAGGCGTGGGCTACATCTAGACTGTTCCGTGGGTGTCAGGAGCCAGTGGAATTTAGAAGGAGGCTCTGCTAACCCAATGATTGTGATAATGATAGTTCTGGAGGACTGGACAAGCCAGAATAATGCTGTGAGCCACCTGCTTCCAAGCTGGGCTAGTGAGGCTTGGCTGGGGATGGGGTGCAGCCAGGTGGCATTGCATGGAGGGATGTCTCTTGGGATTCTGTCCTAAATACATCTCCCTAAAGGACTTGGGAATTTTGGAGCTGCAGTTCAGTGCCTGAGTGGCAATTCCAGTGTCTCCCTAGAGAACAAACAGGGTGGGTGGGCAAGAGTCAAGTTCTGATAATTTCTCGCAGAAGACCTGTGAGAGAGTTTCATGTGGAGCCTGGGAGCATCTGGAAACCAAACTGGAGACAAATGGCAGTGATTGACCTATACTGAGTCCAGTAAGCAATGAGATGAGAATGCCCACAATATCCCCAGGGACAGTTTAGATGCTGAGATCTATACAGGTGGCACTAAAGTCATTTCTGCACAAGACCAGCTGCCTGGGACCAGGCCAGATAGCAGAAGCTTCCTCTGGGGAGAAACCTCAGGAGCATGAGGGAGACTCTCCAGAAACTCTGATGGGGGGGCGGTGGTAACTTGCTCTGGGCTGCCACTGAGGGGGAGGGAATCCTGCTGGGAGGACCCTGTTTGCTTTGTCACACCCTCCATTTCCACTCCTCCACTGACTTCCAACTTCAGAACAGCAAGCCATGCTCATAACAAAAGCTTTCTTTATAGAGCTTGAATTCTACAGAGCAATTTACAAGTCAAGTAAATAACTAAAATAAGAAAGGATGAAAAACAGGGCAGAGATTACAAAAGAAAATGACTATGTAAACTCTGGAAAATTCTATTAAAACAAAAACAGACTTCACTCTATAATCTTGTGGAAGAATGAAAATTAAATAAAGGAAATAAGTGGACACATTCCATAGCTCAGTTGAGGGTCTCCACTGTGTATGGGTGCAAAGCTGGCAAGGGCAACAACATTTTGCTAAGATTTGAACACTGCCGAAAGCACATAATGCAAACATGGGCGTGCAAGACCACACAAAGCTAACCTACCTATCCTTCTGTAGGAAGATCAATTTAATAAGCACTCACTGTGGCTGTTGCTTAGGGTATAGGTTTGGAGTGGTGATTCTAAACCTTCCTATCACTAGCAAACTTCAATAGTATTTATATTTGTAGTATTATTTATCTATTTAATATTTATAGTATTTAATATTCATATGAAATAAACATTAATATTACAAATATTAATTAAATAAGTAACTACTTAATATTAAATGCTTATTTTATATTTATAGTATTTATAAGGTTCTTAGAAACTAGAGAAACCCAAAGTTTAAGAATCCTTTATGTAAAATTCTGGGCTTTAACTGCATTTCTGAAGATATGCCAAATAAGGGGTAGACCAGCTAGACCAGCAATCTCCACACCCTGGATAGAGAATGACTGGCTCAGGGTGGATGGGGCTGGGGGAGCCCAAAATGACTTGTGGGGGCTGCCACACTCCACTGGGGAGAACCAGCTGTCTTTGCATCTTGTCCTTGGTTGGACCCTCCTGAAATCTCTGGACGGGGCCTGTAGATACATTTCTCTTCTGGGCTTAGGACTGCCCTGCTCTAGAGCCAGCTCCAATGGAGGCAGGAGCCCCATAGCTGCTTGGCCTCCCATCCACAAGGGCTTCTGACAAACTCCACCTTCCCAGAGATTAGGCCTGAGGCAGCCACCAGGGCTCTGAAGGGGTCCCCATGATCCCTTGGTACCTATTCTGTTCTGCAATCTCTCTCACTCTCTATCCAGCCCCTGGTCCCTGGTATGGCCACCTTGGTCCTAAACACTGTCTGGCTCCCAGGGCCTGGTTATGTGAACTTAGGTGAAATGTACCTGCCACACTTCTCTACCCACTGACTACTGGTGCCTTAAACCTCGTGGCATTTACTGACTGATAACCCATACTACTGGACAATGGATTGCCCTTGGACATTAGGCCTCCCATGCCCTGACATACCTGGGGGCAGATCTTGTGTCAGGTTTTAATTTCTTCCTTTTCCTCCTGCCTGGTACTACCTGTCATGACTCTTGGGTCATGTGCTCATACTGCTCTCAGTTCCAATTCACATTTCTAGGAAGTCTCCTGGCATGCTGCCTCTGTGTACCTGCCTCCCTCTGCATTCCCTGGGCTACCCGGAGATAATAACCCAGGGTCAGATTCCATGCATGGGCCCCAAACTTAAGAAGTTCCTTAAGCTATATGGTCAATTATAACTGAGAATCATAGAGTACTGAATCTGGAATAAACCCTCTATGTCCAATTTAACTCCTAGTTCCAGAAAATCCACGAGTTCTTCAGGGCCACATAGTTAGTTGGAAGATGTAGATTTGACACTGGCACCCAACTGCCTCATTCCTGTCCTTATAGAATTAATTACTTTCTGTGGATGTGAGTTAAAAATCTTACTGAAGTGGCTGAATCTGGAATTTAAAATGAACCATATCCTATAGAATGACATTTTGGAAAATTGATGTGAGTTTGATTTCTGATAGTTCCTGATTCACTGGGAAGCTTTAGAGAGGCTATTTACTCTACCTTTGTCCACATCCCAAGAAACAGATATGACATTAGAAACACCACACAGGAATGTAAGACTGCAATCTTGTGACAGGAGGCAAGCTGTCATTTTCCCTTTTCTTTCCCCTTCCATTTTTTCTCCTCTCTCCTCCCCTCCCTTCCCCTTTCTTTCACAGTCGTGGGGATTGCACCCTGGGATGCTCTGCCACTGAGCCATATCCCAAGCCCTTTTTATTTTTTTATTTTGAGACAGGGTCTCATTAAGTTGCAGAGGTTGGCCTTGAACTTGTGACCCTCCTGCTTCAGACTCTCAAGTCACTGGAATTATAGGTATATGCCATTGTACCCAGCCTGTCTGTCCTTTTCTGAAGATGCTTGGTAAACACAAGGAACAAGTTCAATGGCTCGAATCCAGTCAACTTCAAATGCTCACTCCTGCCCTTCTATGTCTATCTCTTCAGAAAATACTGGACCAAGGGCCAGACCTAGCACAAGATTGCAGTCTTACTCACATTCCTGTGTGGTGTTCCTAATGTCTGTTTTTAACGTCTAGACATATCTGTTTTTTGGGGTATGTACAAAGGTAGAGTAAATGGCTTCTCTAAAGCTTCCCAGTGAATCAGGGACCATCAGAAATCAAACCCCACAGCAGTTTTCTAACTGTCATTCTATAGGACATAGTTCATTTTGAATTCCATATTTTGACTAAGTGGGAATAGCCAGAAACCTGCTGTTCTTTATAACGAGAGAAAACTAATAGAGAAGAAGGAAAACAGAAAAGAGTGCTCAGAAAGCAGAGAGGGAGAGGGAGAGCAAGAGAAGCAGTGTTGGAAGACCAGGCTCAGGCACTGCCACTGCTGCCACCTGCTGGACATCTTGAGGGGAGCATCTAATCCCCACCTCGGTTTGCTAATCAATTCACATGTTGAAAAAGACATTCACCCGCAGAGTTAATATGAAAATAAGAGCTTATGTATTTGAATACTAGAAAGAGGAGTATAACTGTTACTTGTTATTAATATTGGCCAAAGGCCAATGGCTGGAGGGGTGGTAGTGCCAGAGAAGACTCCTGGCTATTTAGTTCTTACTGAATAATTAATAAACCCACTCTATTTGAATAGCAATATAATGAATTTGGGTTCTAACTGTTTAATTCACAAGTGAATGACACTGACCTCTAGGGGTTTATAAACAGTCTTATCTTGTTCAATTCATCCTTTTTCTCATATAAAATTAAGCTCCAATTTTTTTTAAAGCTCCAAGTCTTCTAATGGTTATAACCAAAAGTAAATCAAATGGATCAAAATAATAAATTTTCTCTAGGCTAGTAACTCAGCTAGTGGAAACTGATGTCTTCCCCTTTAAATGTATGTGAGTTCATATATAGTTCACATATACTTTGGTACGAATCTCATTAAATGTGTCCAGTGATTGTGTGTGTGTGTGTGTGTGTTTCCAAGACTGAAAAGCACCTGCTCAGAAGAGGTGCTGGCTGGATCCACCTGGGCTTGGAGGGCAACACCAGGCAGGCAGCAAGTACAGGAAGCTACCAGTGCTTTGGTGGAATGGACACCTCCACGGGATGTGGATCATGGGCAGTGATTTCAGGGAAGGCAGGTTGGGAAAGCAGGATTAACTGTGCCACATCATCTGCACATTTAACACAACTTGGTAGAGACTGTGTTTTTTTGTAAGTCTAGTTGGAAACTTGTGCAGAGCATTAGAAGCTGGCAGTTTGGTTCATTTTAAAAGTGGGTTTATGACATAAAAAATTTAGTTAAGTGCTGGGGAGTGAAACTGGTCAAATTATATTGTATATTGTGCATTGTGTGCATGTATGAATATGTAAGAACAAATTCCATCAGTATGTACAATTATGATGCGCCAATAAAAAATGTGTGTGGGGGGGGAGAAGAAATAACAACAAAAAAAATTCAGTTAATAAGGCTGGGGATGTGGCTTAATGGTACAAGGCTTGCCAAACCATGCATGAGGCCTTGGGAGTTCAGAAACCAACACTGAAAAAAAAAAATCAGCTAATAAGCCAGAGACTCAAAGGTGAACCCATGGGATAATAAGAATGTGAAGAGTATAAGATTGGGCCAGGAGCAGTGGTGCACACCTGTAATTCCAGAGACTCAGGTGGCTGAGGCAGGGGGATCCCGTTACGAGGCCAGCCTCAGCAACTTAGCAAGGCCCTAAGGAATTTAGTGAAACCCTATCTCAAAATAAAAAATAAAAAGGGCTGGAGATGTGGCTCAGTGGTTAAGCACCCCTGGGTTCAATCCCCAAAACAACAACAAAAAGGGTGCCAGACTGTGAGAGGCAGAGGAGAGTGGTTGATGTGTTCTTCCAGAAGCAAGGGTTTGTCATGCCGTTCAGATCAAAGCCGGCAGATAGCACATGTGATTCTGAACAGCCTTAAAGAGGACTTGAGGGGGCCCACAGAGGCATTCGAGGTCAACCTTCAAAGAGACAGGCTTCCATAAATGGGCCTGAGCACTGATATCGACAATAGCTTGGGTTGCCAGCTGAGCTATTTTTAAGGCCCCAAGGTGGAGAGTTCAAGTGCTCGTCATCACCCACTGTAAAATCCATTCTCACACACATTAGCCTGGATCCATCTCACCAACTACAAAATGCCTAACTTCTTCACAGAAGGAATCTGACAGCACAAACAGGAAAGTCAGGCTCTGCACATTACACGTGACTTAAGAGGAAAATACATTTTTGAAGACGAAACTCAGTTCCACAGAACTATAGTGAACCCTGAAAATCAATGAGCTTTCTTTCTTATTCTTACTGGTTTCTTCCTCAAATGCTGCCCCATTTTTTCCTGAGCAAAGATCTTCAAATGGGTGGGAACCTTTCCTACTTGGGCAATGTGTTTATAAAGTATAGGGTCTGACAATGAACTTGCCTTGCTTTTTATTCGTTCATTTCTTCCATAAAGACAATAGTTTGTGATTTTCATGAACCTAATTTCTTTGTTTAATTAGAGTGGAATAAAGCTGAATTATATTTTCTAAACCCTTGCTTGGGCATTCCCAAAATAGCTTCCCCTGACAAACCATGCACTGCACTTTGGCACTGAGAGAGCAAGCCATCTTTCAAGCAGGCTGCCTACTGACACTGCAAGATGTGATCTCTGAGACACACCAAAACCCACCATGAAGGTTTTTCCTTCCTCAGAACAGAGTTGTGAAAAATACAAACACAAAAGACAGAACAATCTTTACATTTCAGAGATATCTGGTAAGAGTATCTGGTTTTCATCCTATTAAAATGTCATCTTTATGATACTTTGAAGCTTGATTTTAAAAGGATACAATTGCTTTCTCTGGCCAATGGCTTCTGCTTACAGGGTTCTATAAATAGACATTCTATCAGCCAGCTCAAACTTGTCACCTTTTAGGGGATATCTGAAAACTTATCCTTTGCATGTTTTCCAAAATGTCAGTTGAAGTTGAGCACAGTGGCACACACCTGTGATCCCAAGGTACTCAGGAGGCTGATGAGGCAGGAGGATTTCAAGGCCAGTTTGGGCAATTTAGTGAGACCCCTATCTCATCTTTAAAAAATAAAAAATAAAAAGGTATGTAGCTCAGTAGTAGAGTGCTCCTGGGTTGAAGCCCCAGAACCAGTGGAAACCCCAAAACATAGAATGAATAATTAACACAGAGAACAAGGATATAGCAAGATGTTGTTTACTCTGGATTTCAAGGAGTGCTTTCTGGACCAAGCAGTCTGACTGCCTAGGCTTGGAATCTATGTTTTGCAGTTCATAGGTTGTGAAGCTCAGGGAAGTTGTTTCACCTTTCTGAGTATCAGGCCTTCATCTTGTCCTTCAACAAATAAGGATAAGAATTCTGGACTCTGTGTAGTAACTGACAGGATTGAACAAAGATTGCTGATGGAGGCCTTGGGATGCAGTTCAGTGGGGCAGCACCTGTCTAACGTGTGAGGCCCTGGGTTCCATTCCCAGCAATGCAAAATCAAACAAACAAAAACAACCCTCAAACTGCAGACGGCATGAAGTTCTCACTTCACTCTCAGAAGTTAGTGACTTAGGTCATTGTGCTCAGTTCTGCTTCTTGTTCAGCCAAGGCTGCTTCCTGTCCCCGCTGCTCAGCATGGTACTGCCCCATGAGCAACTGGCACTGAGAAGCTCAGGCTGGAAGTATTCGTGCTCCACACATTTTCCTTTGTGAAAAGGAACAAGCCAGATACTATTCTTAGGAAGGAAAAAAAAAAAAAAAAAAGCAAGCTTTTTTCCTATAAGTAAGGTCAGCAAGTTTGACTGTCTACCCACCCCCACCATCTGCACAAGGGTTTTCATTATTCACAGTGTCTGAATACAGAGTGGCCTTCTGTGCCTCTCTAAACCTAGGCCATGCTGGCCTGCTCAAAGGATCAATGCTCAAGGATGGTAGGGAAGCTCTATGGGTTATGGTGTTTGGCACTTGCGGCTAGTTGTTTGCTCCTTAGTTATTTATATTGTTGAAAACAGCTACATCTTGAGTCACCTTCAACAATGAGGCCTTCAGCAATGACTGGCAAATTTAAAATGTCTGTGGACATTTAAAAATAGTTTCAAAAAATCTTGAAATTTTCAAAGGCTATGACATGAGTTGCGAGCTTTAGTTATAAAATAATGTGTGCTCTTACATACCCTAAAGGTTAATTCCAGCTGCACTGACTGGAGAAGAGAAATACCATATGCCAAGGGGTCACTGAATGGGCAAAACCAGACTTTCTGCCACCAAGCTATAGGCCCAGGACAAGGGCAAGGGTGAAATTGTTTCAGAGAGCTGCTGATAAGTAGATTTACAAATGAGTTAGCACAACTGCACTGCGGGAGTGGAACAAAGTGGCTTGTACTTCTGAAGAGGAAGCGGCTTGTACCCGAAGAAAGGTAAAGAAAGATGACTCAGGCACTTCTCTTCTGAGAACCATCAAGTGGTCAGCCTCCCTGAAACAAAGGAGGCCCTGGGAAGCTCCACCTAGTTCATAGGATAAAATCTCCAGCAGAACTCAGAGTCAGCAATGGCTAAACCCCTGGTGGCTGTGGCTCTTGTGTTAATGTCTAAACGGCAAATGCCCCTGAATTTTACCAATCAGGTTATTCTTCTAATTACACAGAATCCTATGAGGATGGTTGTGAGGATTATCCCACTCTTATCAGAATATGTTCAGGATTTTTTTTGAATCATCTCACAGAGCCACCTGGCAGTTTTGAAACTGAAATTGAACAATTTGGGGAGACCCTGAATGGCTGGGTTATAACACATGATGCTTTGCAAGAACTTGTGCAACTCATCTACCAACAGACTATATCTATCCCAAATTTCTCTTATATGGGAACTCACCTATGTATTATGGGTCCCATCATCTGACAATAAGCCCACAGAGTGGCAACTTCTGCCATTTGCTACATTAAAGACGTTGGGTGGAATACGAAGTTAAAGATCAAGCTGCAGAAGGAGATGAAATGACTTGAAAATGATTTCATGCATTTGTATTCTTTCTGGGAGAACTTAACTTAGAGATTAAGGGAACAAATGGACAGGTTACAAGAACGAAAATCCTCTAGGTTGGTCTGCAGGAACTATTGAATTCCCCCTCTTCTGTAATCCTATGGATGACAATTTAATTTGTGCAGTAAAATTACTGAAGTTGACAGGGTCAGTTTTGGAAGATGCCTTGAAGGAAAAAGGAAAAGACTGATATGGAAGAAATAATTCGGAGAATTGAAAATATTGTCCTAGATGCAAACTGCAACGGAGAGGTAAAATAAATGGTCTTGAAACTTGTAGCACTCCAGTCAAATAACTGGGGTAGAGTCCATGCAACTTCAACGTACAGAGAAGCAATATCTGAAAATGATCCTAACTACTTTATGAATGAACCAAATTTTACACATCTGATGATGTCCCTTTCACTGTAGCTGATCCAGATTACCAAGAGAAATACCAAAAATTACTTGAAAGAGAGAACTTGTTTCCAGATTATGAAGAAAATGGAACAGATTTATTAGGGGGTGGTGATCCATATTTGGATGATATTGATGATGAGACTGAAGAAGTTTATGAGAAGTTGTTTGGAATCAGAGCATGAGCGAAAACAGTAAAGTTAAATTTCAGCATATCAGTTTTATAAAACAATTTAGGTATGGTGATTTAGCAGAACTCAGGAAAGCAAGAAAATGTGTCACATTTATACCACATTAAGGATGTTGAGTCATGTTACTAATGTATGCAACTTTAATTTTGTTTAACACTGTCTGCCAAAATACACTTATTCCCTATAACTTAAAATGTGTATATGAATAAAAGAGTTTATTTTGTACAGTTAATTGATTTTGAAAAAAGGAATGGTGACTCACAGGAACACCATGTGCCCTGTAGCTCATGTAGCTGAGCAACACAGGAGGAATGCATGCTCACGCACTGGGACATGAGGTGAGTAGAGAGAAAAGTTGGAGACTGAGGTCCTGTTATGGAGCAGTGACAGCCAAGGACACATCTCTTTTGACATAGGACAGATGCTACTGTGTGTGCACATTGGCATAACGATGTCTACCGTGGAGCAATGAGAAGTCAGAGGCTTGGGGCCCCTCAGTGAAGCCCACCCTTCCCCTGCTAGATGGGTGCTTAGTCATCCTCCTCAGAGTGCCCATGGTAAGCGTCCATGCTCCCATCAGCACACTGTTCTTCATTCTGTAACAAGTGGGTCCTCTGCCAGACGAGGTTCCTTTGTCCTAGCCCGGGGGGCTGAGTTGGTGTTGACTGAATGAGGCAAAGTGGTGGTGGACTCCAGAAGACTGACCTGCTGCACCTGAGGCCAAGCCAGACCAGATGGCGAAGCAGGAGGAATGTGGGAGCGGACATGGGTGTTTTGCTGCTGGAAGACCAAGAGAAGGGTGCTTGGCCTCTTGACCAATCACCAGTGGAGCCTGTGGACTGCTGTGAGCTGCAGTGATGGGGCCCAAAGCAGAAGGCTGTACTGACAGCCAGGAGGCTGATTTTCAATCCTGGCTTTGTCACTAACGGATTAGTGATCCTGGAGAAATAACTTATCCTACCTTCTCCTTGTAAAATTAGGGAATCAGCATAAATCTCTGGATCACAAACTTTTCTGATCATCAGAATTCCCTGAGAAGTTCATTCTCTCTCTTCTCTTTCTCTCTTCATTCTCTCTCTCTCTCTCTCTCTCACACACACACACACACACACACACATTGCACACATATGTTCACACAGGGACACGACATATATGTGCACATACAACCCCTGTGCCAGAAGCTCTGGGTTAGGACTTGGGAATTTCCCTTGGTTAAAGATCCTGGGAGCTTCTGAGGATTGGCCAGGTTTATACTCTGCTGGGGATAGACGCTAGAGGTTCTTCTAGTATTAAAGGGAATGATTTCATGAAATGTATACATATTTTCAAAAGATTAATTTTTTCCCCTATACTTTCTCTTGGAGGAGTGACATGTTTTCTCTCTTGAGATGGGACAGATTGACTCTGTTGCTTGAGAGGGGTCAGCACTTTGCACTCACCCCACTGGACACACTCCAGAATGGGGACAGGTATACTCTCAAACCAGCAACACTCTCCAGGTTAGGCTGAGCCAACTTCTTCCTTGGGCTTCTCTAGGTCCAGGCAGTGACACTGGGTTCTAGCCTTAGGAGTAAGGAAACTTAGTGGTGGCCTCTAAGCACTCTATTGTATCTATCAATGACACCTCCCTTAGGTTCATCTGGTGGTGTTCCCATCATCCTAAGAACATAATGGCTTCCACGTAATCAGTGCATTCATTGGTCTACCTGTGTGCCAGTTGCGATGTTAACTGCTTTGTCACGCCAATGAACTGTCACACTGAATCTTCATTAGCATCCTGTGATGTGCTCTTGGCTCTAGTTTGCAGCTTAGAAAACAGGTTCAGAAAGTCTAAGTAATTTGCCCAAGATCACAGATCCAGGAACTGGAATCTAAACAGGGCTCCCTGATCTTGAGACTATTTCCTTAGCTTATCCCTCAGTCTATCCCTTACGGTTTCTGGAATGGAGCCTTCCCTCCCTCCGCTTTCCTTTGTAGAAGCAAGAGCAGCACATTCCCAGCCCAAGATACAGACCTGGGCATCTACCTCCTGGCTTACCTTGGCCAGCCGTGCTCGCTTGATGAGGTCGTTGAGTTTGCGCACTGCTGCCTTCTGGGGAAGGCTCTGGATGTCTCTGAAGAGGTCCTGTGCCTCAGCCTCAAAGAGCCGACGGTTGTCTGTGTTCTGCAGAGGCTGTGCCCAGAAGGAGCCAATATAGACACGCAGCACCTCGGGTGTGTTGATGACCTTGCCTAGGGACCACATAAGGGCCCCATAGACCCGCATCAGCTGCTGTGTGTCCACTTGGTCAGCCTTGTTAAGCACCACACGGATCTTGTCATCCTGGCCCCGGAAGGCCTTGATGGCCTCTGAGAACTCATCAGAGATGTCCAGTTTGTGAGCATCAAAGAGGAGAATGATCCTATCGACCCTCTCAGCAAACCACTGTAGGACCTGGCAGAAGTCGTACCCTGGGTGGAGAGAAGGACAAGTCAGTACTTCTGATAGCTCAGGGGGACATGGTTATGGTACAGTTCAGGAATCCCCTTGGGTTCCAGTAGCTGCCAGGGAGAAAACCCCCTCTTCAAGATGGAAGCAACAGAGGCTTCATGACTTGAAAGTCATTTCAAATGAGACCCTTCTGGGCTGGCTGCATTTGGTTAAGGTTGGTGATCTGAGGAGCCCTTCCTGGGCTCTTGGTCACTTTAATCAAGCATTGCATGCCAAGATTGTCATTTGGTCCTCATGATTCTCTAATTTCACCTAGGACACTCCTTTTGATCAATGGCAAAACTGATCAACAGACCTATAAAACCAGAGGCCATGGGTCAAAAGCTCTTAATTTTGCATATTTCACTTTTCTGAAAGCACCAGAGATGGAAAAGGAAGAGACCCTGGAGGCTGCTTGGAGTGCCATGAGGCATCCAGCAAGCACGGGAGAGGAGGAATCACCTTCTCTTAACCCAAGTTTGTACAGGGTCAAGGAGGTCAAAGGTTGGCCTGGGCAAAGTTGTTACTGATATTTATCAGGTGTATTATTTATAGCTTAAGTGTGTTACAAATATTTAAAAAAGTTATGGCTCACAGCCATCCTGTGAAATGGTCTCTTGCCAATTTCTTTTTTAAAATGGTCAGACCCACAACAAATCCCATTGAGCCCGCTTTGGCCACCTACCAATATGCTCCAAATCAAGCAGCTAAATAAACACTCTTCAGCAGCCTTAGGTCAAGACTGTCAGGCATTTCCCTGGGGAGGCAGGTTCCCACACGGAGCAAACAAGGAGGCTTGTCCTCCAGGATTTATTTTAATCTCAGGCTGATTAGCTGTAGGACCAGCATCTCAATTTAGCCCAGCTCAGGCTGAGAGGTCACCTTTCCTGATTCTTCTTCACAGGTCCCTCCTCTTTCCTTTCCATTTTGAAAACTTTTGAACATATATCAAAGTCTGAAGAATAAAATAATTAAAGCTGGTGGACCTACAATGCAATTTTGACATCCTGCCCTGTTTACTTTAGATACTTTGAATCTGGTTTATTCAGATAACAATATATCATATGATGGCACGAATGAACTGGATCTTCACTTGTCAAGACAGGTAAATGTCCAAAACAACAACAAAAAAACCAAACCCACCTAAAACAAACAAAACAATGTTGAGTTAAAAAAATCATTTTCAAAGGAATGAACACAGCATAAAATTCATGTAAAATGTTGAAATACTAAGCCATACTCAGCAACCAATGAGTATGTACTATGGCACAAATCCAAAAACACTGAATATTAACTTAGGATACTGGTTGGCACTGGGCAGGGAGGGCGTGTGGGCTCTAAGGCATCTAGTTGAGGAAGTATCTAGAGAAGAATGGTCTAATTAGGGAAATAAAGGGGTTCATGAACTGAAGTTTCCATGCATTTGAAGAACAGGTGCAAGAGGAGCAATTACACAAGCAAACTAGAGTCAGATACTTTTTTAATAATAACAAAAAGTCAGAAATGCTACAGCGCCCTGTGACCTTTCTTCCCTTCCTCCTAGAGGAACCCCCTGCCCTGGCATGGTGCTTAAGCCGCCAGGCACATTGGAGACTTTCAGTTCTCGCTTTTCACTTCTCTATTCTGTCTTCCTGTGTACTACACTCTGATGCCTTGGGGACGAGGAAGACAAAGGTAGTGCCCAGAATATGGTCAGAGTTTATTCTCATCTCCTTCAGCCACCAGTTCAGGTCAGGGGACAATCAAAGACTTATGGAACAGGTCACCCAGTGGTATGTAAAGATTAGGAGTCGAGGTCTGTTCCTGCAAGGCTAGACTGCCTCCCAAGGTAATAGTGAGTGCTACTGTCACATGAGATTTACTTATACACTAGAGAGCCCCAGATCACAGTGGCAGATCCTTAGCAGGATCTTGCTGTTCCCTGGGTACCAGGAAGATGCCTGGAACCTATGCACTGAAGGACCTGCATGGGGGTTTGCTTTTCCAATAGAGATGATTAACATATCTGTCTGACCAGACCATTCTCTCACTTGGTCTCTCTGTGACCAGAATCAGATATTTGAAGGTTCAGAAACAGATATAAGAAACTGTTGTAATTACGGTGCACACTGAGTGGTTCCGAGTTATTTTTTTCTGAACACCTTCCTGTTTCGGGGAAGTATCCCTCGTGGGCCACAGAAGCTGACGGTGTGGCAGACAGTCCTTTGCCCCATTCCTCAGCAGGATGAGACACAGGCAAGTGACTGAGAATTAGACATTCATCTCTTTCCCCAAGAAGTGTGTGTGGGAGGGTGGTTTGAGGGAATGATGCAAACACACAGGGAGAATCAGTATTTCCTGATGGTGGGGGTGGTAGTAGGGATGGCTGAACTGAGGGTCCAAAGGTAGTGGTTTCCTAAGCTTTTTTCTGAGCCTAATTCTTCTACCTTCCCATTAATTCTGTGAATGACCTGATCTTTCAAATGTTCCTCTTCTGTTTAAATTAGCGAGAATCAGCTTTTTTGATTTGCTACCAAGAACCACAACTGGTAAGCCATTTCTCCCACATTTTAATATTTCTGAATGTCTCTTACTATCAGTGCCAAAACAAACTTGCCACCCGAGGCAGAGAAGACAAATTGCAGCTGTCACCTCCAGCGCTGGGGCCATGCAGCTGTGCAGCCCCATATTCCTTCCTCCCAGGCTGTCTTGGTTGAGTGCTTGGCTGTGATACAATACATATTAAAACTTTAACTTAAATTTGAGTTCTGAACAGTTAATCTAAATGTCTTTCAGAAAGGATTCCAGGCTGGGGATGTAGATCACTAGTGCAACACTTATCTAGCATTTCTGAGGCTCTGGGTTTGAAAACAGTACACCAAAGGAAAAAGAAAAAAAAAAAAAATTCCATTCCAGTGCCACAATGAAATCAGAAGTTATTTGGAACAGAACTGTCAGGTACAAGTTTATCATAAGTGAAACCATTACTTGTCTCAGGAGCAATGGTCACATGTCTCCATTTTCTTGTTTTAAAGCAACAATGAGAACTAAGAAGTACAGGTAGGCAGAGCTGTGCTTTGTTCTGCCATTGAGCAGGCATAAAAGGACTGCTTGTCACATATCAGGTAACACAATCAAAGGAGAGGTCGCCAGATGTCTCAAAAGAGAGCAGAGGATTCTCAAAGTCAGGAGGTGTTGGTCTGCTCATTTCCCCCCCCCCCAGACATACACAATTACAATTACTTTTGTTACTTTACCATTTTAATAATTCTTGAGGATCTAGTTCAGGAGCATCAAACACACTCCCACTGCTGT
This sequence comes from Sciurus vulgaris, assembly GCF_902686455.1. Lineage (NCBI taxonomy): Eukaryota > Metazoa > Chordata > Mammalia > Rodentia > Sciuridae > Sciurus > Sciurus vulgaris. The sequence goes on from NC_136462.1 coordinate 91,289,828, forward strand.
GCAATCTTCACTACCCTTCATGGCGGCTCTCCTTCATCTTCCTCCACTGGAACCCTCAACCCATTCAATAGTAACATCCCATTCACCCCTCTCCCCAGCCCAGGTGACACCATTCTCCTTTCTGAGTCCATGAATCTGACTACTCTGGGAGCCTCACGTAAGTGGAATCATAGAGCATTTGTCCCTTTGTGATGGGCTTATTTCACTTAGCATGATGTCCTCAAGGGTCATCCATGTTGTGGCATGTGTCAGAATTTCCTTCCTTTTTAAGGCTGAAAATAGTTCTGACCAATTCCTTTTTTTTTCTTTCTATCTTTTTTTTTTGGTGGGGGGGGCGGTGCTGGGCATCAAACCCAGGGCCTTGTGCTTACAAGGTAAGCACTTTACCAACTGAGCTATATTCCCAGCCCCTTTTCATATTTTTTAATTGGTGCATTATTAGTTGTACATAATGGTGGGATACGTGGTTACATATTCATATAAGCACACATGTAACAATATTATTTGGCCACTATCATTCCTCAGGTCTGCTCAATTCTCATAGCATGAAGGACTCTGGCACCAAATGCCTATCTACCAAAGCAATCCTGACCTAACTTTAGTAATATGTTAGTCTGACTAGAGGTCCCTGAGATGATGATTCTCTAAGTTTGGTCTTGCATTAGAGTCAAATAAGGGGTTTGCTAAAATTTAGACTTCCAGGCCCCTCCCCAGAACCACAGAACCAGAATCCCTAGGGGTGGGCTTAGTGACCCTGTATGGTTCAGCTCCCCAAGATGGCAATGTGTGATAAAGATGGAGGACAACTGCCTAGACTGAACCAAGGCTTGGGATGCAGAGAGATGGTGCTGTTCTTGTTGGCTAACAAAATAAACATGTTTAAAGTAGTTTTTCTTTAAACTTTTATAAAGTTACCAGCAGATGGTTAAATAAGTGCATCTCTGAATGGAGGAAACAATTTAAAAATGCTTACTGAAGATGGATTTTAAAAATCACAAAAACTTCCCTGCCTTTGCTGGTGCTGAGTCTTGACCTGGCAAAACTTCCCCTGGAGATCAGAACCTAGAAATCTAGTCCTGATCCTATTCATTCTTCAAAACACTTGGGTTAATCTCAAATCACACACTCCTTGAATTTAAGCCTCATATTCTTATCTGTAGAGTTAGTTGTTGAGCGACTACATGAGACTATGCTTTCAACAGACTCAATACAGTGTTAAGACTTATAAACATTCAGTAAATAAGCTATTGCTATTACTCCCTGACACACACCCCAGAAGTGGACCCAGTGGTTCCCTCTTTTGAGTTCTCAGAGCCCTTTGCTTATGCTTCTATTGCACCACTTCATAGTGTATTAAAATCAGATGGACTTTCTGATCTCTCTCATTAGATAATAAATTCTTCAGCCACAGGGACTGTCTTCCTCATGATCATTCAACATAGTGGTGGGTAGTGGCAGTGTTGGCTTTGGATCTAATGCACCTAGGATCTAATCTGGGATCCATTACTAACTCCTTCTGTGACCGGGGGCAAGTTACTTAACCTTTCTGTGCCTCATTTTCTCATCAGTGAAAAAGTACTAATAATAGTATCTACAAGCCTCAAGGGGCTACAGTGTTAATAAATGTGAGGCATTTAGAAATGTCTGAGAACCTCGAAAGATATCTGAAATGTCATCTACTGGCCTTTAAAAAAAAAAAAAAGTCAACTTTTTATCCAGTGTCTGAGGCACAGTGAAGATGTGGTAAATGTCTGTGGAAGGACTTGTGGCTGGAGAGAAGTATCCTCTGCAGCCAGGGAAAAACAATGAACTGGTGGTAAAGGCATCCATGCAATGATGCTTTAGCCAAGAAAGATAATCTGCTCAGGAAACAGATAATAGAAGTTATCAAATGAACAAAAATCCTCTCGTATTTTAAAATTATAGCAGTGTACTCCATAAGGGCCTAGGGGCATTTCCTTTTTTTGCTTGTGAGATGGATGGAATTCTGTGTCAGTTGGTCTTGAAGATCCTGGGTTGCTCCTAAAATAAATCTATGATTCTAATCCCAGATGATACCTGGCTTAGGGGAGTCCAGTGCGTACCATGCTGGCTGGGGTAACTTGGGGGCACACTTCTGTACCCGGGAGAATGAAAATAAGGGATCTTTCCCAAGGTTCTGTTATAGAGAGCAGGCAGGTTCTTAAGAACACTAGAAGTCAGCCACACTGAACTAAGCTGGCCTATAAAAAATGACCTTGAATCAAAGTCGAAAGTCAGTAGCCCTCAGACTGAATAGCTGTTCAGCGGCAGTTTTGCTTGGTCTGTTTGTTTTTGGGGTATTGAGGATCAAAATTAGGGCCTTCCTCATACTAGGTAAGTGTTCTACCACTGAGCCACATCCCCAGCCCAACACAGTGTTTGTAAAATTTTGAGTTGATATCCTTGGCCTGGATACACACTGCTCAGTTCTTACAGACAGCCTAGTCCATAGACATAGCCAGCTGTTACCCCACTACTGACAGCCTGTCTCAGCCTAAGACTAAGCTCTGTCCTCTGAGAAGCCACCCTGTTCCCACAGAGGCCTTACGGCAACTTATGCCATGTCAGTTCACGTGTGTGTCTTCTCTGCTGGTTGTGACCTCATCCAGGGCAGGGCTGGAACAATGCCCAACAGTAGCAGCTTCCTGAAGGACTGAATGTTTTCTATGGAAAAATGTGTTCAAAATTCCTGGAACCAGTTTTAAACAAGTTTTTGGAACATGTGTCTCTGGAAATTAGAAGTACAGTGAACATTTTTTTGGAATTTAACAAGACACTTCAAATACAAAAGTAAAAAAAAAAAGAATAATTATTTAATGCATAGGATGTGCTTGTAACCGTCACTGAGGGACATTTATAAAACTAAGACTGCTAGCTTTATCCATAATAGCTCCCACCAGGAAATGAGTGGATGTGCTGTGCACACCTTTATTGAAGAACACTCAGTAGTAAATGGGAAGAGCTAGGGACACTTGATAACATGAATGAACCTCAGAATCAGGATGTAGAATGTTGAAGCCAGTGACCAAAGAGTGCATAATAAATAATTCCATTTCCATTAAATTCTAGAGCAGGCAAAGCTAACTAAGGTGACAGAAAGCAGGTCAGTGTTGCCTGAGGTTGGGGAGGGGCTGGGTTGACTGCTAAGTGACTTTAATAAGGAGGGAACTTCTTGGGGTAAAGGAGTTTCTACACCTTGATTAGATAACACAATGCACAAATTTGTCAAAACTCACCAAATTGAACAGTCAAAATCAGTGTATTTTATTATATGCTAAATGTCAATAAAATTGACTTAAAAAGTAAAATAAAAGAAGAAAAAAAAGGACCCAAGGCTGCTAAACTTGTCTAAAAACACAAAGTTCTTCAAACAGCTGATGGACCAGGAAGCTAGAACATGTTGGTCAGGGAGACTATGGAACAAACCTGGTGTGGCTGGAGGTGAATGAGGTTGGAGCAAGAGCCTGGTGTATTATTCAAAATCAGTCTTTAAGGACAACTCTAGGAAGCAAATGTATGACTTGACTTGTCCACTGGAGCTCTGAAGGCCATGTCCCTTCATAAGCATCCTGCCCTCTAGCCAAGGTGAGGAGAGTACCTCTTGTGGTACAGAATAGGAGCAAGGATGCCCTGAGTGTAGAGAATCAGTTTCAGTGAGGCAGAGCACAATGTGGCCTGGGCACGTAGTAGCTGGGATGCACGTGCACATGAGCATGTGTGGAGGATGCAGGAACTGTCCCCTCAAAGCTTGATAGAGTTTTACATTTATTCATTTAATTACAGAAATTTCAACTCTTTAAGACCTTCCAGTGGAACTTTTATTAGTATGAAACAAAAAAGAGATGTAATCTAATTGTTTAGAATCACAGTTTCTATCTTTGCAAAGGTACAGCTTTGGGGTCTGAGAAAGAGAATTTGCCCAGCGGAAGATTCCAGCTTGGCATTCCTGGCTTCACGTTCCAGGAACAAAGGGAGGGGCAGGAAGGAAGGGGCCCTGTCCACCCAATTAGGGACTTCCCGTCACAGTGCCCGTGGAGACCGGGGTCCCCATCCTGGCCAAAGAAAGACCCACCAGGAAAAGGCATCTGGGGTTAGAGGAGTTGCTCACTGGCTCAGGTAAATACAGGGCAAGAGTCCCTGAAGAAGTAAACTTGGCAGTTCATATTTTTAATAGAACTAGAAAAAGAATGCCTATATTTCTCCCCAGAGCCAAGTTTCTAATTACATGAATTTTAAATGAGATGTGTGTCAATAAAAGGATGTAAGACAATGGAGGACAGTCAGGCCAGAGCCAAGGTCAGATCTACCCCCCTGGGTTGTTCCTGTGCCCTTGGGGTAGGGTGGGCCACTGTCAGAACACAGCCTTAGTCCTTGCCTACATTGTTCCTATTTGTGACACCTGGTCCTGTTCCCCCAGGTGTTAGCAGCTCCAGTTCCATGCCAGGCACCTGTGCCGGTACCCCAGCACTCTGCTGATTTGTTTGTATGATCCTTAGGTCTCCCAAGCCTCATGTCTACCCTGTGTCCCTCCAGCACCTAATCCAGTGAGTGTCCATGCAAGCAGACACTGAGTGTGCTGGTGGCACGCCCCCAGCTGCCTTTCCTGACCCAGGGTCCTTCGTTTTCAATTCAGCACTCAGGAGGTTCCCACCCCTTCTTAGAACTCAGAGATAATCTCCAAATCTATGACTGCTTTGACTACTTCAAGAACAAATGTTTACAAAACAAATTCTCCATGACTGTCCTCCGCCTCACTGCCCAGCCTTTTCTCAAAGCCTCTTACAGAACCCCACAAACCATGCAGGGCTCTCTGCTGTGCCCCAGAAGCACGCTGCATATTGGTGTCTCCACACCTCTGCCTAGACTTTTCCTTCAGCCTGGAATGTCCTTCGTTCTTCTCTGCTGATGACCGTCATTCCTCTGGGGCACCTCCTTCCACCCAGTGGGATGGGACCTCCCTCCTGTTTCCTCCTGATAGCTGGGGTCTGTGTTCTGTTGTAGCCCTTGTGTTCCTGCCTGGCACAGCCCACCACTGGACTGGACCATAGGCAGTGAGAGAGCAGGTCAGGTCTTAACTGTATCTGCAATCCCAAAGCTGGATGCAGATAATTTATATCATCTAAATCAGGTTCCCTCTGATACAGTCATATAGCAAAAATCAATTTTCTTTTCATAACATGTACACTTTTGATTGGTATATTTGTTTAGTGATAAGAAGACAGAAATTCTACGAGGGTATAGAGACTCTGACCCTCGTTCTGTTCACTACTACTGAACATGGTAGGTGTTAAAAAGTTTTTGGTTTATTCCTCCAAAAATAAAAATGGAACTGTCATATCATGTGGCAATCTCACTTCTGGTCATTTATGAAAAGAACTGAAATCAGGATCTCAAAGAGATACTTGCACTCCTATGTTCACTGAAGTATTATTTACAAGCCAAGATACAGAAACAACACAAGTGTCCATAAATGGATAAAGAAAATGTGATGTGTTCATACTATGGAATATTATTCAACCTCAAAAAGAAGGAATTCCGTAATATGCAACAACATGGATGAAACTTGAGAGAACTCATAGAATCATAGTGGAATGGTGATTGCCAGGATCTGGAGAGAGGGGGCGTGGGCTTAAAGCTTCAACTATGCAAGATGAGTGAGTCCTAGAGATCTGCTGAACACCGTGTCTACAGTTAGCAAGGCCACATTGGACTTAAAAATTGTTAAGGTTTTCTGGGGGATAGAAGAAACAAATTGTTAAGCGGGTAGATTTCAAGTTCAGTGCTTTTACCACAATCAAATCAAATCAAATAAATTTGGTTTAATCAAGATAATTGACTTGCACAAGAAGTATAACTATTTTTCAGCAATTAAAGGATGTAGTTGCTTAAATAATTCTAGAAAAGGTTGTTACTAACCACAGAAAGTGCAAATCATTTAAATTAAATATAAAATGTCTGCGATCACTCAAGTGCTTTATATTTTCAAAAGCAGCCCCTTCAGCTAACCCCAGTGGCTGCCTCAATTGAACCTGTGTGAGGAGTTCCATTGTTTCCAGGCTGAGTTTACCCTGCAACTGGAAAAGGCTATCTCTGAACATTTTATTGTAGTCAAGAGCAAAATGATGGCTAAAAATAAATAACCATAGCAATTATTCCTGAGTTCTTCTTCCATTCCTGCACTGACCCAGAGCTTCTTCATACCATCATGTGGTCCTTGCTGCATTATCCCCAGTTTACAGGGGTGGAAACAGACCAGAGAGGCTAAGTAATCCCCAAAGAATACAGCCCTTTTCAGGGTAGCCAAGGTTGAAACCCAGGGACTCTCATCCCGTTGTCTGTGCTCTCATCCATGCATGGTGCCACAAGGACACGGGGATGGTGGAATTGGCTTTTATTTTCTTCTTTTTGATGTGTAGCTTTTTAAGCATCCTCGGATGAATATGTTATTTTTGTAAAAAGAAAAAAAAAAGCATATTTTGCAATTTGCTACTGGGTCAACATTATTGAGGTTGCTCCTTTTCTTCTACACTGTGTTTTCAGGGGTGGGTGGGGTGAGGGTGTCTGGCTTTCCAGCATTTTCCAGACAGAAGCTGTACAGGGTGTACCTGTCATCACCCTGATAGTGAAGCAGCCCCCCACCCACCCCAGAGAAGAGGCAGCCCCCATTCTACTGTACCTTTCAGAGCAGTGGGACAAGCTCATGGGACCATAGATCCCAGAATGAGTGGTTTGCTCTATCTCCCTCTTTTCTCTAGCCTGTCCCTCTTCCCCAGCTGACCCAGCACAATTGTGGGGTAGAGGGGTGTTCAGACTCTCTGGACAGGCTGACACTCAACTCTGTCTGCCTGGGAGACCCAGTGAGACTATGACCCTGCCCAGGGAGGATAGACAGGCCTCCACAGCAGGTCCCCTGAGTGCCTCTCCTTTGAGAACTTTCACCCCGAAGTTCTCAGTTGGTAATGGTCACCTCTTGGAGAACTCAATCAGTTATTAAAAACAAAACCCCCAAAACCCTGTACTTTCTAGTCCTCCCTATTTCATTGTACCTGGCCTGAAAGGAGGTTAGCCACTGAACAGTCTTAATTTTAGACAAAAACAAGGACCAGATGTGTGAAGGAATGAGCTTTGTGCTGTTTCCGCTCTGTCTCCTTCTCCCATTCCAAGGCTGTGTGAATTAATTTTTGTGTGCCTGTTTCCTAATAAAATAAACAAACTGACCTCATAGCCTGTCCCTCCTTCCTCTGGGGAGGTTGTGAGGATAATGGTGGGGCAGGGGTGTGTGTGTGGGGGGCAGGTGGCTCACAGGCTGGGGGAAGTCTCATCTCACAGTATCACACCACAGTCTTGGGGGCAGATGAAGGTTCTCCGGAATATGCATGTTGCTCAGTGAACTTGGCTGCTTCTGGTTGTCAGACCAAGTGAAAGGAAAAGTGAGTTTTCTATCTCATTTCCCTTTTCAGATTAAAAATTAGGTTAAGAAGAAGGCTCATTTAAATAGGAGTGGGTCTCATAAAAATCAAAGGGAGATCAGTAAAGGAAAGGGATCAAGGGGAGGGAGAAAAGAGGAGAAGGGGAAGTACTGGGGAATGATATTGGCCTAATTATGTTATTATATTGTGTACCCATACAAATATGTAACAATGAATCCCATCATTATGTACAACTATAATGTACCAATAAAAATATGGAAAAAATAAAGAGAATTGGGTGCTGGAAAAAGACAACAATATTATATGACATTTTAGGCTCTTTGCTGGAGAAGAAAGTTGGTAAAAATCCACTAATAAAAACCTACAAGTCTCAGAGCCTGACCCGACCACCCATTTCATTTTGCTGGGCCTCAGTTTCTGCATTTGCAAGATGAGTGAGGTGATTGATAAGGATTCTTAAGTTATAGCTGTATAAGGTGGTTCTGAATAGGAAACTTCTTAGAAAAGTCAGAGTCTTCTGAAAGTTGCTTGGCATGGTGACTCACACCTGAAATCCCAGTGACTCAGGAGGCTGAGGCAGGAAGATCAAAAGTTCAAGGCTAGTATTGGCAACTTAGTGAGACCCTGTCTCAAAATAAAACAAAAAGGCTGGGGATATGACTCAGTGGTAAAATGCCTCAGGTTCAATCCCAGCACCTCCCACCTCTACCTGTGTAAACACACACACACCCCTCAGGAAAGTCAATTTAGATCCTGTATAATAAGATATCAACAAGTCGCAGTACCAAAATAAGAATGTAAAACCTTCAGGAAACTACAGGAATACTGAAGGATTAACTCTAAATAATAAAACTATTAAGTAAAAAGTTTCATTTTATTATAGTTGAAACTTCCACTGGGTTCATGGGCTATAACATTTGGGCCAATTTGAAAATCCTTGAATGTTTTCACGTGGGTAAATAGCTGCCCCTCAAACCTGCCCAGTCCTGTCCCTCCTTTGAAACAGCCTGGCCTTGCATGAGAGCTCTGTGGGCTTATGGACCACAGCCAGCCAGCAATTGGATGAATTTTCATCCAATTCTAAACAACTCTATACTGAAAAAAATTACCACAGTAAAGGTCAAAGGATGCTTACAAAGTTATCAAAGTCAACTTTCTAATATTGTATCAGACTTAACAGAATCCAGGAATCAAGTGTCACGCACATGGAAAATACCCATTCCTCATTTTTTGAGTGGGTTTTGTGTACGTCAGGCAAGAAAGCCTTGTACAATACATCTATAAATCAGACAGAGTCAGCTTGGCAAACATTACTTGTACTCAATTTTCTTGAGGCAAAATGCCAATGATATCAGACTCCACCCAAACATGATGAGGCCAAACACTGTCAAACAAGGCCTTGACCCTGACAGTGGGTCTTGTCATTTCAAGGTTCAGAAGGGCAAGAAGACAATGTTTCCTCAAGCCACAATTTTCTGAAGAGAGATGAGAAACCAAGATGACAACTGTGGAATCTACAAAAGGCTTCAAGGCAACTTCTGACCCTCAAACCTGCCCAGTCCTGTCCCTCCTTTGAAACAGCCTGGCCTTGCATGAGAGCTCAGTGAGCTTATGGACCACAGCCAGCCAGCAAGCCCCGCTCCAGCAACTAAGTTATCAGTTCACTGGCTTATGAAGCCAAACTATTACTCAGAGATGGTTATTTCGGGTCTACATCACAGATGGAAAGACAGGTCAAGTCAGTGGGGACCATGTGAGTCCACACTGGACTCCTTGTTAAAAAAATGACTCACTTATTTTACTAAGCAAAGTCCATGTAGTCACCAACAGTATTTCAAAATGGTGAAATATGTACCTCCAGAAAAAGAAATATTTTTAAAAGGGTCATCAACATTAAAAGTCAATCTAATACATAAACAGTGAGAAATGAAAATTAGAATTATAAGGAGATGCCATTCACTTTGCAGATTAGCAAAGATAAAGGAGAGAAAACTGGAAATGCCTTTCACTTGAGGCATGTGGAAACAAGCACAATCTGTCCACTGGTGGTGTGAACAGGTTCACTTTTTTTTTTGCAGTGCTGAGGATTGAACCCAGGACTTTGTACTTGCAAGGCAAGCACTCTACCAACTGAGCTATCTTCCCAACCTCAAGTTCACCTTCGAGAGCAGCATTTTGGCACCAGCTAATACCATCAAAAGACCACAGTTCCTTCGGTTAAGCAATTCCACTTCAGGGAATGTATCTTATGGCTACATTTACACAATGTCTTGATTGGTCCCTATTTTGTTTATTTTTTTAACTGACAAAAATTATTCATGTTTATCTTGTATGACATGTTTTGAAATACATATACATTGCGAACTGGCTAAATTGGCCAGTGGACATATCAATTCACATACTGTCTATGTTGACTGTGGCACTGTTTATGACAAAAAGATTACAAATGGTTTGAAAGTCATCCATTGAAAGGATACCAGCTGGGCTGGGGTTGTGGCTCAGTGGTAGTGTGCTTGCCTTGCATGTATGAGGGTTCGATTCTCAGCACTGCATATAAATAAATGAATAAAATAAAGGTTTATCAACATCTAAAAAAAATAAAAAAATTTAAAAAGAAAGAATACCAGCTGCTGTGTACACGCCTGTAATCCCAATGACTTGGGAAGCTGAGGCACAAGGATCACGAGATTCAGACCAGTCTTTGCAACTTAGCAAGACCTTGTCTCAAAATTTTTAAAAAAAGGGGGTTGGGATGTAGCTCAGTGGTTAAGCACTCTTAAGTCGAATCTTCAGCGAGGAGAGGAGGAGGAAGAGAAGGAGAGAGATAACCATTCATTCTGGCACATCTACAGGATGGAATAGGAGGGAGGCAGCTCCACAGTATTGACATGGACAAACTTCAAGATTGTAGGTGGAAAAGTCACAGTGTGGATCAGTCTGAGAAAACCCTCCTTAGCCCTCGAGATTGTGAACCAAGTCTGCTCTAGGAGAGAAGGGGTGTGGGTGGGACAGATGTTTTCTGACTTTTTGCAACCTGAAGGTTTTGTCCTAAGCTTGCATATACCTACACAGAAAACAAGGTCATTCCCACTGAAGAGCATTTCCAAAAGGTGAAATGCTAAGTAAATTGTCTGACTTGTATTTTGTATCACAATTTGGATTCAAATAGGAGGTGGTTTTGAGAGACCAAAAGAATCCAGGTGAAATGGGGGTTTCTTGAGAATACTGCATTATGGTACAAGAGACACCCTCGGATATAGGAAAGAGAACTTTGGCAGAAAGAATTGGAAAAGTGACAAAAGCTGGGCACCTTGCCACAGAATACCTCCTTCTTGTCACTCTATGCAGCAGGTCCCTGATTCCAGCCTTGCCTATATTCTCCTGGTCTTACTGTGAAGTGCAAATATTTAATTCACCGCCCGCCCCCCTCCCGCCATTCTTCTTTTCTTTTTTCTTTGCTCACTGAAGAGCAGGATCCTTGTTGGCCTGAGTTCCAGGACTTGGTTCCACCATTCTACCCTGGGAAATGCTAGCACTTGGCTGAGCTGGCCTTGGGATCCTGGCCTGTCTATTGTGGGTCTAACCCCAGTTCTATAAAAAGAACAGTGACTGCCACTCCAGCAGTTCTTAATTACAACTCTGCTAAATGCATGTTATCTCACTTGATCTTCAGGATCCCACACTAGGAACTAAGCTCAGGTCAGCCTCCTCCAGGACCCATAGTAAGCTTGCCTGCATCTCCCATCTCACTCTCTGCTTCCATAGAAATCACACATGCCAGGAAAGCCCTGTTATTTTCAGGGTTTCAACATCTACTAGCTTGTTTTCCCTGAAGTCAATCCCTCACTCTCTGCTTCATGGCAGAAAAGAATAGATGATATCAGGTCAGGCACACTGTGGCTCACGCCTATAATCCCAGAATCAGGAGGCTGAGGCAGGAGGATCATGAGTTTGAGACCAACCTCAGCAACTAAGTGAGACCCTATCTCAAAAATAAAATAAAAAGGGCTGCGGGTATAGGAAAAAAAAAAAGAAAAGAAAAGAAAAAGAAAAGAAAAGAAAAGAAAAGAAAGAAAGAAAGAAAGAAAGAAAGAAAGAAAGAAAGAAAACAAGTTAATATCTATGGAGCACCTAGATATTTACATATCTAGTACCAACTGTATATTCTTACATTGTATATGCAAAACTATCTAGATAGTTCAGATCCTCACAAAATCGAATGTTGTGAGGTCGAGTACTTTTATCCTATTTTAGGGAAGAGGAAACAGATCAAAAAGGTGAAATATCATGCTCAGGGCAACCAGGTAGTGGAAGGGCCAGGGAAATGGAAAGACACTGCAGGCAGTGTCTCTCGGCATGCACTGCTTCTTTTCACCTAAAATCCTGCATTTCCAATCCATCACTCCCATCCTGCAGGTGAGAGGCCACCACAGGGGCACAGTGACCAGGAGGGAGGGGAATCTTATTTTCCATATATAACATGGGGATCAGGGCTGTCAAACAAGAATGTCCCCATTATGCCAGGGAGAGCTATTAAACATTTAAAGAACAAATGTGCTTTCCTTATGTTGATTAGAGGTTCCTAAAACCCTATCTTCTAAATAGGTCTACAATGCTTTGAGGTGTTCCTACATGGAATGAAGGTGTAGGTGGAGGACAGTAGCATCAGGCCATGACTCTTCCTGTCAGATGCTCAAGAGGCTAGTGCAATAGTGGTCACTTGATCACTTGGTGACCATGGCAGATTAGAATTATCTCTGCTCCCACAGGAGGCCCTCCTCTGGAAGACACTGCTTAGTTATAGAGCCCAGTCTGGTACAGGGCTGTCCTCCCCACATCCCCTCTCAACTCCTTCATCCCTTGGAAGGTAGCACTCACCCTGGGTAAAATGGAGATGCTGGACTGAACTGAGGTCCTTTTCAAGCACCTTTTCTTTTACTTTGCCTGGGGGTCACAGGTTGAGTAGGAGGACTGGCTCAGGAACAATGGCCCAGTGGTACCCCAGATTCCTCAAAGCAGAGACTTCCTGCTTCAGAACCCCAGGACAGCAGCCTCTGGGTCCCACCCTGGCACCCTAAACCAGGTGCCAGGAGGCAGCATTTAACATGTACCTAGGTGAGAACTTTGCCTGTGGGAGCCCCGAGACCCTCACTAGCTTGCAGCGCAGCATTCACAGCCACAGAAGCAGAAGGGAGAGGAGAGGGTAGGACAAGAAGGAATGATGGCCACCGCCCAGGGAAGAGAAAACCAATCAACCAAATGAGCCTACAGAAACTGAGCAGTAGTTCTAGGGTTGGTTTGTTCTTGCCTGGAACAAGAATATCCGGATGTACACTGATAGTTCTGTGTAATCAAGAGAAGGTTTAAAAAGATAACCCTTCAATGGCTTCCTGTTACTCTCAGACTAAATCCATTCACTTTTCCAAGGCTTCCAGCTCACACCAGCAGGCCCTCCTGATCTCTTTGCCCACTCCCCAGCCTCCAGCTCTCCCTGAACCTGCCTGGCCTTTGCTAATGCAGCCTCTTCTCCTGCAGAGCCCTTCCCTCAATTCTGCTGGTGAATCCTCAATATTTTCTGTGCATCCTAAATGCCACCTACTCAGAGACCTCCCTGACTAGTTACCTAAAGTAGGAACACATCCCTGAGGGATGCAGCAAGAGTTTCCTTCAAGCCCTTATTTCAAAATCCATTTGTTTTGTGTTTTGGCTCCCCTAACTCCTCCCCAAGTGCATGCTTCATGATGGCAGCCAAGGGTCTGTCTTGCTGCTGTTAAATCTAAAGCAACAGACACCTAACTAATAATAGGTGTTTAAGAAATTTACCAGGGGGAATCTTGCAGAGTGCGGTACCTGGCAGACATTCAATGTAGGAAAATCTCCTTAACCTTTCCACTGCCCTTCAAATGCAAACACAGGGCACTATGTACTGTCTTTCCCAAAGATTGCATTAAAAATTACTAAAGGGGAAAAAAACCCCAGGAAATTTGATGTTTGGAGGGAAAAACATCAATTATGTTGCCTGATGTGGTATCCTTCCCCAGAGCTGCCTTCTCAATGTGTGACTGGCGGGTTGTTTTGGCGGGTTGGTGCCAGTGTCTCTCATGATTCACAGCATGTGCTGCGGAACCAGCCTGCTCATTTGAATCCCATTCAGATACTTACCACTCTGGTCACCAGCCACCTTAAGACTTACTGGCTCAAATAAAAACTCTCTGGTGGTTCTGATCATGGGCTGGACTCTGCTGGGTGGCTCTTGGTTGAGGTCTGTCATGAGGTGAGAGGTAGCAGTTAGGGCTCCAGTCATCTGATGCCTAACTGAGCTGACTGATGGCTCCTTCGTTCACATCTCAGCTGAGTCAGCCAAATAGCTGAAGGCTGCCTGATCCTCCTGGCTTCTCTGGGGACCAGCTTGGGCTTCCCTGAAGTAGGATGACTTCATGGTAGTCAGACCTTTCAGATGACAGCTGTTTTCCCCCAAATGAACATTCCAAGAGATCCAGGTAGAACCTGAAGGGTTTCTTATGACCTAAATGTGGGAAGTCATGAAGTGTCATTTCTGCAAATTCTCTTGATCAAAAAGTAAGTCAGAGGGTCAACCAGGTTCAAGGGGAGAAGCCTGCACAAAGACGTGAATACTGGGATGTGTGGCTCAGAGTGTGGTGATGAGGGAGGAGGCATCTGTTGAGAATACCCATCATACTTGCTCTATGACCACGGGCCAATACTTAACTAGTCTTCTCTTTTGTGAATTGGGACAAATGTTCTTATCCCACAGAGCTTTTGTGAAGAGCAAATTAGTTACTAATATATGGAACGCACTTGGTGTATCATGTCAATATTAGCTATTTCTCTCTCTTTCTCTCTCTCTCTTTCTCTTTGGTTCTGGGGATTGAACTCGGGGGCACTTAACTTAGTCCCCAGCTCTTTTTTGTATTTTATTTGGAAACAGGGTCTCACTGAGTTGCTTTGGACCTCACTGAGTTGCTGAGGCTGGCTTTGAACTCACAATCCTCCTGCATCAGCCTCCTGAGCCACTGGAATTACAGGTATGTGCCACTGTGTCCGGAGAGCTATTACTCTTGTTGCTTAAAAGAGTAAGGAGCACACTTTTTCCCACTGATTAATCTATTTTCCAATATCTATGAAATATTTTATGATCATGAGCTACTCTATGTGTGAAGTAAGAGAAATGTCTTTTCCATCACCAAAATTTTTTTCCTCATTTAAAGTCCAAATTTTAAGTTTAGATAAAATCAGTTATCCATCATGATCAAATGTGCATTTAAAATATTAACAAAAACTAAAAACAGCTGCCAGGACCTGGAGACTGAGTCTCAATGATGATGTGCTCACTTTTAGGCCAGAGCCAGCAATGCTTGTGGTGTGGAGTTTCCCATGGCACTGGTAGAAAAGGAGCCATGAATGTGTTTGTCAGCAAACTTACCTGAAACAAGAAGAATCAGGATTTCCTGCCAGAGGCCCAAGTAGCGAGTGATGTCTAGCATCTCACAGCCCAACCTGATACCAGCCTTAGCACTGGCTAGAAAACAGGATCTGCCAACAAATCATCAGAGATGGGCCCCAGTCCCTGGGGCCGGACACTGTTCTGTTGCTGCCAAATCCAAACAAAGCTCAGAGACAGGTCTTTGAACTCCAACTCTAAATATAAAAAAGGCTTCATGATCCGAGTCTGTGTTCTACTCTACAGAATTCTCTACCCTACTTCCCATCTCTCCGTGTTCCATGCAACCTTTAGGACAAAGCCTGGTCCCTGCCACATGTGTGCCCACCTGCCACGTACCCATACTCCAGCATGTGCACCACTCCCATCCCTCCGAAAGGCCCTGAGCTCACACAGCTTTCTCTGTTCCTTCCCATTCTTTCTGCTGTCTAGAAAAGATGGTAAGAGTAAGGGCAGTGGTGGGCATCTCTCCCTTGGCTAGGTGCCAGGCAGATGCTGTGGTAAGAGTATTACATTGTCATCTCACTTCACCTGCACCCTGGTCCAGGACACTGGACTTTGCTGGTCTGTGAGCGGGCCCATTTATCCTGCCAGGTATAGATCAGGAAGAGCTGGGCGGCACCTGTAATAACAGCTACTCAGGAACCTGACACAGGAGAATCACAAGTTCAAGGCCAACCCTGGGTGATTAAGACTCTGTCCTTAAAAAAAAAAAAAAAAAAAAGCTCTATATGAGGATAGACATATAGCTCAATGGAATAAATCAGAGTTTAGAAATAAATACTTGTATTTATAGCCAATTATTTTTCTAGACAAAGGTGCCAAGATAATTTAATGGGAAAAGAATTGTCTTTTCAACAAATGGTGCTGAGACAACTGGATTTCCACATGCAAAGGAATGAAGTTGAACTCCTACCTCACATTATAGGTGAAAATGGGTCAACAACTTAAAGAGCTAAAACTAAAACTCTTAAGAAAAAATATATGAGTTAATCTTCATGACCTTGGGTTAGGCAAAGTCTTCTTAGATAAGACACCAAAGCACAAGTGACAAAACAAACAAACAAAAAACTTAAGTGAGATTAAAAACATTGTACTTTAGAGGATAACACCAAGAAAGTGAAAATACAAAATGGGCAAAGGATCTGCAGAGACATGTATCCAAAGAAGGCAAACAAGTGATCAACTAACACATGAGAAGAAGCTCAACATCACTAGCCAGCAGGGAAATGCAAATCAAACCACCAGGAGATATCAATTTCATATCCACTAGTAGGGCTAGGCTCAAAGAGACACACAATGACAAGTGTTGATGGGGATGTGGAGAAACTGGAACTCTCAGACACTTCTGATAGAAATGTAAAATGGCACAGTGGCTTTGGAATACAATCTGACAGTTTCCTAAAGGTATAAGTATGAATTCATGATCTGATCCAGGAATTCCACTCCTAGATATATATCCAAAATAAATGAAAACATATGTCCACATAAAAACTTATACATGAATGTTCACAGAGCATTTCTCACATCAGCCCCAAATTAGAAACAATTCAAATGTCCATCAACTGATGAATAAACAAAATGTAGTATATCAGTATTATGGAATATTCCTCAGTCATAAAAAGGAACCAGTACTGATATATACTATAACATAGAAAACCTTGGAAACATGAAGCTAAGTGAAAGAAGTTGGACACAAAGCCTATTCATTGAATGGTTCCATTTATATGAAATGTCCTGAATAAGCAAATCTATAGAGGTAGAAAATAGATAAGTGGTTGTCTAGGGCTAGGGGAAGAGGAGAATGAGAGTGACTATTAATGGGGTGATGAAAATGACTATTTTGGGGTGATGAAAATGTTCAAAAATTGATTGTAGTGATGGTACAAAAAATACTGTAAACATGATAAAAACCACTGACTTTTTTTAAAAAAATGAGAACACAAAGTCAAAATAAATAAATTAATTAATTAAATAAATAAGGAAGAAGCATCCTTAGCAGTTTTACTGACCCTATCTCCTACTTCTCCACTAGTTGGGGGCTGGTGGGGCTCCCCTGTTCACTGTGCATCTTTTTTTTTTCCTTTTTTTAAAAAAATGTTAAAATGCACGTATATATTATTTTTTAAAAAAATTTTTCATACATGTATATAGGGTAATAATGTCTGTCTCATTCTACCATCTTTCCCATCCCGATAGCCTCACCCCTCCCCTCACTCCCCTCTGCATAATCTAAAGTTCCTTCATTCTTCTCTACCCATCCCCAACTATGGATCATCATCTGCTTATCAGAGAAAACATTCCACCTTTGGTTTTTTGGGATTGGCTTATCTCACTTAGCATGATATTCTCTAGTTCCATCCATTTACCTGAAAATGCCATAATTTCATTCTTCTTTAATGTTGAGTAATATTCCATTGTGTATATGTACCACATTTTCTTTATCCATTCATTTGTTGAAGGGCACCTAGGTTGGTTCCATAGTTTAGCTATTGTGAATTGAGCGGCTATACACATTGATGTGGCTGCGTCACTGTAGCATGCTGATTTTAAGTCCTTTGGGTATAAGTGGAGGAGTGGGACAGCTGGGTCAAATGGTGGTTCCAAGTTTTCAAAGGAATCTCCATACTGCTTTCCAAAGTGGTTGCACCAATCTGCAGTTTCACCAACAATGTATGAATGTATCTTATCTCCTACAACCTCGCCAACACTTATTATTGCTTGTATTCTTGATAATTGTCATTCTGACAGGAGTGAGATGAAATCTTAGAGTAGTTTTGATTTGCATTTCTCTAATTGCAAGAGATAATGAACACTTTTTGATATGTTTGTTGATCAATTGTATTTCTTCTTCTGTGAATGAAATGTCTGTTTAGTTCCTTAGCCCACTTATTGATTGGATTACCTGGTGTTAAGTTTTTTGAGTTCTTTATATATCCTGGAGATTAGTGCTCTATCTGATGTGCATGTGGTAAAGATTTTCTCCCATTCTGTAGGGTCTTGCTTCACGTTATTGATTGTTTCCTTTGCTGAGAATCTTTTTAGTTTGAATCCATCCCATTTATTGATGTTGTTCATGTATCTTCCCCTCTAGCAGTGCAGATCTGGGATATTGCAGTTTCCCCCCTACAGGCTTATAGTGACCCTATAGGTTTCCAAAACCTTTTCTTTAAGGGGGAGAGCAATATTGGCAGTGCCCAGTACAGACAATATGCAAACCTAAACCAAATAGCCCCTATCAGGACGTTAACAATATTGTCATAATAAACAGATAATTATCTTCAATATAACAAATAGATTTGCAATAAGGTCTGCAGTTTCTAATGGGAGGACAAAGAGGGTGCAGAGGGATGTAGGATGTAGCTGTTAATGGGGTAAGAAAAGAATATACAGAAGTTCTAGATCACAGAGTGAGTGTAATCAAAAGAAGTTGGTTGTTAGCATGAGAAAAGGTAGAAAGAGACTCTGAGGGAACAGGTAAATAAAAGGAAAAGAGAGTGAGAATAGTAAAGAAATAAACACTTAAAAATTTTCAATAAGGAAAGGAAAAAATCTACACTATAACAATAATATAGTATTCAAACTAATAATACAGTATTCAAACCTCCCAGCCTTCAGTAGCCTGATGTATGAGAGGTACCTGACAATGAGCTTCAAGTCTCCAACAGGCATCTCAGGATGAGATTTGCCCCACCTAAAGATGGAAGATACAGCTTCTGGGATTATGCAAATGGCCGCTCTGGCTTCCAAATGTGTTGGCAAATGGGGAGCTGCAGCACAGGGTGTAGGCGTGGTCAGCTGGAGGTCCTGGAGGTGGGATGTGGTCGGTTGGGCTGAGGGGTCCTGGAGATGGGGCTCAGTCAGTCCAGCCTGGGGTCCTACAAGTCCTGGCTGTTGTCTCAAAATGGCGGCAGCCACATGTAACCAAACCTGCAGGTACTGTGACAGTGAACTTCCAGGCAACAGCAGGCAGATGGCGCACCACTGGCAGTCTGTGGTCAGTCTGCTGGCTGCTGTTGGACGATTGGGAGGTGAGCCTTGGGCAGTGGGTGATGGGTAGGTGAAAGGCAGGCGATGGACAGGCAAGAGGCAGGCAAATGGCGGATGGTAGGCACCAGACAGTGAGCAATCTGCACTCAAAAAGTAATTGATATGCTGGCAGACTGCAGGTGACTGCAGTAGTCAAATGGGGTAAACAGCAGAGGATCGATAAGCAGCAAAAACTGCCTCACCAAGAAACAGATATCCTCCGCTTGAAACCCAAGTTACAGAGTGGGAACACTGCCTCCCTCTAGTCCACCGTCTTGGATCCTGTCCCATTTATTCATTCTTGATTTTACTTCTTGCACTTTAGAGGACTTCTTGCACTTCTTGTTGAGGAAGTCAGATCCTAAGCCCACATGGTAAAGATTTGGGCCTGCTTTTTCTTCTATAAGGTGCAGTGTCTCTGTTCTAGTGCCTAAGTCTTTGATCCACTTTGAGTTGAGTTTTGTGCAGGGTATTCATTTTGTAACACATAGATTTCCAGTTTTCCCAGCACCATTTGTTGAATAGGCTACCTTTTCTCCAGTGTACATTTTTGGCACTTTTATCTAGTATGAGATAACCATATTTATGTAGGTTTGTCTCTGCATCTTCTATTTTGTACCATTGGTCTATGTGTCTATTTTGATACCAATACCATGCTGTTTTTGTTACTAGCTCTGCAGTATAGTATAAGGTCTGGTAGTGTGATACGTCCTGCTTCACTCTTCTTACTAAGGACTGCCTTGGCTATTCTGGGTCTCTTATTTTTCCAAATGAATTTCGTGATTGCCTTTTCTATTTCTATGAAGAATGTCCTTGGGATTTTAATAGGAATTGCATTGAATCTGTGTAACACTTTTGGTAGTATGGACATTTTGACAATATTAATTCTGCCTATCCAAGAGCATGGGAGATCTTTCCATCTTCTAAGGTCTTCTCAAATTTCTTTTTTTAGTGTTCTATAGTTTTCATTGTACAGGTCTTTCATCTGTTTTGTTAGATTGATTCCCAAGTATTTTATTTTTGTTGAGGCTATTGTGAATTGGGTAGTTTTCCTAATTTCTCTTGCAATGGATTCATCACTTATGTATAGAAATGCATTTGATTTATGGATATTGATTTTATATACTGCTACTTTGCTGAATTCATTTATGAGTTCTAGAAGTTTTCTGTTGGAATTTTTTGGACCAGCTAAATATAGAATCAAGTCTTCACAAATAGTGATATTTTGAGTTTTTCATTTCCTATTTGTATCCCTTTAATTTCTTTCTCCTGTCTGATTGTTCTGGATAGACTTTCAAGGATGATGTTGAAGTGGTAAAAGAGGGCATCCCTGTCTTGTTCCAGTTTTAGAGGGAATGCTTTCAATTTTTCTCCATTTGGATGATGTTGGCCATGAGCTTAGCAGAGATAGCTTTTACAATGTTGAGGTATATTCCTACTATTCCTAGTTTTTCTAGTGTTTTAAATATGAAGAAGTGCTGTATTTTGTCAAATGCTTTCTGTGTCATTAAGATAATCATGATTCTTGTCTTTAAGTCTATTGATGTGATGTATTATGTTTATTGATTTTTGTATGTTGAACCAATTTTGCATTCTAGGAATGAACCCTACTTGATCATGGTGCACTGTCTTCAGTATGCTTTTGTGTGTGATTTACCAGAATTTTACTGAAAATTTTTGCATCTATGTTCATCAGGGATATTGGTTTGAAGTTTTCTTTCCTTGATGTCTTGTTTTGGTATAAGGGTGACACTAGCCCAATAGAATGAGTTTGGAAGCATTCCCTCCCATTCTATTTCATGGAATAATTTGAGGAGTATGAGTGTTAATAATTCTTTGAAGGTCTTGTAGAACTCAGCTGAGAATCCTTCTGGTCCTGGGTTTTTCTTAGTTTGTTGGCTTTTGATGGTATCTTCTATTTCATTACTTGAAATTGATCTGTTTAAATTGTGTATGTCCTCCTGCATCAGTTTGGGTAGATCATATGTCTCTAGAAATCTGTCAATATCTTCAAGTTTTTCTATTTTATTTGAGTATAAATTTTCAAAATAGTTTCTAATTATCTTCTATATTTCAGTAGTATCCGTGGTGATATTTCCTTTTCATCATGAATTTTAGTAATTTGAGTTTTCTCTTTCTCTTTGTTAGTGTAGTTAAGGGTTTATCAATTTTATTTGCCTTTTCAAAGAACCAACTTTTTGTTTTGTCAATTATTTCAATTGTTTCAATTTCATTGATTACAGCTGATTTTAATTATTTCCTGTCTTCTACTGTTTTTGATGTTGATTTGTTCTTCTTTTTCTAGGGCTTTGAGATGTACTATTGGGTCATTTATTTTTTGACTTTTTATTCTTTTAATGAATGAACTCAATGCAATGAACATTCCTCTTAGCACTGCCTCCATAGTGTCCCAGAGATTTTGATATGCTGTATTGGTGTTCTCATTTACCTTTAAGTATTTTTTTATTTCCTCCTTGATTTCTTCTTTTATTCATTCATCATTCAACAGCATGCTATTTAGTATCTGTGTGTTGGAGTAGCTTCTATTTTTAATTTTATTGTTGATTTCTAGTTTCATTCTATTATGATCTGATAGAATGCAGGGTAGGATTTCAATTTTTTTTTGCATTTGCTGAGAGTTGCTTTGTGGCATAACATATGGTCTATATTAGAGAAGGATCCATGTGCTACTGAGAAGAAAGTGTATTCACTCATTGATGGATGAAATATTCTATATATGTCTGTTAAGTCTATATCATTGACTGTATCATTTAATTTATTAGTTTCTTTGTTTAGTTTTTGTTTGGAAGATCTATCAAGTGGTGAGAGAGGTGTGTTAAAGTCATCCAGTATTATTGTGTTGTGGTGTTTTGATTCTTGAAATTGAGAAGGATTTGTTTGATGTACGTATTGCTCTATTGTTTGGGGCATATATATTTACAATTGTTACGTCTCATTGATGTATGATTCCCTTAAGCAGTATGAAATGTCCTTCTTTATCCCTTCTGACTATCTTTGGCTTGAAGTCCACTTTGGCTGATATGAGGATGGAAACCCCTGCTTGTTTATGCAGTCCATGTGAGTGATAAGATTTTTCCCAACCTTTCACCTTCAGTCTGTGAATGTCTTTTCCTATGAGATGAGTCTCTTGAAGACAGCATATTGTTGGGTCTTTTTTTTTTTTTTTTTTTTTAAATCCAATCTGCCAGTCCTGTGTCTTTTAATTGATGAATTTAGGCCATTAAAATTCAGGGTTATTATTGAGATATGATTTATATTCCCATGCATTTTGGTTTATTTTTTGTTTTTAACTTGACTTAGTTTCTGCTTTGATTGGCTGTTTCCCTTTGCTGGTTTTCATTGCTTTTTTTTTAAATTTCCTCCTAATGGACTATTTTGCTGAGAATGTTTTATAGTGCAGGCTTTCTAGTTGTTAATTCCTTTAACTTTTATGTTTTTATTTCATTTTCAAATTTGAAGGTTAATTTTGCTGGATATAAAATTCTCAGTTGGCCTCCATTTTCTTTTGAACTTGATATATGTTATTCCAGGACCTCCTGGCATTGAGGGTCTGGGTTGAGAAATCAGCTGAGATCTGAATTGGTTTTCCCCTTATGTAATTTGATTTTTTTTCTCTTGCAGCCTTTAAAATTCTATCTTTATTCTGTATGTCAGTCATTCTTATTATGATGTGTCTTGGTGTGGTCCTGCTGTAGTTTTGTACATTTGGGGTACTGTAAGCCTCTTATAGTTGATTTTCCATTTCATTCTTTAGATTTGGGAAGTTTTCTGATATTATGTCATTGAAAAGATTGTTTATTCCTTTGGTTTGTATCTCCATGCCTTGGTCTATTCTGATAAATCCTGAATTTGGTCTTTTCATGTTATCCCACATTCCTTATAAGTTCTGTTCATGGTTTCTTACCATCTTTTCTGTGTGGTCAACTTTATTTTCAAGAGTATATGTTTTGTCTTCATTGTCTGAGGTTCTGTCTTCCAAGTGGCCTAGTCTGTTGGTGATACTTTCCATTGAATTTTTAATTTGGTTTATTGTTTCCTTCATTTTGAGGATTTCTGCTTGATTCCTTTTTATCATCTCTGCCTCTTTATTGAAGTGATCTTTCGCTTCCTGGTATTTTCTCTCCAATACCATCCTTTATTTCGAAGATCAATCAACTATGTATTTTCTAAACTCCTTCTCTGACATTTCTTCTACTGTGTTGTTGGAACATCTTGGTTTGTTTGAGGCACTTTTTTCCCTTGTTTTTTCATGTCATTTGTGTGTCTCCTCATCTAGCAGCATGGAGCTGAGGCAGTACAGATTCTACCCTATAGTCTTATAGTGTCCTTGAAGGCTTACAATACCTTACCTGTTGGTACTGTGACAATGGACTTCCAGGCAACAGTGGGCAGCAGGCGATCTGCTGGTGGTCTGAAGGCAGTCTGCAGCTAACAGAGGACAATTGGTAGGTGGACATCAGATGGTGGGTGATGGGTAGGTGAAAGGCCAGCGACAGGTAGGCAAGAGGTAGGCAAATGGTAGATGATAGGCAGTGGTCAGTGAGAGATCTGCACTCAAAAGGCAGGCGATATGCTGGCAGATGGTGGGTGATCGCAGGTAAACTGAGTGGGGTAAACTGCAGGGGATTGGTGGGCCTTTTTCTGCCTTGCAGAGAAACAGTATTTTCTCTGCTTGAATCCTGAGTTACAGAGTGACAAGGAATGCAGTATCCCTCTAGTCCACCATCTTGGATCTCTCACTGTGCATCCTGATTAGAACTCCTTAATGCACAAGGGCCAGAGTGGCTCATCTACGTGTGTCCACCTCAACTGTGGGTGAACATACTGTACATGCACGTCTGAGTCACTTTAAATTCTGGTGTCTGGGACAATGCTTGGCACCTGGTAGATAATCAATATAAATGTGTGTTGAGTGAAGGTCTCTAGCATGCCCTTAACACTAACCATTTCTTCTATGCCATAACATCTAAAATAAAGCAGTATCAATATCTGACCTTTGTTTTAAACTTCTTTTTCCATCAAATATTTTGATGAATGGCCAATTAGAGTTTACCTGATTCCAGGGAGGCCTTTGTTTTCAAATTTTAAAAACAATTTCTCAGTAAAAATGACTGAGTATACAGTAAAAGACTAGAAACAAGTATACAAAAAAGTAGCACATTCAGCTCCTAAATAACAAATCTGTATTTCAAATAACTTTATGAAAATATTTCCTATTCTGTGAGAGAGAAGACTTTTGGAGGAAAGAAACCAATGTAAGCAGAAAACGGAACTCAAAGAAACTCTCTGACCTTCAACAACAATGGAATGGTGCTGCAGGTAAAACAGCTAACATTTATTGAGCACTTACTATGTCTTAGGCTGGGCACTATATTTTCTATATTTCTGTATTTTCTACTGACAACCTTATACCATAGATATTATTATCATCTCCATTTTACAAAGAGATTAACAAGGCCACATGGTTGGTAAACAGCTGTGTTGAACTTGAATTTTAACCCAGGATGACTGATTCCATCTGTGCTCTTCCTGCTTCACTACCTGCTACAGCCTTTGTGGACTCCAATCCCTTGATTCCACTAAGCAAAATAATTTGTTTGATTCTGGGTTTATACAGATAAGTGTAGGTTACAGAAACAAACTGAGAAAAACACAAATATATGAAGGTTTAAGTCAGAATATGTGTGAACAGAATGCGTGAATATCTCATACTTGAAACTGTATTTTAAATGTTCTTTACACAACAGGGAAAAAATCTGAATAAACAATATGGTCAGGCAAAATGTGTAAAACCTTGACCTTCTCCCATTCTGGTAAGCTGGTTCTTTCTGACTGTTTAAGTCTTAGCCAAAAAGTTGTCTCCCTGACTTTCCTAGGTGTGCCCAGCCCATCTCACTGGCTTCTCATTGTGCTTAGTGTCTCCTTTTCCTTCCTAGTACTCAGCATTATTATTCACTCAAATAAATAAAATAGTTCATCTGCTTCTTTTTGTCTGACTCTCTCTTTAGACTATCCATCTACAAGGGCAATGACTGTGTCCACCTTGTTGACTTAGTATCTGTTGCACAAATAACTCTGGGCAAAACCTTTCTTTTGGAATAACCTGATGCACTGGTGACTGGCTGGATGACCACATGAGGCTAAAGTGACCTCAAGACAGGGACAGTACCTTTCTCATCATGACCTGGTATCTGGTTCATGGGAACTTAACATATCTTGGCTGAACTTGTTCATTTGTGTGAACTGCTGAACATAGAAGGCAGTCCCTCTGGGTGAGACTCAAGGCTCTGTCGACTCAACTTGATCCAAAGGTGCTGGTGCAAGGGCCTGCTGAAGGAGCTTGCAGGAGCTGAGAGCTTGAGCAGCCGTAAAATGAAAAAACTAAGAAATCAAACAGAAAAATCAAGTACCAACTGCTGATGAGGAATCAGGGACATGAACAGCACTGTAAGCACCATGTGCAATGAGCTCAGGTGACCACAGTGTGTGGTCCTGCTTAATAGCTGGGATGGTCTTGGGCTGTAACTGCTAGTGACCAGAACATAGTAATGGTACTGCCTCACAAATGCCCCTTTTTATTTATCATTTCCTACTCTTATTGATGATACGACTCAAATCGGTCCTAAATTTCCTTGTTCCCAGGGGTACTGGACAGGCATTAGCAGGGTGCTCAGGAACTCTTACTGAGGTTCAGGGTGCACTTCCCACCCTGCCCAGTCCTGGCTTGGGTGGACCTTCCCAGCTCTCCCCAGGCTCGTTCAGGCATGTAGGCTGCTGCAATACCTGGCTAACATCTTGCTCTAGGCTTCTTGGTCCTTTAGGGGAAAAGACTCATTCCTTTTTGCGTTTGTGTGTTTTTCCTCAAATTCTTCTCATTGCCAAAGCCTAAGAGGGGAAGTCATTCTTATCTGGACATCTCTAAATGTTCTCTCTCCTTTCCTGGGCAGTCATCAAAATCCGGTCTTTTGTCTTTAAAGTCAAAAAAACTTGTCAAGTAGATGTGTTTGTACTTCCCTGATTATGGCCTGTTTTTGCCTTTTCTATTTTTTTCCACACCCTTATTAACCACAGCTTGGATTTCCATGCTGTTTCCCAGTTCTATCAATTCTTTTCTGATTAGGTTTGAGGACCTCAGCTTGGTTGGCAGATCCCTGAAACAGCCTGTTCATGGGGACCTGCCAATACTCGGGTGCCAGATTTGAGGATGTTTGTATGTAAGTGTTAAAACGTTAATCAATGATTTTGAAGTTTCTGTTGTATATTTGAAACACAGCCAACCTCCTGTTTCATGCACTATTACTGTTTATTGCTTTTACTAGAATTTTCTGCCCTTCTATTTTTTATCATCTTCTCAGTTCTAGTCATTGGCTTATAAAGAACAGGCTAGGAAGGCTGGGGGTGTAGCTCAGTGGTAGAGTCCTTGCCTAGCATGTGAGGCACTGGGTATGATCCTCGGCAGCACATAAAAATAAATGAACAAAATAAAGGTATTGTGTCCATCTACAACAAAAAATATTAAAAAAGAAGAAGAAGAAGAAGAAGAAAGTGCTGGGATTGATAGAGACAAGGGCCTCAACATCAGGAAAAGACATTCTTAAATTTTCATTTGACAGTTGTTGGTCCTGGGGAGAATAAATAGATGTGTTTGAAAATTCAGAGTAAGAGCTGTTTTTTTTTTTTCTCTAGAGTTATTTACATTTAAAAAATATTTTTAGTTGGAGATGGACACAATACTTTTGTTTAATTTTTTTATGAGGTGTGGAGAATTAAACCCAGTGCATCACATGTGCTAGGCAAGTGTTCTACCACTGAGACACAATCCCAGTCCATAGAGTTATTTACATTTTTAAAAGAGAAAACTGTACTGTTCTCTTTGCTATAGTCAAGTCTACTGAAAGCTACATAAAACCTCACACTTTTAGGAAACCACAGGAATTATTTGATGCAACAAAACCAGCACCTCAACCAGCAGCCACACGAGAATTATTCAGTGGTTAGACGGGGATGTCATGAGTGAAGCGAGAACCCACAGGTTTGTCCCAAGAAGTTGGGAACACACTGGTGTTCATGCCGAGTTCAGAAATAAATCATAGCTTATGTTTAGTTTCTGCATGGAATAAACAATATTCTAGGAAGCAAACAGTCCACGAGCCAGAATAATAACAGATCAGGAATAAAAACAAGGATGTGCATGTGGATAAATGTGCTCTCTTTTCTCATTGTACAGAATAAAAAACCTGCATGCTATCATCAGGGGCAAAGGAGGTTTCATTTAGAATGAACTAGCTCAGATTTCACTTACCCCCTTCAGGAAAACAATCCAGAAAATCTCAAGTTTTCAAAATTTCTTTTTTGTTGGCAAGAAAAGAATCAAGAAAAGTTGTGGGACTTTAAGGTAGCTATTATTTGATTAGAATAAAATTATTATAAATGTATCAGAACATTTTTATTCCTGCTTGATGGGAATTGTTCATGCCAGACAGGAAAGGTACAGTTCAATAACTAAACTAAATCTTTTGTTCCTAAAGATTTTCTGCTAACTATAATTAAACTGGGGAGCATCTGAAGGGTAACATTTCTTTACAGAGCAATATATTAATGACTGCTTCAAAATCCAGGACACAAATGGGTTCATTTACGTAGTTCCTAAAAAGGAGATTTACATGATGGTTCCTTCCCCAAATGTTGAATGGCAGACTAGGCATTCTCACTGAGCGGAGCTGAGCGTGCTCCAACAGGAGGCTGGAGCCAAGGAGCACAGTGTCCCAACCTCTGGGATCACTGCTGGAGTCTGCTGATGAGGAAGTTATACTGAGATGTACATACACTGGTGACAACCACCTCTAACTTGAGTGAGCTGGCCACGTTCTATATCAAACCTAACACCACAGAATATGAGTTATCACATAGAAGGATCGAGTGTTTCTTCTTGTCACCAGTGACTGACCTAGAGAAGGGAAATGGTTCTAAAATGCCCACATTATTCTTTTGACCATACTGGCTCCTCTCCCCAGCACAGAATATAAAAGCCCCAGGTCTTATGAAGTAGTGAGAGAATTAACAAGGAAGCACAGAGCCATAGGTGAGGTGAGGCACGTGACTGAACCCTGGGCTCAGTGTCCCTGTCTGCTTTTACCACTAAGGTATCTAGACTTCTTATGGGGGTACATTCTCACTGGACATGAGGCTACCTGGTCCCCAGAGTTCTGGGACCTGGGTAATGTGTTTGAGAGCTGCCAATGATGATGTGAGGCCAGTTTGTTAGTTCAGGTCCTTCCTGCCTTCATGTGACTCCCAGCAAAGCAGCACCATACTCAACCTCCCTTCCACTATCTGCATGGCCCCAAGTGATTGACAACTCTGGGTTTAATGGAGTCAATGCTTTTTTTAATGGAGTCAATGTGGGGATACTCAGCAGTCACCATATACTCTCTCACCTCCTCCTGCGGCTAAGCCTCCTTCCCAGCAAGCTCTTTGCCCAGAGTTTGCAGTCTTTCCCAGGCTAGGGGTGGGCTGGTTCCCACATGGCTTTGACCTTCAGCTACTGCTGGAAGCAGTCGTTCCTCTGAGCCTATTCTCCAAACTCAGTACCTTGTCAATAATTTTCACTGAGTCCACTCTGCAGGTGTCAAGCTTGGTCACTCATCTGCCTGGCAGCTGGGAAAAATTCTCATGATGACTGTATAGCTGCTTTCCTGGAGGTGTGTAAAAGGCTAAGAAAACTATTAAAGATCTTCCCTGTCCATGTGCTACTGTGACCTTCACACATCATTGATGGTACATCCAAAGAAGCCTGACTTCTCAGTGGGTTCGGCTCACTCACAAGAACTCAGTCACTCACTTATCTCAAGGCCATCACTCCCTTCCTTCCGGGATATGGTCAGTCTTTGCGGGGGTTGTGGGGTTTGAAGTGTCCTTCAGGGGATTACAAGGTCACACAGGTTGTTAGAATGAAGCTTTCTTTGTTCTAACTTGTACTTAAGGAGCCCCACTGGGAATCAGACTGGAGTCTCACCTGTGGAGAGGATGTTCTGCCTGGGACTTCCCAGTCAGGACCCTGAAAAGCTGCCCTGGGACTTGCCAGGCACATGATCAGGTGTTGGTGCTTCCCCTGATCCGATGATGTATTTTCTTCTCTTTCTCTCTTGCCTATCACTTCTGCTTTTGCTCTTGTTTCCATATTATTACTAAAATAAATTCTATCTTGTATAGAGAGCCTTATTGTCTATCAAACCCGACCTGCCAAATTCAGCAGTTGCACACATGCATAATGCTTTAACACTACAGTGTGATGGTGAGTGGGAATTCCCTTGGTTCTCACTGCTCACGACTGTGTTCAGGTTTAAAGTAGATAATAAATTCTAAACAACTAGCATGGGGTAGACGTGTATAGCAAAAGCTTAATACACAGAAGCTGTTACACTATCACTAATGCACACTTCAGCTGTAAGCTGAAGTAAGAGGGGCCTACTTGATGAGAAAGATTTCACTAGGCTTGTTGAGGATGAGTCCATCAAATGCACAAAGGAAAATAGAAAAGGCAGTGAAGGATGGTACATCAACTGCCCCCCTTTCTCTTTCATAGCAAAACACCTACAGGAGAGGCAGAGACCTCCCAATGAAGAGAACGGGAATGTTTTAAATGTCTGTGGGCTCACAACTGGCATGTACTCCATTGCCCAATGCTGCATCACTTCCTGGAGAAGATGGGACTGTGATTTAAAGCTGGACAAAAGGACATCAGTATAAGCATATTTGAGAACACAGCAAGCACTATTTGCAATACTTTAAGCTGAAAACAGCTTTAAGTTGCTTCATATTCTTGGGGTTAATGTGTTAAAAATGTCAGCTGAGTGACTAACCACCAATTGTGCCCCAACACCATGTGACCACCCAAGCTTGGGATCCTCAGCTGCCAGCTGTAGTGCTGTCGCTTGTGGCTTGAGGTCCTTCCTCACCAATTGCTGTCTAGCTTGAACCAGCTGGCTAGCTTGAACCATATGTGCTATTTCTGTGCATAGGATGTGAGTAAGTACACACCATGGTAAATCAGACCAGGATATGAGTCAGATCATATTATAAAGGGTTGAAAAGAACCGATCTTCAAAGCACACAGAGCATCATGCCGGGCTTCGACACAATTGGAAAGGAGCCACCGTTTGAAAGACGCTTATAATTACTAAATGAAGGAGAAACGCTGAAGACTATGAAAGGTTAAGATTGGGCAAAGGCCTACAAGTGAAAAGAAATGGATAAGGTAGAAGCCATACTTTAAGGGTCTTAAAATTTTGCAATAAAAAGAAAAGGTTTACCAGGACCACATACTTCTCTAGCATACTTTGGTCAGACGTAGAGGTAGTGAAGTAGGGGCAGCACAGAAGAGCTGTAGGACATCGGACTTGCCTTATTTTTCTTTTCAAAGAAAACATTTTCTCTGCAAGGCAATCTTTCTTGGGCCAAATTAATGGTCCCAAACAAGCTCTTAAAAAAAAAAAAAAAAAAAAAGAAAGAATCTAATGGCAATGAGGTGTAAAGATACACCCCAAAAGATGGATGTCTATAATGCTCTAAGAGTAAAAACCTGTTAACAATCACAATATACCGTGATCAGTTAAATAAACTATGGTATGTCCCTTTCTTGGAGTCCAGGCAGCTATTAAAAGGAGTGAACATAATTTGAATATTCTGGTATAAAATGATATCTGAGATAGATTATTATGTCAAAATATCAAGTTGTAGAAAATATGTGTGGTAATCACATTTCTGTTAGAAATGATGTTTGGATATGCACAGGAGGAAAGTCTCTAAGGAGTCAGAGAAACACACTTATAATTGTTATTAGTGACAGTTTCTTTATACACTTACTCACTGAATCATTTACAACAGCTATTTTATAATACAAAATAAAACCACAGAAGATACTTATGAGAAAAGAATAGTATAAATCTGTTTTTTTCTCTAGTTGTAAGATTCTGAGAGGCCTTGGAGTGGCCTAAGGGTACTGCCAGCATCCCTGGCTGAATCAGTGTGCAGTAGGACAAACCCTGGGAAGGTTCCAGTTCAGGGCAGCCTGGACTCTCTGCAGGTCCAAGGTGTCAACAGGGAGGCAGCAGAGTCAGCACTGCTGAAATGCCATGAGAAAAGGGTTTACTGGCCTCAGCAGTCCTTTACTTACCCCCGCCCCTGTCACAGTACCCTTGTAGGGCCTGCATAACTACACTTCTGCTTGGGGGCTGTGGGGAGCTCAGAGCCTAGCTGTACTTGTGGCTCTGAGCCCATATTACCACTGCTCAGCCTTGGCATGCAAGCATTTCTCAACATGGTTATACTGGCCTGCCGTTCAAGAGGCTGTGAAGAGGTATTAGCAAGGTGTGACATCAGCAATTCATCCCCACATCCCTTCCCTCCCAACAGAGCCTTGCAGTTTCTTCCAGGGCCAGGGTGACAGGAGGTATTTGACCTTCCTCTGTCACTGCAGGAATCCATCCTAATGCCCTCCCAGTCAGGCATTTCCTCTCTGTAAGTCAATGTCCTCTGGTCTTCCTGATAGCCTCTTTCTCCAGGAGGGAGGGGAAGCAGCAGGCCCATCTATAGAAACCACAATGCCCAGCTCTGCAAACAATTGCTGCCTCAGCCTTGTCTGCTCAAGGCTGAAGAAGTCCATGCCATTGTTCATTTTTGTTCTTCCTAGGATCTCCTCTGAATGCTTTACAGGCTGTTTCTCACCTTCTACTTACTTCTCTAACAACTTGATCAATGTCTGTCTTCTTTACTAGAACATAAGCCCCTTGAGGGAAGAACTTGCACCTGCTTTTGCTATGTCCCCAGTGCACAGCACAGCATCTGCTACCAGATGGATGTCCAGTAAAGACTTGCTCAGCAGAAGGATCCTGCAAGGGCTGCTGGGGAATCCATGCCAGTGGGAGCAGGGAGGAGCTTAGGAGGCTTCTCTCCCATCTCATGTCTAGCTTGCCTCCTCTGTTTTTTGTAAGGTGTCCAAGTGAATAGTTAGCAAGGGATATTTCCCCCTCTCAAATATTGGAGACTTGTTAGAGCTATTTACTAATAGATGAGAAAGTTTAAAGGAATGAGGAGACTGGAAAGACTCCAGAAAGTTTCTCAGTTGAAATAAGCCTGTGATGCTGACTCCCTGGTTGTTTCTTGGGGGTCCTTCAACTGCCCAGGGATGTTGTGGGGTGTCCTGGACAGTGGGTGTGCTGAAGGATGAGAAGAATTTGACAGGGCAGAAATCCTCTGCCCACATCAGAGAGGATCTCAGACAACCCTGGAGGAGGGCCGAGGGGACGGGATGAGGCACTGACCTCGGCTGATGCGCTGTTTCTCCCCAGATAGGATGCCAGGGCTGTCGATGATACTGATACTCTTCAGGACCTGATTGGGCAGCTGGGAGCACATGAACCTGGAAGAGTCGGACAAAAAAGGTGGGGTCAGAGATGGGCCTCATGAGGGGCTCCAACTACGGGTGCCTTGAGCTCTCTGGGCCCACTAATGTCTGTAAAGTGGGGGTGTGGAGGAGGTTGGTAGACACTAAAGATGCCTGTGAAGTTGCCTGTACAGCAGGGGCTTAGAGAAAATTATGGTAACCCTACTGGTGCCACACAACAGATGCCAGTCCACAGGACAGGTGTGGGAGGTAGGCTGGCTACCTGCCACTTGATCTCTTACTGTTAACTTTCATTTGATCTTCATATTAACTTCTGAGGAAAAAAATTACCATCACGTTGGGGTAACTAGCTCAGAGTCACTCAGCTAGATCTAAATCCAGGTCAACCTCACTCAAGTTCATGAGCCTCTCTTCCCTTCCTCCCTGCTATTCCTGCCCAAGCATCCCTTCTCCTGTAGAGAATTCCATGCCTCCTTCAGGGTACACTGCCCCAGTTGGCTGCAGTACCCCAAACTCCCTGTGCTGTCTTGCCCATTCCCCAGGGTGAGGGTTGGAGGTACTAGGCCCTGCTGCCTTGTCTGGTGCCACAAAATTCAGCATCCAGTCCAGTGCCTCTCTGATTTCAGGCCCAGGGAAGGGCAGACACCTATGTGCAATACCCCCAATCCTCCAGGTTCTTAGGAGTCCTAGGAGTACCCTGGCAGCAGACGACTGGGCTGGGTCGGGGTCCTTGGATGAGCTTCTCTAAGCCTCTTTCCTATCTCTCACTTGCCTGATGCAATCTCCTTCTTCTGACCTTGGTCCTTCCTGCTCTGGTTCTAGTCAGCTGCATTGGCGTTGGACTCATAGAAGCAGACTGGAGTAGGAGGAAAATTCTAGCCTTGGGGTCAGCAGACCTGGACTCAGGTTCTGGTTAGTCTTTGCCAATGATTTGCATGGGCCCTGAACAAGGACCTCCCTCTGGGCCTCAGTTTCCTCATATGTGCTGGAGACATCTGGACCAGAAACTGGCGATGTCCTTTGTAGTTTTACCACTGTAAACTCTGTGAGTAACAGCAGGAAGTGCTTTGTTACTTCCATCCCAGGCGAGAGAGCCTGGTCTGGATCTTTGTTAGGCTCTGTGTATGTTTTAGGGAGGAAACTGGAGTGCCTCTCCTTTTCCTGTTTTATAAATCGCCAACTTCTTTCTCTGTGTGGGTAGAAAGCTTGAAAACACTTGATAACAGCTCAATTCTTCCATTCAGTGGAAGTGGTCAGGATTACTCAGAAAGTAAGTATGCTGGGAATGTGGGACAGGGAGGCTGCCCAGCCTCCACAGTGCCTCTGAACAGACTGGCTCCCCAGGCAGGGGAGAGCAGCCCAAGCCCGGGGTGCTATTATGACATTTTGACACTTTAAGGTGCTCAGGACAAGTTTTTCACACTTTCTTCCCTATCCTTCCAAATCGGCCCAGGAAGATGGAGGAAAGGAGGATACTTTCTCTGGTGGAAAACTTGCAGCACAAAGCAGGAAAACAACTTGAGGACATGTGCTACTGCATGGCTGGCTGGAGACTAGAGACTTAACCTTTTTTCCTTTCTTTTTTGCAGTCCTGGAGTTGAACCCAGGGCCTCACACATGCTAGGAGAGCACTCTATCATTGAGAGCTACATCCCCAGTCTGCTACTTAGCATTTTTGATGTCAGGTGAGTAGAACACCATCTATTAAGTTAAAACCACATACTGTTAAAAATAGAGGGTCAGTAAATTTAAAATAAGTCCCTCATTTTTGCTTTTCTCCTCCCCACCCCTGTACCCTCAACTCTACTGCCCAATGCCAGGAGAAATTTGTGAGTAAAGCGTACAGGAATCACCAAGCACTGCTTGTAAGTTCACAGAGCAAAACATCACCAACTCCCCAGTTGCCTAGAACTGGGAGAGGAACTAAGTTCTAAGCACATCTGGGGCAGCCTCTATTTCTTGTCATTTCCGTCTTTCTATCAGGCAGTTTGAGACATCTGGTGATGCTAAACACATTGCACCTACATAAAACTATTTGACACAAACTATTCCTGTGGGGAGGCTGAGCTTTCTTCCAAACCACAAGCTCACACTCAGTATTAATTTTTCCAAAACATAAACCCTTAGATTCTGGTGTGTGGGTGACAGAGGGATTCAAAATTTATACACTGTTCACTCCCTGTGTATAAAGCAACAGTATTTTAACAGCTCCCAGACCTCCTGATGCAATAGCAGAGGCCAAATGTGTGAGCCAGAAAGCAAAAGGCAGTGCAGTAAGCTGATGTCACCACACAACACATAAGGGAACCAGGCGAGGGGCCTAGGACAATTGCCAAGGGGAGGAGAAGAAGGAGAGTGAGTGCTCAGGGGCATATGAGAGGGGCCAGCTGAAGTTGTGTGTGCAAAGCTGGACCCCATTTCATGAAAGACCATGGGTGCCGGTGGGCAGGAGAACACAGAGCACAAGTGAACACTCATCCCCAGGATAGGGGCTGTGCTGTAAGGCTAGAACTACAGAGTGCTTTACCACTGAGTTACATCCCCAGCCCACAGATGTATTCTCAAAAACCATTTAGCCAGGTGTGGTGGTGTTGAATGCTTAGAATCCCAGAGACCTGGGAAGCCTAGGCAGGAGGATCACAAGTTTGAGGCCAGCCTGGACAACTTAGTGAGAGCTTAAAATAGAAAATATTTAAAAGGGCTGGGAATTAGCTCAGTGGCAGAATGCTAGCCCAGCATGTACAAAGCCCTGGGTTAGATCCCCAGTACCACAAAAGAAACAGCAAATAAATACTTTTTATTATAATCAGGAAATGCCTAATCCTGCTCTATCAGTCATGTCTTACTTTCTGCACTGAGAGAGGAAGGTAGGAAGCAAGTTCGCTCATTGCCTCCATCATAGTTGGCGTAAGCAAGGCCTGTGCATTTCTGCTGAAATGTTTCCAAACACAGATTTGCTGTTCCAAGATGGATTTCCTACTCCTTCCTGGAGTGATTAACACAAAGTGCATCTGTGCCTGGCCTTCTCCATGTCACATGAAATATGTGGACATGTGCTGGTTAGAACTAGAGCTGACCTGATGAGCTTTGTTTTCCAAAGTCAAATAAGGGCCAGAGTGAAGATTCTTCACTGGGTTCCCACTTCATGTCACTTCCAAATCTAGGGAAGGTCAGGGAAGAAAAAAGGAGTAGCAGACATTGTAATGGCACAGGCTGTAAGGTTTTAAGCATGTTGCTATGAGTGCTGCCACAGAGTAAAGTGAGAAGGAGGGAGGATTTGATTACTTACAATTGCTTCTCGGACTGGGGCTGTAGCTCAGTGGTAGAGCACTTGCCTAGCAAGTGTGAGGCACTGGGTTTGATCCTTAGCACCACATAGAAATAGACAAATAAAATAAAGGCATTCTGTCCATCTACAACTATGAAAAAAAAATTTAAAAACTGCTTCTCAATGCTAAAATTCTAAGTCAATGATCAATTTTTTTTCATGGATGAGATTTTATCAATACAAAATAATTTTATTAGATATTAGAATAATCAAATTTGTACCAAATTAGCCCTGATGAGACTCAAACTTTAAAATTTTTTTTTTGTTTTTTATGAGAATCAAACTTTAAAAATTTAGTTCAGCTGAGGGAAGAGACAACTTTGGAGAAAGAGAAAATGACTTTAGAAGAGATATAACATAATGGGGCCTCTCCAACTACAGGTCAGAGAGACTGGAAAGGAGATCCAATGATCAATTTTTAGAGAACTCAACTTGTAAAAGAACCTTAATACTGACTGATTTTTCAATGAAACATTAATATCTATGGTAGTTTTAATAATAATAAACTAGCAGCAGCATTTATTGACCTCTTACTATGTGTCAGGTCTGTGCTAAGCACTTCCTGTATACATGAGCTCAATCTTTCCACAATCCATGGGACCTATGGTCTGGAAGCTGTCATCTTATAAAAGAGGGGACTGGGGCCCAGAGGGGCCACATGCTATAACTTGCCAAGTCCCATGGCTCACAAGAGATGGAACTGGAATATTGTTAGCCTGGTCATTGTGCCTATGGAGTCTAGGGTCTTAGCTATCTGGCTCCTACTACCAGTGCATGCTTTTGAACTACAATTGTGTCCCTTTAGCACATACAGGGAAACATCTTGAAACACGAGTGTCATGCCACAGTACTGGAACTCTTGTCCCAGGGGTTGCCTTGTGCGACTTGCTCTCTACCTGGTTGTATGGAGGATTGGGGCAGCGAACAAAAGGCAGATGTGTGCTCTGATCAATCTTCCTTGTGTAGGTGTCTAAACCTCTCTAAGCAACTCTTACCAGGTTAGTTATTTGGCGGAAATAAATTTAAGCTTACAATGGAGAGAGCATAGAGGTGTTTCATAGTATTTCCTTTGACCCCAACCCACCTTATCCACATGTGTAAAATCAGAGAGATTACACCCGCATCCTAAGTAGGAGAGAAAATAGGATACAGACTACAAAAACGACTTTGACAATTAAACCCTAAAAATCATTACATGGTCCTGCCACAACGGCTGATCTAACCTTCCAGTGCCTAGGAAGAACTGAAGTTCACATCTAGACTATATAAAAGCTCCTGGTTGCTCTTTGACTAAATCTTATGAAATTACCACTTTTATAGGTAAAAGACAGTTGAAGACTGGTGATTTCACATGGTTCAACCTAAACAGGTACTTTTATAAATCCTCTTCTGACTGCCAGTGATGGAAGCTGGGTGCAATGCACCAGTCTGGAGGATCTGTCTGAGCCCAGGGAGTACAGCTGGTTTTCTGGAATGCTGGGACCAGTATAGGCAGCTGCCAAACAAGAACAATGACCTGGAAGCCACCTTAAGTCCCGAAGTTAAAAATTAATAGGAAAAGTTTTGGCAAGTTTATTGTGATTATTATGATAAATGATAAAAACAAAACAAAAAATAATTATCCTCTCATTTAAATAAAGCAATTTTTTTTTTTTTTTTTTTGCTGGTGTGTCAAGAGTGATTCTTGGCAAAAGTCTGTTTTCCTTAATTTCTGCAGCTACATTAGGTGGAGGATTCAGCATGTGTCTTCCCTGATGCTGTGGATTTATGGCAAGTCATTTTAAAAAAATTTCCCAATGGGCCAGGCACAGTGGCATGCTTGTAATTCCAATGGCTTGAAAGGATCAAGAGTTCAAAGCCAGCCTCAGCAACTTAGAGAGTCCCTAAGCAATTCAGTGAGACCCTGTCTCTAAATAAAATATAAAAAAGGGCTGGGGATGTAGCTCAGTGGTTAAACACCTCTGGGTTTAATCCCCAGTACCAAAAGGAAACAACAACAACAACAAAAAAAAAACTCAATGGAAAGTAAGTGATTACAAATTAACTATATAATATTTAAAACTCAAAAAAATTAAGATTGAATGAACCCTCATTTAATTACATAGAGGTAACAAGTAAGGCACAAGTTTAAAACCCAACTGTGTATTCTCTAATGGGCAAATCATCATACAAACCTAAGAGAGTGGTTTTCATCATCACCATGAACCATCATCAGGTCTGCCTAAAATGACAGTATACTGGAGGGATGGTTCAGACTCCTATTCAAAAGGAAGTTTCAAAACTTTAAATCCTAGGGCAAGTGATTAAAGTTATTTTTAAAAAATAGAATTTCTTTTATGAAAGACTTCAATTAAAGTATATACTAGATCTTAAGACTAAACACAAATGTCTGTTAACTATCTGGATTAAAAAAATACCAATAATTTTTTATAAAAGTAGACTATGGGAAAAACAACATCCAATTTAGAAGCAGACTGCAGGGAGAAAATGTCAGGTCCTCATCCCTGATGCTTTTGGAACTCACTGAAACGCACTGGTGTTGCCAGGACCTGTGTGCTCAGCATGCTGCTGGCTCTGTCCATTTTTCCTGGGAGCTGAACTGCCTCCTGAAACACTGTAGAATGTCAATAACCCCACTCCCAGGGTGCAACTCCAAAAACGGTGGCCTGTGGGACTCCTCTCTCAAGGAAAGCACCATGGTGGAGCTTCAGAACTCCTTTTGTTGTAGACTCAACTCCTCCTTTTATTGTTCAGGTATGAACAATTCTATAATTTGTACCTGCCTTTTCAGGAATTCATCTTCATTTCTCAGAAACACACCACAGTCCCCTGTTAGCCTCTTCAAAATCAGCCTGGGAGATTGAAATTCAGGCTCCACTGGACTTGCTTAATGCTGGGTGGTGATTTTCTCCTCCAGGTATCACCTGGTTCTACCTTGTGAAGTACTTAACTCTTAAAGATGCCCCACAGGCAGATGACCAAGTCAACAACTCTGTAATGACAGGGACAGAAACTAGTGGAGAAAGTCCTTCACAAAAACAAAATGTTCTTCCCTAATAAGTATTATATTTTGACCTAGTTCCCAAAAGAGAATGCTGTGTAAAAAGAGGTTCCCACCTTCAGAACTAACCCTGCTGCTGTTCCCAGGAGGATGCTACAGTCACGTAAGTCAGATGGAGCGTGCCCTATGCCAATTGATGCTCTTTCTTAAGTAAGCGCTTTGTGAATCAACCCTGTCATGCAGATACTGCTTGATCAGCTGTCTGCTCTGAAGTGTGCTATGAATTTCCATGAGGTACATCCCTAATGCATAAGCCTTACACAGGCCTGGCCACTGGGATGACCAGAAGGATGGACACTCCTCTTTGTCAGTGCTTAGGTAGGCACAGGGTGGTAAACAGGAAGGAAGGGGAAACCTGAACTGAAGTTCTGCTTCTGCCTCTTTTTGACAGCCTCTTCTTGAATAAGCCACTTTGCTTCTAGTTCTCTTCCTTGTGAATTGAACATCGTGTTATCTATCAACCCCTCAAGCATAATGTAGATGAAATTATGTAAACTATACTGTGGGGCACAATCACTATCATCTCCACCTTCTTTGCTGGAGGGCTATCTTGAGGGCAGCCCTGAGGTTAAACAGGAGCAGTAGGCAAGGACTCAGTCCAAATGCCATACCGTTGGGCAGCTCAGTATTATCTCTGGAGGGACTCTCTGGCCAGAAGGCCTGGGGTCCAATCCCAACACTGCTACTTATTGGCTGAGTGACCCACTGGAAATTAAATTAACCTCTCTATGCCTCAATTCTTCTTCTCTTTCTCGGGCATAATGGTAGAAACAATGTCACAGAATTTTAATGAGAATTTAAAGCCAATACACCTCAGCTTTCTGGGCTTAATATACAAGTATGGAACAGTACCTCACACATGGTAAATGTCATAGAATTATTTCTTCTTATTTCCTACTATTTTGCATATTATTCTGAACTCAATCATTAGTTGATTATATAATGCGTGAATTATTTCCAACAAGTTTTTAATTCTGAGATAACATCGTCACTCAAAATTCTTCCTGAATACTTCCATACTTATCTGCTGTGCATTTGGGATTTGAAAAACAAACTGTTTTTATTAGGAAAGTAAATCATTTGCCAAAGTCAGACAGGCCAATAACTATTCTTCCTGCTTTTGCCTTTGTGAATACATAAAATGAGATTTTTTAAAAAGTAGCAGCTCATTTCTTTTTTAAACCTTTGTCAAGGCAAAAAAAGCATAAGACAAAGGGTCATGGTAATGAAACCTTAGTATTCCAAAGCACCTTTCAGGGGGATGGACCCTGTGCCTTGTACTTTCTGGAGCCTCCAGAACCTCCCAGGGCCAGTCCTGGAACAGAAGTCTGGGCTGTTACCTGCCCTCTGTCCAGGGCTCCTAGAGATTCCCTGATGGGGTGCTTCCTGTATTACTTCCCCTCAACACTGGTGCACACATCTCAGGAGATTCAGGGAGTTGACATTCTGAGGTTCTCCCACCCTGGGCTCAGCCTCTGCTCCTCCCACAAGAAGAAGCTGCCCACCACAGCTGCTCTGGAATTAAAGGGTAAGCTCCTCCTGGAGAAGAGAATCCTGAGTGGCAGGGGGAATGTCATCTGGACAGTGTTCTGCAAGTCAATGTTAGTAACAAGATGGAACTTCTCCATGACTCCATCCACATCATTGTATGCTTCTGTTCATCCCACTGCCAAGTCCCTTTGCTGCTGCTTGGAAGTTTTCTTTCATTTGCAACAGAGAGCTCAGATGCCTAGAGTGCAGTTTTTCACAGAAAGCACCTGTGGAGGCTGCCGCGACTACGCTCAGCAGAGCTAGTGCACAGTGTTGGGCACATGCAGTCCCACGCCCCTGTGAATGGTGCCCCCTGGAGTTGTGCAATGAGGCACCTCAGACTTTGGGAGGGCAGCAGTTCAGTAGGGAGGATCCGATTCTATTTTTAGAAACATCCAGAAAGGAGAAGTACAGCTCAAGCTGCTGTCTGTCAGTCTGTCAGAGTCAATACTACTTCCTCTCCCCAAACAGGCTAGAACTATTCCCCCAGCTTTCCCCTTCCTAATACTGACATGCTGCCCCAATCTCTAAAGCTAGACATACAAATGAGGGAAATGGAGAGGTAGGTGGGGGAAGATAAGGAAGAAGAAAGGGGGTTTAAAAAAGAAAGTATGGACACTTTAATAATATCAATTCTTTTCATCCATGAACATGATTTCTTGGATAGGACCCCAAAGCTTCTGTGTAGTCAAGGAAATAATTAACAAAGTGAAGAGACAACCTACAGAATGTGAGAAAATATTTGTTAGCTATTCATCTGACAGAGGTTCAATATCCAGAATATATAAGGAATTCAAAAAACTTAACGGCTAGGCGTGGTAATGCATGCCTGTAATCCCAGCAACTCAGGAGGCTGAGGCAGGAGGATCTCAAGTTTAAAGTCAGCCTTAACAAGGCCCTAAGCAACTTAGTTAGACCCTGTCTCAAAATTAAAAATAAAAAGGACTCTGGATGTGGCTTAATCC
This sequence comes from Sciurus vulgaris, assembly GCF_902686455.1. Lineage (NCBI taxonomy): Eukaryota > Metazoa > Chordata > Mammalia > Rodentia > Sciuridae > Sciurus > Sciurus vulgaris. The sequence goes on from NC_136462.1 coordinate 91,331,080, forward strand.
CTAGTACCCTGGGTTCAATCCCTAGTACCAAAACAAAACAAAACATACAAGCAAAAAAAAAAAAAAAAAAAAAAAAAAAAAAAACAAACCCAAACCCAAACTTAACAACAAAAAACAAGTAATCCAATTAAAAATGGGCAAATGGGCTGGAGGTGGAGCTTGCCTAGCATGTGTGAGGCCCTGGGTTCAATCCTCAGCACCACATAAAAAATAAATAAATTGGATAAAGGTATTATGAAAAAAAATACTTTAAAAAAATGGGCAAATGATCTGAACAGATATTTATCAAAAGAAGAAATACAAATGGCCAATAACTGTATGAAAATAATGCTCAATGTTATTAGCCAATAAAGAAATAAGAATCGAAACTACGAGAATCCATCTCACTTCAGTTAGGTAACTATTACCCAAAACAAAGAACAAATAAACAAACAACAATAACCACCAAATGCTGGCAAGGATGTGGGAGAAAAAGAAACTGCTATACAATGCTGGTGGGAAGGTAAACTGGTAAAGCCACTATGGAATACCATATGGAGGTTTCTAAAAAAAAAAAAAAAAAAAACTAAAAGTAGATCTACCATATGATCCAGCTACATCACTCCTGGGTATAGATTCAAAGGAAATGAAGTTGGCATACAAAAGAGATCTTGCATGCCCATGCTTATTGCAGCACTCTTCATAATTGCTAGTATATGAACTCAGTTCAGCTGCCTATCAAAAAAATACATAGATACATACATACATATATATGTATACATACATATATATGTATATATATGTATTATTTTGTCATAAAGAATAAAATTCTGTCATATGCAGCAAAATGAATGGAACAGAAGATATCATGTTAACCAAAATAAACCAGACACAGAAAGACAAGTATCTCATGTTCTCTTTATATGTAGAAACTCAACAAAAACAAAATCAGAAACAGTCAGTAGGGGCACACAAAAGAAAGAAAGGCAAGGTAAGAGTAGCAAAAGGGTCAGGATAGCAGAATGTGTGCTAAGGGTGAAGCTGCAGATGGGGCTGGCTCGCTCTTCCCACCTGGTGCCAACACCTACTGGCTTCAATGGGAAACTCTACTGAAAGATTAAGGAGGTGGTACAAATAAAACAGAACTCCAATTAGGATGGAACTAATCCCACAACTTTATATCTGTCAAATAATAAAATTAACATTTTGTGATTTCACTCTATTTCCCCTGCCCTGCTCCAGGGAACGAGGAAGCAGCTTGAAGCACCATAACCAAAGGCAAATCAGCCAGGGAGGTGAGGTGAACTGTCCTGAGTCAACAGACTAAATCCAGGTGTGAGAAAAAACTTAGGTATCCTGTGGGTCAAGTGCCCTGACTGCAGGAAGCCCTGGCACATCACAGCATCCAGTCACCAGTTAACATGGCTAGTGACAGGGCGACCCTTATCTATTTCTATTTATGTTCTGTGCAGGCTATTGATGTCCAGTCTTGGATCTTAGCTTTGCCCAGAAGCCACCCCAAACAAGTATAAATGATGATGTCCCCTGATAGTCTGATATTTGAACATGATTAGCATATTCTCCAGGAATTCTCTCTTCGAGACACTGTTCTTCTGTTTTTGAATCTTTAGATGTAATTGGCGATAATAAAAGTTTAAACATATTGACTAAAGATGACAGTTTGCTGGTCCTTACCGATTCAGGAAGGCATTTCCAAAGCGACTAAGTTTCCGAAATGGCTTTTTGGGATCCACGACTAATGCATTCCCAGGGGTGCTGCCCTCGGTCTCCCCATACATCACAGCAATGAAGGAATCAGTGGTGGGCTCTGGACCAATCCTCATGCCTGGGAAATCCTGCTCCAATAGGTATCTGGGAGAAGGGAAAGGAAAAGAAAGCTGAGCAGTTGTCACAAAATAAGAAGTTAGAAAGCTGCCTGGGGTTATCAAAGTTTTACATAATCATTTAAAAACTTAGAAATATTAACATCAAGAAAAGGAGGCAAACTGGCACTTAAAGCTTGAATTTTTTTTTTGGAACTATTTTTTCCCACCGTATGCGGAGCCTGGAGAAAAAGGTCAGACTCTTGTAGACTTATTAGGCATTCTTAGTGTTAGCACAGCTAGCACAGCAATTCTTGTTTGATCCACTAATGCAACAGAAACCAGCAAGAGAAGCATGCCCCACTGCTCTTGTGCATTCTGGACCACTTTCTCAGGATCACTTCAACTGAGCTGTAAGCAGGCACAGTTTCTCTGTGGTCCCCAGGCATCTTGTGCCTGCATTCATCATGGTGCTCACCATGTTCCTAACTTACCTGTTTGTGAACTCTGCAAAGCATTTGGGTGACTGGGGGCCTGGGGAATAGAGCTCATGGTATAGCATTTGCCTTGTGTGTATGAGATCCTGTGTTTGATCCCCAGCATCACAAAACAATGAAAATAAATAAAGGTGATTGGGACAGACTCCTGTCCCCACTCTGCTAGAGGGATGATCATTCACCTAGGGAAGGAAGGGTTCAAGGAAGGAAACCTGCATGATTTTCTGTAGCTCCTTACTCCTGCAGCAAACAAACTATTTGGTCCAAAACTATTTGTTTTTAAAAGTCCTGATTGGTCAAATGAAAACTGTGATTCTGTTTCCAGGGACAGAAGGAAAAGAATTAAACATCAAATATCAAACACAATTTTGCCATCTTTATAAGAATGAGAAATGAAGCTACCCTTTAAACTGTTTTCTATGTAAAGAAAATAAAAATTGATTAGTAATCTTAGTAGACTATATTCTAAACCTTTAATTGATGTTGATGCCAGTTTTAACTTTGCCCAAAGTGTTTACATGTCTTTGAAGTCATGGAGCCCTAGAATAGATATATCATTTTGAAATGTCCCCTAAATTAAGAGTAATTGTGGGAAAAAAATCTGGTAACGCAACCTGGCATTTACTGAGAAGGCACAAAGTCTTCTATCTGCGCTATTACTTAGTCTTTACAACATTCTCAGGTGGATGATAACACTATCCTCATTTTGAAGATGGGAATATTGAGGCATCAGAAGTGAAGCAACTTGCCTAAGGTCACACAATAAGTGGTTGAGAGGAAATTGCAGGGAGTTCAACTTCGGAATTTGCACTCTCTAGAAACATTTCTTTGTTTTTGCTTTGTTTTGAGAGGGGTCTTGCTATGTTGCCCAGGCTGGCTTTAAACTCCTGGGCTCAGGGGATCCTCTCACCTTGGTCTCTCAAGTGTCTAGGACTCCAGGTGCATGGCATTGTGCCCAGTTCTCCACATGGGTTTAAACTTGGCCTTAAGTGAGTGGCTTGCTCAGAGATGAGCAGCACAGGGACATTCAAGGCCCTCACCTGGGGTGTGCCATTGAGTATAAGGCCTCTTCTATTTTCTCTAATTAAGGGAAAATGTCTCTCCAAATTGTCCACCCCTGAGTCCTCTGGCCTTCTTGATGATACAAGCCAGCTCTCCCCATTCTCTCTAGAGAAAAGCTGGGGTAAGAATGTGCTATTGTTTTGAAGTGTGTTCATATGTAAATTAAAATTGTTTTTCAAAACTTTTTCAGGGAAATCTTAGTGCACCTAAGAACCCAGTAAAAACCCTGAGGAGCAGAAATGCCCACATTGATAAATTCTTTAAAAATTGCACACAAATCATAGGAACACTGGTACAATCAACTGGGAGAATGTCTCATAGTCTGTGAAACTGCAGCATTCGAAGTGTCTCCAGAGTGTGTGGATTTCAAATGCCCAGGCTCACATTCACTCTGGGATCTCAAGTCTGAAGTCATTTGACAGGAAAGCTAGAATTCAAAGCCAAATTGCACACCCTGCAATGTCCAGTTTGATTTCCATGCCCTGTGACTGGGACGAGGCTAGGCCCTGAGGCTCTGGGAAGAGATTGAGGAAGGGAAGACAATAGGAGAGGCTAGACACTTGGACAAACAGAAACCAGGGTTGCTGGGCTCCCTGGGTACACAGTTCCCAACTCACAAAAGGGTCATGTCCAAGTGTTGGTTTGACACTTGGTAGGCCCTGTTCCATAGGATCATGGTTAACAACAGGGAATGGCTGGCCCCAATGGCCTGCAAAAGATCACACATACAGTAAAACAGATGAACCAGACAAGAGGTGCACCATTAGCTTCTAGAATAAAGACTCAGGGTTGAGTTCCACCCTGAGTGGCTTGCTGCCATAGGGCCCCTCCTCTGCACTTTCCCCAGACATGGGCAGGAGGAAGGTCCTTCAGGTTCCAGGCCAAGGAGGGAAAAATGGGCCTTGGGTAGAAGTGAGAGGGCATGTGGATGGTATAGTTAGGTAGTGGGTCCCCGATTGGACAACTCATGTGTAAAGTGTGTTTATGTTGATGATCATTGCTGAGAAGTTCCTGAATTATCTGCTGAAATTTCATTTATATAAAAGCACAGCAAATTCTACTAATTTTGGAATAACAGGGGTTTCAGGGAAAAACTTCAATTATAAAATTATTTAAAGAAGAGCAGGTGTTTCCTACTTTCAAGTTTTGCTATAATAGAAGCTGGAGTTTCCTAAGTAGCAAGCCTGCCAGACAACTTTAATGTCAACTTATTTTTAAAGCAAGCTGCAAATATGAAACAATGTGAAGTACAAAGTGCCCCCTCAACTGTGACCTTGGTAATTATTCAGTCTCTGGGTCCCAGATGCAGAGGAAGAACTAGAACTAGGAAGAATTACTGCACTATAATGCTTGCTTAGGTTATTAATTTGTTTAGTGATACTTTCTCCCACAGGTAATAAGAAATCGAAATTCAATGTTCAATTTCATTACCAAAGTAATACCAATTAAGGACATAGAATATTAACAAAATCTTAAAAAAAAAACTATAATACTCAATGCCAGTGAGGGTCTTATGAAATATACATCCTTAACTACATTGGTGGAGAGCAGTTAGTATGACCTTACTGCAAAGGAATCTGCAGTGTAAGGAGTATTTGACTGTAACAAGCATTTACATTGGGGAGCCCTTGTGAGCTTGTGGCCTGACACCTACTATGGTGGTAAGTTGTAGGCCTATTTTCTCTTTTCCCATGGATTGTCACTTCCTGCAGGGCACAGACTATAGATTCAGAACTTTAAACCTCAAAGTCTTTGGAATCATTTAATCTAACCCCTTGTCTTTACAGGGGAAGAGACTGTGGATTATAATGTGCAGGCAAGTGACTTGCTGCTGGTCAGATTCAGTGGCCCCAGGACCTGGAGCCCATCCCTTCTGGTCCAAGACTTTTGCTCTTATGTTAGGCTTAGCCCCATGACCTTGAAACCCTCCTAGAACCCCAGCTCACTGCACCCTCAGTGGGACCTATCAGATACACAAGTTAATATAATCTAAGCTGACTGCCCTGAAGTTCCACTGACATGCAGACATGTCACATTGCTGGGCAGGCAGGCACATGTCAATGCAGCAAGGGAACTAAGAACAACCAAGATAATGAAATGGAAAAAGTGACACTGAAGTGATGAAGTTCAAAAACAGCAACCTGGAAGGGAAGGGAGACCCTGAAGTATGATGAACCCTAGAGGATTAGCCTTGCAGTCATGTGGACCAGGCTGATCCACTGTATTAAACCCTTTTATAGACCCCTCAGGGGCTTTCCCCACACTAGGAGTCCCAGGGATTCTATGGTGTTACCCATAATAACAAGAGTTCAAAGGAACAAGAGGCCACAGGAAAACTACAGAAAATAATCCACCATGATTCCAAGCCGAGCAGCCCACTCTGCAGGCATTCTGTAGGTTAGAGGCTTGATTCTCGTTCTTGGGCCCACCTTGCTCCCCTTTCCTGTGTTCTCAGGGAGGCCTGCCAACTCAAGCGGTGATTACTCCGAGGTTCTCAAGCCAAGCCATCAACATAAAAAGGTACAGACATTTGGATTCCAAGCAGCTGGGCCAAAGGGGCAGGGTGGACAGGAGACCTGACTTCTCCTTGTCCTTGTCCAACAAGGTCCCCCATCCAGCCTCATCCAAGTGGCTCCTGAGCATACAAGCTGCCAATGCTACATTTGAGGAACTACTTTGATGTAAGGATAGATGTGGATGATGTCTTTTCTTTAATTGCTAAGGCTGGAGAAAATTCCTTAAACTTCATAGAAAGAATGTCATTTGAGACAAAGGGAAGGAAAAACTCTCAGGACAAAGAAAAGTTTCTAAACATCCCCAAGCACCATTTTCTCGAAGGTGGGTCTAAGAATGACTAAAACAAAATAAAACAAACAAAAAACAACACCACCATAAGAGCAACATTATTTTAGCCAAGTGCCATTCCCATGTAGTTTTAAATTGGAAATGATTAATCTTTAATGAATGCTGAAAGACAAATAAAAGGGAAAAAAGCTAACGGAATTCTATAAATGCCTTCCAAGCAATGAACATACTCATTTAGAAGCACACATTTTTACCAGGTATGGTTGTTGCACGCCTGTAACCTCAGCTACTTGTGAGGTTGAGACAGGAGATGACAAGCAACTTAGTGAACTTGTCTCAAAAAAAAAAAAAAAAAAAAAAAAAAGTGATATTATTCAATAACACTTTAGTGATATTATTCAATGATAGCCCAAAATTCCAACTGTGAACTTTGTCTACCCTGGGAGAGAAATATTATGATTTTTTGTAATACATGTCCCTAATATTTGAGGACTTGGTATGTACTAGTCTTTCTTTCTTTCTTTTCTTTTTTTTTTTTTTTTGTAGTACTGGGGCTCAAACCTGGGATGTAATGCATACTAGGCAAGCACTCTACCACTGAGCTCTATAAATAGCCATTTTAAAAAAAATTTTGTTTAGAGACAGAATTCTTGTTAAATTGTTGAGACTAGTATCAAATTCTTGTTTCTCCTGCCTCAGCCTCCTGAGTAGCTAGAATTATAGGCATGTGCCACTGCACCTGTCAGGTTGTGCTAAAGCCTTTACATAGTCACATCGCATCCCAAACTACTTTATGAATAGTTTACTATTTTTACCCCAATTTTACAAATAAGGAAATTAAAGCTCAAACAGGTTAAGTATTTTATTAGAAGGCAGGATTTCTTTTTGTCCTGTAAGGTCACTACATGTGCTAAATCAGAGCTTAAGTGGCTGAGTCAGCCTCCAAAGGCAGTGTTTACAGGAACATGTTCTGTGAATCATTACAAATGGAAGATTTAAAAATAGGTATTCAATATCTACTCTAAAAAATAATATAGCATATATATTTGAGGTATTGTTTGAGCATTATTTTAACATTCTCAAATCAAAATCTAGAGAAATGATCTGTGATGATAAACAAGATTTAAAGAAACATGTTTGTATATACAAAGGCATCTGTGTACATTAGGCTCAACTCATTGGTATGCCTGAAACATCTTTCAAAAGAGCATGAAACTAACCCACAGTCACCTTATTCCTTTGAGTACTACCAAGGTTTTAAACCATATAGATATAAAAGAAGATTAAAAGAAAGCAAAACTAGCTCAGTGGAGAAGTGCTATTCCTTTATTTCTAAATTAGGACTGAACGTAAACATATTTATGATAAATGTTGAGAAGTTTCACATTATTTTTATTGATAATATTTACTTACTTCACTCTTCACCAGGAGAGAGATTGACAAGAAAGGGCTAGTCCTTCCACTCTAATTCGTCCTAAACTTGGAAATGTTTTTAAAACACTTTTCATCATTTAATCCATCCTTGTGTTTAATACCAAGCAGCAGAACTGGGAGAAGAATCTAACATTGACTACTGAAAAGTCTTATCAAATGGTCCAGGGCACATAAATATTCTCTAGGAAACTAGTACTAACTCCATCACTGCTACTTCTAGAAACCATCAAACAGCATGTTATTCTGTAACTGTGCTGCAGGCTTTATGATACATTGCACACATTCGTCTTGTCATCTCATCCTGTCATTGGAGCACATAATTTTACCCTTAGCTTATAGAGAAGAAAACTGCTGAGGACAAGCTTAGTAGCTTTCATGAGACCACATCAGTTCAAGGTAATGACTACTTTTACATTTTGATATATTTTCCAGTCATTTTCTGTGAACAGGATTATTTTCTTTATAAAATTGTAATCATAAAGTGTTTATTAGTTTTATTTATTAAAGTGTATTAGTTTTTCAACATTAATATTTCCCCATAGCATTGAAAATTTGAAGCTGACTGTGGTGGTGCATGCCTGTAATCCCAGTGACTTAAGAGGATGGCAAATTAAGGCCAGTCTCACTTAGTGAGACCATGTCTCAAAATAAAATAAGAAAGGCTGACAGTGTGGCTCAGTGGTAATATACTTGTCTGGTACACATAAGGCCCTGAGTTTGATTCCCAGGATTGCAAAACAAAAACAAAAACAAAACAAAACAAAACTGTGGAAACATGAGGTAAGCATGTATTAAATTAGTTTGCCATTTCCTGTTAGGCATTTAACCATTTCATTTCTTGAGTGTAATGTTGTAACTTAGTTGTAGAGTATGTGCTTAGTATGTGTGAGAGTACGTGTTTAGTATGTGTGAAGCCCTGGGTTCAATCTCAGCATTAAAAATGAATAGCTTTCCTTTTTTGCTATTATAAATAAGGCTGAGATAAATATCAGTGAACAAATACATACTTTAAAATTTTAATCTTCTTAAGTTAGATCTTCATTTCTATTTTTTTAAAATTTTCATTTAAAATTCTGTGTCTTCCTTAAGTGTGTTTTATTTTCATTTAGTTAAATCATTGACATATTATCTCTACGATTATTTGCTGGTCTTTGAAACTTGTCTTTGAAACTGCTGTGCCTACTCAGGGAATGGACATTAGCCTGTTAAACTAAAAAATTACAATTTGTTGGGTGCAGTCTCACATCCATTTTACCCCCAGCTTTGAATGGCATTCACACTATGCAGAGCGGGAAGTACATGGAGTACTCTGCTATCTAACCTGCTGCCACTACCTATACCCCTCCTTGATGACTTTCAGGCATGTGAAGAAAGGGAGAGGAAGTCTGTTAAAATCAAATCAATTTCCTGGAGTCCTGTGTTACCCCAGTCTTTCATTTGCTCACACAATGAATATTCATCATCTCTGATGTTATACCTTGTAATTTATGAATCTAACAACAGACTTTTGGTTGTAAATTCTGATCCGTAGTATCCACAAGTCTTCATGGTGGAAGGGCTTATAAATCACAGCATTTTCCAAAATTACTTGACTATGGAATTCTTTTCTTCCCTCTGAACACTTATTAAAATCTCCCATGACTGTGTTCTACAGAATAAAGGTGAAAGGAAAAGGTAAAATGGCATTTAGCAAAACTCATTATTCATTCTATTTTTTCAAATAAGAGAATTTAAATAAAATCCTTTTGTAAACTAAGGAGACAGATAATTTCTTAATATGATTAATTTATAAAATATTAAATCAACATCTAACAGGCTATCTTAAGGTGAAATAACAAAGCTAACCAGAGAAATTTGGTATGTCCACTTCCCAGTATGATAAAATATGAATTATAAGAGGAAACAAAGTAATCATGAATGTAACTAATACAGCAGATACCTATAAGACCTAGGAGAATTTACTAAAAAGGTGTCCAAATAACTTTCAGAGTCAAATGACCAGATATAGACTAAAATTGCAAAACTCTGTAGCTGCCTTATACACTCAGCCAAAGAATACAAGGGAAAAAAATATTTTCAGAAGAGTAGCTGAGTATAAAATTCCTAAGGACAACATTAATAAGAACTATGTAGAATCTGCAGAAGTAAATCATTCTTTCAAAGTAGTGCTGAAGTCATGTTTGGGAAGAGCAATTATGAAAAATATAATTTAGAGATACAATGCAGTTCCAATGCACATGGATCCCAATAGGATTTTTTTAAAGTACCTAACAAAGTAATTTTAAAGTTCTTCTCAAAGGATAAGAAAAAAATGATGATTGATAGCATTTGGAAAATAATTATGGTTGACAGCATTTGGAAAATGATGACCTGAGAAGGGTCCGAAGTTACCATTTGTTAAAAAGTATTTAAAAGTGATATTATTTGAGACAGTATGGTGCTGGTATGAGAATTTACAAATGAAGAGGATTCAAGATAGTCGATTAGAGGAAGACTGCATTTCCAGGTGCTCCATGGCTTAGGATTCAGGCAGTGGGAGTACTGCTTCTTAGTGAGGTGCTACTACGAGTTTACAAGGTAGAGATTCTGCTGCTGAACTAAACGCGGCAGAGACACAATGCACCTTACTCCACACACAAATTAACTGCACTTGAACTTCAGTGATACTTCAATACAAAGAACAGAAGAGACAAAACCTCCAAACTTAGAACCAGGCCCCAAGTAGGAATGGCTAGGGACCACTCATGGACATTCACTTCTACAATAAAAACAGCAAATTAACACAAAGGCTGTGGATGTCACACCTACACGGGGTCTCAGGCCAGATCACACTAGGACACTTTGGCAAGGGAAGGCTGTGTCCTAAAAAGACCCACACATAAGAGTGATAGAGAAATCCATCCCAACAGATGAATAAAGCCCAGCAGAGGAATAAAAAAATATGAAAACAAGGTAACATGATACACACTAAGGTTCATAATTCACCAGCAATTGACTTCAGAGATACTGAAGTGGATGGAATATCAGATAAAGAATTCAAAAGAACAATTATAAAAATGATCAACGAATTCCAAGAAAACACAGAAAAACAACTGAATGAAATAAGGAAGTCAGTATAGGATATGAATGAGAAATTCAATAATGAGATAAAGACATTAAAAAAAACTAAGAGAAATCTTGGAAATGAAAGAAAATAAATCAAATAAAATGTTCTGTTGAAAGCTTCTCTAATAGAATAGACCATGCTGAAGACAGAATCTCAGAGCTAGAAGACAAGGTTGTCATCCTTGAACATTCAGACAGTATTAAAGAAAATAAGTAACCATGATCAGAATATACAAGAAATCTGGGACAACATTAAGAGATCAAATTTAAGAATCATTGGAATTGAAGAGGGCTGTGAGATGTAGGCTAATGGCATGAATTATTCTTCAGGGAAATAACAGAAAAATTTCCAAAACTTGAGAGGGTCCCCCAAAAGCTCATGCATGAGACAATGCAAGAAAGTTAGAGAAGAAATGATTGGATTATAAAAGCCTTAATTATAAAAGCCTTAATCATTGAATTAATTCCCTGATAAGGATTAACTGAGTGGTAACTGGCTGGAGAAGGTGGGTCCCTAGGGGTGTGGCCTTGGGGTATATATTTTGTATCTGGCAAGTAGAGTCTCTCTCTGCTTCCTGATCATCTTGTGAGCCATTTCCATCTGCCACACACTCAGCCGTGATGTTCAGTCTCACCTTGAGCCCTGAGGAATGAAGCCTACTGTCTGTGGATTGAGACCTCTGAAACTGTGAGCCCCCATATAAACGTTTCCTCCTAAAATTGTTCTGATCAGATCTTTTAGTCACAGCAGTGAAAAAGTTGACTAAAACAGAAATTGGTATCAAGAAGTGAGGTCATTGCTGTGACTAACCTGATCATGTGGTTCAGAAGTTTTTTGAGTTTTTTTGGAATTGATGGGAGGAATTTTGAGATGCTTAACAGTGAGTGCTGGAAATGCTTTAAATTGTTGTAAGCTGAGCATAATAGCCAATTTTGGTGGGAGCTTAGAAGATCAGAATGTCAATAGGACCATGAGCAGTGAAGACAGGGCTTGAGAGGGTTTGGAGGAAAAGGACGACACTATCAGTAATTGGACTAGAGGCCATCTGTGTTATGTTATGGCTGAGAAGTTATCTGCATTTTACCCATGTCCTGAAACTTTCTGTGAGGCTGATTTTAAAAGCAACAGACTTCTTAACCTGGCAGAGGAAATTTCTAGATAGCTGAGCATTCAGGTAGTGGCATGGATATTGCTGGTGGCTTTTAGCCAAGTTTACTGTGATAATAAGGAGCAGAAAGCAGAGCAGCAAGATTTGAAAAACTTGCACTTGAAAGGTGGGAGGTAAAACTGGGGCTAAGGAAGTTGCAGTTGTTAAAGATACAATTACCACTAAAGAAATCCTAAAGACTGCCCAGAGACAATAAGAAAGATGGCTTCCCTATCCATTACCCAACGCTCAAGGTTCACCTCCCGATCATCCGACAGCTGCCAGCAGATTGACCGCAGACCGCCAGTGGAGAACCAGCTGCCTGCTGCTGCTGGAAGTTTCACTGTTACAGTGCCTGCAGGTTTGATTACACGTGGCTGCCGCCATTTTGAGACAACAGCCAGGCCCTGTAGGACCCCTGGCCGGACTGACTGAGTCCCGTCTCCAGGATCCCTCAGCCCGACCGATCACTCCCTGCCTCTGGGGCCCTTACATCAACTGATTGCTCCCTGCCGCCAGGACCCCCAGACCAACTGACTGTGCCCTATTACTGGGAACACAGACCAACTGATTGCACCCGGCCTCCTAGATCCCACAACCACACCAAACACACCCGACCTCCAGGACCACTGCCGGACCAACTGCATCCAGGCCCTCCAGCTGACCACATCCACCCCTGAGCTGCAGCTTCCCATTTGCCAACACATTTGGAAGCCAGAGCAGCCATCTTGGATAATCCTGGAAGCCGTAGCTCCGATCTTCGGGTGGGGCAAATCTCATCCTGCGACGCCTGCTGGAGGCTTGAAGCTCATTGTCAGGTACCTCTCATACATCAGGAGGTTTCATTAGTCTATGACTGTTATACAGTAGATTTTCTTTTTTCTCCTTTTTAAAAAAAAATATTTTTTATTTCTTTATGTTTCTTGCTTTCTTTTCCTTCTGTTTACCTGTACCCTCAGAGTCACTTTCTCCCTTATTTACATGATGTTATTGTCCCCATAGGGGCTATTTGGTCTAGGATTGCATAGTGTCTGATTTGGATACTGCTAATATTGATCTCCCCTTAAAGAAAGGGTTTTGGACACCTATAGGATCACTGTAAGCCTATAGGGGGAAATCTGCAATACCCCAGATCTGCAGCGCTAGAGGGGAAGATACATGAAAAACATGAAAAAACAAGGGAAGAAAATGATCCAAACAAATCTAGATTCTATAGTAATAGAATCCAATGACAGTATGTTAGAAGAAATGTCAGAAAAGGACTTCAGATTATACATGATTAAGATGATTCGCGAAGCAAAGGATGAGGTAAGAGAGCAAATGCAGGCAATGAATGATAATACCAATAAGCTGAAAGAGCACCTGCAGGAAGCAAAAATCATTTCAAAAAAGAGATAGAGATTCTCAAAAAAAACCAAATGGAAATCCTTGAAATGAAGGAGACAATAAACCAAATAAAAAACTCAATGGAAAGCATCACCCACAGACTAGACCACTTGGAGGACAGAACCTCAGACAATGAAGACGAAATATTTAATCTTGAAAATAAAGTCACCCAAACAGAGAAGATGGTAAGAAATCATGAACAGAATCTCCAAGAACTATGAGACATCATGAAAAGACCAAATTTAAGAATTATTGGGATTGAGGAAGGCACAGAGATACAAACCAAAGGAATGAACAACCTATTCAATGAAATAATATCAGAAAATTTCCCAAACCTGAAGAATGAAATGGAAAATCAAATACAAGAGGCTTACAGAACACCAAATGCACAGAATCACAACAGATCCACACCAAGGCACATTATAATGAAAATGCCTAACATTCAAAATAAAGATAGGATTTTGAAGGCCGTGAGAGAAAAGCATCAGATTACATATAGGGGGAGACCAATACAGATAGCAGCAGACTTCTCAACCCAGACTCTAAAAGCTAGAAGGGCCTGGACCAACATATTTCAAGAAAGATGGCTTGAGGGCATCTCAGGAGCTGGCAAGACCACACCCACCTCAGGCTCAAGGGAGTAAAAGTAAAAATTATTTTCAGAAGAGACCAGTGGGGCACCCTTCTTGCATAAGGGGGTGTAGGAAATCTTTTCAATATGCTCAACTACCCAGGCACTCAGAGGCCACTGTAGCCAGGGTCCCTGGAGGCTTGGCTGCTGCCTGAGATGATGGCATCAACTATGTAGTAACGGTTCTGCAGGAATACAGGATGCTGGAGTTAGGGGGTCATGGAGGCTTCCACCAAGATTTCAATGGAAGGCCTGGGAGACCAGACAAAGAGCAACAGGTCCGGAGTCCCTGCAGACTGCCCCTGAAAGGGCAAATCAAGAAATGTGAGGAGGAAGCCAAAGCTGCAGTCGACACCCCTGAAATTAAGAAATGCCATTAACATGGAACGTTGTCTTAGGAAAGCTTCAGGAATCGAGCAGAGACTAGTCAACAGAAAGGTCACTTGGGCTGCAACCAACAAGGCCACAGGGGTGGAGCTACACAAGCCCTTTGAAGAGAACATCTTGATGCAATGTACTCTTGATATGGGACATGGAGCTACAGGACATGTTTGCCCTGCTGGATTTCAGTCTTGATTTGGTCTTATTCCTTCTTTATATACCCCTATTTTTGTGAATGGAAATGTTTATTCTGTATCATTATATATTGGGTAGTTTTAAATAGCTTATTATTATATATTGGATAGTTTTAAATAGCTTTTGACTTTTTTTTTTTTTTTTGAAATTATCAGATTTTATTTAGCATGCCAATACAATTTATCCTGGTAATAAATTAATATGTACAGTTAAAAAAATGTTTGGAAAAAAAAAAAAAAAAAAAAAAAAAAAAAAATGTTTGGTGCTATCTAAGAAAAATGCTCTGAATGTATAAAATATATGCAGAATCCTTTAAACAGCCAACTAAATTTTCAAACTCAGAAGTGTGGTAACATCAAGTCACTGATGAAAACTGGTGTTCCCATTTCCTGTAATTCATGATTCAGACAGTTTCAAGTTTATAAAGGTTTTAATTATCCATTCCATTCCAGTAAGCTCCCACACCTGAAATGAGAACTGACAGTTGAAAACCTTCTGACCCCATCTCCTATACCTGCACAGGTGAGGGATCCACTGGCCTGGTTGGCCTCAGACTCCAGAGCTAAGCAGAGACTAGGTTAAATCATAAATCAGTTCACAGAGGTGCCCCACAAATGTCTGTGGGGCTAAATAAGGCACAAGCATCACTCAGAACTCCAGTCACACCTGAAAAACCTTGGTTTTACTTTCTGCTTACTATAGGATTAATTCCTGGTATGTTCTTTCTCAAACTTAACACAGTTGCTTTAAAACAAAATCATTCTATTATTGCAGTGTATCAACAATCACTGACTGCGAAAGCTGTTTATATTTCTTTTCTCCTGGGATGTTTGAACTTGGGCAACTTTCTTCCTGTTCTATGCTCACAGTAGACCTACATCAAGGTTGTCTGTTCATCGGCAGGAGAGAAAGTTTATGTTAGCACCACCTATGATGAGCATGGGACAGTTCATTTCTCTTTGCAGGTCGCTGCCACCAGAATCAACCTGTACCCTGCTCTGTTCATCTGAGCAGTCACTTTGTTTTCAAAGAGTATGGATTATTTCTGGGCTGACAGTGTTCCAAAGAGTCAATGAGATTTCTCACTGTATCACAAATGCACCATATAACGTACCAATTACGTCTAGCGTACAATTTTGATTTATTATGTCTCAACCTAATGCCTGCATATAGCCATGCTGCTGCAAGATTAAAAAAAAAAAAGTCCACTTATTTTAATTTAAACTTCCAAGGAGTGTATAGTTCATTTATCAATCAGTGTAGAACACTGATACTCTAGTATGCTTTTCTAATTACAGGAGCCACCCAAAACAACTTGCCAGTTATCAGTGCATTTTCATATATGCAGAAAAGTTGTGTTTATAATGGAAATTTTCCAATTTTCTCATGATTCTAATTTCTTGCTACTCTCAGCACTCTAGCAAAGGAAGACCAGTAGTCTATCTTCATATATTTCTCTTCTCCATGGCAACACTTCTCTGTAGAAGTGCATGTTTGGTTTGGTTGCATGCTATAGAGGCTTATTAGATGTGTCCATATGGATGTATTTACTCAGAACAGGCCTCCCATTTTCAAGTTCATTCTCCACTGTAAATGCTTTATTTTTTAGTAGTGACACAATACTGTGATAGGCTAAAAGCACTGGCACCAGTCACAGAGACTTGGCCTTAACCCCTCTATGAACTACAATTTCATTAACTTTATCAGAAAATAAACAAAATTCCAAATACAAAAATATTTGCTTTGATCTGGTAAAATAATTAAAGCATTCATTTGCTAACTTGGCCCGTTTAACTCCTCTCATTAACAACTTCGCTTCCTTTTTTTTTTTTTTTTTTTTTAAATCGTGTCATGATTTTTAAGGAACATAAGGAATCGCCACTTCTTTGACTCTTTCACTTTAGACTTTTCTTCCTTATTCACTAACTTGTGTGATGGAGAAACTGTAGCCCATCTTTTCTCTTACTAGAACTCTGTGCATGAAGTGTAACACAAATGACATGCTAAACAGAACATGAACATTCTAATAATGGCAAGACTGGAGAGACTGGCTTGGTGAGGGAATCCGAAGTGCAGTACTGATGAAGCAACGGATTTTCTTTAAGTTAGAATAATAAAGCTGATTCAAATTTCAAAGAAAGGGCTAATTTTAACCATCTTAGAAACTAATTAAAAATATAATCTCATTTTAACTAAGAAATCCTAATGACTGAGGTAGATGATGCTGTTATCAGATACAGAATTAGGTTTAAGGTATAAACATGATAACTAAGGGAAAGAAAGCACTGATTTAAAATTATCTTCCTTTAAATTCAGGTGGATAATTAAGAATGCTTCCAATTCAATGTTCTAAACATGAAATCCGGGTATGACATGTCTGGGGCTCACTTCTCTATTTGAAGATGAATTCAGCAGTTGGTGAAAAGATACACATGAAAAAAGAATGGCAATCCACAAAACAGCTGTCCCCTTGAAAAAAATCAGTTTCTCTGCATTTGATATTTCCATCTGGGCTCATTCTTAACCGTTCAGGATGTGGATTCCTGAAGGTTTCTTCAGCATTTTACTAATTCTTTGTTGGTTGAAGGGGCTGGGACTGTTTCTCCACACATAAATTGATCTTTGTCATAAATCACTTTTATAATGAGAGAGCAGCTAGGACAGGTTGCCACGTCTTCCCCATTCTCCAAATCTTCCTTGGTGATGGAAAAGTTATCCCCACACGGGCAGGGGTAGAAATACGTTTCGGAGTCCTCGTCATATTGGAAGTCCTCGATCTCCACCTCGCCGTGAAACACCGCCATGGTCCTCGGGGCCGGCAAAACACTGCCTCCCCGGCCGTCCTACAGCTCCTCTAGTTGGTCTAACTTTCTCCAGCTTTTGACTTTTATAGAAACTCCCTATGCAAGCTTGCCCTGAGTCTCAGAGGACACTTTGAACTTGAACTTTTGGGCAATCTTGAAACTCTTGAGACTATGGGGACTCTTGGAGATGGACTAAATGTACTTTGCACTGTGAGATGGTCATGAACTTTTGGGGATCGGGGGCAGAATGTTATGGTTTGGATGTGAGGTATCCTCCAAAGCTCATGTGTGAGACAATGCAAGAAGGTTTAGAGGAGAAATGATTGGCTTATAAAAGCCTCAATCCAATCATTAAATAAATCCCTTCATGGGGGTTAATTGAGTGGTAACTGAAGGCAAGTAGGGTGTGGCTGAATGAGGGGGGTTCCTAGGGGTGTGGCTATGGGGTATATAGTTTGTGTCTGGAGAGCGGACTCTCTTTCTTTGCTCCCTGATCATCAAGTGAGCTGCTTCCACCTGCCAAACACTTCACCATGATTTTCAGCCTCACCTCGAGCCCCGAGGAATAGAGCCTGCTGTCCATGGACTGAGACCTCTGAAACTGTGAGCCCCCAAATAAACTTTTCCTTCTCTAAAATTGTTCTGGTCAGGTCTTTTAGTCCCAGCAGCAGGAAATAATAACAGAAAAATTTCCAAACCTTGAGAATGATCGACATCCAGATAGAGGAGGTATTCAGAACCCCAAACAGACAAGATAAAAAATGCACCTCTCCACAACACATAATTAAAGTGCCTAACATTCAACATCAGGAGAGAATTTTAAAAGCCCATTGCTAAACTGGGACTATAGAAAATACCTAAATGGACAAATCTCATTTTAAGAGTAACTAAGCAAATGAGAAACAGGACCAAATTATACATTAGAAATAAATCAAAATGGCAGGAATTAATAAAAATTGCTCTATAATAATATTGAATGTAAATGATTTAGCTCTCCAATTAAAAGACCTAGACTGGCAGAATGAATTAAAAGAAAAGAATCAACTATTGTTTGCAGGAGACTTACCTTGTAGGCAAAGACAGACTATAAGGAAAGTAAAAGGGAATTTGATATACCATGCAAATGAAGCCCCAAAACAAGCAGAACAATCCAACAAAAAGATATAATCCAACAAAAAGAACAGTCCAACAAAAAAATTTAATGGCAGTAAATATTTATGCCTCAAATGTTGATACACCTAATTACATAAAAAAGATATTACTTGAATTAAAAACTCAGATAGACCCCAGTACAATAATACTGGGTGATTTCAAAAACCTCCCTCAATGATAAACAGATCATCCATAGGTAAACTCAGTAAAGACTCTTCAGACCTAAAACATATTATATATCAAATAGACTTAATAGACATCTATAGAACAGTTTATCCAACAATATCCTAATACACTTCCTTCTCAGTTGCTCATGGAACTTTCTCCAAAATAGATGACATTTTAGGCCATGAAGCAGTTCTTAGCAAGTACAAAAAAAATTGATATTTCTTGCATCTTATCTGATGAAATGAAATGAAATTAATGGAATAATTAATTAGATAATGGAATGAAATTAGATATCAACACCAAAAAAATCTATAGAAACTAAATAAACACATGGAGATTGAACAATATACTTTTGAACAATGGATGGGTAACAGAAAAAAAATCAGGGGAGAAATTTAAAAATTCTTAGAATTCTGAGAATAATGATACAATATATCAGAACACCCAGAACACTATGAAGGTGGTTCCAAGAGGAAAGTTCATAGCTATGAGTGCCTACATAAGAAAATCAGAAAAATCCCAAATAAACAACCTAATGATACATTTCAACATCCTTGAAAAATAAGAACAAACCAATTCCAAAACTAGCAGAAGGAAGGAAACAGTATCAGAACTGAAATCATTGAAAGAGAATAAAAAAAGGAATACAAAGGATCAATGACATGAAGAGGTGGTTCTTTTTGGGGGGATGGGTACAGGGATTGAACTCAGGGGCACTGGACCACTGAGCCACATCCCCAGCCCTATTTCTTATTTTGTTTAGAGCCAGGGTTTCACTGAGTTGCTCAGCACCTTGCTTTTGCTGAGGCTGGCTTTGAACTCATGATCCTTCTGCCTCAGCCTCCTGAACTGCTTGTAGTACAGGTATGTGCCACTGCACCTGGCAAAGAGTTGGTTCTTTGAAAAGACAAACAAACAAACAAAAACCCATATATATTTGGTCATAAATTTTAAGTATACCTACATATAAAAAATTATCACAAAAAGTTAAAAGGCAGTTGGGCACAGTGATGCATAGCTATAATCCCAGCAGCTCAGGAGGCCGAGGCAGGAGGATCTCAAGTTCGAAGCTAGTCTCAGCAACTTAGTGAAGCCCTAAGCAACTCAGTGAGACCCTGTCTCTAAACAAAATACAAAAAAGAACGGGGGATGTGGCTCAGTGGGGATGTGGCTGGGTGGTTAAGTGCCCTGGGGTTCAATTCCTGGTTAAAAAAAAAAAAAAAAAAAAAAAGTTAAAAGGCAAACTTCCAGAAAAATACTTATAATAACCATGGAAAAGGATTAATATCTGTTATTGTGAAAAATATTCATCACATCTACATTGAAAAGATGAATGAAAAGAAATGAAAGTTGGGCAAAGTTCACAGACAATTCACAAAGAAATACAGATGATGACTATATATTTTATAAGTTCAACCACAAAAATAAAGAAAGCAAATTATGTTAAAATAATTTTTAGTTTTACTAACAATTTGGTGAAATAGTGATACTCATATTTCCAATGGGAGTTTAATTTGAAATAACTTTTCTGAAAAAGAATATTTAGGTATAAATAAATATAAGTAAATACATTTAGGAAAAGTATCTTTTTGATGCAGTAATTTATGCTCAGACTATTCTAAGAAAAAACTATAAATAAAGATTTATGATCAAAAATGTTCACTGCAACATTATGTATAATTGCATAAAGTTCAAAACAAATGCTACATTTGTACTATAGAATATGATGTAATCGTTGAAGTTATTTTTGAAGACTAATGACATAAGAAAATGTTCATATATTAAGTGAAAAAAATCACTGTACTGGACTGTATTCATCATTTAATATACAGTTTTGTGAGCATGACTTCTATGTCTTCATATAAGTCTTTGCTAAAAATATGAACAGGTGGAAAGTTCACCAAAGTCAGCCTCCCTCTTCTGGGTTAAGGCTAACCTTATTCAGGACTGATGGTCCATCTGTCATTGTTCCATTAACTGAACCTTCAGGTATCAATGGTTCTCAAAGCTTTCCTGGAGGAGGCTGTATAAGAATCACTCTCAGCCTGCCTCACAGAGATTCTGACTTAGGAGGTCTGAGAATGGACTCTCTAATCTTTGTTTTTAAAGGTCTACAGGTGATTTGGTCTTCAGTCAGACCCAGGAACTTCCAACATTCTCATTCATAATTTCCTGAGGTTTGAAAAGTATATTGAAATGCATTTTAGAAGGAAGTTTCTAGATGGGAGATAAGGAAGAGAATTTTATAATTAACCCCTGTCCCCCATTTCTCCTGATTGCTGCTACTTGCAAGCAGATAATGTAGCAAGTTGACAAGCAGGTCACCTGCAAGTCTGGCTGTGTTGACTACTGTGGCCAATACAGCACCCCACCTGCCCTGCAGCCTTCCCGGCCCGCCTCAGAATCTCTGCTCAGAGGCCTGTCTCCTTAGTTCTTGAACACTAGCTGCTTATGGGTGCTCTCTCTGTGCCTCCCCTCCCCACCTTCCATCCACTTTTAACTCTGAGGTCGTGCTCATCTTTAATCAAATCCACATAATGCCTATGACCAGGGCATGGTTCCTCCCTTCCAGTGCCAGTTGCTGAGGATTTTCTATATTTGACGCCTCACCTCCCACTCATTCCTCAACCCGCCACCATCTGGCTTCCATCACCACCACTTACAGACATGGCTCTTGCCAAGGTCTCCCTGGCTCCTGATGGCTAATCTGCTGGTTCTGTTTCAAACCTTTTCCCAGAAGCATCTGACCACCAGTCTCCCGTTCGGTGGTTTTGTGGGGTCATTTGCTGTTTTGCTTGACTTGCACCAACCTCTATTTTGGGAAAAGCTTTTTGAGAAGCTGCCTTCCCTCATGCCTCAACCATGTGGTTTGGAGGCTGCTCATCCTACTCCAGCCACTCGGTGCCCTGCTCTAGGGATTAGTGCAGGGATGGGCCTATGGCCATATTGGAACCAGTGAGACTCCAATCTGAGACTTTCTCTGAAACTGTTGGGAAAAGGTTCCTTCTTCCCACTGGGGCTGCTAAGCTGTGGAACATGAGTCTGGAACTGAAGATGGTCACCTGTACACCCCACGAGGGGAGTTTGCCTGAGAAAGAGCCAATACAGACAAGGGAAATGACAGGGAATCTTGATGGTGGCACATCCTGGTCTGATCAGTCTCATGAATTTTTTTTCCTCTCTTTACTTCAGCCAATTCCAGTTGGATTTCTGTCACTTGCATCCCAAAAAGTCCAATGGTAAAACCACTGTCCTCCCCTGGTATTATTCCACCCCTCTGGTGACTTCCCCCCCCAGGGGTTTCCACAAGTTCCTCCTCCTCTCACTTTCAAATGCTCATGTTCCTTATACTCGTAGGACTTCTAGTCCAGACACTGGCTCCCAAATACTGATGCTCCCAAATCCATACAACAGCCTAGACATCCCACTGACCTCCAAATGCCCACATAAGCCCTCAAAGACATCTCCACATCAGTGTTCACTTAAACAACAGGCTTGAATCTAAATATATAATTATGCCCATCCTTCCTCTTCCTGGGTCCCAATCTCAGTGAATGGCTCAACCACACCTAGTCACCCCAGAAACTTGGGCTTCATTGTTGACACTCCCCCACCTTCCCTTTCCCATTTTGGGCAACTATTTCTGGATCATTCCTCAGGGTTCAGCTTTAGGCTGCATCCTTAAGGAGGCCTTTTCCAACCCCTAAGCCTGAATGATGTGTCCTACCCAAGCCCCAGACCAGACTGTGCTTCTAGTGTCATGGCCCTTATCACTAAGAGCAACAGTGACTTGATTCTTTTCCACATTACCCATGAATCTGAGTTTTGTGATAGCTGTGCGAACCCCTAAAATAAATATTATTTGAATAAATGAACACCAGGACCTGTAGGTGTGATCTTATATTGTACGCTGCAAATATAATCTATTATTTTATAAAAATTAAATATCTCAACATTCCAGAGAGATCTGAAGAGGGCATGGTTGTCAAAGAAGACTATAATTTTCATCTGCATAAGGCTGAGAACCACCAAATCAGGGCTTCAGTGTTTCTTTAATGGATTTTTTGTTTGTTTTTAATAAATGGATGCCACCTGGCTGCCTCCTAATGGATGCCTTCACTTCCCTTCTGTTTATTCAGTCTACAGGCTTGTCAAGGGAAAAAATTAGGGCTTTTTTCCTACTCAGAATCCATTCCCTCTGTTTTTTGGAAACTTAAGACATTTTACTGCTTCCATTTTTCTAATACTTTGAATATTCTTCATCATCTCTTCAAATTCACCTAACAGTTCTTTCTGCACAACTGCAAGTTCTTTCTACACAGTCTTCCCAGATCTTTGCTGAACCTTGCCTGTGGCAGGCCCTGGGCTGTGGGGTGCGGGTATCAGGGTTGCTCTTCCTAGGTTTTTTTTTTTTGGGGGGGGGTGGTACTGGGGATTGAACCCCAGGACCTCCCACATAGTAGGCAAGTGCTGTACCATTGAGTTATATCCTCAGCCCTTTTTATTTTGTTTTGTTTTAATTTGAGATAAGGTCTTGCTAAATTGCCCAGGCAGGCCTCAAATTTGGATCCTCCTGCCTTAGCTTCTCCAGTAGCTGGGCTTATAGGTGTGAACTAGCGCACCCAGATCTCCTTTGGGTTTTAATCCCTTCTCAAACAGGGTGGGGTCATAATAATGTTCAATAGAATATTTTCTTTAAGAGAAAAGAAGGAAGCAAAATAATAGCAGAGAGGTTCTTCTTTCTGCTAAAGTTGCAGCAAGAACGCCAAGAGGTGGGCCTATCACTTCCTGATTTTTTTGCCTTCTTCTAATCATACCTCAAGTCTTCTTGACTGTCCCAGGCACTTTTGTACTCTTAGCCCACTCCAGTTTTTGACCCTTTTTACTGTCCAAAAACCTTGTTTCTACCTTGCATGTGAGCCCCTGTCCCCTTTTCCCTATTAAACCCTATATTTAAGTGATAATAAAGTTTTAAAACACAGCTATGTTATCAAGCATTTGTATAAGAAAGTATTGATCATACCTTGAGTTTACCAACCTGACTGCTTTGAATAATGAAGGTGTTTGTACACTGAGAAACACAAGGGGAAAACCATAGAGGGATTACATGGTGGCTACTTGTTCTTCCTCTCTCATGTTTACTCTTTAGTTTTTTTGCCCTAGTGTTCCTTTAGTTTATTTCCACTTTGTTTTCTTTTTGGCATCCGTTTTTCTTTTTTAAATTATTGCACATAGGTGTAGAAATTACTTGACTGGCATTAATTACAGAATTATGGAATTTAAATAAATTAGAGGCCACTTAGTGATGATTGAATCATTTCTTATGTTTATTGAAATACAATTCATATATCAAAAATTTACTCTTAAAATGGTGTAGTCTTGGGCTGGGGATTTAGCTCAAAGGTAGAACACTTGCCTAGCATGGATAAGGCCCTGGGTTCTATCCCCAGCACTGTAACAAAACAAAATAAAACAAAAACCCTGCAAAGTTGTACAACCAATACACAATCCAATTTCAGAACACTTTCACACTTTATAAAGAAGCCCAATAACAGTTTTTCTTCATTCCTTCTGTAAGTTGGATATTCAATTGTCCAACCACCATTTGACTGTTCTTTTCCCCACTGAATTGTCTTGGCACACTTGTCAAAAATCAATCGACCATAAACGTGAAGGTTTGGTCTTGGACCCTCAATTCTATACCATTGGTCTACACATCTATCCTTCTGCCAGTATCACACGGTATTTTTTTTTTTAATTTTTAAGTTTCATTTATTTTTATTTTTACAGACTACATTTTGATTCATTACACAAATGGGGTACAACTTTCCATTTCTCTGGTTGTACATGATGTAGAGTTACACAATCCGTGTAATCATACATGTACATAGGGTAATGATGTCTGTCTCATTCTACTATCTTTCCTTCCCTCCTGCCCCCTCCCCTTCCCTCATTTCCCTCTGCACAATCCAAAGTTCCTCCAAAACTCCAGTGACACAATTGGTTAGCTCGAGGTACTTATAACACTGTATTGTTTATGTGGCTATACAGTAAGTTTTGAATCAGAAAATGTGAGTCGTCCAAACTCTGTTTTATCAAGACTGTTTTACTGTTTTGGCTATCCCGGGTACATAAGAATTACAGAATCAGACTGTCAGTTTTCATTTCCCTTTGGGATTATTCATTGCTAATGTATAGAAATGTAATTAAAATTTTGTATATTAATCTTGTATCCTGCAACCCTGCAAAGCTTTTTTTTTTTTTTGCGGTACTGGGGATCTAACTCAGGGCCTTGTGCTTGCGAGGCAAGGACTCTACCAGCTGAGCTATTTTCCCAGCCCAAAACTTTTTTTCTGATAGTTTTTAGTATGTTATTTAGGATTTTTCTATATACAAAATTATATCATCTCTAAATAATTTTACTTTTTTGTCCAATCGAATACCTTTGTTTCTTGCCTAATTTCTTTTCTTTTTCTTTCTTTTTTTTTTTTTTTTTTTTTTTTTTTTTTTGGTACTGGAGTTTGAACCCAGGGATGCTTTCCCACTGAGCTACACCCCCAGTCCTTTTTTATTTTATAATTTACTTTTGAGACAGGGTCTTACTAAGTTGCCGAGGTTGTCCTTGAACTTGGGATCTTTCTGCCACTGCCTCCTGAGTCACTAGGATTATAGGCATGTACCACCATACCTGGCTTCTTTTCTAGTTTCATTTTCCCTGCCCTTTTAAAGTCTTGAGTGACTTCTTTCTTTTTTCCTGATTAGAATAACTTTTCTGGGGGGTGGGGGGAAGGTATAGAAGGAAGAGAGAAAGTAGAGGTCTTAAGTGTCATAAGTTGCAATGTGCAGTAAGAATTTCAGATGGGCTTCACATCCTTTCAATGAAAACAGCTTTTTTCACCCCTGGGCCCAGGGGTTTTCTAAAAGAATCTGAAATTTGTTTTTCTCAAGTTTTTAGCACAAGCCTGACTGGGATCAATATCCATGCTTCCTTGTTGTTACTGCAGAGTCTAAGATGACATGGTCACTTTCCCCAGTGCCCATCTCTTCTTCTTTGGCTAATTTTTCTTTGCTGGTTGAAGGTAGACCAGTCAACAGTTCCTATCAGGCATCCTATCTTCTGAGAAATAAAACAGAGAGACAACAGGGCTATCAGCTTCTCTGCCTCTACCCCAAAGAAACTGACAGATACCTCCACCACATCTGAAGCCTCCTTTTGAGCCAGTGGTGTAATTGGTAGGAGGGTCCACCAACCTGCTGTTTTTATTCATCCTCTTCATGGCACGTGGGCCTCTCCTGGTGACCATCCGTGCAGAATTGAGCATATTTTCTTGACATCCCAGGCTCTTCATGCATCCTATCTAGGATACCTTTTCATCACAAAAAAGGCACACACTTAATTGCCTCACTCCTGATGAATGTCCTTGATGATTGTGCTGGCCCATCTTATATTAGTGGGGTTCCTAGTTCCTCCCAGTCATGAGGCAGGAGGTGACAGTAAGGTTTCAGTAAAGGTGTGGAATGCACATCAAAGGCTTTGTTCAATGGCTCTATATTGAGAAGTTTCCTCCCATGGCAGTACAGATCCTGTGTTATCAATTGCTTCTTAGGTTGTGAGGATGCTAAGCGAATAAGAATCTATGACCTGTAAATAGGTGCCTCCACAGCCAAGTATGAGCTTTTAGTTTTCAATTGCTAGAAGCAAACATCCAGGCCACTAACCAGGATCTAACTGAGGCAGGATCCAGGATAGTCAGCACCCTGTTCACCATTCAAGTGCCCAAGTCTCCAGGATGGTTGTCCTTTTGTTTGGAGCTTTCCTCCTAGGAACTAATCACATCCTCCCAGTGTACTTGGAAATTACATGCAACTTTATTTTTACAGTGCTGGAGATTGAACCCAGGTCCTTGTGCATGCTAGTCAAGTGCTCCACCCTAAAGATACATCTCTAGTCCCCTACTGTGCAATCAAATTCATGTATCCCGTGGCCTCACCAAGCTTCCTATTCACACTGATTTTCTGAACCTCACAGTTCACCTTACGTCCATTGCCTAAGGACACAGCCACTTAGCGCAGGGAAGATTTCACGAACACTGGTTTCTTTTCATGTGATTCTTCCCTCAACTAAGGACTGCACAGGGCTCCAGTGCCTGCTGAGAAATAGCCAATTTGGATGTGGTTGCTAGGAGTCAAATCCTAGAACCCTTCTTAAAACTATGCTTAGCCATTCCACAAAGCTTCCCCCAGATAATGAAACTCTTATGAAAATACAATGAAATAGTAATTTGGGGGGGGAAAATTGATCCAGGTTCCCATGAATTGAGTTGTGTTCTATGTCCGGTCTGCTTATTAATCAGGCTTTGGGAGCAGAGAGAGGGCTACATTGCCTCCAGGTCAGGACACCCTAATTACACACAGGCACAATAGCAGACAAACAGGAAGAAGTGCCTAGGGCGCTGTGAACATGCCACCACTAAATTATACCAATGTTATGGTCTTATTCATGTATGCTCAAAAAAAAAAAAAAAAATCACCCTCCCACTCTTGTACCACTTGGTTGTAATACTTTATTATCCCAGCACTTTTAAACTGGTATTATTAACACCTCAAATGTACCATTTGTTTGCCATCTTTGGAAGAGCCAGTTTCTGTAATACATTGATAGTTCATTTCTGAGTGGGGTCACATATTTAATACTATTTTCACTTTACTAATAAGCACCAAATAAAGCAATTTTAACATTATTGTCTTCAGTCTTCCTTCATATTCAATTTATTGTTTAGAATTTATTCCAGTATACTGTGTATTTGCTTTGTGAATTCATTCACCGTGTATTTGCAGGCCTAGATTTAACATATTTCCTATAGTGACAACTACTCTATTTGTAGGAACTATTTAGGTCACTGGAGTGGAGAAAAAGAGGTCACTACTTAACAGAAATGGCATGTGTCCAAATATAGACCCAGTTTTCTAAACACCTGTTGATCATCAAATGATGAAGAGAGTGTTACAATTTCCAAAACCCTGGACCCAAAGCTCAAATGATCGGTCACTTTGTTTCAATTGATATGGGGTTTGACCCAGAAAAACAATTCTTAACAAAAAAGGGAAGTTTTAATATGCTGGTTGCTTTAGAAATAAAACATTTTAAAATCAATCAGTTTCAATGTAAATTATTTCTCAAGTCACTCAGAGGACACTACATGATTTGAACCACAGAGCAAGCACAGCAATAGCTTCCGGAGATACGGTAAGCAGGACAAATATTTTCAGTTGTCAAGGGTGAGAGGGAAGGGAATGATCCACCTAAGAAATGGAAACTAATACTGAGCTATATCCCGAGCCCGAAACTAACAAATAGTAACTTGACACTCCCGCTTAGTTCCACCGGCTGACGCGGCTGCCACACACAGCTAACTTCCTATCGTCGGGTAAAGAGGCTGTGCAAAAGCTGAACGAAGGCTGGACTCTGGTGGAGGAACATGTAAGGACTTCAGGGGACAGGGGCTTAGGCAATACCTTCTATTGTTGTGTTGTATTCATTCATTCATTCATTCATTCATTCATTCATTCATTCATTCATTCATTCATTCATTCATTCCCTAAAGCTATGAGCCAGGCACTGTGCTAGGAACTTAGCTCTCCGACTCTGACTCCACAGCCCATTCTGAACCCCACATCTCTGGCTCCATTTCTAGCCCTGGGCATCACTCCCTTATCAAAAAGATGCTTACTATATCGTCGCTCTCCTTCCCTTCCCTGGGCCCCCAGGCAAGGGTGACAGAATACAGCCGGCCCGAGAAACGCCTTTTCAATAGCAAGGAAGATGGACTCGAGCCCGCAGTGGGCAGGTTCCCGGGACCCAGCCCGCTGGGGGGAGTCAGTCCGGACTTCTGCGGCCTCGCCCGGGGGCGGGGCCGAGAGCACAGTGCTCCGAGGGTACTGAGGTCAGACCGATACTGAAGGGGGAGGAGGCACCACAGGTTGCCCGACCGCGGTGGGAGGCTGGCGACCACACGCACGCGTGGGGAGGACCCGCCCAGGTGGTGGGGGAAGGGGTCTGGCGCGGGCGGGGAGGGTTACCTGATGAAGGTGGTCTTCCCAGTGCTGTACTGGCCCACCAGCAGGATCATGGGCTTGTTCTCGAAGTCTGCGTCCTCCAGCGCAGGCGAGTGGAACTCGTGGAAGCGGTATGCCTCCTCCAGGGGCAGCACCTTGCGCAGGTAGAGTGAGCGCAGGCCTCCAGTCACGGTCTGCACGGCGTCCGTGCCGCCCGAGCGCTCGCGCGCGCCGGCTTGCCGCCCCATCCAACTGAACATCCTGTAGCTCGTCCACGTTCCACGCTCGGACCCTGCTCCGGGTTAGACCCTTCTCTACTCGCACAGAGCAGCCACAGCCGCACTCGCCGCCGCCCGAGCCTGATCCCGCCTCTCACCGCCACAGCCAATCTCCGGGCGCTACGTCACGGGCGCACGTTCATTATTCAGAAGAACTCTCTCAGGTTCTTCCTCATTGGGTCTCTGCCAGCGAGAGTGGAGGCATCAGCCAATGGGGAGGAGGCTCTTAATGAATTATTGATGACCGAGTCCTTCTGGAGGGTTGGGAGGGGAGAGGGTGCCGCCAGTGCAGAGTAGCTCAGGCGCGTCATCCGAAGGGCTTCCTCGGTCGCCGGAGCCCCACCTCTGGCCAGGTGGCGTCGGCTTCCGGACAAATCTGGGCTGGCAAGAACTAGCCTCTAGAGACAGCTCTGTCTCCTGAGACTTTACTCATTCCAAGCCTTTGGATGTCGATACTGGGGACGAAAAATTCAGAAAGTTGATGAGCAGGGTTTTTACTTTCCGCTGGCTGGTTACGATAACCCTATTTTACTGAAGATACCTATGCTCACTGATATAATTGACAAAAATTGAAGGAGGGGAAGTGGACTTCAATCTATTTAGGTAGATGTTTCTTCTACTTCTCCACGCTACCCTCGTTAGTTGTAGATCAACTGAAGGCGCTTTTCCTTTAGTTTTCTGTGTTTGATTTTCTGTAAAACCCTCATTATGACATTATCCTCATTATTACAACCTAATTTCCACATACTGACATACAAGACACTTTTGTCATTTCCTAGCTATCTCTTTTTTAGGTTCAAAGGACACTTACCTAAATAGGGATTGGGAGAAATAATCATTCATCACCTTTGATATCCTAGGTTAAGGTTTAAGAATATTTCTCAGTTGTTTTAGATGATTTCTCAAGTGTGATCAACAGGGCCACCTATATAAGAATAACCCGAGATGCTTGTTATAATGCAGATTACCAGTTCTCAGTCCAGGCCTATTAAAATATTGAGGAGAAATGGAGCTCAACAAGTGTCCCAGACTATTCTGATATGCCCTAAATTTGAGGAAATATGATGCTCTGCATTACTTCCCCCATTTACCAATGGTAAGGATCACACCCAGGACCTTAGGCATGCTAGACAAGCATTCTACCACTGAGCTACACTCTCAACTCCTACATTACTTCTTGAACTTGATAGAAATGCAGATTCAGTAGGTATGGAGTAGGCCCTAAGACTACATTTCTAACAAGCTCCCAGCTGTTGCCAGTGCTGCACATAAACGTTTATAGCAGCTTTATTCATAATTGTCAAAACTTGGAAGTAAGCAAGATAAACTTCAGTAGGAGAATGGGTAAATAAATTGTGATATATCTAGACAGAAAACTATTAGGGCTATTAAGCAAATTTAGCAAGATTTCTGGATTCAAGATACACATACAAAAACATCTATATTTCTAGTTACTAAAAACAATTGGACATTGAAATGAAAAATTAATATCACTTGCAAAAACATCAAAACTGTAACTTAATAATAAGTCTAACAAAAACAGATCTATATACAAAGAAACACGAAACATTTCTGAGAGAAATAAAAAAAACCTAAATACATTATATTGAAGATTCGATATTGTTGAGATGTCAATTTTAACCAAACTGATGTGTAGATTCAGTGCAATCCTAACCAAAATCCCAGCAATTTTTTAAGCAATTTTTAATTTAGTAAAATTGACAAAATGATAATAAATTTCATATATAGATGCTAAGGACCTAGAACATCCAAAACAAAAAAGTAATTGAAGGGCTTATACTACCTCATTTCAAGACTTATTACTCAGTTACAGAAATCAAGACAATGTGGTACTGATAGAAAGATAATAATACAGTCATGCACCACTAATGATGTTTTGGTCAACAACAGGTCACATATTACAACAGTGTTCTCATAAGATTATATCATCTAGTGATAGCATAGTCATCTTAGTTTGTGTAAATACACCCTATGATGGTCACATAATATCCAATAATGCATTTCTCAGGACATATCCTCATCATTAAGTGATGCGTGATTGAATATCAATGGAACAGAGTACAGAAATAGATCCATGCATATATGGTCATAATATTTGACAAAGTGCAAAGAATAAGAGGATAAAAGAAAGTTTTTTTTTTTTTTTTTTTTAAATACTGGTAGAAAGACTCGGGGTATATCTCAGTGGTAGAGCACATGCTTAGCATTTAAGAGATCTGGATTCCATTCCCAGCACTGAAACAAAATAAAAATATTGCTAGAACAATAGGATAACTGTATAAGAAAATTCAAGTTTTTATCTGTACCTCACACCATGTGCAAAAATTAACTCAAAATGAACAATAGACCTAAATGTAAATTTTAAAATTATAAAACTTTTTAAGGAAGACATGGGAGAACATTTGTGTGACTTTGGGTTAGGGAAGGACTTTTTAGAGGACTGGGGATGTAGTTTAGTTGGTAGAGCACTTGCCTCATATGCTCAAAGCCCTGAATTTAGTTCCCAGCAATACACACACACACACACATGAACACACACACACACACACACACACACACACACACACAGATTTCTTAGGTAACACCCAAAGCACAATTCATAAAAAGAAAAAAAATCGATAAATTGTACTTCATCAAAATTAAGAACTCTAATCTTTGCAAGAACTGTTAAGAGAATGGAGAGACAAGGTGCAGATAAGGTGCAGACTTGGAAAATATATTTATAAATAACATATCTGATTAATGACATATCCAGAATATATAAAGATCCTTTAAATTTTAATAGGAAAACAAACAATCCAATTTTTAAAATGGGAAAAAGATTTCAAGAGATACTTCACAAAATAAGATATATAGGGGGCAAATAAGCTCATGAAAAAATGTTTAACATCACTAGTCACTAGGAAAATGAAAAGTATATATATTATACACACACACACACACACACACACACACTTTGCATTGGAAGAAAATGTTACAACAGTTTGGCAGTTTCTTCAAAAGTTAGACACACACACCACTTTACTCAGCAGGGCAGAGTAGAGGGGAGGATTTCAAAGGGCATGAGAAAGTTTTTCTGGTAAAGATTTTATTCATTACCTTGACTACGGTGATGGTTTCACAGTTGTATACCTATGTCAGAATTTACCGGATTATGTACTTTAGATGCATGCAGTTGATTGTAGGTCAATTAGACCTTTATTAGTTGTTAAAAATGCTTATAATTTTTGACTTGGAATTTTATCCTGAAGAAATTTATCTTGAGGAAATAAGAACTGTAAAGCTTTATTCAAGAGGCTGTTTATCAGTATATCATTTATAATAATGAAAAGCTGTAACTAGTTGTCTTCCAGGGAGGATTAGTTAAGTAAATGAAGAAATTCTGTTCTGTCATTGAAAATTGTGTCATATGAGAATATTAATAACCTGCAAAAATGTTCAGAGTATATTTTTAGGTAGAAAAAGGCTAAATTACAAAAGTGAATGTATATGCAAATGCATGGAAAACAGTATGGTGGTGCCTCAAAAAATTCTAAATGGAATTATCATATGACCAAGCAACTCCACTTCTAGGTGTATACTCCAAAGAGTGGGAAGCAGGGTCTCAAGGAGGTATTTGTGCACTCATGTTTACAGCAGCATTATTCACAATAGCCAAAAGGTGGAAACAACCCAAATGTCCATCAAAGGATGAATGGAAAAACGAATGTTACATATGTATGCTACATTTATAAAAAATGGAGATATTTATCAGCTAAAGTTATGTCTATATCTCTATATAACTGATATATGTATTTTATCACATATCATATGTATGCATATATATATGTATATAAGCTTTGAAAAGGGAGGAATTTCTCACACATGCTACAACACGAGTGAAACTTTAGGACCTTATGTTAAGTGAAAAAAAATAGTTTTTAAAAGACAAATACTGAGTTGAGAGTGTAGCTCAGTGACTAGCATGTATTTAGTGTGTTTGAAGACCTGGGTCAATCCCCATCATCAAAAGGAAAAGAAATATGAAAGACGAGTACTGCATGATTTCATTCACATGAGATTTCTAAAGCAGTCAAATTCATAGAAACAGCAGAATAATGGCTATCAAGGGTTGGAGGGAGGAGGAATGGGGAAGTTATTTAATGGGTATAGAGTTTCAGTTTTGCAAAATGAAAAAAGTTATGAGGTCTATTACATTACTGAACTGTGCACACAAATGTAGTTGCAGTGGTAAATTCTGTGGGTTTTTTTTTAAAAAGTAAATCTAATGAGATTTATGGCTTTTTAAAATTTTAATTTTACTTTTTAAATTTAAGGTATCCAAGAAGAAAACAGGAAGGATAAATCCCCAAGTAGTAGTGATCTCTGAGTTTCAGAAAGATAAATAAGTTTACTTTCCTCTTTATGTGTTTTAGCATTTTTCAAAATTTACAGAATAATCGTGTTCTTGTTTTATAAGCAGAAAAACATTGTAAGGAAGAAAAAATTTATTGCCTTTAACCCTTTAAAGAACAAAAAAGAGAGAAAGAAGAAAAAGAAAAAGAGAAGAGAAGCCAGGTATGGGGGCACATACCCTATAATCCCAGCTTCTTGGGAGGCTGAGGCAGTAGGATCAAAAGTTGGATGCCAAAGTGGGCAACTTGGGGAGACCCTGTCTCAAACTTTAAAAAGAGGGCTGGGGATGTATCTCAGTGGTAGAGCATCTGCCTAGCATGTGAAAGGCAAAAAGACAAAAGGAAAGAAAGAAAGAAAAGTCCTGAAGCACCTAACCTGAGAAGGCACCCATTGATCTGACTTTTCTTCCTTCTGTTTCTTGAAGCTGCCCAGCAGCTTTCTTGTCTTGCTCTGTTCTCGGTGGAGACCGAGAGGGATCCATCCTCCTCAATGGTCATGTTACATCCACTCACAAATTGTAAAACTCTTGTTTACCTTCTTTACACTAAATAAACCCAATTCCCATCACCTTTTCATCTGAATCCAGTTACTTTTGCAGGTCAAATCTTATTACAGGGAGGTCACTAGTTACCTGTAAATATATTGTTTTAAATAATTCTGGAAATAAGTATCCTACTAATAATACTCATGACTCTCAGTGATGCACACCTGTAATCCCAGCAGCTCAGGAGGCTGAGGCAGGAAGATTGCAAGTTCAAAGTCAGCCTTAGCAATTTAGTGAGGTCCTAAGCAACTTAATGAGACCCTGTCTCTTAATAAAATACAAAAAGGGCTGGCAATGTGCCTCAGTGGTTAAGTGCCCTTGAGTTCAATCCCCTGTACCAAAAATAAAAATAAAAAAATTTTAAAAAAACAACTCATAACTCTCTTTGGTATATAGAAGTTTTATTATAATTCTTGTGGCAGGATTCTCCCCTTCTTTGGTAATTTGAGGGTCATAAGGTTTATGTTCAGTGGTTGGCCCTAGATGCTGACCAATTTCAGCATTTACTCTGAAAATGAAATTGCAGAGTGGTTAAAGATCTGGGTAGAGGGGATACTTTGTTCTGAGAGGGAGCACCCAGGTAAAAAACAAAATTCCCCAGCCTTCCCGTAGGTAAGTCAGATCATGATATCAAGTTCTGCTTGGTGGTATATTAGATGAAATATGTTTGGGAATTCTAGGAAATTTCCTTAACAGGAAGGGAGTTCAATCTTTTTTCTTTTTCTTCCTTTTCGTGGCCTGAAATATGGATATGATAGCTGGAGCTTCAGGGCTCATTCTGAATCATGAGGCCAAGAATCATTTAAGGGATAGCAAAGTAAAGAACTGGAAGGAGCTGGGTGTGGTGGTGCATGTCTGTAATCCCAACTGGGAATGTTGAGGCAGGAGGATAAGTTGGAGACCCACTTGGGAACCTTAGTGAGAATCTGCCCCAAATTTTTAAAAAAAAATTAAAATAAACAGTGGGCAGAGGACAGCTCAGTGGTAAAGCACTTCTGAGTTCAATCCCCAGTATCAAAAAACAAGTCTGAAGGAGCAGAGTCTTTAAGATATTGTGGAAGTAACTTGGTCTGCCTCCCTGTGGCCACCTTTTACATGAGCGTGTTTAAGCTACCATTTTTCAGAGATGAAAAAGCAATTCCTAACCAACAATTTGTTGCTAGAAATGGAGTCTGCTGTAACAGAACCTAAAATGTTAATGTATGCTTAATGGACAGGGGACTGATAACTATTAAGGATTCAAGTGTCGCAGGCTGGGATTTAAAACATCACTACCCATTTTTTGACATGCCTGTCACCTGGAGGTGAGTTCTTTCAAGTTCTCCTTGAATCCGGGCTGGCTTGACTGCTCCCACCAATAGATGACTGTGTAAGCGTGGACCATGCTGCTGTCACTGTGTAGCAACTCATCCTGGGAATCCCAAGTGCCATTTAAGAAGACTGACCATACTGGGGATGCCACATGGAGATGCTCCGATTGACAGTCCTAACCGAACCTTCATCCATTCTGGATTTCTCCGCCCAAGCCCCAGCATATGAGCAAAGGAGTCATCCTGGAAGTGGATCCATTGGACCCAGTTATTCCACACCCAGCCACTGGAAGCCACCTAGCCTTCTAGACTGCAGGTCTAGAAGCCCAGTTTATCAGTGACTCAAGAGAGTCAATGAATTCATGCTTTGCAAGCTTATGGGAGAGAGTGGCATAAATTCACACTCCAATCCCACTCCAGCAGTGGGAGTCCTTCAAGAAGAGTCCCCAAACAGAGCAGAGATGGGTCCTTGCTCTGACTTTTCCAGATTCCCAAACCACAGAAATCTGGGAGCATAATAACAAAAAAAAAAAAAGCAATTATTTTATGCTCTTATGATTTAAGGGGGTTTGTTGCTTAGGAATAAATAAGTGGAACAGCTGGTAATTTTTATTATCTTCATATAAAAGTTTAGTTCTCTTTCACAAGAAGTCCAGAAATAGGCAGTCCATGTCTGATTTGATGACATTACAGTTTTCCTTTCTGCTGCCTGGAATGAAAACATGATGGGTGGAGCTTCAGCACTGATATTGGACCAGAAGGCAATCTTGAGGATGGCAAAAGAAAATTGAAAGGAGCTTGGTTCTCTGATGTGAAACAGAGAAATAAATGTTTATCTTGCTTAAGCCACTGGAATTTTAGATCTTTAGGTTGTATAGTGAAACTAATGTGAATGGGTATAGAATTTGAATACATATATTTAGAATAACAGATAAGCTTGGCTAGAGCTAGAAGAGTGAACGTTTTTGAAATAGTAGTTGAAGTCTTGGGTATAAATGAGACTGCTAAGGAGAATACAGAGTGAGAATGGGGAGAGCTAAGAACCTGAGGGATACTAGCAGTTAAAGGAAAGTAGGGGAGGAGGAGCAGGATGAGGGACTCCCTTGCAGTGGGCAGAAGTCCAGGACGGAAGTTGGCAGGTGTCCAGTTAACCTGGCCCCTTTCCTGCTGTGGTTGGGGAGGGAGCCCCTGCTGTGTGTCCTTTTGTACACAACTCATGGAGTTTCCTATTTGCACTGAGGAGTTAAGTTTCCATTTAGGCCTCCCACATGGGGCCAGAAGGATGCTCCTTGAAGTCTCAAGTCACTTTTGACTCCTTTTTATTGTCCCAGTACCTGCAAGAGTAACTGGCAGGCAATAATTATTTGCAAGCTGGAATGGAACCACAGTTGGCAAGGAAGTGATGGGAAGGGAGGGTTTCAGGGAGGAGGGAGTGGTCTGCAGTGCCAAATGCTGAGAACAATCGAGTAAGATAAGGCCTGTGAAGGGTTGGTGGCATTTGGCTCCGTGGAGGACATTGGTGACCTTGGGGAGAAGTGTTTTCTTAGGGATGTAGGGACAGAAAACATGTACTAAATGTGTGGGCCACTGCCGGGAAGGAGATGGGGAGACAGGAGCAAGGGATGCTGAGGTTGGAGGGATTGTTTATCTTTTCTAGTTAATCGTGCTTCTAGGCAGAGACCTGGGGACCTGAGAGAAAGCCTTCCAGACCTTTGCAGGACATTGTGTTTGCTCCTGTCAGAGCTGATGACACTTTCATCATTTCAGTATCTAAGTCACTGTTTAATTTCTCATAAATTAAAATCTCTCCATGTTCCCTCCATGCAACTAAAACCCAAGTAAGTTCTGGGAACAGAGAGACTATTTACAGGCTGCTGGCACAAAGTAGGTGCTCTGTGATGCCAGCTGCCTTTTCTTCCTCTTAGTTTCCCGAAAAACATCTGGGCTTGAAGCAGCCAGGGACAGTGTGAGATAGTACTCCATTAGTGGATAACATGGCTTCATGCAAATAGGGGAGACCTCACCACAAGTGGGGGGACCTGGGAGTAGGGTACAAAGCCATCTGAGGTGGCATGTTGTGGAGACAGCCTGCTCCACCCCCAGCAGTGGTGAGGAGGGGTCCTGGAGGGAGAAAAAAATTATGGGAGCCAGGTCCAGGATGAGGGCAGGATGCCAGTTTTGCATCCACAGACAACAAATGCAGATGAATTGACAACTTTTACTGACATGGCCATTTTATTCTGTGTTCAAATAATACAATGATTTTATTAACTTCATTTTACATGTTATGATGTATCCAAGGCATGGCTGATTTCACCTTACGACAGTGTGCTTGGTGCTTGGTGTGTTCTGATCGCTGGGGAGCCTGTTCCCTATGACTATAAGGGAAGAATCAGGGCAGCCACCAGCTCTGGTGGAGGGCAGGGTGACATTTCAGGTTAGCTCACCTGGGTGGGGACCAGTTTTGCAGGTCTAAAAGCCCAGTTTATCAGTGACTCAAGAGAGTCAATGAATTCATGCTTTCCAAGCTTATGGGAGAGAGTGGCATAAATCCACACTCCAAACTTTAACACACATAGGAGTCATCTGGGCGGGTGGGGGTGGGGCTGAGTCTCCTTGCAATGCAGGTTCCATTCCGGTTTTGTGGGTCGGGCCCATGAGTCTGCATTTCTAACCAACACCCCACCACACTGAGTAACAAGGATGTAAATGGGACCCCAATTTTTTCTAAACTTCAGGTACCTGTTACTGCTTATTTCCCAACAACTAAAGGACTGTTTAGCATGGATGCCCAGAAAGAGGGCTGTGCCTTTCAGGCTGGCTGGGCTTCACTTGGACCACAGGCCTCTCTGTCCTTCCCGCTTCACCTTCTATCAGCCTGGGTATCTCAGAGGCTCAGCTTGTACTTTCTTCAGCAAAGTCCGCAGCCTGCAGGGGTTCTGTTGGTTCCATTGATAGAGCTGCTCTGTGTCCCAGGAACTTGGTGGGAAGCCATCTCTCAGAATGAGTTCTCTCTCCTCACCTTTCTGAGCTCATCCTTGCCAGTTTTGTTCTGAGTCAGTCTCTAAGAACTAGGATGTCCTGATTGGGGTGTTTACATGATAAATAAGAGGAATCACTTAGAAATAAATAATCCCATCTGGAAACCAGGGTGATACTGAGGTAAGAGCTGAGAGGCGCTGCTGGGGTAGGTTCGTCAGTGAGCATCCGCCACACTGGCCAGCATGGCCCACCTGCAGCAACTTACCTGTGGCCTGCCCAGACCTCTCCCAACTGCATCCCAGATCCTTGTCTGTGAGTCTGAGCTGCAGACTCGTATTTGCCTGGCATTTCATTGGAATTGGATGCTTTGCCTGGTGTGGATCATGTGTATACCACTAGCTCAGGGCTCTGGGTGGCTGGACAGGTGCCACTGACATGGGTCACCTCCTTGGCTTTGTCACAGTACAGACCAGGATGTCTCTAGCACTTCATCTAGAGACACCTGGCCAAGCTTCTAGCTTCAGGTTTTCTATTAATACCCTGATTCCTAAAAGTAAAAAAATCACAAAATATTGTTGATGATAAAAATAATAAGAATGCAATTATTACCTTAAATTTTTAAAAAGGGTTTTCCTAGAGAAACCCAGAGTACTCCTTAGTCTTCCTATGCATTCCCCTAGGCCTGCCATGGGAGGAGGAAGAGGAGTTAGAGAGGGGAGGGCTGCCAGACCTTCACCTCCAGCTGAGTCTGAAATTTCTTGGGAACCAGCCAGTTCCTGCTCTCTACACTCGAGGTGTGTGTGGGAGCCTGTAGCCACCAGATCCCCTTCCCTGCAGGAAAGTGGTAAAAGAAATTCCCAGGAGCTTAAGACCCCAATATGGCTCCTGGTTATTTTCCTTTGTTTCTCTCCCCTTTTTAAGGTGTTAATTTTTTGACAGAAAGCCCAGGCCAGCCTGCCTGCACCCCTGGCCAGAGAGCCCAGCTACCTGCATGGGCCGCATAGCCCATGCAGACATGGGATGGATGGGCTGCCTGGGGCTTAGGAAGGACACTGGTCCTTCAGGCGTTTCTTCCTTTCCACGGCCAGCCTCAGAGCCTGAAGGAGCTTGTCTTTGTTATTCAGGATGTTGTACTCAGAGAGCTTCACCAGTTTGTCAAAGGCAGCCTCCGTATAGGTCAGTTCCTTGGTGGCATAGGGGGAGTGTGGGCCATAAATGTCCACCTGGCCTTGTTCCAGCTCCTCCGGGCTCCTCTCCACACCTGGTGCAGCAGAAGGACTCACTGTAGACTCTTAATACCTTAGGTTGTAAGGACTTGTTTCCATTTCCTCCCCTCTGGCCCACCCTACACATGCTGACAGACACACCTGCATGAAAACATGCACGTGCACACACACTCCCATGCACAGCTGCACCCTCTAAGCTTTTTGGGTCATAGGGTGCAGATTACCCATTTTAGGACTCTCTTAGCACCAAACAGTGCCAGGCACATAGTTGGATGTCAATAAATGTTGAAAGACTGAAAGAGTGGGAGATGACATTGGCAGCCCTCCCATTCAGGGGTGGGATGGGAGGGGCTCTTTTCTTCCTTGCCAAAGTCAAGGTTGGCTCAGACTGGAGCTGAGCCAGCCTTCCTGGTTAGTGCTTCCACCAGTCTAAAGACAAGAGCCAGCAGGGGCTGGGGACAGAGTGCAGACAAAGGCTGCTTACCTGGAGCCTTGTACTTCTGGAAGGTGTCATTGATGAGTGGGAAGAAAGCCACGATGGGGGCACCGGGCTCCTGGGGATGCTCCATCAGGTAGCACTCCTTGAGACTGCTGTCGTCATCCTGGAGTTCGTAACCAGGGAAGGGGATGTTCTGCGTGGTGCAGTACTCGCAGGTTTGTTTCAGGGGCTGGAATATCATCAGAGGACATGTTTGAGATTGGAGGGCTGGGGATGGATAAGACATACAGAGTCTGTGGATTCAGCTTCCCAACTTCCCCAGCTAACAATTCCAGTCCCCAACTGATTGCCCAGTTTGTGGTATTTTTAGAAAAAAATCAGGTCAGAACAAAAAGCCTGAGGTAGTAGGTTGGTGCAATGCAGCTATGAGCTCCTTCCCCAGTTGAAATGAACAGAAGCCCTCTTGATGATGTTTTACCCGAACACAGACCTGGGTAGACATGGATGGCAGACTGGAGCTGGCCATGTACAGCTATGGCTGGCCAGGCTCCTGTGGACATACATGGATTTTGGAACTGACAAGTGTCAGAGGCTTGGACTCTGAAAAGTGAGGCAGCAGAAAGAGCATAGGACTTAGTTCTGCACCTCTTAAATGGCTCTCTTTCTGTGTGACCTTGAGCAAGCTGCTTACCCTCCCTATGACTCAGTTTCCTCATCTGTAACATTGGGATAAAAGCAGCTGTGACATCTACCTTAAAGAGCTGTGTAAGGACCTGATGAGATCATGTGCAGGGAAGTGCACTGTCACTTATTTACAAACAATTGAGGCCTCTGAGGTATGGCACTGCTTCCTGGACCCCAGGGCTTAGGGGAAGCCTTGCTGGTCACACTTGCCTTCGTCTGGGACCCTGCACAGTAGTTGAGGTGGATGATGAGGTCGGCTTTCCTCTCTGGCCTGAGGAGGGGTGGGTAGCTGGAGTTGACAAAGAAAGCGGTATCCAGCAGGCACAGGTGTTTTGCAAACTCTGTCAGTTGGTTTGGGAAGTGGTCCAGCACCGTGTCTGAAAGCCAAACCTTCTGGTTACCAAAATGCCTGGTTCCCAGGTGTCAGCCAAGGGTGGGGCTTCTAGCGTGGACAGAGTGCCCTGCCTGGAGCCTCCTTCCCCTCAGCCTGGGCTTCCAGCCTTTCCCCTTCTGTCCAGCTTAACATTGAGTCCTACAGCTCCTCTTTTTGGGCTGATAAAATGGTATTTAGCAAATCTTGGTTATGCACAGAAAACCCACTATGATCCAGTCATAGAACTTGTGGAGTAGCAGGATCTTAAGACTATCCTATAAATTAGCCATGGGCCCAGAGCCCACTTTCCCTTCTGCCCTAGACTGTGAG
Source organism: Sciurus vulgaris (assembly GCF_902686455.1). Lineage (NCBI taxonomy): Eukaryota > Metazoa > Chordata > Mammalia > Rodentia > Sciuridae > Sciurus > Sciurus vulgaris. The sequence goes on from NC_136462.1 coordinate 91,372,288, forward strand.
AACAAGGATTCATAGGCCAAACTCAGGCAGCCATTGTGCTCCGAGGTCAAATAAAATACCAAAGAAGGTAGAAAGTCAACCTTAGAGCCTTACAGTGGGAGGAGGTGCCGAGTAAAAGGTACCAGAGCATAGTTTAAGGTCTGGCTCTGCTACTTACCCCGTGGGGTTTCTGAGTTGGGCCACCCCTGCCCAACTCCAATGGGACACCACTCACCCAGAGCACAACTGCAGAAAATAAGGGCCCATGCTTCTCCATGTGTATAATGGGCCCAGTTTCTCCTGCTGGAATTGTGTAGATTCTGTGCAGTTGTACAATTAATTAAATAGCACACCACCCCTGCTGGCACTCACATACTCCATGCTGGGTGATACTGCCAAAGGTGGACTTTCCATGGCAGGGTCACCTGTTGTCTACCTGATGATGGTGGCCAGAGGAGTCTTCTCATTCTTTCTCCATGGCAGCCTCAATATCCACTTCTCCCTCTTCCCAACAGACCCAGCCCTGGAGAAGCACCAGGTGGGGGTACCTTTCCACATGGAGAACTGGCTGTTCTGGAGGTAGTCAGTGTGTAGCTGCAGCCCAAACAGGAAGTTGTGGAATTCAGACACGAAGGGCCGATGGGTGAGGATGTCTCGGAAAGTATCGGATAGCCAAGACCCTGGAACTGCTACTGTGGTCTCCAGGATGTCGGCAGCACATTTGGGGATTTCAGGCAGGAGCGGCTCATCTTCTATAAGGGAGAGGGATGGAAGGCAGGTCACAAGAGTTGGGGTCCCAGATTGCCCAGGCAAAGCACCACCTGGCCCTGGGGCACGTCACTGTAAGTGCAGCTCATACCTTCCTTGCCAGCTTTCAAGGCTCTGGCCCCAGAACCAGGAGGACCCAGCAGAGAGGAATGGAACAGGGACAGATGGTGGAGAGGGAGGATGGGCAACCAATAATGAGGTACCAGGGAGGACAGAGTCCAGATGAGCAACCTTTAACTGTGCTCACAGATCCCTTCTCTCATCAGCTTTCCTGGGCACCAGATGTGTCCTTCTGGGCCTTGGCAGAGGTGTCACCTATAATCACCCTGCCTGGTGGGTGACAGTCTAGCCCAGCTACTTTCTCTGGGCCATAGGGACAATCTGGAAATATGTGGCAGGCATATGGTCCTTGGCTCATGGTCCAGGTCCCCTCCCCCCAATCATAAGGGGAAACCAGTGGGTTACTCACCAATGTCATGTACCTTCTTCCTCGTCCACCTGTGGAAAAATTCCTCTGAGGTGTGGGACAGATTCCAGGCATCGAGCAGGTTCAGGGAGAAGATGCTGCTCCACAAACCTACGGAAGCAGAGCAGCCGTGAGCAGCTCTCTCCAGCAGCCTCATAGTCCTGACGGTTCTGCCTTGGCCTTGATTCCTCCTCAGGCCAGACTGCTCAGTAGGTAGGACAGACTTTGGTTTCCTTTTGCCCTGGTACAGCTCCTCAGCTCTTTCCCCTCCCCTCAGTGCAGGCAGCAGCAAGGCACATTCCCAGCAGGGGCTGGACACTGACAAGTGCAGCTTTGAGTGCAAGTCCAGGTTCACCGCTTGGATCGGTTCACATGGCTAAAGCATTTACGATATGATGAGCATTTGATATATGTAATGCTATTTCTTATTAAACAAATGTAACATTAAGAAAACTTGTATTAAATTTCTCATATGTATTGACCCATTGGGGTCCTCTACAAAGTAGGTTTTACTTTTTATTTTTTTATACTAAATATTGAACCTAGGGCCTTGCACATGCTGGGTAAGCTCTCTGCCACTAAGCTACATCCTGACCCTTTTTTATTTTATTTTGAAACAGGGTCTCAATAAGCTGCCCAGACTGGCCTCTACTTGAAATCTTCCTTCCTCAGCCTCCCAAGTAGCTGGGATTCTAGGCACAGTCACCATGCCTAGCTAGATAGGTTTTACTCTTAAACCCAATTCACAGATAAGAAAACTGAGGTTCAGAGAGGTTAGGTAATTTAGCCCACTTCCCACAGCCAAAAAATGAAGAACAGAGTTCAGCTCTATTGTTTTAACTACAGCTTTTGGAACCACCTGACCGATAGCATAGATATTTAGGGGAAGAAGAGGCCACTGTGGGTTGGGGGCTTCTGGGTGGGCTTCACAGAAGAGATGGGGCTTGGATTAGAACCCCGCCAGTCTTTCTGGGCCTAATGGGCTACAGAGAGATCAAGACAGTCCTGGAGGCTGGTGTGGGTGTAGGTTCAGAAACCCCTCCTGGGATAAGGCAGTGTCAGGAGGCCACTTGCCCAAGGGCTAACCAGGCCAGTACTGGGGCAAAATCCTTCCTGTCATTCATTCCTCTGTACAGAGGCAAGTCCTGCCCAGTATGGGGTGGGTGCCCAGGGGAGTCCCCCAGCCAGGAGTCACCTAGCATGTAGCACATCCGCGACTCAGGGATCCTCCTCATCAGCCGCCCCATGAAGAACTCTGAGCCGAAGAGCTCCGTAGGGATGAAGGCCCCGTACTTCTGCAGGCCCACCTCATAAGGGGAGAACTCGCACCATTCTGCGCATGAAACGACAGAGGAGGGTGTCAGTCTCAGGTCACCGAGACACTCCCACATAGCCCAGCCCTTCCACCTGCCAACCAGCCGCGGCTTCCTGGCCTTGAGGGTGCCTGGAACTGGGAGGCTGCAGTTCTCCTATGGAGCACATGGGGGCGCCCGCCACCGGCTTATGCAGACTGGGTCAGGTTTTTTTGCAAACTGTTGGCCTGGCTCTTTTGCTCCCCCCACCGGCTCCCGCAATGGGGATTGAACCCAGGAGCATTCTACCACTCAACTACATCCCTAGTCCTTCAAAAATTGTTATTTTGAGACAGTCTCATTAAGTTGTCCAGGCTGTGATCCTCTTGCTTCAGCCTCCAGAGTAGCTGGGAGTCTAGCAGGCACCACCATGCCTGGCTCTCTATTTTTCCTCAAAGCCAGATAAGAGAGGACCAAAACTGACCCTGCTGCAGAGCAGGTCTCCATGGTCCTTCCCTCTAGGTAGCTTAAGAAATGTCTTGAACTCTTTCCCTTCTCCTACCTATTTTCCTCTGACTCATCAGATGAACACCGGTAAGCTAAGGGTTTCTGGCCACAAGCTCCACCCATGGGACAGGGCAGATGGGGAAGCTAAGCTCATTTTTTCTGCTCTTGGCACAATTTTTTGATGTGGGTTGGCAAAGTGTGTATGTTTGGGGAGGGTAGCGATTGGGGAATGGACCTTGGAGAAAATAGGTGCCTTTGACAGCCAAGAAGATACCCTATCCTAAATCACTAGCCACCAGTGTTACCTCTGAAATCCTGGTTGCTTACATCATCCTTGACATTGATGGTGAGGTAGATGGGCAGGGGGTTCTGGCCCCGGCACAAAGCAGCACGCTGCTCTGATAGTTTGCAATCATTTCTCTGTGGGGAAATGAAATGGTTAAGAAGAAGCAGCAGACAAGCAACTCCCCCGACCACTGAACACACACACACACACACACACACACACACACACACACACACACATATCTGCCTGGGGAGGAGCAATCACTCAGCAGCCCTTTCCTGGATCCCAGGTCCACCAGGCTGTTGTGTAAGCTGCAAATGACATCAGTCAAACCTGTTTGTTTTGTGTGTTTGTTTGTTTGTATTGGGGAGTGAACTCAGGGATGCTTTACCACTGAGTTACATCCTAGCTCTTTTTATTTTTTATTTTGAGACAGGGTCTCGCTAAGTTGTGAGGCTGGTCTCGAACTTGTTATCTTCCTGCCTCAGCCTCCCAAATTGCTGGGATTACAGGTCTGCAATACCACACTGGCTTAAACCTGGCTCAAATCCATTGGAGAACATACGCCACCTCCTTGGGCTATCCACAGCCCAGACTGCAGACAGGGCAGTGGCCAGATCTGCAGTTTAGGGATATCCCTCAGAGCCCCAATATCTTCCTCCAATCTCAAGGGCCAGATGATGATGAGGTAAGGGTGAGAGAGCCCCCACTGTCCCTCTTATTTCCATCATCTTCCATCTCAGTGGAAACTGAGAAGCTCCAGGTTCAGCTTGGCACATCGGCCTCCCTCATAAAACATGGGAGGAGAAAATGTGTCTTTTCTTTTCCTTTTTAACAGAAGTCTTAGAAATCTGGGTATTACATAGTGGTCAAGGCCCCTTAAAGTCCTCAGAAGGTTGTGCCATGTTAATCAGAGTGGCAAGCCCTGCAGATCAGCCTGGGCCACAGGCCACCTCCCAAAGTGAATCAATCAGTGCGGATGAGGCAGAGTTGAGGGTCTAGAGGCCCAGGCTCTGATGCCGAGCCAAGCAGCTGCCTGCTCAATGAATGTCCCTGGGATGGAAAATACATGTGAGGCCCAATGACTCCTGGGTCTCCTTTGAAGGAAAATGGAGTGCCTGTCACAATTGGGCACATAGATCTGATGCCATAGAGCTGACTGTCCTGCAGACTCAGAGAAGATCCTAGTCCACTCTCATTGTCAAAAGGGCTAGAGGCGGGCTGGGACTGGGCTCAGTGGTAATGTGCCCACCTAACACGTGTGAGGCACTGGGTTCGATCCTCAGCACCACATAAAAATAAATAAATAAAATAAAGTCATTGTGTCCATCTACAACAAAAAATATTTTTAAAAAATAAAAATAAAAGGGCTGCAGTGAAAGGGGCTCTTGCATTGGTCAGAGTGGAAGAGCAGAGGCAATTCTAGTTTTGCTTACTGGAGGCCCACAGCTCTTCTCTACACTGAACTCTCAAAATACTTATATTTATGGCCTTGAAAACTTTGGTGCTTTCCTCCTTATCTCACAGGTTACTAACTGTTGTTAAAATATTAACCACTTAGTGTTGTGATCCCCCTTAAGGAAGAGTGCAGAGCAGGGTCACATGCAACTCCAGCTTGCCTGAATCCCAAAATCAATCCCTTAGCTTCTGCTTTCCCTGCTCCATCAGGAGGTCAGGTTAGATGAGGGATTTTCAAAGGGGCAGGGATGGGATCTATCAAAAGCAATGAGTAAGAAGCCATGTCTGATTCTTTTCTGAATCCCCAATGGCCAGCCCAGTTCCTAGCATGCAGGAGGTAATAATTTAGTTGCATGAATGAATGAATGAATGAATGAATGAATGAATATTGAAGATGAAGGTCAAGCCATCCTTGGTTGTTCAAATTATCTGATTTTCTAGAAGAGGAAATCTACTAGAAAATAATTTGCTGCTTCTGGAAACTTCTGATTTGAATTAAGAATTTCCCAGACATCTTTGGGAGTGGCATCAAGAGCTGAGGACCTGGACAGAGGTTAGGTGGGAAGCTCTGCCAATCAACAGGCCAAAGGTTCCTCCATTGGGCCAGTGCAGCCTGAAGGGTCCAAGTATGAGTGGAGCTCACCATGATGTCCAGGATCACAACATCCCTTGGGGATCTGCCTGCTCTGCCATTTCTCACATGATTCTCACAGCAGCTGCATCCTAACACAAGCTGGTTCTCTTGTTGAGCACACATTGCTCGGATCATTGTATCTCAGAGCAGGAAGGAATCTGGGTAGGCTCATTCCCTGTGTGGAGCCATGAGAATGAGACCTGCAAAGCTCCAAGTGCTGACTGTATTATTGAAGAAAGACCCCAGCTGCTGTGCTCTGAAATCCAAGGCAGAATTTGTGCTGAGACCATGCTGCCTATGACCAAGCAAAACAGGGATATGAGGCAGGCCCATTCTTAGGGACACAGGGTACCTCACACAGACAATTTTGGCCAAAGGATCTCCTAAGGGACTTGCTGAAACGTCCTAGACCATCCAGCAGTTTGGGTGCTTCCATTTGATTTTTCCTCCTGTCTCCTCCACTTAGAGCCAAACTTCCATCATGGTTGGCAGTTCTCTAGTCCTGCCCAGCTCCCTCCCCATTTTCTCCCACATCTTGGCATGGCTTTCAAAGTTCATGTTGCTTCTATGCAGGGTACACCTGACCTGCTCCCAACACAAGGGTCTCAATCATTCTCTAAAGGGGCTGGGGGAGGATGATCCCACCCTCCATCACGCTTGTCAGCACCTCATGATTCTTACATTCTAAGCACGCACCTGCAGGTCTGACCTAACTGGTACAGAGGTGGAAGTTCAGATCCCTTGCTGAAAAAAGAGAACCCCGCATTAGTCGGGACAGGGTGGGGCCCAGTAGAAGCTGAATGCCTACCTCATCCCCAAGACAGGCCTCAATCAGAAGGCCCCAGAAGTCTGTAAAAGTGACCCTGTAGCCTTCCTGGCTGCGCTGCCGAAGTTCCTCCTGGAATCTGCAAAGCTGGTCTGGGAACAGGGAAGGCATCTTGTCTTTGACTGCATGTCTCCGGGCCTCAAAGATAGCAGGCTCCAGGTTTTTGGAGGACCACTCAGGGTCACTGTACAAAGTAGCCATAGTCCTGGAAAGAGACAGGTATGACTGATAGAGCTGACCCAGCTCTGGTCTGATCAACCCTGGATCCAGGCAGGAGAGAAAATGGGTGGGTCATTGGGAATCTCAAACCTGCCAGGAGAGGCGCCTGGAAGAAAGGGGTGAGATAGGGCCTGGTAGGAGGGAGGGTAAACATTATTACTCATAACCAAAGTTGCTACTATCTCCCAAAGCCCACTGTGTGCTGGGTATAGAATATTGGTTGAAATGAGGATTTGGACCCAGACCTTTCTGGATTCAAAACAAGGCTCTACCATTCATTTGCTGTGTTATCTTAGACAAACTATTTAACCACAGTTTATCTGTGGAATGGGGAGAATTGTGATAATTGTACCCAGCTCATAGAGTTCTTGGGAAGATTGCATGAGTTAACAGAGTGTAAATGTTGGAGCAGTGCCTGGCACAAAGCCAGTGCTGGGAACATCTACTGAACCCAGGTTTCGCTGATTTCAGATCCCAAGTTCTTTTGACCATTGCGTTCACTTCCACAATGTTGATACTGGCTAAAGATGCATTTCCCCTTCTTTTTCTTAATCTCTATGTGGATCCTGGGGGCAACAAAACTAACATAGCCTGGGTCTGGCCTGTCTGCTGCTCTTGGCCTTGAGCCAGTGTTTCTATGACAGGACAGGAAAGGGCCCCTGCTTTTTCTGTACCTGAGAACTTTCCTGTTTAAGGTGGACCTTGTCTGTGGCTGCAGTTATGTGAATGGTGGCCTCTTTCATCACAGAACTTGTTCCATGGAAAATGGAAGTTGGTCACATTACTTTGACAAAAATCACTCCGCTTTCCATAAGGTTTGCTTTGTTACTTTAAGACTTTCAAAAGGCCTCTGAAATCCATTGCCAATGGTCATTTTAAAAAGACTATTTCTCATGTTTTCCCCAGGTTAGGAGACCTTCCACCCTCCCACCCTCATCCTGGCTGGGCCTGAGTTTTCCCCATTACCTGCCTGTCCCACAATAGTCCAGGGATATACAGGTGCCCCTTGACCTTACTGGAAACAAGTTATCTTTTTAGCCTACTACCCAGGAGCAGCTCTTTACCATGGGGATTAAGAATGTGGGGTTCACAACCTAGATGCCCTTCAATTGATGAGTGGATAAAGAAACTGTGGTATATATATACAATGGAATATTACTCAGCCATAAAGAATGATAAAATTATGGCATTTGCAGGCAAATGGATGAAATTGGAGAATATCATGCTAAGTGAGATAAGCCAATCTCAAAAAGCCAAAGGACGAATGATATCGCTAATAAGTGGAGGATGACACATAATGCGGGGGAGGGAAGGGTTAGTGTTAGGGTTAGAGTTAGGGTTAGGGAGGGGGGCAAGTATGGAGGAAGGAAGTACTGTATAGAGGGTAAAGAGGGGTGGGAGGGGTGGGGGGAAGGGAAAAAATAACAGAATGAATCAAACAACATTACTCTATGTAAATTTATGATTACACAAATGGTATGCCTTTACGCCATGTACAAACAGAGAAACAACATGTATCCCATTTGTTTACAATAAAAAAAAAAGAGAAAAAAAAAAAAAAAGAATGTGGGGTTCAAATTCTAGGTCTACAATTTATTAGCTGAGTGACCTCAGGCAAATTGCTTTGTTTCTCGGGATGTAAAATAATGCTGGAAAATTTATGGTTGGCTCTACTTATCCACAGGTTCCTCATCTGCAGGTTTAACAAACTGTGGATCAAAAATATTTGGGGAAAAATGACTCTGTGTTGAACCTGTATTGACTTTTTTCCCATTTTCATTATTCTTTAAATAAGATAACAACTATTTATACTGTATTAGGTATTATAAACAATCTAGAGATGATTGAAAGTATAGAGAGGATTGTGTAGTTTATATACAAATACTATGTGATTTTGTAAAAGGAACTTGAACATCAGTTCTTTCTGGAATCTGGAGAGGAATTCTGGAGAGAAGGGTCCTGAAACCAATTCCTCTCAGATTCTGAGGGACCACTATGCGTGGCTCAGAAGCCATACTGATAACGAGTAGCCATGCCTTTTATTCCATCTGGGTTGAAGTCTTGGGCCCCTGATGAGAGGATACAGTGCGAGGAGAGCCCTTGATTTCTCAGGGCCAGTTCACATCCACTTGCTCAGGTGAGAGTTACGTGGAGCTCCTCCAACATAAAAAGCACAGAATGGGATCTCACGGGTTCCCAGGTTTACCAGTCACCCACAAAATAAGATGCAGCCCTGGCTGAGAGGCCTGGAGTAGTCACAGTCCCCTGCCATTCTGAACCAGGGCCACACAATGACTTTGGTGAGCCCCCTCCCACTATTGAAAATATTAAAAAGCTAATGTTATGACTGTGTTGTTTAAAGACAAATATATTGTTATTTACTAAAACATTTTATTTAATCTAGAAGTTCATTTTTTTCCTTGTTATTAAAAAAAATAATAATAACACATTGTTATGATTTCCTGACAGTTCTGGAGGCCCCAGGCATGGTGTTTTCTGAGTTAGTTAGCCTTTTCTGCCTCCTGTTGGGGAGCCCAGTGCTCACTCACCTTGCTTTCCAGCAGAGATGGGGAGGTGGGAGTCTGAGGCAGGGCCCTGGCCTCCCCTCTCACACAGGGCAGAAGAATGGGCTGGGAGCTGGCTGAGGGGGTCGGGGTAGGAAGTCACAGCAGCTAGGCCAGCTCCACCCACCCCAGGAGACTTGGCACAGCACCAAGAGGGCATCTGTATCTCTCATCAGGAAGGAAGTGGTACCAGGAATCATCCTTGGTCCCATGTTCCTGGGCTCCTGCCACAGCCCCAAGAAAATAGAACTGCCAGTAATGGCCAATGTATACAGTGGCTCTGTGTGTAGTACTGGGAGAACCTCTTGCCACAGCCATGAGGTCAGTACTATTGTTATCCCCACTTTATAGATACAGAAACCGAGTCACTGAGGAGTTAAGCTGCATGCCTGAAGCTACACAGCTGCATGAGGTAGAGTTTCCCTGGTGTCTTGAGTCACTGTCACTGGGGCAGGAGTGGGTAGAGCTTTACCAGAAATCCCAGGCCAGCCTGTTTGCTGCTTGCTCTGGGGTCCACTGGACAGTGGCTCCCAGCACCTTACCAGGTGGCCCCAGACAGGCCGGTGATGTAACTGGCACAGTTCAGGAGGTTCAGCTTCTGCAGCCCCAGCAGGTGGCCATACATGGAGGTCATGGATCTTGCTCCACCCCCAGTGGCCATGATGGCTATCAGCGGTACCTGGGGGCATAGAGGCAGACTGCTGGGGGGGCTCCAGGGGCAAAGCTGATCGGAGAGGACTTGGAATGACAGATGGCAGCTTGAAGGAATGGTGGAGGAGGGGGTCTCAGGGTAAAAGCCAGAGCAGGGGGCTGGGGCAGCAGGGAGAGACCTGAAAAGTGCCTTTCACAGTTGGGCCATGTGGTAGATCTAGAATTAGAACTGAGCTCCAAACACAGTGACCCAGTAAAGAGCTTTGACACCTAAAGCCACATCTGGAAGAGGTTTTAGCACTCTTAATCCAGACTTCAGTTAACATATGATAAAACTGGGGTCCAGGGCAGTGGATATGATTCCTTAATGGTGACAAATCAATATCTTCTGAAGGTGGATGTGATCTTAGGGCATCAGGTCCAGGCTTGGTACATGGTACATGCTCAGTCTCTCCTGTGTTTGTAAGAGCAAGAGGAGTACATGTCTAGTGTCAGAAGCACTGGGTGGTCACTTCTGGTTTGACCTGGGTTTAAGATGACTTTGGTGTGTTTTTCTCTAAAGATGGGAAGAAGAAGGGGCTTTTGGCCCAATCTCCATTTCCATTTGGGTGGGGACTATAAGATCCTCCAACCAGCTGAAGTCCAATCACAAGCCCTCCTTGGGCTCCATGTGGTCTTCTTGTGCACCGTGCTTAGTCTCAGAAGTTAGATATTTGGAAGACTAACCAGCTGCCCAGGATAGTGTGGGTCCCAGTGCACAAAGGGGAGGTGACAACGGACTCTGACGTAGGTACCACTCTCTGCCTTCATGGGAGAAAGCAACTGGCCCTGGGAGTAATGTTGCTTGTCTCCAGCTTCCTATAGTTGTTATTTCTGGGAGGTATCTGCATGTGCATATCTGAGAAGACAGAGAACTGAAGGATGAAGCACCCCGGGCCCTTTGGGCAGGGATGTGGCATGCATGAGGTGGAGCTTTAAATGTTTCCTGGCTGGGGCAAGGCAGTCATTTTGCATCTGGGTTAATAAGACACCCTTAGTTACCTCAGGACTCAGTGCATGAGAGGAGCAGAGCAGCTGGAGCCTCTTCCTTCTCTTTCTACTCTAATAACTGACAAACATCCAGCATGTTCTCCCTGGGCACCAGAATTTTAGTCATAGGGGCAATGATGAAGGGGAAGCAGGGTCTTAGCCAATCTGGAGCAGGGAAGAGCTGGGATGGCTGGTAGGGTATGAAGTTAGAAGGACCAGCTTAGTCTGGAGTGGCCCTGAGCCCAGGCCAGCAGCCTCTGCTTACCCACCTCGTCCTCGGGCAGGTCCTCCTCTAGCTGCAGCACCTGCTTCAGTGCCTCGGCCACTACCAGCTTCCGCTTCTGCAGAAACTCCAGCTCTTCCTGGCACAGGCTGAAGCCCAGCCGCACATCCAGTGTGTCAGGGCTGTGGGAGAGAGGATCCTGGCTGAGTGGGCCTGTAGCCTCACCTTCAAGGGACTTTATGGTCACAGAACCCAGGCTTGAAGCCCAGTCTGTCATCTACCACTTTTGTGAGTTTGCCCCCCACCAATCTGTAAAATGGGGCTTAACTCCCAGCACCATCTTCAGCATTTAATGAAATAACAAATGTAAAGCCTCAAAGACTTAGCTGGCATGCTGTGAGCTGGTGCTTGACAAAAGATAAATGTTGGTACATGTATTAGAAACTCTTTGAATGCCCTGCCTCATCAGCAGGCTCTAGAAAGTTCAGAAAGGCATCCCCCAGGTGCCTTCTATAGTCCAAGACCAGACATGGGTGATGGGGGCCCTGAGATCCTTTTGGCAAATATCCTTGGACAAGGCTCTATCGTGTGAACTCTTCTGAGCTCCAAAAACAAGTTCCCTCTTCCTACAGAGCTCCCATTCTTTACTAAGCCTTTCCTGCTCATAGAAGCATAATTTCCCTGTGCATTTGTGTAACTGAAAAAAATTTGTCACATCCCTGATTTCAGAAGGTCATTCCCACAGGTCCTCCAGGCAGGTGGGGCAGGAGCTGCCATGACATGCTCAATGCTTGCCCTCTGTGTCAGTGGCATCCCTGCCCTGAACAAGTCCAGGCTTTTGTTCTGGCATCCAAGACCCTACCTGACCTGTCCAAGCTCACTTTAAGCTACCTGCTGGAAAGGACCCATCAGGCTTTCAGAGACTCAGGAACAGCTCAACTTCTAAGCCTTCCCCCTCACCAGAAGTATTCTCCCTTTGCCCACTCACACTTCCTACATCCACTAAGGACCAGTGCCCCAGAGACGTGAGGTGAATGGACCTTGGCGGTTTCCAACCCAAAACCAGCAATGTTGTTTCACTAACAAAGCCACATCTCCTTGAAGGCAGGGCTTAAGAGCTCTCCTGTCACATTTTCTAGCATAGGCCTGCAGATACAGCTTGAAGGAAATAACTCTTCACTGGGCTCACAAGAAATATTGATAATCTAATGATGATAATAGCAACAATAACATTAGCTGATATTTGCTAGCATCCCACTGAGCAAATAGATAACAGAGCACTTCACATGTCCTACTTCACTGGATACAAAAAAGTGATCAGATTTACAGATGAGGAAAACTTAGGGAGGTCAAATAACTTGTGCAAGGACAAATAGCTAATTAAACTATAAATAGAAATTATGACCAGTTGCTTTTTTATTTTTGTTTTATTGTAGTACTGGGGTTTGAAATCAGGGTTTTGTATATACTAGGTAAGTGCTCTACTGCTGAGCAACACCCCCAGCTCCCTTTTATTTTTATTTTTGAGACAGGATCTTGCTAAATTGCCTAGGCTAGCCTTGAACTTGTGACCCTTTTGTTTCAGCCTCTTGAGTAACTGGGATTACAGGCATGTACCACTGTGCCCAGCTGGTCACTTGATTTTCAACAAGGTTGCCAAGGCAATTCAATGGGGGAAAAATAATATTTTCAACAAATGATGCCGGGACAATTGGATATCTGCATGCAAAAGAACGGAATTGGATTTCCTCATTCTATATACAAAGATTAACTAAATATAATAGAGTGTAGACCTAGATATGAGAGCCAAAACTATAAAAGTCTTAGAAGAACACAGAAGTAAATCCTTGTGAACTTGACTAGGTAATGATTCTTATATATGACATCAAAACCATAAGCAAAAAAAGAGAAAACAAATGACTTCGTCAAAATTAACATTGTTTTTCAAAGGACACCGTCAAGATTGTAAAAAGAGTCAGGTATGGTGGTGTATGCCTGTAATCCCAGCTACTCTGGAGGCTGACCGGTGGATCACAAGTTTGAGACCAGCTTGGACAACTCAGTGAGACTCTGTCTCAAAATAAAAATTCAAAAAAGGGGTTGGGGGTATAGCTCAGTAGTAGAGTGCTTACCTAGCATACACAAAGCCCTGGGTTCAGTCTTCGTTGCACAAAAGAAAAAAAGAATGTGAAAAGACAACCCACGGAATATACAAAGAATTTTTACAACTTAACAATAACAAGACAAATAGTTCACCTAAAAAGTAAACAACGGATTAGAATAGATAGGTCTTCAAAGCAAGAGACACAGATGGACAATAAACCCATGAAAGATGTTCAACATCATTAGCCATCAGGGAAATGCAAATGGAAACCACAATGAAATAGCATTCCATACCTACTATTATGAATAAGTTAGAGGAAAGGACAGAAAAAGGGTACTCTACCAGGGCGCGGACTTCATGTGTAATTCACAATTCTCACCCTGAGGAGCAAAAGATGAGAAGCTTGTCAGGGATGACAATGTAGATTTCATTGATCCCAGCCAAAGAGGTGGAGCCTCCCAATGCCCACCCCTTGGTTCGCCTCAGCACGCATGCATGTGACATGTATGCGTGTACACACGTGTACACACAGGTGTGTGCTCTGGCCCCATTCCCCTCTTTTGGATGTGATCCTTCCCACCAACTTCACACGCTCTCTGGCTCCCACTGTAGTTTATCAACACTCCATAAGACCTCTCTGTCCTGCCTGAGACCCTACATGTCACCTTCCCCCACTGTGTCCTAGGATCTCTCCATTTCCCTGCCACAGGAGCTCCAGACTGAGCCATCCAGGGGTCCCTTCCCAGACCTAAGCCCTCACCACAGGTAGGGTCTCCGCCTGGCCATCGGAAAAGCAGTCGAGGGGCTGGCAGACAGGGCCATTCTTGGGTGTGCAGCAGCAGCAAACCTGGAAGGATGGGCAGGCTCTGTGAGGGGCCCGGGGCTCCTCTGTGAGCCCCCACCTGCCCCAGGCCCCTCCCTCACCCCCACTGGGGCTGCCTTGTACCCCACAATTCCAGTGACTCTTGGGCACCTCCACATGCAACTGGGGCTGGAAATACTTGGGGTAGTGAAAGCAGGCAGGGTTTGGGCAGCTGGGCTCCTGGCAAAGAGAGATGCGCTGGGTGTTCTCGAAGGATTCCGTCACCTTCACCAGGAGGCCTTTCACCATGAGAGAGGACAAGAGGTGAGACCCTCAGGAAGCTTCCTACCACCCCCCACTTGACCCAGTCAAAAGCCCATCTGGAGATGCCCAGGAAACTGGAATGCCCCATTCTGTCTGTGGGGCGGGACCTGGAACTGCATTTTAACAAGGCTCATGAGTGATGCTGACAAATGTTGTCACCAAAAAACCCTTCGAGGTGCTGAGAGAGTCCTCAGGACTAATTTGCTTTGCTCTGCTTTGCCAGAAGATCTCCCCGTGTCACCTGCCCACTGCAGAGAATGCAGGCCCTCACCACACTGTCAGTTTGGGCACAAAGGCTTACCACCACCATCACCCCCTGCCCCCATGTGTGTGTCTCTCTCTCTCTCTGCTGTCTTCTGGGACAGGGTGGGAAACTTGCAAGGGCAAGATGGCAGTGGGGTGGAGAGCCATACTGGTGGATCTGCCAGTTCCCTTCCAGCTGTTAAATGCTGTGAACTGTGACTTGGCTAGAGGAGGGGGCTCAGCTAGAGGGGACCTGAGGGTTGTCAGTGGCTGCCCACCCCAGGTGCTGACCACGGTATGAGACCTAGGCACAGAGGGCAGCATTGTGACTCAGGCCCAGGGCATTTGGCAGGCCTGGGAACTCCCAGGGTTATGGGGGCACCCCTTATAGAGCAGGTTGGGGAAGGTAGGGGTTCATGGCCCTGAGGGTGAGGATGCAATAATTTTGAGGAGTGTTGGCCAAGCCAGTTCAAGCCCATGGGAACCCTGGACCAGGCCAGGTGTTGTTGACCCGGCTCAAAAGCAACCTTCCTCCTCCAGCAGGCAGGATAGCTGAAACACTCACTTTTTTTACTCTTCCTCCGCCTCCTGGATTCTGCATGAACCTCCAGGCAGGAGACTTGCCGGGACTGAAACAAAGCAAGGAAGGTCACTGGGACTCTGAGCATAAGCCACCTCCTGGCTCTCTCACATAGAAAGAAGGAGATGAAGACTAAGTGGATAAAAGCTGTGTTGGTTGACCTCAGGCTGACACTGGAAATGCTGGATGTGCTGATTACAATTTGTGTGTGTGTGTGCGCGTGTGTGTGCGTGCGTGTGTGTGTGTGTGTGTGTGTGACTAAGCCACATCCCCACCCTTTTTTATTTTTTATTTTGAGATAGAACCTCGCTAATTTGCTGAGGGTCTTGCTGAGTTGCTGTGATTGGCCTGGAACTTGCCATCCTCCTGCCTGAGCCTCCTGAGTTGCTGATATTATATGTGTATGCCACTGCAACCACATTTTTAACCCAATCAAGGCATGCCTTCTCACTGAGAGATAGGATATTAGAAATTAAGTTGTCCTAAAACTCTAGGATGCTTGGTCACAGTTTACCAGGGGCCATGTTCTGAGGGGCAGGTCAGGGTCTGATCTGAGGCAATGTTTAGCTCTGGGCTTTGAAAGTGAGAACTTCAAATGAAACAGCTTTTGCAAGAGGTAAAGACAGGTCAAGTTCTTTTACCACAAATTCTCTAAGACTCTGCTTTTTCAGGGAGAAGTCTCCTTGAACCCTGGGGTATTGGATACATTTAATTAAAATATTTGTACCAGCAGCCAAATTATGAAAAATAAATCAATACTGAAATTATACTTGCAGAGGTTTTGGGATTGTGGCAGAATCAGGACAGAACTGAATCTGGGAGGAGGCTGCCTTATTGGGTTCTTTTTTGAGAGAGATCCCAATTGGGGTTATCTCTTTGAGATATGAGATGATGGGCCAGGGTTCTACCCCAGCTACTCCTCCCTGGATGCAGGAACCCAAACCACCTTCCCACCCTCCCTGTGCCCCACTTGGCTGGCTCATTTTGTCTGACTGCTCCAGGGCTCAGGATGGGACAAAGACCCAAGCTGGCCTCAGTGTCCTTTACCCTGAGAGCAGCAACCAGATATGGCCTCTAGAGCTATAGGAACTCAGAAGGATAATTACCACCAGCACACCATTGGTGATGAGGGTCTCAGGTGGAGAGAGGCTGAAAAACAAAATGAGAACACCTGGTCAGTTCCATCATTCTTGACTGATTTCTCATGAAGATGACAAGAATATAAGTAGGATCAATAGCAGAGCCTTCTTGATTTTCATGTGAAGTATTGATTTAAGAAAACTTAGATCAAAAAAACAAACAAACAAAAAATAGAAACCTTAGATCTGTAGGATGTCAAGGAGGAGACTGGCACACGTTTTACATAGAATGTCCAGGAAAAAATAGATTTATAGGTTAGAAGGAGTAGAACTCTTCTTTATGTCCAACCAGATGTGATTGCGTGGAGTTGTAAGACGCAGCTGTAGCCACCAACTAGACCAGTTGGAAACAATTTTGGTGACAAAAATTGTTCTCCATTCTGTCCTTTAATGTATGCACTTAATAGACAGGTACTGACCCAGCCAGCCAGGGGCTTAGTGGATATTAAATGTCCTTGTTTTATAAAGTGGAGCGTGTAAGCCTCCAAGATTACAATTATCCTAGTGGAGTCCATAGCATTCCTTGCCAAAATAAACCCAAAATACTGTCTTCAGACCAACTCTTATCACTAGTCTTGGCATATTTCATTTTGAAAGCCTCCTTCCAATTTAGCCAAAGACTCCTACCCCTAAAAGTCCTGTCACATCAAGAACTGGAGGAGAAAGATTAGATTTTCTTCAGTGTAAAATAAAGTCAATTTTAATTTGGCAGTCAGCTGTCAATGGGAAATAAGTTCCCTCAGTTAGTTTCAAGGTACCCTATGAAAATGACTAGAAACAGTCCTACATTTCAGACCTGAGTCTCCTACCTGACTTGGTTCCAGGGTTGGCTCCAGAGGGAAATGGCCTCAACTTTAGGCCAGGACTTGTGGGTGTTTGTTCTAACAGTCTGGTTCAAGGATGAAACCCTTGGTCCTGACCTCTTTCTCAGCCGGGCCTCAACAAGGACTTCCTACATGGTCCTTGAAGTCCTGGAGGAATCCAGGATTTCTTCCTAGAAGCCACCCTCAGGAGTGTGGGGGATTGAGGTAGAGGACTCTTTCGAGCAATGTTGACACTGGAGGAGGGACAGGGCCCAGGTACCTGCACCAAGGGACCTGATGCTCACTGAGGAGTCCCAGGTGAGGACCAAGAGTGAGACTGGAAGAGAGAGGGTGGCACAAAGGCAGACCCAACCCAATTCTGAAAGCCACTTGAAGGTCAGGACGTTGGCTGACCCTGTGGAGTGGGCTGGGGACAGGGGCCTACTCACCTCTCTGCCAGCAAGAACTCCACCTCCAGCTCTTCCATACCCTGGTGGGGGAAAGAGGGAAGGCAGCTGTGATCTGTGTTTCCACATCTCTTCTAGCCAGGACCCTCTGCTGTCCCTGCAGACCTGCCCTGTTCTCCCCACACACGGACCTGTTACCATGTGACCCTTGCTACTCTTGTTGACCCTTCTACCTTTCTCTGTCTTCAAGTCTTTGAATGACAACCCAGGAGCAGCTCAGGTTATGGAATCGACCCCCTGTGCCCCAGAACATTTTCTTTTCATCTCTATCCACAGCTCCCACTGCTCCCCCACTTTCCCAGGGAGGCTCAGGGTTTGGGCAAGAGAACCCTGAAACATCTCCTCTGGAGAGACCAAATTTGACAGGGAGGCCCTTCCCTCACCTATTTCTTCATGCTTCTTGTGTAACTTGAGGCAAACCATGACCTCTCTGAACCTCAGTTTCCCCGTTGGAATGTATACAAGCTGAGGACAGGGATGCTTGTGCCCTGATGTGCACCCGGGGTCTGTAACAGCCTGGCCCACAGCAGACACGCAGGTATTTGCTGAATAACTGAATCTAGAATGACCTGGTCCTCTCCAGTTCTAACCTTCTCTGATTTGCAGATTTGTCCTCCTTTACCTTCACCTGTGCTCTGTTCCCTCTGGCATCCCACAAATATGTTTCTAATGCAAGAAAAAGAGGAAGGGAAACTAACATTTGTATCTTCATTTTGTACCATGAACACTGGCCACTGGGTGCCTTGATTATGTTTTCTCATTTAAGCTTCACAACAACCCTTCACAGTAGTTTTATACATGAAGAAGTAGAAACTCAGAGGAGTTAAATAATTTTCACACATCCCCACATGGCTAGTAAGCAATTGTTCTGTGATATGAACCAAAGCACTATCTTCTCCTGACTTGGCTGTGGAGATCATGCAATGGCATTATGGAAATAAATAGCTGCCCCAGTCAGGAGCTGAAGACCTGGGCCCCTGAACCCACCTCCGGGTTGAGTGGGAACTTCACATGGGTTTTCTTGCGGAAGCAGAGCTTGGCGAGGTCATAGAGAACTGTCAAGAGATGGTCATCTGGTGTCACTGTGTCTTCATCACAGACGCTCAGCTCTAGCACATTCTAGAAAAGCGAGAGTGCAAGCCTGATTACCCTGGTTGCATTGATCCATGCCCAGGACAAGAGGCCTGACATCAGTCCTAGCATGGAAGTAGGTCTGAGGAGGGATGAGGGACACACAGAGGTCCCTGTTCCAGGGTGAGAGACATTTGTAAGAAAATGAATTAAAGAAGGAAAATATCCATTAAATTCTTTCCAATTCTAAAGGCTTGCTTCTCCTCGGTGACTCCTCAAGAATTTTGACCTTTTACAAGCTTAGCAGAAAACTATGAAGAGTGGAGGGCTTTCATCTCATCTGGGAGGAGGATGAAAGGAGCAGAGCAAGCAAGATCCTTGCCAAGATAGAGAATGCTCCCACGCATTGAGCCCTGGGAGCAAAGGCAGCCCCTTCTGTGCTAGAAAAGCCAGACCAGGGAAGTGACATTTTAACACTTCAGGAGAGTGAGGGAGCAAAGGTTATAGGGGTTCTGATGATTGGCAGAGTTGGAATGAGATTCATGAACGCTATTCTTTGGCACATGAGCCCCTAATAAGGTCTCATGGGTGGTCCCAAGGCAGCATGTTAAGAGTCAAGCAGTTACCCAGTCAACCAACTGAACTTAATGGTCTCAGGTGACCTGGACTAGTCTCTGAGTGACTAGGATCGTGTTCCAAGGATCCTGTGAGATGTGAACTGAGATCAGGGTTGCCTCTTACATCCCTACCTAGTAGACATAAATGTGGTTCTCGGGGATGGGGGTGGGGTTCCCAACTAGATGAAATATGCTGACCTTGTAATTATTAGAAAACTAAGCATGTTGAGAACCAACCCAGCAGCCCCATACTCTAAAACCAAAGGAAGCCCAAATTCTGATTTTAAGATGCAAACTGAGCCCATGTGGAAACCCTCCTCCCTCACCAAACTAATATATATGATAGAAAAAAAGACTTTCAAATTAATAATTATAAAGACCTTCTTGAAAACCAAAAGAACTCCTTGTAAACTAGAAATGGAGAAGCTACCTGAAAAAACAGAAGAAATATCTGAAGCTGCCTCAAGAGTGGGGCTGATGCCTCTATGATGAGGTCAGATTTGTCTTTGAGGGCTCTCTGCTGAGGTTGTCACAACTTGGAGAGCTCAAGGGAGAATTCTCCTATAGGAGATATGAACTGACTTAGAGTTACCACATCTCTGAAGACCAACACTATGAAATAAAAACTCAACAAATGAAGGAATACACACCAAAGGAAACAAAAATAATAATGCAATCAGAAAAGAATTTAAGAGAGAAAATACTTTGACTGGATTGGCCTTGACCTATTTAGTAGAATGACTTTTTCCTTCTGTGTATTCTTCTGCTTGGAGCATACTCTGGAAGTGCAATCTGGTCAGAGTGAGAGATACTCAGTACCAGAAATATTTAGATAGAAGGACAGAAGAGACCAGAAGAAGGTAGAAGGATAAATAGACTCAGAGAGAGAAAAATGAGGTAGGCAGAAGGAAGTAGTGGGTGAGTGGACACATGTTGGAAGGACAAGAAGTAGGTGGAAATAAAAACAAAAGGCTTAAGAAGGACATATAAGCAAATAGAAGGACAAATAGGACAAAAATGCAGGCAGGGCAGAAAGTGCAGATCTCCATGTCTCACCTTCACTTGGGTCTGGATCTGGAAGCTGAAGGTTTCATTCCACTCTGGGTTTGGGCAGTTGGAGATGGTCCTGGTCCTCAGCTTCTCCTGAGAGGCAGTGGGCAGCCACAGGCTTACAAAGCAGTCTGTCTGGCTCACTGTCCAATAAAAAAAAGGGTGGAAGAGAAGGGAGAAGAACCTCCACAAGTTCAAATTGTGGAGTCAAAGTCTCTTTTGGAGCAAGGCCTCCTCTCAGCTTCAGGTCCTCTCCTGACTCATGGTCTAACTCTCCATAGATGGTTGTCCTAGGACCCTAAGAAGGTCACAGACTGTGTGCTATAGGTTTCACTGACCATTCACATGGACACAAATGACAGAAACACCCAGTCTCTGAGCAAATGTCTGTTGTTTGAGACGAGTTATGGCCACACAATTTTCCCTCTGTCAGGGAAAGATCTGGAAGATCAATCCCCTAAAGTCTGGTTTACTTCTGGCCTTAGCACAAGGGAAACCATAGTAGGGTCGAGCTCTTCCCCTGAGCTGAGGAGAAAAGTGAGGATGAGAAGGAAACAGTCTTCTGTGAGTTGGCCAATAGGGGCCCTAGTAGGCTCGGTCAGAAGGTCTATTCAGCCGGACCTTGGGGCAGGACCACCATCTCCATCAGGCTTAATACCTCAACTGCACCCATCCAGGCTCTTTTTACTTACCAAGAAACCCTCTTGTTTGTGAAAAAGTACTTTTTAAAATTTGCATTCTCTCTACCTCTCTCTATTTTTTTTTTTCATTCCCTATAAACCCCTGAGAAGAGACAAAGCCTTTGCCTCCAACAGGCCTCTAAAATGGAAGAAGGCCTCCTACATCTTCTGGTTGGAGTAGTAGATGGGATAGGTCAAAGAATAGCAGCCTGGTCTGGTTCCCTTGCTCCATTTTGTCTGGGAGAAGGGAAGAAGAATGTCATTGTTTTTGTCATTCTCCTGGCAACTAAGTCTCAGGGAACATTCCAGACACATAGAAAATGGGTGAAAGTCAATCAATTTCCAGGGTCAGGAATCCTCTGGATGGTAAAGCTGATTAAGATGGGAGTCCTATCTGTTAGACTGATCCAAACTAGTTCATAATATTGTTATTAATTGCTAATGAGGGTGGGTTAGGGGGCTGTCTCCCTGGACTGATTTAGTCCCACATTATCACTAGACTTGAGAACTTTATCAGTGTCAGTAGCCACATCCCAAGCATTCCTGACTTCTGATTTCACTCCTGATGTCTGATTCATCTTGAGAACTCATCAATCAGTGAATAGGAATTCATAGCCGTCCTTCAATTGAATAAAGGTGAGATGACACTCTCCTTTAGATATCATCATGATCATTTAGTTCAGGCAGAAAGAATGACCAAACCCTGACAGAATCAGAAGAAAATGGTGACCTCATCATTGCAGCCCCCCATGCCCAACCTCCTTCTCTCATCATCAACTCAGGTGCCCAGGCCAGAAGCCAGGTGTCCTCCTCAACTCTCATGTTGAATCCATTTAATGTGTCACATCTCTCAAGCTCCACCCTTCCTCTCATCTGCACTGCCACTGTCTTGGAGCAGACCACTGCCATCTCTGGGACAACTTTCCAACTGGACTCCTTGTTTCCAGTCTTGTCCTATGCTAATATTTTCTCCCAAGAGAAGTCAGAGGGAGCTTTTTAAATATGACCATAGTTGAGGTCCTTTAATGGCTCCTATTTGTCCTCAGGAAAGAGCTCCACTTCCCTGCCCTCTTTCTCGGCTAAGCCTCATGTTTCCACCCTCTCTAACACCCCACACCTGTCCTGCATGTGCACACACATCTTCATACTCTAGGTTCCAACCAGACTCAGTTTTAGGTATCTAAAGGTGTGGTTCTGTCTCATCTCCCAGCCTTTGCAAGCGCTTCTCTTCTGCCTGGAATGCCCTTCTCTTCTACCTTCACCTACCCTTTTCCTGGCTAGCTGCTTCAGGTTTCAGAAGGAACCTCTTCTG
Source organism: Sciurus vulgaris (assembly GCF_902686455.1). Taxonomy (NCBI): domain Eukaryota; kingdom Metazoa; phylum Chordata; class Mammalia; order Rodentia; family Sciuridae; genus Sciurus; species Sciurus vulgaris. The sequence goes on from NC_136462.1 coordinate 91,394,382, forward strand.
GGAACCTTCCCTGAGCACCCAAGTTTGTTCCTCTCCTGAAAGAGCACTCACTACACTGTCCTGTGATGTCAGACCCACTCAGTTATGTCCATCATACTGTGAATACCATGAGAGCTGGGATGTTGTGTGTCCCCACCCTTTGGAATAAGGCTAGAATAAATGAATGAATGAAACAGCTCAACTTCCTGTTCTTCAATATTCAAGAAATTCTGGGCCGAGTCACTGCAGATCCAGGTAAGCAGGTCAGCATGTCTAATTGCTCTGCCCATAAGGAAACTCACCAGGGACCTGCTTGGTCCTCTTGGACCCCTTTGGCTTTTCCTGGACATTGTCCCTTCCTCCTGGGCCTGGAAATTCTCCTCAGGTCTGCCTCCTGTATGGTGGGAGCCTGCAGGCAGTGATGGACCAATGATGTACCTACTGGCTCCCAAAGGTTTGCTCAGCATTCATGACTTGATGGGCCTGTAAAGACCTTTTCCCCTCTACAGTTACTTCCTTCTTATGCCTACAATTTAGTCCATGCCTAAAATTCTCCCCCTAAATCGATTAAATAAAATATCAGTATTTTGGCCTAAGGCTTAAATCTCTAGTTAAGACAAAAATACTCCTTGAAGAGAATAGATTGATCAGATACCCACCCTTTAAACATTAATTTGTTTTTAAGTTCTTTTGCAGAAAGTTTTTTCTCCCACCAAATATATGAAAGGTTGGAAATAAAGAGAGTACAGTGCAAGGATAGGGTAATCCTGGAAAGAGGGTGATGGAAGGGAAGATCAGCTGGGCCCCAGGTGACAACTGGGCAGGCACCATTAGCTGACTATAAGGACAGTGACCATTGTGTTGGCCATGAGGAATAGTAAAGCAGTGGTGATGCAATATGAGAGTTTCAGGAACTGCAGGGGACTTCCTTGGCAAAGACAGATTCCCATCCTTGCACCTGGTGGGGTGACACAGGGCTTGGTCATATGAATGACTTGACTTGTCCCCTTTCCTAGCTTGTGGGTGGTGGAAATGACTCAGTTATCGTCACAGACATTCAGAACATTGTCTCCCTAACAACTTTGGAGATATCTACCTTATGCCCCTTGGAGTGCTGGTTTGGGTTTTAATTTGATTTCCCAAGAGGAATAAAAACTCCTGATGACTGGGAAGTTTCTGGACCTGGCTGTCTCCCAGTCCCAGCCCAGGGCTGGGCAGAGTGCTCTTTCAATTTTGGTGAGGGGTGTGTATTCCTTGCCATTATCCTCTCTGGAATCTTGGGAATCATGGCACAGGATAGAGGCCTAAACCAGAGAGCTGTTCATTTTAGATTAAGGCTAGAAGGGGACAATTTCAAGCAAAAGTGATCTAGGACTTGAAATCCATAGGGACAGTCTCCAACCTAACCAGAGAAAGGTAGCGACATGGTTGGGTAATGACAACTGTAGAGTCCAGACCTGACATGACTGGAACTGGATACTCAGATGCTACATATGCCCTCCAGTTCCTTAGGATAATATAAACAATAAAGGGGTTCCCAAAGAGGACACCCAAATGCAGCCTGTGTGCTAGAGGAGTGTGTGGAGGAGGGAAAGGCTGGCAGAGCCAGACCACAGCCTGCCCCACTGGCTGTCAGCCCCTGAGTGACAGGTATGGCAGGGATAAGACAGAAAATAGGGCCCTGGACAATGGGAAGGTCTAGCATACAGGTGCAGACACGCAGAATGAGAATGTGCAGCCAGGGTGATTTGAGGGGCTGGGACAGACACACCTCAGGAGGAGCCAGAGGAAGGCAAGTGTTGCTGCTGTGGGCATGTGGGAACTGGGATTATCCCTGAGGGAGGGTGACCTCTGCCCAAGAAGGAGTGAAGTAAGTGAGTGATCCACTTTCATAGCATGGGCAGGAAAGGAAAAAGATGACCACAGCTCTGACCCAGGGGACACTTCCTGGATCCTCAGATCTCCCACTGGTGGACTGGAAAAGCCCCAAGAAGCCAGAGGAGAGGCCCCTGGCCTTCTGGCAGACCACTTGGTAGACACAGGTCCAAGCTTGAGCTTTCCTGGAACTGTTCCTGTTGGCACAGGCCCTGACATCGCACCCTCAGTCTAAATCTTGCTTGGCCCCTTTGTTGTCTCTGGGGCTGCAGGTCTCTTCCTCCTCCGTCCTCCATCCTCATCCCTGCATTGCAGGTTCTCAGCCTCTCCCACCTGTGCTCCAGAACCATCTGTGATCTGGGTATGATACCTCAAGGATTCATGCAATCTCTTCCACAAAACTGAGGCACCCCATCCTTTCTTCTGCCAGGCTTCTGGGGCCTCAGCCTCCCTCTCCTGATCTGTCTCATTTCCTTCCAGCTCTCCAGACCTAACCTCTCCAGATCAAACACTACTTCCATCTTAGGCTATCATTAGCCCTCACCTGCAAGATGGATGTCCCAGGACTACTATTCAGGTTGCTGAGAGGATCAAATGGTGTTTGGACATCTGGCAGGTGCTCAGGAGTTAGGACACTCCCTCAGGGCAGCCTCTCCTCCTGCCAGGCTTCCAGGTCTCTAGATGCTTACACACAGGGCCCTTTCATGGCCCTTGCAGTTCTCAGTACCCTCTGGATGTAAATTCTACTATGACAAGACTGGAATGCCATCTTCTAATATTCTGTAACTGGTTTGGACAAGGCTGTTTCCTCTTGTTAAAAAGCAGGCTCAGTATTACAGCTCTGTGCTTATCTGTCCTCTCAGGCTTTCACTAACCCTTGGGGAATCCTCTAGAACTTCAGTCATTCATGTGTGGTCACTAGGGAGTGGGCCACCCCACAGCCGTGGGTCCTAGATATAGAACTTTCTCTCCTGGGGTGGGTAGGGCAAGCTTCCTCTCTGGATAGGGCAAGGTGAGAGCAGCATGGGGAGGCACTGGTCTCTTGGAAGGGTCCCCCAAAGACAGGTGCAGGAAGTATCCTGCCCACTCAAATGCCTTTGTATCTTCCTGAAACAGAGGCCTCCCTTGGTGCTCACGGCCTGGGAATGCAGTAAGAACCAGAACGAAGGGGAAGTTAAGTTATCAGAAAACACTACCAGCCCTGGTAAGTCAAATCACATCCAGCGATCTGGACTGCAGAGCTGGGCTATGGGCTCCAACTTGACCTGCAGAGCCCAGTTTCTCCTTGTCCTGAGAAAGGGCTGTGGAAAGGGCCGGTATCAATGCCTAACGGCCTCTCCTTCCACTTCACTCCAACAGTTCCTAAACTCATAGAGAAGCAGAGTATAAAGCAGGTGCTCCTGGAAATGGATACTAGGAGAAGCAAGTGGAGAGAAGAGTAGTGGGGGAACAGGTGCAGGGCAGACTGTCAGGGCTGGTAGTGTCAAGGTTATGGCAAGAGTGAGGGTCCTAAAAAATGACATAAACCCCAGAGTGTACAATACAAACAGAGAACACATGCGCGTGCGCGCGCACGCGCGCCCGCGCACACACACACACACACACCCACACACACACACGAGATGCCTGATCATTTCTCCAGCCAAGGCCTCTCTCCATCCATGTCCTGCAAGCAGAAAAGGAGCAGGGGAGAGAAGGATACTCACCCAAATCAGCCCGCCGGACATTTTTCATCCGAATGACCCTCACTGTCAACAGGTGGCATGGAGACAGCCCATCCTGCAGATTGAGAGGACAGTGGACTTATTCTTCAAGCATCACCCCAAGGCCAGTGCCCCTGGGTGACTTCCTCATCACGCCTGTCTGTCCCTGGCCCACTTGCCTTACAATAGCCTTCAGGCTGCTTTGTTGTTGTTTGATTAGTATCTGTCTTTTCTCAGGTTCTGAAAACTCCTAAGACCCTGTAACCCTGTCTGGGTTTTCATCTTTGAACCTCCAGTGCTTGTAACATGCTGATATATAGAAGATGCTCAGTAAATGTTTTAGATGAGCAAATGAATGAATGAATATTCTGGTCTCAAACACACAAGGAACATTATAGCAGGGGAGTCTTGAGGTGTTCCCTCTCTCCTTCGTTGACTATCTTCTTATTCCAACCCCACACAGAGAAAAATTTCCCTTGCTTAGGTCCAAGCTTAGTTAGGAGGATGCACAATGTGATAGGAAGGGGTGATGGACACTGGCCACACCTGGACATCTATTGGGGATCCCCAGGCTAAGGGCCCACCACCATCCTGATGCTTAGCTCCCAGTCCAGGGTCTTTGCATCTCCCTTGCTCCTCAGGCTCCCTCCCCCACCCAGAGCATCTTCCCCCAAGTCTTTCTGGTCATTGTATCTCTTCCTCCCAGTAAAAAACTGTCTCTTTCTTCTTTGCTGTGTCTTGCTATTAATACTTAAGTCTTGGCAGGTCTGTGATAACCTGTCTTTCATATGGCAAGAGCTCAAGTAATCCTTGATTTGATGACCAATGTCTATCAGATGCCTCTGTAGGTATCGCTAACCCCAGAGGCCTGCTTCGGACCAATGGCTGGGGGTGTAGACACACCCTGAGCCCTGCTCATTTGGAGTTGATGTTTCTCCTATCCCACTCCTCTTTTTCTGATCATTTTCAGGGAGCTCTGCCATCATTTCGAGATCAAGCTCAATAGGGCTGGGGAGATAGCTCAGTTGGTAAAGTGCTTGCCTTGCAAGCACAGGGCCCTGGGTTCAATCTCCAGCACCGCAAAAAAAAAAAAAAAAAAAAAGATCAAGCTCAAGCTCTCTAGTAAGCCATAAGCCAGTAATGGGGGCAGGGGGTGTGGCTCTCTAGTCCTGCCTACCTCCCTACCTAGCTGTCTTTGCCCTCTGTGAATGATACAACAGCCTCTGGTCCACTTTAGTCCTCCTCAAGCCCTGTTACTTTCTGCTTCTTAGATGTCCTGAAACCACCTCTCCCAGCCTCACCAGCTTCTCGTTATCCTGCAGCTGCAAAGTGTTCCCTGAGTCATCTTTTCTGCCTACTAAGGGACCTCAGCTGTCCTCTCTTCTCAGGCTTCCCCTGCCTATGGCTCCCTGCCCCAGGTTTCAAGACTGTGGTTCATCCCTCTCAGCCTCTGGAATGCAAGTCTCCAGAGCTCAGGGACACATGCTCTCACTGACATGATCCCCTGCCTCCATTGCACTTGGGGTGCCCCCTCCAATTGTTTCTCTGCAAGGATGAATCATCTTCTCAGTCCTCAACTTCCAGGCATTATTTTTGAGCACCTACTGTGGGTCAGGCCCTGTGTTAGAGGCTGAGCAGGGCAAATCCAAGGCAGAGGAGAGGCTGAGAGTGAAGGGCAAGGACGGCAGGTGCTGGAGAAGTCAAGCTGGTCACAGGTTTCTGCTGCCCAGGCTTGTGATCTTCTTGGTTCTAGAAGCCCCCTCACAGTCCATCATGTTTCTGGACTTGGGAAAACTCTTCTGGTCTCCTGGGGCTAAGGCTGCTGAGGTGAGGGGCTTTCCTCCTCATCCTGCTCTAAGCTGACATACCAAGGAAGCTTCCTGCTTGTTTTCTATAGGTGTTCTGGTTCTTTCTTTGCAGTTCACACATTTCATGTTTGAACCCAGACTTGAATTCCTGAGAGCTTTACCCAGGCCAAGACCTTACTATCCACTGCCAGTCAGAGCCCACGATAAACACCCCTGAATCCTGATTCCTCCAGTCCACTGATGTCGGCTCCTGGGTGCCTCTGTACTAGAACCCAGGGCTCGTTGTTCAGTATATGTGTGCTTCTAAAACCACTTTCTGCATATTTTAGAGGATACAATTCTTCTCCTTTTAAATAGTACTGAGGTTTGCGGAAAAATGAAGTTGGAAAAAAAAACAAGAGTTCCCAGTCAGGTGTGGTGGTGCATACCTATAATCCCAGCTACTCAGGAGGCCACTTGCAGGAGGATTACAAGTTCACATCCAACCTAGGCAAATTACTGAGACCCTGTCTCAAATTTAAAAATAAAAGGGGCTAGGGATGAGCTCAGTTGTAAAGTGCCCATAGGTTCAGTCCCCAGTACCAAACACATGCACAAGCATGCTCACACACACGTGCGTGCATGCACATGCGCGCGCGCACACACACACACACACACACACACACACACACACACACAGAGTTTGCATAACCATACCACTCAGAGACGATCAGCATTATTACTTTGCTGTCTGTTCTTCCAGACTTTTCTGCTTTTCTGGGGCTTAATTCTTTGGTTGCAGTGCTGGAGGTTAAACATGGCCACACACATACTAGGCAAGTACTCTTCTCTGAGTCACATCCCCAGCCCTCTGGGGCTTAATTTTAACAACAGAATGACAGTTCTGTTGAAATTCTGGGAAAGCTCAGTTATTCAGACCCTGAGATAGACATGAAATCTCATGGTCTCTTCCTCTCCTCTCCTCTCCCCAATAGCTGCTTCAAAACCAGAAGTAAAATCAAACTGACTGTTGCATGTAAGTCCAAGAATTCCTTTTGTGAGATTAACTCTGAAATACTGACTATTTTCATGGGTAATAACTTGCTTTATAAGCTTTCTGTTGCGAGCATTGTGACTTGGGCATAAGGCCTCTCACACTGCCTCTCTTCTGGTTCTGGAAACATGTGAGCCCTCTGAGTACTGTGGGCTCCTCATTTCTTGCTCCCACCTGGGCAGAGTGGGTCCTGGTCTAGCTTGGTGAGGAGGCAGAAGTTGACTTGCAGCAGTAGTGTGGTCCTGGCAATTCTGATCCCACCACCACTTTCTCACAGGGTACCTGGAGTCCAGGTGGGAAGCTACAAAGGTCTCACTCCAGCAGGGGTCTGTTCTTGATGATATTCCCTGACATTGCAGGACTCTGAACCCAGGGCCCAGGATCCTTTCAGCCATCACAGCCCTTATCCTGCCTCCAGGAGGTGCTGTGGGTATTCCAGCCTGGTTCCTTGAGTGTCTGCTCTAGATGAGAAGAATCCACTGCTTCCCTTAGGACTTCACCCAAGGTCTTCTGCATTCCAGGAAACATTCTTGCCTGTTGTCTGTGAATAAGGTCAACCATTTCTTCCTACTCTAATTCTGCAACAATGATAGTGACATGAGTGGCCATCTGTTGAGGGTCTACCATATGCCACATGCTGTGTCTTATTCTCTATAGACTCTCTTACCTAATCCTTACACTCACCCTATAGAGCAGTTCTTACTAGCCTCACTTTACAGATGGAGAATCTGGGACTAAGTTATTTGACATAGAGCTCTGACATAGAGCTAGACTCAGAGGTACCAACTTTGAATATAACTCTAACTCTCAAGGCCATGTTCAGGACCACTTCTCACCTTACTGAAAGTGGCTCTTGGTGATCACAAAGGAGGTACTGCTTTTGTTCATCTCCTCTTCTTGGTCTTCTTTCAGAACCAATTTTCTTAACACACTACTGTTTACCATAATACCCCCCACAGAGCCCCCAAATAACCCCCAAATTTGGCAGTCCTTCTACTGGCTGTTTTTTTTTTTTTTTTACTAACATTTCTACTGAAATGATCATTCTCTTTTGATCATTTCTTTTTGGTTTTTGATGAACATCCACAGCACATCACAACTATCAGAGTCCTTGGAGAAGTTACCATTTTCTAGTAGGTACAGAGGACTCCTTAGTGGTCTACTTGTGCATCATATCACACCTTCTAGTTCAGGAATTTTCAGGAGAGACCCAATTTCAAAATACTCCAGAAAGTGCTCTTTTTGCTCACACAGAGATAGAGCCTAGAAGTGGTTTGAGAGACATTGCAGAGGGACCATGCTGGGAGTATGCAAGGACTACGAGACTTGAGTCTGGGCCCAGATGAATTCCGGGAACTGAGCTTATGTAAAGTGACCTTGAATTGGAAAGAATGTACATAGTTTGTTCCTGATGAAACAACTCAAAAGGATCGGTGTTTGAGTGTCCAAAAATTCATGACCCCAGAGGTAATTAACCTATAGTAGCTGCAAAAGAACACAGTTTGATTTAAAAAACAAAAACAAAAACAAACAAGCAAAAAAAAAAAAAAAAAAAATCCACAGCCTGGTGTTCATGAATAGGCAGATGGAAATCAGAAACCAGTGGAAAACAAGGTTATGGAGTCATTTGTGGTGTGGTCAAAACTTTAGGGACTTGGATAAGCCCACCCCTGAAAGAGGATGCCTTGATTGGGATTGGGCTTCAAGGTGAAACAGGCATGGTCAGGCCCCAGGCCACTGAGCTGCAGCTTTGGGTTAGGAATGGACATAATCCTTCAGTTCATAGGGCAAGGGGCAGACCCTGGGATGAGGAGCAGGGAACACCCGGGACTGGGAGGTCAAAGCAGGCACTATTTAGCAAACAGCAGAGAGGAATATTCAGCCATTTGAACAAACAATACAACTGTTCCAGGGAAGACAGGCTTTTCAAACGCTTCTGGAAGCCACATTGGGAAGAGAACCCAGACTGAAGATACATACAACCCCAGCCTCCTTCCCAGTCTTGACCTCTAGGTTTGATCTTGCCAGGACTCCACTTTCCCCTTGAGACCTAGTCAGGATGGGGGACCTTGCCAGATCATATGGAAGGAGCTGAATCTCAGGATTCGTCATTATGCACTCCAACTCTGTCCCTTCCCACCCCTAGTTTTATAGATATGATTTTTGGTGGAGGTGGAAAACAAAATGTATTACCTTCCCCTGGAGGCTCAACCCTCTAGCCAGCCTCCCAAGAAGGTGTGATTATCCCTGATACACAGAGGAAAAGCCTGAGTTTAGGGAGATTACATCTCACAGAGGCTTGCACTGTCTACAGATAGCAGAGCTACGACCCAGGACCAGGTGCACATCTACCTGCCTTTCTGGTGTGCTTTCCATCTTCCTGGAGGTTGGCTCTCACCATGCATGAGCAACACTGGCCGAGAACCTGTTCTAGGTTATATTACTGGGTTAGTCTCCAGCAGAGGCTGAAGCAAAACCTCAGCTCTCGACTTGGAGCTCTCTCTATACCCAAGGATCCAGCTGTTACCACAATTGATCAAAAGAATATTTAGTTGCAGATGGTCTACTGGGTGGAGGTGAGGATGAGGGAGGGTCTGATGCCCATCCAAGCTAGGCATCTCCTCACAAACCGTCCCATATGGTCTGGGTGCCTGGAGAAAGGAAGACAGCTACCCTCCCCAGGGCATCTCAGGGCAGGCCTGGCAGGTGATGCCACTTCCTCCTCCCTAGAGAGCTGGGTGTAGCCACTCGTTCCCTGTAACACTATGTCAGGGCTCAGACCAGCCTGGGGATAACTTCCAGGATACATGGGCCCTTCCCAACAGGAAATCACTGGAATGGGTACATTTGGGACCCCAGAACAAGTCCTAGACAGTCTGAGCAACATTGGGACTACAGGTCACCCCAGAGAGGTCACATGGCTGTTTTCCTTCTTATCACCCAGGTTAGGTGACTGGTAAGGGCAAGAAGTCCCAGCACTGAGTGACATGGACCAGAAAGGGACAAGTGCAACTTGCAGAAGGGAAGCCATGCTCTGAGCCTTCAGTTTTCAACTTTACATGTCCCCTTTAAGGTAACCTCTGTCCCCTCTGAGGAAGATGTCTTCTGTGGGAAACCCTGGGCACACTCCAGGAGGCAATGTCCTGGACAGCTGGGCCCCAGTCACCATGCAGCATGGAGCTCCCCTCCTTGGGTTCCTAAAGGAACAAAAACCCTTTCAGGACAACGTTCATATCCAATGATTCGGTGTGGGCAGGATGAGGGGCCTTGGGAGAGAGTGAGGAAGAAGCTGCTGCCTTGAGGAATTAGCTAACAATCCTGCCTGTGGGGTGTCTATGGTAGACTGCGAAAGTGAGGTCATCTCCCTGTTGCCTAGACAGGAAAATCAACACGGAGTCAGTCTCAAGTGCTAGCAACCTGATCCATGAGCCCAGAGGTCTCCCTAGGAGACTGTGGAGTTGGCTGGACTTAGAAGCCCCTATAATAAACCAGGCGAGCAACTTTGTGACTGATGGCAACAGACTGGTGATGCCACCAACTCCCATCACAATTACACCACACCACACACTCACACAGCATAGAAGTTTAGATGTCCACTAGGTAAATACCCGCTCACCACCTGGCAACACTGTGAGCACTGTCTATCCTGGTGCTGACCTGGCCCCAGGATGGCCCTGAACCCGTGCATGTAGCCTTGTAAGGCTTGTGGATATTCTTGCCTGGGTCATCCATTCAGGAGCCCAAATGGGCCAAAACCTTTTCCCATAGGGGTAGTGAGAGGCTCTGAGTCAAGGTCATTCTAGGTTAGAATGGCCCCACCCCTCCCTGGGACTATCTCCTCCCCCAGCCCCCAGCCCCAGCCCCTCATCTCCTGACCATGTCTCCCTGACCCTAAGCCTCTGTACCAATACCCCCAGCACTGCACCCTCACCTTTAAGGCACAGGTTGCCAGATGCCTGTCATCTTCTGCTTGGCATGGGTCTGGCAGAGAGTGGGAGACCCAGGCAGGTACCTGCCTCTGTGGCATCGTGATGGCTGTCCAACTGGGTGGCAAGATTAGGAACTTATATTCTGACTCAGAGCTCCACCCTACCAGATGCCTTTTGGAGTAACTGGGATTGGTTGGCTAAGGAATGGTTAAGGGGGGGAGGGGCATGTAGACAGATTAGGGTGCCTGCCTGGTTCTGGGTCTCTCAGTGCTAAGGGAACCAAAGTCTTCAGATCTCGGAAATACAGGGATCATCAGGGGCTTTGGATGTTGAGTTCAGCTGTTGGCAGCCATAGCTACTGAGAAAGACAAGTCTGTCTAAGGTATAGGGGGTGCTAAGAAGAGGATGCTGGACCTCTTGACTTTAGGATTGGCCCAGTCATGACTGGGAAATCCTTATCTCTCCAGTTCATGGTGGTCTTGGCTCAAAGATACCCCTGTGGGGGGATGGTGTCCTCCCTCCTAACTCCACTTCAGTGCTATAGCTAGGCACTACAGGAACTGTCAGCAGGGACCTCATGAGAGGCAGGGACAGGAGCAGGGTCCTTATATTAGAGGGGAAAGAAAGAAGATAGTTGCCTGAAGACTTGGTGAGATTAGGGAGTCAAGTAGAGGTAGCACCCCTTCCCTACCTCCTGGGAGGCCAGGTAGAGAGGGTGTGCCCAGTCCCTGCTGGTCTCAGGCAACTTGGAGGATGCACCTGCCCTGCCCAGATGATTCTTATCTCTGACCTGGTAGTTGGCTCACTCTGGCCTGACAAGGGTGGCTTCACCTGCTCAGTCGCTGGCTGGGAGTTTCCTGTCCAAACTCTTGCCTGAGGTACCACAACCGGCTTTTCTGGCCCATAGATAGGAATGATTTTAAGCAACTGAAGGTGAGATCTGAACACAGGGCAGACTGGGCCCAAATGCCAGGATGGGACCCAGTCAGTGGTATCTGGAAACCTCTTCATGTACCTGGTCCTCCAGAGAGAGGATGGGGCCTTAGCCTGCTGACCTGGAAGCTTCCTTCCTGGTCTGCTATCTACTCACTGCCAAGGACACAAGTGCAGCACCCACATCCCTCACAGAGTTCACAAATTCAACCTCGTTCGTGCACATAATGAGCATTTACTGTATATGTGCTACTAAGAGAGGAAATCACAGCTTTGAAGTTGCTGAGGCCCAGCTGGGGAGCCAGATGCATCCTCAGAGGGTCTGAGGTCCTCAACTCCCTATGGTGACAAGGGGTATTGTAGAAAGATCAATATAAATCCTTCATATTTGTAAAGATTTGTGGTTTACAGAATTCTGTCACACAACCAACAACTGTCTGGAGAGCACAGAAATGGAAAATAGGTTCCAGTTGGGGAGGGAAAGAGTGACTCCAAGAAACCTCCACAGAGGAGATAACATCTGCACTGGGCCTTAGAGGATGGGTAGTATTTCAATAGTTAATGATAAGAGGGAAAGGCATCCTAGGAGGAAGGAATAGCATGAGCAAAGCAGGAAGGCCAGAAAGCAGGATATGCTTAGGTATGCAAATGACCCAGTGTCTGAATCATGAGTTGTGTGGGAGGAGAAATGTGGGATACAGAGTGAGACATGGAGTAGTGGAAGCTGGGCAGGGTTTGTAAAGGAACAAGTCTGAAAAGATAGAATAATCTATCTAGTCACCTCTCCAAGGCTGTGCTTTAAATTTGGACTTACTCTCTTGGCCATGGAGAGTCACTGATGGTTTCCGAGCAGGAGAGTGATATGATCAAAACTGAATTTTAAGAAGAAAAAACTGATTGGTGTTGAAACAGGGGCTCAATTAGGAGATGAGGTGGCAACCATGTAAGGGAAATAGGGTGGGAGACTAGGAAATGAAGGGGGAGATGGAGGCCAGAACAGTAGGAGGGGAATCCTGGAATTGCTGTGGCAGTCTGACCCACAGCACTACACTGTCCTGCAAGTGATGGGGTCCTAGTGGTCCCCCATTCCCTCCACTCCCCTACCCTTCCCACTAGTCAGGCCCAGGCCAAGCCCCAAACTCCAGAACTTTCCTGAAGGTCTGGCATTTGGTCCTCTTCTCATGGAAGGAGACCTGCCAAATCTGTCAACCCCACCCATCCATTCTAGTCCCTGCACAGGTTAGGTCTCCAACCCTATGTGTGCTCACTGTCCATCTCAAGAGCATGACTTCATTTACTCATTTTATTTGGATTAAATCAAATTGAATAGGAGGCTAAGGGGAGATGGAGTGGAAAGTTCTTCCTCCACACCCTTCCTGTTGCCTCCAACTAAGGTGGAGCTCAGGCAACCTCTCATTGAATGGACCAATCTACCAGTAAGCATTTACTGCCTGCCTGTCTCTGTGCTGACTGCTCAGGCAGGCCCTGGAAGGCAACAACAAAGAAGTTATCATCTAGGGAGGGGAGAGGAGGGGCTGAATTAAATGATCAATTAATTGTTCAGCGTGGACTCAAGTGGCACAGGGGGAAGCTGAGGACGTTGGGGAAGCAGAAAGGGGCTTGGTGAGGAGAGTAAGGAGCACCAGGCAAAGAGGCAATGTCACCACAACAGAGCAACAGTGAGGGCTGCACAACCCCCCTCCCCCCCCACCCCGCTTCTATCCAACGTGTCTCCAGATGAGCAAAAGGTGGAGGCTGAACCAGCACTCTAGGTATGCTAGGGCTGTTCCAAGTTAGGTCCCCCAGCTGCCCCTCCCCCAGAATTCCTTCTGTGTGGAAATTCTGATGCCAGCTCTGCAATGATAGAGCTCTTTTCCATCCCATACCCCTCCTCCTTGATGAGCAGGGGCTAAATTGAGGCTGCTGTGTCCCCAGGGCCTGTTACCCAGTTCCCACTGTTGAGGTGACCGACTTTCTTAAGCAGCTGCTATGCCTCGGGTGACCTCACACCGAAAAGTACAGTCCTCTCAGCAGCACAGCTGACCACTCCCCTCTGTCAGTGAGGATGATCCTCACCTTTCTTCCTCGAGAGGCCTCAGGGGCCTGTCCCTACCTTCCACCAGAGGCAGCTCTGGCTCTCATGGCTTTGTCTGCGCATGCCTGGCTGGAGCATGGTAACTACCCTCAGCCTGTCACTCTCCTGCTGAAGTGCATCTAATATGCTTTCCCTCTTTGCCAACAACCTCTGGATTCCAGTACTTAGAGAACAGCTCTCTCTATATATGGAATTTTAGTGTACCATAAAGGAAGTATCTTGAATCAGTGGTGGAAGGATATACTATTCATTATTGGGAAAACTTGCTCACTATTTAGAATAAAATAAAGTTAGACCCTGATTTCATAACTACATAAAAATAAATTCCAGAGAGAGTAACTATCTAACCATTAGAATTATATATGATTTATAATAAAATATTAGGGAGTATTTATATATTATAATTTTATAACATGGTATTAGTATTATAATATTGGGGTAGGGAGGATCTTCCTATACAATGTTCAAAACCTGGACACCAAGGGAGAAGTAATGCCAGATTTGCACAGATAGAAATTAAAACCATCAGTGAAGTATCAGATGTCATAAGCACAGGTCCATCTCCAAAATATATGTCAAATTTCCTTCTTCTAATAAGTGTATATGGAGAACAAAGTCACCTCTAAAAAAATAATGGTAAAGAAGAGAGTCTTACTCCACTGATACTAAGATACATTACAAAGCCACGCTAATGCAAACAGCATATTGTTGACCCAAGAATAGGACCAATGGAAACAAAATAGAGGAATCTGGGAAAGACTCCTGCCACTTAAGGGAACTTAATATGTGATAAAGTTGGCACAAATCAATTGAAAAAGAACAAACTTGTTTAACAGATGACATGGGAAAATGTGACCAACTACACGGAGTAAAATAAGACACTATCCCCACTTAATGTCATATAAAAAGATGGGCTATCAATGGCATTGACACATGAAAAAGAGAACTATAAAGCTGATAGAAGCTAATGATGTTGTAGGAAGGTATGTTTATGATCTTGGATTACAGGAAAATTTGTTTTTGTTTGGTTTGGTTTCGTGCTGGGAGTTCAACATAGGGCTTCATGTATGCTAAACACCCACTCAATCACTGAGCTATACCTCCAGCTCCCAGAGAATTTCTTAAACAGCATTTTGAAACCATGAACCATAAGGCAAAGGATTTCTAAATTTGATTACTTAAGAATTAATAATTTCTGTCTATTAAACACAGTAAAGTTAATAGATAACTAATCATATATTTGCAATGCATTTGAAAACCATGAAAGGGTTAAAATCTAGTGCATACAAAGAATTCATAGAGAATTTACAAGAAAGGATGTGAACATAAAAATGGACCAAAGATTTGTTTCTGCAACTTACAGGAGGGAAAATCCCAAAAGCTAATGGGCATTGCAAGGAGATGCTCTAAATAATGGGAATCTGCACACAAATCAGGAAAAGAATAGACTGCTTAACAGATGGCATGGGCAAAAGGCACTTTCTTTGTGGAGTAAAACAAGTCAGTATCCTCAATTCTATATAAGAAGATGAGTTAGCAGGTTGCAGTGGCATACACCTTTAATCCCAGTGACTAGGGAGACTGAAGTTGGAGGATCGCAAGCTCAAGGCCAGTCTCAGCAACTTAGCAAGACCCCATCTTAAAATAAAATAATATGGACTGGGGATGTAGCTCAGTGGTAAAAGTACCCCTGGGTTCCATTTCCGGTGCCCCGCCAAAAGCTGAAAAAGAGACCAACACAGGCAAAACCCAGGGAAATGCATTAAAAGACTGATTTTGCTATAGCTGTTAGTTGGAAAACAATGAGAGAGTTGGATAATGACAAGTCTTGGTGGGTGTGGGGACAGAGGCGCCATCTGCTCTTCTGTAGAAGAGCTGATACTACAGTCAATTGTCATCATTTAGTTAAAGTAAGAATGTCCATAGAGTAATTCTGATTCAAGTATATATATCCCTTAATGCCCATAGAAAGGTGTGTATGAGAGTATTTACTCCACATCACCTATTGTTTCAGAGATTTGGAAGTAAATTGTGTGTCCATCAGAGGACGAGGTTGTGGCGGGCAAGACCCGGGGCCCCATGCATCTAAGATGGCGACTGGCAGAGAGCCAAACGGCGAGCTGAATGCGCCTTGAGAAAAACAGGAAGCGTGTACCATTGGCTGCATGATAATTGGTTCAGCCGCCTAGCGCGTGGACAGATATATCTTACATGTGTGTTTGAGCTCGTGCTCGCTTGACCTTTAATAGGATTGGATGGATGTATCTGATTACAATTGCTTATGCATGAGACTGCTTATATATTGAGGGTGTTATCCGAATAAAGCGGAAGCTGCTTCATGAACCTCTGAAGAGTACGTGTCGTTTGTCCCGTGGGTCGTTAGCAAGCGGGAAGTGGCATGAGGTGAAGGGTACACAAGCTGGAGAGTGACACAGTGGTTCAAAGCAACAAATTAGATGTACCCACAGTACAAATGGATCTAGACAACTCAGTGTTGAGAGGAAATGAGACTGTGGAAGCTCTACCAAATGCACTAGAAAAACTAAAATATGATAATACAACATATTCAAATAGAATACATATTGAATACACCCAAACAGTAGCCTTCCTTCAGGGAATGAATGGGTAAGGCTATGTGGGCATAGGGAAGGAGCATTCAATCAAGAAATCCAGAGCAGCGGATGATGCTAATGGACCATGTCCTGAGGCATAGGATTGACTCAGACCTATGACCTCTGGTGAAATTTTGGTTCCTCCAACTTTTTCCCAGTTGTTACTACCACTTCTCTGGTCCAAGCCACTATCTTCATTCATCTCAACTCCTGCATTAACCTAATGGGGCCACTTACTTCCACATCTGCCTTCCCGTAAGCCATTCTGTACAGGTGGGTAAGAACTGATCTACAAATATAAACCAGATTATGTACCTGCCCTCAGTAACACCCAACCACACTTCTGGTCACCCTGATGTCTTGCCATGGCTCTGCAGAGTCTTGTGTGGTCTGCCTGCTCAGGCTTATTCTGCTTCTTCCATCGGACCCAGGTTTCCAGCTCCAGCTCTGATTGTGCCACATTGTTTCCCATGTCGGGGATTCTGTGCTTGGGGTTCGCTGGCCTGAAGCCCTTGCCCTCAACTCCCTGCATAGCCAGGCTTTTCTCATCCATCATGGCTCTACTCAAATGTCATTTCTCTAGCAGTCCTTCCTGGATCACATATACTACATGACGTGTGTGCCTCTGCTCACCTACTCGCTTCCATGTCACTCTGGTTATTAGTTTAATTTAATGCACCATATCTAGGATGGTCTTGTCTGTTTATCCGTTTTTGCCTCTTTCCACCAGACCATAACCCTTTCCAGGACATGGACATTGCTTATCTTTTTCTTCAGTGGGAAACACCTTACTCCCATGAGTAAGGGGGTGGTAAAATTAGTTGTGGCATGTCACTCACTGGGGTACCATACAGACGTCATCAAGAGCAAAGTGGCTCACATTTATTGAATGTTCATAAAGTGACTGGGATTGATTTAAGGATTTTATATTACCTGTGAAGTAATATTATTATCTCACTTTAAAGAAGAAGAATTGAGACACAGAGAGGATAAGTAACTTGCTCAAGGTCACAATGGCAGTGACAGAGCTGTGACACCAGAACTTCTGGTTTTAACCACCTCTCAGGAGATGCACAGATACCATGTAGAAAGCTCCTGTCCTGGACAACTGAGATTCTGTGTTGTGGTTTTCAAAAGCTTCTTCTATGTTCCTATGTTTTAATTTCCTAAAACAAACATATAATGACTAAAATATAATTTTCATAACACACCGTAAGACAAGCATTATAATTCCTCTAGATTAGTGGGAGATTTAAATATACTAACCACTAAAATTAATATGTTGTCTTAGAACTTCTGGCTAATAAATGAGATGTGACACTATTTCATGTTGTACAAAATAAGTACAAATATGACAAGAAAGAACCCTACCCCATTGTGGGTGATGTTGGCATTCTTGGTGTCATCCATGCAACTGGTTCATAAATATTTGTTGTCCTTCTTTATTTTTATAACAAAGTGTTAAGGGCCAGCTCAGTGCTCTGCATTCTTAAAGCACCTGTGTCCACAGCTCAACATTTCCCAATCTCATGAAGTCTCTGCTATTAAAACCTGTGGCCTCTGATTTCAACTGGATTATAGGCTTTACTTTTCTGCTCCCAACTCTCTTGCTCACATAGCAAGATTGCCAAGAGCTTTTCATACATCAACTGCCAAGAGTCCTTCTTTTGTTACCTTGGATTCTTTGTCACTGGTCTCCCTGGTGAGGAAAACATGGTCCTTGTCTCAAAGTTGACCAAGCATGGTTTAGTGGTAGAGTCTAGGTGCCGTTACACATGGGCTATGTGAACCGGGGTAAGTTTATCCCTCCAATCCTAAGTGTCTCCATCAAATAGCTCCTGCCTCGTAAAGTGGTTCTCAAGACTAAATGAGATAAAGTATGGAGTATGTGGCTGACCCTTAGTGATGAATTGAGTGGTGCGATACACAGGACAGTAACTTCAAAGATGCAAGGACATCATCCCTGCCCCAAGAATCTCAGCCCAAGTTGGGTAAGATGGAAAATTCATACAAATGTTCTCAGAATAATTGTGTCACATGTAAGGAGAGAGATTAAAATAAGCTGCTCAAAGACTGTGACCACTCAGGGCTGGGAAGATGGGAAGAGGCTGCTTGGAGGAAGAAGACTTGAACTTGCCCTTGGAGGAACAATAGGGACCCAGTTAAGGCCAGGCAGCATCAGCAAAGGAATGAATGTTTGAACAGGGGATTGAAGAGACTCTTGGACACTGAGTAAAAGAATCATGATCTTTCTTATGCTGGCAGTGGGACTCGGGAAGGTTTTTGAGCATTTTAGAAAGAGCAAGTTCTACTCCCACAGGAGGACAGGTGGCCATCAGCACCATGTGGCCTGAGTGAGCTGGTAGGTAGGTGTGCCTTCTGCACCAGCCGGGGTGGCTCCATGGGGCAAGCTGTGGCCTGCAATAGGCCACTGGACAAATGCCTCTCCCTTTTTTCTTATGGAAAAAAGCCTCTGAGTCTAGCGCTCTCTGGTTTCCAGAGCTGGCTTCCAGAGCAGGGCAGACTTTGCCTTGGATTCTTGGTCCCTGGGTCAGAGGGATAGGGTTCAGGAAAGAGATCTGCATGTCCCTGGAGGAGGATAGGAATCTGGAGCAGGGCCTGTGTCAGAGGGATGTAGTGGGAGGCTGGGCTTGTAGGCAGCATTCATTTCCTACTTTGCCTCTGGCCATCTCCTGCCAGACTAGAGCAGAGTCCTGCTCCATCTGTGTTTAGGTTGCCTTGGAGTCCCTGGGAGTTGATCCTTCCCCTTCTCCAGCTGGCCCCAGGTAACCACTCATCTAACCTATCACTGCAGATTAGATGTGTATCTTCTAGTTTCACATAAATGGAGTCATGTAGTGTTTGCTCTTGTGGTTGGCTTCTTTTGTTAAGCATAAGGCTTTTGAGATTCATCCAGGTGATTGTGTGTCGAGAGTTCATTCTTTTTCATTTCTGTGTAATATTTCATTGTAAAATTATAATTTACTTATGTATCAGTTATGGCAAAGTCACTTCCAATGTTCAGCAATTATGAATAAATCTGCTATAAACATTTGTATACAGGTTTTTATGTAAATATACATTTTCAGTTCTTTTGACTAAGTACCTATGAGTGAAATGGTCTATGAGTGAAAAAAGTCTGACTGACTTTTTTACAGTTAGGGCACGTCTGGGCTCATCTGACAAATCTAGACTCCTTTCCTTTCTATTCTGTTCTCTCGTTTTTTAGTCTTCCTTTCCTCCATCCCCCTCTTTCTCTTGTTGGATTCCCTTTGGCCTTCTCCATCCCACACACCTCTCCTGCTAAGTCCTGGGTTCTTCCCAAAGAGATCTCAGGCATCCTCCAGTCTTGCTTTGTCCAGGACCACATGACCAAGCACCCACCACTACCAAGACCCTAGCAAGTCTCCTAACCTCAGCTCCTCAGTCAGGGCTCCTCACCAGATCCCACAGGGAGAAGGCTGGGCAGGCCTTCTAGCAAGTTCAGCTCTGGGGTAAATTGGCAGGGCTGGGTTTGTCTTGGTTTCACTGTATTAAAAACTATGCCAGATGGTTGCAATCTACCCCATTCACTGATCTTTTGACTGAATTTGGTTCTAATCATGTTCCAGCAGAGGAAAATAATTCCCCACTAGTACCATTTGGTTCAAGTCTTTGAACCAAGGCTCTATGGTCACTTCCTGGGAGCCCTTCCCCACCATCTTGCATGGCAGGGGAATGGGAACAGGACGATATTCCTGGGAGGGTCCAGAAGCAGGATGTACTTTCATATCAAGTACAGAGTCTGACAGGGACAGAAGGACAGAGGCATACCATGGCTCCCTATTGGTTTCGAGGCCAGTGTCCATTTGTGTTTAGGAAGGCCATCTGGTAGGCTGGGCAGAGCAATTTTCTGGGAGCAGAAGTTGTGGGCAGGATTTCCAGCTCTGCCTTGTGATATGAAATGAATGGCTCCCTGTCTTTGAGCCTCTCTTGGACCAAGTCAGTCCAGAGCCCCAAAATTGGGGCCTGGCCTCTGTGTATTTTCATCATTTCGGGTGAGTCCAAGATATGACCATGATTCAGACCCTCAATCCAAAGGGCCTCAGAGCCCTTTCTTGCTTCTAACTTCTGGAATTGGACTTGTCCTTTGCTTCCTAGTGAGGTCACACCATGCTTGGGCATCAGCATAGAATGAGAATAAGATGATGATTGACAGGATCCTTCTGAATAAGGTATGATAAAGACACCAAACTAAAAACTATTTGAATCATGAAAGGAGGAATAGCCAAGGATATGGTCAATAAAGAACTTAAAGTCACTAAAAATGACTGATGTTTAATAATGCACACTGAGTCCTTATCAGCACATGAAACAAAAAACTTGTGGTCTGTCCTCAGCAGCAGCCAGGGCTGGTGACACCCACTACCTCTACTCACACTGCGCGCGCGCGCGTTTGTGTGTGTGTACATTGGTTGTGTATATTAGAATGTGCGTGTTGGTATGTGTTGTGTGTCTGTGTATGAGTGTGAGTTTTGTATGTTGTGAGTGTGTGTCTGAGAATAGGAAGGATAGAATGAAAAAAGGGGAAAGAGCACTTTCATCATGCTAGGCAGCATTAGCAAAGGAATGAAGGTTTGGAAAGGAGATTGAAGAGACTCTTAGACACTGAGTGAAAGAATCATGATCTTTCTTGTATTGGCAGTGGGCGTGTGGAAGATTTTTGAATTGAAATTGGAGTTTCTCTGTTTCTACTGGTAGGTAGGGTCTGTGTAAATTTGGTTGCCTCTGCAACCAAGAAAGCCTGTGGTGGTGTTAGCAGTTAATCAAGGCAGGGGATGCCTGCTGGAGTCACCTCTGAGAGTCGCAGCCAGTAAAGCTTGATTCTTTTTCTCTACCATTGAGGGATGTGTTGCAGCTCTTAATGGCAGGCTGCCCTCCAGTGTTGCATCAGACCCCAGAAATTCATTGACAACTTCTTTCCAGGTTCTTGTTCAGCTATTTGAAAAATGAAATTCACAAATGAGGAAGAGTTAATGCAAAAGAGTAGGATATATTCATGTGGAAAGAAGAGACAGAGCTCTCACAGGGCAAGAAGGGACCCAATAGGAAATGGATAGGAAAAGAAGAAGTCAAATTATCTGTTTGCCAATAACATGATCCTATATCTAGAAGACCCAAAAACTCCACCAGAAGATTTCTAGAACTTTTAAATGAGTTCTTCAAAGTAGCAGGATACAAAATCAACACCGATACATCATTAGCTTTCCTACACTCCAACAGTAATTCATCCAAGACAGAAATCAGGAAAACCATTCCATTCACAATAACCTCAAAAAAATGGGGAATTAATCTAACCAAGGAGGTAAAAGATCTCTACAATGAAAATGAGAGAATACTAAAGAAGGAAATTGAAAAGACCTTAAAAGAAGGAAAGACATTCCATAATCTTGGATAGGCAGAATTAATATTGTCAAAATAGTCATACTACCAAAAGTGCTATTCAGATTCAATGCAATCCCCATCAAAATACCCATGACATTCTTCTCAGAATTAAAAAAATTTAAATTCTTAAATTCATTTGGAAGAATAAAAGCCTCAGAATAGCCAAAGCTATCCTGAGCAATAAAAGTGAAGCAGAAGGCATCGCAATACCTGATATGAAATTATACTACAAAGCTATAGTAACAAAACAGCATGATATTTACATCAAAATAGACAAGAAGACCAATGGAACAGAGTAGAAGACACAGAGACAAATCCACATACCTACAGTCATCTGACACTTGACAAAAGTGCCAAAAATATATTTTAAATAAAAGAGTCCTTTTAACAAATGGTGCTGGGAAAGTTGAATAGCTACATGTAGAAAAGTGAAACTAGATTCTTGTCTCTCATTCTGCACAAAACTCAAATTAAAATGGATCAAATATCTAGGAGTTAGACCAGATACCATATAACTGCTAGAAGAAAACAGAGTCTACACTCCATCATATTGGTGCTGGAACTGACTTCCTTAAGATACACATCTAATCCACAGTGATAGGAAGCAGATGAGGGTGGATGGGAGGGAAAAAGAGGAGGGAAAATGGGAGAATCACAAACCGAAAACAGATTTCCATGTGTATGTGTTTTTCAGGATGAACCCAACTGCCATGTAGAACTATAAAACTGAAAGTTTTAAAAAAGTACATGGAGGAAAAAATAGTACTTGAAACCAAATGTGGACAGGACTTCCCTAGGGAGATAACATCTAAGCTCAAATCTCAAATTTACATACACGCTGATTTTGTAACACTGTTACCTTAAACTTCGCTCTCCTCCTCCATAAAATGGCAATAATATCTACCTCACCTGACTGTGGTAAGTGTGATAACCAATATGAGCCTTGGGTTATACCTTTGAGTCAACCAGTCTGGATTGAAATGGCAACTGTACCACTGTATGTCTTTGAGAAGATTATTTTACAACAACATGTTGAATTCCTCATCAACAAAATGAAGATAACTACTGGAATTAGGCCAGAAACTTTACAACTTCTAGAAGAAAACATGGAGGGTCAACACTCCATCATTTAGGTGCTGGCACTGACTTCCTTAATAAGACCCCCAAAGCACAAGAAATAAAACCAAAAATCAATAAGTGGGATGCCATTAAACTACAAAGTTTCTGCACAACAAATAAAACAATTAAAACCATGAAAAGGGAACTTACAGAATGGGAGAAAATCTTGGCCAGCTACTCCTCTGATAGGGGATTAATATTTAAAATATACAAAGAACTCAAAAACCTTCACACCAAAAAAGCAAACAATCAATAAATGGGCAAAAGAACTAAGCAGAAATTTCTCAAAGGATGAAACACAAATGGCCAACAAATATATGAAAAAATGTTCAACATCTCTAGCTATCAGGAAAATGCAAATAAAAACTAAACTAGAAAATGTATCTTATTCCATCCATTCTTGATCATGGCAATGATCAAGAATATAAACTACAATAACTGCTGGTGAGGTTGTGGGGAAAAAGGTACACTTGTACATTGTTGGTGGGACTTCAGACTAATACAACCACTCTGGAAAGCAACATGGAGATTTCTCAAAAAACTAGAGATGGACCACTAAATGACCCAGCTATGGCACTCCTTGGTATTTCCCCCAAATATGTAAAATTGACATACTGTAGCAATATAGTTACCTCAATGTTTATAGCTGCACAATTTGCAATAGCTAAATTATAAAATCAAACTAGGTGCTTATCAATAGATGAATGGACTAAGAAATTGTGGTACATACACAGAATGGAGTTCTACTCAGACATAAAGAAGAATGAAATTATGGCATTTGCCAGTAAATGGATGGAAATGGAAAATATTATGTAAGTGAAATAAACCAAACACAGAAACTCAAAAATGGAAAGTTTTCTCTCATATGTGGAAGCTAGAATTAAATAAAAGAAAGGGGTGGAAAGGATAGGATATCATAAAGAGGAGAGGCAAAGCAGAATGAATTCTTAAAAATCATGTTATGTACATATAGAAATATACCACAGGGAATTTCACCTTTATGTATAAGTTAAAAGAACCAATCAAATATAAATAAATAGATGAGTGAAAGGAAGTCTAGTAGAGAAAAGAGAACAGGTGAGAGGAGGAAAAGTGGGGATCATGAACTGAAATCAAATTCTATGTATGAGTTTATCAGGATGAAGCCACCTACTCTGTATAACTATAGTTTCTTTCTTTCTTTCTTTCTTTCTTTCTTTCTTTCTTTCTTTCTTTCTTTCTTTCTTTCTTTCTTTCTTTCTTTCTTTCTTTCTTTCTTTCTTTCTTTTTAATTTGTGTGCTGCTGGGGATTGAACCCAGGGTCTTGTGCTTGCAAGGTAAGCACTCTACCAACTGAGCTACATCCCCAGCCCCTACTTTGTACAACTATAAAGCTCTAATTTAAAAAAAAAAAAAAAAAAGAGGAAGAAGAAGAAGGAACCCAACGGGGATAACTGTTTGAGTGTGCTAGTCTATGGGTTTATATAGCACTTGAGTCAAGGTTATTCGTCCAAATTTATGCAACTCAGCGTTTGGAAAAGTACCAAGGCTATCGGTTAACCCTGCAATCCCATTCAGATCTGCCCCACTTCCATTTTCCTGCTGGCTCATCACAAGGGGGAGGTTGAGGTCATAGGATTGTGGATGCTCACCGTTCCTGGCCTTGGTGCTGTGTGGAGCAGGCTTCAGCACCAGGCCAGGGTCAGGCTGCAGTTGGTGGGTTAGGTTGGCACGCCCTGGCTTGCCTTGGCCCTGGCTCCCTGTGTTGTAGGCCCCCATGGGCATGGGCTCCCATGCTCACTGCCAGTGCTCCAGTCCACTTGGGCTGCTGTTCTTCTGCTCCACTGCTGCTTCTCAGTGGGGATTAGTGGGCTGTCTGTGTAACTGAGCAGTCAGGGAGTCATGTCAGTGCCTGTCATGTGAACATGCTGTGTGAGTGTGTGTGTACCTGGAAAGGGGTCATTGTGCTTTTTCCTGGGGTGCAGACCATTGGGAAAAAGAGGCATCTGTGTTGTCACTGGGGAATAAACTCCTGTTTCACCAAATTGAGTCAGAGTGGTCAGCTTGTGGGATTAGGAATGTGGCCCTATAGGCCCATTTCTGTCTTCAAAGCCTCAGCCTAGCTTGCCCTGCAAGTCTCGGGATGAATAGGATGAGTGTAATTCTTCCAACTGGTCCAGACAAAACACCCTGAGGAATTTTTAGTGATATTTAGTTGATTTTAATTTTCCAGTTAATTTGTACTGAGGAATGGGAGGTGTGGCTGAGTTGGCTTTTATGACACATCAAGCCTTTCCAAAAGGGACCCATCCCACTTGGCTGCCAGCCCCCTTCCTACCCAGCCTCTTATCCATCTGGCTGCTGACTATGGGCTCCAGGGTCTGGCTACAGTGAGCTAAATGACTGGCTTGAAAGGCAGAGATGCCAAGATACACTGGCAGCAAAGGGCAGTGGGACAAAGGGTGTCCTGGAGCAGATGGGTAGGTGGGGCTGGCCCTTCCAGCTGACTGTGATCCAGGTTGCTGTATTCCTAGGTGGGGTCAAAGATAAGATTGGGGTGGGGACTTGCACAGTAGGCACAAGGAGGGCCTTTGGTCTTCGAGGAGCAGGAGAGGAAGAGGAGCCTTCCTCTTGGGGCCTTCCTGTTGCTTCCAGGCAGTCGGCATAGCAGCCTCTTGCTGCTAGCAGGGCCCTGGACAGGGCTGGGCTCAGATCTCTCTTCTCATGCAGGGGAGCTGGCAGTACTGAAAGGATACTTTGACAAGAGGCCAGTGACACTTCATTCTTCTGTACAGTGTGTTTGTAGGGCTGAGGAGGGAGTGGGGAGTTGGAGTCCTCTTCTGCTGATGTTGAAATTTGGAGGATAGGGCTCTGGGCTCCATGAGAACAGACCAGGCCGACCCCTTGTTGTACCTTTGGCAATTGTTTACTGCAAACAATAACCAAACACTTTAGAGGGTGACTAATATCCCCATTTGCCTGGGACTGAAGGGTTCCCCAGAACTGTGGACTTTGGGTGCTAAAACCAGAGTCCCAAGCAAACAGGGGAGATTAGATATCCTAGTTTTAACTTTATTTGAAAGTATTTTTTTAAGCAGAGACATAACTGGTGTGCCATAGGTGGAATACTCCTGGGCTTTATCATTATTCAAGGGAAAATAGTTGTATTGTTTTGGATTTTATTTTAAAGAATGTGGACAAAATCTAAATGGGACCAATATGTAGGTCAATTCTGAGATTAAAGTGTGATTGACTGTGTGTGGGCCCCCAGGATAGGAACACATAACCTCCAGTATCTCTTTCCCTTTCTCTGGGAAAAGTAGTTGTCCATCATAGGGAATCTTTCTTCAGCCTCAAAGGTGCACCCCTGGCATGCCATACCCTTAGGATCAGAGATGGGTTCCACACAACTAAATCTCCTCCTCCTTCTCCCCTTCTTTCTCTTCCTCCTCCTTCTTCTCTTAAGGATTATATGAGAGTTAAGAGAGAAAGAGAAAGATCACTTTCTTTTCTCTAGATTATGAACTCTAAGGAAGAGGTAAACTTGATTACTGGTGGCCATTTTTGTCATCATAGAGAACTCAGGATTAAGAAGTTGAGAGATAGAGAGGAAAAGAGAAAGTTCTGAGAAACTGCCTAAAGCCCACCCAACTCTTGGACTTCTTAGACACATGAAATAGTAAAGGAACATTTGATTTACTAAAGCTTATTTAAATTTGGCTTCTGTTACTCTATTTGTGACCGAAGGAGTTCTCACTGAGAATACTGACCTCCACATCTGTGGCAGGTCTTCACTATAGGCTCTGAGGAGGGGAGCAGCATGGGGAAGGATGACAGGAGTGGTGCCCTGTCCTGTTAGATTAGGGGACATCTAGTGTGGGAGGCACCTGTCTGTGCTTTTGCCTTCAGGAGCCCTCTTTTGGAAACAATGGGCAGGTGCTCTTATAAGTCTCTTCTCTCATCTGCCCCAATTCATCCCCCCATTCAAGCATCTGTTCCAGTCTCTCACTTCTCCTCACTCTGGACGTCAATACTATTATAGTCCACCCACCACTCACACCTGACTGTGTTTGTGATATCCCTGAATAGGGAAAGCCTCTCCCAGTCATGGAAGAACCAACCCGCACCTGAATCATCCATTACAACATCTGGTAACTGGGATAGAGGAGTGTTGCCTGCTCTCCCTGTCCAGAGCTTGGGGCATGGCATGGGGGGACTCACTGTTCTCCTGCAGGGGGTGGGAAAGGCAGCCATCCTCTCCCGGTGACAAAGGCTGAGTTGAGGGAAGGGAAAGCAGACAGGATGGGCCAGGCCTAGGGGACAAAGCTTAGGAAGAGGCAGGTATCAGACCAGCCACAGAAAAGGCAAGTCATGACCTGCGTGAGTTGGTAGAAGAATTCACGAATGCCTCATAAATATGTCAAGCACCATGTGTCAATTAAAAATGTATATTAATAAAATATAAAACAAACCCAGGCATGGTGGCACATTCCTGTAATCCCAGCTACTGGGGAAGATAAAGTTTGAGGCCAGCCTGGGCAACCTAGAAAGATCCTGTATCAAAATAAAAGAAAAAGGGCTTGGGATGTAGCTCAGTAGTAGAGTACTTATCTAACATGCATGAGGTCCTGGGTTCAATTCCTAGTCCTGGGGGCGGAGGGGAGATAAATATATCCTCCTAGAAAAACATACCTTCCCTGCTTATCTTCTAATCTGAATTCCTCCTTTTCAAAAAGTATTAATCAGTATTCCAATACACAAAATGCATGCAGAATAATCAAGCAAACACCCATGAATTCATACTGGGTAACAGCTTTAATACTGGTAACAGTCGAAGCGCCGTGTGTGAGTGACTCTCACTCAATCACTCCTAGGGCTAGGCCTTCACCTGCATTCTTATCCATCATTCCATGTATTTCTTTTTTTTTTTTTTTTGCGATACTGGGGATCAAACTCAGGGCCTTGTGCTTGCAAGGCAAGCACTCTACCAGCTGAGCTATCTCCCTAGCCCCATTTCATGTATTTCTTACCACTTTTTTATTTATTTATTTTTGCAGGGCTGGGATTGAACCTGGAGTCTTATTCATGCAAGGTAAGCACTCTACCACTGAGCTGCATCCCTAGCCCACCTGTGCATTTCTTTATTCTTTCTCTTCATATGTATGTATTCCTAAGCTATATTTGGTATTATTGTGCATGTTTAATACTACTCAGCTATAACATGTTTTTTCTCCATTCAACATTATATTTGTAAGATTCACCTATATTGAAGAATATAGATCTAGTTTATCCATTTTCATAGCTATGAGCTATAACACAATTTTTCATCTGGTTTTCTGTGATGAACATTTAACCCATGTCTAAATTTTTGTTATCAATATATTTCATCAGTTCAAAGGCACACTTATTTTCCTATTTTAAAATATCTGGAATAAAAATACTTTAAAAAATGATGATGCATAATATTTTAATTGTTAATGTTTTTCCATAGATTAAATGACAAATGGTACAAACAATGCTACTGGGAACTTTCTTATGCATGTGTGTTTTTTTAGTGGGTATACCCTTGGAAGAATAAATGGCTGGGTTATGAGATATATTATCACCAATATTACTAGATATTGTCAAACTATTGCCCATTGTAGTTTTTCCTGACTACACTCCCACCACTGTGTAAGAGGGTTCCCTTGGGGTATTCCAAGAGTATCATATGACTTTTTGAGTTTTGTCAATTCAGTGGGTATCCAATGGTATTTCCTGGTACATTTGACAAACATTTTCCTGATTATTAATGATCCTAGAATTGTCTTCAAGAGCTTTCACTTTCTCTACATGTATTTGTGGAACTCTTCATTGACCCCTCCCTGCTCCAAGTCTCTTATCTTCCTTTATCATAGTCAAATCCAATGACTCTCAATACATCTAAATAAATTGCAGTGGTCATCAATAGCTACACAATTATTTATGCCCAACTTATTCCATTTTTTTGAAATCACATCCAGGGGGAAATGCTACATGGTTAAAAATGTTCATTGTATCTCAATTTTTCTTGGTGAAGAACTGGAAATCACCTAAATACTAAATATTGGTAGAAATATTAATAAATTATGACATTGCTCTGATTGAATCCTATGCAGTTATTGAAAAGAGGACTATAAAGAAAATGTATCAATACAGAAAAATACTACTTTTGTTCTTTTGTGGTCCTGGAGATTAACCCAGGGGTGCTCTACTACTGAGCTACATACCAGCCCTTTTTAAAATTTTTTTTATTTTTACACAGGACTTTGCTAAATTGCAAGGTTGACTTCAAACTTGCAATTTTCCTCCCTCAGCCTCCTGAGTCACTGGGATTACAGGCATGCTCACCATGCCCAGCTCAGAAAAATACTTTTATTTGCTGTGTGATACTGGTGTAAAAATTAGCAGACAGTTGTGGAATAGAATGAATATCTCTAAACAGAACCAAATATATATAGTAATATATACATGTGCATGTATGTAGAAACATATATACATACATACTAGAATTTAGAATATAATAAAGATGCTGATTATAAAATAAACAAAAAACATTAGTTTTCTTACAAGACTCAGGACAAGAGAAAACAAGATCTCATACACAAGAGCAATGAAAAATAAAATAAGCAAAACTGAGGACAAATAAGGAAATTTATAGAGATTATGTAGAAAGCTATAAAACTCTTAAGGAATATAAAACAACTTGACAAATGGATAGACATATCTTACACTCAAATGAGAAAATAAAACTATCGATTCTTTCTAAATTAAGTCATTAATTCAGTACAATAACCAATCAAACTTCCGACTAGAAGTTTTTGGAAAACTTAATCAAGAGTTTCTAAAATTTATGCAGAATAAAAATGAAACATATTCAGTGAACTTGTAAAATGGATATAATTAAGGAGAAAAAAATTAATTCTGTCTCTGAATGCATTTTAAAGTAACAGTATATGAAACTTAGGGAGTCCAGAAACAAATCTATGCACATACAGGAAATTTACATATAAAATGATGGCATTTCAAATTAGTAGAGGAAAGATGTATTACATAAGTGTGCTAGAAAAAATAACCATAACACTCCTTCCTTTTGGATTGTGAAGGACTTTCCCTGGGATCTAACTACTTTCCTTTGAAGTGTAAATGCCCCTGTGAAGGCTCAGGCCCAAGGCTAGAGATTTACAGAAGGCCTTGTAAGAGAAGCCAGTCTCCCTTTTGTAAACACACTTCCTGCTTGAAAACCCTTACACACAATCATATATCTTTCTTTGAAAACTTGTGCACAACTATGTATCATTTTAGACTAGAAATTTTGTGACACTAGATAGCCTATAAATGTTGTGAAAAACTAGTAAAGGGCACTCAGAATTTGGAGTGCTGCTCTCCCCTGGGCCAGCACGCATAAAAGAAAGTTTGGTTTCTTCCACTTTTGCCTTTTGCCTTTTGAGGTTTCTTGTTTGATTCTGACATTACCACTTTCTGATGTAATCCCAGCAGCTCAAGAGCCTGAGGCAGGAGGATCGTAAGTTCAAAGACAGCCTCAGCAACTTAGCAAGACCCTAAGCAACTTAGTGAGACACTGTCTCTAATTGAAAAATAAAAAGGGCTGGGGATGTGACTCAGTGGTTAAGCGCCCCTGGGTTCAATGCCTAGTACCAAAAAAAAAAAAAAAAAAAAAAAAAAAAAAAAAAGCAATATGCATGGTAAAACAAAGGACTAATTATAAAACACATTTTTATAAAAGTGTTTGTCAAACTTATGATGAAGGGTTAATTTTCCCAATAAATAAAAATATCTGTCCAATAAATACTAAAGCTGGGCAAGGTGGCTCACACCTATAATCCCAGCAACTCCGTAGGTTGAGACAGGAGAATCACAACCTTAGCAACTTAGTGAGACCCTGCCTCAAAAAACAAAACAAATAAAATAAATATTAAATATTAAAAACTAAAAAAAGAAGAAATAAAATAACAAAAATCAAACAATTGGAAAAAGATGCAGTTCATTAATAGTAGTAGTATTATGTCAGCAGTTCTCAAACTTTGCTTAGTATCTGAATCACCTGGAGACCTTTAAAAAATATTGATGCCTGGCTCCCAGAAACTCTAATGTAATTGGTAGGGTGTATGTCTGAGGCATTGGGATTTTAAAAAGTTCTGCTGATGATCCTAATGTTCAACTAAGTTTAGGAATAAATGGATTATGCAATAAACCTATAAAATTATTACAAATAATTAAAAGAGTCTAAATAAAAACATCAAAGATGTCATTTTTCACCAGGCATCATAGCACACACCTGTTATCCCAGCAACTCAGGAGGCTGAAGCAAGAGAATCCCAAGTTTGAAGTCAGCCTCAGCAATTTTAGCAAGGCCCTAAGCAACTCCATGAATCCCTTAGCAACTTACAAGACCAAGTCTGAAAATAAAAAATAAAAAGGACAGGGGATTTAGTTCAGTGGTAAAGTGCCCCTGGATTTAAAAAAAAAAAAAAAAATGTCATTTTTCATTATCAGATTGGCAAGGAAAGATAAAAGGTTGGTAAGTCTTAGCGATGCTGAGGGTGTGAGATAGTCAGCAAAACAATGCTAGGATGTAAATGAAGCAAAATTTTGGGGAGGGCAATTTGGCAATCTTATTAATATGTAAAACTTACATGGCCTTTAACCCAGTAATTCTATTTCTAGGAATTAATTATACATAAACTTTATTACGAATCCTCAAAAGGGTTCAATTTAGCATTATTCTTATAACCACCCCTTCATGGTACTGGGATTCAAACCCAGGGCTTCACACCTACCTGCTAGCCATGTTCCCTATCACTGAGCTATACCCCCAGCCCATAATTCTTGTAACTTTTGATGTTTGTTTTTGTTTGTCAGTTTGGCTTAGGCTATGATTTGGAAGTTACTGATGAAAAGAGGTGGCAATCATCCCCCCCCCCCCCCCAATATATCCACTGGCCTTGGGCATCTCTGAAGGGAGCAGGACAGCACTCTCCCTTAGGAATCTAATTACATCCATAAAGTTACAAAGGGACAGAGAAGCCTCCTGGTGAAAAAGGCTGGAACTCTGGCCCCTTCCCTTTGGGGATTCAAGTTATTACAATGTATATGATATACTAAAGACGCCCTGGGGAGACTCACTGAGGTCAGATGCAAGGGCAATGGGGGTCCCAGAGAGGAAATGTGCCATAAGGGTAAGGGAAAATTGGACCTCTGTTCTGAACTTAACATTAGGGCTTAGTTTATCAGAAGCTACAGCACAGGGATAATGCTGAAACTCCTTCATGTTTATTCATCTTGCTACTGAGTATCTATTTGCCAGGCAGAACTGGGCCCCTGCATCATTATCAAGTGATACTCAGTGTCTGGTTGATTTGTAAAGAAAAGATGTTTATTTTTGCTCACAGTTCTGAAGGCTGGAAAGTTAGATCCCACAGTTGCATCTTGGTGAGATTTCTTGGTTACCAATCTAGTTCCAGGAGAATGAAAGTCACCCACTCCCTGGAAAACTGCATTAATAGCTCTCAATGACCTAATCACCTCCTAAAGGCCCCAACACCTCTCAACATTGTCACACGGAGGGCCAAATCTTAACATGAGCTTTGGTGGAGATAAACCATACTCAAACTATAGCATGTGGTAAACAAGTCACTTTGCTTGGCGACTCTCCTCACTGAGGTCTTAGGGCAAATCAGCAGAGATGCTTCATTGGAGAAGTCTAGAGTCTGCAGAAAAGTGATGAGGATCTGTCTCAGACATGAACAACAGCCCTGGGAGTTTTCTGGGCTATGTGGAAGGAAATCTTGAATTCTCTGCCAACTTGGCCAGGAGGAAAGAGGAATCATTGTAATATGGATATTATTGACATGTTACTTAAACTTTTTAAAAATATATATATTTTTAGTTATAGATGGACCTTCATTTTATTCATTTATATGCTGTGCTGAGAATTGAACCCAGTGCCTCACACATGCTAGACAAGTGCTCTACCACTGATCTAAAACCCCAGCCCATCCTGGGCTTTTGAATAATACTCATATATTAGAAATTGAAAGTCTAGTGATAAAATGGTATATTATATAGACATTTAAATTTTTAAATTTTTTAATGGTAGAGGAAAACAGTAACTATTTACTGTGAGTAGAAAGAATATTTTACAAATTTAATTTTGCATATATAAGCATATGTATGTAAAACCAAAATTGATTTCTATGAATATATATACCTAGAAAAAAAGACTAGAAGGAAATAAAATCAAGGGTTCAAGTGGTTATATCTAAATGATGAGATTATTGGGAAGGTTTATTTTCTTTATTAAGAAAATACATTTTTTCTGATGCCTACTCTGAAAATATATTGCATATTATTTACAGACAAAAACAATATTTTTAACAAAGAAATTATTTTATGTTAAATAAATAAAGCAAAAAATACACATTTAGAGATGGGGAAAGAAAACTTACATTTTTCTCATGCCTGCTATTTATATGTGTCAACTTTGTAAAAAGTATATAAGCAGCTGTAATCTCAAATACTTGGGCAGCTAAAGCAGGAGGAATGCATGTTTGAGGCCACCTCAGGAATTTAGTGAGACCTTATCTCAAAACAAAAATAGAAGTGACTGGGGATGTAACTCAGTGCTTGCTTAGCAGGTATGAGGTCCTGAGTTTGATCCACAGTAACACACACATGCACGCTCAAGTGCGTGTGCACACACATGAACAAACACACCTACAATAGTCATATTCTCTCATGCCCATCCTCTGAGAGTAGCAGGAGGCATTGTTCCTAAGATGGGGCCAGGCAGGTCCGCCCAGGGAAGGAATTCCTTCTCAAATGCTGGGAGGCCCTCTCTTCTCCTACCAAGCAGTTGGCTTCCTGTCCACCATCTGGGTCCTGCTCTTTTCCCAAATAAAGTATCTACCTAGTGGGCAAGGCAGGGGCAAAACCAGTGCTGGAGTCCAGGACAGTGGGGCCTTGAAATGATCTAATATGGAAGCTAACTTCAGGTATGAAAAGGGCCATCAAGTCCAGAAAAGGATTAGACTGATGTTGTGTCATACCTGATGGTGGAAACAGGGCCTTTGTGGGTGGGTAGTTGACCTCACTGTATGAAAAGACCTTAGTCACTTGGGAAGCAACAAGCTTCTGTTCTTGGAATTATGCAAGGGTACCAGTCTGGGAGATAGAGAAGAGAATACTATGCTGAGCAAGGAGTTGCCCTAGAATCCAGATAATCTGATTCAGCTTTTAGATTCTGTTTCTCTCTATCCTGCCATGCCCTAAATCTAGGGAACAACTTGCTAATCCCTTTAGCTGCTTGAAGCTCCTGTGAGAGGCCTTCTGGAAGCCAGGTCAACCTGGCTTGTTGCCTAACATGATGGAGATGTCACTGGGCAGTGAACAAAGGAGGGACAGGGCCAGTCTGGCCTGGAGGGGGAGATATTTGGAGAAGACAGGCCTTTGGGCCCCAATAAATCAAGATTAGTAGGTGGCCGTTCTTAGACTCAGGCGTGAAACTCATCTCTTGGGGCAACTTTGATGGAAACATGGAACATTTTGTCCTTCATGACTCTGACAGGTGGCTGACGCACCCTCACAAATAACACAAATGATATTTAGGGAGCACCTGCAGTGCGGAGGTGGAGGATTCCAATAAACACAAACCAAAGCTGCCACTCACAAAAATTTACAACGAAATTCACAGACTGAGAGAGATGAGACCCACACCAACAAAGGCAGAGGAAAGAACAGGAGATTTGGAGACAGAGATACCTCTCGGGGCTCTGATATTTTCTAACTGGACAGCATCAAGTAATTATTTTATTTTTTTGAGACTTAATTTTCCCAACTGCAAAATGATATTAATGGTATCTATTTCAAAGGATTGTTGTAAAGATACACACACACACACACACACACACACACACACACACACACACACACCCTTAATTATATGACTGGTATGCAGAGTTTGACCTTATAAAAAATCTTAATAAATTGTAGCTATTGCCATTTTTTGTTTTGTTTTGTTTTTTGGGTTTTTTGTTTGTTTGTTTTACTACAGGATGAATAAATGGGGAAAAACTAACTGCAGATGAATGTCTGAACCAAAGAACCTAAAGGTCAGTGGGGGCTGGGGAGGTCAGGGAAAGCTTTGTTCATTAGTGATGACATCTGAATGTCTCCTAAATGCTAGAAACTATGCTAGAAGTTCTGAGTATCAAAATTAACATGGTACCTGCTCATATATAACTTCCAGGAAAGCAGTTTTCTTTTTTGTGCATTGGGGATTGAAACCAGTACCACTGAGCCCCAGCCCCAACCCTTTTTATGTTTTATTCTGAGACAGGGTCTTGCAAAGTTGCTTAGGGTCTTGCTAAATTGCTGAGGTTGGCTTCAAACCTGCAATCCTCCTCCCTCAACCTCCCAAATTGCTGGGATTGTAGGCGTGTGCCTGTGGTTTAATAAAGTAGATTTAATATATGATGAACAAATAAATACAAACAATGTATCTTTCTCAGCTGAATAATCCTACCAAAGAGAAGAGCAGAGCACTGTGAAAGACAATAACACAGGTGAGTTGATTCCCCTGCCATTTTTAAGAACTGAGGCACAGTAAGAAATGGCAAGGTGAGAAGTGTCTGGGAAGGTGAGTCACAGGTGACCTTGAAAACCGTGGGAAAGATCAGGCTTTTTATTTTAAGGGATGCCATTGAAGGGTATTAAGCAGAGAGGTGATGTGAATAAGATCACTCTGATGGTTTGGTGGGACAAGACTGAAGGTCGGAAGAGGAGCCAGAGTGACTTGGGTGGGAAATAAATGGTCACTTTGACCAGGGTAAGAGAAGTGATGATATGAGAGAGGCTTTTCCAGGAAAACACCTTTATGGGGTAGTGATGGCCTGGGAGACAGGGAGGAAACACAGAGGATAACACAGGGGTGGTCCTGAAGGCAAGTCTGTCAGGTACCAAAATGGAGGCAGATGGAGCGACTGGAGGAGCTAAGCCCTGAGCTGAGTCTTGAAATGGGGATGGGGTTCTGAGAGGCAACAGAGGGACAGGAAGAAGAGCACTCTAGAAGGGGAAGCAGCAGAATTGAGAGGAGGCAGGAATGGGCTTGCCTCCTGCTACGTAGGTGGCACAGAGTAGGGTGAGCCCTGCCAAGAGGGAAGGGTGTGCGCAGTGGGCCACAGGGTGTGAACCAGGAGGGTGGGGGCTAGGGTGAGGCCTCTGGAGCTGGTGTAGGTGTCCACCTTGATGTCAGAGATAGTGGGAAGTTGTTAACTTCTTAGGCCAGCAGTCAATCAGTCCAGTGTCCACCTATTATGCAACCAGGTCTGTGTCAGGGGATGGAAAGTCACAAGCAAGCAGCCACAGAGCCTGTGCTTCCTGAAAATATTTCCCTACCACCTACTCTGATCTCAGAAAGATGACAGTGTGGAATGTGGATAGAAGGAGTCTCTTGGCTGCCAGGTCACCCCTTTCTCATGGTTTTCTTCCATTCTAATTGGCTCTTTCTTCTTAGTCCCCTCTGATGTCCCTTTGGAGAGCACAGACCTCTGCGCCTTCTCTTTTGTCCATTTGCTCTGTCTTCTGAGAGCACATTCAGCCCTGTGGCTTTAAAAGCCCTCTGTGTTCTGCCTTGTGTATTCACCACTATCTCCTCAGTTTCAGACTTGCATTCCCAACTGCCCACTTGATATTTCCACTTGGATATTTAAAGTATCTAAGACAGGATGGAGGTATAAGTCAGTGGTAGACACTTCCTTGCCTAGCACATGTGAGACTCTGAGTTTGATCCCCAGTACCATGAAAATAAATAAATAAAATATCCAAAAACTTCCAGTCCCTTTTACCATAACCCATTTCTACCCTAGTGTTCCCCAGTTGAGTAAGGGGGTACCTCCCAGTTATAAAGGCAGAAACCTAGGAGGCATCTGTGATTTCTCATTCCATTTTTAATCTATTCTTAAATCCTGTAAATCCTTCCAGAAAAATCCAGAATCTGTTCATTTCTACCCTCCATTACTACCACCCCTGCTCAAGCCACCACCATTTCTCTTGGGCTACAACAAAAACCTCCTCAGTGTCTGCTGTTTCTCCTGTGTCCCCCATGCTCCATTCTCCATAGACCAGCCAGTGATCTGTGTAGAACACACACAGACAAAGTGGATCCTCAGGTTGAAACCCTCCAGTGGTTCCCATGGTCTTCAGAACATTCAAAACTACTTTCCGTAGCATCTGGTCCATCATAAGGCCTTGATCTCATCTTTGACTATTGACTTCTCCC
This sequence comes from Sciurus vulgaris, assembly GCF_902686455.1. Lineage (NCBI taxonomy): Eukaryota > Metazoa > Chordata > Mammalia > Rodentia > Sciuridae > Sciurus > Sciurus vulgaris. Next base: position 91,431,188 of record NC_136462.1, read on the forward strand.
TCTCTTACCCTGCCCTCTGCTCCCCAGACACCTGGTTTTCTCTATTTCTAGAACCTACCAACCTTGTACTCACCTTAGGTAGTTCGTATTTAGAATTTACTCTCTGGGCACTTAAATCTTAGTTCAAAGTTACTACCTATCTGATGTTCCCTCTCTGCTGTCAGTCATTATCACATATTTTGTTTTTGATATTAGAAAGAGTTTTATTATTTATTTATTGTCTTCCTCCCCAATTAGAGTGTAGATTTCATGAAGTCTGATCTTGTCTGACCTGCTCAGTGCTGTCACGCAGTCTTAGAACAATACTGGGTGCATAGTGGGAGCTCAATAAATATTTGTTCAGTGAATGAAAAAATGTTTCAGATGTGCTTCCTGGTCTTCTCCAGAGAATGTGGCAACATGCAGGAACAGTTACCTAAGAATACAGGACCGGAAGTGGTAACTCGGAGGAGTGAGGCCAGCTAATCTGAGGAGCTGTTTGCTGCAGTACTACTAGATAGCTATACACTGCCCAGTAATGGGAGCCTCTGACTGATCCTGGAAAGAGAAAGGACACATCCACAGATGATCCTGGAGGGAAACTTTGAGGCCAAAATGGAGGACTGATGAGAAACTCTTTGAAAATTATGGGGTCATTCCCTCAAAAGCTGACATGTAAATAATGGAGGACTCCACCATCTCTGAATGTCACACATCCTCCTATCTTCCATTACACCCATTCATGCACACACTCCTTCCAGCAGAGCTGACTGTGACTCTTGTAACTTAAATATTTTACAATGGTCTTAGAGAATGACCAACTGGCCAGCCTCTGAGAAATTCCATGAAAATTTACAAAAATAAAGCACCTATAAAAACTCAGCTCACCAGAACACCTAATAAATTATGGCACATACATGCACAGAATGGGATATTATCTAGTCACTGAAATGAGAGTTACGAAGTTTAGGCTGCAAACTAGAAAATATCTGTAATTTATGATTAAAAAATCTCCTTGGCATTGATATGTATAAATATTATAAAGACAGCTATATAGATACTGTCTTAAGGAGAAAAAGGTCCAAAGGGAATAGTTATATTGGGCTAATAGTATTATGGCAGATTTGCTCTTTGTGTTTTTCAAACATTTTTATAAATTACTTTTACAGATAATAAAATGAAACTACTAGAGACTAGAATATTGGTTCCCAAAATATTGGAAGGGTGTGAGAGAAATGAAATGGAGAGAGGATGGTTAATTGGTACCAGGGTACAGTCGGACAGGAGGAATAAAAGAACTTCTAATGTAATGTAGCACAGTAGGGTAACTGTGGTTGACAACAATTAATGGGATACTTCAAAAATGCCTAGTAGAGGATTTTGCTCACATGAACAAATGATAAATGTCTGTGGTGACAGATTTACTAATTACCATGTATTGAAATATCACACCCCATGATAATACAATTATCATGTTAACTAAAAATAAAAATGTATTTTTAAAAAAAACTATTAAAATTAAATTTATAAATATAAAGTTAAATTAATACTAGATATAATTGTATTTTTTATTAGGTAATAGTGTTACTATAATTAAATATCAAAATTATATATGAAACATTAAAATGTCTTTCTGTGGTTGTCTATGTCCCGACTATGAAGACTTTCTGTTCTCCAGTTGCTAGAAAAAGACAAGAGGGCCCTGGGCACCGCCTCATTCCTACACTCCAACAGGCATGGAGATGATGGAGTATAAGGTAAGAAATACTAATGACAGTGGTCCAAACTGCTCCAACTTCACATGCTCCAGCACTATGCAAAGCATGTTATCAACTCCTCACATCATTATTTCCCCATAGATGAAGAAACTGAAGATTGAAGAGGATTAAGGAAGTGGTCTGAGGAAACAGAGCTGACAAGTGACAGAGCAAGAGCCCCAACCTCATCTGCTTCCAAAGCCCTCACTCTTAACCATTCTAATGAGGACAACACTTTTCCAAATAGTAAACCATTGTATCTCAATTGCTGCTGCCAGTACTCAGCTGCCACCTCTAAGTGTGAGTCGGGAGGCTTGGAGGCCTGTGCAGCTGAGGACAAGCCCTTGACTTCTTTAGCAAGGCAACAGGGAGAGAGGCTGTCCCAATTCCCACCTCCCCTTCAGCATATTAGGAGCAGGCCTGGCTGAGGAGACACAGAGCCTTCTGGGGAGAAGGTAACACAGAGAAGAAGAAAAGAAAGGCCTGCCTGGTATCTGGTTCTTTGCGGGGAGAGGTGTTCTTTGGGAAGGGTGGGCCTGAGAAGTTGAAAGAAACAGTGGGGGCTCTAGACTACGCATTTGTCTCTGAGAAGGGTGACCAGAAGAGGCCCCACACCTCATGGAGCAATCAGCCTGGTTAAGGGGTGGAGTGGTATTCCCAGGAGGGCCAGATAATCCCCTGAGTGGCTCTGTTACCTAGCAATGCTCAGGATGAACTAACTGCCAAATTCGGGCCAAATTGAAAGAGGCAGACACCAGAGGGACCCTCAAAGGTAAGGGGGCCATGATCACTGCTCCCTGTGAGTGAGGCCTGGCCCAGCAGAAGGAAGTGAGGCTCATCCCTGAAGAGCTTAGCCAGAGGGACACAGGCATGCTGGCCACTCCCCAGATCTCTGGGAGCCACGGAGGAGGAGCTGGAAGAGGCAGATCTGGGGCAACTGATGGTTATCTAAAGATGCTGTTTGGTTTTTGTAGCCTACTAAATTTATCAGATGATAATTCTTAAAGGTGTTCTCTTCACAGGTAGGTGGGGTTTGTGAGGAAAGCCAAGTCAGTCTGCTATTCCTCTGAGTTGCATGTGACTATATGTATGACCTTGCTGTGCACCTGTTATGTGCCAGACACTCTGCTGGGTCCTTCATATGCATGGTGTTATCCACTCTTCTCAGCAAGAGAAGTCGTAAGAGAAAAATCTGCCATCTCAGATTGCCCATTAAGACTAACTGTTTGTGACCTTGGGAAATTCCTTAACCTCTCTGAGTCTCAGTTTCTTTACCAAATACAGACATTAATCCCTGCCTAGCAGAGTATCAGGCACTTAGAACACATTCAATTAAAAAGTCACCACTGTCATGAAAGTCTTCTGAGCACAGAGAGAGGTACAGACAGGTACGTGATGGGGAGGAGGTAAAGAGGCTCCTCTGGGGAAGAAAGGAGTGATAGAAAAACACAACCTCTTGATTGTGTCAATGCAAGATATTCAGAGTCAGGAAAGTGGGGGTCAAGTTTAAGGGGCCAAGAGCCCTCCCTTAGGAACACAGACATACCTGAGAGCAACCAGGGGCTATAGGTAATAAAGGCAGGAGGTGGGGAGCTTCCAGGTGCTGTGGATCTTCACCCTCATTGAAACATCTTCCTGACCTGCTGTCTTCTTCATCTCCTTGTAGGCTCTGTGGGACAAACGCATTAGTTCCCAGGCCAGGTCGGCCTGCCAAGGCCTGGAGAGTCACTCCAGCCATGTCTACCTCTCTGGGGCTTGGACAGGCTGTGTAGAGTAGGGACTACTCCTTAACAGCAAGGCGTCCTCATGGTGGGAATTTGAAGGGAGTTTTGTAAGAAAGTGAAAGTGATGCCTTCAGGATCCTCCTGAAGACAAGCCAGATGAATTATTAAGGAGGTGAAGAGAGTCAGACTCAGCTAAGGAGTCCCACATCTCTGGGAATACTTCAGATGACCTGGCTCACTTAGGTAGAGAAAAAATTCTCGTGCTGCACAGAGGGTAATCAGGGAGCTAGAATTGAGCTCTCAGAGGCAGCGCAAAGTCAAGGGAGGCACACATTTTAGGGCTGGAATCCAGGCTCAGTCATAGGTTCTGACTGCTCACAGGCTATTTTTAAATGTGTGAAACTCAATATATCAGTGGGGAGGGAAGAGATGGAGGGCTGGGGGTAAAGGGCTGAGGCCTGCAGGCCTGTCTCCTGAAGGAAACTCTTTCCTGGGAAGTGAAATCATTCGGCTCTGGCTTGACACCCCAGACTTCAATTTTGAGCCCTGAAAATAAATACCCAGCCTATGTTCAGAACTGATGATGGAGGCCCTGGGCCAGAATAGAATTTGATAATTTACTCTGCCTCTCATTTCAGCCCTTTCTTTGGTTTGATGGATGCAACTTAAAGGGAATATATCATACTCTGTGTTAAAAACAAAAAACACATAAAAAGCAAATCCCACAAAAATAAAAACAAAATAAATCCCTCTTTGTGTTCTGCTTAAAACTGTTTTTAAAACTACATTCAAAAATGAGCATTTTTCTGACTGAATTATCAGGCATCTTCTCTAGCTGGGAACCTCCTCCTCATCCCCGATGCCCCATTCCAAGCTTCTCTTTTCTGAGGCAGCAGCTGCCCAGTGGACTGTCCCTGGCGTACACAGCCCATCAGAAACCAAGCAACAATCAGACCAAAGCCAGACTGACCAGTGTCATGTGTTTGGGTAGTTGATGTTTTTTAAAGCACATACCTGGTCCCCTTACAAATCAAAACCAGTTTGGGAGTGAGCAGAATAGTTGCCAGGTCTCCTACCAATGTGGCTTTAGTAGCTCACAAAGCACACTCATGTATGTTTTCCATTTCTTAGGGGCCTCGTTTTTGGAGCTCTTCATTAGAAGCTAGTACTGGCAATAAGGAAGCTGTTCATGTGGTCAGTGTGTGAAGGTCAGATGTGGATATATTTTACTTTTAATTTTGCCACAAGTGGGAGAAGAAGGTTTAAAATGGAAGAAAAAAAAGCTCTATGGATGAAGGTATCTAATCTGCAAGGGTCTTTGAAAGCAGGCTTCCAATAAGTCAGAGAAAGTCATATGTAAGATTCAGAAAACGTGATTCTTTGGGACTGTGAGGGGGAGACCCGGATGAGACAGGCATTAGCTGGAGATGAGTGACTTAAATACCCAATTGTACCCAGGTATTCTCATGTCTCTAAATCTTATCCTGATTGTAGGTTTAAAATAAACATAGAGCCAGATGTGGTGGTGTATGCCTATAATCCTAGCTACTCTGGAGGCTGAGGCAGGAGGATTTGAAAGTTTGAGGTCAGCCTCAGCAACTTATCAAGACTGTCTCAAAATAAAAACTTAAAAGGGTGAAGATGTAGCTCAGTGGTAGAGCACCCTTGAGTTCAATCCTCAGTACCACACAAAATTAATTAATAAAATAATAAAAATAAGTAAATAAAATAAGCATGGATATTAGAATGGGGGTAGCTTAAGATTTCTTTTGGTAATATTTTTGGGGCTTAATCAAGGCAAAAGGAAACCCAGGCATGGCCATCCAGAGCTCTCTGCCTGTGCAGGGCAACTAGAAGCGGGGCTCTGTTCCTCATGGTTCTGCCCACCCCACATGCAGGTGAGACTGGCACTGGTTCTGGGCAGCTGACCAGTGAAATTCTTGGTCACAGACCTGACCGGTGCCAATGGGTAGTGGGCAAAGCTGAGGGCCCAGGATGAAGAGTAGAAGAAGGAGTAGAGGTAGCAGGTAGAGAGTTATATGGTGAAGCCAACTGTGCCTGGTTGTGGGACTGGGAAGGGGGAGCCAAGGTGTCTGTCCTCCCCCTGACTCCTGGGACTCCTTCCTTTTTGGCCTCCAAGAACCTCTCATGGTTTGGGTCACATCTCTCCACTGGTTCATACTCCAGAGCTGCTGCAAGGCAAGAACTGCAGTGAGGGAACAGAGGAGGTGAGAGAGGAACCCCCTTCCTGTAACAGAACACGGGTCTGCCTCGAAGCTGAGGGGGCCCCCTCTTCACTGGTCCTTGCCATCGTACCAGAAAGATTTCAGACATGAAGCTCAGAGCAACAAGCACAAGCTTACTAGGAGGAATGGGAAAAGGGAAAAGGGGATGCCTTTGAGGGACAGCGTGTTCCTCCTGCCCTCCAGCTTTATTGGGAGCCCCAGGGAAATTTCCAGAGAGTCCTGCCCAGGTCCGCCTTTTGACTGATAGCATAGGAACTCCACAGACAGCCTTGAAGAAAAGATGGTGTGGTGCTCACAGAGATGGGGTTTTAAAGGAAACTGATTTCCCCTGTTTTGCATCAGTTTCCTTCCCCTTTAATGGGTTCATTATCCTTTGAGTAGTCTTCCATAAGCTTTCTTTGTGAGGGTCTTGATGTTTGGGTTGCCTGGTGATTGGGGGTTGTGATAGTCTGGGTGATAAGGAAGGGTCCAGGCCACCTGGTAGAGTGTGACATGATCTTGAAACACTAGTTTTTCTAAGGGGCTATAACTATGGCCCCCATCTTCTAGGAGCTTCTCTGTCAGATAAGGCTCCCTGTGGTTTTCTGTGGCTCTTCATTGTCCTTTCCCTGCTCAACCATTCATGGCTGACTAGCTACTAACACTCCCACCTGCAGACCCTCAGAGGCTTTATATGAAAAATACCTAAATTGACAATAGGGGAAGGGAGTGGGTGGAAGGGGGCAGCATATTCCTCTTATATTCCAATTGTTTATAACAGGAAAGTATATTTAAGTTTACATCATTCTAAATAAAGGAAAGAGGAAAAAAAAAAACATTTTCTGGAGCAAATATGATCAAGCCAATTTAATTTTTCATCAGTTTTCAACAGAATAGTTAGATATTTTAAACATTTTCACGGAAATAAAGACTTTTCCACCTACTATGAAATTTTCCCATTCTAGTCTTACCTTGGTGAATTTTCTTTCATGGTCATATTCCTTAACAATTCTAACTTTTTGCAACTCAATTTTTTATCCCCCAGATGTGATTCTCAAAAAGTTTACCATGTGGAATTTAAACTCTTATTGGTTTTATTTTGCATTGGTTATTCCTAAAAGTAATTCTCACTGCAAATTGGATGAAGAACTATTTTTTTAATTGCAAAAAGCATTAATAAAGAAAACATATTTTTCAAGACTTCTTTAAAATGGCAGGATGCTTTCTTATAATAAAATAACAGTATAGGATGTGTAAAATCCTACAGATAGAAAAAAGGTGCCCTCAGTTTCTAGGAGCATGCTCTGGAAAGGAAGAATGTTCTTCAGTAAGAATGTGTTTTAGTGAGAAACAGAAAAAGAAGATCAGATCATGTAGAGAAAGGGGTTGTAGCCAGGCGTGGTGGCACATGCCTGTAATCCCAGTGGCTCTGGAGGTTGAGGCAGGAGGATCATTAGTTCAAAGGCAGCCTCAGCAACTTAGTGAAGCTTTAAGCAACTGAGTGAGATCCTGTCTCAAAATAAAATATAAAAAAGGGCTGGGGGTAGGTTCAGTGGTTAAGTACTGCTGGGTTCAATTCCCAGTACCAAAAAAGAAAAAAAAGGGGGGTGAGGGTTGCCATACAGACCAACAGTATCATGCACTCCCTAACAGTTCTGCATCAGTGCTGTGTTAGTTACCTTTCCTCTGCTGTGACAAAACAAATTATCAATTTATGAGGAGGAAAGGTTTATTTTGGCTCAGGGTTTCAGATATTGCACAGTTTTCATCCATGGTTGTTTGGCCCTGTTGTATTGGGCCTGTAGGGATACAGTATATCATGGGGGGAGGGCATTCTGGAAGAGATCCATTTACCTCAGGTTGGTCAGGAAGCAAACAGAGAGAGGAAGGTCCCAGTTCCTTCGAGGGCACAACAATTCCTAGTTTACTCCCATTATGCCTCACAACCTAAAGGTTCCACTGCCTACCAATACTGCCATAGGTTGGGGGACCAAACCTATATATAGCACACTGGGCCTTTGCAGGACATTCAAATCCAAACTACAGTAGTGCTTAAGTTAAAATTTCTGGATTTAGCTCTGGGCACATATAACTACTAAATTGTGCAGGGTAATTGTTCAGCTCCAGGTTTTGGAGGCTGAGGACTTCACAAGCATTCCTTTCATCTGTATCCCTTCAATTCTGGGAACATGAATGAGAAAAAACTCTGAAACATTTTTAAAAACACACATAATAATTGTTAGAACAAAAAGACCCAGCCGGACACAAACTTCATGAATCAGCTCAGCTCTTTTATTCAGGAACGAAGTTTCATGCAGGAATGAGGGGTGGGGGACAGGGATGAAGTGATGCACCTCTGAGGGACCCATTTCCTGGTGGAAAATTAACTACTGAACAAAGAAAGGGACTAGGCTATAGGTTATAGTGAGAGGTGATTTAGTGAGCGTGTCAGTTTGGGCACTCAGGAAGTTGAGTTGTTGGGTTTGGGGTCTTTGGCCCATCTGGAGAGGAGTTATCTTGGAGGGATTAGTGTTTTCCTAGAGACTATCAAGCTAGATTTGATGAAACACTTTCTCCCTGCCTGTGGCCAGCATCTGAAAAGGATTTATCTTGAAAGAGATGAGAGCTATCAATGTATGGCTTTATTTTTCATTTCCTTTTTCAGGCCACATTATCTTGGGGTTTTTCATTTTCCATATCCAATAATAATATTATACATGAAAGCACAAATGACAGAGGTGGGAAGCAGGAAGCAGACCTCAAATCAGGGAGCTCTTTATTCAGCTGCAGGGTCGATCGGTCAAACACCTGATGTGGCTCATTTTTGGCAGGGAAAGTGGCTGCTGGCCACCATGAGGGTCACACAGCCTTAGCAGATCATGGGAGGAGTCAGTTACTTTTGGTGGGCCCTTTTGGTGGGCAGGGGGCAGGGCCAGGTCATGGGAGGAGTTTTGGTGGCGGGATCATTTGGTGGGGGTGGGGGCGGGAGTACAGGCAGGTAACCATATCCTTCAATACATCATTTAGATAAACAATGGCTAGGGTCTCATACAGGAGGACTCTCTTGTCTTAAATATTTATGTGTAGCAGGAAAGGGGAATTTGACAGTTGGCAACAGTTACTTGAAAAAAATAAATTATTTCATGTTTTCCCCAGAATGAACTAAGACTGTATCTGGTAAACTGGTTTAGTTTGAAAAGAACTTAGAGCCCCAGGGGACAGTAGCTGCTGCTATTGTTACTGGGTCCAGACAGGCTCTGTCCCAGGTGCTCTAATTTCAGGGAACAAAAGCCCACTTATTTTTGCTCCAAAAAAGGGGCATGAGACTTCATCGAAAGGAGCTAACATTCTGCAGCCATGGGTCCAAGAAGATAGTAATTAATCTGCATTTCTCCTCAGAGGCCTATGGAAAGTATCCTAGGTAGTATAGGACAGACAGAAAGACTGGGCTTAGCTTTCTCAGGTATCCCCTGATTCCACAGAAAATGCACCCGCCGATGCAGGAGATGATGGGTGCCACCCCTGCCCCAGCTCTGGGGCATATTATAGGCTGGGTTGCTCAATCTTCCTGAACCTTGTTTTCTTCATTTGTAAAGCAGGAATAATAACTTAGAAGTGTGAGAACTAACGCCTGGCCAATCATAGGCCACAATCCTGTTAGTTCCTTTTCTGCCCAACCCCATTATAAAGAGTGCCATTTCAGACCCACAAGATTTACCAAAAATTCTTCGGCGGTTTTCCCCCTGGCTGAATGTGACAGCTATTAAAATGGTAGGTCACAGGTTAGGTTTGGATGATGCAGCTGTGTTTTAGAAGAGGGGAAGGCTATTCCCACCTCATACAAATGAATGTCCCCGTTGGACTCCTAGGAACAGAATCATCAATTTATCAATGAAGCAAATCTTCTGTTGAACAGGACAAGCTGGGTCAAGCATTTGAAGATGTTTTTGAGGTACTGACTCAGGATTCATCTGCAGATCTTCAGTACTCCTCAGATTAGAAAGATTGCCTGACTTTCATTAACCACTGTCCTCACATTGGAGGAAATTCCAGCTGCTATGGAGGGTTGCCTACAGAAGACCCTGCCTATAATTGGAGAACCATAATAAACAGTGCTGTGGGCTTCTATTTTGAAGGAAATATTCATTAACCTCTGCAGAACATAACTGAAAATCAGTTGGTGCAAACTACTGTTTTCCAGCAAAGGGGAGGAAAAGGTAGGAGGAATCTCTGACTGCTGGAACCCCTTTGGAAGTCCCTGTGCAATCCCCAGATAGCATCTTGTGTCCCACGTGTTGGTAAAATCAAAGGCATCTTTCAGTTTGTATTTTACAAAAAGAAAAGAAAATCTTGCTGAACTTTGTAGGAGAAAAAAAAAAGGGCAATCAGAAGACCATGACTTATCAGAAAATAGTCAGAGCCCTGAGGAATTACAGGACTGGGGAAAACCACCAAAATCCTGATCAAGAACATTTGTTTAAAAAACTAGAATGCAAATTACAATTATACATATGCCAATTAAAAAAGAAAGCATAGTTTTAATAACCCAGAAAAATACAAGCCTTGATTCCTGTGAATATTATACATATGGTACAACTTCTAAAAATGGTCTCAATGTAACAATTATTTTTTAAATTATTTTTTAAAACTAAGACATATTGTGTTTGTCGCCCACAAAGGAGAGTGTGTCATTGGTACCCTCTGCATCCACAACTCGTAGGAGTTCATCACAAGTAGGAAATGGGGACAGGGTTGGGCCTGAGTTAGGATTTTCCTCATTCTAGGGGAGAATGCAGAAGAAGGGGAACAGTAGCCCAGGCCATGGAGAGGCTGCAGTTGCAAAGAGAGACACTTGGAGCCTGTTACCCTGGTACCACAGGCTGTGGGGAAAGTGGCTATGACACTGGTGCCCATGTTCTGAGCTGAGGAACCAGAGGTGAGTCTGAGCTGGGAAAATGGGGTCAGGTAAGTCACCTGTCCCCAGGGGTGTGAAACCTGCAGCATGCCCTGTGACACCCTCCCAGCCTTACTCCAGGAGAGGGGATAGAGGGGAACCAGGCAGCAGATGCTGGAAGGGTGCCTGCGCCACCCAGACTGTCCAGCAGTGGGTGAAGGACAGTGGGAGAAGCTGGAGCTGCTGTATTTTGTCAATGTGAGGCGACAGGGGCAGAGGGATGGGACATCTATTTCAACAGTGACACCATGTGGCACTGAGAGCAAAAACAAAAGAGTTAGCTTCTCTTGAGGACTTTAATGGCCAGAACCCAGGCCCTTGAACTAGATAAGCCCCACCCCCGGGGGAGCACTTTATGGTTCTCACTGATGGGAGAAACCCAGAAGGAAAGAAATATTTCTAAGCTAGACTGATTGAAGGCTTGAAATCAATTAGTTTGATAATTTAAGCAAATATAATCTCAATTTGAACTCTAAGCTAAGAAGTGATTAAACATGATGTGTGGTTACCTGGGGGCTAGTCATGACCCCAGGCATGCAAATTGATGATGCAGAACACCAACATCAAGCTATGAAAACCCCCTGACTGGAAGAGCATCCACCCCTTCCTGGTTGAGATGGCTCAGGCTGCTCACCCTTTCTCCTCCTCCTGCGTGCCTAATTCAGTGACCCTGCCATCCACCCAATTGCTCAACAGATTAGTCAAGACTCTTTTGGTTTTAAATATCAGAAACCAAACTAAACAAGCTTAAGCATAAAAAGCAATTTAGTGCTTCACCTAACTGGGAGGCATGTAGGATTGACTCACAGAATTGAAAGAAATGAAGATTCTGGCAAGTTGAGGAAGGACCAAATCTGGGATTAGAAGCAACTGAGACTCTTCTGTGCCCATCTGCAACCTCAGCATCAGGGGAGAAGTTTGTTCAACAGGCATCCTTACTTTAGGGAAGGGCTCTGATCAGCTCACTTGAGTTAGGTGTCTGCCCCTGGGCTAATCCCCAGTGCCTGGGAGATGACATACTGAGATAAACCAGTCATGGTCACACCCTCCGTGATGTCACTGGGTAGGAGGTGTTAAAGAAAGATAGGAACACTTACTTGGTAGCCACAAACCCAAGGTTACTTTTGTCCACTATGCACATGCTGGTACCCCCAGATTATCTTAGTAAGTGCTTAGTTAAAAATGACATACACAAAGAAAAGCGCATAAGTTCTCAGTGTGATGCTAGGTGACTTTTCACTATTTGCTGTGGTTTGAATGTTCGTCATGTGCTGGAAACATAATCCCCAAAGTCATAGGTTAATAATACTTAAAGGCGTGGGCTCTTGAGAGGTGATTGGGTAATAAGAGTTTTGCCCTTGTGAATAGACTTACCCATTCATAGGTTAATGGGTTAATGGGTTAGTGAGTTATTTTCACAGTGGGTCTGTTATAAAAACCAGTTTGGCTGGTTTGGATCTCTCTCGTATGGGTCCACCTTATTCTGTGACTCCCCACATCACCTTGGTTCTCTCTCCAGAGCCCCCACCAGCATGAAGGTCTCCCTAGATGCAATACCTCAACCTTGGATTTCCCAGTCCCCAGAGCTAAAAGAAATAATTTATTTCTTTTCTTTCTTTTTTTTTTATATTGGAGCAATAGGAAACAGACCAAGACACTATTGAACACACCCTGTAAGTGGCTCCCTGATCAAGAAATAGAACATTTCCAATCTATAGCACAGAAAAATGGTTTGAGATGCACAAATGTCTATTTCCCAAAGGAGATTTATAGTTTCCTTTAGCTCTCATTGGTGCTGCATGGAAAGAGGGTGGGAGCTTTTGCTCCAACACACAACAGAAAACTGGAGAGAATGCTGCTTTTGCTCTAAATAGTAGTTCACTAAATTCAAACACGGCTCATGGTAGCATGCAGAATGGGAAACTTCTAGAAAAGATTCTGGAATTTACTGAGGAGTCATTCTCTGAATTTAAGGTGAATACAAACTCGACAAGCTCAGAAATGTCTGCTGCATGGGAAAATTGAGTTGATTTCCTTGTTTGAAGGTTTGGCTCATTTTATCCATGGTATTTTTCTTAAAAGGAAGCAATATAATTATATTTCTGATAAAAACAAATGTCAGAAAAACAATTGGTTGGATTCTTCTGAAGACATGAATTGAAATGTCTGGATTACAAGAAGACTGTAATGTTCTGATACATTCAGCTTGACTTCTGAGGAATCTGTATTTCGAAACTTCTGATTTCAAAACTTCTGATTTTCATCCTGTATTACGGGAGAGTGAAATCACAGAAGTTTCAACATATTCACATTACAGCATAGCAGTGTACATATCCTCATATGCCTTCTTTATGAAAAGTAGAAAAATTCTTAGATTGAATTAGGAGATTGAATAGAGAGATTCTACATTGTATGTCTCTATTAACTATACAGCAGAAATATATAACAGCTCAATATTAGGAGAAAAATTTGGTGATAATATGCATTTAATTAATTTATTTATTTATTTTAAATCTTCCTGGAGAAAACCTTTCAGCCTGCATTAGAGGGCACCATGTGTGAGACCATCAGAAAGAAGCACCATAATTGGCTAGAGCACAGTGTTGTTTTACTGAAAATAATGGGGAGGGACTTTAGTTTGTCAAAATCAATTTTCAAAAGTCAATCTCACAACCATCAAATAGATGCTAACTCCAAATGCAATTTAAATATATAACATGCAACTATGGCTATAAACAGCATTAAATACACTTTCTATAAGTTGGCCACAACCTAAGAGGCTAGTCTTAAATTTTCAGGAGGTTATCTAAAAGCAGAGATTAAAAAAAAAAAGGGGTGAGGTTTACCAGCATATATACCCACGAGGATCAATTTTATGGTTAGAATTGTGATTGGATGTTTTCCTTCAGTGACTTCCCCTGATTGTATACTCATGAGTTTTCTTTGTGATTAAGCATAAAATTATTCTTTACAGTTTGAAATCAACTGTCAATAATTAACACAAAAGCATAAAATCACAATCTGTAAGGATCTTTAACAGCTCCTCTTTTAGAATTCCATGAAAGATATGATATACCCATACGATTTTTAAAAAACACTACTACCAAACTGAATTAATACAAAGCAAAACTTGCCATTACACAGAAAACTCTTACTTTTTGTCAATCAATCAACAAGTCTTTCACTCTACCATTGATGTAATATTGTTGATTAAATTTATTCAAAACATTAAAGCACGAAACCCTAAAAGTGAGGCAAAATTGATGAAGAATTTTAAATCCAAGTAAATGTGTTTAAATGACATGGTAGAGGTTTCCATTCCAACAATGCATCCAGTTCTTTAAATGATTGCAGATTTTAAACCATTTACTTTAAAGTAAATGGTTTTTACAACAACAACAAAAAAAAGTAGAACATTTCCAGCACCTGAAAACCCTCCTGTACTTTCTTCCAATCATAGCCCTCAGGATAAACACCATCCTGATTTCTAATATAATTATTTTGATCAATTTTGGAACTTTATATAAATGAGTCATTCGGTATTATCAGTCCTTCTCCTCTTTCTTCTTTTTTCAGTACTAGAAATTGAACTCAGTGGCACTCTACCACTGAACCGTATACCCAGCCCTTTTTATTTTTTATTTTGAGACAGTCTTGCTAAGTTGGTAAGGCCGACCTTCAACTCGTTTGTGATCCTCCTGCATCACTGGGATTATGGTGTGCCTCATTGCACTGGTTCAGTATTATTCTTTTACATCTGGCCTCCACAATCAGCTTTGTTTATAAAATCCATTCACACTATTGTGTGTAATGCAATGTTCATTTCCATAGCTACTTAGTATTCCATTGCATGAATACACCAAAATTTATTTATCCATTTTGCTGTTGATGGACATCCTAGCCATGGAGGAGAAAATCCCAAGTGCCACAGGATTGTGAAATACTGTGAGAGACTTCACCTAGGTGCCTATGTCATTGAATTTTGCTCTAAATTTTGTCCTTTGTTGAATATACATATAAATGCTGGTTGTTTATTAATGTGTAAGATCACCACATGAGTTTTAAAGCATATTTTGTGAAAAAGTTTACAGTGACAAATATGCTTTCTGCTTGCAGGGCCCATTGTAGCCCACTTGGGCCAGCCGGGCAAACTATCCTGACAGCCGTGGCTTTACAGTACGTCCCCTGGTGGCAGACATATGACCTGCACTCTAATTTAGTTAATTGCAGGTTTGGTTTTTATTTACTTTTTTTTTTTCTTATCAGTTATACATGACGGTAGAGTATATTTTGACATATTTATACAACCATGAAGTGTGTCTTACTCTAATTAGGATCCCAGTCTTGTGGATTTACATGATATAGAGAGTCACTGTGGTGTATTCATAAAAGTACATAGGAAAGTCATGTTAGATTCATTCTACTCTCTTTCCTATTCTTATACCCCTTCCCTTCCCAGAGGCAATTTATACTGGAACCAGTGATCTTTTATGTGCATAAAAGTGCTCCATCGCCATGCGGATGTAGCCAATCAGGATACAGGCTCATTTCTAAAATAATTATATAAATTTTAAAATAACAACTACCATTTTTCAGTACCTATTATACAGGATATTATATCAAATTCTTCACTTGTTGTTGTCTCCTTTTAGAGATGGAGAAGGAGGCTTAAAGAAGTTCAATGATCACAGAACCAGGGTTTGAACTCCAGCCTTCTCCCACAATGACGTCTTGTCTTCTCTGATTGGGTATTCCTAGCTGTTTGATGCTCATGTTCACTCAAGTTCATCCCCACAGACCAACCAATCCCCTCCCCAGGAGGGCTATAGTCAGGGAAAAGTTCACACTCTCTCCTGGGGCTTCCCGCTAGGATGCAAATATTTATTGCCCCTTTTCCCCCATCTAAGAGGACAAGTTGTTTTTCTGACTAGTAGAAACCCAAAACCTTGACTGGGTCAATTGTACTGATGGGTGGAATAACACACCTAAAGGCCAAGAGCCATCTGGTGTTTTCCCCATCTTCCTCTACCTGGGCAGCTTCAGATCAGCCAGTGCTTGGTCTCAGTTTCCCTGCTCAATGCCATGTGTTAGGTGAGGTGACCAACTTGTCCCTGCATGCCCAGCACCTTCTCCAATTTTGCATTGAAATTCCCCCATCCTGATTAATACCTCAGTCCCAAGTAAGTTGATTTTCACCCTAAAATTTAGCAAGTCAGCCCCAATTCACCATAGATCCAGTTGTCCTGGATTATATAAAACAAAAAATTCTTCAGGCCTCCTGGCTTATGACACAATCCAGTGATGTCCAGTGCCTGCATTGGTGTTAGGGTTATCAGGGATTTGTCTTATTATAAAAGCAGGCTTTGGTAGCACATGGGGTGCCTAGCATGTGAGTTCTGCAGGACGGTGGCCTGGATTTGGATCCTGGCTCCACTTTTGCTGACTCTGTGCCCTTGAGCAAATGATTTTGCCACCTCCAACCTCAGAACCTAATTCTCAGGCATTGTACTTGTGAAAGTTAAATGAGAAAAGTGCAGATGCTCAGAGGTCTGAGCCCACAGAGTGTGCCCAGTAAGTGGCTGCCTTTTCCCTATTCCTTGCACATGGAGCTGCCAAAGAGCCTCCCTATTATTGATCCCAAGTCTTTTACTTATTTTTATTTTGAGATGTTTAATAAATACAATGGAAGAGTGTAGCACCCATTCACATGTGTGATATGAAGGGTTAAAAAAAAGATACTCATGTACTCAAACTCCTTTTCTCAGTTTAAAAATAGGATATTACAGTGCTTTTGAAATTCCTATGTGTATTTCTTTAATTAGAACCTTCCCTTTTAGGGTAATAATTAATCTGAATTTTGTGTTTATCATTTCTTCATTTTTTTGATTTTATGTTTACTATAATGTATAAATCCCTAAATAACGTATGGTTAAGTTTTGGATATTTGAGTACTAATTCAGATGCAACTGTATAGAACTTTTTTCGTTCAACTCTGTTTTGGAGATTGCTGTCAATGTGTGAAGCCATAGTTCATTATTTCCCCTTGCTGTATCGTGTTCTGCTCTTTGACTCTGTTGTAATTTACTTGTCCATTCCCTGATTGATGGTCATTTGAATTGTTGATAACTCTTTGCTAATGCAAACAGTGTTGCCACAACCAGTGTCATCTATGTCTCCTGGTGCACATGAGCACAAGTTACTATAGAGTATCTGTCTGATACTAAAATTACTGATGGTCCAATGGCAAAGGCCTGCTCCCTAATTTGGTTTTCCTTCTGGATCAGATTTTTTTTTTTTTCTGAGTATTTTTGACCTAAGTTTGGTTGAATCTACAGATATAGAACATGTAGATATGGCTAACTGACCGAGTGTGTGTGTGTGAGTGTGTGAAGAGAGAGAAAGAGAATGTGTGTCAGGGGAGAGAAAAAAATGTAACTTTAAAATATACGTTTAGCAACTGGGATTGTAGCTCAGTGGTAGAGCACTTGCCTGGCATGTGTGAGGCCCTGGGGTTGATCCTTAGCACTGCATATAAATAAAAACAAATAATGGTCCATTGACAACTTCAAACAAAACAAACTTCAAACAAAAATTAGTTCATATAGTTGGGGAAATTGGTGAGTGCAGAATCTAATGGAGAGATGGGCAGGCTGGACAACCAGGGAAGAGTTGCTTTCTGAATTCCTGCTAGAATTCCATTTTTCCAACGGAAGTCAGTCTTCATTCTATCAAGACCTTCAACTTATTGGACGAGGCCTCCCAACATTATAAAAGGTAAACTGTTTTACTCAGAAACCACCAGTTTAAATGTTAATCTTATAAAAATGTTTTTCAGAGAAACATCCAGAATACTGCTTCACTAAATATCCAGGCACTGTGGTCCGGCCACACTGACACGTTAAATTAAGCCTCCCAAATACCCTGTATCAGGTTAAGTAAATATCCTAATTTAAGAGCTTTTTATAAATCTTGAGTTTGTGTTGAATTTTATCAAGCAGTCACTTTCACATTATTATTTTTCACTTGGTCTATATATTATTATCAGGTTTTGTAAGTTTTCTGATAAGAAGCCATTCTTGAGTTTTTAAGTTCACCATCAGGAAAGAGAAATGTCTCTCGGCTCATCCTTGGCTCCACATTACCACTGCACCACCTGTGTTGAGCAGAGGGTAGAGAGCCAGCCCAGTCCCGGGACTAGTGACACAACAGCTTGTTGGGCTTTCCTGTCTCTGCCTGCTGTCTCTGGGCCTGGCTGGGAGGGGCCCACAGGCTGCAGGAAGAGCCTTGTGCAACTCACTTGGGAGCCTGTGTATAGGACCTGATACCTGCTGGTGATACAGTCCTCATCCAGATCAGGGTGGAGCTGACAGGACCTCCTGGCCCTCAGGTGGTCAGGGCCCTGGAGTGACAACACACGTGCATACTCACATGCCAAGTATTACCATGAGTCTCAGCCCAGTCTGTACCCGCCAGGGACTGCACAGAACCCTCCTCAGCTCCCTCTCTGGCTTTATTAAGTCCTGCAAATGGAGAGAACTTTTTCTTCTTGTGTCCTATCATACTCTCTAGAGCATAGGTGCCAGGAGTGGGTCAAATCCCAATGTTGTATACCCAGTCCTCCAGGTGACCAAGTCTTCCCAGGACTCTGGCCACACCCTGAAATGGAGAGTACCAAACTCTGCAGTGGGAGGGAACAATCCCACAAGACTACCCTCCTTCTATCACCAGCTGCAAGTTGAGGGGTCCCCATGTTTACCTTCACTTTGGCCAGCTGGCTACCAATCTGTAGTTCTCTACAACCACCCTGGGGTTCAATAATTTGCTAGGATGACTCACAGAACTCAGTCTTGGAGGGGTCCAAACCCAGAGCTCCAGGAAAGCTCTGTACTTACGATGAGAGTCTTATTATAGCAAAAAGATACAAATTAAAATCAGCTAAAAGAAGAGATGCCCAGGAGGGTTCCAAACCAGATCTCCAAGCCTCCTCTTCTCAACCTGTGAAGCAAAACCTCCTCCTGGGCAAATGTGTGAGCACATTACCAGTCAGGGAAGTTCACCCAGCACTTGGCATCCAGAGTTTTTACTGGGGCTCCATCAGTTGGAGCCCACATGGTTGACCTTTAGTATCCAGCTCCTCCTGGAAGTCCAACTAATACTTTCAGTGTCCAGTTCCTCAGGTTCTGACTTCCATGGTCTCAGCCTCCAGGCTTCAGGCTGCAGTCCTTTGGACTCCAGGAAACAGACATTCTTGCTAAACAGGACATTCTAGGACCTAAAGATCACCTCCCAGTAGTCAAGAGCTAAGTCCAGACCTTTTTTTGGGTGAGGTTAATTCTGCACTACAAATGAAACACTGGAAAGTCAATGCCTAAAGATGTAGAGTAGTGCTTAGAAGCTGGGGCACTGCTTTTAAAAACAGAACTGGCTTTGCTATGTTCAAGTTTAAAGATTTTGAGAAAGTTCCTTAATATGTTGATGCTCCCAGTAAAAGGAACATCCCTGGTCATTGAAAAATTTGTTTTTTCTGTTTGTATTTTTGTTTGTTGTTGTTGTTTTGTTTGGGGTACTGGGGATTGAACCCAGGGGTGCTTTACCACTGAGCTACATCCTGAGTCCTTTTTTGTGTGTGTAGCTCTGGGGATTGAATCCAGGGCCTTGTACATGAGAGGCAAGCACTCTACCAACTACATCCCCAGACCCTAAGTCCTTTTTGTTATTATTATTTATTTTGAGATAGGCTCTTGATAAGTTGCTGAGGCTAGCCTCAAGCTTGCCATTCTCCTGCCTCAACCTCCTGAGTCTCTGGGATTATAGGTGTATGCCACTGCACTGGCTCAAATTTGGTTTTGTCGGTGCTCACGGGAATCAAGAGACTGCACACCGAACAAGACAGGGATGTCCTCTTTCACCACTTCTATTCAACATTGTCCTCGAAACTCTAGCCAGAGCAATTAGGCAGACTAAAGAAATTGAAGGGATATGAATAGGAAAAGAGGAACTTAAGCTGTCACTATTTGCGGATGACATGATTCTATATTTAGAGGATCCAAAAACCTCCTCCAGAAAACTTCTAGACCTCATCAATGAATTCAGCAAAATAGCAGGCTATAAAATTAACACGCATAAATCTAAAGCATTTTTATATGCAAGCGATGAAACAGCTGAAAGGGAAATGAGGAAAACAACTCCATTTGCAATAGCCTCAAAAAAAAATAAAATACTTGGGCATCCATCTAACCAAAGAGGTAAAAGATCTCTATGATGAAAACTACAAAACATTGAAGAAAGAAATTAAGGAAGACCTTAGAAGATGGAAAGATCTCCCATGTTCTTGGAGAGGCAGAATTAATATTGTCAAAATGGCCATACTACCAAAAGTGCTACACAGATTCAATGCAATTCCAATTAAAATCCCAATGACGTACCTTACGAAATAGAGCAAGCAGTCATGAAATTCATCTGGAAGAATAAGAAATCCAGAATAGCTAAAGCAATCCTTAGAAGGAAGAATGAAACAGGGGGTATCGCAATACCAGAACTTCAACTATACTACAAAGCAATAGTAACAAAAACAGCATGGAATTGGCACCAAAATAGACAGGTAGATCAATGGTACAGAATAGAGGACATGGACACAAACCCAAATAAATACAATTTTCTAATACTAGACAAAGGTGCCAAAAATATGCAATGGAGAAAAGACAGCCTCTTCAACAAATGGTGCTGGGAAAACTGGAAATCCATATGCAACAGAATGAAACTAAACCCCTATCTCTCACCCTGCACAAAACTGAACTCACAATGGATCAAGGACCTTGAAATTAGACCAGAGACCCTGCATCTTATAGAAGAAAAAGTAGGTCCAAATCTTCACCTTGTTGGCTTAGGATCAGACTTCCTTAACAGGACTCCCATAGCACAAGAAATAAAAGCAAGAATCAATAACTGGGATAGATTCAAACTAAAAAGCTTTCTCTCAGCAAAGGAAACTATCAGCAATGCGAAGAGAGAGCCTACAGAGTGGGAGAATATCTTTGCCACTCATACTTCAGATAGAGCACTAATTTCCAGAATATATAAAGAACTCAAAAAACTCTACACCAAGAATACAAATAACCCAATTAACAAATGGGCTAAGGAAATGAACAGAGACTTCACCGAAGAAGATCTACAAGCAATCAACAAACATATGAAAAAATGTTCAACATCTTTAGTAATAAGAGAAATGCAAATCAAAACTACACTAAGATTCCATCTCACCCCAATTAGAATGGCGATTATCAAGAATATAAGCAACAATAGGTGTTGGAGAGGATGTGGGGAAAAAGGTACACTCATACATTGCTGGTGGGGCTGCAAATTAGTGCAGCCACTCTGGAAAGCAGTGTGGAGATTCCTTAGAAAACTTGGAATGGACCCACCATTTGACCCAGCTATCCCACTCCTTGGCCTATACCCAAAGGACTTAAAATCAGCATACTACAGAGATACAGCCACATCAATGTTCATAGCTGCTCAATTCACAATAGCCAGACTGTGGAACCAACCTAGATGCCCTTCAATTGATGAATGGATAAAGAAACTGTGGTATATATATACAATGGAATATTACTCAGCCATAAAGAATAATAAAATTATGGCATTTGCAGGCAAATCGATGAAATTGGAGAATATCATGCTAAGTGAGATAAGCCAATCTAAAAAATCCAAAAGACGAATGATCTCACTGATAAGCGGATGATGACACGTAATGGAGGGTGGGAGGGGGGCAAGAATGGAGGAAGGAGGGACTGTATAGAGGGAAAAGAGAGGTGGGAGGGGTGGGGGGAGATAAAAAAAAAAAGAGACTGCACACCCTGGGGGGGTCTGTGGAGTATCTAATAAGAGGGTGATGTGAAGGGGTTATTGGAGCACTTGGGCTTGTGAGAAGTGATTTTATAGAATATTCAAATTAGCAAAGGTTTGCTATCAATCGGTGCTATCAGGAAATGAGGGTGGTTCTATAAATGGGTGTCTTCATAAATCTTATCTAGGAGGTGGAGGAACAGGACAGGGTTAAACAGCCATAAATAATAAACAAACAACAATTTCACATGAAACAGAAAGGACAACATTGGCCATTTTTATGGTTTCACGGTGATCTTGACTTTGTACATATTTGTGGAGTAGTCTTGCCTCCCTTTTGCTTTGTCACTGTTGTACAGTGACCCTGTCAGACATTGGTGCTCTGTGAAGGTGCTTTGTTCATCAGGACACCATGGCCCAGCAACAAGGGTCAGGTCAGCTCCCAGAAGACCAAGTGAGGGGATGCTTCTTTCTTTTTCACCCCTGAATTTCATCACTGATAACATGGAGATAATAACACTGCCTAACATATTAGGAAGCTGGAAGAAAGAAGAGAAATAACATAAAATGTCTTGCATAAAATAAAACACAAATGCCAGTAAATTCCATCAGTGTTGTTAAAAATGAGTTTGTGATAAAATGGGGAAGAAGAGAATCAAAATAAAGTTAAATACAGAAGAGGCAGAGGGAAGATGGGTTCTGACAGGGGACATCAGATGAGGGTAATTTCTAAGCCAGGGTCTATCCTAACCTCTCCTGTGACCCCATCTGAGGCCTGAGCAGCCACAGTTATGTGTGTGTGTACCTTTGAAAGTGGAAGATAAGAAGTGTGCCAGCAAAACATATAAAGGGTTATATGCCATGACACAGTGAGATTTGTTCCAGGAATGAAAGGGTGGTTTAACATCCCAAAATCAATTAATGCAAAATACATTAATAGAATACAAGACAAAATCCACATGGTTATCTCAACAAACGCACACACAAAAAACACACACTTGATAAAATTTAAAAAAAAATGATTTAAAAAAAACTTACTCAACAAATTAGAAATAGAAGGGAAAGTTCTCAACCTGATAAAGTGTTTGTAAGAAAAACCCACAGCTAATGGTGAAAGACTTAATGTCTTCATCCCATATCAGAAAAAAAAAAAAAAAAACAAGAATGTCTGCTCCTGCCATGTCCATTCAACATTACTGGAAGGTCTACTCTGGGTAGTTAATTAGGTAAGAAAAAAAGAAATAAAAGGCACTCAGATCAGAAAAGAAGTGAAACCATTTCCATTTGCAGATGACATGGAAAGTTTTAAGGAATATACAAAAAGTTTTAGAGCTAAGAAGCAAGTTCAGCAGGATTATGGAATACAAAATCAATGTACAAATATGTGTGCTTCTATAAAATAGCAATGCACAATCTAAAAAGGAAATGAAGTAAACAGTTTTATTTGTAATATCATCAAAAAGAATAACATACTTAGGAATAAGTTTAAATAAGTGCAAGACTTTATACTGAACAGGAGGGGCGGGGTGTGTATGTGTGATTCCTGGTACCAAAGGCCACCCCAAATCCATCCTGCTCAGGCATGGAAGTAACTACTTGTGAAAGCTTGTCTGGTATGACCAGCTGCTCTACACACTGGCCTGGCAGTTTCTTTCTACCACCTCTTGAGCTAGCTGTGGGATAAGAGAGAAACAGGGATGGGGTACAGCCCATCCTGAGCAGCAGGACCAGCTGTGCAGTAGCCCAAGCCTGGGAGAGCTGGAAACTTCAGCCAGGGAGCTGTGGTTGTGCCCAGCTGCAAACTGGGTTAAGTTCCCAGCCCCTAATACAGCCTTAGGATCTTGGGGTTCCTGAGCAACCTTATATCTGTGCCCCTGAAGGCCTGGTCTCAGGGACCCTGCGCTTCAGAGCGGTCTTCAGGGCCTGCAGGATGGCAGCCTGGCTGTTTTGCACATTGTAGTCACTGAGCCTCAGCAGACGATCGAAGTCTTCCTCCTTGTAGGTCATGTTGTACAGGGCATAGGGGGACGTGTCCCTAGTGACATCCACTTGGCCAGCTGGGAGCTCTGCAGGGCTGCGCTGGACACCTGACCAGGGGTAGGAGGGGCATCAGGAGAAAAGGACCAGAGGCTTCCACAGATGGCTAGGACTAGGCCTCAAACAGAGCACAGGGGAAGGTTGCACCCCACAGAAAGGGCCCTTGCTTTTCTCTCAGCTCTCCATGCCCTTTGCCCAAAAAAAGTCAATGTGAATGGTAGAATGCTATTTCAAGGTATGAGAAGTTTTCTGCTCCCAAATTCCTATAGCATTTTGACACTTATTCCATTATTCAGCCAGCTCCACAGTATTGCTCTACATTGCTTCTGGGTAAGGTGGAAATAGCCAGAATGAGAGTCAACTGGGTTAAAAAATGGTGGAAAGGAAGAGAGCTTTGGCTTTGTAAGAACCAGCCTTTGTTGGGAGAGAAAATTTCCCTAGAATTCCAAGATGTGGGCTGACCATGTTAAGAATAAAGCTGGAAGATTTGGAATTACAGTGGGAACTAAAAGTTTGGGTGTAACTTACTGAGACAGAAATTAGGTTTTCCCACCCAGAGGAAATAAATTCTGACAAGTTGGTGGGAGGAGAAAATAAGAAGGAGGATAAGGGTTTTGATTTGGGGACCCTTAAGAAGACCGGCTTCCTGAGAAAGGGCTCTAGCCTGGGCTACCCAGCATAATAAAGATGCCAAGTGACCTGTGCCCACCCCCACTACTGCCAAGAGCAGGACTAGAGGAGCTCAGGGGTATCAGGGATACTGGGGGAAGGAGCAGGCTAAAGGAGCTGGGGGCCATGACCATGAGGACACCTCCACAGTGACATCAGGATGCTGCTGGGATGTGGCATCAGCCACCAAGGCCAAAGATGCCTGTTTAAGGCCTTGAGCCTTTTCAGGGTAGACTTTCTTCCCTCTGCATAGGTGACTAGGGAGAGGCTGGGGCAGGGCCTCCAGGGTCCAGGCTGCCTGGCTGGTAGAGAAGGGGCAGCCTCACCAGGGGCCGAGTGGTCCTTGAAGGAGACGTTAACCAGCGGGAAGTGCAGCAAGACAGGGGCCTCGGGGCAGGTGGGATCTGAGAAGAGGTGACACTCCTTCGGCTGGTGTTGGTCCTCAGGGCTGAGCTCCACATGGGGGAAGGGCAGCCCCCGAGCCCTGCAGTACAGCTCAGTCTGCTGCAGCGCCTGGAGTAGCAGAGAACCCACCCACCCGCATCAGTGCTCTATGACATGCTAGACCGGTTCCAGCCCCAACTTGCTCCCTCGGCATCCAGACATCAATCTGGTTCTGTCTTGCTTTTATGGCCCAGCTAAGCTGCATGTGACTTGAAAAGAGTCTGAGGATTCTAGGGGTTCAGATCTTAGGTGGGGTGTAGACCCAGCACCTTCCACCTCCATTTGGATTGCTACTGCTAGATTATTCAAGTTCCAGAGTCTAGAGGGCTTCAGTAGGTAACCTATATATGCATTCCAGCATTACCAAGTCCCTAGGGGAGGTGGGGCTGGATGTGGAGATGCCCAGGGTCTCCTCTCAGCTCTGTTCAGCTGTTCTTCTTTGGGGCAGGTGTGGTGGTATTTAACCTGCAGTTGTCCTGGGAGCTCAGGACCCTATCACCACCACCATGGCCCTTCCCCACTGAGGACCCACGAAGGATTTGTGGGCTACAGGTTGCTACCTCTCCCTCCCTTATGCAGGAGGTGTGGGGCAGTAGCTCAGTGGCCTTGCTCCTTGCCCCTAGATCTTGGCCCAGTTGGACAGATGGTCTGGGATCCCCAGGGGGCAACCAGAGGCACCTCAAAGGGTGAGTTTAGGGAGTAGTTGAAGGAGAGTATGAGGTCCATCTTGCGACCGGGCCGGAGCATGGAGGAACAGCTAGTGTTGATGAAGTAGCCCGGGTCCACCAGGCAGAGCTGGGGTTCCTGGGGAGTCAGTCGACTGGGGGTGGAGTCTAGTTGGCAGTCTGGTGGGAGAGGTAGAGACAGTCAGAAGCAGCCACCCTGCCACAGTAGCCCACCTACAATGTTCACCTCCACGGCCCTTCCTTACCTCTGGTGTCACTCCCTGCACATGCCACCCCAGCCTTTCCCCAAGACCTCCCAATGTGATCTTCTCCAGATTACAGACCAGAAATAAATGCTGTGACCCCCCAAGCATCTTCCAGTCAATAGCCATGGTTCATCCTCATCCAGGAGTCCAACTTTGTTATGGAACAAATGGCGGCCCTTACCTGCCCAGATGGAGAAGTCTTTCTGGTTGCAGTAGTCCTGGTGCAGCTGCAGGCCATGTAGGAAGTTGGCGCCACACTGGTGGAGGGGTCTGCCAGTCAGGAAGCCCTTAAATGCCTGGGCCAGTGCTGTTCCAGGCTTCAGCCAGGAAGACTCCATCCATGAGGAGGTTGCAGAGGAGGCTACAGATGCCTTCTCTGCATCCAGAGGAACAAACATTACTCCAATGAGGGGCCTGGAAAAGTCCAGCCCTTCTTCCCCTCAGACACCCCACCCCGTCAACCAGTATATAATGGGAAGCAGCCTCATCATGGGCTCCCCTCGGTATCCCCTCTCCTACCTAGGTTCTGGATCTTGTCCTTAATGTGCTGTTTCCAATCCCCCCCAGAGCAGGTGAGGTCATACCAGGTGTCCAGCAAGTTTAGGGAAAAAATGTTGCTCCAGATACCTGAAGACCAAACCCACAAAGAAGTCAGCTCTCAGGCCCCAGTGCCCTGTCTTTTCCACCTGGGAGCCAGTGGTTCCCACCCTTGAGTGCTGACAAAAAATAGGAGCTGGAAGAAGGCTTTCCTTCCAATGGATCTTCCCCACTGCCCAACTCCTGCCCCTCACCCTGGGACTTTGTCCAGACCTGAGCTGCAGGAATCATGTCCAGGAAGAGGCCTAGTAGAGTGACCACTTCTTACCTTCCAGAAAGCAGATCCGGGACTCAGGGAGCCTCTTCATCAGTTGCCCCATGAAGAACTTGGAGCCAAAGAGCTCAGGAGGGACAAAGCCTCCATACTTCAGGAATCCAACCTCATAGGGGGAGAACTCAACCCACTCTGATGTGGCAGGAAGGAGAGGCAGGAATGTGAGGTGAGTGGGTTAGGGGAGGCCAAGTTCTGCCAAGGGTCAAAAATACTGCCCTTTGGCAGGCCTTAGCCTTCCTCCTGTCTGACACCAACTCAGCAAATGTGAGGAATGCAGGCTCCTGGGCTGACCAGCCCCACTCTACTCCATCTGCTTGTTCAAACACCATCCTCAACAAGGGCAGGGAGCACCCCAGGTAGCTCCTGGGCCTACCAGCACCACCACCCTTTCAGAAGTTTGGGCAATCTGCACAGGAGTTTCCAGATTGAATTCTCTGGGAACTCTCAGGGTGCAGAGGATTTGGGGAGTGTGTGTGTTGGAGGATGGGGTGAATAGGACTCTACCCTTGAAGTCGAGGGTATCCAGATTGTTCTCTTTGACATTGAGGCTTAAGTAGAGGGGCAGAGGGTTTTGACCCCGCTCCAGTGCGACTCTCTGTCCTGATAGCTTCTGATCCATCACCTGGGATTGGAGGACATGAGAACCCAAGTGAGGGTGGGAGCACCATGGAAGCAGCAACTCTACCAGGACAGGGGCAGGACAGGAACACAGGCTGGGGACAAGAAGGTAGCTGCTTCACTGGGTTTTGGGGGGTGTAGTGGGTATGTGCAGCCAGTTCTCACTTATGCTCCTATGTTCTCACCAGGCCCACATGCAGGGTGGCCATGAAGGGCTCTGCAGGTTTTGTACTACCTATCTCGAGGGAGGGCCATTCCCAAAGACTACAGTGCCAAAAGTGCGTCTCCCACACCCTTTACCTCCTGGTCTTTATGAATTTATGGGTGGAGTGAAAGTGAATACCAACACAAAGACACACACACATATGCATGCACATGTTGCTTTCCAGAAAACACACCACAATCCCCTTTTAGTACACACTGAGTTATGCCAGGGCACTTACGGCCCCTTTTAGGGTTCAAGTTTCAGCCCCCTTCAAATACTTTCCTGGCCTTCCTGCCTCCCCCTCATCCTCCTCCTTCTTTCCTGCTATATTTACACGGTATGAGGTTGTTCCTTGTGGTTTATTCCTGCCATCTGTTCCTAATTCTCTCTTTAATAAAATGTCAAGCTCTGTTTTTGATGGCAAAGACGATGACTTGCCTTTTGGGGGAGCCCCCACAGAGCATCCCTGAGTTCTAGGGACACAGAAAGTTCACATTCTATTTAGAGGTGTGCACAGGGCTCCTCTCAAGTTCCCTCAAGGTGAAGGGTGAGTGATGACAGCTGCCCAGAGCCCTGCCTTGGCAAGGATGGTGCTGCCACTGCTGAGGCTGGGGCTTTGCTGGCCCTGGGCTGTTCAGGACAGGGTAGTACTTGCCATGCCTATCTTAGGCTCTTCAAGGCAGAAGGGTATTGAGTCATAAGGAGCTCCCAACTTGCCACATCAGCCCTTGTCTCCAGATTTACTAACAGAACAGGTTAAATTTATAGCTTGCTGGGCCTCTACTGAGAATAAGTCTATTAGAAGTCACTTTGAAATTTGTCTTTTTAAAAAAACTCCCTAAGGGGTCTGGGGTTGTGGCTCAGTGGTAGAGTGCTTGCCTAGCACGTGTGAGTCACTGGGTTCGACCCTGAGCACCATATATAAACAAGTAAAAATAAAGGTCCATTGACAACTAAACATTTTTATTAAAACTCCCCAAGAGATTCTGATAATCATCAAGATCTGAGTCCCAGGAATCTAGCCCAGTCTACCCAATAAGAAGTCTCCTTTCCATAACAGTGGCAAAAATCTAGTGACTTTCATCCTCCCTGGAAGTCCTTCTGTCACTTGACAAGAGCTCTCAAGTGTCAACTCATGCATCTTTCCCCCATTTCTTCAGTGGCAGCCAATATAACTTGAGTTCTAGAGGGAATCCGCAGAACAATCCCCAAACAGGGCCTGAGCCCCTGCCACAGGTGATGGTATCTCAACAGGTCAGTGCTGCATGTGACACCAGTAATTTCCCTTTTCAAAGTCTTTGTGTGTGTGTGTGTGTGTGTGTATGTGTGTGTGTGTGTGTGTGTGTGGTGCTGGGAATTGAACTCAGAGCCTTATACATGCAAGGAAAGTGCTCTACCACTGAGCTACATCCCCAAACTTTTTTTAAATTTTATTTTAAAAAAAGACAGGATCTTACTAAGTTTTCCAGGGTGACCTCCAACTTTCAATCCTCCTGCCTTAGCCTCCTGAATAACTGAGGTTCCAGCTGTGTATCACCATACAAGCTTCAATATTTCTCTATCTCTCTATATATTTATTTATTTATTTATTTATGGTACCTGGGATTCAATGGGGGGGGGGCTTTACTACTGAGCTACATCTTACTAAGTTTTTGAGACTGACCTTAAACTTTAGATACCCCTACCTCAACCTCCTGAGTTGCTGGGATTTCAGGTGTGCACCTCAATGCCCAGCTTAATGTCTTTTTATTTAGCAATCCTGTCTGTTCTCTTTTGATAAGTATAATGAGGAAAACATTTAGCCTTTTATTACAGTTTCACAATTTCTGCCCTGGGGAAAGTTTTGAGAAAGGATGAGCAACCCTTACACCTACTGAAACAACCTCAAGAATACACTGTGATAGTTCACAACTAAGCTGCAAAGGATTCTCAGTCTCTAACCCTCCAGTTTCCAAGTAAGTATCCTCAATGCTGCAGAACACCATTCTGACAACTCAAGGTACCCACTGGATATGTTGGTGCTTGGTACAGTGTTGGCGATGTGTTGATCTTGTTCAGGCAATGTACATAGTAGACCAAAGGGTATGCAAAATCTTTTGTTTAGTGTTGCAGAAAAATATGTAAAAAACTTGTTCACTCAGGAAAGGATAAGAGAAAAACTAGGAGTTTCTCCTATGGAATGGTAAGGAGCTTCTAAGCAGTTCAGAACTTGCCAGCAAAAAAATTAAAGAAAAAAATTCGAAAGAGGTAGTTTGAGTAGTGGCACACGCCTGTAATCCCAGCAACTCTGGAGGCTGAGGCAGGAGGATCACAAGTTCAAGGACAATCTCAGCAATTTGGTAAGGCCCAAGCAACTCTGTCTCAAAATAAAAGATGAAAAGGGCTGGAGACGTAGCTCAGTGGTAGAGTACCCCTGAATTCAATACCTAATACCACACACACACACACACACACACACACTCACACACACACACACAAAGAAGTACTTTGCAAAGCACTGATATATAACTGGTACGTGTGTTTGTGTGTTTGTGTGTGTGTGTGTGTGTGTGTGTGTGTGTGGTGTGGTATGGTGCTAGGTATCAAAACCTGGCTTTGCACATCCCTGGCAAGCACTCTACCACTGAGCTACACCTTCAGCATAACTGGTACATTTTGTAAGTGGGTTTTTATAAAAACTGAATGAATATTATAGACATAAGTAGACTGAGAAATTCATTCTGAGTAATGTTTCAGGGTATGATACTTCCCTAATAATACTTGATATTAATGAAATTGGGATTTGTCTTAAAAGGAGTTATATTTTCTGATATTTCACAATGACTTCTCATACTTTAGTATTTCATAGAGGCAATAAATACCTGTCTTTACCTAAGACTTGTAAAAATTAGAAATCAACGCTAAAATTATCTGAATAAAAGATTATTTTAAGAATCACATAATGACTGGGTCTGGTGGTACATATCTATAATCCCAGCAAATCAGGAAGATGGGGCAGGGGATTACAAATTTGAGGCTAACCTCAGCAATTTAGTGAGGCCCTAAGCAACTTAGTGAGACCCTATCTCAAAATAAAAAATAAAATGGGCTGGGATATGTCTCAGTGGTAAAGCACCCCTGGGTTCGATCCCTAGTACCAAAACAAACAAACAAAAATATAGTATAATAAATTATCATTAAGAGGTAAGACATGAGAGCTAAGAAAAAAGGAAAAATATAAATTGAAAAACCTGTATATTGGGACAAAATTTTAAAACAGCATAGGTGCTCATTATAAAAATATATATACATGGTCAATAATGCCACAAGACTTTACTCTTGTGAACAGTAAAAAAATGAATTTAGTTTGTCTTTTTGAAAATTACTATAAATCTTATACATAAAATCATGCATTAAGTCATTACTAGAGGATGAAGTAGTAATTAAGTAGAAATCCTTTGTTGAGCCTGGGATCAAACTAAATTTCCTAGCACCTTGTAAAGTGAACTGTTAGAACAAGCTTCTCCCCACTATGGTAACTAGTCATTGCCAGCAGGCAGAAAAGTCAGTCAGTAAAACACAGCACCTTCAAACTGAATTCTTCAAAACTTATATAATGCCAGGAATGATGGCACATACCTGTCATCCTAGCAACTTGGGACTCTGAGGCAGGAGGATCACAAGTTCTAGGTCAGTCTGGGCAACTTAGTGAGACCCTCAGTAACTTAGCGAGACCCTGTCTCAAAATAAAATAAAAAGGACTAGGAATGTGACTCAGTGGTAAAATGCCCCTGGGTTCAATACCCAGTACCAAAAAAGGAATGGTACAAGAACATTAATATCTAGAATATAAAAAGAATTTCTAAAAAATGATACTAAAAAATAGAAATTTAGAAAAGGATTTTAGGAGACATTTCATGGAAGAGGAACCCAGATGATAAATAGACTTGAAAATATGATATCTTACTAAAAATCAAGCAAATGAAAAACTACAATGAAGTTTGTTTTCTTACCCATAGATTTTAAAAAAAATCAGTCTGCAGAAGACGTAGAGAAAAAGGAACTAATGCACACAGATTGTGGGGCCATGAATTAAAACCACTTCTTTGGAGAACAATTTAGCAGAGCTAGGAGAGTTGAAGATGTACAGACTCAATGGCTCTATAGTTCAACTGCTGAATATGTATCTTAGAGGCTTAGAGAATCTCTAATACATCTGTATAAGGATTCTTGTATACAGTTGTTCACTCAAATAATGTGTTTTTCTTAAGGGTATATATTAAAATTATATGTAATAAAAGTATGTATAACAGGTATATTAAATATATGTAATTATATGTGATAGAAAATAGACTAAAGTGTACAGGCTATAGATATGCATGTGATGGTGTGGGAAAGAAATGGGACAGGGGAGGGCATATGGAGGCTTCAACTCTTTATCTATAGCATTTCATTTCTTAGGTTGGTTGGTGAGGTCATGCATATTCATTATATTGTTTTTGTACTTGATTCATTTTCTTAGGTGTGAAGACAAATAATAAATATTTCATAATAAATATTGATATTTGCATACTAAATATGTTTAAAAATAATAAAAGTAAGAACTGTTTGTAGTTTCTAAGTAACGCTGTGCTTGCCACAGAGAATAAAATTTAAAGAAAAATTGAAGTGACTTCATTTCCTTCTTTAATATCCTTGACAGTTCCCTTTTTTTTTTTTTTTTTTTTTTTTTTGGCACCAAAGATTGAACTCAGGGGCACTCGACCACTGAACCACATCTCCAGTCCTATTTTGTATTTTATTTAGAGACAGGGTCTCACTGAGGTGCTTAGCACCTCACTTTTGCCGAGGCTGGTTTTGAATTCGTGATCCTCCTGCCTCAGCCTCCCAAGCCACTGAGAGTTCCCTTTTCTTCTGTGGTGCTGGTGACTCATCCCAAAGGCCTTGTGCATGCTAAGCACAGGCTCTACACTGAGTAGAACCCCCAACCAGTTTACTTTTTGTTTTGCATGTTAAAAGATGCTTTTTGTCTTTTAGTTGTTTCTAATCCTTTTGAAACTTTTTCAGATAATTGTATATGATAAAACAGTAATGTGAAAAAATAATTAAATTTTAATAATTATATCAATTCATGTAAGATCCAGCAGTTAACTTATTAAACTCTCCTGGAAGAAACATTGTGGTCCAAAATTTATATGCTCAGCGTTGTCTTGATGTTGTTAGGATAATAGTAAAGGCATATAACAGCTAACCCTTTTTTGCTTACTCTATGCCAAGGTGCCATTGAGTGCTCACAACACACCCAAGAGGAAAATACTGTTTTCGTCTTTGCTGTACAGATGATTAGAGAGGTTAAGTAATTTGCCTAATGATACACGACAAGTAAAATACACTTAAATTAGATCCCAGGGAAGTCTGTGCTTTTAAGACTATCTCAAGATGAGGAAGAACAATAACATTCCATATTGCAGTATAAATAAATAAAAGTGATTCTAGAAATCTTACTGTTCAAACCATGCAAAAGCTTTGTTTGCTTAACTGACCCTGACTGATCCCCACATCGTGGGAGGTCCAGAAATTTCTGCTACATGGCAGTTAACTGAAGAAAAGCCTAACTCAGAAAGGTGACATACCAAAGTTGGACAGATACCAACACGTGGCAATTCCCAGATTCTTTAAGAAATGCCCATACCCACTCTGCCCCATCTGGGCAGGTGCTCTACCTGGCCATGCAGCATGGACTCCAGCACCAGGGCCCACAGGTCCACAACTGTTGTGGGGTGGCCCTGCTCAGCCCGCAGCTGCAGCTCCCTGCGATAGCTCGCCAGGCGCTCTGGGGAGAAGGCCTCCAGCTTGCTCTTGGCCAGATGCTCCCTGGCGTGACTGATGGGTCCCTCGAGGTCCCTCTGTGACCACTCAGGATCTGAGTACAGGTGGGCCATTGTCCTGGGAGAACAAGGAGGCAGGACGATGCTGAAACCCAGAATGGGTTTCCTCCTTCCCACCCTTCATCTACTCCCAGCACCTGGCTCCTGTTGCCAAGGATCTGCCTGCTTAGAAAATGTATGTCAGGGCTTTCTCTTCATCTAGATCAGTGATGATGAATATTAATATGATATGAGCTATATGTACATAATTAATTTTCTTCTTTCTTTTTCCTTTTTCTTTCTTTCCGGTTTTTTTTTTTTTTTTTTTTTTTTTTTTGGTATAGAGCTGGCTGACCATGGAGCCCAGAGTCTCACACATGCTAAATAAGCACTCTACCAATGAGCCACATTCCAACCCATAGGTACTCTCAAATTTCCAAGTATTCACACTAAAAAAGTATAAAGAAATCAGTAAAAATTAATTTTAATGATTCAATATATCCAAAAAGTATCATTTCAACAAGTAATGTTGATTATTGATAAGTTACTTACGTAATTTGTTTTTTTTTTTTCAAGCTAAGTCTTCAAAATTCACTATATATTTTATAATTATAACATATCCAAATTTTGCTTTTTGTTTTTGTGGTACTGGGGATTAAACAAAGGGCCTCTCTCATGTGAAGCAAAGTTTCTGCCACTGAGCTACATCCCCAGTCCAACACATCCCAATTTGGACTAGCCACATTTTAAGAGGTCAGTAACCACATATGGCTAGTGACTACCATGTTGGTCAGCACTAAGCCCTACTCCCACCTTCATGGAGTTGACTTCAAGCCCTTTCAAAATTTGCTTTTAACAGCTGTCACCTAAATTTATCTGAGGCTTATTTCTATTTTACTCCTTAAAATCGTATTTCCATGAGACTCAAGGGGGTGAACCTTTAACATCATAAGCAGATGAGGGGGTAGGGAGACAATGCCATCTTTACGTAAATCAGCATCTCAACTTCAGTTTCCTTATCTATATCATATATGAGTAAGAAGAGAAACTACCTCAAAAAGTGTGTGCATTAACCAAGATAATAACTATGAAATTTTAAAAAGATCCATCAACTTGGAGCTCCTGGTGTGTGTCAAGCATTAGGTTAAATGTTTGACGTGGCTGTCTATTCTAATTCTATGGCATATACACACCCATTTTGGAGATAAGCCAACTAAGAATCAGAGGAAAGAAGTTGCTCAAGGTTGCCCAAACCTGTATGTGGAGTTGCTGAGATCAAACCCCGCTCCTTCTGCACCAACAATCTCCCAGTGCCTTGGTAACATCTGGGAAGGGGCCTCCTGCATCACCCCTCCCAGGGCAGTACTTCTGTATACATCTGTCTCCACCTTTTGAAAAAGCTGCGTGATCCCCATCATGTCTTACCACTGATGATCATACTGCTCATACCCGCTTGACATCCTCATATAAAGACTCCTAGCATCCACTCAACCTCCCTTTGAGGCCTGGCCACCTCTGCTGCTCCAGCCCCCATCACCCTCACCATGTAGCGCCCGAGATGCCACTGAAGTAGGTCACACAGTCCAGGAGACCCAGCTTCTGCAGGGCCAAGAGGTGGCCATAGAGGGAAGTCATGGCTCGGGCCCCTCCTCCTTCAGCCATGATACCCACAACAGGGACCTGGAACACACACAGATACAGACCAATTTAACAAGAGCAAGGATGAGCTGCCTCCTTTCTTAACCAGGAGTCCATCCTGCTTCCTGCCTCCAGGGAGCGGGTATTGTGACTCTGGAGTCAGGGTTAGAGCTAGGGCAAACCCTTACCAAAGAAAGGACAGCTTTCAGCTCAGGTCAGAGCCCCCAAATGGAGCAAGAACCCTGACACTTACACATGGCCCACATCTCCCCACAAACCCCCATTATCCATTCTCCAGGGGCTGGAATATCTGTAGAGGGCGTAGGAATCGATACGGCTTTAAGGCCAGTTGGAGTGTCTGTACCCACATCTCTCCCGCAACCCCAGACCTCATCCTCCTGCAGGTCTCTGTCCAACTGCAGGGCCTGCTTCAGGGCCTTGGCCACCACTTGCTTCCTCCTGCTCAGGAAGGCCTGTTCCTCTGCACACAGATCGAAGCCCAGGCGAACGGCCAGTTCCTTAGGGCTGGGGCAATGAAGGATCCAGGGGTCAGGGGACACCATGCATGGCTCAGTTACTGATTGACTATCTCCACAATGAGCTGCCAAATAACCTCCCTGCTCCAACCCCAAGAACCAGAGCTTTCCCCTCCCCTGCCCACCACTTACTGCCCCCACAGATTTGAATGCCCCTCACCAGCTATCTGCCTTGAGCTGCAGCCTCACTCCTGGAGCCTGAAATCAAAGCAAGAGACCCTGCTCAGAATGTCCCAGGTCCTGAGCCAGACAAGGTATCCCCTGGGGCTTGGGTTCCTTCATCTTCATCCAACTGGCACTTCCCATCCAGCTGAGGCCACTTACATTTGTAGCAGGAACATCGATGGTGACCTCTTTCCCTGTGGTCAGGGACCTCAGGGGCACAGTGAAGTGCCCAGCTGAGTTGTCTGAATTCCAGCCACTGTTTCTGGAACTCTGGAGGGAAATATTCATTCATTTGTTCATTTGACAAATCCTGAGCATCTAGACTATGAACAAGATAGTCCCAGTTCCCCCCGATAATATAACACTAGTAACAATTATGATTACTAATAATTATAAACTAATCATGGCTAGCTATGGAGGCACATGCCTGTAATCCCAGTGACTTGGGAGGCTAAGGCAGGAGGATCACAAGTTTGAGGTCAGTCTCAATAACTTAGCAAGACCCTTTCTCAAAATAAAAAATAAAAAGGACTGTGGATGTGGCTCATTGGTTAAGCTCCCCTGGGTTCAATCCCCAGTACCAAAGGATCATCATCATCATCATCATCATCATTGTCACCATCATCATGGCTAACATTTAGTGCAAAGGCATTGATCTCACTGAATCAAATTTACAAATTTATAAAGAAATGGACAATGAACTGATGTTAATGAGTGTTGTAAAGGACATACGCAGTGTGATATGATGAAGTAACCAAAAGTGGGGTCTGTTTGCAGTGGGGAGTCAGGGAGCGATCCTCTGAGGAGGTGCAATTTGAGCTGAGATATAAAGAAGGTGCAGGGGGCAGCCTTGGCTGGAACCAGAGGAAAAGAGGGAAAGCATGTGGCATGTTGGAAAAGGAAGCAGAAACAAGTATGGCTGGACTATCATGAACAAAGGGAACATGGAACAAACTGAGACAGCAGAGTTGGGGAGGGGTTAGGCTGTGCAGGGCCTTGTGGACACAGATATCAAGTTTTATTCTAAGAGCATCATTGGATAATTCCTCAGAAGCTTCAAAGACTGACAAGGTGTAGCTGTTCCAGCCCCTGCAAGTCTTCCAAGGGTGGTGTCCCTAACTGGGAAAGGCCAACAAGGTCACAGGGGGCCTGGTCTTGGTAGGAGGAAAGCCAGAAATAGCTGGAGCTGGCTAAAGGCTGGAGTTGGCAGGAGAGTTGGAAAGTGGAGACCCACCCTCAGGTGCCCACTCAGCTCTGCATCTTGGGCTGCCAGGTAGTGGAAGCGGAAGACAGGGGCTGTGTCCAGGGTGAATGTCTGTGTGTCCTCATATGATCCCTTCAGCACCAGCTCCAGTTCCAGTTTGTCTTGCCCTAGGAAGAGTGAGCAGTTAGCATAAGCGGAACAAGAGCCAGGAACCCAGCTGGGACTTGAGAAACCAACAACACTGGTTGGGCATGGTGAAGTCCAGGAGGCTGGACCGTGGTAAGCAGTATTCTGAAAAGGGCTCTCTCTGGCCTACTGGGCCTCACAACCCCCATGGGATTCCCACATCCTGTGACATGTCTTCTCCAGGTCAGTGGCTCCTCCTGCCCAGAGGAGACATGCTGCCCTCATGTGGTCAAGAAGGGAGAGGCAAGCTTGACCCTTGCTTAACTCTGCAGTTCTCCCAGAAGCCTTTTTCTGCCCCTCTGACACCTGCCATGTTCCAAGTGAGTTCAGACCTGGTTCTGAGCAGGTCTCACCTGCTGTCAGTGCTGTTCTTCCCGCTCTGTCCAGGCAGACATCCAGGCATGCCAGCTCTCGGGCCTGGGGCAGACCACATCATAGGCAGAGGCTCTGCAGGGTAAACTGAGGCCCCCTCAACCTCAACCCTCTGAACCCCACTGTCCTAAATCCAATACACGCTAATAAGAAGTGGGGTTCAGAATGAGCCTGGACACAGGAATCCTTCACTCCTTCTCAGATCTGTTGCAACTGCTCAGCCTGAAGTTCCATAGCAGCTAGAGGACCCCATCTCCACCCCAACCCCAGCTCTCCTGACTTTACAGAACTTCTGGAATTTCTGAAAGCCCCCAGCTCCCAGGCACAGGTCCTTCTTCTGTTTCTCTGCAGCCTCGACCTGGTGGGTGTCTTCCACTACAATGACTTATAAATAGCATGTACAGACATAGGTCACACACCAGGATGACGAGTGGGGTGGTAGAGAAACACTGAACACAGTAGTGACTAGAATGCCTCCTGTCATCACTTAAGGGACTTGCCTTGACATTTTCTCTGTTAAGCACCCTGGCAATGGCCCTGCGCACCCTTGGCATTGGCCCTCTCCCTAGAACTGCTGAATTTACCAACACACTGTTGGCCTCTGGTGCCCCATAGAAAGGGCAGCTGTCATGGGTATGACTTCATTTTAATGTATATTCTTTAAAAGAGTAATCCAGTTCATCAAACTGGCACTTGCACATCTTTGAGGGTGAGAGCCTCCTTAGATTTTGTGCTAAGGCACCTTCTCTGACTGACGTAGGCCTTTAGCTCTCAATTCCTTTCCAGTACTCAGGGGCTGAGGACACAGGGCAGAGAGCTTCTCACATGAGGCGCTCGCCACCTTGTGGCCCTTCCTGTCCACTGCAGCCTCATGAGCTTGCTGCTGCTTAAAGAGCTGACCAGGAACTTCCCAGATCCCAAGGAGGAGTTAACTGAACCCTTGGTCCTGCCCTGATTGCTTAGGTTGGAAGCACGCTACACTGGAAACTTCCTCTGAACCTCAGAGACCTCAGTATTGACAACCTGAAGGTGGTCCTGGCTTACAGGACTTTACTATGACTTCCAGGGAAGAATTCTGAGTCAGTCCCTAAGAACTTGGAGCTCATTACACAACTAAACACCTTCAGAAAGTACCTAAAAATTTCCAAACAATCCCTCAGTCATTCAATTTTGGACCAGAACCTCTTCTCAGCAGAGTCCACCTCCCCTCTCTCCATGTGCCCTTTAGCTCCAGGATCCCCAAGCCCCAGGGACCCAGGTGATCACCTGGCTGGGAGGCTGGGGATGGTCTACCACAAGTCCTGCCCCTGCCTTGACCCTTCTCAGCCACAGCCCAGGCACCCTGCCCCCTGCTCTGGGGTGTCTTCCCTAAGCCTGGGGAAGGTGGTTACCACAAGAACACTGTTGGTGATGAGGTTTTCTGGATAGCCGGATCTAGAAAAAAATCAAACCATTTAGAGTCTGGTCTTGCAAAGACAAAGGCATCCTGCATTGACCTGCCCGCTGGCTGCTGAGATTCCCGCCCAGGTGAGTTCTCCCAGGGTGATGCTGCAGGCTCTTAAATCCTGACTAAGATTTGGGGTGAGGGAGAGAGGCCTTTGCAGAATGGAAGGTGAGAGGGAGAGAGCAGGTTAAGGGAAATTTGGGCTTCTTGTTCTCAGGTCTCTAGGACCACTTTGGCAGGACTGAGGAGAAGGAATAGCCTGGGATGCACAGATCCGTGGGGCCTGGGTCAGGGCCATTTCCCTGAATAGAGGGGTCCTCAGCCACTCCCTAGGGATATCACTTACATTTTTTCCATCAGGAACTCCACATCCAGCTCTTCCCGTCCCTGAAATCAAAGAGGATGAGCAAATCATGAACATTTACAGTTGACAGTCATCTCGAGCAGTCTCTAAAAGGAGCATGCTTTTGTTGCTGAAAGCTCAGTCCTTGTCCCTGATGCCAATTCAGTAATGAGGACACGGTTTTGAGAAAAAAGAGAAGCATGGGGGACTCCTGTCCCAAAGGCTGTGATTCTACCCATCAGCAGAAACAGGGGACTTTTAAAGAGGTGATTCTATTCCACGTGTTCTCTGTTCTGAGTCGTAATTCACTTGTTAATTTAGGAGACAGTCATCCCCAAAGTCTGGATTACTTCACCCCTATGGTGGGTGGATACTCAAGAACAGAAAACTGCCTAGTATGGGGAAAAAAGGTAATCCTGTTTCCCCTGAGATTATGGAGGGGGAGCGATACTGCAGAAGCAGGGAAAGAGGGAAAGAAAGAAACAAGTCCATTTTAAAACTAAGTTGCTGTGGCAGAGCAGCAAGGTATAACGTGGACCACAGTTACTCTTTTACAATTATTTCCAATTTACAAATGAGGAAACTGAGGATGGGGCAAGAAGGGTTCCTTACCCACGTGACCTACAACTAGTGAGTCTATAGAACAGGTCTCATTCCCTTCTAGGACCCCAAGCTCTGGGCCAGGCTGAAGAGGAAGACAAGGAGCACAACCGAAGGAGGCTTGAAAATGTCCAGGCCTCGATTCGTCTTCCTCTTGAGGAGGCCCCAGAACACTGTCCTTCTCTTCCCGAGCCTGCAGCAGGAAGAGCCCCAGGACCTTCACAGAGCAGGCCTTGGGCCTTATGAGCAGAAGTGATGTAGCCCACACTGCCCTGAGGTGGTTGCACTGAGC
The DNA here is from genome assembly GCF_902686455.1 of Sciurus vulgaris. NCBI lineage: Eukaryota > Metazoa > Chordata > Mammalia > Rodentia > Sciuridae > Sciurus > Sciurus vulgaris. The sequence goes on from NC_136462.1 coordinate 91,471,073, forward strand.
TGTGTTTTGAGGAATGTAGCAAGTTCTCCATCTCCCAAAACTTCCTCTCAGATGACTAAAGCTCCTGCTAGAGTGATTCAATCTGCAACTGCACACTAAGCCAGTTCCTTTTCTATTAAAATGCAAATATCTCTGGGAGAGGTTTACATTTTTCCGTGGATGAGTTCAACCTAGCTACATTCCTCAGATGGGAGAAATTGAACAACTTCCTCAGCCTGGAGCTGGAAGAAGTGGATCTCATCCAGACCTCCCACCCACCTGGGGATCCAGGAGGAAGGTTTTCCTGAGCAGTTTGCCAGGGAGGACTTCTGAGACATCATAAAAAATCTTGAAGCAGATGTCATCCTTCGTAATTAAGTCTTCATCACAGATGCTCAACTCTAGAACATTCTAGGGAGGGACCCAAAAGAATAATTTAGCATATTATCTACTCAAAGCACCAAGAGCTCACATAGAACTGTAAAACTTAAAAGAAGTACAAGGAAATCCAGCAAAGTTCCTAATTTCCCCCTCCTAATCTTTGTTTTTACAAATAAAATAAAATAAAATAAAATTCTATCAAGGAAATTTGTCCCCATTCTGCTCTGGTTCCATGAGGTGTACATGGATGGACTTAGAGGGGATCAACAGCTTGGTAGAGGTTTGTCCTGTAGCTGGGGGTGGAAGGACTGTGTTCATTTGTTCACACATTCTCTCATGTGCAGTACAGCTGGGGCACGAAGACGCCATCCCCCCAGAGTTTCTCTGCATGCGCTCCGGAGGACGTATGTTCTACCCCAAGAACCCTCCCTGGAGGAGGAGGGGTCTGGCCTGACTGACCAGGGGTACCATGGCCTTTACCTTGACCTGACTCTGAATAAGGAAACTGAAGGTCTCATTCCATACAGGATGACTGGAGTTGGTGACTGTTTTGGTCTTGAACTTTGTTCCAGGAGTGGTTGACATCTGCAGGATCACATATGGGTCTACCTCACTCACTGCAATGTCAAGAGAACCATCAGTAGAGAAAAACCCTCACATCCTTTTCCAGGGGCCTTGCCAAATTCCTACCAAGACCCCAGTGGCTGCTGTGGACTGCTCAGCCCAACCCTTAGGCACTTTGCCTGGTCCTTTCTCAAGGGGTCCCATCCTCCCTGCACCCTCAGGAGCCCAGGAGAGTTATTTACACAGGTCATTCCCATGCAGCCTGCGAGCCTCCAGGATGGTCACAGTGAGCTGCCAACAGGCTGAGGCTTCTCCCTGGAAAGAAATATCAAACTACTGAATCTCTCCTGCTCATTCTACTACCCATACCTGGAGCTGCTGTGCTGCCCAAGTCCCTGGCTACAGACACATTCCCACCAATCTTGCCATACTTGGTGATATTGGCAGGCTGCCACCTTTGTCTACCACTGTCCTCAAGCTAATGGTTCTGGGTTGCGGCATTCAGGGAATGGCAGACTACCCTGGGGACTGTTTGTGGAATCCTTTCTTCCCTTAGGATCAGGATTTCAAGTGTAGAGGACAAAGCAAGGAACTGAGGGCCAAGGAGCGGTCACTTCACTGATCAGTTGGGAGTAAGCCACACCCAGAGCTCCCATGGAAGATAGTCCTTTGGTGAAGAATATGACCTGCTTCCCAGCATCCTGCCCTTAGCCCTCTGGACAGAAATTGGGCCCATTTCTCAAAGGAGGCTGAGACCACAGAGCCTGGTGGCCTGTGAAATCCACTGGGACTAACAAGGATCTCAGCCTATCTGTCCTTTCTTGGGCATGAATTAGGCAACTCCACTCCAGGAGCCTCAGGCACAGTGAGCAGTAGGTGTTGTGGGTAAAGAGTCATTGTGTATGATGATCAGGAGGCCACATGGGGCCTAAGATACACCCAAGTGATGAGGGAGAAGAAACTGGGCAGAATATGGTGGGGCAGAGAAGATAAGCACTGAACAGGTGACAGGAAGAAAAGCAGAGGGCAGAAGGGCATGGCTGAGGCTGACACAGCTAGGATTCAGGGGATCTCAAGCTTCTTCATCCTGGTGTCTAGCCTCCTGACTATTTCTGAGCACCCTGCACACACTTCTGATAGTAAGGCCTCACAATTTGAGGTAATTCAAACAGGCCTGGCAAGACTGTGGGCTGACCCCAAGGAAGGTCATTGGCCTTGCATCATCCTAATAAGGAACCTGCCCAAGAGGACCCCCACTGCAGTGTATGACCCCAACAGGAAGAGGCTGCACAGGGAAGGTTCTTATCAGAAATGGGCATCACCTGCCCAGGGGAATGTGTAATGTCTAACCCAGCAGCTATGCCGGACCAAGGTGGTAGGACCTCAATGGGTACCACTCACATGGAGGCATATGAAATGGTAAGCCCTGGAGACATGTAATATGGCAGCCCTGAAAAAGAACCCACTGATGTTCCCCATATCCAGAAAATCCCAAGCTAACACTCCTGCCACTCTGTGGGCTCTGCCACCAGGGTAGACCCACACTGAGTAAGAATGACCCTTATCTCTTCACTCCCACCCACTCTGTTCCCACCCAAGGGAGACAGAGGCAGCATGGTGCTAGAATAAGAACAGGTGGCATTGTGTGGTGGGGAAACAATGGTGTGGAGAAACCAAAGCTGGTTCCTGACTGTGTTGCATAACTGGCCCCACTTCCTACAAGTAACTGGAAGTTCTCCATGCCCGTAGGAACCGATCCCTGCACAGATGCTGCCAGCTATGGGCTAGCTGTGTGCCGTGGAGCCCTGACTATTCACTTCCCACAGACAGCCATAAAGGACGATGGGCTGCAGCAGAGCAACTCCTGACTCTGGCCCTGCCCTGCATCTTCCCTCTCCCACTCCATGCTGAGTGTCTCTGTCATTTCAGCAGAGCACATGTGATCCTCCCAGCAAGGTAGATTTCTCTCTTCTTGGGGATTAACTCCAGTGACACCAGCAACATCTCAACTTGTTTAAGGTAAAGATGTAACTGGAATGGTTTTAATGACTTTTAGACACCTGGTTCCATCCTTTATCTGCCTGCCACAGAGAAGGTGATGACTGGGATGATCCTGGGGCCCTGCAGGGTGTTGAGTTTTAATGCTGCAACTCCAACACAGAGGAAGGACAGAGGCAGCCAGGCCTCACTCCCCAGCTCCTTCAGCCAGCCAAAATTCCACAAGTTCACAGCCTTTGGGTGCTCTAAAGCTATTTGGAGCCACTAAGAAGTGTCCCCTTTGCTTGATTTCCAAATAGTCAGTCACCATCCCCAATTTTAGTATCCTTGTCCATTTCTCCTTCTAGTCACTAAGCCTCTCAACCTCAGAAAGCCCTCACACTCCAGTAGGTTATTTTTCCTAGAGTGAAGCTCCAACTTCCTTCATCTCTGTGATCATTGCTAAATTGTGACAATAATTACAATGACTGGTCCTCCCTAGAAAGGCTCAGGGGTCATGTTTGCTGGGAAGTTTCATAAGAGGCTCAGCACTGGCCCCTGTCCATGGTAATGTTGCACCCCAAGGGAGCTTGAGTGGTTGAGCCCTTGCAGACTGGGGTGCAGAGTATCTGTGACCATAATCCTAAGTCTTTGTCAAGAACAGAGAATGAGCAGCCCTGTCCTTTTCAACTGTTGTCCCTCAGTGACGGTGAAGGAGGCTGGAGAGAGAAGGATGGATGCTGTGGGCAGAGCTTTGGGCCCTGTACCTTCCTGAGTCAGGCTGAACTCACTCTCCCAGACCACACAAGCATGTCCCAGAACAAGTTCCTGGTACCCAGCCTTCCCTGACAGCCAAGCTGCTGCCACCAGGGCAGGCTCCAGGCCCTCATTCCAGGAAAGAGAACAGTGAAGCTGTGCCTGGATCTCGCCTGCCACCAGGGCTTACAGGCTGAGTGTTAAGGACCTGGTTTTAGGGACCCAGTCCTAGGAACACCAGCCAGAAGCAAGGTGCTTCCCAGGTATAGAGCAAAGTCAGACTCCTAAATCTCGTAGTCTACAGGCTTTTGCTTTTAGCCCTAGGGCTGGACTCAGAGCAGGCACCGGGAGACTGCACAACCTTCTTCAGGGAGATGAGCTGGAAGGGTGGTATTTTGAAAACTTCCACAGCTGACTGTTCTGAGACATGGGGCTCCTGATGGGAAATAGTGATGAAATCAGGGCTTACTGGGCCCTCCACCACGCTGAAGCCTTGGGTTCCCCCTAAGCCCCTTTAAGAACGTTTCCATTGATGCATGACTTGGGGATGGATCCTCCTGACCTCAGGCTGGAGCAATGGATATTGTCCTTCAATGATAGGGTTCCCTCCCTATCTTCCCCAGAATTCCTTGAGTTCAGCCTGCACTGACCAAGTCTTTCCCAGGAGTACCAGTCAGGAGCTGCTTGTCTAGATACAACTCAATCCTGGGTCTCAGGACCAAGGTGAGAAGCAGTCCATCAGGGTCTGGAAAGGAAGGACTTTTAGATAATGGCCTTGACACACTTAGCTTCCATTATAATCCCTATTTGGGGTACCAGGGAAGACCTGAGGAGTCATTTCTTTTGGCCTTGGTCCCTGGCAAAAGATGAGCAATCTAGGCTGAAGAAAGCCCATGGGAGGGGCCAAGCAAGCAGTCTATAGGTCTCTTTGGCCTCCTGTAGCCTTCCAGTTCTTGGGCCCAGTAAATAATCAGCTGTGGATGGGGATTGGGTTCCCTAAGATTCTGAGACACACAGGGTGATCCAAGGGCCCCAATCAGTTTTGGGAAGTCCATTGGCCTAAGGCAGTGGGTTCTGGGCCTGGTAACCCTTGTAACATGCAGCCACTGTTTTCTGCTGTGGGGCATGTGCCTTTGGGAGGAGGAAGAAAAGGGGTCAATGGTATTGTTGCCTGGTCACTCATGGTAGAGAAGGGAGGCTCTGCTGACCAGGCCTCTGCTTCTGTGGTGCTGCTCACATACCCACCCACTCCACATCCCCAAGCACAGACACCCTCACCTTCTCTGCCTTAGTCTATGCAGAGACCAGAGCCACCCTGGTTTCAGAATGCACTATGACCCCAGGCCCTGCTTTGACTGGTGCCCATAGGCTCTACAAACACCATTACCTGGTGAGGATGACCAGGTGGTCCTTCAGGTGACAGGATCTCCATGCCAACCCTTTCAACTCCACTCCAGGCCCAGCTCCTGCCAAGATGTGGACTTCTTAGCTGAGTATTGGGGACTATCCCAGTGAAATGGCTCCAACTGTGAATCTGCCAGCCCCAGGAGTGCCACAATCCTATAAACAGGATGGGACTCCACCCCTAGGTTATTTTGTCAGCCCAGCACCTTCTTTTCTTCCCCAAGAGGCTGGGCCAACCAGCATCTCCAGAAATCTCTGGCAGGGCACCAGGTCCTATGGGTGGAACTTCAGCACAGATGCAGCAGGGGCAGGTAGACAAGTCCCAGGAGAAGTGGTAGGAGGATGGCTCCCCTGAGGCCAAGGGCAGAGGATAGGGTAGGAGGAAGAGCCAAGGAAACCCCTGCCCCATCTGAGCCAGACAAGCTACCAGGGAAGTTAGGTTGAGCACATGAAACCAGACAAGAGGCCGGAATACATTGATAGCCCTGTGAAGCCAGGAATCCAAGCTACAATAATAAGTGCAGTTGCAGTGGTCAGCCCTGTGGGAGGACATCCTTGTCACCTGCCCCTGAGTAGACTCCATAGAGTGGCAGAGGGGTCTGGACACCTCTGACCACACACAGGTCCTTTACCCCCTACTCCATCCCATGCCCTCTGATTCAGCACATCCTTGGAGTTTAAGGGATTTCTACTAGAATTCAGCTGCAGACTTTATAATAGAGAAAGGGAAAAGGGACCAATCAGAAGACACTCAGGTTGTATTTTACAGGAAAACTGTGTGAAGTCACTTAGCTGTTTATTTATTTATTTGTTTATTTATTTATTTGGTACAGGGATTGATCCTGGGGCACTAAACCACAGTCCTTTTTATGTTTTATTTAGAGACAGGATCTCACTATGTTGCTTACAGCCTTAATAAGTTGCTGAGGCTGACTTTGAACCTGTGGTCCTCCTGCCTCTGCCTCCCACCACCATGCCTGACGCTTATTTGTTTATTTAGTATGCACATTGCACTAAGTGTTCTCCTGAAATGATAAAAATTCAGTTATTTTATTGCCAATTCATCATAGAATTGAGCAATAATGATTTGCTTTGCAAGGCAAACAAAACTGAAATAATACTAAATTATTACAAATGAACCTAAAATGTATTCTTATAGAATCAGTCAAAACAGGAAATTGAGAATGCTTATGAACAAGGGAAAACTGAATGAACAGGAAATATTTCTAATTCTCATGAGCCAGATGTAAAATTGAATGAAAACATAAATGTAAAATGGAGAAAACCACAAACACAGCTTATTCTCAGGGGTGTCCTGGCTTCTCTTCAAGTGTCCAGTAGAGCCAAGTATGGTGGTGCACGCCTGTAATCCCAGCAATTCAGGAGGCTGAGGAAGGAGGGTCACAAGTTCCATGCCAGCCTCAGAAACCAAGTGAGGTTCTAACAAATTTAGAGAGACCCTGTCTGAAAATAAAAATATTTTTAAAAGGGCTGAGGATGTAGCTCAGTGGTAGAGTACCCCTGGGTTTAATCTCCAGTACCATAAAGAAAAAAGAGCGTTCCATAGACATGTGACCCCCTGACTAGACAGCAGTCTGTAGCTTTCATCAGATTCTCAAAAAGGGTTTTATGACTGAAAGATGACAAGAAGATTGAAAAACACTGCTCAATAAATCAACCTTGCCTACTCTGCCCATAGCAGTTTCCCATGAATTACATTCTAAGGCTTAGGATTTGACTTGGTTGAGACCCAAGTTGTTGACCTTAGGCTTAAATCCTGGAGGTCTGTCCACACAGGCCCTGCAAGGGCTCTGAATAAGGGTATGTGAATAGGGACTATGTCCAGAACGACCAGGCCAGGACAAGACAAATGACAGTGACTCAGGAGGCTAAGGCAGGAGGATCATAAGTTCAGGGTCAGTAGGGGCAACTTAGCAAGACCCTGCCTTAAATAAATAAATAAATAGGTCTGGGGATGTGACTCAGTAGTAAAGCAACTGAGTTCAATCCTCAGTACTGGGGGGAATAAAAAAGACAGATGACAGTATTCTAGGTGGTCATTCTAGATCAGGTCTGGTGAGCATGGCTGAGGTGGGCTGAGACCACATGTTGCTCACCCAGGCCAGTGAGGTCCTCAAGGGAGGGCCATGCCTGTAGAGCTCATCTGAGCAGACCTGACCCAAGATGTCAAGCTGGAGGTGGCGGCAACCTTTTCCATTCTGTCATGTCTTTGCCTTGGCTAGACTTTCCTTTACTGTCTCTTCTCGAACTTTCCTCTACATTCACAGAAAATGAACAGCGTTTTTTTTTTTTTTTTTTTTTTTTTTTTTTTTAATTCAGCATTCATGGCTCTTTGAATTTTCTCAAATTTCCTATAGGAAACCAATCTTTCCCCCCACTCCCTGTCCCCACATTTTGGGTGGTGTTGACTCACATCCAGCTGCAAGAATGCAGCATGTGCCCCAAAGTTAGTTAATGAGTTCAAGGAATCACTCTGACCATAGCATTTGGTTCATGGGACTCATGACCCAGACTGGTACAATCAAAGTAAATTCTGGTTTACTTTGATAAGGAAAGTAAGTTTAGGAAGAGAAACTTTGTCTTTCCTGCTGAACCAAAATCTGGGAGGATAAATCTGGAGCTACTGAATGTAGGAGCCACCACAGGAGGAAAATCTGTAAGAAAATGGAGCCAATGACAATAGTTAACATTTCTACAATGCTGACTTTGTGCCAGGTGGAAGTGGGTTTATTGTGAAGTTGATGATGCTTGAGTTGGGTCAACCTCATGCACATCCTTCCCCCAGGCTCTGAGAGGAGTCTTAACAGTAAGCTCTTGTGATTATGTTTGTTTGTTTGTTTGTTTGTTTGTTTGTTTGTGGGACTGGGGAATGAATCCAGGGGTGCTCAACCATTGAGCCACATCTCCAGCCCTGTTTTGTATTTTATTTAGGGACAGGATCTCACAGAGTTGCTTAGGGCCTCACTAAATTGCTGAGACTGGCTTTGAGCTCATGATCCTCCTGCCTCAGCTTCCCGAGCCACTGGGATTACAGGCATGCGCTGCCATGCCCGGCATAATTGTATCTTTTAATAAAATTTGCAAAAGTAAATTATTTTATCCAGGATTGTTTAAGACCACTATCTTCCCCCTCCTCCATCTCTGTTACTATTGATGGGGCTGTGGATACCTTTAAGATCTGGTTAAGGAAAAGTAGAGTTAGAAATATATTTAATTTCAGTTTGGTAGAATATGTTTATGTGGTTTACAGTCAGTTTCATATACCATAAAGTCATCGCTAGATGTAAGATTTGAGAAGTTTCCAGAAGTATTCTACCAATGTTGTGCCAACTCAGCTGGCAAAGGGACTAGGCCAGAGACTGTATAGTGGTGTGTGTCATGGGACCTGGGTGATAGCTGGTGCACAGGCAGTGAGAAGAATTCACCAAGACAAAGCAAAGCAGTTAAGTTTATTAGAGGGACATATGACACAAGGGTGCAACATAGATAAAACAAAGATGTCTGCCCACAGACTGAGAGGGCATCTGGGCTTATATCCGCTTCTGAGTCTTGTTTACCTTTAGAAGGCTTTTTGCTAGGAGTAATTTACACTAAATGAGGGGTGACTGATAGATTTCTGTGCCTTGCCCATAATGCTTATTGTGTATGCACCAAATTCTCCTTCCCAGGTTTTAAGTCAGGTGCATGAGATGCAAGTAACATGCATTACTAAGGAAAGGGGCTTCCTTTCCTTAGGTTACTTTGAGTCAAACTTGGGAATCTGCATATGCTCCTGGGGATGGTTTTGAAAAGCAGGATCTTGCTATTTATACTCAAGGAGAGTTAGCTCCTCTGATAACAGCAGTGGGGCAGGATGAAAGGTGGTCCTTAAGATCATATCAACTCTGCTGATTGAGGTGAGGTGCGGCCTGGGACAAGGGTCCCCAATCAGTCCTGCTTCATTTCCCCCTGAGAGGCATTGTCCCAAAATTTCTTTAGAGGGTGATGAGGGAGGAAGTCCCATCTTCTGAGTCTATTTCCTGCTGGATTTGGGTGTTGTCACTGCCTACCTTGGGGCCTTGCCTCTTCCCTATATTTGGGGTTGTCCCAAGCCCCAAAAGTGGCTGCCTGACTGGTCTAACAGTGTACAGTCAACAGTGGGAATGCGAGTAAATCCCTGTCAAGTCATCCCCTGGAGGCGGGGAGTCTGCAGGAATGAAGAAACAAAATGAACAAGCAGGTTTTAAAAAAGCAAGGACCAAAACATAGGAGAAGGAATATGAAGAGCAAACCAGTAGGAATGGGAAGATTCCTGAAAATACCCTCTGTCCCCCCCAAGAGCAGATTCAAAAGCCATGAGCCAGAGCCCACAGATTTTTTTAATCTATCAATGATTTGAATATTTTCTTGAATGAACTTCAAGTTCTCTTGGACTTTTCCAGTGGTATTTATTTAAAAGCAGTAGATTCATTGAGAAGTGTGCAAAGCTTTCCTGCTTCTGCCATAAGGAAATCTAATTCTTGCTGGTTTTGAAGGACTATGCCAGCTATGGAATTGATTGTCATCTACTGTTCCTGTCATGGCTATGTAGCCTTCCAGGACTCATGAACCATAATAGTTAAATTAAGTATAAATTGTTCAAGGAGTGTGATACCTGCAAAACAGAAGAGGTCTCTAAAGATAGAATGTCCTAGGCTGAGGTTGTGGCTCAGTGGTAGACCACTTGCCTAGCACATGTGAGGCACTGGGTTTGTTGACACCACATTAAAAAAGAAATAAAATAAAGGTATTGTATCCATCTACAACTAAAAATGTTAAAAGAAAAAGATAGAATGTCCTATTCAAGGGCTTCTTAGAATGGGGTTATCACGGGCATGACCTGGGGAAGATTGCCCCCCAATAAATCTCTGTGTGGTCTCTGAAGGGACTGCTTCCTAAGAGATCCCAAGTTTGGAATCTGTCCCAAGGCTGCCATCTGATTTCTGTAAAATAGTCTTTTTATTAGTGTTACCTCAGTGTTTAGTAGAGGAATCCCTTTAGCTGTATCATTTAGGGCTGTCTTGGTAAAGTTAGTTAAGACTTTAATGTGCCACATTACATCTAGGACCAATCTGAGGGATAAATACTGGGGCTAAATAATCATACCTGCAAAAAATCAGAAAAACAGATCAAGTCCACCTATGTAGGAGATAAAGAAGATTTGTAGGTTTGTGAGATTAGGCTCAAATTAACTCAGAACAAACTGTGGCTGAGTTCTTTGTGATAGTTACTAGGCACTCCCATACAAGAACCCTTTCTTTATAACCTCCCAGTTTTACTTAATCTTGGCAGGACTGACACAAGTGTACATTTCAAGTTACATTAAAGGAACCATGGTCTTTCCTTTTAAGCAATCATGTATGACTGTGCTTTGGTTATACTTTCCTGCCAGGTGTTTAAGACCAAGTTGGTCAAAAATTGACCTTATTCCTATCTACTGTTAAGGCAGCTGAGATTCATCTGGGGTCACTCTTGGGAACTTGTGAGAAGGCTCTTGCCTCCTTTAACTTTTCCTGTGCCACCTGCCAGGATGTCAGGTTCTTGCTGACCACAGATTGCTTCCCTTGGAAGCATCAAAAACATTTCCCTTTCTAATCATCCTCCATTTTATAGAATGTGCACTGGTTGGCTTCCTATTCTCTCCGGTTCTTATGATCCCCCTGATTGGGACTCACCAGAGTTGCAGGGCCCTTAGAGGGGTCCCACTATTCCCTGGGTTCTGGTTGACCTTAGAAGGAAAGGTCTGAAATATTGCTTGCCTTTTCCTTAGCCCTTTTACTTTCTTGACTTTGATCTCCAAATTTTGGTTTTAAACATCCAGCAGGTCAGTTTCACTAGTCTTGAAGTGGGAATAATGGGTTTTAACTTTAATGTCTATAATTTTACAATTACCCCTTCTGTTTAATTAGGGTCAGCATTAGTACTAGAAGTTATATCTAGTACTCTGTCTAGTACTCTCTCCTGTAGACTATGGTTTATTCCTTTTAAATTAATTCAAATTGTTCTGTTAGTAGTAACTTTGCAAAACACTAATAGACAACAGTTATAAAGTTTTACATGGAAAATACAAAGTGAAGTTAAACAGAGCAAAACAGTTTTAATAAGATCAATAGTATTGAACAAAGAAACAACTTTTCCTCACTCTAATTATCAGTTAACAAATACAACAATATATCTGAAACATGAATCAAAAAAAAAAGGTTGAGAACTTTTAACTTTCTTTTTACGGAAAAAGAGACAAAATTTTTTATGTTTTTATGTTCCACTTCTCAAAACATTTAAACAAGAAAGGCTCTCATTACCTTTCCAAAAATACATATAAATTTTCATCCCAGTATAAAAAGTCACATAAAATTTTTATATTACTTATTGATGATAGGTTACCCTTATTTAGTTACAGAATATTGAATGACATAAATAAAAACAGTCATGAAGCAATAATTTAAAAGACAGTTATAAAGCAATCATTTAAAAGATTTACAAACATATGTTATCGAATTTAAGAGGTCAAGAATACTTGGATTTATTTCACAGTTGATATTTAGTGTTTTAACTTTGCAAATTAATTTGTGGCACATTAAATTAATGTAACATCTGTTACATTGCAATGGAGATAAACATTACAAGGCCTTTGCTTTTGTGTTATGTGTTGTCTGTGTGCAACTAAATATCAGCATGCATAAAATTAAAATTTTAAAAATGGATCCAAATACTTTTAATTCATGTGATTTAAAAAGATTCAATTTACATTGGGTAAACTAATAAAAGTATAATGTCTTTAAAATTAACTCACAAGTCTCTAGGTGGTCAAACTAATAAAATGTTGATGTTTATAAAATGTCTAACATCAATTTTTCTAGGATTTTCTTCAACAGGAAAGAGACAGCAAATACTGTTGGTACACTTGTCTAATATATTGTTTTTTTTACAATAAGATGAGTGAATTAGAGTTGACATGCATGGGATTACTCAAATGTGTTTGTTAGAGATATCTGATTAATTTCCAAAATTAAAATGCTAATTATTAAATAACATTTAGTACTCTCAACTCCTTAAATTCCATGGAGTAACATACTCAAACATTATTGGTGTTTTCATAGGTTGGTAAAATTTACTCTTAATATTATGGCTGTTAAGTTCTATTCTTTAGAACAAGTAGTCTTAAAAATTGGGGTTTATACAATTATGGTTAAACAACTGTTAAAGTATTACAGAGTCTAAATTTTTCTTTAAAAACTAAATTTGGTAATAATTATGGAATGGTCATTCTTTGTATATTAAATGTGCTCATATTTTCCAGGTATACAAGCCTTTAAAACAGGAAATTTATCAAGCTGCTATTCTCCAAATTAAACTTGTCTGTAACGGTAATTTTAAACTTATAAGAAGAATAAATGTTATTGGGGATTTATTCCTATCATTTAATGTTCTATTACCAAAATATAGCCATTCTTGGACATTTAAAAGAAACAATAGTTAAATGTAACTTAAAATATATACTTGTATTATCTAGCCCTAAGTAACAGAAATACAGAGATCTCTACTAAACACAGGTTATAGCATTAAAAGGATAAGTCAGATGACATTAAGTAGCTTAACTATATTTTCTGGGGACATCAATGACATTAAGAGTTAAATGTCGTGTTTACATTCCTGATAACCTGGACAATGTTAAAGTTCCCAAATAAAGGCCTTGTCCTCTCCAACCTTTGTTAGGCCTTGTTATGGGAAAAATTTCTCAGTTCTTCCACCTTCTGGTGAGGGATTATTGACTTCTATCATCTTCATGATATTCATTGTCATGTTCCAGATTCTGCAACATTTATCTTGTATTAATCTTTTTGTTCTCTAATAGAAGCACACACCCCCAGATGCCTTTACAACCTGCTCTCCCGCAACCAGACTTCTACCATGGACCCCTTGATTGACCCAATTTCTAAAAGGGAACTCCAAACTGCTTGCCCCATGCTGCCCCCTTCCGGCTCAAAAAGGCCAGAGCAGTCATCACTCCTTTTCCCTACAGCAGTAAGGAGTTCCTAAAACTAGAGGGGGGAATTAAGCCAGAATTGGGGACAGGCAGTTAGTGTAGAAATAGGGGATCGGTCAAATCGAGGAAATGAAGTCCTTGAAAGCCATCTGCCTCTGGAAATCTGGAAGTTGGAGACTGCCCCTGGGAGAATGGAATGTCAAGGATCTTCGGAGTCCATTGCTTACCAAATTTCCCTGCCCTTATCAAGGACTGCAAGTAAGGAGCTGCTAATTAATGCCCCCTGGGCTCTTGCCTGGCTGAATTACTTTGACTCTCCCCCTGCCCCATCCACTTCTTACTTTTTACACCTCACCTGCAAAACCAGGCCTAGTCACATAGGCAGGAAGGAGAGATAAGGGGAGAGAGAACTGGAGAACAAAAGATCTTCTTATAAAAATAAAAACAGGGAAATATAACATAATATAAAGCTGCTCCCCTGCCCTTTACGCTGCAGTCATTTCCCCATCTCCCAAATTACAATCTAGCTTGTCAGTGTGAACATCCTAGCTAGATATTGGTTTATCAGTCAGCTTGCAAGTATCCTTCTCCATTATTGGTCCCCTGTTAGCCTGCAAAATTCTACTACTTAAAAATAGCTCCTCCGCCATTTTCTGTCTCTCTCCTCCTCGCTTTCATGCTCTCTCTCTCCTCCTTGTTTTCGTGCTTTCTCCTCCTGGCTTTCACTCTCTCTCTTGTGCACACGCTCTCTCTTTCTCTCTTCCTCTCATTTTCTCTCTTACCCTGCAGGGAGACACTCTGCCTGTTTGCTTAATAAACTCTCTTATGTAAATTCTCATGTCCGGAGTGGTTTCTGGGTTCTTACAAAGAGAGTTTATTGGAGGGAGATACACTGCAAAGGTCCTGCAGGAACACTACAAAGATGTCAGCCTGTGGACTTAGAGGGAGTCTGGGCTTATATGCACTTCTGAGTTCTTTGTTCATCTTTGGAAGGCTTTTTGCTAGGAGTGATTTATACTAAATAAGGGGTGATTGGCAGATTCCTGTGCCCTGCCCTTTTTCTGGTCTTTAACTAGTTTGGGACAGTTATTGTGTATGTACCAAATGCTCCTTCCCAGGTTTTAAATCAGGTGCATGAGAAACAGGTAACATGCATGGGGTCTTAAACAGGGGGGTTTCCCTCCTTAGGTTACTCTAGGTCAAACGTGGAGTTCTCTGCACATTCCTAAATGGTTAAATAATCTTTTGAAAAACAGGATCTTATTTACACTTAAGGGAAATTAGCTCCTCTGATAACAGCAATGGGTCAGGATGAAAGGAGGTCCTTAAGCTCACATCAGCTCTGCTGATCCAGGTGAGGTGGGGCCTGGGACAAGGGCCCCCAATCCATTCTGTCTCAGTGTGCCAGAAGAATTGGGTAGAGGAAGAGAAACAAGGTCTGAAATATATGGAGCCAGAAACCAGTCTGTAGATAATTGATCCAATTAACATAAAATTGTGATAGGAATATTTAGTTTTTATTGACACCTTATCAAAACAGAAGTTCTCAAATAAATAAATAAAACCAGAAAGGCTATAGTAGAGTGCTTACCTAACATGCTCAAGGCCCTGGATTCAATTCCTAGCACCACAAAACAAACAAAAACACAGAGACATTCTCTACTGAAAAGGGTATTTTTCAATCAAAACTTGAATGCACTTTTTCCCTTTATTTTTCCCTTATTTGATGAAAATTCTAAGAAATATAACAGCATAATTCCTGTGCCACAAGTAGCTAACATACTATAATTATACGTTAGACTCTTCACTTTTGCATGCAAATGTTCAATGAGTGACTTAAAGACTTGGCATCTCTGTCTCTATTCTGCATCTATCTCCTTTGTTCTGAGTCACCTTGGATTCCAGGAACAAGGTCTGATTGATAAAGATCTTGTGATAAATCAAAGCTACCCTCCAGGCAACAATTCTCATCACTGATAAGGACTCACCTGACCAATTCAGGGACAATGATGGACCAGACCTCACCTAATCAAGATCATCTGCTTTGACAGCTGTGAAAACTCTCCAGCTATACAAACCCCCAAAGCTTGCCCTCATTCCCCTTTCTATAAAACCTCAGAGTTGTTGTGCAGTGGCACATGTCTGTAATTCCAGCTATTTGGGAGTCTGAGGTGGAAGGATCTCAAATGCAAGGACAGCTTGGGTGACTTAGAGAGAACCTGACTCAAAATACAAAATAAAAAGGGTAGGGATGTAGCTCCGTGGTACAGCACCCCTAGGTTCAATCCCCAGTGCCAAAAAGAAAAAAAGTTATCAGCCCCTCAAAGACCGAGCTAAGGACATGGGTTTCCTTGTCTTCTCACTGTAGCTACACAGAAGAATGTTCCTTTCATGCTTCTTACCACTACCTTTTCTGTTTGGTTTTTGGGGCAAGGGACCATTACTGATTTGTTGGTTCCCCAGAGTCATTCCTCTGGGATAGAACTCCAATAACAATACTACAGTAGTTCATTGATGAGAGAAACTTAATAGAAGTTGTGCAGTTTTTGTTTAAAAATATAGTCATGGGTTGGGGTTGTTGCACAGTGGTAGAGCACTTGCCTAGCATGCGGGAGGCCCTGGGTTGTTCAGTCCTCAGCATCATATTAAAAAAAAAAAAAATATATATATATATATATATATATATAGTCACAGCAATGACTTTTCCTGCTCTTCTAGAAACTTCTAGAATCACACCCCCATAAAGAGGTAGAGGCCAATTTTCTTTAATCTGGTGGGCTTGTGATTGTCTCATAACTTACAGGATGAGGAAAATTATACTGCTAGACTCCTGAAGTCAGGTCATAAGGAGATGCAGCTTTCTCAGTTCCTAGAGCACTCCCACTTGTAGCTCTGAGCCTCCAACTCTAAGGTTGCCATTATAATGTACAAAGCTGCTCCCCCTGACCTTTCCGGTGCAGCCATTTTCCCCGCCTCCCAACCACTTGTCAATCTGTGAACATCCTAGCTAGCTATTGGTTCATCAGTTGGTTTGCAAGTATCCTTCTCCGTTATTGGTCCCCTGTTAGCCCGGCAGAATTCAACTGCTTCACTGTAGCTACCCCACCATCTTTTCTCACACTTCTCTCTTTCCTACTCACTTTCTCTATCCTCCTTGCTTTTCCACTCTCTCTAGCGGGCACCCTTTCTCGTTCCCTTTCTTTTCCTCTCATTTTCTCTCTTACCCTGCAGAGAGACACTTTGTTTGCTTAATAAACCCCCTTATGTGATTTCCCGTGTCCAGTGTGGTTTCCATGGGATTCCTTACAGCCATAGTGATACTGAAAGCTTGGTCCTCGTCCCCAATGCCAATCCAATAACCAGGGCAAAGTTTGGAGAAAAGAAGTTTTATTGCTTTGCTAACAAAGGAAAAAGGCAACAGACTCATGTCACTGAGGTTGTTGTTCCAACAGCTACAGGGAACAAAGGGCTTTAAAAAAGGTGGATACCAGGACTGTTTTGAAGTATCATTATCAGTAAGTCTAGTTAATATTTAACTTACATCCTTGAAAAGAGCTGTTGTTCCAGTTTCCAGGTTCGGAGTTTCTCTATTCTTGTGGACAGTGAGTGGAAGGGGAGATAACTTGTCTTAGGACAGGAAGAAAATCTTGTTTCCCCGACAGCTGGGGAGGAGAAAAGGAGAAAGAGGAAGAGAAAAAGAAAACATGTCAGTTTTAAAATAAGCTGCCAGTGGTTGAGCAGCAAGGTTTATATTCAAAGCATGAAGTGGATCGATTACATGAGTAAGACTCCAGTAACTTAAGACTGTGAGGAAGCCAGGCCATAGGGTCAGCACTAGAGTCAGCTGTTCTAGAGGTTCTAGACATGGATGAATAGATTCCAGTCCCAGCAATTTTCAATTCCTGTGCCCACTGAATTTGTGACCCACAGAATCTGTGAGCCTAATAGAGCGATTATGTTTCAGGCCATTTAGGTTTGAGGTGGTTTGTTACATAGCCATGGTAAATTTTCCCAAATTTGTTAATAATTTTTAAATTGTATATATTATCAAGGAAGATTTATGAAGTGAAAAGAAAGTTCTCAACAACTTTTATTAACTATCCATAATTTTTAAAAATTTCCAACAGACTAAAAATTGCTATTTATTTGCACTCAAGAAAATATTTAAAAATTGGTGTTGTAAAGGAGGTAGTTAGGCCATAATCCCAGTGACTCAGGAAGCCGAGGCAGGAGGATCACGGGTTCAAAGCCAGCCTCAGCAACTTAGTGAGGCCCTAAGCAACTTAGTGAGAATCTGTATCAAAATAAAAAAGGACTGGGGATGTGGTAAAAGTTGTAAAGCGCCCTAGGTTCAATCTCTGGTACAAAAAAAAGAGAAGAAGGGGGTGGGGAGGGGAAACAGAGGGAGAGAAGAAAAAGAAGAGGTAGGAGAGGGAGAAGAAAAGAGATAGTCAAAGAGTTTCCCGTGCAACCACGAAATGAAGGAAGAGATATAGTGTAATACAAATACCACAGTATTTAATTTTTTTGTGATGTTTTGGCATTTTTCAGCTTTTTAAAATTTTAATTTTTGTGATTCCTTTTATGGTTCTAAATAAATATTCACTTAAGTGCCTGATTTTGAATCAATTTACATAAACTTTAGGCTCCACAGAACATAATCCTTGTGGTACACTGATCAAAGCACTTTATAAATAGAATATCTTTATTTACCCTTCAAGCTCTGTGAGGCAATTACCTCTATTATTCTCATTTTGCAAATGAGAAAAGTGAGATGGGAATTGGTTGAAGGACTACCCCATGTCACCTGGGAATCTAGCCCAGAGGCAGTGCTCTCACCTCTACCTGCAATATGATCTCTCTCTAGAGGCAGAACAGGCAAGAGGGAGCACCAGGGAGTCCTTGGATCAAGTCTCACCTGAAGAAGTAAATCTAATTCTAAGCCTTTCTTTTGGATGTCAGTTCCTTCCCACTTTAACTCCAGGAAAGAAAGGCTCAGTCACTACCCTCCCTGTACCTTCCCCTAGAGTAGTACTGGATGGCAGTGTTATAGAGGAGAGGAGGCAGTCAACGGGGCAGAGAAAGATGCCCTACTGTGTATCCATTCCGGGCAAAAGTTCTGAGGCAGAAAGTGGAACAGGTGGCAAGATATATGGTGTGAAGCAGGAATGACACAGACGTTGGGGTTCAGCCCTAACTAATTACCACGTCAAGATCAAGGCACAGGCAGGTCTGTGTGCTTGCCTCATGAGGGCATGGTTATTCATTCTGTTGACAAGTGAGAAAAGACCATTTCCTATCCAGGACTGACCAAAACCTTGCAGGAAAGATCACATGGCTCCTCCCCTCATTCTAGGGCTGTTGGAAAGAATGATTCCTCTCTCTCTGCAAGGGGCAGGATACCACCATCCAGTCATCAAACCACCAATTCACTTGAAAAAATTTATTCAGTGTCTATCATGTCCCAGAAAGAGAGGTAGGAGGTTAAAACAGACCTGACCCGCACCTCAAGAAGCTTCCACCCCAGTTTCTCAGCCAGCAGAACTTATCCATGCTTTAGAACATGCAGTGGTACACAGCAGGAGTGCTGGGACAAGAATCTCCTCCAGAATGAAGCTTCTGGAATTTCAAGGAAAAGAGACATAGAAGAGCTATGTTTAAAAAAAAATTACTCAGTGAATTACCTTTGTTTGGAGGCAGTGTGGCAGGTATGTAAACTTTGGGATAAGTTATGAAACTGGAGCATGTCTCAAGAGTTACTGATGTCCCTGAACCACCTCCCTCAGAATTCCTTTGCCTTTTTCCACCTGGACTTCTCCATCTCAGGGGTCTTTCCTCATCCCCCACTCTGTCTTGTTGATCTTGTCTTATTTTTCTTTTTATAAACCTTCCACACATTGCAAATTTGTGTGTGATTTAAATTTATTGTATTTGTAACTTTCATATTCAAGCTCATAATTTCAAAAACTAAATTGAGCCAAATACAGTGGTGCATGTCTGTAAATCCAGCAATTCAGAAGGCTGAGGCAGGAGGATCTCAAGTTTGAAGTCAGCCTCAGCAATTTAGCAAGGCCCTAAGTAACTTAGTGAGAGCCTGTCTCAAAATTTAAAAAAAAGAGCTGTGAATGTAGTTCAGTGATAAAGGGCCTCTGAGTTCAATTCCCAATACCTAAATTAATTAATTTAATTAAATTAAAAATAGATTGAGCCTTTTTTACTTTTCAAAACATGTGCCCAAACTAAACTGTTTATAAAGTATTGTAGAACCCAGGAAACCACACCGGACACGGGGAAATCACATAAGGGAGTTTATTAAGCAAAAAAAGTGTCTCCCTGCAGGGTAAGAGAGAAAATGATAGGAAAAGAGAAAGGACGTGCGCAAGAGAGTGTGAAAAGCGAGGAGGAAAGAGAAAGAAAGTGAGTAGGAGGGAGAAAGCAAGAGAAAAATATGGCAGGGTAGCAGTTGAATTCCGCCAGGCTAACAGGGGACCAATAACAGAGAAGGATACTTGCAAGCCAACTGATGAACCAGTAGCTAGCTAGGATGTTCACAGACTGACAAGCTAGGTTGTAAGTTGGGAGGCGGGGAAATGGCTGCCCTGGAAAGGGAGGGGAGAGCAGCTTTGTATTACAAGTATCAATAAAATCCTCTAATGATTTTTATTTCTGGAAACTAGTTAATCTCATTAGAAAAAGTCTTTCCCTAAACTCCAGTGGTGAACTCCCGCAACCACAGATTTGGCAAAAGAACCCCCACTCCTTTCTAGAATTTCAGACTACCTGCTCTGTTGCCTGGAGTTCACATGAAATTTCGCCCTCCTTTCCCCACCCAGCAATGACTCATCTGAAATGTAATTGCTTTTCTGTAAACGCCCAGCACCACAGTCCCCAAAGGTTGGACTGGGAGGCAATAACCTTGCCCTGAGTTTAGGAGGGATGCGAGGTAGGAATACACCTGTGCCACCTGCAAGACCTGGAGCCCAGCCAGTTGGCTCCCTTCCTATACCAAGGAAGCAGCACCCAAGTCCTGTCCGGTGCTGAGGAGATGTCCCTTTTTCTGGGCACTACACAGTGTGGCAGTGAGAGGTTTGAGGTGGGTGTACAGGGGAGGGGGATGGAGGAGCCCAGCCTTCCTCATCACACTCCTCAGCAAAGCTGTGGTTGCTCTTTTCTCCTGCAACAGGATTTCAAATACATACATAAATGTGCTTCCAATATTCTGGCCCCTTCTCCTATGCATTTTCCCCCTTTTTGGCCAGTGATGCCCATTGTTAAAGTTGAACATGAGAGAGAGGCGCCCTTCTTTTGCCTCAAGTCTCAGCCAGCTCTCCAGAAGCAGGGCTTTAAGGCTGAGTGTTGTGAGAAGAAAGGGTTTTCTAAATTCCAAGAGTTTCCTTTCATTTATCATAACAAATGCTTTGAACTGTGAGTCCTGTGAAGAGAGAGTCCTTAGGGAAGGTGCCCACCTAAAATAAAGCCCCCGCACTGCCAGGACAGGAGCAGGGAGAAGGCAAGTGGTCAAAGATTCAAGTGTCTTAGCTTCCTGCCCCACCCCAAGCCCAAGCCCTCATGGGGTGTTTTAGTCAGTTGCTGTGACTAAATGATCTGACCAGCACAGTTATAGAATAGGAAACGTTTATTTGAGGGCTCACGGTTTCAGAGGTCTTAGTCCATAGAAGGCTGGTTCCACTCCTTGGGGCTCAAGGTGAGGCAGAACATCATGGTGGGAGAGTGTGGTAGAGGGAAGCAGCTTGCATCATCAGAAAGCAGAGAGAGTCTCCACTCTCCAGATACAAAATATCTACCCCAAAGCCATGCTCCAATTCCACTTTTCTCCAGCCACACCCTACCACTTCAATTATTCCCACCAGGGATTAATTCATTGATTGGGATAAGATGCTTACAACCTAATCATTTCTCCTCCAAACCTTCCTGCATTGTGTCACACATGAGCTTGTGGGGGACACTTAATATCCAAACCATAACAGGGTATTATGCATAAATTATAACATGCATAATTTGGGTGAAATCCCATAAACATAGGCTTGGCCCTCTCTGTACACATACATCCTAGGAAAAGTCATGTTCTTGTGATGGGCTGACAGAGCTGGCTCCATGAGAATGTTATAGGCCAGACTATAAGGGAAATGACTAAACAGACTCCATTTTGCTCTAAAATAAGTTTCTCCCATGGATACACCCCGCCTCTATACCCATCATCAGTTACTTAGTGTGACATGTTTAACAATACAAAATGACAATTCCTATGTAAAGAAAAATTGCTCTCTTTTGATTCCTATTGCTCCTAAACAATGTACCATGTAAACAGTGATTGTGTGGACGTTAGTAACCATTCTTTAGTATGTACCTAGGTAAGGTCATTTTAACCCACTTCTCCCTCTGTTGATGATCTCATGATGTTAGTTTGTAATTTCAAATCATAGCAACAGACGCTTATGATTGATGCGATTTTTGGTATTAAGAACCCGTACAACCCTATGGTCGGGGCTGTTCTCCCAATAGCTATTTTTTGGGGGTTTGTGTGAGACAGTTAGCCAGCTGGCTTAATATAGATTCTCAAATTTGAACTTCTCAGTGGTTATCGGTCTGTTCTTAAGTTGCATCCCATAACATTCTCAGGGAGAGAAGCACCATGTTCCATGTGGTGATGCTCCTAATCTTCCTACACCTCCCTGAGGTATAGAAGGAACAGAGTATAAATTCCTTCTGGGTTGGGTGTGATGGTGCATGCCTGTAATCCCAGCCCCTCAGGAAATTGAGGCAGGAGGATCTCGAGTTCAAAGCCAAACTCAGCAATTTTGCAAGGACCTAAGCAACTCAGTGAGACCCTGTCTCTAAATAAAATACAAAATAGGACTGGGGATGTGGCTCAGTGGCCGAGTGTTCCTGAGTTCAATCCCCAGTACTGGGGGGGGGCGGGGAATATATATATATATATATATATATATATATATATATATATATATATATATTACTTCTGGGAATAGCTGAGCTGAGAAATAGGCTATGTTTTCAGCTTTGGTATAAACAGGAGCCCAAAGGTCAGGCCAAAAAAACCCCAAAAGAATCCAAGTAGATGCTAACTATAACCCCATCCAATCAGTTGTTGACTGAGAATAAAATCAAACTAATTCAGAACAAAGAAAATGACATTCACTTGGAGGTAATTAGAGTTTCAATCTGGAAAAACACAGAAGCAAGCAGTCTTAAAAATGTGCTCCAACCTGGGTGCTGTGGTACACACCAATAATCCCAGGGACTCAAGAGACTGAGGCAGGAGGTTTGCAAGTTCAAGCCCAGCTGGGTAATTTAGGAACTCTGTCTCAAAAAAAAAAAAAGAAAGAAAGAAAAGAAAAGAAAGGGCTGCGGATATGGCTCAGTGATAAAGCATCTCTGGGTACAATTCATAGTACCACAAAACACAAAAAGAAAAACAAAAAATTTACTGCAAGGTTTTACAAAATAATGACTGTATTTATAGCTTTAGACCACAAGGGGGATAGAAATTACATCACTTATTAGTCAGAAATTATGATTAGTATTGGCAAAAGTTAAGTTGTTTTATAAGAAAGGGATTGGGTATAGTCTCAGTCTCTGGATAAGTCAGGGAAAAGTGTCTGTCAGTAGAGGTTAACAGTGTTTCAGGAAACTGCTGGTTTGGCCCATTCTAAAAATCAGCTCGAAAGGGCAGGGTGGGGAATGTCTGCAGCCCAGTGCAAAGGCTTATCTGTGAACCTGTCTGACTCCATTTTAAGTGCCCTGAACCAGTGCTACGTCTCTTGAGCTTTATCCTTGACACATCCAAGGCCACTGGGGCTCTCCATTATGCTTAGCTGTCCTCTCAGCTACAAGGATGTGGGTGGGAAGACCTCTTAAATAAGTATTTGTTAAAAGAAACTGAGTTTACCCAAAGCCAAAACTGAAATTTGTTTGGGTGAGATAGCAAATTTTCTTTTCTCCGAACCTATTTTCATCTCCTTACACAATTATTTGAAGGTTTGGAGGCTGGGAAATAAGGTACCACACGTTATTAAAAAGAATACAGAAGAGGAGGAATTGGGGGAGGAAGGAACAAAAGAAGGAAAGAAAAGAGAATCTAAATGAGATATTCAGAAAAAAAATTCAAAGAGGAGGCATTCATTTAGACTTTGAAGATGTGTTGGAATTTTACTGATTGTTGCTAACACCATTTTGCAGCATTCTGAGCTGTTTAAAGTGGAGTACCATTATTTATGTTGGTGTAAGATGTTACTCCAGAGGTCATCCAGAAGCTGAAATCTGCCTTTTGGGCTATCTTTATACTCTCCCCATTTCTCTTCCTTCCCCCTTCCCAGATCTCTCACTACCATCTGTTCAATATCCTTCTCATCTTTCAGCTCCTACTACTGAAACCAAGTGGAAACCCTCTAAGTTCACTTGCTTTACTCACCCCAGTTTTAGAGGTCTTATGGCTAAGTAGCTTTGCTGTAGACAGTACCTCTGATGTATGGATCATGATGGTAACAGTTGACTAAGTTGTTTTTTCAGAACTTGGGAGCCACTTTTGTCTATTGTAAGTCAGTTGAAATCACTGATCTTTTATCTGGGCCTGCCCAAGTATCTGATGGTAACATTGGAGGGCCAAACTCTAACCTCAGACCATTTTCTGAACATGTGTTTTATGAAGAGCAATCAAGTTCGATTACACATGCATGGACCACCAACTACTTCACTCCCTTACCTTTAATCACCTCTCTCCATGCCTCAGATCACCCTGCTTCTTTATGCCATAAATACCCCTCAATCCTGTCCTTCTGGGAGGTAGACTCCTATCTCCTTGCATTTGGCACCCTGTGAACAAACTCTCTTTTGCAAAACGTGTGGTTTCAGTGATGAGCATACTGTGACAGGGCAGGTAAAACAGGACTGGTTTGGTGACACAACCTCCCTGCCTCCTCCCATATCATATTGCCAGCTACTCCCCAAAAAAGGTTAAACGGCATAGCCCTCCAAGGTAGAGGCTCCCAGGAGGCATAGGAAAAGTTGGGCACCTATCAGAGGCCCACCACAGCACAGAGGAGCAATGTAGATGCACTAGACCACAAAGGCCCACTCCTGGAAGCCTTGGATAGCAGGGAAGGAGCCAGTTCCATCAGAGGTTGCCCTTTGGAAGAGACAGAAGAAGGCACTGAAACCAGAGGTGTTACAGCCAGCCTGCTGCAACATAAGACCCTAGAAACCTTTCTTTCGGCATGTAAAATATGGAATCCAGACTGGGAATGTTGCTCAGTGGTAGCAGGCCTGACTAGTAGGTGCAAGACCCCAGCCCCAGAATCTTTACATCTTGAAGCCACTGTCAAGATGTAAGGGGGCTAAGGTTGTGGCTCAGTGGTAGAGTGCTTGCCTGTCAGGTGTGAGGCACTGAGTCTTAGTACCACATAAATATAAACAAAATAAAGGTATTGTGTCCATCTACAACTAAAAAAAATTTTTTAAAGATATAAAGATCCTCTTCCATTGTAATAATAATGTACACTCTAGTTAAATACTTTCTGAATACCTGGACTATAAACATGGCAGTTTTGAATATGTTCTTTGAAAAGACTATGTTCTGTGTACATGATAAAAGTAAAGATCAAGACAGTAAATGCTTTCTTTAAAAACAAAACAAAATAAAACCCTAGCTAAGTCTTAAAAGATTATAATCACTACAAAAATATATTAAATAAATTTTATGAAGATACCATCAATCAAGTAAGGAATATCATTATTAGGATATGAAGGACCCAGAGAAATGTTAAAAGCTTGAAAGTTTGAAGTTTGAAAATTTTAAGTCAGCTTCAACTAACTCTTTACCATTATCCTTGCTCAAATAGATTCAGAGAGGTCCTTTCCGGCAGGAACTACTGGCTCTTGACTTCAAAATAACACCTTTGGGGGGGTGGGGATATGGCTCAGATGGTAGAGTGCCTGCCTTGCAAGCACAAGGCCCTGGGTTCAATCCCCAGCACCACAAAAAAAAAAAAAAAAAAAAAAAAAAAAAACACCTTTTAAACATTTAGTGTTTTAAGATCATACTTTTTTGAATATTAAATAGTGTTAATCTCATTTGGACCCAGCAGTCTCATTCCGCCCACCCTGGCACCTGTCAGTGGTGAGGCCCCTGCAGTCAGGCTGCTGTGTGGCCTGTATCCCAGCTCCTGCTGGTCTTTAAAACATGGGATATGGGTGTGAGAACCCCCCCCCCCCACTTGTCAGAATGAGCCTCCTCTTCACCAATCTAAAATCTGCTGACCCTGGAGAGGCTTGAAATATTTGGTGGATCCAAGGAACTGGGGAATGAGAAACAGTGGGATTAGCAAGAGAGACTTGCTCAGGTCAAAAGATGCATCTGTGAAAGAGCCAGGAATTCAGACCAGGCCCACACACCCATACACACACACACACACACACACACACACACACACACACACACACACACACATTTACTCACTCACTCACTCATATACCAGTTAGCTGCCAGTAGTAATGAGCTATATTTGCATGAGGTGGCAGTTCAAAGAGATGACTGTGGTTTATTAGGAAGGAACCTGTGCACAGTCACCAGGAACCTGTTCACAGTCACCAGGTGGGGCTGAGCCAGGATGGGTCCATCACCAGATGGCCATCAGGAAACTGGCCAGAGAAACAAAATATCTTACATATGTAATGTGGGGTGAAAGAAACCAGACTAGAAGAGCACATACTGCCTGTTTCCATGTTTGCAAGTGCTAGAACAGACTGTATCAATCTATGGTAACAAAAATTAAAATTGTGGCTACCTTTGGCTGTGGGTATTTTCTGGAAGGAGGCACAAGGGAATCTTCATTCATGAGGAAAATATCCAAACTTCATTGGGCAGTGATGATTACTCAGATGTAAAAACATGTAAACAGTCATCCAATCATAAATATATGATCTTCTATTTTACTGAATATTTATGCTCAATAGAAAAAAATATTTAAACACTAGTAGTCTGCAGTTGGGGGCAGGGTGGAGGCAGAGAACTAAAAAGCAAGCTGAGCAATGGTTCAAACTTGAGAAAGACTGACACCTTGAAAGGTGATGGTGCAGATGAACCTGAAACAAGAGGGAGGATTAGTTGGCAGTTGCCAGAAGGGTAATCATCCCACAGATCATCTGCCCAACCCTGGCAGATGAGTAGAGATTTCTGTCTGGAAAGGATGGAGACACAAGGACAACAGGCACAGCTGAAACAGGCAGAGACAGTGGAGTCTACATACTGAAATGTGAGTCTCCGCCCCCACACTTCTTCCCCATTTAGCCTTGAGATGCTGGAGGCCCCTTCACACCTTCCCTGTCACCACCACCAGACAAGAGAACAGATTTCGTCCTAGGAAACTTACCAACATGGGAGGAAAGCAAAACAAACCTAAACTATCAATGCTTCTAGGTAATGCTTCCTGTACTACAGAGCTTCAGGACCCTCCCCAACAACCCGCTATGGCCCCGTTCAGCCAGATCAGATTGCACACTCGGTTCCTAGGGATTCCTTGAGTGCCTCCCACTTAAATGCGAGGAAACAGTTGGCAATCAGCAAACATCCAAAGAAATCCTCTAACATGATTGAAGTTCAAAACCACAAATCAAATAGGGACTCAGGAAACAGACAATGCAGGAGCCAAGGAGAAAACTTAAAAAAAAAAAAAAAAACAAAAACAAAAAACTTTATAATTGATGTCTTTACAGGGATAAAAAGATGATGTATTTATGCAAAAAAGGGGAAATGCCATGAAATGAAATGTTCTGAGAATATAAAGAATCTTTATATATTTAAGATATGAGACCCAGCTCTTGGGGCGCAGGCCCGGTCGCCGTGGCGCGCGCCCGGTGGCCGTTGGCGCTCGCGCCGCGTCCTTCTTCTTGTACGCGGCGGCCCATGCGCTTGCGATTGGAGGAGGAGTCGTCCGGGTGTTCGGTGGCGGCGGGCAACTGCTCCGTCCCGCTCCCGGGGAGGCGGCGGCAGAGGCGGGATTTGGCGTGGCCCGGGAGGCGGGGGTGGCCGGGCCGGCCTGGAAGCCTGGCGCCACCCTACCGGGCCTGCAAGAACCCAGCTGGGGGGGCAGGAGGGAGCTGGAGGATGGTTGGTGGTGGGCTTTCGCTGGGGCAGGAGGGAGCTGGAAGATGGTTGGTGGTGGGCTTTCTACTTTGCCTTTTCCTCCTCATGCCGCCTTAGTGAGATGCGGGATCTCTGGCAGCAGCTCCGGGGTGGGGATACGAGCTCCGGAGTAGAGGAGCTGGGTTTGCTTCCGGGCCTAGCCATCAGCTGGCCGAGTGACCTTAGGCAAGTCACTCTGTAATTTGTCTGCGCCTCAGTTTCCTCCTCTGCCTGTCGTTGTGTGTGGGGTTGAAAAGGGCTTTGTAAACTACACAGCGTTGGTATACATAAAGGATGATTATTGTAAATTTTTTTGAGTTGTAAGAAAACTTAACAGTTACCCATGCGTGGAATTTTGATCCTGGGAAACTTGGATTGGAGTTGGAGATCGCCAAAACTCCCAGATAGTGTATGCCGAAAATTTGTGGGAACGTGCATTATAAGGAATGATAATCCACCGCTAGCAAGTTTTCAAAGGGGCCTGTGACCCAGAAGAGTTAAGAACAATTCCTGTGTGCCACTTGCTTTATGCCACGGGGAGAAAACTGAGGCCTAGATGTCGTTTGGGATCCTTCACTACCAATTTGAAGCCCCTGTTTGAGTCCCTGGGATATGTGAGCTGTTACTATGCATAATAGATATTTGGGGTAACAACAAGCCCCGCTGGCTTCTATTCTGAATCCTTTCCTTTCACCATGGGGTGCCTGAAGGATGGCTGATGCATATGGTACAATGGCACCCAATGTAAAGCAGCTACAATTGAGAGTGCATGTGTTCTGTAGTATCAAGAAGCATATTTAATCTTTGGCCCAGCGGTTCTTTGTTTTCTGCTGTTTATACTGGTGCCTGACTACCTATCTATCTTTGACCATTTTTCACGACCATTTTGCCGTGTGTCACTTGCTCCTATTTTGTGTTCCTACTTTGTGTGGTTGGTAGTGAACAGGCTTATTTTTAAATGGTGCTGCCATGCCCAGCTAATTAATGGTGCACATGGATTTTTAGCAGGCAGGTTCATTGGAACAGGCATGGAATTCACGAAGGTGTTTTGGGTTTTTTCTTTATTTGAAGGCTAATGTGCTCTGAAAAGTTTTGTTAAAACTTCTGCTGAAAGTCAAAAATCAGCTATTTGAAACTTTCCTGGCCTGCCATGTATTCTACTTGCTTATAAGTGTGATAATGAGATAGCCAAAATGCCATTTTTTTGTTTCTTTGTTAATTGTCAGCTGCTTTTTATCAAATTCCAGACCATTATCCAGCAAACACTAAAAATGTTTGAATAGTTGAATTTCAAACATTTTAATTTTGTGCAGTGGTGCTAACCAAGTGGTACAGCTCAAAGCAAGAGAACATGAGCACTTAAGTGTAGTTTGTCTGATTAGATTTTAGCCAATTATGCTGTTTCGTTCAATTGTCTGAAAAAAAAAAAAAATCAGTTGACTGTTCCCTTTACCTAAAGGGCAGAGACAAATGTTTCGCTTCCAGAAAAAAAAAATGACTTTTTTTGGAGAAAACTGTGTTGGTCTTTAGCTCTTTTATAATTCAATCTGGATGTACCTCAAAAGAATCTTAAGACTGTGGTGATAAGAGGTTTTCCTCCAGAGAAAGGAGAAAAATAACAAGTGGAACTCAAAGCTTGAAATTCTGTGACAAAACATGAACTGTCCAGGATTGGAGGTTGAAAAAGGTTGCTACAGTGTCCTGCAATCATTGAAGCAGATAACTTTTAGTAGCTGCAGCCATGGACTCCACGTTTTCAAGAACTGGACCTGCAACCCAGAAGAGCTTGTCAGAACGTGGCAGGAACTCTGGAGGTAGTTGTTTTGTTTTGTTTTTAATTTTGGAACTGTTGACCTTGCTGTGAGAAAAGAGGCAACTACTACGCAAGCACTGCCACCAGCACTGTTACTGGGAGTTAGAAGACCCGAGTTTCTCTTCAGACCTTCAGTGCAAACTGACAACACTCCATCCAAAGTGAATTATGTCCTGTGCCTCCTGATTGCTGAGTGTTCACCTGGACCTTCTGACCACCTTCCTTCTGCTAGTCCATCTGCCTACAGACCTGCTACTGGATTTTTGCTCATGGTGATTCCTACCGCCTTACTACTGAAGAAGGCATCATTCCAGTGGACACTGTGACCCAGGAGGCATCCAGCCATCATGATGTGGCTTTACCTCCACTCCTTTCCTGTTGTACCCAGATTCAGCACAGACCTTTATAGTATAGTCAGAGTCTGCAAGCCAAATGGCTGAGGCTATTTTATCCCAAAGGCCCACTTTTTTCCATGAGTGTGCATTTCATTTCTTCAGTTAAAGCCTTCAGAGAGACACAATAAACGTGGACCAGGGGATTTATTAAAAAAAAAAAAAAAAAAAAAGATGATGGAAGAAGGAAATAAAATTAATAGAAGAATTAGGGGATAAAAGTGAGAAAAATCTCCCTAGAAAAGCAAAATGAAAACACAGAGACATGGAAATGGGAGGTTTAAGATAAGAAGTCTCAGAGGAGTATGCGAGGAAGTCCAATGTCTTCCTGTTGTGAGTTACAAGGTTGGATAATAGAAGAAACAATTAGAGAAAATTATTGAGAAATATAATAAGAAAATATTGCAGAACCAGAAGAACCTCCACGTTAAAAGGGTTTGCTGAGTACACAGAACACTAAACAAACAAACAAAAAGGCCCTAACCAAGGTACATTATGAAATTTCTGAGACCAGGAAGTAAAAGTAACTGGAAGACAAAGGTCACATATAAAGGACTGGAATATCGTAATGAGACTGAACTTACATGCAGCAATAACAGAGCTTAGAAGACCAGGGTAATGTTCTGATGGAAAATTATTTTCAATTTTATTCCCAGTTAAAAATGAGAGTAGAGGCTGGGCATGGTGATGCACACCTATAATCCCAGTGGCTCAAGAGGCTGAGGCAGGAGGATCACAAGTTCAAAGCCAGCCTTAGCAACTTAGTGAGGCCCTAAGCAACTCATCAAGACCCTGTCTCTAAATAAAATATAAAAAAGGACTGAGGATGTGGCTCAGTGGTTAAGTGCCTCTGGGTTTAATCCCAGGTACCAAAAAAAAAAAAAAAAAAAAAAAAATGAGAGTAGAGGCAGGTATGTGGCACACCCCTGTAATCCTAGCAACTCAGGAGGCTGAGGCAGGAGGATCACAAGTTCAAGACCAGCCTCAGCAAAATAATAAAAAGGACTAGGGATGTAGTTCAAAAGTAGAGCACCCCTGGGTTCAATACCCACTACCACCAAAAAAGTAAAAAATAAAAAAAAGAGTAGAGTGCATAATGCAGAAATGCTACCAGAGCAGTATGTTCTAAACTTTAAAGTGCCATAATTACCCAGGGAACTTGTTAAAATGCATATTGTGATTCAGTGTGTCTGGAGTGGCATTTCTGACAAGCTTTCAGGTGATGCCATTGTTGTGTTAAAGAGTACACTTTAAAAAGTGAGGTACTAAAGGATGTGTCCCCCCAAAATAAGACAATGAGCCAAGAAAGAGGAAGGAATAGGGTGTAGGAAACAGGATGCAAAATAAAAGCAAGGTGAAGGCATATTCAGGATGATGATGAAGGAAATTCCCGGATACTACCTAAATGCAAACCAGTCTAACATGGGAGATGAAGGAATACCAAAAGAAGGAGGAAGACTGGGCACAGTGGCACACATCTGTAATCCCAGTGACTTGGGAGGTGATAGCAGGAGGATTCCAAGATCGAGGCCAGCCTCAGCAACTTAGTAAGGCCCTAAGCAACTTAGTGAAACCCTGTCTCAAAATAAAAAATAAAAAGGGCTGGGGACGTAGCTAAGTGGTAAAACATCCCTGGGTTCGATCCCCAGTACAAAAAAAAAAAAAAGAGGAGAAAGTCAAAGAGGAAAAAAAAATAATGAAGTTGATTACCTGATGTGTCAAGAGATTTACACTGCTGGTGGAGAGTCTGAGGACAAATTAGTGATAGGAACATAGAAAATCATTAAAATGAAAAGTGAGGTAACCATTAAGCTCAAGGAAAACATAAAGAATAAAAGGCTCTCCAGGATATATAAAGAACTCAACAAACAACACCAAAAAAAAACAAACAAACAAACAAACAAAAACAACCCAATCAATAAATGGGCAAAGGAACTGAACAGACAGAAGAAATACAAATGGTGAATAAATATATGAAAAAATGTTGAACATCACTAGCAATTAGAGAAATGCAAATTAAAACCAAACTGAGATTTTATCTCGCTCCAATCAGAAAGACAATTATCAAGGATACAAGTAACAATAAATGCTGGTGAGGATGTGGGGGGAAAGGTACACTCATACGTTGCTCATGGGACTGCAAATTGGTGCAACCATTCTGGAAAGCAGTATGGAGATTCCTCAGAAAACTTGGAATGGAACCACCATTTGACCCAGTTATCCCACTCCTCTGCACATACCCAAAGGACTTAAAATCAGCATACTACAGTGACACAACCACATCAATGTTTATAGCAGCTCAATTTATAATAGCTAAGCTATGGAATCAACCTATGTGTCCTTCAACAGATGAATGGATAATACAAATGTGGTACATATATACAATGGAGTATTACTCAGCAATAAAGAAGAATGGTGACATTTACCAGTAAATGGATGGAACTGTACACTACCATGCTAAGTGAAATAAGCCAATCCCCCAAAACCAAAGGTTGAATGTTCTCTTTCATATGCTGATGCTGACTCACAATAGGCCCAAGGGGAATAGAAGTTCACTGGATTAGACAGGGAGGAGTGGAGGAAAGTGAAGGGAGGGAGGACAGGAATGGGAAAGACTATAATAAATCAGACATAATTTTCCAAAGTTCATATAAGAATACATGAGTAGTGTAACTCCATAACATGTACAACCACAAAAATGGAAAGTTATATTCCATGTATGTATGATATATCAAAATACATTCCAGGACCCACTGCTGCAAAACACAGCTCAGAGGCAGTTCATTTCCTGAAGACATCAGTTCTAGGAGAGGCCACATGGATAGGAAATATTTGGAACACAGCAATAACAAGTGCTAGAGATGGTTTTGAAACTTCCTGACATCAATGGAGATATTCAGCAGGTTCCTGAATGAAGTAATACCATGTTGTGCCTCTTATTTCTCAAAGAAACTTTTTCCTTCCTTCCTAGATTTCTTATTTCATAAGTAGCAGCAATGTTTATCCCATTGCCCAATGGATTAGTCAGGACTTTTGCAAGTAGGAAAAACCAAACTCAAACTGGCTTAAGCAGAAAAGAAATTCATGGAGTTTCATGAATTTCATGGGAAGACCCATGGTATGGTTTTAAGCTTAAATGTCCCCCCAAAAGTCTTGGTTCCAGTGCAGCAGTGTTCAGAGGTGGGCTTTGGGGCAATTAGATCACAAGGGCTCTGACCTCATCAATGGATTGATCCATTGATGGATTCATACCATAATGGGTTTGAGGAGAGGGACTTTTTTAAAAGCACACTCTCTTCCTTTCTCTCTCTTCTTCCTGGCCTCTATAAGGTAAGCAGGTTTGCTCCATTATGTTCTTTTGCTACAGTGTTCTGCCTCACAGGCCCAAAAAATGGAACCAAGTGATCATGAATTGGAACCTCTGAAACTGTAAGCCAAAATAAAACTTTCATCCTTTATGTTGTTTATCTCAGAATTTTTTTTTGTGGGGGGAGGGTACCAGGGATTGATCTCAGGGGCACTGGAATGCTGAGCCATATCCCCAGCATTTTATGTATTTTATTTAGAGACAGAGTCTCACTGAGTAGCTTAGGCCCTTGCTAAGTTGCTGAGGCTGGCTTTGAACTCACAATCCTCCTGCCTCAGCCTTCCAAGCCACTGGGATTACAGGAGTGCACCACCACATCTGGCTATCTCGGATATTTTGTCACAGTGATAGAAAGCTGACAAACACAGCCTGGGAAAAGCCTAGGTTCAAATCCTGCCTTCAACGTGTACCACTGTGTGGCTTGGACAAAACACTTAAATTGCCTAAAGAATGAAGAAGATGATAGTATTGTGAATATGAAATGAATTAACATTGCAAAGGATTTATAATAGTGCCTAACCTGAAGCTAATACTCAAAAGATTGTAGCTATCATTATTACAAGCTATTATTCAGGAATTGCAACAGGTCTGGAGGACAAAACCAATTCATGCTGTATAACTTGTAGTATAACTGCAGAACACA
This sequence comes from Sciurus vulgaris, assembly GCF_902686455.1. NCBI lineage: Eukaryota > Metazoa > Chordata > Mammalia > Rodentia > Sciuridae > Sciurus > Sciurus vulgaris. The sequence goes on from NC_136462.1 coordinate 91,504,533, forward strand.
AAAAACAAAGAAAAATATTAAAAGCCCTCAGGAAGGAGAGATAAGTTGCCCACAAAGGATTAGCAATTAGGTTGGAGCAGGCTTCTCAAACACAGTAATAGAAGCTAGTCTGGGTCCAATCCAAGAGGGAGTTTAATATATAGAGGAAATTCAATATAAAGAATTATAGACTATATCATAAGAATAACCATAAGATATAAAGAAACTTCATATGGGAAACCTAGGCTGAGAAATCGTACTCAAGGAAGAACTGTTTTGGAAAGGATTCAAATGGAGCAAGTCATTTAACTCACTGTTCAGGCCACAGCTGATCTGGAGTTTCTGGGAAAGAAATAGGCCATGCTCTGGAGCTTAGACAGGGGAGCAGGTGATCAGCAGCTAGTGGCACAGGTGGCATGGGTGTGCAGTAGTTCTGAGCTCTAGCAGGGCAGGCCCGTAGAGTATTGGGCTGGGACTCTGATATACCCCTGGAGAGGTTTGTGGAAAGGTGACTACCAGGCTTAGGCTGCAAGGACTGTAAATGGGCCTGCAACCTGGGTGGCTTCCACCAGATGGTCTCTCCCTGCATCCAGTCCCCATGCCCCTCAAATGGCAGGTCTTTCCTTCCAGCAGAAACCCCTACTACCCAGGACACCGGGGCACAGACTTGGCTGTTTATCCATCTCCACCATGGAATCTGGGTCCTCCATTCCGGCAGATTCACCCCCCAGGATGTCTATTAGACAACTTCATAAACCTTCGCCTGACCTCCAGCTTAAAGCCATCAAAACTTATTTGTTTGTGTAATGCTATTTGGCCACAGTACCTTTCAGATAATCAATCCAAAATGGCCACGTAATGGCACATAGCTTCTGTGAGCGAGCGGGCAGATGGAAAGGGAGTCCTTATCTTCAAGTCTTTTCTTTCTTGCACTTCTTTGCTCTTTCTGCAAATTCCAACACCTCCTTTTGGCTTCTTCTCCCCCTCTTAATCCCTCCTCCTTCTCCAACTTGGCTAACAAACCACCCCCATACCGGTCCACTGTGGCAGAGGCCCCTCTGGCCACTGCTTCCCCATCTCCTTTGCCCCATTCTGTTTCTGCTTCTGTTCTCCTGCCCAGCCCACCCAGTCCTCCTGCCACGAGGTCCTGCACACTTATTCTAGTCCCCCTACAGGAGGTGGCCAGTGTGGAGGGAGTAACCAGCTCAACAGTCAGTGGCATGTCGTAGTAAGGATATAGCAGCCCATTCCTCAAAAGTAGCAGGAGATAATGTTTCATAATGTTCTGCATCCAAACCTGATCTGATCACTAACCAGGAAAAAGGGTTAAAATGCCTTAGGCATCAAGTTTCTGCTAGAACCTGTTATCTCAGCTCCTTTCAGATCTCAGTCAAGGCTTACATTGAAATGTAAATGGAGAAAGTCAGAAGGTGCAGTGGGAGACCAGTCTCAAACCCAAGGGGGGTGGGGGCGGGGAAGGCAACAAGTTTTATCTGAACTCCAGCAAAAGAAATTATATGATGCTTTACCAAAACAATTAATAGCCATAGTATTTTTCCAGGACTCTTGGTTTTTTTTTTTCCTTAAATTCTATATTTTTTGAGCTCATGACTTTTTTTGATCAATTCTTTTTATTCACCTCGAGTTATTTTTTAACATGTTACATTGTAATGGAGATAAACATTATAAGGTCTTTGCTTTTGTGTTACATGTTGTCTGTGTGCAACTAAATAAAAGCACGCATAAAATTAAAAAATTTTAAAAATGGATCCAAATACTTTTAATTCATGTGATTTAAAAAGATTCAATTTACATTGGGTAAACTAATAAAAGTATAATGTCTTTAAAATTAACTCACAAGTCTCTAGGTGGTCAAACTAATAAAATGTTGATGTTTATAAAATGTCTAACATCAATTTTTCTAGGATTTTCTTCAACAGGAAAGAGACGGCAAATACTGTTGGTACACTTGTCTGATATCTTGTTTTTTTTTACAATAAGATGAGTGAATTAGAGTTGACATGCATGGGATTACTCAAATGTGTTTGTTAGAGATATCTGATTAATTTCCAAAATTAAAATGCTAATTATTAAATAACATTTAGTACTCTCAACTCCTTAAATTCCATGGAGTAACATACTCAAACATTATTGGTGTTTTCATAGGTGGGTAAAATTTACTCTTAATATTATGGCTGTTAAGTTCTATTCTTTAGAACAAGTAGTCTTAAAAATTGGGGTTTATACAATTATGGTTAAACAACTGTTAAAGTATTGTACTATGTTACAGAGTCTAAATTTTTCTTTAAAAACTAAATTTGGTAATAATTGTGGAATGGTCATTCTTTGTATATTAAATGTGTTCATATTTTCCAGGTATACAAGACTTTAAAGCAGGAAATTTATCAAGCTACTATTCTCTAAATTAAACTTGTCTGTAACGGTAATTTTAAACTTATAAGAAGAATAAATGTTATTGGGAATTTATTCCTATCATTTAATGTTCTATTACCAAAATATAGCCATTCTTGGGCATTTAAAAGAAACAATAGTTAAATGTAACTTAAAATATATACTTGTATTATCTAGCCCTAAGTAACAGAAATACAGAGATCTCTACTAAACACAGGTTATAGCATTAAAAGGATAAGTCAGATGACATTAAGTAGCTTAACTATATTTTCTGGGGACATCAATGACATTAAGAGTTAAATGTCGTGTTTACATTCCTGATAACCTGGACAATGTTAAAGTTCCCAAATAAAGGCCTTGTCCTCTCCAACCTTTGTTAGGCCTTGTTATGGGAACAATTTCTCAGTCCTTCCACCTTCTGGTGAAGGATTATTGACTTCTGTCATCTTCATGATATTCATTGTCATGTTCCAGATTCTGCAACATTTATCTTGTATTAATCTCATTTCAGTGCTCATGTCTTTTTGTTCTTCTCTCATAGAAGCACCTATCCCCAGATGCCTTTACAACCTGCTCTCCCGCAACCAGACTTCTACCATGGACCCTTCAATTGACCCACTTGCCCCATGTTCCCCCCTTCCAGCTCAAAGAAGCCAGAGTGGTTGTCACTCCCTTTCCCTACAGCAGTAAGGGGTTCCTAAAACTATAGGGGGGAATGAAGCCAGAATTGGGGACAGGCAGTTAGTGTAGAAATAGGGGCTCGGTCAAATCAAGGAAATGAAATCCATGAAAGCCATCTGCCTCTGGAAATCTGGAAGTTGGATTTTCAGAGTCCATTGCTTACCAAATTTCCTTGCCCTTATCAAAGACTGCAAGCAAGGAGCTGCTAATTAATGCCCCCTGGGCTCTTGCCTGGTTGAATTACTTTGGCTCTCCCCCTGCCCCATCCACTTCTTACTTTTTACATCTCACCTGCAAAACCAGGCCCAGTCACATAGGCAGGAAGGCAAGATAAGCGGGGAGAGAACTGGAGAACAAAAGATCTTCTTATAAAAACAAAAACGGGGGAATATAATATAAAGCTGCTCCCCACCCTTTATGCTGCAGCCATTTCCCTGCCTCCCAACTTACAACCTAGCTTGTCAGTGTGAACATCCTAGCTGGCTATTGGTTCATCAGTCAGCTTGCAAGTATCCTTCTCCGTTATTGGTCCCCTGTTAGCCTGCGGAATTTGACGGCTTAAGAATGGCACCCCCACCATTTTCAAGCTCTCTCTCTCTCTCCTCCTTGCTTTCATGCTCTCTCCTTCTGGCTTTCACTCTCTCTTGTACGCGCTCTCTCTCTTTCTCTTTTCCTCTCATTTTCTCTCTTACCCTGTAGGGAGACACTCTGCCTGTTTGCTTAATAAACTCCATTATGTGGAAAAAAAAAAAAAAAAAGAGTTATGGTTGAGGGCCAGGTGCAGTGGCACGTGTCTGAAATCCCAGCAACATGGGAGGCTGAGGCAGGAGGATTGTGAGTTCAAATCCAGCCTCAGCAATGTAGCGAGGCCCTAAGCAACTTAGTGAGACCCCATCTCAAAATAAAAAATAAAAAGGGCTGGGGATGTAGCTCTGTAGTTAGTGCCCCTGGGTTCAATCTCTGGTACTGAAAACCAAACAAACCAACCCAAACCAAACACAAAACATATGACTGAGGATTTTGGTCACCTGAGACCAGGGGTGGGGGTGGGTGGGAATTGACTAGAGCGTAACACAAGATACTTTTGGGCAATGGAAATGTTCCATATCTTGATTGTGGCAGGTGGGGTACATGTCTTATATAAATTTGTCAAAATTCACTAACTACTAACTTAGAAAGGATGTAAGCTATTGCATATAAATTATGTGTCAACGAAACTGATAAGAGAAACCACCAGAACTAGAAATAGATTATATAAACTTCAAAGCAGCAGAGGGAAAACAGTGGGAAAAAGACAACTGAACCAGTGCTACAGTTTGGATATGGGTATCCCTAAAAATTCATGTGTTGGGCCAGGTGCAATGGTGCATGCTGTAATCCCAGCAACTCAGGAGACTGAGGCAGAAGGATCCAAGCTTGAGAACCCTCAGCAACTTAGTGAGACCCTTTCTCAAAAAAATAAAGTGTGGCGGAAGGGGCCTGGGGATATAGCTTTCCCTTACCATTCATTTACATCAGCTGGCGGTCTCTGGGTCCCAGACCAGACTGGGCAGGGATCACAGTTGACTCTGATCACTCTCCTCCTAGTTGGAAGCCAAAACTAGGGTCTTCTTCCCAAAGTTAGGGCAGGTAAGTCTGCCCAGCATAGATGTCCTGATTCAAACAGGCTCTCAGGTCCCAGAGAGCAGGTAGGGGTGTATGTGTGTGCATACGCAGGGGACAGAAGGAGGAAATATTCAAGTGACTATGCAGGGGCCCAAGTGGCTGAACACTTGGGCAGGGCAGGGTGAGACGATAAGGCTCAAAGGGAGAGGGACTGGTCAGGATGATCTCTTCACAGGTCTGAAATTTGCATACACCAGAGAGGTTTTCAAAGTTGGAGGAAATGAGAAAGAGGGGGAGAGAAAAACAGACTTGTCTAGGTCATCGGGATGAATCTATAAAAGAGGCAAGGGCTCCTTCTACCACTGCCTAACCCTCGCCAATAGACAGGTGCTCACTCTCCCCACCTTTACTAGGAATAGGCACACATCTTGCAACACATGCAGGCACATATTCACCCCATCTGGTAAACAGATGTCCCCTCTAGACACACCCACTTAGTTCCTAGAAAAGGGGAGACTGTGTTTGCCTGAGGCAGCAGTGGTACACATGACCAGGGAATGCAGCTGAAGTTTGAAGAGTGGAATATTGTACATACCCATGGGCTGGAACCTGGCCAGGTTGGGCCATCATGCCATGGCTTCAGTAGTCTGAACAGAGAAGGATGGTGAGGTGTGAGGAGGGATAAGGGAGGCCAGGAGGCAAAGGAGGGTCAGCAGGTGGACTTGGAGTCAGTGACTTGGAGGCTGGTGACCCATGGGCTTCTTTTTATTCTTGAGAGCTGCATCCAGGAGCTTGGGGTAGGATGGGGACCAGGGCCACTTTGCAGGCAGCTTGGGTGGCTGCATCTCTGCTTTAGGTCCCAGTGTAAGGAAGGGAGCCTGCACATCAGTGCTCACAACTCTCACTCTAGGAAGTAGGAGTGAGAGCCTGGGCTTTGAGTCCTTCTGTGTTGGGGGTAGCCCTTGTGGCAAGACAGGCCTGGTTTCTCCACACCACTCTGGAAAACAAGCACTGCTCTCTTCTGCCCTATATCCCCTGGTCCCATGGAATGATGATTGCCCCATCTTCTCTAAGAAACACAAGAGAAAGTCCCCACCCTAAGTCCAAGCTGCAAGTCTGCAAGACTGTCTAGGCTCAGGGGATCTCAGGGTAATTCTTAGAGAAGTGGAAAACAGAACCCCTCTAAAGCCCTGACTCCTCCCTTGGCAAGCTCTGGGCTAGAGTCCCACATCTTTCCTCTGCTGTAGTCCTCTGATTCCAGCCTGGTCAGCTCCCAGTCCTCTACCCAGTCTGCCGCCGGTCCAGAGCCAGCTTGAGGGCATGCCTCACGGTCTCCACATTGTTCAAAATGTTGTATCGACTCAGGGCCACCAGGCGATCAAACTCCTTGGGTTCATAGGTGAAATTCATCATGCCATAGGGGGTGTCTGGCCCATTGATGACAAAGTCCCCAAAGGCCTTCTCCTCAGGAGTTTGCCGCTCCACACCTGTGGGTAGGGAAGTAGACGTGAGGCCAGGCTGGAACACTCGGGAACTGCCTGGGAGCTGATAGCCCAACAACTTCCTTGCCCTAAGACACCTGTCTGGTTCCCTATGGGTGCTGCCTGGGCCCACATCTAAGCTCTCAGGCCCATCAGGAGGAGGTATCCCAGTGTGAATGCTGAGATCCAGTAAGCAGGAGGGCAGCAATGGTCAGCTCAGGCCCTTCAGGAGTCCAGAAGGTCTACTATTGGAATAGCGTCCCTTCCCCAAAGCTCTGTAGGTCAGATGCAGGTCTGGGTCTTCCTCTTACCTGGAATCAGGTGTGTGCGAAAAGTATGGTTGACCAGGGGAAAATGTAGCACGATAGGTGAACTGGGGTCCTTAGCCTTGGTAAACAGATAGCACTCGCGGGGATTTTCCAAGTCCTCAGGGCCCACGTCAATCTTGGGAAAGGAAATCCCTCGGTCCAAGCAGTATTTCTCTGTCATCTGTAAGACCTGAGTAGGGAGGTAAGTTTCTGGCCCTGCCTGTTCCCCACCCCTGCCTTACCCTTACCTGGACTCACTCAGACCCAGGCTTCAGGCAAGTTCTGCTTCTGATTAGCTGAGTGACCTTCTGGAGTGATACTCCTCACTTGTCAAATAAAAATGTGAATAACTAGTGGGGTTGTAGAAGATTAGCAATAATCAATAATGATCAATAATCAATGCGGCCTCCGTCATTACATTTCTCCCCATCCTTCCTCCTTATGACATGGCCTCTCCTCTCTGGCCCCACTCTGCTCCCTGTTGGGGACTGATATCAATTTCACAAGGTGGACACAATGTTCATGGGATCAGTGCTGGCTGAGGCTGTATCAATTCTCCAATCCCAGGCACTCTTTGGACCTCGGAGGACAAAGAGAAAAACAAAGAAGGAAGGGCTGGTCCAGTGGCATGACCAGAATCCGCCTTTGGAAGTGGCACCAGCCAATGCCCTGCACAGTTTGAGGGAGTCACTGCTGGAGTCACTCAAAGGGTTCTGTTGTTACCATAGTAGCAGAGGGCAACAGGCCAGGCCCAGGCCCAGACTGGAATGGGAAACCTATCATTAATGGTCAAGGTGTAGAGCAGAGTCTAGAGGATGCCTGAGGACCATCTTTGACCTCTTCTTCGCAATTCCTCCCATAATCCCAGCCAGTCTCCGCTTCCAGGTGGACCTAGACTGCCAACAGTGTTCTAAAGTCTCCTGCCATAGAGCATGGCCATGTAGGATGAGCTCCAAACATCTCGCCGGCCCCTCAGAAGAGCCCTTTTTTCTCCCTCCTCCCCATTCACCTCAAGTCCCCTGCTGTCTCCCTGCTTTACCTCAAAAGGGGCCTCCAAGGAGTAGTCAAAGGACAGAATGAGGTCCACTGCCCGCCGAGGCTGCAGAATCAGTGGGAATGGAGAGTTGATGGCAAAACCTCCGTCCACCAGGGACAGGCAGTCCTGCATGGGTGTGAGCTGGTTGGGGAAGGAATCCTGGTGTGTGTCTGCAAGGTATATAGGGACAAGCACAGTTGCTCTTGCTAGTGACCCTCTTTGCATTTGTAGTCTCATCCTCTCTGCAGAGTTCTCTCGCTCCCTCTAACAGCCAGGGACTCTCCCACACCAGCCCTCCAACCCTGCTTTCCACCTCTTGGCACAGTGACCAGAGAGCTCTTCTTCATTGGCCCCCAGGCAACAGAAGACCACAACTAAACACTCCTACATCCCATGACAAAAACTAGTGCTGGCCCCAGTGAGTCACAGGCATGAGCAGAAGTGGGCTACCCACTCCCTACCCAGAGCAGAACCCACCTTTCCAGGCCATGAACTCCCGGCAGGCCACATAGTCCTTGTGCAGGCAGAGGCCCCGGGTGAAGTTGAAGTTCTGGGCAGAGGTAAAGCGGGAAGTGAATATGTCCATCAGGGCCTGGGAGAAGGGCCCCTGTGGGGTAAAGAGCCTGGTACGTAGACATGTAGGGTCACGCAGCTGGAACTTCTGGCAGTCACCTAGGTGTGTGTGAAACATAGTGAGAAGCGGTACCTTCTTTGTCCAGTGACCCTTACAGCTCAGAGAAGCTCTCATCCTTCCCACTCTGTACCCTCCCTACCCCTCCTCTTCTTCCAAACCCCCACGGTCCTCTGACTACTGCTTCACAGAACACTTTTGTGGTACTGGGGATTGAACCCAGGGCCTCACATGTACTACTAGCAAGCATTTCCAGACTCCCACCCCATCCTCACTCTACTTTTTTTCTTTTGAGACAGGATCTCACTAAATTGCCCAGGCTGGCCTCAAACTTGCAATCCTTCTGCTTTAGTCTCCCAAGTAGCTGGGATTATAGGTGTGTCACCACACCCAGTGACCAGAATCCTTTTTAAAAGACTTTTTCTTTTGTGGCCTTGTGTTTTGAAAGTTACCAATGACTTTGCATTCATTAAATAATTAACCTCCTACCCTTCTGAAATAGTTGTATATACAACTTCTGATCAGAATTCTATCCCTTAAACACTGAGTATTGTATTTCTGCTAGGTATGAAGGATACAAAGGTGAATAGGGCTTGGCTCTGACCAGGCATGTCTCAGGTTTACTCTGGTAGAATGGTCATATAAAGAGATAATGAATCATAACACTGCCCTAGGTATGAACAATGATGGGACATGCACACAATCCTAGGGGATCAGGGTGGTAAAACCCTTCAATCCGCCTAGAGGGATAGAGTGGAAAAGAGAAGACTTCTGAGAAAGTGATACCTGAGCTGAATCTTAAGAGTTGAGCAAAAGTTATCCAGGAAAGAAAGCTGGGAAAGATAACTGCATAGCAGGACTCTCCCAGGCTATTTAAGGACCAGTTTGAGAGGGAGACATGAAAGAGTTAAGAAAAAATACCTGGTGATCCTGGGCCAAGTTCATCTAATTAGAGTTCAAAGCAGAGAACTCAAAGGTGTGGTCTTATCACATCCTAGGCACCCAAGGACCCTAAGTTAGAGGTCATTTCCTCAGGACTTCCCTGAATTCCATAGGACAGCCAACTTCTATTTTATCCCTTCCTTCATTTTTCATCCCTCTGTCAAGTGGTAGTGGGGGTTTGGGTCTCTGCCCTCACCTGTGATGTTTACACTGTCTCCGTGCCAGTCCAGGAATCCCAGACCCAACCCTGCAGTCTTCAGGAAGATCTCATCCAGGCTGGCTGCAAAGGCACTGCCCCACATACCTAAGAAGACAGGTAGGCCTCCCTCGTCAGGGCCTGGTCCAGGCACCTGCCTGTCCCAAAGCCCTTCACTCTAGACTCACCCTGTAGGTAGCAGATGCGTGGCTCGGGCCTGAGGTGCAGCAGTCGACCCATGAAGAATTCTGAGCCAAAGAGCTCAATGGGAATATAAGCCCCATACTTGGGGAAGCCGACCTCATGGGGGGTGAACTCACACCACTCTGGGGGCCCAAAGGAAGGGCAAGTCACCAGGGGCTTTCCATCAGCACTCTCAAGCCTAAGCAGGAATCTTGCCTTGCCAAGAACAGAAAGCAGCAACCCCACTGTGCTCCAAGGTCCCAGCTTGTGGCCACCTTCCACTTGATAGCCCTGGTTCATCCTTCTACAACCACCTCCTCTGTCTCCTTGGTCTCCACACCCAGGTACCTGCAAAGTCTTCCCCACGGATGTTGGTGTGGACATTGACACTGGCATAGATGGGGTAAGGATTCTGACCCTGGTTGATGGCCTCCTGTTGGTCAGACAGCTTGGCAGGGTTTTCCTGGGCATCAGAGAAGGGAGACAACTTGGTCATTTGAGAGTCTCTTCCCCCATGGCCTGAGATTAGCACTCCATTGGGTGTGGCATGCCCACAGAGAGTCTGAGTTGCTAAGGCCAGGGTTGTAGAGAGAGCTGTCTAAGGAAGAAGTATAGGCTGCAGCAGAAGTCAGGTCACTGTGGGTTTTGTACAATTCCAGGGTCTATGGAAATAGCTTTTCCTCTTCTTCCCATTCAAAGAAGCATATTAGAACACAAGAGAGTTTGACATTGAGAAGGTAGTCTAATTTAATTAAAAATAAAATTATTAGGAAATGTTGCTTCTTGGCTTAGAAATGAGAAATCATTGGTGACATACAACTCAACTGAGATCCATACACAGTGAGTCCAGCAGCTCTGAACCTCATTGCCCTGGACAGGCTGGGCCTGCAATTCTAGGAGTAGCCACCAGGTGGTAGGAGTCAGGGTTGCACTGATGGATGAGTGGACCTGGCATTGTGACTCAGTGAGAGGAAGAGCCACTTTTGAAACATACCTGTGCTAGGGCCTTACTCCAGACCAACTAAAATCAGTCTCTGAAAGTGGGGCCCAGGCATGGATATTTTGAAAAACCATGTAGGAGATTCCAATATACAGACAGAGTTGAGACTAGCAGAATGGCTCTCCCTCCCCAAGGATTAGAAGGCTGAAAGATGAAATAGTGTCAGCCCACCTTGGTGTCTCACCCTTTCCCCTAAGAGGAGCTCACCCCTCAGAGACAGTTTTGCAAGTCTCATATCTTAGGCTAGAGGATAAGGTAGAAAGAAGAGCAGGAGGTAAGAAGGGGAGAGAGTGTATTTACTTCTTGCTGTTCTCTTACCTCCTGGTTCAGAAAATACTCAATGAGGAGGCCCCAGAGGTCAACAAGGGACACACAATAGCCGATGCTCTCCCGGACCCCCAGTTCCTGAGTGTAGTACTGTAGCTGCTCTGTGGACATTGCCCCCATTTTACTGCTACAGACCCGTGCCTTGACATGCTCAATGCAGTCCTGCAAGGCCACCTGGGACCAGTCTGCGTCCTTGTAGAGTGTGGAGATGCACCTGGGGATATAGGGGAACCTATGAGTTAGGGACAAGGGAGCACAGCAAGGGGAAGGGGGATCCAGGAGTCTGTGAGTGACCCTCCTCCCCATCATGTGCGCCTGATGCCCTCATTCAGAGGGGCCCTTGAGATTCAACCTCTTTTTTCCCTTCCTCACCCTCTTGAAGATAGGCTCCCAGTTCCTTCTCACAACCCTATCAGATTAGGCCACATCCCTGCCCTTCAGAGCTCACTTTTACCCTGTACCCTGCCCTGCCTCACTTACCAGGTGGACCCAGATACCCCACTCAGGTAGGTCACAGCATCCAGGAGGCCGAGCTCCTGCAGCCCTGCCAGGCTGCCATATAGGGAAGTCATGGCTCGGGTTCCACCCCCAGAACCCAACACAGCTACCACAGGCACCTGGGCACAATAATAAGGACAGCAACAACCATGACTGCCACTGTGCTTTAAATATTATTGCTTATCTATGTCAGATAGTATAGAAGCCTTACAGGTTTTACCTCCTTGAATCTCCACAGCAACCCAATGAGACCTCTATTTTGCAAATGAGTAAACTGGGGTGCAGGAAGGTCAAACAATGTGTCCAAGATCATACCATTAGTAAGTAATGAGCTATCAAACCCAAGCATTATGGCTCCAGAGATGATGCTTAACCAGTATTCCAGGAAGGCAGATTATCTGAAAGCTATATTTGACTCACCAAAAAGTTAAATCAGGGTTTCTCAATCTTGGCAATGCAGATATTTTGTGCTGGATAATTCTTTGTTGTGAGGTGCTGTCCCATAAGTTGGGGTGGTTAGCAGCACTCCTGGACTTTACTCAGTAGATTCCAGTAGCATCCCTCTACTTCCCCTACCCCAGTTGTGACAATAAAACATACCTCTAGATAGTGAAAAATGTTCTCTGGAGAATGGGGACAAGACTGCCCTCAGTTGGGAACCACTAAGCTAAAGAAACAAAGACCAGCAAGCAGCCTGAACCTGTGGGAGTGGTACCCAAATACTTAGCAGGATCACTGGTGTGTGATAGGATCAGACTCATAGTGGGGGTCATAGGGTAGGACCTCAATCTGATAGGACTGATGTTCTTATAAGAAAAGGACAAAAGCTGGGCATAGTAGTGCATGCCTGTAATCCCAGTTCGGAAGGTTGAGGTAGGAGTAGGAGGATTCCAAACTTGAGTTCAGCCTGAGTAACTTAGTGAGACTCTGTCTCAGGAAAAAAACAAAACAAAAACAAACAAACAAAAAAACACCAGAGAACTTCCTCTCTCTCTCCTCTATCTCTCCCCTTCTCTCATATACACACATACAAGTACACACATGCATGTACAGAGGAGAGGCATGTGAGATCATAGCAAGAAGGACATCTACAAGCCAGGAAGGGAGGACTCATCAGAACCCAACCCTGACCCCTGAACATCCTGGATCTTATCTGCTTTTGGAAGTTAAACAGGGTCAGGCCTGGTTGATGACACCTTGAATTTTGGACTCCAGCTTCCAGAACTGTGAGAAAATAGATTTCTGTTGTTTAAGCCACCTACTCTGTGGTATTTTGTTACAGTGACCCAAGGTAACTAAGACACCTACCCTTGGCCAGGACTATTTAGCCCTTGTTCCACAAAGGGTCTCCTGACTTTCTTGATTATTCTCATCAGCTCAGGAAAACAAGCCTAAATCCCATGCTTCCTCTAGGCTTTCTGTAACCTCTTACCATACAAGTTCCCTTAAAGAAAGAGGCAATGTTTGGTCCAGGAACCCTGAGATTCTACTCTGCCTCCATTCCATACCTGGTCACAATGTAGAGCCTGGCTCAGTCCCAGCACCTGCTGCAGGGCCTTGGACACAACCTGCTTCCTCTTGTCCAGAAACTCCTGCTCCCCATCACAGAGGTCAAAGCCAAGTCGCAGGTCCAAGTCCCCAGAGCTGCCTCAGAGGGAGTGGGGAAGGGTAGTGGGTGGCTGTTCAGTGGAGAGGAACCTCAAGCCCAGCCCAATTTCTCAGGAGCAGCCCCATACTCTGTGGAACCCTTCAGGAAGATCTTGACAGGTGTGTGTGGGGTTCTGGGGATGTAGCTTAGTGGTAGAGTGTGTACTTAGCAAGCATGAGGCCCTGGGTTCAATTCCTAGCACGCCCCCCTGAAAAAAATTTCTAGCAAAGTCCCACCAGATCCAAAATTGGGGAGGGAATGTGGTTCCCATGAACTGAGCCAAGTGAGCCAGATAGCACAACAAAATTTGAGTAATTCCCCACACTTCCAGCCCAGCCCCAAAAGGTCTTCTGCTGGAAGTCCCACCTCACCTCATTTCTGCCTTCACATTCAGAGCTACCTCCTGGCCCTGAAAAAGACATCAGCACCATCCCTAAGCATGCAGAGCAGGACTCTCCCAGGAAAGCTGTCCCATTTTTGGTCCCCATTGCTCAGGTAGCTCTGGCCAGATGTGAACAGTAAGGCTAAGCTCAGGGCTGGCCTGATCTTTCCCTTGTTCCCAGACCTTTCTTGGTGGTCACATAGCAGTCAGGGGTCCCTGGCACCCAGATAGAACCTTACCTCCCCGAGGACCATAAGGTGCTGTTCCTCCTGGCCTAGGGGCAGAGTGGAGATCAGGATGCTCTGCTTTCCCAGTTGGCTGGTTTGCACCTCAAGCTCAGCAACTGGCCCACACTGTGAAGAAGACTCCAAGGATCAATCCAGAGTGAAGGAAAATGTGGCTCTGGAGCCTCCTTCAGCCTGGACAAGCCCATCATCCCACCCTTCACTGTGCTCCCTCACCTGTAGAACTGTGAGTTTCTCCTCCAGCTCCACATTCAGCCTGCAGCTCAGCACTGGATTCACATGGAAGGTAAAAATGGGTGGAGGGCCTGGTTCCATGGATGGCTGCAGGGGCAAGAGCTGTGGCTTCTCATAGGCCCCAGGCACTGCCAGCTGGATCTGCCTAAAGCCTGAGGGCAGAGAGACCAGGTGAGGAGTAAGTGTACCTCATGACAGTAGCACCCTGGACAGCAAAAATTCCTCTCTTCTCTTCCCCAGGAATCCCAACTCTGCTCACCCTTCTCTCAGGCACCTGATCACAGAAAAGCATCATGGAAGGCTCTTGGGTTCTATAATCAGCCATTTATAATTGGGGCCCCTGGGGAGTGTGGAGAATACACAAATGCCTAGGGAAAGGGTAAAGGTGGGAAGTGGGGAGGCAGAGGACCCCTGGCCATAGCCTATAGACCTGGCGATTGAAATTATTACAGTAATTATTTGATATGTAATTATATAAAATTAGTTATTTATTATATTAATTATCAATTTTCAACTGGTAGTGTTCCCCATCACTTTCTCCCCATTCAAGCTCTGTGCTCATTGCCTTGGGGAAGGTTTATGAACAGAGAGAAAATGGAATTAGGTTACAAGTTGTTCTGGCCTTAGTTTCTAAAAGTGGAGAATATAGGAAGTAGGCAGAGGAGGTTACAAAGGAAGAATGTGATTCATGAATGCAGAGAGAATATGTTTTGGGGAAGCAGGGGAGGGGCAGTACAGGATAGAAGTTGAGACCCAGGCTGGGAAGAAGCAGAGACAGACCGGTGGTAAAGGAGCAGTGGGGCTGCTTCCTTCCCTGCTTCCTACCAGGGGTGGTATGCAGACCAGAGGGAAATAACTTTAAGATATAAAGGCAGTGGGCACCACAGATCAAAGGAGAGTCCCAAATCCCAAACACAACACGAAAACAACAGAGACCCAACATTCCCAAGGATGGTAGACCCATTGGTTGGGGTCCTACCCCTTATAGTACTTCCTTGCACTAGATAAAACTAGAGACTTGATGTGCCCTCAGAGAGGGAGAGAATTAGGGAAAACTGGGAATGTGCTATTTCATTCACATGAAAGTTTATGGAGATATGGATATGTTAGTCATAGGAAGAAACAATAGATTTCAGTCTCATTAACTAAAAGAAGTTAGTGATTATTCCTGTTTCATGGGGTTGCTGCTAGGATTACGAGATGTAACAGATGTAAAGTGCTTAACACAGCATTCCATTAGTAAATGCTCCATGCCACCTGAACAGCATTCATCCCAAAGGCTCTGACTCTCCATATGGGAACAGATCTTAGCTGTCACACTATCTCAACTGTACTCCCACATCTGGATTCCTCCTCCTGAGTCTATGGCAGACTTCAATGGTGGCCCGAGCCCATTAAGAACATGCCCAGGCTTGTCTACTGGTCACAGAGGTAGAGAACAGACACATGGAACAGAGCCAGAACCAGAGCCCAGGCACATGAAACTACCCCTGCCAAGCCCAATCTTAATCAGCAAAGTCACAGCTGATTGCCAGATGTGTGAGCTAAATAAGTGCTTCTTGTTGTATGCCACTGAGGTTTTGTGGGTATTTGTTTTAGAGCAATAGTTGGATGGATAGAACCTCTATGCTTGAACACTTCCATAATTTTGCCTCCTCCGGGGCAATCTATTCCATCCTTGGTCAGTTTTAAGCAGTGAAAAATTTAGGAACTTCCTGTCCTAGACCCATCTTCTTGATATCAGCATTTCCCCAATGCCTTCCCTCCTCCCCAAAGCAGAGAAGGCAAGACCCAAGGCCCTGACCAGACTTACCATACTCTGGATGTGGGGCTGTCCCATCTCCCTTGAGAGTGCCCTGGATTCTCAGACAGGGATGAGCCTGAGGAAGGCAGAAGTCTTGGGAGCCAGAGCCCATAGGGCTCTCCAGAGGTCTGGACCAGGTTGAAGTGAGGGAGGAGTATCTGGGGCAAGTTCCAAAAAATAGCTATCCAAGGACCAATAACTTATGGGCAGGGTCTTCTTTAGCAGGCCTCAATGTTGTACCATGTTCCCCTCCCAGGACACAGAGTAAGTCAGCCCTGGAGGGCAAGAAGAGTGCAGGACTCTGACAGTGGCTCCTTTGACAGTCTCAACAGTCAAGGTCTCAAAGGAATAATGGCTGTGCACAAGGTAGGAAGCCTAGGTCCTGATCTGTCCACCCAGGCTCAGGACAGCTTCCTATTCTTCATCTCCCCTCTAAGGAGAAAAGTAAGCATCATGGACTCAGTCATGGATTCCTTTCTGCCCCCTGGTCCCAGATAACCCCAAGCCCATCTTCCCTACTCACCACCAGGACTCCATTGGTGATGACTTCAGATGCAGGCACTTGGCTGCAAAGGAGGAGCTCATGAGCCATTTGGCTCCATTGCTATGGCTATTACAACAGTGTTACCAAAACACCTGGAAGAGCCTGAGGAGTATTAGGGTTGGGGGGTGGGGGACCTGTCTGCCAACAAATAAGTGGGTATCCAAAGCAAGCTGTCCCTTCTAAGGCCAGGCCTATAAGATCATCATAGGATATGGTAACCAGCAACTAGGAACTGCTACAACTCATGTCTCTGCGAGTCTGAGAGTAAATGTGAGGCATTGACTCTGCCTGGACTCACCTCTTCTCCAGAAGAAATTCCACCTGCAGCTCTCGTGAATCCTACATGGAGGGAACATGGGGGCACCTGCTTTTAAAAAGGCTATGAAAGTCTCAGGGACATCTCTGACCCTCAACCCTGCTGGGTTCCAAGGACTAGAAGAGGACTGTCATGGCTTCTCATGGACACAGGAAAGCTTTCAGAAGTGTGTGCTAGATGCTGTTCTAGTTATTGAGGATTCAGCAGAGACCCAGACAGACTAAGCACACTGTCCTCTAGGAGCCCACATTTTGTTTTCACACAGGGAAGCAGTATATGCTTTATAGGGTTGATGTTGCAGGATGGAGGAAGGTCTGTCTTGGAGACTTGGTTGTCTTTGTTGACAGGAGCCCCCTCTCCCACTGGTGGCTCTGGGCTGGTATCATCTCTTCCAGCTTGGCTGGCTGCTAGCCCAGATGGGACTCACCTGCTGACTGAGTGGAAAGGAATGTCTGTGGGGTTGGCCAGGCTTGAGACTCCTCAGGTCAAACAGGAGCAGGGAGAGCTGGTCACTTCCCAGAATATCCTTGTCATAGAGAGTGAGCTCCAGGACATTCTGATAAGGAAGCAGGCAGGAGGTAAGAAGCTTGGAGAAGCTCCTTTCCTTCTGCAGACTGGTCCATTGTTGGTTCTCACCTTCACAGCACCATGGATCTGGTAGTGAAAGGTCTCATTCCACTCTGGGTCACTGCAATTAGCCACCATCCTTGTCTGTGCAGGGATAGGGGATGCCGTGGGCAGCCACAGTTGCACATAGCAGTCAGCTTTGGACACTGCAGAGAGAGGTCCTCAGCCTCAAATTTCTATTGCTATAAAGGTTTCCTGGCCTAGAGGAAAAGAAGCAGGGTGGAGAGGAGGCTGCCCATGTTGTGTGGTGGGGTGGAAGTTGGGAGCAGGGAGTTTTACTGTTCTTGACTCCAACTTGACTAGTTACATGTCCTACTCAACTGAACATAAATCCTACAGTGACACATTGAAAAAATCACATGGAGACTACTGAGTAATTCCCAGAAATTGTCTGGTTCAAGCAATAACCCTCCCACCCCCATCACCATGTAAACACGAGCATGGAAAGTAGGCATCAACTTGTGGCAACAGATACTCTTTCAGGCTGACATCTAGATTCAGGGAGGAGTCTAGAGTCTGCAGAACTCTTCCCGCCAGTGGCCCCTTCCTGTCTGCCCCTCACCTAGGCAGCCTTGCTTAATAGTCAGCAACAATCCTCCCCACTCCAAATATGTGCACACACACTCACATACACACATACATACACAACTTAAGATGAACTTGGGGAAGCCCTAGGAAAAGGAAGAAAAGGTGGAGATGGGTGTCACTCACACAGGTCTGTGTCCTGGATATTTCTGGCTCTCAGCACCTTCACCTGGAGGTCATAGTATGGGTGAGTTTCCTGCTGAAACAACAGAACTCCATGGATTCAGCTCCAGAAACCTGGGGGTGGGGTCTGATTTCCCTCTAGTGATCCTCAGCTCAGGTCTCCCTGTGTCCCATCAAGAAGCAGCAGCTTGGTCCAGAGTCACTGATGTTACTATACTAGAAGGTCTTTACCTGGGAGGACTTTACAGGGCCTAGGAATTGAGAATTCAGCATTGGTAATGAACCTAAACCTAAAAATCCATCAGTCCTGGTTTCAAATCTCAGCTCGGTCATGAGCTAGCAGAACAAAGTATGGTTGTCATAACCACAAGCCTATAGCTCCCTTGGACTATGGTGCTTCTGCTGTAGACTGAGGATGGAGTAATGTGTTTAAGGAGATTAAATATTAGAAAAGAAATCTGTGATTCACCACACCCATTAACTCCCTGAAAGAGGCTGGAAGACAGCCTAGTAGGCAGCAGCCAGGTGAAGGGAAGTCAAGAGTCACTGGCTTGTACTGGTTCGACAAGTCATTAAAGGAGATTGCAGCTTGGATGCAGGAGAGATAACATCAGATTGCAGTTTCCAGGGAGTGAAACTGTCCTCTCATAATTCCCCCCAAATTCCTTATTCCTTCTACCACAGTGGGTTCTATAGCCAGACAAGAGCATTCTTGGAAAAGTCAATCAAAGACAAGTGCCCTCCATTTCCTATTTGGAGGGGATTATTTTTGAGAGCCAAACCTTTAGCCAATATCTTTAATTTAAGGTCTACCAGGTTGTTTGGTGGTAAGTCCCATCTCAAGTCAAAATCAAGTGTAGGGGCTGGCCTTTGACCTCACAAAGGATAGCAGCTCCCATAACTTCCAGGTAAGATCAGTACATACCTGCAAGTGCCTCCACTGAGGTTCCTTCTTTTTCTTCCGCAGCAGCACTGCTCCCAGGAGGGGTAGCCCCTTGCCTGCCAGCCACCTTGGCCAGAGGGCCCAAAGCATGGCTGGGTATCCCAGTACCCAGCAGGGAGCCCCTGTTCTCCCACTGTCCTGGCTACACTCACTGTGTTCAAATCTCACAGGTATCCCTGGGGTGGGGAGGGTGGAGCCTCTGCTGTGCTGAGGACTCAGGGCTGGGTGGCCAGCTGAGGGTGGAGGTGGGGTTTGTCATGCTCCAGGAAGTGACTGGAGCCTGATTACCTCAGGCAGGAGGCAGTTCAGTCTAAGAAAGTCTTGGAGTCTCTGGTTAGCACTCTGGTTCCCCAACTCACTTCCTCTGGTTATCATTAGGCTAGTTGTGAAAAATAGATACCCAATACTCACTTTTGATGGCCCATTTAGTGGGTTGGGGTGAGCCCAGGTATTCCTATTTCTGATCAGCCCTCTAGAGAGCCAACACAGCCCTCCCATTAACAGCAGGGAAGTGGAGTATCAGGAACTAGCCTCCTCCAGCTGCTGGAAAAGCTTAAAAACAACCCATTTTCTGAGTTCTACCTGCCTCAGGGCTCTGAAGCAGAAACATGGGAATCTCTTCCTCAGCATTTTCACCTGGACTCAAAGATGTTTCACATCTCTCTTGGCCTCTCTCATTTATTCCCCAAGTACTGAAGAGCCTGCTGCATATTACACAGGTAGGAGGGTCCTGCATATTCTGTAGAAATCCACAGGTCTCATGACTCCTTATGGCTTTTACTAGGGTCCCCTTCCTGGGACAGTGGGAATACCCATATGGCTCAGAGGCAGGTATAAGGTCAAGTGGCATAAATAAGGGTGGGTAAAAAGCAGGTCTCCCTGTCCTTCAGGTGCTAAAGAAAAAGGATCTAGAATCCTCCCAGCCATTGTAGACTCTGACTGCAGATATATGTGATGTCTCCTTCTCTGTGAACACAATCTTCTAGGTGGTTGAGATAGGCAGTTTCCAGGAAAAGAAAGGACTTCGGGGGCAGTGAACTATTGGAAGATGCATTTCTTTTCTTCAATCAAGATCCAGTCATCTCCACTCTTCCCCAAGCTCTAGAGTTGGAGGCCCAAAGAACATCCAACACGGCAATTTAAGTTGGACATAATAGCATACGTGTGGAGGATGGTAAGTTTAAGACCAGCCTGGGTTACTTAGTGAGACCCTGTCTCACAAATTTAAAAAGGCTGGGGATGTGGCTCAGTGGTAGGCACTTGCCTAGCATGTGTGAGGCCCTGGGTTTAATCCTAAAACAAAACAAAACCCCCACACAAAAAAGGTGATTCAAGTCCAAAATGAACCAACTGGGCAAGAAACTCCCAGAAACAATGGGGATGGGTCTGCCATGGGAGGTCAATACTCAAGGGCCTGTTTCTGCTTGATTTGGGCTATGAACCTAAGCCCTAGGGGGACGGTTCTCAGAAATGACCAAGTTCAGTTATCTTTTTGGAGCTGGCCAAAGTGGACTAATAATTCTCCATTTCTCAAACATCCCTAGGTCCTCACTCCTACCCATTCCAAATCCTTCCTTGCACCACCCTTCTAGTCATCCTGAGTTGCAGGAAAAGGCATGAGACCCTGCGGATGTGAAGTGAAGGGGAAGACAATGTGGATTATCTAGAGTGACTGTGAGCCTGTAGGACACTGATGAGGAAAATGTTCTGTATGTGCTGTCAACCCATTAGCCCCCAGTCACACTTGCTATACAGACAGTACAGAGAAGCATTCATTCTAATTTTTTTCTTAGTCACTAATTGGCTTATTTTCCTCTATTTTTGGTTAAATTAGTATCCTTTCACTATCAATTTTATCAAAGTCCACAGGAAGGGGTATAAAAGATCCAGACAAGCTTGGTTTCTTGCTTGATTATGTTTATTAGGAGGAGCAGTTATGAAATCTCCATCAGTTCTCACTACAGGGCCTTTATCTCCAGCCTTCTCCATACCTATGTAGAGGGCAGAGAGTTCAGGGAAGGAAGACTGGAGTTTGAGAAAATGGGGTCATATAGGGATACCACGTGGGAAGAAAATGCACACTCTTTATTCTATTGCTTCCAACACAGTTCATAAGAATGGAAGATACAAGCACAGCAGGCCAGGAAGGCAGGGTTTGCCTGGCAGGGCAAGTTCCTGCCACACAGTGGAGGTTGGTCTGCTCTTCCCTGCTGCTCCTGGAGGAAGGGCAGTCAGAGCAGTGCAGACAGGGCCATGCACAGCACTCCTTCTTATGGGTGGCAATGGCCAGTGAGTTTTCTTCCTCCACATGCTGCTCCAGAGGGCTTTTCTGAAACATTGCCCAGGTCCTCAGATCTGAGTAGAGTCCCCCATGTCTGTGAATGGTGCTGATGGACTCATTTGGTATCCTTAGACCTTCCCACCCGCATACGCTAAGTGTCTGGGAGAAGCCCAGTCTACTTACTAATCTCCAACGAGTTGGCCTACAGCACAGGGTCCAACCCAGCACAGTACTGCAATTTGCAAAAGACCTCTGTAGGTCAAGAAGAAGCCACTAAACAGTGTCAGCATTGGGTACCATCCTCACTACCCTTAAAGCCACGAGGGCGACAAGATCGCAAATCTACAAAAACCCTTAGTGAGGACAGGATGCAAGACCTCTTACCCCACATAGCCTACAATGCTTGAAACTCCATCCTGGGCATCTCTGGCAGTGTCCCCACACAGCACTCAACAAAGCTGGTGGTGAGTTATCTTACAAAACTATATGCTCCTGCCCCTGCCCTCCTGTATCACTGTGTTGTTCCTGAATGCCTCACTAACACTCGGCACTACAGCAGTGGCAGTTCCTGATTTTACCCATTCTAGTATGTG
The DNA here is from genome assembly GCF_902686455.1 of Sciurus vulgaris. Classification (NCBI taxonomy): domain Eukaryota; kingdom Metazoa; phylum Chordata; class Mammalia; order Rodentia; family Sciuridae; genus Sciurus; species Sciurus vulgaris. The sequence continues at coordinate 91,526,137 of NC_136462.1, forward strand.
GCAGAGATCCACCTTTCCATCAGAGCACAATCCTCCAACCCCTGCAAAATAAAGCCAAGGAACAATGGCCAGGCCCAACTGGAAGGTAAGAGGACAGAAACTGGTTGGAAAGGAGAAAGGTGTCCAAAGCATAAAGACCTCTGTTCCCAAAGGGTAAACCAACTTGTACAGGCAGAGATGAGTGAGGCAGAAGCCTCTATGGGAACATGTGCCTAGTAGTATGGCCAAAGAGGGCCTATTTACAATGTACCTGACAACTGATTATCAGTGTGTTCCTGGAAACTGAGACTTCCTCATGCCTCTCATTTTACCTCATTTAAATGTTAGCTATTCCCAGTGTCCACAGAATGGGAGCCAGCCTGGGTGGCACAGTGAGGGGATAGATAAAGGGGAAAAATAAATAATGTGAAATAAAAGGAAACTAAAAACTAAAAAGACAAGTAGGGAGACTACTGAGGAGACACAGAGCTCAGCTTCTGTGGAGAAATCAATGGCATTACACAGACGAGTTGCGTGGCCTATGCAGCTGGAGTGGCTCTTGTATTGTTCCACGATACTTTCCAGGCAGCCTCGCTGAGGGGTCCTTGTGAAGCCGTGCACTTATCTTGATAGAAAAACTCTCAATAAATAACCCCATGGGTACAACAAACACTTGAGATAAGTCTCCTTATTCAGGTGATTGGTATGCCAAGGCAAGATGGTGCATCTCCTCCTGTCCAAGCAGGTGTTAATTCTCTGGAATTGCCCGCAACACAATGGTATAAGGTGTAACTAATCTCTTCTTCTATTAAAAAACTGGTAATGCCAGACCGTAAGTCCAGCTAATTCAGAGATGTTCCAGGGTGCAAGGTAAGCAGCAGTGTCCAAATGGGGAGACACTGAGTGGTGGCAGCCCCTGATTCCTAAGGCCAGCTGCTCCTTCACCTCTCTGGTATAGCTGAGCTGTCCATGGTGAATCCCTGGGATGCTGGGCTCAGGTGTCGGCTGGGTTTACCTCTTTGGAACAGAAGTAGTGCACAACCACTCCATTGGGGTATCTTGCAAATGCACTGCAGGGAAGGAAAATGGCTCAGGAGTGAGGATGTTCTCCAATAGACTATTTCTCCAGTACCTGCAAAGTGGTACCATATACCTGGGAGCCACCCTGGAGGAAGCCCACACAAATCCCAAAGAACAGCCTGTCCTGAGGGTCTCTGGATTTTTGCAGCCACCATCTCTGTCAAATAACTGAACAGAGAATGAACTGCATAAAGTTCAAGTACACGAGGACATTTTTTATAATCAGTCCATGATTGAGAGTTTAGCTCAGTGGTAGAGCATTTGCCTAACATGCACAGGGCCCTGTGTTCTATCCCTGGCACTGCAAAACAAAAAATCAATGTAAAACATATGGCCCATAGGTCAGTACTGGCTTACTGAAGGTTGACAATGCTCATTGGAATATGTTCCAGGCTAATCCTAAAAAAAAGACAATGATTTAAGTCTTTCCAAAGAAAAGGATTCTTCTAGCCATATAGAAGAAAGAACAAATAGTTCTCCTTTGAAGGAAAGGGGACTGACTACAGCACATGAGCTCAGGAGTTTGTTTGTAGGGTGGTAGCAGGTTTAAAATTTTTTTTCTTCCAAGATACAAGGACTTTCTGCCCATCTCTCTCTCTCACACTGTCTACATCATTACTTCTAGTTGCAAGAGGAAGAGTTTTTTAGGCAAGAATTCAACAGTCCCATGCCATACGTTTCAGGTCTTTAAATTATCAAAGCCCACCCCCAGCAGAGAACAAAGACAGCTCTTTCAACACATAAGAATTAAAAGCAGACAAGATAGTCAGCAGTTGTGCTTTCCTCCCTGGTTAAAGGGCAGAAATCCATCATGAGCATTCTCCATCTCTGGGGAGTCCCCATCTGAGCTCATCTGAGCAGGGCAGCACTCACCTGTTCCCAATCTTCTTCTTACATACCATGCACACTTTCTCCTCTGTGATGATGCACTTCACCTGCTGGTGTAAAATTCGTTCTTCCTGGACCTGGAAGAGAAGTTCCACATCTGGCACACAGAAACAGAAAGCAGAGGGTGGCACTATTTCATCCTTCAACATTCACAGATTCTCCTGATGAAACACTTGCAACTAATTATAAAGCTGGCTGCTGGATCAGCTTGAGCAACACTATTTTCATACATGAGACTCTGCCTTGGTGGGAACAGACCATGTATAAACTGTCTCATACTAAAAAATAAAAGCCAACCCTAGAGTTTGAAAGGCCCATACCCTCAGGAATTCAGCATGGAGAAGGTTCTTGAGCACTTGATTGAACCGTTTCTTTTGTGCATTTTCTTCCAAGACCTTTTCTAGAAAGATGCGTATGTCATTGATCTGAGTGTTTGCTGGCAGAAGGTTGATAGCCTAGGGACAGAGATGGGAACAGGCCAAGGCATAACGTGGGTGAGACAGAGAAAATATGAACCCAAGAGCTCCCAAACCCTAGTCTCTTTTCCCAACCCCTTTGTCATTTGGTGCTCCATCTCCTGGAGAAGGACCTCAGACCTTGGTGGTATCCAGTTTGCTATGGTGCAGCTCAAGGACCTGCAGGGCAGCCTGGAGGTTGGCTTGTGGCTCCAGCAGCTCCAGCTTGATTGGCCCTAGGCAGTGAATGCTGGGGGGTGACAGGTACATCCGAAGCAGGGACAGATACACCTGTCTCAAAAAGACAAGTTGCACACATTAGGTTGGCAGTAAGACTTCCAGAACTACCCTAACTCCATCCCACCTGCAAAGACTAGAGGGGTTGGTCTACAGTAACACCTGATGAGGAGCATTTAAAACACATCTTTTTCACCTTTTCTTTCCACCTCTTCTTTTTTTTTTCGTGGTACTGGGGATTGAACCCAGAGGCACTTAACCACTGAGCCACATCCCCAACCCTTTTTATTTTGAAACAGGGTCTTACTAAGTTGCTCAGTGCCTTGCTAAGTTGCTGAGGCTGGCCCTGAACTTGTGCACCTCAGCCTCCCGAGTTGCTAGGATTATAGGTGTCATTTTCACCTTTTAAATGTTAGTAAAGTCAAACTGACAAATGAGGAATTAAAGACTGCCTTTTCCCTGAAGAGGAGCTATAGGGTCTGCACACCTCAGAACTCTCAACATTTGGGGCCAGATAATTCTTGTGGTTGGGATTATCCTAGGTATTGCTTAGCAGGATATCCGGCTTTTACCTCCTAGAGTCTAGCAGCACTTCAATCCCTCATTATGACAATCACACATATCTGTATATATTAATAAATCAACACGTATTCTAGACACATTATTGGATCCATTGGATGTTCATTCTCAATAGGCTGACCACATAATTAATTATACAATCAAGACTCTTAAGAGTAAAGGGACAGGAATGCTATTAATAATCACATGGTTGACAGCAGAAGTCAGTCAGAACTATCCCAATCAAACCAGGACATACAATCACCTTGCCTCTCCTTCAATACATATGCAAATATCATTCTACGCACAGACCCATTTAGAAATTCATACTAGTGCCATCTGTGGTCATACCAGATGGGGTGAGTTCTATTAAAGGGGAGGAAATGTGTACATGCTCCCTATATAAGGGTTACTACTTACATCTTTGTTGCCATCTTTGTTTTGGTCGTAGTGTTTGTGGCAGTACCTGTAAGGTAGAAAGTGGTGAGGGCAGGTGGGAGGAAATATATCTAGATGAAAGGTTATCCACATGGCCTACTCCTATAGTAATGGTAGCCAAAACCTATGGGAGGCAATTTGTATTCCTGCAGTGGAGTTTAGGGAGATTGCCTTGTTAGCCTTTTCATCTAACCAGGGGCCTGCTTGTTAACTCCTTGGGAGGTGGGATAACTGGGCTGACTTACTCCTCAGCCATCTTTGTATCCTTCAAGACGTGGACATAGATGAAGAGTGCTTGTTCGTGTTTCCCCATGCGCCCCAATAAGAGGGCTCGTTCTTCTAAGAGTCCTAGGAGGAAAAAAATATAAGTAAATAACTGTCACTGGGCTGGAAGGTCAGTGGTACAGCACTTGCCTAGCATGCCCAAAGCTTTGAGTTCAATCCCTAGCACCACCCCCCCACAAGAAAGTAACTGTTACCAGCATTATGCAAGCCCAATGTTGGGGACTAAGGTAGGGTACGTAGCTTAATGGTATAGCACCTGATTAGCAATATGCAGGACACTGGGTTCAATCCTCAGCACCAAAATAATAAAAATAAAATAAAATAGAAGAAAATATTATTTTTGTTATTTGGGGGTTCTCCCCACCCAAAGGGAAAATTACTAAATTTTTTAAAGGGTGAGGGAGCTATTTTAGGAGATACTGTATGCCCCTGCCACCCCCACATACACTATTAAGTCCTAGAGATTGAAACCAGGGAATTGTGCATGCCAGGCAAGCACTATAACATTGAGCTACATCCCCAGCCCATCCCACCTTTCTTATGATCCCTTATAAATGTTAAGAAGGACTATTTAATAACCAAGTATGTAACCTAAAGCAAGCTAGGGACTTCAGGGAAGATAAGCCAACATTTGTTCTCAGTGCTCAGAGAGCTTATACATCAGACAAAAAATCTTTTTGAATTATGCCAGATTACAAAAGCTTCTAAACAATGAACTTGGCCAAGAACATTGGAGCAATAAACAGCTTACAACCTGGGTATCAATTAGCATGTGGTTCACAATCAGAAAAGAGACTTCTCTCAGTCACAGTACAAAAGTGGGTCTTCAGAGAGGAAAAACAAGAGCCCTGGCCCCAAACACCCTGTTTTCCCCAGGAAGGGCAGGAGAACAATAAAAGGGGAAAGGCTAGCTTTTGCATTACCTTTAGCAGATACTCACCATCAAAAGGAAAATCACAGATGAGCCGGCCTGGATCATAGTAGCTGGAAATCTCCAAGAACATGAGCAGCTTTTGCCGGTATTCTCCCAGCTCACCCAGTTCCTCTCCAGCAGGGACTGGGGTTTTGCCTTTAAAGGAAACCAGGTTCAATGTGAAAGAATACTGCTGTCAGGTAGCAACGTGGGGGTCATCAAGAAAAATGAGGAGGATGGGGCTCAATGATGATCAGAAAGGACCTCTGTGGTAGTTTCCATGTGGAGTTCTTTTACTTTATGGTCTCTGAGACCCCAAAACATCATATTGAGGTTATTTAAAAAAAAAAAAAAAAAAAAAAAAAAGCAGGCTGAGGAGAGAAACATGGGTAGGCCAACCTGTTTCTTCTCAGCACAGCTGTCATCTTGCAGACAGATCTGTTCCTTCTGCCCTCCCCCAGGTATGACTCCCAGAGATGCCCAGACCCAGACAAAGGCTTGAGGTCTCACGTGCTGTGTCTGGGTCACTTAGCACCCATGGCTCCTCTAAGGGACTTCCTGCAGATTGGGCAGAGAACAGTGAAGTGAGGTCTGCTTCCCCTCACCCACCTGGTGCCCAGTTCTGTCTTTGCTTAAAGCCTGGGACCAGCTAGCTTTCAAAAGGTACTGATACCTGCAGGGAAGGACAGGAGGTACTCCTTCATCAGACCTTGCACCTTCTCACAGTACAGTTGGATCAGGCAGTTGTGGAATCGAGAGCCTGTCTCCTCCCAAACATGTATGATGTGTTCCTGAGGTGAGAGGTAGGTCTGTTTGGTTGGTACCCTCTCTCCCAGGCTCCCTCACATTTTTAAAGGTCAACAGGTCCCATCTAGATTATCCCTTGATTAAATTGCAAAGATTTCCAAGTGATAGCTCTTCTAAAACTACCAGGAACTCTCATAATGCAAACCAGCAAAATAAATCCAGGAATTGTTTTATTTCAATTTCCAATCTACACTCCTTTTAGTTTTGACCCATAATCCTTCAAATTTTTATATCAGCCCATGTAATTAAGGCTAAATGTTTGCATTCCAGTACTTAATTTGATTGTCTTATGGTCATAGCTGAATTTGGTTGTATAAACGTAAAACTTTTTTTCTAAAACATCATTCTTTTATACTCTGTACTTTACTTAGATTTAGAAGGTACCATCAAAGTAGCATTTTCAGCTAGGTCTCCGGGGATCTCTCTTCAGAGGAAATTAAAATAATCCTCTTCTTTATATTTTCACCAAGCCCCAAGTGACAAAAAGCCCAACTCTGAACTGCCTGGTAATTGAATCATGTAATCCTGGATCCTGGGCCTAAAACTTTTTAGTGCAGACTGAAAAAATATCTTACCAGATAAGGAATAGCCAGACCCTTAAAATTCTCTATTAAGAAGCCAAGCACTCGATCTCGTGGCAGAGATTCCACCTCTGGCAGATCTTCAGTAAATATCTGTCAGAACAAACCTGAGTTGGAGCAGTGGAATCATTTCACTACAGTTCCACCAAACTGTGCAAGAAAAGAGATAAAACAGACAGACTTCTGGCGGGGAAAGGTGTGTAAGAAGGCGCCTGTAGCTGGTTAGTACCTGGCAAACTAGGGTGTAGTCTTGCTGATTTGGGGACAAAGCTCCTTCTACCATATGCCTTGTGGTCTCCTGCATCCCAACCTATACTTTCAAGCCCCAAAGAAACAGCATGAACTCTTCCTCCCCACCGCATCCACCTGTCCCAGGTATAGTAAGGATCAAACGTGCCATCAGATAAATCCAAGGGGCTCTGTGACCTACCTTCAGGCCATCTTCTGGGAAGTCTCTCAGTACCCATACAGAGTAGGAAAATATCAAATGCAAGTTTTCTGTGCCTGGGAGGAAAAGTAAGACTTATCAGTAGTTGACAAGAGTAAAACAGACCCATTCAATGGGACTAGGAAGGCAGGTGTGCAGGTGGCCCAGAAATTCATCTCACAAAGATAGTTCTTTTCAAGTACCACTCAAGGCTGCTTGGCCATCCTGTGCTGGCCAAATGCCAAGGGGCTGTCAGTTGGACCACTGAGGGTTTTCTGCCAAGTGAAGGAATGAAGCTGAGTGAACACCAGGGAGGGAGGAGAACAACCAGCCAGACTCAGAAGTGGAGGGAGACCAGGTTCACATAAACAAAAGTTATCTCCCACCATTTTCAAAAAGGTCTACTCACCCAGGTGCTGCAGATACTGCACTGTCCTCTCGTGGCCTTTTAAAGGGGAGTTTGCTTTCTTTGACTGGTCCACCAGTACCTGCAGAGCTAGCCATAGAGCCAGAGAACAGGTCATGAGCTTCTTCCCCAGGGGAAATTCATCACACCTCAGGTTTCCCACCAAATTAAAAGAGACCCTCCCAGAGGGAAGAAGTCAGTCCTCCAGTCACCTTTCTCATGGAGCCCCTTCTTCTCATACAGGATTATCAGTTCACTATACTTGTGAGCCTTCTTCAGCACGTGTTCACTCTCCTCAATGTGGCAGTGATTGTTCTCCAGGCGCAGCAAGGGGGCTACCAGGGCCACGTTTGTCTGCAGGGGGAGCAGGACCTCAGTGGAAACTGCTTCCTGGAGAGTCTTACCCTTCCCTAGCCTAAGCCTATTTCAGGCTGAAAGGCCAGGAATGTAACATGAGCACAAGAAAGCAAACAATTCTTTTTTAGGATGACAGATAGTGGCTTTTAGAACACTTATGCCCTTCTGCACAACACCTCAATATTCTGGGGATAGGAAAATGGGACACATTTGAGGAATTACTGTCCTCATTGACTTTGTAGCAATAATCTCAATCTTACTAGCTCACAAGCATCATTAAAGACTTTATTCTTATTAGTGGCAGGTCCCCTAAGCCCACAACCCAAGTTTCAGAGCAAGGGACTCAAGTATTCAGGCAACTCACATGGAGGTAGCACTTGAGCAGGGTGGTGTCAATGATTTGCAGCAGCTTCTTCTTGGATTTGATGGTGGGAGTTCCTTCCATGAGTGGGGAGGTGCTAGACTGGTGATCAGAGTCATTCAGCTTCTTTACCAACTGACTTCGTTTCTGCAAAGGTCCAAAATATATAGTCAAGGCCAGGCTTATATATTGCTTCATAATCTGAGTTATGAGTAACTCTGAATACCTCTAAATCAGCTCATGTCTATTACCCCTGATCTCATATTATCAAGGATCATATGATGACCACCAAATTCCCAAAAATTCACAGACACAATAACAATAACAACAATTATCTATTAGTTTTTGCCTAGTCTAAAACTTCATGTAAGTGGAATCATTCATTTTGCATTCTTTTGTATCTGGCTAAGCCCATGGTCTTATATGCTTTGCTCTCTCTCTAGCATAATACTGGTATCAGTTAACTTCATGCATTTCCAATGTCAGTGAAAAGACCAGGAAAGAATGTGTGCTCAGATTTCTAAATCTAAAGCTAAGTCATTGGCAGTACAGGGCCTTCTGTAGCACCTTAGACTTTGGAAAATACTATGTCCCAGGAACTCATTTTCCACTTGACACAGAGCTGTGCACTATGCACGCTGAGGCAAGTTGGGTGCTCCCTGTAGGCTTGCAATCATAGCTGGAGAGCCCAATGTCAAGGAAGTGACAAGACTAAGCATGCCTAATCAGACCTGCAGATACTCACTGACCAAGAAGCGGGGAATAGAAGGCAACATTGCAATTTTTCTGATACTTCTAATACTTTGCACACTGGGAGACCCCTTACAAAGGTGTGCAGAACATTTAACAGGAAAAAATATAAGGTCTTGAACACTGAATAGATGCATAGGAAATAACAGCTTTTTGTGACAGAAACTGTGACTTAGGAGGCTTCAATGGAGATGTCTGTTTTAGTGCTGACTTGAAAATCTCACTTATCAGTCTGTAATAGTAAATTGGAAAAAATGTTAATCTAAATACCTCCAAAACACATGTTACAGAAGACTATTTATTGACAAGGAAGGAGCTCCCCAATATATGGCTAAATTTTAAAAAGTAAGCTACAAAACAGAATATATAATTTGATATCCATTTGTAATAAATAAGTCAATAAAAATAAGTAAAAGCTGATTCATATAAATGTACAAAACCCTAAAGGAAAACACTAAAATGTTAATTACTTATTCTGGGAGTAGTGATATAGGTGATTTGTATTTCTGCTTTGTATTTTTCTGTGTTTTCTAAGTTTTCTGCATAGAGAAAGCATTTCCCCATAATTATGTACGCATATCAAAGTTCATTTTAAAACCTTAATTTTCTTCCAACAACTGAAATTTACCCTTTTAGACCCTATAATGGTTTAGTTTGAATTTATCAGAAATTGAGTGTGTTCCCTGGTATCATGATTTGGCAAAAAAAAGCCCAATGGTACTGTTAAGATGGGAGAAGTAGCAGAAGAAACACTGCCTCACAAAGACTTCAATAGTACCCATTTACAGAACACCTGTGGTGTTATCAAAGGCCCTTAATGTCCCTGTCATAGAGAAATAGGAATTGAAAATTCCACGTAAATGCTTCCATACACGTCTGTGTTAAACCTACCTGTGTCAGGTAGTCAATCAGAGCTAAGTGAGCTTTCTCCAATTCAGCACCAGACAGCACGGGCAATGGGTTAGGATACTGCAATTGCTTCCTGTAGTCTGTGGGCAGCAGGTCAGGATACAGGCCCATCACGTGAGTGGGATCTAAAAGGAAGGTAAATATGATTCTTCTAGGAAGGAACCCAATAATTTAAGGATAAAATAAAACAAAACTATTATTATAACAAAACAAATTCCAGACTGATTTTTAAAAGAGGAATGACTCTATGTTCAGAAAAACTCAATGAAGTTTATGATCTGTGGACTTTATTTATGTATTTTTCCCTAAAATGTTACCAAAATGGCATAACTTTATCTTCTAAGACAAAGACACATACACAGAATTAGAAAGGAATAGTTATCAACTCTTTAAAAGTAAAGGATACAAACTTCCAAGGAAAAACTGGTGATATTTTAAAAAAGATCAAGACTTAATAACAAAAATTTTGTATACCAAAAAGGGAATATTAGTTAAAAAGAAATACCTAGACAAAAGGTCAGAGAATATATTTGCAATATATATGGCAAAAGGTTACTATGTTTATTATATAAAACGAAATCACACAATTTGGTAATAAAAATGTAAGATTTCATCTGATAAATGGGCCAAAGAACTGAGAAGGGAAAAATGAAAGTAAGTGGCCACATTAAGCATCTAATTATCAAAAAGATGACTTTCTCTTTTTAACTCCTTACAATTTACTGTAATCTCACAGTGCTTATGGGTATCTATAACAGCAAAATGCTGTAAGCAGTCTACATATCCCTCTCCTGCTACTGGGAACTGGCTAAATAATTTACAATGCTTGCATATAGTCAAAATACTGTATAATAATAATAGTGCAGTATAGCAATTCATATTGTGGAACACTATGTTGTTTATGAACAATTGGTACTTAACATCTATTTCTCCCTCTTTTGATGTTCCTTCCTGCCAATGAATGCTATAAAGCTGAAAATGACTTTTCTCAAACTCCTGTTCAGCCAGTATAATAAATGAAAATCTGGTTCTACTAATGAGTAGCATTATGTGTAAGTGTTGGAACCTGGAATTGAGATGAAAGGCTTCTTCGTACCAAGCTGCTGATTCATTAGTGTTTGGCAGCTAGACTCAGCACAGTTCACTGTCTAGTTAGCTTTGTCATCATATAGAGGCACTTGCCCAGATGCAGCTGTCATGTCTTTCATCAGCTGTGTGAGAAAAGAGGCAGTTGTGTGGCTTGAGCAGTGGAAGCAGCAGCAACTGGCTGAGCTCTGGATTATGGGATGTGCCCAGGAAATAAGCGTCCAGTAGTGTACACTGGTCCTTTGCTTTTTTTTGATTCATCCCACAATCTGTGTGTGTGTTAAAATATACATAATATTTATTATTTTAACCATTTATAATTGTACAGTTAAACAGCACAAAATATTCATATTTTGTGCAACCTTCACTACCATCCACTTCCAGAATTTTTCCATCATCCCAAACTTAAACTCTGTACCCGATGAATAATCACTCCCCATTGGCTCATTTGAAGGAATGATGATAGACATATCAATTTCAGTTTGTCCAACACCCTTCTTAACAGCTCTCTATATCCTTTTGGGGAGCTCCCTCTTCCACACTGTGTGTTGTCTCAGTCAGATGGCCGTTTTAGCCTTTAGAAGAGAGGGGCCAAACCACCATCCACAGCCCTGGTACAGTTTGGAAGTGGGACTATGACCTACTCCTGGCCAATGATTTCCCCTGATCTTGAGAAAGAGAAGCAGATGACAAGTACTATGTCACACACCAACACATATCCCATCCTACATGCTCCTCTTGTGCAACAAGATTCCTCCATCAAGAGGTAGAGTCTATGTTGCCTTGAACCTGGAAGGACCCTTGTAAATCAAAAGAGAGCAGAAGCAACAGTCACAAAAGGCACTGAAGCTTCCACCTGTATCTCCTGGACCACTTCCTATGGGAAAAGTCAGCTACTATGTGGAGAGACCCATGTGGACAACTGACGCCCCAGCCCACACCAACTTGTTAGCCCTGAGAGTAAGCCGGCTTAACCTAGTCAGATGATAGTAGCCCAGCTGACATCTAATTGCAACCACATGAGACCTGCAGCAAAAACTATTTGGCTTAACCCTTCCCAAATTCCTGACCAAGAGTGGCAGTGGGGGAGGGGGGGAGAGAGAGGAAGAGAAGGGGGAAAAAGGGAGGGAAGAAAAGAACATGGATGATCACTGCTTTGAGCTATTTAAGTTTAAGGATAATTTATTATATAACATTAGATAGCTAATGCATTGGTAGGGAGCAATTTTCACTGAGGATACAACAACAGGGGAGGTGGTAATGGTAAAAGCTTAGGAAGAGGCTATGTCAGAGCAAGACTGCCCCACCTGGCTACAAAGTGTTTACTGTCCTATTTCCTGCTTTCTCTTTGGAGGCCCTCCAAAGCTCCCTTTTTGCCTATTCTTTTTTTTTCTTTTTCTTTTTCTTTTGGTACCAGGGATTGAACGCTGAGGTGCTTAACCACTGAGTCACATCTCCAGCCCTTTTTTATTTTTTATTTTGAGAAAGGGTCTTGCTAAATTGCTGCGGCTGGCTTTGAACCTGCAATTCTTTTGCCTCGGCCTACCAAGTTACTGGGATTATAGGAGTGCACCACCCCACCTGGCCCTGCCTATTCTTAAGCCTCGTGTCCCAATTTTTTGTTCCCTCCAATTGCTACCCCCATAATATTCCAATAAACCCTGCTTACTTCATCAGATTATGCTTACATTATTCAGATTTGGTCATTATTGATCACAACCAAGAACTGGGACTCATACAAAGAATTATCATAGGGTATTATAGGCCAGTGTTGAAAGATGGTGGGAAAAAGTCAAAGCAAAGAAGATGAGGAAGGAGAAGATAATAATATGATACAGAAGAAAACTAAGTATATAAACTGATCCAAATTAGGCAAAAATGATATAGAAATGAAAAGATTTTTGGTGCTTTTTTTTTTTTTTTTTTTTTTTTTTTGAGGGAAAGGATACTGGTGATTGAACCCAGGGGTGCTTTACTACTGAGCTACTTCTCCAGGTCTTTTTTTTTTTTTTTTTTTTTAATTTTTGAGGCAGGGTCTCACTAAGTTGCGAAGGCTGGTCTTGAACTTCTTGTCCTCCTGCCTTAGCAATCCCACCACAAGTTACTGGGATTACAGGTGTGTGCCACCATGCCCAGATCATTATCCATCTTTTGTAGAGGAGAAACTAAAGCCACAGAAAGGTCCAGTAGTTCTTCCTGAGCTCCTGGAGAGGTCTTAGGACACTACTTAGGGAGGATTTCACAGAATTTCCTGTGCTGGCTCTCAAAAATGAACCACTGGTTAAGCCAGGGACTTTTGTCTAAAAGAGCATTCAATAAACACCAGATGATCAAATACACATTTGGTGAACTGAATGACTGACTCTGTTACCTTTCTGAAATGGTGAGGGTAAATCATTCTGGAAAAGTAGAAGTCTATATTAATGGACGAGACCATTTCCATAAGATTAGGACTGTGACTATGCAACCACTGTGCCACCCACAGGATCTCGTTGGACATGCAGATCAAAAGTCTGGTGTTTTTTCTCCCCATTCTTTCCAGTATCCCCTCTCTCTGTAGTTCCTATCTCAGTGCTACACCCACTTGTTACCTGTGCCAAGTTTAGCAAAGACCTGCATGGACTCATCAAAGCGTTTCTGGCAGAAGAGGTTGAAGGCATACAAGTTCTTGATGTGATGGATTTGTTGCTGCTTTTCGCTGTCAGAATCATCTTTCATTTCCTAATAAGAATATAGTAAAGATGAGAGCTAACTCATTCAACAAATATTTATTCAGTACATTCTAAGTGAGACAATATCATAGAAATCACAGATGCCAAAGTGTGCAAGAAAAAAACATGGTACCTGCACTCACTGACTGCCCTGACAGTCTAACTGTAAGAAACTATGCAAATAAAACACACCAGCGTTTCTACAAAATGCCAAACTACTATTCCTGAAAAATGTCAAGGTCATGAAAAACAAGAAAAGTTGAAGAAACTGTCAAATGCTAGAGGACACTAGGGACAATTAAATGCAAAGTGATTGACAGATTTGATCCTGGAACAGCAAAAAGAATATTAATGGAAAATTTGGCCAAATTTGAATAAATTCTAGTATTCAGTTTAAAAACAAAAAAAATCAAAACAAAACAGGGTAAGAATGATGACAGAAACATGGGGGAGGTACCTAACACAGTCTGAGTTATAACAGATATGAAGGATGAATTGTAGTTAGTTAGACAAGCTCAGCTGGGAAGGTGACACGAGGGAATGGAAGAGAAATGTATGTTCCTGGCAAATGGGAAAGTACATGTACAAGTCCCTAAAATGACACACAAAACTGTGCAAGGGCCTAAAGTGACAGTAAAAGCACAGGATGCCAAGAAATGAGAGACATCTGGTATGGCCAACACATTTGGCAAAAGTCGTAGTCATAAGAAAAGCTCAATAAATGGGGCTACTATCAACTTTGTTTCTCCTGATAACCTTTCCTTCCTTATATCCCTTTTAACCATTGACCAAATTTAATTTCTTTCTTTAAAATGTCTCTCAATTTCTTCCTTCCCTTCTCTGCCTCCTCCTTTCCCCTCCCTTTTCCCTTCCCTCCCTATTGCAGCCTTAGTTCAACCATTGTCAGCATGTGGCTGAACTTGGTTCAAGTTCTTTGAACCTGGTGCTTTAAAGACTTTCAAAACCTGGAACTGGCCTCCTTTTTGAGCTTATTCCCAATCATTTAAGGTACACGTTCTGTTCCAGTCAGTACAGACTGTGAATCTTCCAGAAATGCATGAAACTTGCTTTCACTTTTTTAACTTTCTCTAATTTTCAATGCTGTTTCCTACTTCTGATGCTAGTCTTAACCTATACTTAAAAGATGCTTGAGCATCTACCTTCAGATGCTTTTCCCACAGTGAACTGCCCCTAACATTTTGCTCCATTTTGTCAATACCAAAAGTTTAATATATAATTGCCCTCTGAAAGTTTCATGTATATTCTCTATTTAAATAAAAGATGGGTTCCCTCAGGACGAAAGTGATGCCAACCAATCTTCTTTTGTCATAAAAATGGTACATAGTAATTCAAGTATAGAAAAGATGAGAAAAGTGGGAACCCACTTTCATCTTCTTATATGCAACTTTATGTTCTTAATTGTGGCGCTGGGACTCTAATCCAGGGCCCACCCTCTGGTAGGCAAGGGTTCTACTACTGAACTACATCCCCAGCTTCCAACTTTCAGACTGTCTACTGCACAAGGCACAATCTAATGCCTGATAAGAAAAAAATAGTCACTAAAAAGAGTTATGTACTGCATATCCTTTTGTAGAGTTTTCAATCTAAATATATTATTCATTTATATTGAATCACAAGTAAAAGATTGAACAAATTTTTAAGTTTTGGTATTAGGGATTAAACCCAGGGGTGCTTTAGTACTGAGCTAAATCCCCATCCATTTTGAAATTTTTAATTTTGAGATAGGGTCTTGCTAAGTTGCTGAAAGTCTCTAAATTGTTGAGGTGGGCTTTGAATTTGTGATCCTTCTGCCTTAGTATCCATTACCTTAGGCAGTAATGGGAGCTGGTGTGGATTAAGAGGTGTGCACCACCATGTCTGGCAACCATGTCTCTTAAGACTGGGTTTTTATTTTAAATCCAGAACTTACAAATATAAAATAAATATTGCTTTTTAAAAGTAGCCACCATAAGTGGCTTTTAAAAAGCTGCCATTGCTTTCCATTTAGAAACAGTTTATAAGACACTCTAGAGATTCAGTTCTATTACTATTATTTTCATCAAAATTTCTTTAAATTAGAACTGTCCAGTTTAATAACTAGATTAGGCTCAGTATGACTTTTGATTGTTTCTTGACATCAAATTCACCCTCTACAGATGACAATCATGAGGATGTTTTAAAAAATAAGACACCACTGAGGATATAGCTCAGTCAATAGAGTGCTTGCCTAGCATGAAAAAGGCTCTGGGTTCAATCCCCAGCACCACCAAAAAATAAATAAAAAATAAAAAAATAAAAAAAGACACAGACTCTGAAGCTATTTCCAAAATGGTTTTTGGCAATGGAAACATCACTGGCACAAGTGTAAGGTCACTGCTTTGCTGTTGACAATATTCCACATAACATAAAAGAGAGTATCTGCTTTGGTTTGAATATATATCTCACCAGAGGTTCACATTTTGGAAACTGGGTTCCTAGGGCGGCAGTAATGGGAGCTGGTGTGGATTAAGAGGTGGGGCCTGCTGGGAGGTTCCGTAGGTCACTGGGGGCATGAGGTACTTCTCATGCAATCCCTCGGTAGTTCTTAAGACTATAAATGGGGCAAGCCTGGACCCTCCTGGCTTGAGGTGTAATTGCTTGTTCCTGCATGGGCTCCTCTCATCGTTATTCATACCAGGAGGAGGTGCAGTCAATGGAAAGCACTCACTAGAACCTTCACTTGCCACTGAGACTTTGAGCCTCCCAAACTGTGAGCTAAATAAACCTTTTTTCCTTCTAAGTATCCTGTGTCTACTACTTTGCTATAGTGATAATTCTATTAGTGATTTAATAAAGTAATAATCATAAATAAAAGATATAGCCTGGTTGACAATAACTTGAAGTAGTTTCAGAATATCTAAAGAAGGTCTACTTATTCATACACAGGAGTTCACTGTTGAAAGGAACTTTGAGGGGCCCTTTAGTTGATGCACTTGGCTGTCATAAAATTTATGACTAATATTACAATTAAATGTTTGTATTGTATTTAATTTTTCTTTTCCTTCCTTCCTTTCATTTTTCAGTGCTGGGGATCAAACTCAGGGCCTTGAACTTGCTAGGCAAGCATTCTACCACTGAGCTATATCCCAACCCCATGGGTCTTTAGTTTTAAAAACTATATAATATCTACTGAATTATTTTATTTACCCATTAATTCTGTAAGATACTATTATTATAATTGACATTCATCCTACATTTGAACAGATAAAGTAAAAAAGTAAAATCGCTTAAGAATTACATAGTTATTTTAAGCTACAGTCAGACCCTGAATTGAAGGTCTCTTTCACCTCTGTGCTTATTCTAGTAGCCCAAACTAAATATGAACTTCAAATTCACCTACTTTCAAGAACAGTGAGGAAGGCAGAATCACACCCCAAGGTCAGGAGCAAGACTTACTGCGAGCTGCAGAGCCAATTCAAACTGCTTGTCTTGGAGAAGCTGTTGGATTTGAGTTGCCATAGGAACAGGAATGAGTCTCCAAACAAAATGATTGCTGGCCACATAGATAATGTTTGATCTGGAAGGAGGAGTAAGAATACTGGTAACGGCATAGGCTATATGATGACACAAGTGATATTAAACCTTGGAATAATATATCAAACACTAAAGAAATTCCTTACCCCCCTGAGGTAATGAAACGGGGCCTTTGTAATTCAATGCTCTGGACCAGAAGCCTTGGTTCAAAAGTTCGGATCTCCACGTAGCGAGGCAACACTGCAATGATGTAAGGAGGCTGGTGCTCTGTGCAAGAAAAAAACATATTGTGTTATAGCTCTGGTCAAAGCTTTGGGCTTATGGAGTGTTTCAGTTGCCCATACCAAGCTTCATTCATTCATTCATTTTTTCAATTTAAAATTTTTTTTAGTTGTCAATAGACCTTTATTTTATCATTTATGTGTGGTGCTGAGCATCAAACCCAGTGCCTCACATACGCTAGGCAAGTGCTCTGCCACCGGGTCACAATCCCGGCCCCTCATTCATTCATTTTGGAGAAGAGGGAAACAAACACAGGGCTAGGCAAGCACTCTATGACTGTGCTACACCCCTAACCCTAATTTAAGTTGCACTTAAATTATCTTTTAAAAAGTCCATGAGTCAAATACCAAGCCAGAATCCTACACTGTGATATAGAAAGGAAAAAAATATATATTGCTTCGCCTGAGTGATGTCAAGAGAAATCTGCACACACAAAAATGCATCCACCTTTGCTAACGATGATCTGATCCACTCGTACTGTTTCCCCAAAGAACTGGATGAAACCATCATGTGCCTCTTTCTTATCAATCACAGAACCAGCCCTCCAAAGTGGGATGCAGCTACTCCTAACAATATATCAGTGGGAGAATCTGGTGATAAAAACAATTTGTTCATTCTCTTGAAAAGGACAAGAGGAAGGCAGTTTCTTTTTTCCCTCTCCATCTTTCTAGTCAATGTTGTTTCTTCTCAAAATTTCCACAGGGAAATGATGCAAAATCCACTTTTGCAACTATGGTTTGAATGCTTTTGTCCCCTCTAACAGTCAATCTGTGATGCCAAGAGCACTGGGAGGTACAGCCTAATGAGAGGTGTTTAGGTCATGAGGGATCAGCTCTCACAAATGGATTAATGTTGCTATAAAAAGGCCTTGTGGAAGAGGTTCTCTCTCCGATTTTCTGTCATGTGCAGACATAGAGTTTGTCCCTCTCTTATCTTTTACCTTCCTCCATGAAGCAAGAAGACCCTCACCAGATACCAGATGTTGGTGCCTTGCTCTGGGACTTCCAAGCCTCCAAAACTGTGAGAAAATAAATTTCTGTTCTATAAAAATTTCCCAGTCTGTGGTATTCTGTTATAGTATCACGAATAAACTTAGACAATGGCTAAATGGTAGAAGAAAGTACCTGGATAGAATTCTCAGTGTAGCCATTTACTTTTTTTTTTTTTTTTTTAAATAAGGTATTTATGGTTATACATAATAGTTGGGTTCATCCCGAAGTATGGTCACTTTCTATTTGACATTTGCTGTGTCTTATGAGTCTATTATCTAAAAACCCAACTTTTTATTTTTTAAAGACAAGGTCTCACTGGGTGCAGTGGCACACACCTATAATCCCAGTGACTTGGGAGATTGAGGCAGGAGGATCTCAAGTTCAAAGTCAGCCCCAGCAACCTGGTAAGACTATAAGCAATTCAGTGAGACCCTGTCTCAAAATAAAAAATAAAAAGATACAAAGGACTGGGGATGTGGCTCAGTTGTTAAGTGGCCCTGGGTTCAATACCCAGTACCAAAAAGAAAGAAAAAAAAAAAAAGAGTTGGGGGGCCTTGTTAGATTGCCTATGCTGTCCAGGCTGGCCTTATGCTTGTGATTCTTCTGGCTCAAGAGTACCTGGGAATACATGCATGTGCCCCAAACACTTTCATTCTACTATCTATTACCCCAAATTTACCCTTGTTGATCCATGTAAATTCTTGGATTACACTCTTTTCATTTTTCCCTCCAATTTTTTGAAAATATCAGTTACCATATTTGATCTTTCCTTCCTGTACTTTTTCACAAGCATAGGGCAATATAAACCTTAAAGTGCCAAATGAAGCAGAATAATCCCACAATCATGCTAAAAAAGACAGTATGTAAAAAATCTAAAATCTTCCTTTCTTTGACAGGTTATATGGTAAAGGAGACTGAACATAAATGGAGAAATTTAGTAAATAAGCAACACAGAACATATTTTAAAATACAAAAATTCTGAATAAGACTGAAGAAGGATCTGCTTTATAATGAACTCTGATAAGTTTTTTTTTATTGTACACTACATTAAATATAACCGTACTAACTTCAGCGAAAGGGACTGATGGTGTAGATCAGTGGTAGAACACTTACCTAGCATGTGTCAGGTGCTGGTTTCAATCCCCAGTGCAGTTAACCCCCAGCTCCCCCAAAAAAGGTAGAATGATAAATTTCATGTTATGTGAATTTTAGTTTGTTTATTTGTTTGATATTGGAATTGAACCCAGGGGTGCTTTACCACCAGTTTTTATTTTTTTTATTTTGAGACAGGGTCTCAATAAATTGCTGAGGCTGGTCTCGAACTTTGTAACCTCCTCTATCAGCCTCCAAAGTCTCTGGGATTATAGGTGTATGCCACCTTGCCTGGCTTGTCTCATCTAACACTCATGTTGGAAACTGCTGTTGTGTTTTTTGCCATGCTTAAAAATAAAAAAAATTAAATGTAAAAAATATATATATTAAAAAGCAAACCACTATTTGGCATAATTATATAGAAATTTAACATCAAAGAACATAATCCTAAGAATAGTTTCTTGGAATGGTTAACGTGCTATGAATTTATATTCTTAATTATCTATTTTTTGATAAAAAGCTTTCATATTATATTTGAATTTATATTCTGAACAGTACCATAAGATCTCAAGGTTAGAAGGCAACTAAAAAATAAGTAACTTGAAGTTTAAGTCAAATTTCTATCAGTTTGAATGCTACTGCAATTATTATGCTGATTTTTTTGGGGGGGGTTCTGGGGATTGAACCTAGGGGTGCTTTTATCACTGAGTTACATCCCCAGTGCTTTTTATTTTCATTTTTTTATTTTGAGACAGGGCCTCACTAAGTTGAAAGGGCCTTGCTAAGCTTCTGAGGCTGGCCCTAATCCTCCTAGTTGGCCTCTTGAGTTGCTGGGATCACAAGCATGTGTCACCATGTCAGGCAGTGCTCATATTTTTCATCTTAACAAAAATAATAATAAAATTCAAAGGCAGGTTGTTTTGTGTTTTTTTCTTTCCTTTTATGCTGGCCTCATTTTGAAAAGTCAATACAATTTTCTTTAGTGCTAACTTACATAAATATGTAAAAATTTATTTCTCCTTGTAAAATCTGGCCCATTTGTACAGGTCTAATTTGATTTTTTAAAAAGTTAAATCTATAATAGAAACCCATTTTGTTGTTATCTTATTTGTTCAGTCTCCCCAACTCTTTGATTATCCGTATCTTGTTATATCTTCAAAACTTGTCAGAGTGGCTAGTGTATAGCAGACATATAATGAACAAATGACTGACAAAGATAATGACTTACTTATTCAACAAGTATTTACTAAGAGGCTCTGGTGTTTCAGGCACAGTACTACAACAGTAAGGATTCAAAGAGGATCAAGACTGAGTCCAGAGCTTAAAAAGCTCCTACTATATTCTGAGTGATAGGGTACCATGACAGCAATATCTCAAAGGGGTGTGGAAGGCTGGAAAGAGTGACTTATCCTGTCTGTGGCCCAGAGAAAGCTTCATAGAGGAAGTGCCTCAAAATGTGGTTCAGTATGTTAAGGCACAGAAATGTTTTTGAGAAGCACTGTGGAAAGTACTGGGAACTAGCAAAGGTTTTAAAACAGGAACTGTCAAGCTGGGGAATCAGAAATACCCTTCAAAACAAATATTGTGCATCTTCGGCTCATCTACCAATTTTTTTTCCCTCCTGAAAGGAAAATAAGTTTCCCTAGAACATTGGGAAGCTGCCTGTGAAGCTCTCAGGACTCCTAAACTTATTAACATACATAATCTTGGATCTTTTAAAACACTGTCCTTTTGATTTTTCTTCTTTCTGATTTACCTTCCTTTTTATTTACCTTCCTCTAAACACCACCAGAACATGATGCTTTTAAGACATTCTACCCATTGAAGAATCTGCGGGCCTCTCAGATCTTTTCATGGACCTGGAACAATTGGCTCTATTTTATACCTACATAATTCAGGTCACCTATTTCAACTAGGTCAGAATCTGTAATGACCTCTCACATATCCGCATATCTTTTATATTTCCACATTACTCTTTCTGCCCAGAATGGAAGAAAATTTTTCTTAGCAAGATCCCAAACTCCCTACCTGGTCTGATCCAAACTTACCTATACAGTGAACCTTCTTCCTGACTAAACAATGAATTCCCCTCTCAGTGAATTGCTGAATTTTAATGCACTCCAATTAACACCTTAAGTGGTGACTTGTTTTTTGTCTTTATCCAAGACGTAATGCAGTCCTTAGAGACAGAAAGCATGTCTGTGCCCCACAACACAGCAATGACTATTTAAAAATGCTCATGCTTCTGACCACAATGAAATTATTGCAGAAGTGGTCATTATGCTTCCAAGTGATACTACTGCAGAGATACTATGTCAGCTTGAGGCAGACATAGCAACAGAAACATGTAATGTGTAGGTCAGACACGGACACCTAAATTCAATTTGTGCCTCTAAGCTTCAAAAATAATGGCAATCATCTTTACACATGTTAAAGGAATAAATAAGGAATTTCAACTAATTTCCAAATGTAGTCCACTAGGCAGAGGACACCCACACAAAAACTTTAAGAAGAAGGTGAAAGAAAAGGAACTAAGAAGTAAAAATAGCAGGAGACAATCACTTCCTAAATGTACATTTCTGTTTACATTATTTCCCCTCTGGAGCAAAACTCAGCTGCTTGCAAAAACTAGGTCATCTCATTTTTAATGACCCTAAAACACTGTCTACTTAAAGAAGGGAACTGAGTGAATGACAGAACATGAAGCAGTCTACCAAAGCTGAGTGGGACTCCATGCCACAGGGATGACACACAACCCCAGCACAAAGTAGGAAACAATAGCTACTGCTGGTCTCACCCATGGCCACTGGTATGTCTGTCCAGTTCAGGGCACATTTCTGTGTGCAGATTCCCTCTTCATTGAGGACCACAGTAAGATCATCCTGACCCACAGCCACTTTTCCATCTGCCAGCGGTGCAACTAAGGGCTCCAGCTGTTTTCCTGTTGGAAAGAGCTCTTTGATGGACCCCTTTCCATCCACCTAGAAGAAGAGAAAGTGAGTCACCCAAGATTCCCTGGCCA
Source organism: Sciurus vulgaris (assembly GCF_902686455.1). Lineage (NCBI taxonomy): Eukaryota > Metazoa > Chordata > Mammalia > Rodentia > Sciuridae > Sciurus > Sciurus vulgaris. The sequence goes on from NC_136462.1 coordinate 91,548,266, forward strand.
GAGGCATGAAGCTAGCCTGAAAAGAAAAGCCCATAATATTCCTTATTTGACATTAAGTATCACAGTGTTCATTATAACAATCTTTATCACAGTGTAAAACCAGTTCTCTAATATACAGAAAAGTAACTGATGATGTCAGGTGCTCCAAGAATGCAGAGTCACTGCAGCTCTCATACCCTGCTGGTGGGAATCAGAATGCTACAGTCATTTTGTCAGCTGGTTTCTTACAAGTTAAATATAAACTTACCATATGACCCAGCAACCGCATTCCTAGGCATTTGCTCAAGGGAAATGAAAAGTTAGGTTATGCAAAACCTGAATGCAGATGCTTATTGTTTTATTCATAATTGCTAAAAATTGAGAATAATTATCCTTCAACTGTTGAAAGGATAAACCATAATACACCCATACCAGAGAATGCTACTTAACTATGAAAAAAATTAACTATGGTCATACACAACATGGATGCGTCCATCTCAAATATATTATGTTATGTGAAATAAGCCAGATTCAAAAGGTTACATATTATATGATTCTACTACATAACATTCTGAAAAAGATAAATGTGCAAGAGACAACTGATCTGTGGTTACCAGAGCTTGGGAGTTAGGTGAGAGGCTGATTTCAAAGGGGCACTTTGAGGGAAGTTTTAAGGTGACAGAATTGCTCTGAATTTAGACCATGACATTAGTTACACAACTCTGGGTATTTGTCAAAACCCAGAACTATATACCAAAAAGAATGAAAGTTTATTGTATGTCAATAAGTGAATAACTTTTGAAGAGCTTAGGGTACAAAGCAAGATTTCCTACCCTTAGGAAACTGTATCCTCGCCAGGTATGGTGGCACATGCCCATAATCCTAGTCAATCAAGAGGATGAGGAAGGAGGATTACAAGTTCAAGACTAGCTTGGATAACTTAGTGAGACCCTAAAATCTCAAAATAAAAAATAAAATAAAAAGGACTGGGGATGTAGCTCAGTGGTGGAGTGCCTCCAGATTCACTTCCCAGTACCACCACTAAAAAAAAAAAGTAGAAAGAAAAGAAAACTTCACCTTTGGGGAACAAAATTGACCAAATTACATTGTTATATTGTGTTCATGTACAAAAATATAACAATGAATTCCACTACTATATATAATAATAGTAATAATATGCCAATAAAAATATATATGTAATAAAAAATGTAAAAGAAAACTACCCTGAAGAAGGTGAAGGAGGCAGGGGATACAGTTCAGTGGTAGAGCACTTTCCTAGCATACATGGGGTGAGTAAGTGTGGCATGGTGGGGGGTGACAGAAGAATCCACAGAATTCAGTGGACCAAGAGCCCTAATCCGGCTTTTGGCTCAGTCCCTCACTCCTTTTAGACTTCTCTCAGCATCTTATGCCCAGTTGTTACTTAGCTACACAGCAGTGATTCCTCCAGGAGTTTGCAACCCCAATGCTGATCAAAAATAAACATACAAAATAAATACATTAAAAAGATACACGGGGCTGGAGCTGTGGCTCAGTGGTAGAGTGCTTGCCAGGCATGGGTTTGATCCTCAGCACTGTATATAAACAAACAAACAAATAAAAATAAAAGGTCCACTGACAACTAAAAGATATTTAAACAAAAAAAGAAAGAGAAAGAAAGAAAATATACACAATGGAAACTAGGGAGAAAGTGTTCTGGAATTTCAAAGACAGGATTATTAAAGTTGTGTAAAGCTAAGGAATTTAGATTGCTTTATAATATGAACGGTATATCAATCTTTTCTAGACTACATATTAAGAGGAAAAAAATAATGTTGTATATATTTACCACTTAAGAGGAAAAGCAGATTTAAAACAATGAGTAAAACATGATATTTTTGTAAACAGGGCAGAAGCCTATACACTGAATAGTTAACAGTGATTCTCTTCTTTGTGCAGTAAGGGGGATTGAACCCAGAGCTTTGTGCATGCCTGGTAAGTGCTCTACTGCTGGGCTATACTCCTTGTCCCCATGATTATTTCTGAATGGCAGGGGAGGATTCTGGGTGATCTGCATTTACTTTATTTCCTTATCTATATTTTCTATAATACACACATGTAGATTTTGAAATTAAAAAAAAAAAATCCTGAAAGTAATTTGAAAAACAAATATACTAAGAAATTTTAAGGAGTAGGAGACCAAAGCCTCAAAAATATTTAAGCTAGCACTAAAACTGATATAAAATTCCTGAACACCGAAGCCTTAGGCTAGTAGTCCATGATAATGGATTGGACCAACACAAGCAGCCTTAACTATCTGTCCGAATAATTAGATACACACTGGATAATCATTATGTAGATAACTGAGAGTCAACTCTGCTTGGCTTAAGTTACACAGACATCTTATTTGTGGAAAATGCTGAGTATAAACAAATAAACAAATACAGAAATAAACATAGACCCTGTTATGCCAAAAACCCTACCTGAGGTGGTCTTCTGACCTATAGTTCAGAAGCACATAATCAGCTTCCCGAGGTAAACCCATAATCATCTTCCCCAAAGTAAACTGATGACATTTGAAAAATCATAAGATTTTACCCTTATTAGGTAGTAGTCTCTCTTGAAACCCACACAGATAGAATTCTCACACCACGCCATGGACTTGGGCACATCTGGTACACTGAAATCCCCCTGAAGAAAGAGAGTAAAAATTCAAATGAAAAGACATTAAAATCAAACAAAACAAAACCAAAAAAAAACCACAATCTTTCTATTATTCTGCTTCTATTCTGTAAAATAACCCTCACCCTCATCTTAGCACAATTCTCTTAGCACAAAGTCAGGAAATTGCTTTTTAAAAAAACAGAAGTCACCTAGGAATTGGACAAAGTGCATCTAGAAAAGGTGAAAGAAATCTCATTCTGAAATAAACCAATCTGCAGAAATGCTGTAGAATTACATCACAAGTGGGCCTGAACAAGCTTCCATAGACAGTCTCTCAAGCTATGGGCTGACTTTGGCAGCAGCTCCCACCCAACCCATGAACCAGGCACTAATGGACTATACCTGCAATTCATGAAATTCTCTATCTTTCCAGAAGTAAAGCTGCAGCTTCTTTTTCACTGCTACACACATCCGTAATACCTCCTCACCAGTCTCTGTGTGCTAGGAAAAGATATAGCAAATTAGGATGCATATATAGTGACTCCATAAACCGAGTGACAACAGGATCAGGCATTTTCTAACTTGAAACAGTTATTGATCTGAAAATCCCCTATAATATATAAAGTCTTGCTGTCAGAAAAGCTCTCTAAGATGTATTTAGAAACAATTGGGTAAGGAACACTTTGTCCTAAAGGCCTGTCAGCAAAGAACCCAAACCACGTGGGCATTTATAATTCAGAGGAAAATTCCAGGGTAGCCTTCCCCTATGTAACTGCTCCCTCCTTCCCCGTCTCTTAAATGTTGTTTAATCATGATTATCATGAACAGGGTCAGGGATCGACAAGCTCATTAAAGAAGTGGGGAAGAGAAAATTCCTAAGCATGAAACAATGCAGTATCAAAGTGAACCATAAATGCTAAAAAGTGATCAGAGCTGAGTAGAGAGATAGGCAGATTTTGAAGAATGTAAAGATGAAGAATTGGCAAAAATAAGGAGAGATGTCTTTTTCTAACAACTAAAACTCTCTAAAGACAAAGACCACAGTGAACTGCTTAGAAAAAGAATCAATTTAATATCATTAATTATGTTCATGATACTATTATAGTATTGCTTTCCCATTAATGGTTTGTTCATGACAAGTATTTTTATCCTTGGTTAGTTGCTTCCTGCCATACTAATGTCTGGTATTCTAATTAGCACACACATATTTCACATATGCACATATTTCAACCTGGCACCATACACTCTGGAGGAAATTTCTCTAATATAATCCAAAGTAAAATAGTTCCTGGAATTTGCTAGATTGAGATTGTCAATGTCATTTTTCCCATGGAATGGTAGGAATGTAGGAGACTATAGTGATTAAAGCCCAAAGACCAAGTTCATCGTGCATACACTTACCTGAAGGTCACATGTGAACAGTGATGCTCCCTTTGCCTTTGAAACTGTAGTGATTTGTTGAAATGTCAACAGGTCATGGACATAAATGTTGTTTTCTGTTTAGGAAGAGGTAAAATGTCACTGTCAATGATCACCATTCTCTAGGAGAGCCACCTTTACGACAAAAAAAAAAACTGTCTGACTTGCAGAAGATGTTGATTGGGATGTACCTTCAGTTTTATTTATTTTCCTTCTGGGCTATTATCAGTACAAAATACGTAAGTGGTCACCTGGTCTTTTGAACTTGGATATTTCATTCCTTAAAAATTTCGTATGACTTGAGTAAAAGCTCTTTCATTTCTATAGCACCTTTTCAACCTGTCCTCAAGTCTGGAAATTTGTAATGTATTTGTACCAGAAACGTCTTTCAAAGCTATAATACAGGAGGCTCTAATGAGAAAGAAAGAAAACCTCAGTGGATTTTGTACAAACCCATGGTAAAGATTTATTTCAGCAAAGGTAGCAAAATAATACAATGGTTCCCTTTAGGTTACCTAGTTCCATGATCCTGAGTGAACGCCTGAATCAGTACAGTACCAAACCAAATATATACTATGCTTTTCCTATATATACATACTCATGATTAAATTTAATTTATAAATTAGGCACAGTAAAAGATTTTTAAAAATAATAGAACACTTATAATAATATACTGTTAACAAAAATTAATATGAATATGGTCTCTCTCTCTCAAAAAAAATATACTTTCTTATATTGTACCTACCACTCTTCTTTCAAACCCACAGTTGGCTACAGGTAACTAAACCACAGAAAGTGAAACTGTGGATGAGGGGGACTAATATAATTCCACCCTGACCTCATATCTAGTTGCTGACATGAAGATTTAGTTGCCTTAAATGTTCATCTGTGGACCTAGGAACTAAGTTTACAATAATTCTGCTATTTGGGCCCTGGGCTGAAGAGGGTTAGGCAAATTTCTAGTCCTTAGCTTATGAAGAAAACATGTAAGTGGCTGTCTTCCACAAAACTACAGCTTTTCAAACAAGGCCCTTAATAGTAAACAAGGCCCTTAATAGTCTGGCCTCCATCTGTCTTTCACCCGATAGCTTGCCACTCTACCACATATCTCAAGTCTGGCCATAATGAACTACTTGCCATGTACTATCACATCATGGGGTCACTTCTTTCTTCCTGAGGAAATTCTAACCATCCATCCAACTATATAGCATAGTCCCTCCCATTACTATGATCCCACCACCCTTTTTTTTTTAAATTTTATTTTTACAGACTGCATTTTGATTCATTGTACACAAATGGGGTTCAACTTTTCATTTCTCTGGTTGTACATGATGTAGAGTCACACTATTCGTGTAGCCATATATGTACACAGGGTAATGATGTCAGTCTCATTCTACTATCTTTCTTTCTCCCGCCCTCATTTCCCTCTACACAATACAAAGTTCCTCTGTTCTTCTATTACCGCTCCCCAACCCCACTCCATTATGTATCATCATCCACTTATCAGAGAAACATCTGGCCTTGGGTTTTGGGGGATTGGCTTATTTTACTTAGCATGATATTCTCCAACTCCATCCATTTGCTTGCAAATGCCATAATTTTATTCTTCTTTATGGCTGAATAATATTCATATATATATATATATATATATATATATATATATATATATTTCACAGTTTCTTTATCCATTCATCTACTGAAGGGCATCTAGGTTGGCTCCATAACCTAACTATTGTGAGTTGAGCTGCTATAAACATTGATGTGGTTGTGTCACTGTAGTATGCTGATTTTAAGTCCTTTGGGTATAAAATAAGGAGTGGGATAACTGGGTGAAATGGTGGGTCCAGTCCAAGTTTTCTGAGGAATCTCCACACTGCTTTCCAGAGTAGCTGCACCAATTTACAACTCCACCAGCAATGTATGAGTGTGCCTTTTTCCCCACATCCACACCAACACCTATTATTGCTTGATAACAGCCATTCTAATTGGGGTGAGATGAAATCTTAGGGTTTTAATTTGCATTTCTCTAATTACTAGAGATGTTGAATACTTTTTCATATATTTGCTGATAGCCTGTATATCTTCTTCTGCGAAGTGTCTGTCCAGTTCCTTAGCCCATTTATTGATTGGGTTCTTTGTATTTTTGGTGTTAAGTTTTTTAAGTTCTTTATAAATTTTGGAGATTAGTACTCTATCTGAAGTGCATGTGGAAAAGATTTTCTCCCACTCTGCATGCTCTCTTTTCACATTGTTGATTGTTTCCTTTGCTGAGAAAAAGCTTTTTAGTTTGAATCCATCCCATTTATTGATTCTTGCTTTCATTTCTCCACCACACTTTTTATAAATTTTTACTGACTTATTTTGTATCATGATTTTTTTTCTGTTATTCAGCCTCATGATAGGAATACAAGGATCAAAGATAGAAACAATGTCTCATTGAACTTGGTATTCCCAATGTCTAGTTCAGGCTTTACACAGAGTAGGGCTCAACAGAACTTGATCAATAATTAAATAAATGAAGAGATGCTGCTTTTGTTACCCACAGGCCCTGCTGTATCTGGCACAGAACATGTCTATTTACTGTTATATACCTACAATTAAAACAACCATGAAAGGGTTAGTTAGTCACAGCTTTAGTTTTTTAACACATGAAATACAAATGTAACCTTCTTCTTACCTAAGAGGCTGACCAGAATCTTAAACTGGGAAACAACATGGATCTGGAAAATAGCAAATCACAAGACTCAATTAAACATTTCTGACAACTTAACAAACATTCATTAGCAATAATATCAAAAGGGACTAAAGAGCCTGTCTATACCAGTTATAGGGATCTGACTCATTTTTATGTGCAACCACAATTTCTGCTTGTAAAAGAGAATGTCAGGCACATGATACATGGGCAAAGACTCTGTATAAATGGAAGGGAGAGAGAAGAGGATTCAGTTAATAAGAAACATTATCAAAGTTTTATCTTTGGCAGGTGCTAGGCTTTGGTTCCCAGTGTGATGATATTAAGAAGTGGGGCCTGGTGGGAGGCCCTTAAGTCATTAGAGAAGTGCCATTAGAAATGCTAAAGGTAATTCTCATGAAATTCTTGCGTAAGTTCTCAGTAGATGGTTGTTATAAAACAGTTAAGTCCTTTCCTGAATCACTTTCTGGCTTTTTCCTGTTTGGTGATAGGACCTCTCCCTCTTACATGTAGTCCTGCCAGGAGGCCTTAACCAGAGCTATGCTGATGCTGGCACCATGTCCTTGAACTTCCAGCACTATAAGCTACATAAATCTCTTCTTTACAAAATACTCTGCTTCAGGTATTTCATTAATGAAAAACAGACAATATATCAGGGCCTTATATAAGTTAGTGACCATCATCACAGCCTACCTGCTGAATCTTTTTGGAGAAATTCTTATTGGATTTCTCTAGAGTCACTTCAAACCTGTTACAACCTATGGAAAAGAAAGAAACGTTTGTAGTTACAAAACAGGAATACACACAAAAACAACAATAAAAATGCCACTCATACTGCTCTTCTATAAATCTTCAAAAATTCATAAACATCTAAAAGTCAGAGATCTAAAATAACCAACAATCTTTACAGAGCACAGTTAATTGCTTTAAACTCCAATTTTAGAACAAAGAGTTTCATGCACCAATTTCTTGAACAGAAAGGACCTTATGAAGTTTACTGAAGCTGCAAGGTACCTGCGGGTCTGAAGAATTTACCCTACAAAATAAGTACCTTGACAAAGGGTTTCACAAGGAACAGTTTTAAAAAAGTAATAGTCAAATGTAAGAGTGCAAGCAATGAAACCCAGCCCAAAGCATCCTTACATCTAGACCAACTAATTCCCAGTAGCTCCCTATGTCCTAAATCATGGAAAGAGAGCAAACAACACCATTTCCAGAGCCAGAGCAATTTAATATCTACACTTACTGCCACTTTCAGGTGATGCTATAACTCCTGGCACTGTTGCAAAAAAGGGGAAGAAAGTTATATAGCATAAAAACATGTGAACTCAGCCCTGTTGGGGATGACAAAAATATTCAGCCTCAGAAGTCACTACAGTCAAACAGAGAGTAATTATAATAATAGCAGCAGCTATCATTCAGCAATAACTAGGTAACAGATTCTGGGTCAAAAGTTTAATACATATTTTCTGTAACTTAACAACCAACCCCAAGAAGTAGGTATTTCAAATTCATATTTCAGGATTCTGATGGGTCAAGTAGTTAGGGAGCAGCAGTGAGAAATGGAACCTAGAAAAAATTTAGGGATCACCCTGAGCCTGTGTTTGGAGCCACATCCTGTTTCCTGCCTTCTACTTCATGGAGAGAATGCTCACATTGCTGACCTAAGCTGTTCCCCACGGTTTGCTGTGCCCTTAACCCTTGGAAGTTGGTGGAGACTGAGACAGTCACAAGGATTCATGTCAACAGAACCAGTCTTCTTTCTGTTGTATCCCTCAGCAGAAGACATAAAAGATGGGGTCCTAAACTTGCAGGTAGATTCTGGAATACGGTATTCTGCCATCACATTTCATAAGGAAAAAAAAAATTCAGTCACTTCCTGCTTGATAAAAAGTTCTGTATTTGAAAAGGGCCTTATTATTACATTTGACAATTCTCGTTGTATGCAGAATTCTCTTGAGCAGAGATTCCCAAAATTCTTGGTCTCATGACTTCTTCATAATTAATCTTAAAAATTACTAAGCACCCCAAAGAACTCTTATGTAGGTTATATCTTATGAATGCTAATTATATTAGAAATTAAAATTAAGAACCATTTAAAATATGTACCTATTTTCTCATTATTATATTTAACTCAAAATAACAGAAGTAAGCCCATTTACATGTTAGCATAAATAACGTTTTTTTTTTTTTTTTTTTTCAGTACTGGGGATCGAACCCAGGGCCTTGTGCTTGCGAGGCAAGCAGTCTACCAACTGAGCTATATCCCCAGCCTATAAATAACATTTTAATGAAAGACAACTATTTTTTTCCAAAACAAACAAAAAATATGCATTGTTTTACATTTTTATAAACCTTTTTTTTCCCCCAGTGCTAGGGATCAAACCTAGGACCTTGTGCATACTTAGCAAGTACTCTACCACTGAGCATGTCCCCAGCCATTTTGTAAACCTCTTTAATATCTACCGCAATAGAAAACATCTCACCTCTCACATCTGCTTCTGCATTTAACCTATTGTTTTTGTTTGTTTTTGCAGTACTAGGGATCAAACCCAGGGCCTCCTGTGCGCTAAGTAAGTGCTCTACAACTGAGCTACACCACCAACCTTATGTTTAATCTGTTTGGATAGCTTTTTCAGAGAATTGTGGATCTTCTTAAATACTACACAAAACTTGACAAATAGAATCTTGCAATGTGGACTCAATCTCAAACCTATCAATGAACTTCTCACACTTGGTTACATTAAAATCCATAGGTCTATCTTACATTTTGAATCTTTTACTCATGCATGATTTAGAAACGTCATGCATTGATTGATTAGCTGGAAAATACTGGTTCTTTGAGTCATGCAGATTTTCCAAATGCTAGACATTTCATTATAAGATATTTAAAAAAAAAAAATCACTTGTTATTATCATCCCCAATCTCACTGGGAAAATTTTTAGTATGGAGAAGCTAGCAAGCTCTTGGAGGCAGATATTAAGTCTTCCATAATTCTAACTTTCTCTTGAAAGCTCTCATTTCCAAAAAACCCACCACCTGTTTTCTTTGAGTGGACAACACTTCATTTTGAAAACATATCTACCAAATTCCCAAAGGGTCTGAAAAACAAGTCCACCAGTCATTCTTTCAAACAAAACTGGTACTCCATGAAAAAAGTGGCCAATTTAGCTTGCAACTCAACCACACAAGAATTACTTTTTATCAAAAAAGTTATCAGCTGTGCAACCTGGCAACTGAAGTTGCATACTTCCCATTACATCACAAAAGATAATTTTAAAAATGTGTTATCAAAGATCAAAATACAATAAATTTAATTATTTTTACAGTTTCAACAAGAACATTCTTTTTTAAAAAAATTTTTTTTAGTTGTAGATAGACACAATACCTTTATTTATTTATTTTTATGTGGTGCTAAGGATCAAATCCAGTGTCTCACATGTGTGAGGCAAACACTCTACTACTGAGCCACAATCCCAGCCCTCAACAAGAACATTCTTAAGGGATACTAGCTTAAAAACGAAACTCATGGACTGGGGTTGTAGCTCAGTGGTAGAGTGTTTGCCTAGCATGAGTGAGGCACTGGGTTCGATTCTCAACACAACAAAAAATGAATAAATAGGGCTGGGGTTGTGGCTTAGTGGTAGAACACATGCCTAAAATAAAGATATCGTGTCCATCTAAGCTAAAAAAAAAATCACTGGATGCATGTCTGTAATACCAGCGACTCTGGAGGGTAAGGCAGGAGGAATGCAAGTTTGAGGCTCTAAGTAACTTAGTAAGACCCTCTTTTAAAAATAAAAAATAAAAAGGGATGGGAATGTAGCTCAGTGGTAAAACATCTGGGTTTAAACCTCAGTATCAAAACAAACAAACCAAACAAAAAACAAAACCTCCATAACTCTACCATTGTGAGTGCCTGATAAATAACACAATGACCATGAACATAGTTTGGCACCACTGTCGTGAATTGGGCTCAGAGACCAGTTTTAATTACCATTACTTTTTCACCATCACTGCAAATCTCAATATAGTAAAAAAACAAAAACAAAAACCTAACATTTTAGTGTTGCTGTGAACTTAGTTTTGACTTTCTGGGGCCTCTGAAAGGATATTCAGAACCCTGGGGTCTATGGATCACACTCAGAGAACCACTGCTCTAATGTGACAGTACCACTGAAATAAACTCAGAGTGGAAGACCTTAGATGCGAACTAACTGAACCCCTGGGTTCAAGATAAGAGTAGAATGAAATCTAGAGAGACATTTTCAAACTCCAGGGAGACCATGTAGATTAGATCAGAATCCAGGCCTTTCTCAACATTTTAATATCTCTTTTCCCTTTCCTCAGAGAGACAGCCTTGATTTGAATATCTCCAACCTAGAAATTGGACTGATTCAAAGAGGCCCAAGTCTATTCCCAGCCCTTACCAGGCCAGAGAAGGCCAGAAGTAAACTGTTCTCTGTGGATACAGGGAGAAGAGGAACTAATTGAAGTAAAGTTTCATATTAGAGTTTGATTTCCTTATTACTTAATGTAGGTTAGTTAATACTACTTTTTAAGGCACTTATGAGGAATCTGAGGCCCAAGAAGTTTGATAATTTAACTAACTTGCCAAAGGCCACATGATCACAGGTCAACTGATCACAGGTCAAGAAACAGTCCTTCCTTTAGACCAGGATTCCAAGTCAGAGAGAGTAACACTAACACTACCAATTTGAGTCTATGCTATGTTGAAAGGTTCATTTTTATACTCTGGTTTCCTACAATTTATCTTAGCAAAAAGATCAAGAAGTAATTTTAATTCAGTTCTCAGTGCCTCACTACTTATATCTGAGTTCAAAGTATATAAGGAAAAAATAGTTGTTAAATGCTGAATAATATCCAAGACAACATTAATTTTTAAATTACTGACCAGTTATATGTCACAGAATGCAAATATTCTGGCTCTGAGAATTAAAAATTTAAAGCAAGGACCAGCAAAGTACTATCTGTGGGCCAAATTGAGCCCTCTGTGTATTTTTGTAAATAAAATTTTACAGGGACATGGCCATACCCACTCACTTACGTATCACCTATGGTTACTTTCATGTTACAATGGCAGAGCAGAATAGTTTTGATGGATCTTATGACTTACAAAGCCTAAAATATTTACTACTTGGACCTTTTAGGAATGAGTTTGCTACCCCTAAGTCAAAGAAAAGTAGACAAACTTAGAAATGAAATAAATTCTATATTTTTTAATCTGATTCATCTTTTTACTCCATACAGAGTCTGACATACAGTGTGCATTCCTTATTCCATACTGCCTATGTTAAGAAGCTCTTTTTCCCCATTTTTATATAATTCTTGCTTCAGGAAAAAGAGGCCTCGCTATACCTACTCTTCTCTTCAGCTATTTACTAAGGAAATGCACACTGGATTGAAAATTAGGAAATCGCTGATTTTGTAGGTCTAATATAGTTGATAATGACAATTTGGTTCAACCTACTGTGGCATTAACAGCAGGCTTCTATCGATTGTGGTTTCAGGGCCTAATAGTTAAACAACAATTTTTCATAAAGAGAGCAAAGAAATAAAATTAAGAGATTAGCAAAGGTTAGTCTTTAACAGAATAAATTTCAGATTCTTTAGCTGTCATTCTATATTATTAATGGAAAAGTCACACTTAATTAGAGTTTTAATTTAATCAGAGCTATAGTTTTCAAAGTCCTTTTTAGCCTATTATTTTATCTGCCCCCAGATAACTTTTGAGATAATTTACAGAAGAGAAACTGAAATTACAAAGGGTCTCTTACAGTCATGTGGCCAGGGAGAAGTAAAACTTGATACAAACCCATCTTCTCTTCCTAGTCTACCCTTCACAAGTTAATAAGATATTTGGTATCAGTGGTTCCTAATTTCCCCCCCACCACTACACATCATTTCTACAGGAATCTTATTCCCATAAGTAATGTTTCTTATTACTGCCAGTGAGTCTCCAAGAAGTGAATAGGGGAGCAATATTCAGCTCCAACTCCAAGCTGGGAGTAGAAAATACAGAGGAAAGAAACAAAAAACAAAAAACCCTGGAGATTTTCAATTTTCACATTTCTTCCAATTTTCCCATTGTGCCCATTTCAACCCCCATCATCATTCTTTTAATGGTCCAGGAATCAACAATTTCACAGTTGCACACTGTCAATAACCAATTTTTTTAAATGCATAAGTCACTTCTTTCTTGGTTGGGGAGTTTGTTACTTACCAACATCCTTCCGAATCCTATAGAGAAGAAGATGTCCTTGCTTGGTTCCAACAAGAAGCCATTCCTCTGGAAAAGATAAGCGCTATGAGAAATGTCAATTAGCTGTAGTACGATACTATTTCTTTAGCTGGGCTTGTAACAATCCATCAAAGAGTAAAGAAAACAAGTTGCTTTTGATAGAATGTGTTCTGCAAAACTAAGGAATATTCATATTCAAGAATTATCTGACTTCCGGCTCTATGCACTCACACCCAGGCTCGCCGTGCCGCTAGACCGCCACCATGAAGTTCAACCCCTTCGTGACCTCGGACCGAAGCAAAAACCGCAAACGCCACTTCAATGCCCCCTTGCATGTTCGCAGGAAGATCATGTCTTCCCCGCTTTCCAAGGAGCTGTGGCAGAAGTACAATGTCCGCTCCATGCCCATCCGCAAGGACGACGAGGTCCAGGTGGTTTGAGGACATTACAAAGGTCAGCAAATTGGCAAGGTAGTCCAGGTGTACAGAAAGAAATACGTCATCTACATTGAGCGGGTGCAGCGCGAGAAGGCTAATGGCACAACCGTCCACGTGGGCATCCACCCAAGCAAGGTAGTTATACCAGGCCAAAATTGGATAAAGATAGGGAAAAAATTCTTGAACGCAAAGCCAAGTCTCGGCAAGTTGGAAAAGAGAAAGGCAAATACAAGGAAGAGCTCATTGAGAAGAGGCAGGAGGGAGGGCAGCCCTCCTGCAACCATGGTTCAACTGGAAATATCTAGTGTGTGCTACTCTGGGACTTTTAAAGGTCTCTGGAATGTTCCATTGCCCTCTGGTTTTGTTATCCATCTGTGGCTCTGTAAATCTGCTTTTGTAATTTTGATTAATAATTTTTTGAATAAAAATTGCAACTGTTTCCTAAAAAAAAAAAAAAAAAAAAGAATTATCTGAAAAGGTTGAGGGTATAGCTCAGTAGTGGAGGGCTTGCCTAGTATGCACAAAGTTCTGGGCCCAGCACTGGAAAAATAAAAGAAAGAAATGTGTGAGAATGAACCAATCAAAAAATATTTATTGAACAATTACTAGGCTCAAGACATTATTAGCCTATGGACATAAAAAAAAGTCTCTGACTCCACTGTTTCAAAATTAAGCAGACCAAAAAGACGTAAGGGTTTTTCACTTTCATTAATATAAACAGATAAAGATGTTCATTTTTCATTATTTCATTTCTTATTAAGATACATATTTTTAGTAAGGTATATACCTTTTAGTTCAAGTAAAAAGAATAAGATGGGCCAGGCATGGTAGTGCATGCCTGTAATACCAGTGACTTGGGAGGCTGAGGTAGGAGGATTGAGAGTTCAAAGCCAGTCTCAGCAACTTAGCAAGGCCCTATGCAACTTAGTGAGACCATATCTTTAAAAAAATAAGTAAATAAATAATATATATGTATTTAAAGGACTGGGGATGTGGCTCAGTGGTTAAGTGTTCCTTGGTTTAATTCCCAGTATCAAAAAAAAAAAAAAAAAAAACACAAAAGAAAATGATGGAAATTTATAAAATTATAAAATGAACAGCATAAACATGAAACTAGGATATCCAACCTCAGAAATAACAGCTAAGAGGCATCCTTTAGGGGTTTAATGATTTTATTTTAGAAAAAATAAGAGCTTTCATGCCATAAACTTACAGAATTCATTATCTCAAAAGATGGTCCACAAATAATAGCAAGTGTTGACAAAAATGTGAAGAAATTAGAACCCTGACACATTGCTGGCAGGAATGTAAAATGGAATATCCACTATGGAAAACTGGTGGTTCTTCAAGAGATTAAACATAAAGCAACCCTGTGACTCAGCAATTCCATCCCAAGAGAACTGAAAACATACATCCACATAAAAATTGGACACAAAAGTTCAGAGCAGCATTATTTTTAATAGCTAAAAGGTGGAAACAACCAAAATGTCCACCAACTGGTAATCAGACAAACAAAATGTTGTATATCCAAACAGTGGAATATTAGCAAACAATTAAAAAGAAGAGCATACTGATGCATGCTACAACATGAATGAACCTGAAATCATTATGCTAAGTGAAAGAAATCATACACAAAAGGCGATTATTCTGTTTATATGAAATGTCCAGAACAGGTAAATCCATATAGACTGAAAGATCGGAGGTTGTCAAGGACTGGTGGGCTCAGGGGGCAAGGAGAAATGAATCCTAATGGATACTGGGTTTCTTTTGGGAGTGATAAAAACTCTAAAATTGTGATAACAGTTGCACAACTCTGCAAATGTACTAAAAACCACAGAATTGTACACTTTAAATGGGTAAACTGTATGGTATATGAATTATATCTCGATAAAGGTCTATTATTAAAAAAAAAAAAGACCTTTGCCACTGAGTGGTTTCTAAACCTTAAGTTATATCATAATTATTTGAGATTATGTTAAAACATAGATTTCTGGGCCTTGTTGAGTTTCTGATTCAGTAGATTAAGAAGCAGGTTCAGGAATTTTCATTTCTTACAAGTTCCCAGGTGATGCTAAAGGTGCTAGCTCAAGGACCACATTTTGTGAAGCATTTCAGAAAGGTTTAAATGATTATTTTGTCAGATCCATATTATATCATGCAGGGAAGTTAATGTAAAGATACCTCCTTAGCTCTTAGCTCTTTTTTTTTTTTTTTTTTTTGCACTTGGGATTGAACCCAAAGACACTGTACACTGAGCTAGATCTCCAGCCCTTTTTCTTTTTTCTATTGAGATAGGGTCTTGCTAAATTGCTGACGCTGGCTTCAAAGTTGCAAACCTCTTGCTTCAGTCTCCAGAGTCACCTGGATTATAGACATGCACTACCATGCCTGGCCCTCCTCAGTTTTTTTGAAGTTGTAACATAAAGATCACTCATTCCTTTCATAAACTCTCTTGATTGTCTACAAAATAAAATACTGTCATCTGTGCTTAAAGACAGAAACGTCATGAGATGATTTCACTATTATGCAAACAACATAGGTGTATTTAACACAAACTTAAATGATATAGCCTACTACATACTTAATTCACATGGTATACAACACTGTATATATGATTTGTCATTAACCAAAACATTGTTATGTGGTGCATGACTATATTGGATAATGATACAAACAGAAAACCTTTACTGTGCATGTGTTGTGTTTGAAAAAATGCTGAATACATATCTCATTTCACTAATTCTTACTCATTAAATAATTCTTCAAAAATATCTATTTTATAGATGAATAAGCTGAGGCCTAGGGGATACAGAACTTGCCCAGTCACACGTAACAGGGGACAAGAGTTAGGATTCCAACCCCAACCTGTTTGTTAAAACCACATGTTGTGATGCACTTACTACAGCAACCCACATCAAAAGAGGGGTGTTGGTCAGAGGCTATCTGAAAGGCAGTAAATATTTTAAAAATCAGGTAGGGTTCCACATTAGGAATATTTCTCCAGCCTGATGTCCTTAGTTGTCCAGAAAAAGATAGTGATTTTTTCTTTTATCTTATTTTTTAAAGAATAGGAAGGGTACATAAAGTAAGACACTGGAGCTCTTAGTGACATACATAGAAATCAGAAATAATACTATGAAAAAATGCTGGAAATTTATTCTAGAGCAGAACATGGAGAAAAAGTAATTCAGTTTACAATGTCTACTATGCAAAAGATACTATGTTTAGAATTCTACTTTTACATAGCATGGTATCAAGCAATTTAGCAATAATAATTTTGGAGACAACCACTGATACTTCAGACATAAATAAAATAGAATAGAAAAAATTTTAATTCACTTATATCACATAAAATTTTATAACCAAAACAAAAGACAAACATGTCTTACCATCTTCCCCATCCTTACCACTATACTGTCCCCAAGACCCCTGCCCAAACCTGTTTTCTTTTCTATCAATGGTTTTAGCCTCCTCTCAAGTCAGTCAAGGTCCTTCATTTTCAACTCCACAAGGTACTTTGAGACAGCCCTCTCCTATACTCTCTCTCCAAGGATCCCTGAAAACAGCTTTGTCTAGTTTTCAGCTTCACTGGTCTCATTCTGCACATTTTTCCACATTTGCTGCCAGCTATCTTAGAGTAGATCCACAATACTCTTACACTGAGGCTAAAAATCCTCATGAAAATGCACTGCCAACATATGAAGTCAAACTACTAGGCACAACATTCAAGTTATTTCCCATTCTTATTGAAATGCTTATCTGCCAAGATACTTCCTATCAAATGTCTACTCAACTGGCCATAAAAAGAAATCAGATTAAATTCACTGAATTTTTTAAAAAATTGAAATGTTATCTGTCCCTTTGCAAACTTTCATTTGGAGGTGCTGAGAGAACACCATTTCTAGTCCTCAAACTCATAAGGACAAACAGTGTGTCCTCCAGATATGCTAAGATAAGAAACCTTGAAGGGATTTGATGTGGTTATGGAAGTAAGTGGAAACTCAGGTGACCAGAGGACCTGACTCATGTTGGGTCCTGCACTCTCTAGGACATGTCATCATATAACACAGTTGTGCACATACAACACAGAGAACAGGTCTGCAAAGAAGGCGGAACATGGAATCGTCTGAAACTCAATATTGCATATCAGAAAGTAGAACATATTACACAAACAGGTAACACACACATAAACCAGAGTCAGCCCCAGAAAGCTCTTAATGTCCTGTGTAGTAAGGTTGGACTTGATCTGTCCTAGGAAGTAAGATTGGGCCCTATTGCTCATAATTACCCTAATGAAGCTTCATGCAACAATGCAACAGAGTCCAACCTCTTTAATAAACAATTTCATTCCAGGCCCAAAGATGGCCTCCACAAGGGAAAACAGAGATGGAAAAGGTAATGGCTGTCTTCCTTCTTTGGGTCATATGACAAAGAATAGGGTCTCTCCAAGCATAGGCTCCTGCTTAGCTGCACCGGAATCATCCAGACTTAATAAAAATGCAAATTCCTAAGCACTGCACCCAGAGATTCTGATTCAGTGATTTTGGAGTGGCACCCTGAAATCTTTAGTTTTAAAAATGATTTTCCCCCCAATTCTAGGAATCAAATGCAGGGCCTCACATAGGCCAGGAAAGTGCTCTACCACTGACTTATACCCCAACCCTAATTTTGTTTTAATTACACAAAACATTTATGTAGCTCCAAAACTAAAACTATGAAAAGTCTAGCTTCACTCCATTCCACCTTCTCTACTCCCTCTGGTGTAAATATCATTCAGTAATTTTTGGCTTAGGCTTTCATTGTTTTAGTCACAAATACATATACAAACACACACAAAATCTCACTTTCCTACAGCTTCTGAATAAACAATAAAGTTTGAGCCCAGGCTCTAGAATCAGAAATTACATGCTGGATATGAGACCTTGGAAAAATTCTTTGAGTTCTCTAAGTCTCAGGTACTTCCTCTATAAAACGGAATTATTATTTCATAAAAGCCCAATATAGATTAGTACTTAATAGACATGGAAGTTATTACTACTATCATCATTGCTCAATTATTAAATGTTTAATGAATATCCACTGATAAGGAACTGTTCTAGGCACTGGAGATACAGCAATGTGCAAATTCAAGTGTGCTCTGAAGTAACTTAATTTCTAGTATGGAGAGAAAGAGACAGTAACTAAATGTATAAAACAACATGGAGTGGCAATCTATGATATATAGAAAGATAAGGCTGAGTAAAGAGAATAGCATATTATTGGATATGGCATTCTCATTTATAGAATACTGAGGAAAAGTCTTGCTTCTTTGAGACATGTCAGCAGAGACCTGAGTGAAATGAGGAATAAGCCATAAAAAATCTAGGGCAAGAACAGTGCCAGACAGAGAAAGCAGCAAGTGCAAGGTCCCTGAGGTAAGAATGTACCTTGTATGTTCATGAAACAAGGAAGGCTGTGTGACTGGTACCAGAAAGGAGTCAGGAGAAAGAAGGAAGCACACAGGAGATAAGTTAGGAAATTAAACATGGCCAGATCAAATCAGGTGTTACCAGATATGGTTATGACTTTGGAACTTTTTGTTGTGATATGTCACTGGAGGATTTTGAGCAGATGAAAGATGTGATCAAATTTAAGTTTTCAAAGGTTCACTCTTTCTCTCTATAGGTAAAAAACTGAAAATGACACAAGCAAACACATGGCAACATTCAGAAGACTACTACAGTAATTCAGCTGAGAGATGATGTTGTCTTCATCAAGAATAGTACAGTGGAAATGGAGAGAAAAGTCTGGATTCTAAATATGTTCTGGAAGTAGGTAAAGCAGACAAGATTTGCTAATGGAGTGGATGTGATATAAAAAAGAATAAGAGAAGTCAAGAATGATTCCAAGGTTTCTGGCCTAAGTCAAAGAGGTAAATAGAAATGTCATTTGCTGAGATGTGGGATACAGGAGGACAGGCATGTTTTGGAGAAGAATCAAGAATAGGTTTGGCCACATACTGGACATCCAAAGGAAAATACTGAAAAAACAGCTGGATTATATAGCTTCAATTTAGGGAGAAACCATCAGTGTCATCCTCATTTCCATTTCCCAGGAAATAGATTATGTTGTCACCATGGCCATCCAACTCAAATTTTGTCTGGCGCAACATGATCTGACTCCTGGAGACTCCTGACTGAACTTTTAATCTACAGGCACAACATAGATAAAAGGGGTAATAACTAGAAATAGCAATAATTACTGATGCTTAAGCCTGAAAATAAAGTAGTTTTGAGGCAGGAGGAAGTAAAATGGCCTCTTGTGACTTCCTGTGACAAAGTGGAGTTAGAGAGTCTAAGAGAGATATGTACTAATGGTTTCATAGGGAATCACTGACAAGTTAAGTATAGTAAGCAGCTGCATTCATCCTAATCAGAAGAAGTATATCTTAGGCTGAGTTGGGTACTCTTCCTGTATGTTGTAATAATAGGCAGCATATATTTCTAATATCATTTATCATATCATAACCTGTTTATATATATCTTTGTTCCCCAACGTATTCTAGGAGTATAGGCACTGTTTCTTATTCATCCTTGTATATCCTTCCCTGGCAGAGAGAATGGCCCATAATGTGAATCTGATGGACCAATAAAGAAATGAATCTCTCTATGCATTATCTCAGATCTTTCATTTTGTTCATTTCTTTTCCCCTCCTCTATTTATTAATTTTTAACTTTTATTGAGAGCATCTTCTCCAGGAATGGAGATTTTCTTGAGATGTTTGGATGAAATAAGATTCTCTACTTAATCTAAAGAACTAGGACAGCTTATTTTAGAAGTGTGATTTTAGAGGCCCAGAGCTGCTAAAAAGAGGGTGCATGATCACAAGAAGATTTGTAGTGAAGGAACCATACTGAAGAAGCCATGAATAACTCTGCACAGATGACCAGGGTGGTATCAATAGATGATGGATAGAATGCCAGCCACCAAGATTCCATGGGGTACACTATGGGTACCTTGCTCAGTCTAAGATATGATTAAGGGGGCTAGGGATGTGGTCAGTGGTAGACAGCTTGCTTGGCAAGCATGAAGCCCTGTGTTCAATACACAGCACAGCAAAAAACAAACAACAACAACTACAACAACAAAAAACACCAAACAACAACAAGAAAAAAAAAAAAAAGAAAGAAAGAAAGATGTGATTAGGTGTTCTAAGCTACCTTTTTATGGCCTTTGATTTCTAGGACCTGAACATTAACAACAAAGATTGAAATTATTTCTGCTTGGTCTCTGGGGACTGTTATCAGACACAACCACTCATGGATAAGTACACAATGTTGGTATTTGAGAGTCAAGGTTTAGACTCTTGAAACCTTCATTCTGTACTCCAGAACACATAAGAGATGCCTGACCCAGCTTTCTGCACTAGTCAATTCCAAAAGATTATATGAGGGTTAGGTTTCATGACAGAGGGTATGATGCTTTTTCACCTAGAGAGGTAACATGGATATTTTGGGTGTAATGTAATCTCTTGGCTAGATGAAGTGTTACAATAAAGATGTGTGCTACCTACGGCAAGGAAAAGTGAACTTCGGGTAAATACTAAGGGGAAAAAGCACAAGATTTTGACTTGTTCACCCAGAAAACAACACAATAATCTGGACAAGTTCAAGTCCCTGGCAGACAGAACTTCCCACTACTTTGCCTCTCTACACTGAAGATTTCTTGGGGATAGAAATGAGCCAATGCTCAGCACAATAAGTAAAACTCAACCTCTAAATTGCACAGAACACAAGACTAGGAACTAAAAAGACCGGTTCTTAAGGGATCGCTCAATCAGCCCCCACGAACATCGCTGTCTATAGTCGGTGGTCTCTCTCCCTCATTCTAGACCGCCGGCAGATAGCATCCTAACGGAGTTCACACACAGTCAGACGCCTTTCCACTTCTCCAGCCTAGAGAAAATTCCGCGCTGACCCGGCCACGGCCCCGCGGCCCCTCGGCTCACCCCAGGCAGCTAGGCAGTCGATCTGCAAAGGTAGCTTTTCTAGGATCGGTACCGGCTCGAAAGCGTCGTGCATGGCGGCAGGGAGAGAGTCACCGCTCCTGCCTCGCCCCGAGTGTGCGGGTCTGTGCTTCGGGACGGAACCAGGCCGGGGAAACCCCTGATCGGGATACAGCCGGGACCCCCGCTATAGGCCCCTAGGTAGCACAGCCATGGTCAACACCGGACTTCCTGCCGAGGTAGTCCCGCCCCTTCCGCCGCCGAAGTCCCGCCTCTTCCGTCTTAGGTCTCAAAAACGCCTTGGAGTAGTTCTGAAGTCTTGTTTCCCATCAGTGCATCCTGAGGTCCAGGTTGATGGGGAGTAGACACAGGTCTAAATGGAGGGGGAAATGTCTTATATATTAAAAACATCTTACGCAATGGCTGTGGTGCTTAAGAACTAATGCTTTGGCATTAGAGTTGGAATGGAGGTCTGCCGTTCAGAAAATTAGTATTTTAGGAAACTATTTCCAGGCCTTACTTTCCTAAACTGCGAATCAGTTTTAGTCTTAAGTACTAGGCGCCTACGGTCGTGAGTGCCTAGCACCATGTGACATACTCTTAAATAGTGATAAATAGTAGCTTCAGTATTACCACTATATACCAATCAAGTACCTTAGCCTTGTTTTTTTAAAATTGTAGCCCAGTGGTTTCATTGTGGTCCTAAGACCAGAAGCATCAGCATCACCTGTGAATTTGTTAGAAATGCAGTCTCAGACCTCTAACTCTATTGAATCCAATTCTGGAGGGAAACACTGTTCTACTAGAGTAGGGTTTCTCAACTGTAGCACTATTGCCATTTACAGCAGGATCATTCTTGGGGTGGGTGTGCTGTTCTGTGTATTGTGGGATGTTTGGCAGCATCCCTAGCCTCTATGCATCAGATACAGATACCAGGATCACCCTACCCAGGGACTTAAGAACCAAAAGATTCTCTTTGCCAGATTCCCCTTAGTTGATAAAATCATCCCTGGTGAACCACTGTTCTAGGCCAATGTTTCTCAAACTTAATGTGCATACAAATCATCTGGATACATTGCTAAAATGTGAGGCCCTCAAATGAAGATTTCTAAACAGGTGTTTAGAAACAAGCTGTGTCTTATATCCTAATACTCCTTTTAAAAGCAAGTGAAGTGGCTCTTTTCTCCAATGGGTCCTTACAGTCTTGGGTTACTTTTAGTATTCCCCTTAGAGACTTAAAAAAAAAAAAGAAAGAAAAAAAAAGAAAAAAGAAAAAAAGCTGAGTCTTTTTGAGTTGCAAGAATTATCTGTACTTGACAATTCCCACTAAAAAGCACCAACTGTGTCATAAATTTAGGCACTTGAGTTGAAAGCAAAAATCTAAAGGAAAAGGGTGAGCTTATGATAGAAAATTTAACTTTGCTTTTACAGTATGTTTCTTAATATGTAGGGATACACAGCCCATCTTTATCAAATGCTATTTTGATAATAAAGTATGTTTGCAAGTAGCTAGAAATACAATCACTTTTTTTAAAAAAATCTTGTGTTATGGTCAGTTTTCACCATAAAAGCTGATCACTTTGGAAAAAGGAACATTTAGTTCCAGGCTAAAGGACCAAAACAAAAATAAATGTAAACTCTAAGGTAATGATAGGGCAATATGAAATCATACATTCCTTCTGAGCCTGTCCTAAGAAATGATAAAATATAGCCAATCAGTACCGTAGGAAGCCATTAGTAGAATTATCAGGTCCTAGGATATAAAATTTGTACCATACAGTCCAGGTAATAGGTTTCCTAGTTTCAACATCAAACCAGCCTAAAAAATATTTGACCAACCGTTTTGTTGCACTATAACTATTATTCCATCTAAGTGCGCAAATGCAGTATAAAACCAACTGTTTGCTAATGGGTAAGCATGAGTATATCTCAGTTCTTCATATCCAGCTCTGCAAGAAATTTTGTGTAGGTGACTTTTAAAAAAATTACTACAGCAAAGAGCTGTAGAGAAATGCTATGTAAGCCTCATATGGACAGAGTAGGTGACAAGATTCTGTATCACTATCTGATCAGAAAACTACTAATGACCCTGTGGAACTAAAGCAGAATTTTGCAAGAATATAACAGTATGGAAAGTAGGTGTGAAGGCTGTGAAGGCTCTGATGACTTGTATGTTAAATTGGTATCTTCTAATGATCATGAACTTATTGTAAAAAGAGAACATGCACTAATATCAGGAGTAATAAAATTCATGTTGAGTGGCCTAATGTCAGCTTGCTGAAAATGAAACCAATAAGGTCAACTTTTAAGAGGTATGCTTCCATATGTGCTATCAAAAGTATGCACATATTTTACCTACAAGGTTCACTGCACTAACAACTCCAGCAAGTTTCCCAAATTTCCAATTACACCAGAACTGCTGATGGCTGCAAAGTTCTTACATTATTAAGTAAATAATAAAACTGTTAAAAAGAGAGAGAAATGCTACTTAATGTAAACACTCTGACAATAGTATGAGTTAGTGAAGACTGTGGTCATATAGTCAGTTGCTGGTTGGTTTGTTTTGGGTACCAGGAAGTGAACTTGGGCACTCAACCACTGAGCCGCATCCCCAGCCCTATTTTGTATTTTATTTAAAGACAGGGTCTCACTGAGTTGCTTAGCACCCTGCCATTGCTGAGGCTGGGTGTTTTTTGTTTTCGTTTTTTTTTTTTTTTTAGTAGTAGATGGATACAATACCTTTATTCAATTGAACTCAGTGCCTCACATGTGCTAGGCAAGCACTTTACCACTGAACTACAACCCCAGTCCTGAGGTTCGTTGGCTTTGAACTTGAGATCTCTGGCCTCAGCATTCCGAGCCCACTGGGATTACAGGCATGCACCAACGCACCTGGCATCAGTGGTTTTTATAGAAAATAAAACAATCTGGAGTAAAAGCCATGAAAAGAAAATTTCCATAAGAGGAAGTTTAGAAGAAGGGTGTTCAGTGAAAAATTGAAATAAATGAGAAAAAAACATTAATTTTGTTAAAATTTTTTATATTAAAAAGTGGCATGACTTCTTATGTAGAACAAAAATCTTGGGAAGGCAAAATTGGATAAAACCATTAAAACAGAAATATAGTGCTTCAAGTGAATCCCATCACCTTGTGATATCCCTTATAAACAGTCTCTAAAATAACACCAGATACTAGAACAGTCAATCCTAAGAACAAGCAGCAGTTCAGGGCCTCCCCACTATTTCATGCAAGAATAACTGTTTAAGCCAGCAGTATCTGTTTCCTTTCTATAAGCTCCCCCTATCTGAGGCATACAGTCCCTTTAGCAGGGTGCTCAATCACAGCACTTACATGGAGTGCCTCTTGGCATCTAGTGCAACTCCCAAAGAATGGCATGAAGGCAAACAAAGCATTGCCTCCACAATGCTGCTCTTGGAGGCTTACAAAACAGTAGTTAAAAGTCTTGGAGTGTGCACCACATTGCCAGCAATGGGATGTGTCACAATAGCAGATGTCTAAAGAGTTAACGCTAATATTTCTCTTTAAAGTACATCTGATATAGAAAATCTTTAATATACACCATTTGTAAACAAAATTGCACTTGATTTTGCTTTTTAAAAAATGATCTGAATCTCACTGTACCTGTTTCTCTCTCTCTCCTTTTTCCCCCTTTTGATCATTGATAGAACCATGGCTCCTTTACTCAGAAGGACCCTTTTTATTCAAAACTGCAAGATGGGACCTAAACTTCCCAGGAAACTGAAAGACACTTAACAATTTCCCCTATCACCTATGCAACTCCCTAAATAAATAAAAATTACAGGCAGTTGCTCCTGGAGATTACATATTATGGTGTTGATGGCAAAGTCCTTTAGAAGACGTTAAACTTTTTAGTCTGACATATTAAACAATTGAAACATATAAAGTTCAGGAACAACACATAAGTTGCATAAACATCCATGTCAGGGTTTGGGAGGGAAAGGGCATCGATGCTGTAAATAAGCTTGCAGATTTTTCTCATCCTATGAACGTGTTTTCAATAAGATATTCTCCATGTTCTGACACCTCTCGCCAGCTCCAATGCGCAAAGACCAAGGAACAGATCAGGATGTCACTGCCTCCTTTAATCCCATGGAACAATGGAGAAGACTGACACAGAAGCTGATCTCTTCCCTGATACTAGCCATCTGCAACTTCAAATCTTCCCATTCTTTACTCCATTTTGGACCTTTCGAAGTGTGTGATCATTCGTTCCTAGGAAGTTTAAAAAAAAAAAAAAAAAAAAAAGGTTTATTCTGAGTATATTAACTCAAAATAGTATACATTCCAAATATCTTATATGTAAGCTATCCAAATATACATTTTCCACAATACTTATCTTAATTACTTCAAACAATGGTTTCTTATTATCTGCAAAGATTTTCAAACATACAAATAAATGTCCATGCCCCGTCCAAAATCAACTCAACCAAAATGGCTAGTCTTTGGGACAGCAAACCATAACTCAGAAGGAAATGTGTATTCAGAGTCAATTAAATGACTGAACAAATATTAAGGTTTAATAAGAATTTGTACCTCAATTAATTCAGGAATTTAACTTGAAGAACCAATCTAGGATGTGGACAAAGATTTAGCCACAATACTCAGCATTAAACCAAATACTAAAAAGAATCAAGAGTCCAAAAATAAAGGTTTATGTACAAAAAACTGTATTTGGGGGATGGGGTTCTGGCTCAGCAGTAGAGCACTCACCTAGCATGTGTGAGGCCCTGGGTTCAACCCTCAGCACCACATACAAATAAATAAAATAAAGGTATTGTGTCCAACTACAACTAAAATATAAATTTTTTTGAGAAAACCATATCTTTACAATGAAATATTACAAACTTTTAAAAATTACACTGGATGAGATAGCTCTAGAAATCTGCTGCACAACAATGTGAATACAGTTAACTCTACTTGAGAATGGCTAAGAGATCTTACGTTGCTTATTGTAATTTTTAAAAATCATGTAAAAGTTACAATTTTAAAACAGTATTTATACTATCATATTTCAACTAAGAAAATTAAGTACTATGATTAAATCTGTCATGCAATTTTTTTACAAGGTTTTTCTCATTTTTCCTTTGCTTCATTTGTTATAAGTACCTATCACAAATATATCCCAAACTGACAGAATTGTCAATCCTTTTTGAATAATTAATTGCATCAGAATATCTATATTCTTCTCCTGTTTTTCTCAGAAATACTCTTCCTAAAATTCTGTTTTCCTTTTTCATTCTAGATGTTTTCCAAGTCTGTTGCCCAGCTGTCTCTGTAAGAATTTCTTACATTGCCATACTAAGAATTTGTCTTGCCTCTCTTGTGTTGGATCCTTTATTTCCTGGATCCCAAAACTTTCTATTAGTTTTCTCATTTCCATGCAGAACATTTTCCAGTACTTTCCTAAGAGGCACACATAGGATATTAATTCTTATGTGACTGAAATATCTTTACTTTAACCTAATATGGATGGTTTATTTGCGTAAAGTTGTAGGCTAACAAGAATTTTTCTTGGTCTGGAGTTGTAGCTCAGTGTTGGAGTGCTTACCTAGCACATGTGAGGCACTGGGTTCAATCCTCATAAAATCCACATAAAAATAAATAAATAAAATAAAGGTACTGTGTCCATCTATAACTAAAAAAAATTTAAAAATAATTTTTCTCAGAATTCCAAGGCATTGTTCTAATATCTTCTGCCTTTTATTAGAAGTTATTGTTATGTAATTTGTTTCTTCTTTAACAGATTTAACTTCTTTCAAGTTTTATAAAAAGAAAGGCCTTAAGGAAAGTGACATCTGCACACAAAACAAAGTGTTGGATCCTCCACAAACTCACTGATTCAGCAATACACAGAACAATTCCTGTTGTGAGAAATCCAGAAAGCAGTTCAGAGGGGTTCTTGTACCATGGAGTAGTAGAACTAAACCAACTGTATCAAAGCCAAGAAGAACATGTGAGGTCCTCCTTTTGCCATAATGTGCTCAAACCCTGCAGAGTGCCACATGAACTATAAGAAATCTTTAGCTCCCTGGGGAAGGAGGGAAGGACTTGAACCTATATTCAACATCCTCACTTTTCTAGGAGTTCCTGAAGGACTGGTTTTTGTCTTGACTTTTGTCTTAAAAAACAAAGGGCACCTAGGTTAAAAGTCATGGATAACCAAGGTTTGCTTTGGACTAGCAACCATACACTTGCCAGCACTACTACCTGAGTCTCACAAAGTTCAGAGTAGAGCAAGTAAAAAATCCCTAAATCTCAGCTTCTCCTTGAGGAAGAAAGAGTTTGACTATGATTCCAAACATTCCAAAGTTTCTGGAAGTTGCCTGATGGATTGGCTTCTGTCTGAGAACACAGTAGAACCCCTGTACTGTAGGTGGCTTGGGCCCAGTGTGAACACAAAAAAAGAGCTTGAGGCATGCTATTGCTCACAGCGCAGCAGACACCAGAAAGATTAAGAGATTATAAATTCCTGGGGGAAAGACCTAGATCCCTCTGACTGTGAATTCATGTGTGTAAGTACAGAGAAATGCATGTGCAGAGAAGGATGAAGAGTTTTCCAGAGTCTCTGGCCAATCTGATTTGTGAGGGTCTTCTGTACAAGGCACAACTATGAACACTGAAAGTGGTGGTTGAAAATGGTGGTTTACGTTCTTTTTTAGTGAACAAACACCAACACAGACTATTAAGCAAATGGAGAATTACCCAACTCCTCAGGCCCAATCAATGACTAACAAAGAACTATTAAAAAAAGACCCTAAGAATACAAACTCATTTACAATAGTAACAAAAAGAAAAAAAGAATTCTTAGAATAAACCAAAGAGGTAAAAGACGTATGCACTAAAAACTATCAAAATCAATGAAAATTAAAGATGACACAAATAAATACAAAGATATCCCATGTTCAAAGATTGGAAGACAATATTAGTAAAATACCCATACTACCCACAGCAATCTACAGATTCAATGCAATCCCTACTAAAATACCAATGCCATCTTTTATAAAAATAGGGGGGAAAAAATTCCTAGAATTCTTAAGGAATCACAAAGAACTCCAAAAGTTAAAACAATCTTGTGGTAAAAACAACAAAACAGGAAGCATCACATTACCTGATTTCAAAATATATTACAATGCTACAGTAATTGAAAAAACATGGTACTGGCATCAAGACTGACACAAACCAATGAAACAAAAAAGAACGCCCAGAAATAAAACCTACACATACACAGTATGATCTCTGAAAAGGGTGTAAAGTCTATATAATGGGGAACAGATAGGTTCTTCAACAAATGGTGCTGGAAAAACTGGATATCCACATGCAAAATAATAGATTTAGATCATAATCTTATAATATATACAGAACAGATTAAAGACTTAAAACATAATACCTGAAACTATAAAACTCCTAGGAGAAAAATAAGATTCTTGACACTGATATTGGCAATGATTTCTTGGATATACACCAAAAGCACAGATGACAAGTACAAAACTGACCCAGAGAATTCAAATTGAAAAGCCTCTGCACTGCACAGGAAATGAGAGCAAGAAAAGCAACATATGGAATAGAAGAAAATAGTTGCAAACCATGTACCTGATAAGGAGTTAATACCCAATATACTGGAAAACTAAAACTCAATAGCAAAAAAGCCAACTAAATTTAAAAATGGACAAATGGTCAACAGGTGTGTGTGTGTATGTTTGTGTGAATGTGTAAATGCTCAGCATCACAAATCATCAGGGAAATGCAAATCAAAACCACAATGAGATAATCACCTCATAACTATTAAGATGGCCATTATCAAAAAGCAAACAATAGTAAGTAGTGGTAAGACGGTGGAGAAAACGGATCCTGGAGTCCTGTTGCTGAGAATGTAAAATGGTATAGCCACTATCGTAAATAGCAGGTTCCTCAAAAAATTAAAAATAGAACTACTTTTATGAGCCAGCAATTCCACTTCTGAAAAGAACTAAAAGCAGGATCTCAAAAAGATATCTGTATTCATGTGTTCACTACAGCATTATTCACAGTAGTCAAGGCATGGAATTAATAAGAAAAAGTCAAATATCACACACTCACACACACACACACACACACAAATACCATAGAATACAATTCAGTTTTAAAAAGGGAAGGAAATCCTGCCGTAGGTGAAAACATGGATGAACTTTCAAGGAGCTTATGTTAAGTGAAATAAAAATAAGCACATCACAGAAGACAAATATTGTATGACCCTGCTTGGTATGAGGTATCTAAAATAGTCAAATTCATGGAAAAAAGCTGAATGATGGATGCCATGAGCTAGGGGAGGCAGAAAGGAGGAGATGCTATTTAAAAGGTATGAAGTTTCAGTTAAACAAGAATTTCTAAATGTAACACATAACACTGTGCTTATACTTAACAATACTGTTAATATAGACCAAAAAAATTTTTAAGGGTAGATCTTATTGTAATATTTTCTTATCACAAAAAGGTCTCACTATTTATTACAGCATATACTTGCAAAATCCTGCATAATTTATTCACAAAAGAAAACATGAACACCTGTACCTCAGATAGAGCATTAATCTCCAGGATATACAAAGAATGCAAAAAATTTAACACCAAAACAAAAAAAAACAAAAGACAATTCAAATAACCCAATCAATAAATGGGCAAAGGAAATGAACAGACACTTCACAGAAGAAGATATATAAATGGTCAACAAATATATGAAAAAATATTCCACATTTGTAGCAATTAGAGAAATGCAAATTAAAATGATGCTGTAATTTCATCTTACTCCAATCAGAACGGCAATTATGAAGAATACAAGTAACAATAAATGTTGGTGAGGATGTGGGGAAAAATGTACACATATACATTGCAAATTGGTGCAACCACTTTGGAAAGCAATATGGAGAATCCTCAGAAAACTTGGAATGGAACCACCATTTGACCCAGTTGTCCCACTTCTCAGCATATAACCAAAGGACTTAAAATGAGCATACCACAGTGATGCAGCCACATCAATGTTTGTAGTAGTTCAATTTACAATAGCTAAGCTATGGAATCAACCTAGGTGCCCTTCAACAGATGAATGGATAAAAAAAATGTGATATATACACACAATGGAATATTACTCAGCAATAAAGAAGAACAAAATTTATGGTAAATGGATGGAACTGGAAACCATCATGCCAAGTGAAATAAGCCAGTCCCAAAAAACCAAAGGTTGAATGTTCTCTCTGATATGTGGATGTTAACTATAACTATGGAGGGTAGGGAGGGGAAGTATGGTAGTTCACTGGATTAGACAAAGAGGAATGAAGGGAATGGGAAAGACAGTAAAATGAATCAGACATAACTTTTCTATACTCACATATGAATACATGGCCAGTGTAACTCCACATCACGTTCAACCACAATAGTACCACAATTATAATGGGTTGTACCCCATGTACATATAATATATCAAAATACACCCTAGTGTCATGTATATCTAAAAACAACAAATAAAAAAATAAAAAATAAATTTAAAAAAACATGAATAGATCATTGTTATCAGATCACCAAAAATTTATTTCCATGAATGACACAATCAGGTATCATGCAGTCAGACCTCTGTACGAATACAGCATGGCTAGAGTTGAAACCAAAGAGAAACCTTGATGGCAAAAAATCAGCAGAGGAAGACCCCAAGATATAGAGACCTAAGAATTGCAAAATACACCACAGAAAGCAAAGTGCGATGTGGATAGGTTCAAATCTCAGTGGCAGAGTCTCAATTATTTCATCTAATAGAACAGGTAAGGAATTTGACACTGTATGCAGTGTCACACAGCAGGTCAGTGGTAAATGAACAAATCATTTTTAGTACCCAGTTCAACAAAATGAGTCAGAATCAGGCAAGATGCTTCCAAAAGGCTTTCTGAAATCAAGACATTCTAGAATAATCTAACATTCAAAATATGTTTAAAACGAATTCCTATGATCCCAGGCCACAATTCTTAAATAAGACTTCGTATGAAGTCTTTTTTTGAACTGTATGGAGGCGTATTAAATTTTAAAAATCAACATGAACGTTAGCAGTACTAATTATAATCCTAATCATCTGAGATGATTAGGAACATAATCATCTCATAAACTGGAACATAAAATATAAAAGGTAACAAAATAATTTACATTTTGTTTTGGTCTACTACATTCCTTTCTCAATACTTTTATTAGTTTTGCCAAATTTAGCTACATTAGGGCAAATTTTTAATTTCTTAGAAACAGTATTTTTTACTCAATGTAAGTGAAAATATTCTCAAGTCTGAACCTACTCTGAAAAAGAAAAAAGCGGGACATGCTAGACACATAAAAAAATGAAACCTTGAATGTTTAAGTTCTAATATTAGTATTTCCATTCTTGTTCCTTTCAACTATACCAATTATAATTCTTCAGTTCATACTGAGTAAAAATAGAATTTCCCTATATAGAGGATTCATGACTTGCTATTAAATCACTAGATCCAAAGAGTTAATGAATATCTGATTACTAACCTCATCTGAATCCAGAAGAGCTGGAAGTGCTCTGCAGAGAGAAAAACACTAAATTAAACAATGTAAAATAAAGTCATAAATGGTTCAAAAAAGACAGTGGAATAATGAATGCAATTTTTTTTTGTATCCAGTTTTGAACCTTTTGGGGCACTTAACCACATCCCCAGTCGTTTTTCTATTTTATTTTGAGACAGGGTCTCACTAAGTTGCTTAGGCTGGCTTTAAACTTGCAATCCTCCTGCCTCTGTCTCCCAAGACACTGGTGTGCACTATACCGTGCCCCCAGTATGAATGCAATTTAAAGCTTCCTTGTGATTTATCTAAGATTGGTATCTTATCAACACTCCTTTAAGGGGGGAAAAACACAAATAAAATAAACAAGAATCAGAGTTACTAGAATCGTATAGGAAACAATAAACATGTTCTGCAACAAAATAAAATCATGTTTTATTAGTATTACAGCTCTGGAAAGAACACAAAAATTTCAAAAGTACTCTCTTATTGATTTTAGGAAGATCTATAGCTAAATCTTTCTAAGCAGAAATGTCATCTGAATGAATAATCCCAATTATTTGTATATTATTTCTAATCTACTAAAATCACTCAACATCTTAAATTCTCATTAGTATACTGCTCAGCTCTTTCATTTAAAACAAAAGAGCAGTACTAACTTTGGAATTGGACCCTCCCTCCCTTCCTTCCTTCCTACCAGGGATTAAATGCAGGGGCACTAGACCACTAAGCCATAGCCCCAGCCCTATTTTGTATTTTATTTAGAGACAGGGTCTCACTGAGTTGCTTGGCACCTCACTTTTGCTGAGGTTGGCTTTGAACTCATGATCCTCCTGCTTCAGCCTCCCATGCCGCTGGGATAACAGGCATGAGACACCATGCTGGGCCTGAAATAGGATTCTTACAGTGATGATTCAAATACTTACACATCTGTCACAGAAGAAGGAACATTCTCTTCTACCCACTTCAAATCATCTTCCTGCTGGGAAAATAAAAACACCAGTTGTTACTAAAACACACTGCATAACACATCATGTACTTAAGACCTTTAGTCTTTTATAACTCTAAGTAGCACATTCATATAAAAAGTGACACTGCTAATAGAAAACTCAAATTGTTAAAAGAAGTTTTAATTATCTTCAACCATTGTTTTTCCTGGTATCCATGGCTCTACCTTTACCTCTGTGAATTCAACATTTTTTGTTCCCATAAAGAGAGACCAGGCAGTATTTGTTTTCCTGTGCCCCGCTTTTTGTACTTAACAAAATGTCTTCCAGGCTCACCAATGCTGTTGAGAATGATAAGGTTTCCTATTTTAAGACTGAATAGTATTAAATTGTGTATATCTACATTTTCTTAATTCATTCATCTACTGACTAAAACTTTGGTTGATTCTATATTTTGCTATTATGAATGCTGAAATGGGAATGCAGGTATCTCTTCAACATCCTGATTTCCTTTGAAAATACACCTAGTAGTGGGATTGATGGAATATGAATATATAAATATATATATTTTTTTTTTTGGGGGGGAGCAGTGGTGCTAGGGATTGAACTCCAGGCTTTGTGCGTGCAAGGCAAGCACTCTACCAACTGAGGTATATCCCCAGCCCACAGTTCTATTTTTGAGAAACTTCCATACTGGCTTTCATAATGGTGATACTAATTTACATTCCTACCAACAGTGTGCAAGGATTCCCTTCACTCCACATGCTCATCTTTGGTCCTTTTGACAACAGCCTCTCTAATGGGTGTGAGGTGATATTTCATTATGGTTTTAATTCACAATTCCTGATTGTGATGATGA
This sequence comes from Sciurus vulgaris, assembly GCF_902686455.1. NCBI lineage: Eukaryota > Metazoa > Chordata > Mammalia > Rodentia > Sciuridae > Sciurus > Sciurus vulgaris. The sequence continues at coordinate 91,582,067 of NC_136462.1, forward strand.
GCCTTTTCTTCATATACCTGTTTGTATTTGAATGTCTTCTTTTGGGAAATGTCTATTTAGGTCTTTGATCTGTTTTTTATGGGGCTGTTTTCTTGCTATTGAGTTGTCTTGAGTTCCTTATATAAACTGCATTTTAACCCCCTTCAGATGCATGGTTCACAACTATTTACTTTTCATACCATAAGGTGTCTTTTCACTCTGCTATTTTCTTTACACTATAGAAACTATTTTTAGTTTGAGGTAATTCCATTTATTTTTGCTTTTGTGGCCTGCACTTTTGAAGTCATAGTCAAAAAAATCATTACCCAGACTAATATAGACCTTTTCCTGTTTTCTCCCAGTAGTTTTACAGTTTCAGGTGTTATGCTTTAAATCCTTAATCCATTCTGAATAGATCTGTATATTGTGCGACATAAGGGTCTAATTTCACTTTTCTGCATGTCTATCCAGTTTTCCCAACACTATTTATTGAAAAAACAATCCTTTTCCTATTTTGTGTCCTTGGTACCTTTGGAGAGACTCAAGTGACCATAAATGAATTTACTTCTAGGCTTTCTATTCTGTCCCATTGGTCTGTGTGTCTGTTTTTATGCCAGTACCATCCTGTTTTGATATTACAGCCTAATGGTTTTGTTTTGTTTTTCCTCTAGACAAGAGGTGGGGTGGTATGCTGGGGCTCAAATCCAGGGCCTCACAGATGCGAAACATAAGGTCTACCACTGAATTACATTCCCAGATCCATGCAGTACATGAAGTCAGGCAGTATGATGCCTCCAGGTTTGTTTTGTTGCTCAAGAGTACTTTGGTTATTAGGAGTCTTTTGTGGTTCCTTAAACATTTTAGGATTATTTTTTCTATTTCTGTGAAAAAATGTTCCTTATGTATTTTAGGATTATTTTTTCTATTTCTGTGAAAAATGTCATTGGAATTTTGATATGGAATACACTGACTTGCATTGGGAAATATAGGCATTTTAACAATATTAAGTCTTCTAATCCAATGAATGCTGGTTCTTTCCATTTATTTGTCTTCTGAAATTTCTTTCAGAAATATTTTACATTTTATAAAATATATAGTTTTCAGTGTACAAGTTTTTTATTTTTACTTCCTTGGTTAAGCTTATTCCTGAGTAGTTTATTTTTCTATAGTTATTGTAAACAGGATTGCTTTCTTGATTACTCTTTCAAATAATTCAACACCAGTATATAGAAATGCAATTGATTTTTCTATGCTGATTTTGTATATTGTAACTTTATTAAATTTGTTTAACTGGTTTTAACAGTTTCCTGGTGCAGTCTTAACAAAGTACAATTTCTATATATAAGAGAATTTCACCTGCAAACAGGCAAATTTAACTTCCTTTCCAACTAAGATGCCTTTTACTTCTTTCTCTTGCCTACTTGCTCTGGGTAGAATGAAATAATTTTATTTTTAAAATCATGTAACAGAAATACAAAATAATGTCAAACCGCCTTAAATATTCTCTTCTCAGTGGCCTAATAGAGTTTGTTTCATGCAGGCTTTGCTCTTTCAGTTTGAGATAAACTCTAAAACCCTTTTATGAAGAATGAATGCTTAGTTCTTAGACCAAAAACATTAAGGTTTTTACTACACAAAAAAGACCTTTAAGGCCAGACGTGGTGCTGCACACCTGTAATCCCAGCAGCTTGGGAGGCTAAGACGGGAGGCCAAAACAGGAGGATCGAGAGTTCAAAACCAGCCTCAGCAACAGTAAGGCACTAAGCACAGTGAGACCCTGTCTCTAAATAAAATACAAAACATGGTTGGGATGTAGCATAGTCCCTGAGTTGAATCCTGGGTATCTCCCCCAAAAAAGAAGACTTTAGGTTACTAATGTAACTATTACTTCACTGATAAAAAGCATTAAACACAGCAATCTGATTGGTCTGGTATTTTTTCAAAATATAGTAGCATATCATCTAGTTAAAGATTACTAAACCCTAGACTCACTTGCTGCCTGTTTTTAGAAATGTAATAAATAAGACTGTAAATTAAGCCTAATTATAGGATAGGTACAAGAATCATTAAGGCCTAACCATAACTACTGGGTTCCACAAGGGCTAATAGACCACGCAAAAACCAAAGAGGAAAGGAAAAAAAGTCATACTTACTGCTTTGTTTACTTTACTATTTCCATTAGGTTCCTGTTTGGTACTTCTCATTTTCATTCCTTCTGTACAAGGAAAAAAAAAACAAAAACAAAAAACACTCACAGATATGTTAACTTTGTCAACAGATCAGCAATGAACACAAAATTGAATTCAGAGCTTTACTTTAAGCTCTGAATTTAAGAGGCAGTAATACCTCTGTGAATTATACAACAGATATCGCTCCATCTTTACATTTATGCTGGGGAGTTCAAAGCTAAATTTCTAGCTTGTTTCTAGCAAGTAAACTGGACATTTAATGTGGAATTATTTAATCAATTTATCATGGCGTCATCTTAAAACTTATATCCTCACTGGGGGTATAGCTCACTGGTATAGCACTTGCCTAGCAGGCATAAGGTCCTGGGCTCAAACTGCAGCACCACCACATGGAGATATATATACACATATATAAACAAGTATATAAATACATACATACATATATATGCTTATTTGCTCTTTACCTAACTTTACCACAAACCAAGTTCAGGAACAAAATTGTTATAAAAAAATAATAAACTTATATGAAAAAATATTTAAAACAAATAAAAGGTGAATGTTATCACTACCAAAGCTTTCTTTCAGCATAGGTTCCTTTTGTTCATCTTCCTCCTCTTCTTCAGACAATGGTGAAAAGGCAAACCTGATAGAACGAGGGCAGAATAGAAAAATTAGAAAACTACAAAAACGTTCTATTATTTGGATTACCCCTGCCCCCCAGTACTGGCAATTAAACCCAGGAGCACTTTACCAATAAGCTACATCCCTAGCCCTTTTTAGCTTTTTATTCAGAGATAGAATCTCACAAAGTTGCCGAGGCCAGTCCTGAACTTGTGATCCTCCTGCCTCAGTCTCCCTAGTAGGTGGGATTACAGTAGTGTGACAGCATTCCCAGCTATTACTTGGATTTTACAACACTTAAATAATTGCAATTGTAGTAAACCTCACAAAAATCAGTTTAGGGAATACTAATCTTCCCCTTCAGAGCTCTTAAATGTCTATATTAGCAAGAGTGAAGCAGAAGAGTCCCATATTTATGAGTGCAGGCTACCTGTGACCTTAAGACAAGTTACTTAATCTTTGTACTCCTGATTTCTTCATATGTGCATGGGGATAACAGAGCATTACTTAAAACACTCATAGACGTTATTTTGTGCTTAGAACAATACCTGAAACTTTTAGCAAGCATTCAGTAAGACTACGTATCATACAAAGGAAAGTGAATTTTCATCTAATTTACAATCTCAGCCTCCAAACTGAGAGTTAAGGAAAGCCTAATCTTGTTTCCAAGTGGGGAGTTCATAAGATGAAGGTCTGATTGGGTACACCTCTGATGTCGCTCACTCACACCTAAGTGACTCAGTAAAGCAGCTGCCACAGCTTTAGATTTGATCTCACTATGTACTTTCCATTTTATTATTACCTAATATTTTCATTCTGCTTATTTTTAAATTGCCCTTTCGTCATGAAAACTCTTTAAGCGAGAAATGCAAAATGTCTATCATCTATTAAAGGATAACAAAATGTCATGAGAAATATTATAGTTAGTGATAATACCTGATTGCATTTAAAATCAGAATAAGATAAGGAGACCCACTGTCACCACGTCTATTGAATGTTATATAGGAAGACCTAGCCAATATAATAAGAATCAGAAACGAAGAAGGAGGATTATTTGTCATTACACAAAAACCTCTCTGAGGTGAAATTGTCAGAAGTAACAAGATAATGTAGGAGGGTTGATGGTTATGATAAATATGTAAAAATCAACAGTATTTAGCTGGGTCCAGTGGCACCTGCCTGTAATTCCAGCTATTCAGGAGGCTGAGGCAGGGGGATTCCAAGTCAAGGTCAAGTTTGGTAGCTCTTGATACCCTGTCTCAAATTTTAAAAAGGCTGAGGATGTAGCTCAGTGACAGAGCATCCCTGGGTTCAATTCCTAGTACAGGGAGGAGGTGGAATGGGAGTGGTTGGGTGAAGGGAAATCAGCATTCCTACATATTTGGAAAAAATCATATGCAATATTTTTGAAGCTTGAATTCATATAAAAAAATTAAATAAAACATAATTGAAGCACTAAATGAGTGGAAATAACATATCCAAAGATGGAATTATCAAAAAGATATATAACTTCCCTTATTAGTTCAATAATTCAACTACATTCTAATCAAATCTTTATAAAGTTTTCCTGGAGTTAAACAAGCATGTTAATTTTTAAAATTAACATTCTTTTGAAAAAGAAGATTAAGGGTAAAGGTTGAAGCACTCCAGATACCAAGATTCATTAGGAAGTTATGTAATTAAGCCAGGGTACTGATACAGGAACAAAATAATAGCAAAAAGAGACCCAGAATCAAACAATTCTTAGTGAATAAAAGTTTTGATGGAGAAAAAATAAATTAATTAATTAAATAAAATGAAAAATATATATGTGTGTAAATAAATAAACTTCTGACCTCACCCTTAGGCTAGAAAAGAATTTCTTAAACAAGATTCAAAACGTAAAATTCATAAAGAAAAAAAATGACAAATGTGACTTCATATTGCCTTTTCTTTGCGGGGGGGGCGGTGGCAGTGGTACCAGGGATTGAACTCAGGGGTACTGGACTGCTAAGCCACATCCCCAGCCCTATTTTATATTTAAATTAGAGAGGGTCTCACTGAGTTGCTTAGCACCTCAACATTGCTGAGGTTGGCTTTAAACTCTCCTGCCTCAGACTCCTGAACTTCTGGGATTGTAGGTGTGAGTCACTACATCCAGTTATTTCTGCATTTTAATACGGACAAAAACAGCACAGAAAAATTAAAATGTAATGAACTAGAAAAGAATATCTTCGATACTACAAACAAAATACTGGCATTTAAAACATATTAAGAATTACAACAAATCAGTACATAAATGACTGCTATGGTTTGAAATGCTCGTACCTTCTAAACTCGTGTTGAAATTTCATTCTCAGAGCAAAAGTATGCGAGATGGGGCTTAATGGGAGGTGTTTAGATTGTGAGGGCTGTGCCCTGGTTAATGGACTGATCCTGTTATGAAAAAGGCTTTTTGCAAGTGGACTCTGCCTCTTCCTTTCTGTCTTCACCACATGATGACACAGTAAGAAGGCCCTCACCAGAATTTGGCACCTTAATCTTGGACTTCCCAGCCTCCATAACTATTAGCCATTGAATTTCTACTCATTATAATTACCCAGTCAATGGCATTTTGCTAAAATGAACTAAAACGATGATCAATAATCCAATAAAAAATAAGCCAAATACAACAGGCCAATTCACAAAACTAAATGACCATTAATATATAAAAGATATTTTAAGAAAAGCTCAAACTCAGATGTAAATAAAAATTACACTAAATATTAACTTTTATCCACTACACCTACAAAAATTAAAGTAATGGGAGATGTAGAAGGGCAGAGGGAAAAGCTCCTTTCATACTATTGTCATATACACATTTTTATGAGAATATATTTTTATGTTTTTTATGAGAATATAATCTGGAAATACTTTCAAAGATAAAAATATGCATTCCCTTTAACCCAGCAATTTGAAACACACTCATTAAATGCTGACCATCTCTTATGTGCCAGTGTGCAATGAAAAGTTAACCTATGTAACCAACGGCGGTCTGACCATTCCCCTTGACTACTGGGAAGTAATCACTATAGCACTGGATTATCCTGCCCGATGGGAATGTTTTTGTTTGCCTAGGATATCTGGCTAACAGACAGTTTAACAGTGTGATTCATCATAGGGGTTTGGTTCCATCACATCAGTTCCAAACTCTGGAGAACTGGACACTAAAGGTATCAGCCCAGCTTTCAAGAGGACAGTACCTGAGCAAATTCCATTAAAAACTCTGGACATCAAAGGTTCAGGTGACTACCCTGGACAGCAATACTCTGTATATACTATTACATACTATAGCCAGAAGTAATGTCATCTGTAACTCTATGGGGACAGAATTATGATAAGTTTCCATTTAGATAAGTTTCTGTTTAGGCTCCGCCTGAACTCTGCCTCATGTGTTTCTTCTCTTGGTTGATTTCAATTGGTGCCTTTCCTTTGTAATAAGTTACAGGTAGCTAACAAGTATTACCAGCTTTCACTAAGTTCTGTGAGTCCTAGCAAATGATCAAAGCTGAAAGTGGTTTTGTGAACCCCCTAGGCTTGCAACTCAGGTCAGAAGTGAGAGCTGTCTAATGGGGCCCATCCCCAAGGACTTTGTAGTTTGGTTAACTATGGGTACTTGGAGTCAGAATTCAGATTAATTACAACAACCCTGAGTCACTGAAATATGTGGTTTAAGAATATAAAGGATGAGAGGGTGGAAGTTAATGAACCTTTGAGTCCCAGGTTGGCACAGGGTCAGTCATGATATGGAACTGCAGCTTTGTTCTTATCATTACTGGAGTTAAAAATTACCAACAAAATTTAGAAATGATGGCTCCAACTCCTGGGGAGTTGGCTCAATGAATGTGTAAGAAAATGCAAAGTAACAAGAAAGAAGAAAAATGCATAACCCCTGTTACTTCTCCTGTGCCGGACTAGCTCGTACACGGGGTAAGGGCGCGGAGTTAAGACCCAGACTCTGGAAGCTGGGTGGAAGCAGGCTTGTGGCGAGCAGCCTGCAAACTCGTTTATTGCAGGAGCAGCTATACATTTTATAGGTTTCTTGCCCAATCACAATGTGCCACAGGGGATCAGACGTCTCACCAGGTTCCTATACAGGTTCCCTTGGTAACAGAGTCAATTTGGGGCAGTTGTTTACTGTCCTAGGTGACCAAAGCGGAACGCTCCTCCCAGCAAATTTTCCTTACACACTTGGGACATTCACTGCTGCCAGCCAAGAACTAGGATTTCCCCCAACACTTCCATTTTTATTAATTTGGACAAGGGATTCCTTCAGGAGGTCTAGATTGACCTGAACTCTTATGATTCTTTTGTTGAAAATGGACCACAACATTTAAGAACTGCAAGTATTATAAGGAGGAGTATACAGGATAATCCTAACATTACAGTAGGATTTAGCATATTAAGCGGGTTTTATTTAAAGCTTATTAATACAGACTTTTCCTGGGAGGGAGAAGGGGGCCATGGCTGATGTTCTAAAGTCCCACTCTAAAAAAGTGAGTGCACCCTACATTTTTTATAGGTTAAGGTCTCTTTTGTTCTCCAGTTCTCTCCCCACTTATCTCTCCTTCCTGCCTATGTGACTAGGCCTGGTTTTGCAGATGAGATGCATAAAGTGAGAAGCGAATGGGCAGGGGAAGGGCCAAAGTGATTCAGCCAGGTAAGGGCCCAGGGGGCATTAATTAGCAGCTCCTTGTCTGCAGTCCTTAACAAGGGCAGGTAAATCTGGTAATCAATGGGCTCTGCAGATCCTTGACATTCCATTCTCCCAGGGGCAGTCTCCAACTTCCAGAGGCAGAGGGCTTTCATGGCCTCCATTTCCTCCATTTGACCCGATCCCCTATTTCTACACTAACTGCCTGTCCTCAATTCTGGCTTTATTCCCGCCTTTTGCTTTAGGAATTCTTTACTGCTGTAAGGAAAGGGGGTGATGACTGCTCTGGGCTGCTTCGAGCTGGAAGGGGGTAGCGTAGGGCAAGCAGTTTGGAGTTCCCTTTTAGAAATTGAGTCAATTGAGGGGTCCATGATAGAAGTCTAGTTGGGGAAGGGCAGGTTATAAAGTCATCTGGGGGTGGGTGCTTCTATGAGACAGAAACAAAAAGACATGAGTATTGAAATGAGATTAACATAAAATAAATGTTGCAGTATCTGGAGCATGTCAGTGAATATCATCAAAATGACAAACCCCTTGGTTACTGTTTTCTGTAATAGCTAAAATGAAAATAAGGAAGAGTGTTGGAGCAAATCCTTATCATGGGCCACACTTGGATGAGCCCCTACCCAAAAAACACATGTAGGCCGATATGACACTGTGCCAAGTTTGGGTTCTTGCTAGCTGAGCAGTCACAGTCATGTCTGAATCACTTCAAAAGGGAAAAACTATGCTAAAACAATATAGAGCAAAGGTCAGAATGATTTGTAAGAGATGTGAGAGTCAAGGGACTTGTCCCAGCAGAATGGAAGTCTTTAAACAGTTATTAGAAAATGGAATGAGCCAGGTATGGCAGGATATGCCTGTAGTCCCAGCTATTCAGGAGGCAGAAGTAGGAGGATCACGTGAGCCCAAGAGTTCTAGGCCAGCCTAGTAATATAGTAAGATTGCCAACCAAAAAAAGAAGGAAAGAAGAAAAAAGGAAAGGAAAGAAGGAAGGAAAGGGGAAAAAAGGGAGAGAAAGAAAAAAGACAAAAAGAAGAGAAAGGAAGGAAAAAGAAAGGAAGAAAGGGGGACAGAGAGAAAGGGAAGAGAAGGGAGAGAAGAGAGGAGGGGCAGAGGACAGGAGAGGAGGGGAGAGAAGGGGAGAGGAAAGGAGGAAGAAGGTAAAACAAAGAATGCTGAGACACCCTAGAACTGGAAATAACACAAATACCCATTAAAAGGGGAAAAGTTAATTTAACTGTACTACATCTGTATCATGTAATATTATGCCATCCGTGAAAATGAATGAATTGAAACAAGTTTCTGGATAGAAATTTCTATATGTACTGTTAAGTGAGTATAAGAAGATTCTAACTTGAACAGGGAATAAAATGGGGAAGGATATACCACATTAAGCTGTTAATAACACTGTAGTCACGGGGTATGGGGGCAATGTTTAAAAGAAAAGGGTAAGGAAAAGGGAAGGTAATACAAAACTTTTTTTAAAGACCAAGGAAGCAAAACATTTTAAATACAAATAGCTAGCAAGTTACCAGTATTATCTATAGATAGATGTAAAAGGAGAGTCTCCAAAATACATATAGGTTCTTTTTGAACATTGTTATTTCAGATCTCTATTTTCTTGAACGGCTTTTCTGTGGCTTGACTTTCTTTCATTGATATATTTAATTATAAAATTAGCTATTCAAACTGGACACAGTGGCATCCCCTATAATTCCAGCTACTCAGGAGGCTGAGGCAGGAGGATTTTGAGTTTGAGGACAGCATGGGCAATATAGCAAGACCCCATTTCATAGAAAAGAGCTGTTTAGTTACAGCCCTTTCCTTCTTCAATATGATTGTTTAATATAAGCTCAACTGTTTAAATACAAAAGAGAAGGTTTTTTTTTTTTTTAAAGGGGGAAATGAAGGCATGGATATTCACAAATTAATAACAGGCAGTTCTTTAATAACTGAAATTTGTGTACAGTTGAACAAATCAAATTCACATGTGAATTTTTAACTCCTAAGTCAGTTACTTAAGTCCTCATTTTATCCTACTGTTATAAGGTGAGTTGGGCTGGGCCTATAGAAATTTGTCTTTCCTTTACCTATATAATTATCAGAAAATGTCAGAGTTGAAAGGGACCTCATATCACTTGACATAATTCCTCATCATTATATGAAAAGGAAACAGGCCCAGAGAAATGAAAAGAGATAGCATGCCAAAATCACTAAGCATATTAAGGAAAGCCAAGAAAGGAACCTAATTCAATTGATTCCAGTCCCTTTGTTCCTTCCACTATATGATACAGCTCTGACACACTCCTCTAAAGCACCAATCCTAATTCATGAAATAGCTATTTAACCATTAGCAGAGTAAGTAAAAGATTCCAAGAACCTCTGGTTATTTGCTGATGGCCGCCAGAGAACCATGATGACAAAGAGGATCATGGAGAACAGCAACCGCCAGATGGCATCGTCCACCCACAGTTCCCGCCAGTCCTACAATGAGGGGGGAAAAGTACAACGTCTACATTTATTATCTTTATACTTTGTTCACAAAGCCCTTGGCACAGAACAAGAATCACTTATTTATGTACTTATATTTACTAAGAGCCTGATGTGTGTTAAGTGCTGGGAATACAAAGTGAATAAATGTAGTTTCTTCCCCTGCAGTGCTATAGTTGAAGAAAAGGCACCATCTGAACAGAACATTCAAGAAATTCACCAGCTCTTAGAATCTCTGTAGAAGGGTTTATTCAGGGTAAGAAAAAGTAGAAGTAGTATTAGGTTTTTATACTTCAAAATATTCATTTTCATTTAATTTTGCCGAAACAGCCTTACCTGACTCCAAATAAATCCTATTGGCCAACTATAATGCACTAATTTAAAAAATGTGGGGGGGAAAATCCTATTGGCTACAGTCTTTGTGCTCAGATCTTGAAGACAGGGTTTCTACTCAAATCAGTACTATTCACACATACTTAAAATTCAGTACTCTGGACTTCTGGTTTGAGATTTTCAATTAAGGTAGCTGGGGTTAGGACAGACGGTGGTTACCACTTAAACATTCTCTCCCACCACAGGGGCAGTCAAATAAAAGCCAACTATCATACCATAGCACCATGACAGCACAGAATTCTTAGGAAGAGGGAAGTGAAGACCTAGCCCTAATTTATTAGGGTGCTTGCCTTACAAGAACTTTGCCATTGTCATCGCCATGTATAAAATTTATAAATTTCTATTTATAAATTTCTATTTATTTATTTATATTTATAAATATGTGTGACTTACCGACTGACAAGTCACTATCCTGAACTTCATGGTTGTCCAGATAATAAACACAATAGATGCTAACATGAAATAAAAAACCTGATTAAGAGCAGGTCAATGTTGGTTTTCATCCCCAATTATAATTCCTGATCCTGGTTAAGTAGAATCCCACACATCCTCTAATATCCAATACACTGCAATCATTTTCTATGTTATTTTCACAAATATATTCAATATTTGCTATGGTTTGGACATGATGTATCCCCCAAAAGCTCATGCACTAGACAATGCAAGAAGGTTCAGAGGAGAAATGATTGGGTTGTGAGAGTCATAACTCAATCAGTGGTTTAATCTCCTGATAGGGATTACTGAGTGATAACTGAAGTGGCAGGGTGTGGCTGCAGGAGGAGGGAACTGGGGCGAGGCTTTGGAGTATATATTTGTATCTGCTAGAGTGGAGTCTCTCTGCTTCCTCATGATGTGAGCTGCTTCCCTCTGCCGTACTCTTCCACCATGATGTTCAGTGTTCAGCCTCATCTAGAGCCCTGAGGAATGGAGCTGGCCTTCTATGGAGTAGGGCCTCTGAAACCATGAACCCTTGAATAAACTTTCCTCCTCTACAGTTGTTCTGGTCAGGTTCTTTTAGTCACAGCAGCAAAGAAGCTGACTAAAACAATATTAATTTACTGAACACCTACTAGAAGCAAGGCCCATGTCACATACTCTTGTCAACACTTTCTGCATTTAAAGAATAGCTTTTGTAATAACTTTGTTTACCATCTGGCTACTTCAGTAATCCTCACAATTAGCACAGAAGCATTGGAAACATGACTTTTCCTGACCATATCAATATTTTATTTTTCTTTCTTTCATCTTTAGTAAAATGAGCTAATTTTTCATAGCCTGATTAGATGAGCAAAAAACAGTTGATAAAATGGCTGCAACACAAGCAGTAGAGCTAGTTCTAATCACAGGACAGGCCTCACTATTTTTGGTAGAAGGGCCAAAAAGTAAGCAAGCAAATTAGCCTAGTTTCGTTACAGTCTACCTAATGTCTGTATTTTATGTATGCTTAGCAAAATATGTAAAGTACCAAAGTACCAATGTACCCTAATCTAAAATTCTATAGCCATTTAATAAAATCAAATAAGCAAATGGTAATATCTTCTAAAAACAAACCAAATGCTATTTGGCACTTCAGTTAACTTGTTTCAAGGAAAAATGCCTCAGACAGAGAATGGAGATAGGAAAGGGACATGGTAGGAAGTGAAATTATATGAAGTTGACTTTTAGCTAGTAAGTGGTTCTTAATCTTTTTTTTTTTTTTTTTTTAAACCACAGATCCTTTTGAGAATTTGACAAGGGCTAAGAATTTTTCCTCAAATAAAATGCACAAAATTTCTATGCCTACCTATGACCTCTCACATATGAATCTCTGTTGCAAAAGGATCACAGGATCACATTTAAACAATAGGAAGAAAGTCTCAGACTTACCTGCCACTGCCAAGATAAGTGTGTTGGTGAAATGTCGATACAGGGAGAGCTTTACGATGTTCCTCCGAAGTTTTAATAACTTCATGGTTTGAGTCAGGCTAATAAATATGTGTTTGCAGGTCAAGGAATTAAAACATTCAGGAAAACACCAGTAATCTTGCAAAATAACCCTTAGGTGTTCTTGGAGAATCTGGGGTCATATCAATAGTTATCAATCTCAGAGGACTAAACTGTCTTATTTTCACTTAATCTCACAAACACACCAAACCTTAGTAAGTCATCATTTTCCAATGAGACACTGAAGACAGATAAAATAAGAACCAAGATATAATAAGAATGCAAAAATAAGAGAAAGAGAAAAAAAAAAAAGGAACAGGTTTTTGTTGTTTTTTTTTTTTTTTTTTGGGGGGGGGGGTACTGGGGATCGAACCCAGGGCCTTGTGCTTACAAGGCAAGCACGCTACCGACTTAGCTATCTCCCCAGCCCCAAGGAACAGGATTTTTAGGAAAACAAATTTTAAAAGATGAGAAAAAAAAAAAAAAAGGAAATAAACAAATGGAGAGTGGTAAGAGCAACAAGCAAGGTACAAGGAGTTAACAACATCTTCACTCAAGGCTAGAAACCATTCTTAACTGGCCTGATTAACTCAGTCTAGGACCATAATTAGCACTCCTGCCTACAACCTTCCATACACAATTCTACACTTGGTCCCTTTCTGCCATCTGCTGGAACCTGCAATCAGATGCCTGCGCTACCATGAATTAAGAGGACCTTACAACTGTCTGAAAATCACAAGCAGTTAGGCTCCGCAAGTAATGAATCTCCATCCCCAAGTGGAATTTGCCAGAGAAAGACAACTATGGATGATGACATTCACTCCCATGTCCACCTTTCAGAATGAGAAGCAGACTAAAAATAAGGGAGTTGGAACTTGCTCTTCCCTTTATCAGAGTCATCATGGCTGTTACCTAGCCACTGGGTTATCTTCATGGTCCAATCCCATCTACCTCTCTACTCCTCTCAATACTCACAGGGGTTCACAAAACACACTTAGAAAGATACTGATCTAGGAAAGTTTTGGTTATCTGCACCCAGGACACTTCAATTGCAAACATTTTGCTATATGGCAATCCACTCAAATTCACAAAATTACAATTTTGTTCACATTCTGCTTTTTACAGTAATCACAATTAAGACAATAATACTGTGCAATCACACATAGGTCCAAATATATAAAAGCCAAAATAAATTCAAAATAACCCAGAAGAGATAAAGCCCCCAAAATTTGAGTCCTTCACTCTATTAAGGCCAATAAACAATTTTAATATTAAGGAGCAAGGAAAAAAAAATTACTTAAACAGAAACTTGTTTACTGCTGCTGACTTTGCATGTAAATTAATCAATATTCATTCTAAAGGGTGGAAGTCTTCAAACAATCCCAAGTCAGCTTTTGATGAGGGAAAAAAACACTCATCCTATAATGGCTGAAACCTGCTAAACCTATTTAAGAGTTCCAAAAGAATCAAACCACCTGATTAGTTCCTGAAACCACATTTTAAGGATCAAACTCTTTTTGTTAGTTTCAAAGCATTTAATAATTGCTAGAGGTTAAAAGAAAGAGCAGCACCAGAGCAGCAGTGATTCTAACACCAAAGTGAGATGAGCAAATAACAAATCCAAAATCAAGGTAAAATGTTTATTTAAAAGAGAAAAGCCAGAATCTTTTATTTTATGTGCAGTTCACAGTTGCCCACTTTTATGATTTTAAGATTTAAAAAAAGAAAAAAGAAACAAAGAACAAAAAGCTGCTTACCTGAATGTTCAGGTTGTTAAGACTTAAAATACACTATCCCAGGTTAAAGAGAAATTAATAAAACTAGTAAAAATTCTTTGCAGAAAGATTAAATAGAAACCCATCTCCAAAGGGAGAAAATGGACCTCCATCAAACAAGCCAATGAGAAGGATATCCACCAGCACAGGGCAGTGTCTAGGAAAGCCAAGGGGATAAAGGCCAAGGAAGCAAGATCAGTCTGGGCCTGCAGACAAAGAACAAGAGGTAGTGAAAAACAGATGGCTAAAGAGGCATAGAGAAGAAACCAGCACATGATTCTGCATCAATATAATCATCTGGAATGACTCTGCTTTTCGGCTGAAAGAAAATAAAAAGGTCTAACATATGGCATCTAATCATTCTTCCCTTATTACAAACCTTCACACAGAACATACAGTAATAGATATTTCACACAAACTGTCAATTACAATTTCAAAACAATAAAATCGTTGCTAACTACCATAGAGGTCACCACCACAAAGTTCCCACCATATTAAGATCCATGTAAGAGGTGTCATGGATCTAATAGATATATTAGATAGCTCTAATAGATAGATTAAAAAGTTCTCATGCTTATAACCTCCATCGCATCTGATTTCCTATTATTGTGATTTCAGCTAAAGTCTTAAAAGATCCTTCTGATATTTAAAAAAAAAATTGTGGGTCATTAATACACAAAAATTTATTGATTTCCAAAATTGTTATATAATGAAGTATTACAATAGATCACCCTAAAATAAAATGTAATTATCTGTTCCCAAAACTATGCTACTAGTTTCCACAAGTTGATAGCCAAGATCCTTTTTATATAATCCTAAAAACAACCCAATCATCAGGACATTATTGAAAGGATATCCATAAAATAATACAGGCATCAATTGCTGAGAGGGCCAGGCTTACTATCAGAGCCAAGGAATAAGAAAAATACTACAGCAGCAGCAGAAGAAAATGAAATTGACAGAGGGTTAAAGTTGCCAAAAGTCTAAGAAAATTATGTACAGAGGACAGCGAGGTTTGAAAAACAAATTTGCAATCATGAAGTGTTGTATTTAAAAAGAAACTTATTGTAAAACTTAATGAGTCCAGTTTTATTGAGGGCAAAGTGAAGTTTATAGAATTTACCACCTTGAATTTAACAAGTTTTTAAGAGAATCTGATTTTAAATAAACAAGATAACTTGAATAGCCCAGAGAGACTGATTTTGTTTTTACTCCATTACTCCATCTGTAACATAACTTTCTTTTCTTTATTTTTGGTACTGGGGATTTAACACAGGACCTCGCATACATGCTAGACAAGCATTCTAACACTGAGCTACATCCTCTATCCTCTAACATAAATTTTTCTTTTTTTTTAATTTGTAACATAAATTTCTTTATCACTTAGATCTCAGAGCTTTGGTTTCCTTTCTTGGCAAAGGGAATACTTATATAATTTTCAAGGATTGTGTAAAAATTAGCTGCATTTTAAGGAAATCTTCAAAACTCAAGTGCTGGGTAAGCAAAGAGTACTACTACTTTAACTAATTAGTACATGATTCCAACGTTTGTCACTTATTCAAGAATGGGAGTCTGATGTTCAAGAGAAGGAACTTAATAATTATCAATCTGGGGACGGGGAAAGCATTCATTCTGGGTCATACATTAAATTTATAAAGCTCTAATAGATAGATTAAAAGGAATAAAATACATAGGTTGAGCATTGCTCATCCAAAATTCCCAAATCTGTGACCCTCAACAAGTATTAGATTTTGGAATGTTTTGGAATTCTGCTTCTGGGATTAGGCTGCTCAAATAGTAAAGTTTATGCAAATATTCCAAAATATGAAAAACTCTGAAATCCAAAAACTTCTGGTCTCACATATTTCAGATAAGAGATACTCAACCTATACTTACATTCTGAAAAATCAGAGCCCATAGGTGAGAGAAGCAACAGTAAAGAAACTCCCACAGATACTTCCAATTCCCCCTCTCAAAACCAAAATGATGTTAAGTGAACTGATCACAAAAAGCAGTACTGACCCCTGTAACTCTGAGGACCCCTTCCATGCCAGAAAACAAAAGATAGAGGGCTCCTGCTACCACAACCTTGTGAAGAGTGACTCCAAGGCGAGGCCTATAGAGGAAGCAAAGGAAGAGTTGAATGAGTTTAGGGCAAACCTTAACACAAGCAAAGTCACAGGAAATTGTTAATCAGTACAGGCTAACAATCTAATGATAAGCAACACACATCTGATTCACTTCAGAGGAAAAAAAAACTCGTAAGAACAAACCAAGGGGCTAGAGTTATGGTTCAGTGAGAATGCACTCACCTAGCACAGGTGAGGCACTGGGTTTGATTTTCAGCACCATATAAAAATAAATAAATAAAGGCACTGTGTCCATCTACAACTAAAAATTATTTTTTAAAAACTGATCATAAAGCAAAATAGGGAATACTAGAACTTAAGATCCTGTCTCTGGTTACTATTTAAGAAAAAAATGTATTATAGAGAATTCTGAAATGTATTCAAAAGTAGTAAAATAAGTCCCTACTTATTGGAGTTCAGTGGTAGAGTGCTTATCTAGCATGTGTGAGGCACTGAGTTCAATCCTCAGCACCATATAAAAATAAATAAATAAATAAAATAAAGGTATCGTGTCCATCTACAACTAAAAAAATTTTAAAAATAAGTCCCTATAAACAAACCCATCAACCAGTCCCAACAACTACAAACCTATGGTCAATTCTGCCCCATACACACCCTACTCATTTCCCCACTCTTCTATTATCTTGAAGCAAATCCTAGATACCATATCTTTTTGTGTGTTTCAGTATGTGTTAAAACTTTTAAACAACATAAGTACGATACTATTAACAAATATAAAAATGTTTTAACAATTTCTGAGTATAATCGAATACCTTATTACAGTTCACTAAACAAATGATATATGTGCAAGCTCAAAATCCAACAAAAGCTGGGGGTGTGCCTCAGTGATACAGCACCTGTGCCTTGGCATGCCTCAGGCCCTGGATGAGATCCCTATCACAGAAAAACAAATAAAACCCAACAAAATACAAAAAGTCTTTTGAACAACTTCTGTTTGAAGACAGAAAGACTTAAATCCTTAATAAAAATTCTACTGAATCAGAATCTACAATTTTAACACGATTCCCAGGTAATCACTAGTGTTTAAGATGCACTCACTTAAATCATGTCTGCCACTAGGAAAACTCTGTTAGGGGAGGGAAATTTCCCTACTGGTATATCTCACAAACCCTGAATATTTCCTGTCTTAGAGCAAAAGGCACTTAAATAGTTATTAAATCCCCAGTCCTCTAATCCTGCTTAAGGTTGAACTCCTTCAAATAATTATGTATATACACAGCTAACTCCAATTCTCTTCCTTCTATTCTCTCTAGAACTTCCTCCAATTGGGTTTTTGACCCTACCACTTCACCAAAATTGTTCTTGTGAGGGTCATTAACACCTCCATGTAATTAAAGACAATGGTTAATCTTCAATCCTCTTACTTGACCTCAACTATGAGGGCATTTGACACAATTAACACCCCTCCTCAGAACACTCTTCAGTTTCCTATCCACCTCACTGTTCACTCCTCAGTTTCCTCTGCTAACTCTACTTCATGTCACTGACTTCTAAATAACAGAAAATGTTCAAGGGTGCCATCTTTGGACCTCTTTTGTATATACATTCCTCTTTGGTGGTCTCAGGACTTTAAGTGACATCTTACCTCATAACTCTGAAACATACATCTCCGCCCCAACCTCTTCCCTTTTCCTCCCCTATGTGGATATCTAGCTCAACTCCTAGTATCTCCCCAGCCACAAACCTGTTTCACCTAAGGTCTTCCTGAGTTCACTACATATCAATTCCTTCCTGTCACTTGATTGGACCAAGAGAGTTGGCATCATCCTTGCTTCCTCTTCTCTTTTACATCACAAATCTTTTTCATTAGGAAATTCCATTGGCTCTAAAATATACAGAATCTGATCACATCTCAGCATCTCTTCCCCTGGGTCTACATATAGCTCCCTCACCTCAAGTTCTCTGCTTAAATGTCACTAGGTGAAGCATTCCTTGAATCCTATTACAAACGTAACTCCAGCTCCTGCCTAGCACCCCCTGCTCCACAGCACTTTTCACTGACACATTATTTAACTCGCTTATTTCAATTTTGCCTGTGTCCCCTTTCTTCCAAATTTAAATCTTCTGTTTCAGGACCTAGAACAATGCCTAGTATATAGAAGGTGCCCAATTTAAAAAAAATCTTAATAAAAGTAATTTTTAGACAGTTATAGTAAGAATGCTCTTCTCACAAAAAAGTCTGACTTGCAAAAAATTTTTGGAAGAGTAAAGTCACTGTAAGTTTTCTTTAAGTTCTGTATTTTAAAACTATTTGTAACACTGCAGATTTTTCTGCAGGTGCACCCTGAAGAAGTGAAATAAAACTAATATTTTCCCAACACTTGCTGCAAAATTTCAGATATCTTTTCTTATTTCAGAATTATTTCTTTCAGAACTACTACATAGGGGACCTGCAATCGTATTTCATTTTAGTCATCATATTAATTTGCTTTTTCTTATAGGAAGTTAATACTTACTTGACTATGCCATATCCCAGACTGACTATGATGACCAGGGTTCGAGCCAGGGAGCGTTTCACTGCTGAGAGCAGTTCTGCAAGGATCAAGGCACCTTGGACTGTGAGAAAAAAAGCAAGAAATGGCACTACACTCCAGGCTCAGCAAAAGGCATAATTCAGTATCAGAATATAAATCACTGAAACACTCTTACTGAGCACTGATATTAAGTCCTACTAAAAAAAGAAAACCTCTTCCATAATTTGTATAAGCACAAAAGCTGTTCTCTCTTAAATCTTACATGTATAGCAATCTAGGTATGTTCAACTCATCTCCCACCCAACTTCACTAAAATCTTAACAGAACAGCTCATCCCACATGGAGTTTGTCCATATTTATAGTATCAAGGGTATTTCTTCTCCATTTTTTAAGACTGTAAAAATAGCCATACATAGAAAAGTCCCCCCCCCACACACGTGTCTGATTTACAACTTTGCATCCACTATTTTAAGCCCTTTCAAAGATCTAATCAGTATATTTTGCAACAATAATTATTAACAATCAAATAGCCTGACAGAAAAATTGAGGCTACAGAAACTATCTCAATAAACTTCAGTACAAAACAATCTCTGTTATAACCAGTTCACCTTAATAAAATGCAAGCAACTTCCGATTATCTTGGTATCACCACATTTTTATAAATTCTTGGATATACTTTTCCTCCACATTTTTTTAAGATCTTTGAAATCAAGGTGTATCCTACCATAAATAGCAGCTTACTGGCATTCTTAAATTGGTACTGTTTACTTTCTTTCTTGGTGTACATAATAATGGTGCCTTAAGGCTGGGATTTAGCTAAGTGATGGGGCACTTGCTAGGGTGTATGAGGCCCTGAGTTTGATCACCAGCACCACAAACAACAATAATCATGTCTTAGATATCAATTGCAATTGATATTTAATTTAATCATTCCCAAAATGGCCACTACTTTTGTGAGCATATTTCAATAAAATTTTCCTCACACTACTGATCCCTTAAGTTACAAGATTAAAAAGAAAAGTTACTATCTTAGTGATTCTTCTTAAGTTATTCTAATAATTAGGAAATTGTAAAAGTAGACCTATTTAATTACTCCTGACCTTAGGAAAATTTTTATACATTTCACCAATCACTCAAACTGGTAATTTTTTTTATTACATACCAGACTCTCCTTTGTATCGAATATTCTGAAATTCTGCATAGAAGACGGCTTTCTCAAGCATTCCCAAGAAGATGACAGCACCAATCCAAAACTGAATTCTCAGGAGATCTCTCCAGTAGCAGGCAGACCATGCCAGCCACAGAACACCAAACAGGACATAGACAATACACATGACCATGAAAAACTGTCATCCAATTGGGTAAGAAATAAAAATGAGAATTAGGGCAAGAGCCATGCATCTAAGTATTAATGAACTATAAAATATACATATCCTACCTTCTATCTGAAAAACATTTTTTTTCTAGTCTAATACTAACAAATTTGAAAAATTATCTCCTCTTGAGCAAAGGTGAAGTATATAAGGACTTATCCTCAAAGAATGATTGCTCTCCTCTATCAACAGAGCTTTTCAGCTCACAATCCAAATTTATAAAAATGAGGACGACACTGAAGAGACCATAAAACACAAAATGGGAAAACTATTAAAGGTATAGGAAGAACAGAGCAATCATGAACAAAGGAAGTCTGAAACAGATTAAGGATATTCTCAAACACAGGGATAGCCATGTGCCTACAAACACATACAAAATGAAAAGAGGGAAGCTTCATCACTTAGTTACTATAAGTGGACTCAGAAACTAAAGGGTTGTAGCACTGTATAACTATAGGGTTGTAGGGTTGTCACCCTACTTTGGATCCTAGAGAGACTATGAGATATGAGACGATCTATGAGATACTTTTCAAGTTTCAAATCTGCAAGTCATTAACTTCTTCGTTTTCCAGGTAAAAAAAATGAGGCCCACAGGGTACACTAACTCTCCTAAATTAACAGTCTAATAAAGTTAAGTACAGAACCTCAAGAAACATTTTCTGAGCTACCCAGGAAATATTCTTTTAAAAAAAATATCGCCACAAAACATGGATAATCTGTCAAGCTAAACTTGTTTAAATACTGAGTTAAAAATATAAATTCACTTACAATCATTAATGGATAGTCTTCAAGTGTGAGATATTCATAGGGACCCTTCACTTCAACAGTCACTGCCAAAACACAGTCCTCAAAATTAATTTAATGGATTCAGAAATTAGACAAAAATATTGTCTAGTATTTGACAAAATTAATGACAATTTTACTGGGTCATTTACTTTTAACGACTTCAATTCTCATGAATAGTGTATTACACTTTGTACAGCATTTTGAAATTAAGTATTCTCATCATTCAGCCTGTGTCCTACACAGGTTTCCAAAGCCCATGCTCCAGTCTGATGTGGGAAAGCCTTTTTTCCCATACTTATATTCCATAATGACTGGACTGAATGATATTTCCTCCACAAAGACTTCTCTGAGTGGGCCATCTAGAACTATCCCCCATCTCCTCTAAGTTCCAAATACACTTCATATGTATATTTCTCACAATATTATCACTAATATGTTTTACAGGACTGCCTTTTTTCATTCTATCACCTTTGTCTTCTGTACCTGCTTATTTATATTTTCCTACTGCTTTCTTTTTTTTTAACTGGCTTCAATTTTATTGCTATATTAGTATATCATTTTGAGAAAGTATTTTTTAAACCCTACAAATTCAAATTAAGTCATACAAATAATGTACCTGCCCTGACAAAATAAAGTGAAAACAATCCAGTTTCCTAAACATGTATCCAGGATCCTCACACCCAAAAAAAAAAAAAAAAACTCTGAAGTCAGATGGAAGCAAAGGACCATTCAATAAAATTAGAACTGGCCTTTCCTAAAACTTGGTAGTTAACATTTCTCAAAACTTTTGCTATAATTAAAATGCAACAAAGTGAATCTAAAAGTCAGTCTTATGAAGTAAATCGATCTGAGTATTATAAGATTGTCCATAACTGATAAAACTATGTTTTTGACTATTTTAAGACTGTAATTGTTAAAAAAAAAAAAAGGTGGGTAAAATTTAGGTATGACTTGATAAATAAAAATCTGATTTTTCTAAAATAAGATTTCCTCCAGAGACAGAAAAGTAATACCTGCCATTAGACCAAAATTTCCTATCACTTTTATCAGGCTAAAAGGACACACACCATTATTAAAAGTAAACCAGGTCCAATACTTTTTGTGGGAGGGCATCCCATAATAGCAATTATAAAAATTTCAAACCAGAACTGTTATTAAATCTATACTTTGCCCAATTTAATAAAAGAACAAACAAAATAATTAGTAAATATTTGTCTCACATATTCTTTGCTTATTCTATGCCAGAGGTCAACGAAATACAGCATAGAGATCAATTTTAGCCATCTACTACTTCTGTACAGTTTTATTGTAATAAAGTCATGTCCACTCATTTATGTATCATCTAAGGCTGCCTCTGGACCACCATGGTTGGTGTAGTTGGAACAGAGAAAATACTAACTGGCCCTTTAAGAAATACTTAGGTAAAAGAAAGAAAGAAAAAAAAAAACAGAGGAATGTTGCTAACCAGTGGTCTATGTTAAAATATACATTTATAGAGCACTCACTATGTGAGAGGCTTATGGGAAACAGCAGACAGAGAGATAAGATGTTTTCTGTCATCGAATGGATAACCATCTAGCAGGAAAAAAAGGGTTGGAAAGCAACAGAGAGAACCATCCCTATGAGCCAGAACCAGAAGGATGAGTACTTTCCATGATAAGGTAAAAAGCCTTCCAGACAGAGAAAATAACACGAATAAAGAGTCGTGAGTCATGCAATGTAGCACAGGCCTGTAGTCCCAATGGCTCAGGAGGCTGAGGTAGGAGGATCAAAAGTTCAAGGTCAGCCTTAGCTACTTGGCAAGACCCTCAGTAACTCAGTGTGACCCTGTCTCAAAATAAAAAGGACTAGTGATGTTGCTCAGTGGTTAAGCACCCCTGGATTTAATCCTTAGTACCTGCCTCCACAAAAAAAAAAAAGAAAGACAGTTGTGAAAGTGTGCAGTATATTTAAAAGGACATATAGCCTTAAGAGTACATAGTACCATACATAGTGTTTTGATATAAGTTAACCAAAAGTAAACTTGGACAAGTTGTAAAGAGTTTTAAAGACCTTATTGCAAAATGTGGACATTTTATAGGCAATGAAGAATCATCAAAGGTGCTTTTAAATTTTTTTAAATATATATATTTTTTTAGTTGTAGATGGACATAATACCTTTATTCTACTTATTTATTTTATGTGGTGCTAAGGACCAAACCCAGTGCCTCACACATGCTAGACAAGTGCTCTACCACCTAACTACAATACCAGCTCCATCAAAGGTTTTAAAAGAGAGAAAAGAAGATAAAACTGTTTTAGAGAGAATATAATTCTAGGTCTTTCAGATGGTAAAGTCCTGTAATCATTTACCTTCTGAGCTTCAAACATCTGACGAATAAAACATAAAGGAGAAAACAAAAAGGGCATAAGTTCAAAAATAAATACTTCCAAGAATCAAAACTGAACAGAAACAGAACAGTGCAGGAGGTTGAATCCCTGGTCATGTTGGATCCTGGACCCCAAAGCAAGATATGGTAGTGGTTTGTATAGATCACTGAAACTAGAAGGATTCAAAGAAAAAGAAGAGGAACCAGGGTCAGGTTTGAGGCATGAAGGCAACTCAAATGGAGTGAAGGAGACCCTCCCTTCCATCCTTTTCAAAGAAAGGTTGAAAATAAAGGTCAGCAACTGCTCCTGGAGACTAGTTAGTTGACCACTAGAAAGTCAAGGGCCTAGGAAGGCAGAAGGATACACATAAAATTAGGGGTCCAGAAATTGTGCCACACCACCTCAGCTTTGCATAATTTGCATGTGAAAGGCCCTGAGTTCATCCCCAGCACTGAAAGAAAAAAAAAAGGGGGGGGGGATGGAGGAAGAGAAATACTTAGTAAACTTGGGAAAAAATCTTTAATCAAATAAAGAGTATTTTGAAAAATCTATAGTAAGCACTGTATTTAATGGTGAAATCTGCCAAAATTGCTAGTAAAGTCAAAAGCAAGATAAGGATGACTGCTATCATTGATTCCATTCCATATTCTACTTAAGAAAGCAAGGTAAGGAAGAAAACCACAAAAAGAAAATACAAAGACACCACAGAAAGTACAGTTAGTTAGGAAGCCACTGCCAAACTCCAGGTAAGAGGCAATGACTCCGCTGGCAAGAATAACAGAAAGGAGAACATTTAAAAATTCTTGAGGCACTGAAAAATAATCAGTGATAGTTAATTTAAAAATTTAAGTTTTGACTTAGCAACCAAGTTTTGGCAATTCTAGTTCAGAATACCAAGAACATATACTAACTAAAAATTTTAAAAGCAAAAGAACCAAAGGAAAATGAAATTCTATGTATAATACCTAAGAAGAAAGGATATGTAAAGTGCCTGTGACTGACTGGTAATATGGAGTGCAAAAACATGGTAATTTTTCTCTTCCAATTTTTTCACTTCACAAAAACTTACTAAATTATTCCCTCACTTAAAGCAATGTTACCCCTACCTGCCATACATAACACAAGTAGAAAAGAACACAAACTTTTAAAGCAGAAATGAATTGAACTTACTGGTAAAAAGATTACTTAGAGAATTTTCTTTTGATAATTCCTTTGAGGATGAAATGCCAATATGTACAATAAAAATGTATGGTGCATCTTGCCAGGTTTGCAACGGTTCATGCATTACCTAAAGAGGGGAGAAAAGACATCAAAATTTGAGG
The DNA here is from genome assembly GCF_902686455.1 of Sciurus vulgaris. Lineage (NCBI taxonomy): Eukaryota > Metazoa > Chordata > Mammalia > Rodentia > Sciuridae > Sciurus > Sciurus vulgaris. The sequence goes on from NC_136462.1 coordinate 91,606,587, forward strand.
TCTTCAGAATTAAGAGCACCAATTCACAATAGCTAAACCATGGAACCAATCTAGGTGCCCTTCAACAGATGAAAAAAGAAAATGTGGTATATATATTCAATGGAATATTATTCAGCTTTAAAAAATGAAATTATGGCATTTGCAGGTAAATGGATAGAGCTGGAGAACATCATGCTAAGCGAAATAAGCCCATCCCCCAAAAAACAAAGGCCAAATGTTTTCTCTGATATGTGTATGCTAATTCACGACAAGGGGGTGGGGCACTAGCGAAGAACTGAATTACTTTAGATTAGGCAGAGGGGAGTGAAGGGAGCGGAGGGGATATGGGGATAGGAAGGACAGTAGAATGAAACAGACATTATTACCTTATGTACATATATGACTACATGACTGATAGGATTCTCCAACATGTACAATCATAAAAATGAGAAATTATACCCCATTTATGTATGAAATATCAAAGAGCATAAAAACATTCTACTGTCATATAGTTAGAACGAACAAATTTTTAAAAAAGGAACACAAGTTAATAATACAATATGAAGTTTTTGCTATAGAATATGCCCCAGAAACATGGAAGTTCTTCATTTTCATTCATTAAAATAGTAGGTACCACAAATTTCAAAAGCCTGTAGTGCAAAGTACTTGGATCATAAAGTACTAAAAAATAGGATACCTTGTACATTATATACAAAAGTCACATTTAACATATATTTTTTGACAAAGAAAACCTCAACTAAAATCACTTAACCTCTAAGCCTAGCATGCTCGGATACTAAGTTACATTTTAAGCAGTTATCACAAAAGGAATCTGATGTCAATAAACATGAATAATATACATCAATTCCCGAATTTAATTGCCTCTGTTAAATGTCCTTTCCAAGACTATCAGAATTTCTGCTGACACAGTCTCACATGTCAATATTTTACCTCAGGCTAGTCTACATGGAAGCAAGTCATTTCATTGCCTGCTCAAGTAATGGAAGTTAACAACCTCCAAGTCTTCTGACAAGATTCTGCAGTTTGTGAGGAAAATTCATAGCTTTAACATCATGCTATATTATGTTCTATCACTCATAATTACTGACACTTTCCTGAACATATTCATTAGCTAATAAAATTTGTTTACTGCAATAAACTGCTTTGTTATTAATTTTGTATATATTTAAAACTACCTCTTACAAATTTCAAAAGGTACTGACTAATTCTCATAGTCCAGGACTTAACAAAAGTATGCACTGTAATTTCAATGTACATATTTTGACCCTGAAAAAACAACATTATATTCCAAGCACTGCTAGGCATGTAACCCATACTATAAGCTGAATCCCCAAAATATTACTATTGTTATCTTTTATATTTTTTGATTGAGGTAAATTCTACATGTCACAATTCAATGGAATGTGGTACACGCATTATGTTGTACAAGCATCACCCCACACTGAGTTCTAAAACATTTTCAACATCCCAAAAGGAAATCTTTACTCATTAAGCAATAACCCTCCATCTCTTCTTCTCCCTTCCACTAGTCTAGGGGCTGGGGTTGTGGCTCAGGGGTAGAGCACCATGTGAGGCACTGGGTTTGATTCTCAGCACCACATAAATAAAGGTATTGTACCCATCTACAACTAAAAGAAAATTTTAAAAACCACTAGTCTACCTCCTGTCTCTATGGATTCACCTATTACGGACATTTTATATATATGTATTGAATCACACATTATTTGTCCTTTGGAGCTGACTTCTTTCATTTAACACACTGTTTTTCAAGGTCCATCTCTATCGAAACATATTTAAGTATTTCACTCATTTTTATGGATGAGTGATATTTCATGGACATAAAACACTGTTTATTCATTCCTGCTTGGAGTTTGAGTTAAGTTCATGCTATCATCAAATTTGGGAATGTCTGGCTATTATTTCTTCAACTATTCATTCCATATCATCTCTTTTCTCCTTCTCATACTCTCATAATTATGTGTATGCTGGTATACTTGAGGGTGTTCCACAGGTCTTCTAGGCACGGTTCATTGTTTTCATCCTTTTTTCTTTCTGCTCCTCTGAATGTATAATTTCAATTGCCCTATCTTCAAGTTCACTCTCTCTTCTGCCTACTCAACACTACCATGAGCGGCTGGGGTTGTGGCTCAGTGGGAGAGCCTTTCCCTAGCATGTGTGAGGCACTGGGTTCACTTCTCCACATCACATAAAAATAAATGAACAAAATAAACATCTATCAACATCTAAAAAAATTTTTTTTAAAAATACCATGAGCCCCTCTAGCCAATTTTTCATTTCCATTACCTACTTTTCAGCTCCACATTTCTGTATTTTATTTCTTTTTATAATTTTTATCTCTATGTCCTCCTGGTTTCCTTTAGTTCTTATCCATGCTTTCCTTTAGCTCTCTGAGAATATATAAGACAGTTCATTTAAAGTCTTTGTCTACTTAAAAGTCTAATGTCTGGGCAAGGTAGCAGCTTCTTTCCCCATTAAGCTTCTCCTAGTTATTTTTGATTTTTAAACTTAAAAGAGTTCTGTGAAAGTTGGAACGTGACAGTTCACCAGTTTATTAGTCATTTCAGTGCAAGAATGGAAACCTGGACACCCCTACTTGGTAATCTCAATGACATATTTTTTGTTGTTGTTCTAATTATTTATACATGCTGGCAGAATGCATTTTGACACATTGTACACAAATGGAGCACAATTTCTCATTCCTCTGGTTGTACATGATGCAGAATCACACCAGTCATGCAATCATACATACATAGGATAATGTCTGCCTCATTCCACCACCCTTCCCAACCCCACATTCCCTCTCCTCCCCTTACTCACCTCTACCCTATCCAAAGTTCCTACATTCTTCCCTAGCCACCCCCCATTATGGATCAACATCTGCATATCAGAGAAAACGTTTAGCATGATATTCTCCAGCTCCATCCATTTACCTGCAAATGTGATAATTTCATTCTTCTTTAGGGTTGAGTAATATTCTACTGAATATATTTACCACATTTTCTTTATCCATCTGTTGAAAGGCACCTAGATTGGTCCCATAGTTTAGCTATTGTGAATTGAGCTGTTATAAACAGCTCAATTATGGATGTGTTATGGATGTGGCTACATCACTGTGGTATGCTGATTTTCCTTAAACTATACTACAGAGTTATAGTAACAAAAAAGGCATGGTATTGGCACCAAAATAGACATGTAGATCAATGATACAGAATAAGAGACACAGAGACAAACCCACACAAATAGTTATATATTATACCAAGGCACCAAAAACGTACACTGGAGAAAAGAAAGCCTCTTCAACAAATGATGCTGGGAAAACTGGAAATCCATATGAAGCAAAATGAAATTAAACCCCGATCTCTCAACCTGCACAAAACTCAACTCAAAGTGTATCAAAGACATCATTTTAATGACCTTTGTTTTACTGTGTACAAAACTGAAGCTCACAAGAGAATAAATAACTATCCTGAGGAAAAGTATTAAGTTGTGGAGAACTTTGAAATCTAGGATATCTAGATAGAACCTGTCTCTTAACTATCATACCAACTCAATTACCAATTATCTCCTCCTCCTTAAGAGAACTGTCTTAAAAACATTGTCTTCATGATACTGCCTCAACACTGTAATACCCCTTCAACGATTCTTTTTCTTTTACTGGGGATTGAACCCAGGAGTGCTGATCTACATCCCTAGTCCTTACTTTTAATTCTGAGACAGGGTCTTGCTAAGTTTGCTGAGGCTGGTTTCAAACTTGCAATCCTCCTGCCTCCTCCTACTGAGTTGCTGGGATGACAGGTTTCAGCCACTGCATCTGGCTTCAATAAAACTTTTCTAAAACCATCAGTAAGGTAAAATAATTAAAGCATGCATGCATGTGGGATTCTACTTATCAGTATTGGGAGAAAGGTGCACTACAGGGGTGGTTTTGTTCCCAATACATTCTGTTTTTAATTAAGCACTGGTAGAACTGTAATGATTTCAAACAAAATGCACCTTTACCATAAAATTAGCAAGTGCACTCCTTGGCATTAACTGAATAAAATTAAAAATTTGTGCCCACAGAAAACCTGTAACCAGCTTTATTCATAACTGCTAAAACTTGGAAACGATCGGATATTCAACAGCTGAATGAATTAACTGTGATTCACCCAGACAATAGAATTCTATTCACGACTAAACAGACCACCAAGAGGAACCTTAGATGCATATTACTAAGAGAAATAAGCCAATCTGAAAAGGCTACATATTTGTATGATTTCAACCATATGAAGCTCTGGAAAAGGATAAATTAGGGAAATAGTAAGATCAGTGACTGCCATGGGTTAGGAAGGAGGGAAAGATAAGCAGGGGGAGCACAGAGGATTTTTAGGGCACAGAAGCTATTCTGCACAATAGCGTAATGGTGAAAATACCATTATATGTTTGTCAAAACCCAAAATACACAACACTAAGAGTGAATCTTAATGAAAACTGGCTGCTGACATGTGGACGCTGGATTGTCAGTTGTAACAAGCATACTACAACGTTACAGTATGTTGATGGTGAAGGAGGCTGAGTATGCAGGTGCAGAGAGAGTACATGGAAATTCCTTGTACTCTGAGATCAATTTTTTGATAAAACTAAAACTATTAAAGTCTATTAATTTGTTAAATATTGCATTACTGCTTAAACTTAAAATAGTCCAAATATTCAAAACATTCTCTTTTATCAATCCCTTCTTAATGGAAGGGACAGGGAGAGGACATTTCCTCTACAGACATGCATGCTTCCTGAGAACTTTAATAAAACAGGGTGGAGGTACTGAACTCGTGAGTAGTCTTTAAATAGAATTAAAAGTATTCACCTTAGACCCAGATTTTCAGGAAGAGCAAAGCACAGATTTTTTTTTTTTTTACTTCTTTTAACTATAATCTAAGCATTTCATAAGATTACTTGCGATATTCAACAGGGTCATCTTTTAGCCAGCTTTTTTTTTCACTAGGAACACAGTTTAAGCCTTGAAGAGAATTCAAAGTATGATATACAGAGAAGACAACTGAACACAATTACAAACGGCCAATATGCACATAAGTGTTTACTTTCAAGGATAATATTTTTCAATGCAATTTATAGTAATAAACTTTCACTTTATCTAAACAAACTACCTAAAATCTGTTTTGAATGATAACAGCCAGTGCTTATGAACAGGAAGGAAACCACTCTTACTTTCTTAGGACCATAAATTGCTACAACTTCCCTGCAGAGTACTTTGAAAAAGCACAGAAAAAGAATTTCTAAATCATGGATATACTGGGACTCAAAAATTCCACTTTTAGGAATTAAGATGAAAGAAAATACTACAAATGTGCACAAAGATATAACCAGACATTATGGATACAACTCTACCAAAACTGAAAATTTGGAAACAACCCAAGATAAATTGATTAAGTTAATTGTTAAAAACATGGTAAATGGAATACTATGCAGTCATGAAAAGTGAAATAGTATTCAAGGTACCAATTAAGTAGTGGGGGGGGAATTAAACAGTAGTATCTTTGGGGCTGGAGGTTCAATCTCCAGCACCTCACAAAATGGAAAAAAGAAAAGAAAGACAGACAAAAAGATATATATAAAGTGACCTCATTTTGGTTAACATACATGTACTCTGTGCAATCACACCAAATGGCTAAAACTGCTAGAAAATAAAATTAGCTGCTAGGGAAAGAAATCCTCTTTGAAAGAATTTTAAATTTTAAATCAAATCAAAACCTTTAACCAACATGGAATTCCACTGAAGTCAGAAAATAAAGACTTAGAAACAAAAGTTGTAACAAAATTCACAACACTGAAACTACAAAATAATAAAAAAAAAACTGATACAACAAGATAAATAAGATACTGTGCAGGTATTTAAGTAATGATGCAATACAACATTTATTGAACTGGAAAGATGTCCATGTTATATATGTTAAAATTAAATATGCTAAGTTAAAAAACAGACTGCCATATAACACACACTGTAAGATTCCCTTTTTTTTTTTTTTTTTTTTTTGGGTGCTGGGGATCGAACCCTGGGCCTTGTGCTTACAAGGCAAGCACTCTACTGACTGAGCTATCTCCCCAGCCCCTCCCTTTTTAAAATAAATATAAAGTGCACACAGAAGAAAATGAATATATTTGTAATATATCTGTGTGGTAATATTATAGGTGATTATTTTCTTCTTTTTGCTTATGCACAATTTCTAAATTTTTGACAGTAAATACATCCATGTTAGTAACAACAACAACAAAAAAACCCCAAAAGTTAGCTTTTGTTTAAAAACAATTAGTGAAGGCTGTCATGCCTACCTCATGTTCAGTTTAAACTTTTGTACAATAAAACTGGAATGGAGGTCGCAAGAACACCTCCAGAATGGCCAAGTAAGAACTTCTGAAAATCCAATCATCCACAAAAGTAACAACACTGACAAAAACTATCAAAATTGACTTTTTTGGAACTTCAGAAATTATGACAATCCAAGAACTGTTTCTTCAAGAAAAATATCTGAATCTCAGTAAGAAAAACAAGCTCATGAAGTTTTTGTTTAACCTAATTACATTCCTTTCTTCCAAGCTCCTTGAAACTGATGACAGGATTGAAAAACAGCAGTCTGATGCCACAGGAAAAAGTAAAACAGGTTTGCAGGTCCCTGAAGACCAAGCACCTGAGAAGATCAGCAGGTTGCTAAAAACCTCTAATCTCAGGGCTTCTCTATATCTGGTCTCAGGGACTACTCAACATGAAAATCCATACTCAGGGCATCTGTCAAAAACACTTAGCAGCAATCATTAAAGATCATAGCTGCCTATATGACACTAGGAGTTGGAGCTGTCAAAGAAGTAGAACAAAAACTGAAAGGGAAAAAGTGAAGAATGAGATGCCCGTAGGAAATTTAAAAAAATTCCAAAATACTCATGGAAATCTAGTGGTCAGGCAAATGTGTAGGGCAGTGCACACATGCCCGCCCATAGCTGTGCACAGGCCAGGAGAAACCTTAGAAGGTTCTAATCATTCATCTCTGGCAGATCATAGGGTCTGTGCAAGAATGACGTAAAGGTTAAGACAGTTATAAATTATAAAGGAAGTCAATACCAGGAATCGTATTATATGAGTCCATATATATAAAATGTCAACAAGAGACGAATCCACAGAGACAAAATGTGGATTAGTGACTGCGAGAGACTGAGGAAAGTGAGAAATGGTGAATAACTGATAACGGTTACCAGGTTATTTTTCAGAATGATAAAGAATTCTAGAATTAGTGGTTGGTTGTTATACAACTTATGAATATACTAAAAACCATTCAATTGTATGCTTTAAAAGGATAAGTTTTGTGTTATCATATCTTCGTGTTATCATATCTTAAGTTGTTACAAAATTAAAAACTTTATAATCAGCTTTGTAAAAAAAAAAAAAAAAAAATGACCCAACATGGATAACTATCTTACTTCCTCAATACTTTTAACTGGAAAATTTTTGAAGAATTAGTCATTATAAATTAGAAAGTGAAATAAGCCTCCATATAAGGTGTATTTTTGAAAATTTAAAGCACATATATAACTTTTAGCCTTTTAATTTCCCAAACTCTCTTCCACTGATAATTTTAGATGGAATTTAAGGTCCTTTTGAAAAAGCTTTTTTCTGTTTATAATTAAGCTATACTTATTGAAGTGGGGGAATAATTATCAAAACAGTACAGGTTTATATGGAAAATACAGAAAACACAAAAGAGAAAATAAGAAGTTGGTAATGTTACCCAGAGATAACCATTACTGGTGTTTAGCTTCCAGTTTTAAGTTTCTTTTTAAACATGAGCATAATGAGAGAACAATTTAAAAAATGCATGAACATAAAACTAAAATAGGCTCAATGCCTCAAATACCCAAATACACTTACAGTTCTGTCTCCAGTAAAGGTAAGATTTGTTCCATTATCCTTAGCCTATAAACATCGCAAAAAAGAAAATTAATTCAGAAATCTTTACTTGACTCTCAGAAATATAAAGGTTATAAAGAAATAAAAATGTATAAGGAAAACAATTACCTCCTGTTTTTCTCCTAAAAGAGGTAGCCGATGCACAAACTCCCCAGAAAAACTCTATTAAAAGAAACATAAATGGTTTTTTACACGTTGAACAATTAGACCTTTTAATTACTCTATCTAGTCCATTTATATTTAAATTAATTATTGATATTATTAAAAACATGAAGGTCAGTGAAAAATTGGGTAAATGCTAGGTTTGATGATGTAATATTCTGGAAAATAGGTTGAAAAGTCCTCCTGTCAGGTTCAGAAAGAAGATTGTTGGAATGCTTTTGTTGCAATTGTTCATTTTCTCATTTATCATATGGTACACAACAACAGATTTATTTTATTGTTTAACACTTTGTTTTGCAAATAAAAAAAATACCACAAAAAAGAAACATAAATGAAATTAAAGATGTATAAATAGCAAAAGGAAAGTGTGCTTTAAAATACCCAGAAATGGCTAAAGCAAAGCATAATAAACACCACAGGAGTAAATATAATAATAAAGCATCTACAGTCAAAAAATTTCTAATTAACTACAAAAAAGTGGTTAAAACCCTGTTGAAAACTATAAAATAATAAGCCATATTGGCACTCCATTTCTATGTAAGGATAACAAATGTTTAAGAATGACAAAACCTTAAGATATAGGATATCTGCAGAGGATGGATGACAAAATTCCCTCTTATTCTACAAATGAGGAAAATAAGATTGAATAAGTTTTAATGCTACAAATGCAGAAATGGGATTTGAACCTAAGATTCCTGACTCTCAGGTCCACTATTCTTTCTATCATACCACACTTCATGGTTGTAAAAAGACTACATTAATAGCTCATCTTACCAGTTATTGGAAGATAAGGCATTCTCCTTCCTAAGTAGTTAGATTATGTATGTAATTTAACTCTTAAAATTTAATTAGATTGGAGAAGAAAAACCTTACCAAAATGGGTATATGCCATGCATCTGGAAAGAGTATCAAATTTAAAAGTACGGAACCTCAAGCACAAGGATTCAATAGGCAACTTTCCATAATCACATCTAAGAGACCAACCAATTCTCTTAGCATGGGGATAAATTTGGAGAACCAACAGATAATATAAATGTCTCAACATCACATTGTTTCCAGTATTTTTTTTTTTAACCATTCCTCTTCCATTTAAAAGCTATTTTCTTTTCAAGTACATAAAATCTGTTATGACAAGAACCAAATTCTTATATTCAATTACCAATTACTTCATTTGCTTATCAATTACCAATACTTAATTAAAATCTTATAAATAGTCCAGGGTGGTAACACACACCTGAAATTCCAGATACACAGGAAGGCTGAGGCAGGAGGACTGAAAGTTTTGAAGTCAGCCTTGACAATTTAGTGAGACTCTGTCTCAAAATAAAAAATAAAAAGGTCTGGGAGTGTAGCTCAGTGGCAGAGCTACAGTTCAACCCCCAGTACCAAACAAAAACAAATCTTATAAATAAACTTTACCTCTAGTGACTGGATACAATGCCTAGCTTTCAGGGAACTCCCTGCCATTTCAAGGCAATTTGCAAAATACTCCCAAGCAACTTTTTGGGTATTTTTTCAGGGGGGTGGTTGGGGACTGAATCAAAGTCCTTACATATGCTAGGTAAGTGCTGTACCACTGAGATATATCCTCAGCCCCTCCAAAGCAATTTTTAAATCAGTAAGGCAAAGCAAAGACAATCAAAATAACAATTTTCAACATCTATAAAATTTTCTATCAAATGGAGAAACACTGGATTGTGTAGAGGGAAATGAGGGGAAGGGAGGGGGTTAGGGGAAGGAAAGGTAGTGGAATGAGACAAACATGTACCCTATGCACATGTATGATTACATGAATGGTGTGACTCTGCATTGTGTACAGAGAAATGAAAAGTTGTGCTCCATTTGTGTACAATAAATCAAAATGTATTCTGCCGTCATGTATAACTAAATAGATTAAAAAAAAAAAAAAAAAAAAAGAAAAGAAAAGAAAAGAAACCTAAGGAGGAATGCCCACACCATATGAATTCATCTACCCATCTAAATCTACCCATCAATGACTCCCACTTTCACTTCTCTGCTACTTAAAATTCCACCACTAGAAGTACCCTTCTACTCACAGGAAGAGCATAAGTTGTCTAACTGGAAAAACTGGAAAATGATTATATCTGATAAAGTTAAGGGCACATATCTTATGATTCAACAATTTCATTTATCAATAAATACAGCATTGCTATTCTAGAAAAAAACATGTTTGATTCTATTTCTAAGTAAATAGAATTTTATATCAGAAACCACTTATATGATTACGAATATTTAAAGCATCAAAACATATATACTAGTCATCTCTTCTTTCTCTAAAATAAGGTGTAAAACTCCACTCAAAGGCAGTGATACGTCTTTGACTTCAGATTTATAGTAATAAAACATAAAAACTCTAATTTTTCTGGGAACCTATCAATTAAATGAGCCAAGAGAATTAAAAATTTGAGGTGTTGGGCTGAGGCGGTAGCTCAGTGATAAGCATTTGCCTCACACACGCAAGGCACTGGGTTCAATCCTCAACACCATACAAAAATAAATAAATAAAGGTATTGTGTCCATCTACAAATAAAAAATATTTTTTAAAAAAAATTTGAGGTGTTAAGGGCTGGGGATGTAGCTCAGTGGTAGAGTGTTGTCTAGCATGCATGAAACACTGGGTTTGAAAAATAAATAATAATTTATTTTTCAAGCATTAATGTTCATCAACAAATGAATGGATATGATATAATCTTAGAAGAGAATATAAATAAGTCTTATAAGGGAATAAAAGTCTGATACATGCTAAAACACAAACGAACCTTGAAAAGATGTGAAGTGAAAGAATTCAGACCAAAAAGAACAAAAAACTGTATGATTCTACATAAAAGAGGCATCTAGGATAGTCAAATCATACAGACAGAAAGTTAGTAAGGATTAGGAGTGGATGGGAGTGACTATTTAATGGGTATGGAGTTTCCGTTTGGGATGATGAAAGTTCTGGAGACAGACAGTGGTGATACTTAAAGTCAATGAACTGTACACTTAAAAGGTTAAAATGACAAAATATATCTTCCATAATTAAAGAAAAAGTTTGCTTTTTACATTCAAATTACATCCTTTTTTTAAGGAGATGAATATGTAAGTGGTTGACTGTGCACCTATCAAAACAATATTCCCACTTATTTCACCTACCAGAAATAACTGCAGGTGGAAAATGATTATGTGAAAAAAATATAGACATTACACTACCCACATCTTCCATTTCCCACTTTTAAAGATTACCTGGGCTTTAAAGAGTTCACTGCAGTTCTGGAATAATTTTGATGATGTCTGGTATTTCCCAGACAAGCCTCTTTTTTCCTTAAGTTTCTCCAAATATGTCTCTACTTCTTCTCCCTGGAAAAGGGGAGAGATGAAATATTTAATTTACCTGTCACAAATAAAATATTCAGAGGATAACAAATAGATCACCTGCAGTACAAATATTTAGTTTCCTATTTTAAAAATTAATAGCATTAAGCAAAGGCCATAAAACAGTATCCAGGAATCTAATGTTAAATAAACTCTGAAGTACAAAATCCTTGTCTTTTGCTCACAAAGGATAGTTCTCTAGCAATTCTGAGGGAAACTGTCAAGAGTTCGGTTTCTGTCACATGAAAATACACTTAAAAGTGTCACTGACCAACTTAACATCAATAAAAAGATATGCTCATAAGCTAACTACTGTAGCCATTCACAGCCCATCGCTAACGCTCTTCCCCAACCAAAAAAATATAATTTCTATGGTTTCACCTATTAGCTCTGTGATTTTTCTCCCATACCCACATCTCTGATCTTGCCTTCATTAGAAAAAGCTCCAATATCCAATCTCCAACCTTTTGGTTTATCATCTTCATACTTCACTTGTAGCAATCCAAAATAATTGATACCTGCATGTCCTATGAAGACATAATCTGCTCTTAACCAGTTTATATAGTTTCAAATGTCTGAACCTTTTATTGCAAATTCAATTAGTGATCAAGTAAGAAAAAAATATTAATGATAATTCAAACTATATTCTGAAGTGTCATTTCTCTCTAAATTCTTTACTCTTTTCATTCCTTCCTGTCATCATCGACAGCACCAATGTTATATAACAAAAACACAATCACTATCACTGCATAAAAGATCATGCAATGTATGATTTATCAAAATGCATAAATACATTCCACTGTCATGTACAACTAATTAGACAAAATTTTAAAATTAATAATAAAAAAATCATGTAAAACTTTAATATTAAGCAGAGATTCAAAATGCTTATGTTTTGAAAAACTACCAGTGGGCACTTTTTAAAGACCAACTTATCTTTGTAAAGAAATTTCAAGAATAGGAAAAAAAAAATTTTTTTTTAGTTGTAAATGGACTCAGTACCTTTATTTTTATTTATTTATTTACTTTTATGTGGTGCTGAGGATTGACCCCAGTGCCTCCCACATGTCAAGCAAATGCTCTACCACTGGGTTAAAACCCCAGCCCAAGAATAGGAAAATTTTAGGAAAAAAAAAAAAAAAAAAGAACAAGAGAAAGGAATGATGCAAACTGCAAACGGTGGTCTAGAAAGAGAATGAAAGGCCTGAAAAATCCGTCTCAGAGAAATGTATCTTTAATGCTCAAATATCATGCACCATGGCAATACTAAAAAGAATGGTTCATAACCCCTCTCATAGGTCTAAGAGATCAAATTTTTTTGCTGTGCACTCATAGTACAAAAACAATGGTGGATAAATTGTTGCCACTTATTAAGAACCAAAGTAGTAGTATGAAACTCTGGTCACAAACTCAGCTACAGGGGAAGAAAAAAACCCACTAAGATATAAAAATGTCCTTAATGACACACAGTAAAAATTTAAAAATTAATATTATGCCAGGCATGGTGGAGGCTTAGCAGAAGGATTACAAGTTGGAGGCCAGCCTGGGCAATTTAGCAAGACCCCATCTCAAAAATTTAAAAGGGGTAAGGATGTAGCTCAGTTGTACAACACTTGCTAAGCATGCCTGAGTCCCTAGGTTCAATCCCCACTACCTCCACCACCACAACAAAGGATTATTAATAAATATAAATCTGGATCTGTGAGAGCATGCCTTTTTTAATCACCTAAGTAACAAAATGAGAAGTTTGCAAAATATGATAAATGACTGTCTTGAGAAAAGCACTTTGTAATTGTTTTGACATGTGAGCTAAATGTGACCTTTTTTTTTTAACTTGACTGACAAACTACGGTTATTCAGACTGTGATCTGGGACATATTCTCCTGAAAATGAGCTATAACTTCAAGGAAGAAATTGATAATATTACTTTCAGTGATTAAACTTGAGTTTTCAAGTAAAAACTGAAATTTCAGAGCACTCTATCTGCTATATGAGATAAATGGTTTCCAATAGTTATGGAACTATTGATTGATATGGATAAGAAAGTAGAAGGTAAGAGTTACTAACAGTGTAATTTACAATTAACTATAAAATGAGTTAGTATTTGAAAGATTTATATAATTACATCAACCAATATTTCCTACATGACTAATGAATGATATTAAAATCATGCATGGGTAAAAGATCCATTCAAAGTGCATTTTATATTACAGGATACAAAAAAGTTCACTACTATGATTTCAGATTTCACATTCCAACCAATCTTTATGAAACCCCACTGATAAAAAATAAATAAAAAATTCAAACCTCCCCTTAAGAGTTTCGGAATATATCCCTAATTATCTGAAAGATTACTCAAATTTCAATCCTTTTCCCAACAATGTATCTGTATGAGGTTAGATTTTCAACATACACTTCAACCCATCACAATAGGTTAAAAAAAGAGATATAGGAAACTGTTCAATTAAAAAGCTCTAGAAGTCAAGCATGGTGATGCACCTGTAATCCCAGCAACCTGGGAGGCTGAGGCAAGAAGTTAGCCTCAGTAACTTACCACAATTCTGTCTCAAAATAAAAAATAAAAAGGACTACAGATGTAGCTCAGTGGTAGAGTGCCCCTGGGTTCAATCCCTAATACAGGGGTGGTGGGGGAGAAAGAAGAGAGTGATCTGGAAGAATGCAAAATAATGTTAACCCTCCCAGTTTTATGAAAAAGTTATTTTTATTAAAAATGTTATTTATAGCAACATGTAACAAGTTATAATTGCTACTTTGAAATAACATTAAATATTTTTGTATTTCCTCCCTTTTAATTTTTAAAAGGAAACCCATGTGAACAAAGGCTTTTGGTATCCACAATGATTTTAAGAATGCTAAGATTTCTGTCAGCATGGTGGCACAGGTCTGTAAACCCAGTGACTTAGGGAGGCTAACACACGAGGATCACAAATTCAAGGCCAGCCTCAACACTTAGCAAGACTCTATCTCAAAATTTCAAAAAAGTGTCCCTGGGTTCAATTCCCACTATCAAAATATTTTTAAAAAATTGACAGAAAAATAATAAGAGTTCTAAGACCATAAAGTTTGAGAATTGCTGATATAGAGGTCTATAAACTGAGAAGAATCAATTTTAGTTACAGCTCTACTTCTCCATCAACTATATGACATTCTCTCTTCTATAAAATTAAAAGGTTGGGGCCAGATGACCTCTAAGGTCCAAGAAAAATCTGTAATTTTATGTTCCTTACCTTGAAGTTGTAGATTTCATTGTAACAATCGGCACTTTTCAGAAACCAGGTAATGTTCAAAGACAAATCACAAGGTTCTCCATCAACTATAAAGGAAAAAATCATTATCAACAAAAGATGATTACCAAATGAAGCATTTTTCCAAAAAGCATTTTCCTGTCATATTCTATGTATTTTCTACCCTCTACCTAGATACTCAAAGATCATCCCTTCTCCAAACGTAAGGGAATGGAATAACATATACAAAAACAACTGAATATTCTTCAGATAAAAGTATAGTTATTCACAGAAAGGGGTAATAATTAAGTAGTTTTTTTATTCTTTTGAAAATGTGGATCTGTTTCTATGCCTTAAAAACCCCAATTTCTAGATCTCTACTGGAAAAATCTGGGAGGGATAAAAATAGTCCTAAGTTAAAACCAAACTTCTAGTAATCAAATATTTATTGAGCAGAGCATACAAAGGTACAACAGCACAGGATTAGGCCAAAGAAAGAAATGGACAGAAACAAATCATTGAAGATACTTAAAGAGGCTACACTCTAGTTGAAGAGATACGGAATAACATGAGGGATGTCACGAAGCAACATTCACAACTGTTACACAGTGGTTTAAATATAAGTTCCACTGAAGAAAAAAATCGTGGCTTGGACCTTGAAAGACATCAAGAATGGATACAAAGAGCAATTAACAAAAAGCAAGTATGGCTGGGAAAGGCAGGAAAAGCAAAAGCAAAGACAGTATTAGATTTTTTTTTCGAAGTTCACCATAAGAGAGGCCTCATGAAGTCATGGAAACATCATATAACTGATTAAACATAGTTTGGAACTTATTCTAATAGATCAAGGCACTATTCTGAAGACTTGGGAATGTAAATCTAACTATTTGACTGATTAGCTAACTCATCTGGGGGAAATCAGCATTCCCCTTTATCTTTGATTCCAGCTCTGGAAAAGGACAAAATACTAAAGACTCCCTGCTTTCTACAAATATGACAAGCATTCAGGAATCTACCTCTGGTTTATAACAAAAGAAGCAACCTAATTGTAAGCTTCCCCCCACCTTTTTTTGTTTTAAATTGTTTTCTTAGACTAAAATTTTTAAATAACCAACACATTTTTCATAGAAATGTGATAGAATATGCAAAAATTTGATCTGTTGAGTATAATTTATGGAAATGATATAAAGGATACTGTAATCTGGCTACGAACTATTCAGACGAATCCCTGCAGAGATAGGATTAATAAATTAAAAGTCAGTAAGAAAACATTCCCTAAAAAAGATAAGCAAGGGAACTGAGCTGCAAAAATGTTGCTGTTTATGTTAAAAAACAACTAAGTTTAGAACTCTGAAAGGAAGGCCTGTCTAGAGATAATGAAAATGGTCCCGTCTATGCCATTGAAGACTATATACCATACTCACAAAGTATAAAATCAAAGGCAAGTGGTACACAGAAGTAACAAAAAATTGAGGGAGCCTCAAATCCTCCAAAAAACTTTAAAATATACAGTTTGTTCAAATTGATGGCATATTAGATCAAAACGCAGGTGAGAAAAATACTACTATCTAAAAGAGCACCCAAGCCAAGAGAGGTGGCACCTGTAATTCCAGCTACTCAGGAGGTTGAGGCGGGGTGGACTGTAAGTTTGAGGCCAGCCTCAGCAACCCAATAAGACCCTGTCTCAAAATAAAAAATTAAAAGGGCTGCAGATGAAACTCAGTGATAACAGCACCCTTAGGTTCAATCCATAGTACCACAAAAATAAAAGAGTACCTAGTACACAGTATTTAACAGCTACTTACTAAACAATTAAAAATTGTTAATTAAAAACAAAATCATCGAACTATGTCTTATAACTTTGCACTTTCTGGAGAGAGGTATGTTTAGAAGTACATATTAGTTAAAAATAGGTAGTGCACACTTATAATCCCAGCAATTCAGGAGGCTGAGACGAGATTTCAAGTTCAAGACCCGCCTTAACAACTTAGCAAGACCCTGAATCAATATTAAAAAATAAAATAGGGCTTGGATTGTAGTTCAGTGCTAACAAACTCCTGGATTTAGTCCCCAGTTGAAAAAAAAAAAAAATAGAAGTACACAGCAATCATCTAGATTTCATCCATCATCTTGACACTGAACTTCTCATGACCATTTATTCTCTAAAATAAAGCCAGTTTAAAAACTAACAGGAAGTTTTTCTTTAATACACAATGGGATAGTTTAGATTCAGATACAGTGGTTATCCCCCTAGACAAACTGGTTTTGTTCTACAGAATCCCTATTTTCTGGTAATATGTCTAAACTTCATCTTCACTGAGGTGGTAAAATACTCCTTTGGTAATGAAAAGATTCATTGAACACATTTGTTCAGAGCCAATGTTCTGACAAACCTAGATCATGTTTTCAATAAACATCTAGCAAGCATACAAGTGTAAAATAAGTGTTATCTTTAACTCAGAACAGAGTAAAACACTATGCAATCAACCAACATAATTACATATAATTCAACTAAGATGATTGACTGTTATATACATAATGTATAACTACTTATACATAGACATACTATATTATTTAGTTAACACAAATTCAATATAGTATAAATAAGTATATGACATAATATATAATACTGTATATAACAGAGTATATCCTCATGTATAATAAACTGAAAAAACAAGAGAAGAAAATAAAGTTCACAGAAGTATTCTGAAAAGTACTTAATGAAAGGACATCAGTTATACCAAATGTTTATACCTAGACAGTGCTGGACTACCAAATTTCCAACCTTGAAAATACACTACAAGTGAACGATCAGAAGTGAAAAATGGGTAACTTAAAAATTTTATTTATAACTTCAAAACTCAAGTAAATTCATGAAATTCAAAAACTTACATTTCAGGAAGATAGTGGTATTTCTGAAGAGGATCTTTCCAAAACTAAAATAATTTTTCCCCTGCAAAGATTTAAAAAAGAAAAGAAAAAAGATAATTAGCATCAGATCACTTCAATTCCCACAACAGAATATAACTACTTAAATGTATAAAATATTCAAGTTAGCTTTTCCCCCCAAGTTATTTTTCTTAACTAAAAAATAGTAACACCTCTCCTTTTAGTGAAATTTGATCACAATCAAAATGCAGAATTTTTTCCCACAGGCCACAAAGCAAGGACTCTAGAAGAGAGGCCACAAGAAAGCTCAACCTATTTTCATGGGTCTTACCCATGAAATAAGCAACTCATTTCCTCTACTCACTAAACACTGTCCAAACAACCAATTGAGGTTTTTGGTTTCTTTCCGCCCCCCCTCCCCCCCAATAATTATTCTATAAGAGTCTTACTTTCAAATCTAAGACTTAACTATACATCATTTTAGGAACAAGGAAAAACCTAAAAGTGAGAACAAGTTCTTCACCAAGTGAATAAAAGCTATAATGCCTGCTATAAATTTACAGTCAGCAAGCAAAGCAGAATGAAACAAAAAGGCCAATGTGGTTTTCACAGGGCTAATGCTTTTTTTTTTTTTTTTTTTTTTTTTTAGCATGTCGTGCCTGCACCTGGTTTTTGTTCTATGAAGGACAAAATGAAATTTTTAAAAGTGGGAGAAGCAGAGGAAGTCCACCTGACAAGTTAATTGTCCAAATTTTAAAAGATTAGCCTTACATTTTAGAATTGTTTCTTCCACTTTAGCCATTCCAGTTTGAAAACAGATCTTTAAATACCTAGGCTTCCCAATCTTAGCAAATCTTAGAATAACCATTTTAAAGTTAAAATAGAACCATTTCGAAAGCGGAAATTACCCAGAAACAAAAGAGTTCAGAGGAAAAAAGAAACGAAGACGTCTATGTACATATCCTTCTAATCCAACTTGGGGTCACTGTACTCTGTAAAACTTCAGCTGAAAAATAAATCACTACCTGAAATACCAAGTTTAAATATCTCTCAAGTCAGGCACTGAAAGTTGTTACTTTGCGATAAGAACCTGTTCTACCGCTCCTCTGCGCTGCTTAAGTATCCTTGACATTCCGCCCAGCCTTTACACCAAGTGAAAGGCTTTTCGCTCCAAGGAGGTGGTCCCAGCTGGTGCGCTACACCGATTCTCCCGGAATCCCACCCCTTCGGGCGCAGCCTTTTGCTGAACCTTCATGAACCCCTTGGGCCGCCGTAGCCCCACCTCTTGCTCCTCCAGGCTCAGTCGCTACTCTTAACACTCACCGACGGTATCGGAATGTGCCACTTGGATCGATCGGCAGCAGACACGGGTGACAGTCCTACGCCAAAAAGCGATAATGGGTACAGCTGAGGCCCCAAAAGAAGAAGAATGACAGGTAACACCTGAAGCCACGCAGCTGCCGCCATCTTCACAGCCATGGAGTGCCTACTAAAAGCATTTCACCTCCTTCCGGTTTGTCCCGCCCTCTTCCGGCTCTGCTCTGAGGGCGGGATCATCCGGGTCCTCGAAAG
Organism: Sciurus vulgaris; assembly: GCF_902686455.1. Taxonomy (NCBI): domain Eukaryota; kingdom Metazoa; phylum Chordata; class Mammalia; order Rodentia; family Sciuridae; genus Sciurus; species Sciurus vulgaris. The sequence continues at coordinate 91,625,802 of NC_136462.1, forward strand.
CTCGTGGGACTTGTTTGTTTTGCAACCTAGCGGCCACTCGCTCAGACAGTCGTCCTAGTTCAAGTGTGAGTTTGGACCTATTGCGCATGCGTCATCCTATGGTAGCCTTGTCATTTGGATGAGGATGATCTCCCCAAGCCACTGAAGCCTCAGGCTTCTCCTCTGTCTTACATTCCTTAAAGGGTTTGAGGACCAAGCAAGCGCTCTCCTCTCTCTTCCTCCTTCTTGCCTCAGTCCCTCAGTCCTAAGTCCAACGGGGTCAGAAGTCTGGAGAAGCGGTCATTCTGGCTGCCTGATTGGCGTCCACTAGCGAGTTCTCCGATTTGGGAGCTGTTTAAGCAAAGGCTGGAATTTGGCACTAGTATAATAGATAACCTTCAAAGAGCCCTGAAAACTACGAAGCCGGCACTTCCCTTTCGAACTAAAATCGGGGAGAGAGTGGGTTAGTTTTCTGCTACTGAGGTGGAACTGCAGCAGCTTTGCTCCAATCAGGAGGCCGTTTCCTTTGCTTCCTGGTTCTCACGCTCTTTTTACCTTCTAAGGCTCATTGTATACACGCCTTCTCCACTGCGAACAGTTTCGGTCCCTAATAAAAGCACAGTCCTCATCAGTCACCCATAATCAAGAAAAATTTGCCACGGTAATACCTGTAGAAATGCTAGTTGCGCTTTAAAAATCCAAGGAGCAAGAACCAAGATCTGTCACTCCTTAAGAAACTGGGGGAGGGGCTGGGATTGTGGCTTAATGGTAAAGCGCTTGCCTAGCACGCCTAGCACGTGTGAGGCAGTGGGTTCGATCCTAAGCACCACATAAAAATAAATAGAGGTATTGTGTCCATCTACAACTAAAAAAATTAATAAAAAGATTAAGCTACAATAGATGCTTGAAGAAATAGAACCTAGGGGAGACCCCATTTACCAGAAACTTGACGATGGTGAAATGCTGGTCATAATTTAGAAACACCGCTAGTTGGCTTTCTATAAAGATCGCCCTAGGCTGTGGCCTGAGAGCTGAGAGCCAATCGGAGAGACAAAGAAGCCATGGCAGCAGCCGAGAAAGAGGAAATAAGGTAAAGACCAAATGCTCTTGCAGGGACTGACCCCAGGGAGGACTGAAAGTACTTTGAAAACAGCCTTCTGGTTTTGAAGTTTTTATTGGAAAAAAAAAAAAAAGTTTTTTACATTTCTTATGTGAATGTTAGGTATTTGTGTGCTTTATCATTTTTACTCAATTTTACAGGGAATTAGCTAATGTTAATAGTCTCGCAAAATATTTTCAGGATGGTTGAATAACATTAACAGTGAAAAAGTTGCCATCATAACACTTAACATGAATTTCAAGCATGTTGCTTTCGGAGTACACTTTATACCCTCCTCCTACTATGTCACTCCAGAGCTACTGCTTCAAATGTGGAAAGAGTAGACTGCAAAGTCTTCACACTTGATCACAAGAAACAGTAACAAAAACTGAATTTAATGAAGGATATAATTGCTTCCATGATAAGAAAAAAATTTAGTAGGACTAAGTTTATGTTTCTGTATGGACTTGTTTTCATATTTTGACGTTTGTGTCCAAAAAAAAAAAAAGATCATGGACATGCTGAATACAGATGTATTCAGCCACAACTCTGCATGAAAGCCAATGTTTTGTTTTTACAGTTGTTTTAATCCAGTGAAGACTAAGTTAAATACACATACTCAAATAGCAATGTACATCTTGTTCATGTTTTGTTCTAGAAACATTTCTTCTGGAAATTTAGTTTAGTTTTGTTTTGATATTTTTTTAGTTGTCAATGGACCTTTATTTTACTTATTTATACATGGTACTGAGAATTGAACCCCGTGTGTCGCATATGCCAGGCAAGTGCTCTCCCACTGCTACAATCCCAGCCCTGGAAATTTAATTTTAAAAAACATTTACCTCTGGATTGTCAGCAGCAGCATCTTAAAAAGCAAAAGGTTTTCCTTCTGTGATTGTTTCTAATTCTACTACTTTGCAATACCTTTCTTAGAGTATTTGTCAGATTTTATTGTGATTCCTGGCTAGGCTTTTACAGAAAGTATGGACATAGTCCTTCCTATCTTGTCTAGAGCCCAAAACCCAGTAAGAATATATTCTGAAAATATTTTGCTGATTAGGTGAGTAAGTTGTTTTTGTTGTTGTTTGGTTTTAGTTTTCATTTGTTTTTGGAGTGGTTTTGTTTTTTTCCTTTGTTCTTTTGGATTTTACTGTTACAATCATAATTTTAGAAGAACCCTTCCTCATAGGTGACAGTGCTTTTTCTCCTTTGCTTTCAGAGTAATCCCAAAATTTGATATTTTGTTGTTTAACTTGGATATTTTACAGAAGGATATCAGTTCTGCAACACTTATGCCATTGTATTACATGAAGTTGTTGTAACACAATTTTGGATTGCACAAGACTCCAAAGGTTTATTTTGCATCTTCAAACTATAGTTAGAAAAGGTACAAAAATTGGATTCACAAACACTATGTAAAATACATTTCTTAAAATGTCTTTTAGTGTTGAAGATGAAGCTGTGGATAAAAACGTTTTCAAAGACTGCAGCAAGATTGCTTTCTACAGGTAAAGAAAGTAAATATATTACCTAGATCAAACCATTTCTGGCCAGATGCGGAGTTGCACACCTGTAATCCCAGCTACTTGAGAGGCTAAAGCAGGAGGATCACAAGTTCCAGGCCAGCCTGGACAACTTTGTGAGAGACCCAGTCTCAAAATAAAGAGCTGGGGGTGCAACTCAGTGCTAAAATACTTGCATAGCATATACAGGGTCCTGGGTTCCATCCCCAGAACCACAAAAAAATTTTTTAATTAAAAATTCTGACAATATTTCAAAATTAATGCTATTAGACTTTTGAGAATTGATAGGCTAAGGAAAGGGTCAGTTAGGAAATATAATGATTAAGGAATTATTCAGGCAGGAGACTTTAATTTTTTATACTTACCAGTGTATTACTTTAAATTTTTAACTAATTTAAAAGTATCATGTCTGAATAGATAACACTTTTATGTGATTCAAAAGTAATATAAAAGATATACATTGAAAAGTGTTATTCCCATCTGTCCCCTTTCACCCCATTCCTCGCCTTGTCTCTGTCAGTAACTACTTATTTATTCTTCTAGTAGTTCTCTTTGTTTAGATATATATTCTGACATCACCCCCTTTCTTATACCAAATAAATTTCTGCATACACTGTTGTATTCATCTTTTTTCTGCTTTAGTTTATTCTAAAGAAACTTTACTTGATTACTTGGAGAATTTCCTCCATTTTTATAGCTGCATAGTATTCCAAGGGTAGATGTACTATTTCATATGTCCTTCTCTTGCTAGATCCTTGGGTTGTTTTCAGTCTTATGCTATAATAGCACTGCCACAAAGAAGAGCTATTTAGGCAGCTTAGGTCATTTTCCATAGACCTAAGACCTCCATATTCTATAAAGAACAGATTTCTAGGAATGGTATTATTGGTTTAAAGTATAAATGCATTTGAAACATGTTAATTACTACCAGATTTCCTCTACTGGGATTGTACTATTTTATACTCCCATCACTATTCTGTGAGATCATCTGTTTCCCAGAGCCTCAAATGATCCTGCAACAAATAATAAAAAATTGTTTCATAAAATTTAACTTTCTAATTTACTCTATAGAGGAAGGGAAATCTGTGTGTGTGTGTGTGTGTGTGTGTGTGTGTGTGTGTGTGTGTGTGTCTTTCTAGGGATTGAACATAGAGCCTCATACATGCTAGGCAAGCTCTTTTGATGGTGAGCACTGAGCTACATACCCAACCCAGGAAAGCATACTATTTTAATTCAGAACAGGTATTTTAGAGGGAAGTCTATATTAATATCAAACACCACTATTAGTCTGTTCAGTGCTAATTACAGCAGTACTATTATTTCTTTCCCTCCCAGTACTAGAAGCAGGAATTCTTGTGCTTCTCACTGACCATAACCTCATTACAACTTTCTTTGACCCACCTGGAGGAGGGAACCCAATCCTCTATCAATATTTATTTCAATTCTTTGGATATCCATAAGTATATACTCTTATTTTACCTGGATTTAGAATTATTTCACATATTGTTACTTATTATTCAGGAAAAAAAGAACCCTTTGGTTACATAGGAACAGTGTGAGTTATAATATCTATTGATTTCTTAGGATTTATTGTCTGAGCCTGCCATATAATTACCATAGGAATAGATGTTGATACCTGAGCATGTTTTACATCAGCTACTATAATTATCTCCATTCCAACAGGGGTTAAAGTCTTTAGCTGACTAGCAATACCACACAGCAGAAACATTAAATGATCTCCCACAGTACTATGAACCCTTGTATTTATTTCCCTCTTTAACATTGAAGGTTGTGCAGAAATAGATGTAGCCAACTCATCACTAGGTGGTGTTTTACAGGCTTCACATTACATTGTAGCTCACTTCCACTATGTACTATCCATATGAGCAGTGTTCACAATTATAGGAAGATTTGTCCACTGATTCCCTCTATTCTTGGGATACACTCTAGATTCTACATGAGCAAAAATCCACTTCACAGTCTTATTCATAGGATATGCCTGCTCACCTTGTTAAACCATTACATGAGTTTCCACCAGAATCTATTGAGTTGCTCCTAAAGGATCCATTTCTTGAAAAGAGAGCAGGAAATGAACAAACTCATAAAAGTCGTCTTTGAAAATTACCCCACCTGCTCAGTAAAGGATACAAGTTGCCATCCTTAAGCAAATTGAGGATGTTATATTGAAAAATTACTTAAATATTCTTATAAATACCAATTTTATTAGTTCTTAAATAATGTGTAATGCCCTTAATACTTTGTGAGAGTACTAGTATTACCTATGACCAATTCACTTAATAACAGTGAATTTTTTTTTTTTTTTGGTACTGGGGATTGAACCCACGATCATTTTACCCCTCTGTACTCCATTCCCAGTTCCTTCTGTTTTTCATTTTGAGGCAGGATCTCACTAAGCTGCTGAAAGTCTCACTAAATTGCCCAGGCTGACCTTGAATTCATGATCTTCCCACCTCAACCTTCTGAGTCATTGGGATTTTAGGTGTCTGCCACCACTCCCAGTTTCATAATGCATTTTAATGACTTCTACAAGATAATATAGTCTATTGGATGCTGAAAGTCACAAATAGTCCTCACACATCTTTATACTCCATATCTATAGGCGTCAAAAACAGCAACTCTCCAAGAATTCTACCTATCGGGCATTATTAAACTCAGTCACAACAGACAAAGACAGCACCAGATTCCAAATCATCAATGAAGCAACTAAGGTGAGATAGAAGTATCTTCTACAGAGAATAATTTTGTTTCTGTGGGTTGAATGATATAAATTTCCACAGTAGCTAATTAAAACTGTCTCAGGGCTAGGGATATAGCTCAGTTGGTAGAGTGCTTGCCTTACAAGCATAAGGCCCTGGGTTCAATCCCCGGCACTAAAAAAAAAAAAAAAAAAAAAAAAAAGTATGTCTTCATAACATATTTCGTTAGAGAAGGAATTTGTCTTTTTATATCTATACTAATAGTATTTTAATGGTAATTTTAATGTCAACATAGATTGTCTATGTATCAGATGTTTTTCTAGGTGTTTACAAATGTTGTTTCTTTTTAATTAATCTTCTTAGTGCACCTAAAGGTACATTGCATTACTCTCAGTTATCAGATAACAAAATTTGGATCTAGAAAGTCAAAAATCACAGTAACCAGAATATCCCCTTGTATCAGTCAAACTCCATCAAACATCCAGGCACTTCCTAGCATGTTGTATAACATATGATTGTTCCTGCAGCCTAAGAAGATTCAGTGAATGTTCAGACTTCAGAATGCAGATGACCAAGGAATAGTAAAGGGACCATTCAGTAGAAAATCTAAGTCACAAGTATCCCATCTCCTAAGCTGCTTCACTAGTGAATCATCATAGTTATTACATGTAAAAGAATATCTTAAGTATTTTTTCTTACTTGTCAGATCATCACACTACTTCATATGTGCCACAAAGATAGGTCAGTCATAGAAGTACTATGGGCACACTAGAAAGTGTGGCTGTGCCCAAGTACCTGATGCACTCAACCTGACCCTGGCTTCCAGATTCTTCTCCATCTTGTAAAGTCATCCTAAGTGTCCAAGTCCTCTCAGATCAATCAGAACTAATTCTGGTAATTCTATAACTGAAACATATAGTTAAGACAATATGACCTGGGTCCCGTAACAGCTTGGACAGTGACTCCATCAACTCACTAACAAATTCTGGGATGCTGACTTTTATCTGAAAGCTATGTGAGATCTCCTTGTACCTACAATAGTTCCTGCCCTAGAGAACTCTACTAAATAAACTTACCAGAGAAGACAGAACAAAAATTGCCCACATCAGAATTCTCTATAACATTTATAACATTTGTAAGACCTTTAATCTAGAAACTCTGGTTGAGATCAACAGAAGCTCATGGCTACAGAAAATGCAAAGCCTACCACAGACTTTCCAGGAGTCTTAAAGTCTGTCACCAGATATTAGGAACTCTCCTTTCTCATTTTTTGGGTCATTTTCTCATTTTCCTTCCTGTCTTCAATATAGCTAACCCCAAAGAGTTGTAAAGTCCATGATCAGAACAAGAATCGTTATCCATCCTTGGGGAGACTTAGTATTTTGAGAATACTGAATAATTCACTATCATGAAGACACACATTGAAGCAAAATCAATAAGGCAAAATTAGAGTATCATTGATGAACCAAAATGGAAAAAAAAAATTGAACCCAGAGCACTTTACCACGGAGTTTCATCCCCAGACCATTTTTATTTTTGATTTTTTTTATTATTTTTTTTAATTTTGAGACTGGTTCTCCCTAAGTTGCTAAAAGTCTTGCCCCCCACCCACCTCAGGTTGTTAAGTCTCAAACTCTCAATCCTCCTGTCTCAGCTTCCTGAGTTGCTGGATCACAGGCATGAACCACCGTGCCCAGCTATCAAAATGAAAATTTTCAACACATCTGGATACCAATAGTTAGTGGTAGACCCCCTTCCACATATGCCCTTTACATTTCTGTAGGTCTTTCTCTCTCTTTTGATCCTGAACATGTGAGACTGTTGTTGAGGTCAGTTGCCAGCACCAAAGTCCAACAGATCTTGATGCCTTTAGAGGAAAAGAATTTACAGTACAGGAGGACCCACAGGATCTCAACGCACACAGCATTTGGCTCACAATGGAGTTAAGGAGCCTGAAAGCAAGGACAGATTATCTCGGATGTCAGCAACATAGCGTCCAAGACTGAGAATTTTTTGGACACCTTGGAACAGCCTCTGTGTTCAGGTATTTGAAAATATCAGAACTGCATAAGAAATCTGTGCATTCTTGAGTGCAAGCAAATTTATATTTTGAGATGTCACCCTGAAATTTGGACTGAACTCTATAATGCCCTCCTTATCCTGTAGAGTTGAGAACACTAATAGGAACTTAAAGTTTCATGCCCTCTTTTAGTTTCGTAGGAACAATGAAGATCCAGACAGTAATCTTTAAAGTTGACAGCACAGTTCATCTCATCACTTAGAAATAGAATCTCCGTTAAAGGTTGTTTCTGGGATGAGATGGTTCTTTTAAGGGGATTGATTGCACATTAAGATATGGAACCATTGTTGTCTGGAGATTTAAAGTTAGCTGCATACCTCTACTTAATAAGAATGCTAGTTTTTTATTTCAGATTCAGAGAGACAGATCCCAAAGTCTGTGAGGATCATATTCAGCTCACAGCTGCACTTCTCAAATTGCACTGATGAAGCAGATTCTAACAAACACAGCACTCTCAGTGCCTGACTTCCCCCTCTCCTTTAAAACCCTTAAAGCAATAACTTCAGATTTGCCAGGATTTGCTTTTTTTTTTTAATCCTTCTTCCCAATTCTCCTCCCCCAAATTGTCCCTTAATAAACAATCAAGAAACAGAATCAAACTTCATTCAACATTGTCTTTTTGTTGCTTGAACCATCATAATAAAATACCATAGACTGGGTGACTTAAACAACAGTTTCTTCTGCGCAGTTCCAAAGGCTGGGAATTCCAAGACAGGATGCCAACACATTCACTGGTCATGGCCCTCCTGGCTTGTAGAAGGCTGCTTCTTCCTCACATTGTGGAAAAGGACAGAGCAAACTCCGGTCTTATAAAGACACTAATCCCATCTTGAGAATTCTACTTTCATGACCTCATCTAAGCCTAATCCCTCCCAAAGACTCCATCTCCAAATAACATAACATTGAGTGTTAGAAATTTTGCAGGCAAATTTTGGGGTTCACAGTTCAGTCCATAGCATACATCATGTTCCTAGGATACATTAATGTTACAAAACAAGCTGAATGTCCGATCTGTATGTTATCATCAGGTCAGGGCATCCAGACTTTGAAGAGATACTGGTAGCAGGTTCAGATATTGAATTTTTGTCACATAGGGTCCCAATATAGTATTGTTCTTAATTCTAAAGACAGAATAATCAAATAGATATTTGATAAAGAAACTTACAAAAGAAAGCCGAAAGGAATGTCATCATAAAAATGTTTACTGCTGTTTTCCCACCTTCAGTGAAGTTCATACCTTCTGCGACCTAGATTAAGAAACAGAGTTCTAACCTTGTGACTTCAATACAAGGAAATACATGCTGTCTTCTGAACACAGCTAGCAAGGCTGTCAGGAGCAGATCTCTATCTTTAGTCTACTTTGTATTGCTACTTTTGACGCTTCCTCATAATATGGATGATCATTTGACAACATAATATACTTTCTTTTGCAACCTGTTTATAAGGTTTCACCAGAGACAGCACTTCTCTCAGTTTCTCCAAGGATACCAGGATATTTCTGAGCACCTCCATGAAGTTACTCCTTGCTTCTTCATCTAAGCAGAATAAAAATGAGAATTAGCCTAACCAACGATATCTGCAGCAGATAAGCCATGGGTATCACTTTTTCGCAAGTGCCATTTCTGTTGAAATGGCCAGAGTAGGCAGAAAATTTGGGAAGTGGACAATCAGAAGCACACCTGGACAAGCTGATTGTCCTTGAAGAACAGGCTAATGCCCAGTGTGAAGTTTTCAGTGCTTTCCCTAGAGAATCAGTGCTTACAGTAAACCAATTGACTGAATGGGGAAGTTAGTGCCCTACAATGATTAAATGAGCTCTTAAACCATTCTCTGAATCCTGGGAGGTCCTTAACAGCTGGAAGAAGTGGTCACTCATTCTTACAGGCCTTTTAGAATAACTGTTCTTAATATAGTGTGGAACCCTGGTGTCAGAGGACAAGTAAGATCAGCCAATCAAGGAGGAATTGATAGAGTCATGATTTCCCTTCATAACATCCACTGTCATTTAAATATGTATTCAAGGACTGTTCTGTTAACTTGATTACAGATTCTAAAAGTTGTGATTCCGTTATGAGTGAATAAAAAGTTGCTTTAGTGTAATTATGGTCAATCCTCTGCATGAATACATAGACAAAGCTATTTCTACCACCATGCTTTTTGCCCATGTTTTTGCCCATGTGGACATTAAAAACAATTAGTCTTATGGATGACACACTACCAGGCTTTGTTTTTATTCAGTGTAGGAAAAATAAGATAGGAAATTTGTACTCTTATACACTGACTGAAAAACTGGGCCTCTATGTAATGGTATATAAAAAATCAACAGAGATCTGTAATATCAGAAAGAACCTCCAGAAAGTATCCTTCTGTGAGGATTTATCTCAGTTTCTCTTCATTTGTGAATGTTTTACACCTTAAATATTTCTAAGGGAGCAAAACACATGCTCTTACCCCATTTAAAAATTTTAGGTGTATATTTGTTTATCCAGCTGCAGTTGAAGTATAACTGCTTCTGTTATCTAAGGATTAATATTAAATTCTCAATTTAAGCAATCCAACTTATAAAACTTATCTTCTTAATATATTTTTCATTGATATTCCCAACCATCACTAATAGGAGGTAATTTGTCAATTCATTGGTATATTTTTGTTCATAAATATCCAAATAGATCCCTAAAAAATAAGAACAAGAACATCTAGAAATTCTCAAAACAAATAAAATAATGTAACATTCATATTTAGACTTTTTGAAAGAGCAAGGTTTTGAGGAAAAGATTGGGCAATAGTGGCAGTTAAGAAGGCTCAGGGAAGTGGTTTTTAAACTGTCATCCACAGAGTCCTGGGGTTTCAGTGGAAGTGGGATTTTAGAGCTCAGTGCAGAAAGGAGAGGGGGCTCCAAGCTAGAAACTCTGGGCCACTCCCACTTTCTTTAACCCAAGTAGCTTTATTTATTGGACTTCTTGGAGTATACTGATATGAGAAGAAAATAACTAAACCAACAGAAAATATAGCATAAACCAGATCATAGCAGTAAATGCATACTAACATCTTAGGAGATAATGTGCTGGAACATGAAAGCTGTGTTGGTGAAAGAGATAAAAATGAATTTGGGAGCTAGGATAGCTCAGTGATAGAACACATGCTTAGCATCAATCCCCAGCACCAAAACCAAAAAAGAATGAATGTGAATATTGACTTTGAAAAGAGCCACCCTATTGGGGAAATTTCCTCAGTTAAGTTTTTAAAAATTTAAAATGGAGCTTTGACTCTGATTTGTTCATAACATCATTATGGTAAAGCAGGGTTATTTCTACCTCACTTCATATAATTAAGGTTCTTTTCTGGACTGCAACCTCAAGAACATAAGATGCAGAATAGTCTTCCATTTTGGAGTTAAGTTTGTTTGTTTTTCCAGAGATCTAGAAGTTTATTTAGTAATATAGAGGCACATTCAATGGGAGAATGCAGGCAGTCTCCAAAGAGAGAAATAGCCAGTCTTAGGTTTTTTAAAAATTCCCTGTTTAGGGTCTGGAGTTGTGGCTCAGTGGTAGAGCACTTGCCTGGCATGTGTGAGGCCCTGAGTTCAATATTCAGCATCACATATAAATAAATAGAATAAAAGATCCATTGATAACTAAAAAATATTTTAAAAATTGCCCATTTGGTTTTTTTTTTTTTAAAGAAAGATATTTTACTAAAAATAGAAGGATTCTGGGTACATAACTAGATATAATTTGTTAATCAAATCTAGGCAGAGAACCTATTTGCCCTTTGTAGCATGTTTTGCCCATTTTCACCTACCTGAAATTGTAGTAATGTTCTAATACCCTGCTTAAATTCCTCCTCTTCCAGAATCTCTCACCTTACATTCATCATTAATAGTCCCCTTCCTGGAGGATCCCAACTTCAAGGCCAGTCTCAGCAAATTAGCCAATCCCTAAGCAACTTAGTGAGACCCTGTCTCAAAATAAAAAATAAATAGGGCTGAGGATGTGGCTTAATGGTAGAGTGCCCTGGAGTTCAGTACCAAAAATAAAATATAATAAAACAAAAAATAGTTCCTCTCCTTATTCCCCCTACTACTATACTTGTCTTTCTGTCTGCACTTATAAAATGCCTTATGTGAACTTTGTACCTGTTTCATCTCTTTTAAATTACAGTCTTCCTAAGAGTTTAATCATCACAGTGCTAAATAAAGGTTAGTTGAATTTAAGAGAATAATAGAAATGTACTCCACATCCTGTTTTAAAGAGTCTATAAAAGCATTCACAGCCACAGGACCAGTTAGTCTGTCACTCTTCAGTATCATGTCACTGTTTACATGTCTTGACTACTCTTCTGTATTCTCAGGAGACACTTTTATATTTTCTAAGTTCCTTGAAAACCATAAATTTTTGGTGCAGCTTGATATTTTCCATGCTTCCTATCTCTTACTTTCACCATATATCATCTCTTCTACAGTACATCACATGGTCTACCCAGCTTACTCTTTGTTAGACATACTAATAATATAGGTATCCATTTGTAACCAAAACTTGGCATTACACTAGATGGAGAATTTGCATAGATCAGCGTGGCATGGCACACCAGTGGAAAGCCACTGTCTTAAAATAGTCCTCTGATCTAGATGCCTCATTTTGCGACCTAAATCCAAACATTTCTGTCTCATAGGGTTTGTTGTTTTGTGTTTTGTTTTTCAAATGTACTGTCTTAATAGTTATGTGTTGCTTTCATCTTCCATTGTAGGCAGAAGTTTACCTAAATGCCCACTCCCTTGAGAAAGTTTCCCAGGCCTATTTGCAGCTATAGAAGACTTGATTTTAGTGCAACAAGCCTTATTTCACTACTGAACCCCAAAGATCATCATTTTACTCTCTATTCTTTTTTGTGGCCCGCTAGCCCTCATCTTTTATTAAGCTGGAATCTAGTTATTGTGGTTTTAACACTCAAACTGTTTTGTTTTGTTTTGTTTGCGGTGCTGGGGATCGAACCCAGGGCCTTGTGCTTGCAAGGCAAGTACTCTACCAACTGAGCTATCTCCCCAGCCCTCAAACTGTTATTCTTAGCACATCTATAGTTATAGATACAGTGGCCATATATCTCAGCTTCCCAAGGCTGGTTTCAGTTTATGGCTGTTATCCAGTGTAATTATTAATAGACACCCTTTTCATTCTAAAGATCCTGGTTTGCACAATATGTTTACCTAGCCATATAACTCATAAGGTATTTCTCGTGCTACCACAGATGTAGCCAAGTAAGTACATAAATTGGGGAGCTTGTTCTTTCTATTATTTCCATTTTTCTCCAATTTTCTTGGCTTATAATAATTTAAACAAATTATTTTCTGATTGTTGTAACTTGTTAGAATATCATTGGGATAACCTGTTGAAGCTAATCTCTTGTATTTGTTCCCAGGTTCCTCTTTTGGCTGAAGTTTATGGTATAGAGAGAAACATTTTCAGGCTTAAAATTAATGAAGAGACTCCACTGAAACCCAGGTATGAAGTTCCCGATGTCCTCACCAGCAAGCCAAGCACTGTAAGGTAAGTCAAGGACCAAGATATCATAGATACACCCTCTATATGTTCTTTCATCATACCTTGAATAGTAGATTTTTTTATATACCTCCTATTTTGTCTGTTCAAAGGTATAATCATTTTCAGGGTTAGTATTTAGTTATTCGGGGATAAGTTGATCAGTTTTCTATGTTATCCATTCTATTTTTTTTCTTTACCATTTTACTCACCTTCACCTATTAATAGGGAGACAGAACTTTGATCCCCACTTTCCTTCTCACAACAAAAACAGTGTATTAGCTAGATTTTGGGAGCAAGTAGGAAGAAAGCTACTTATTCAGATTAACAGCAAGGCTCTAGAGACCTACTATACCAGTCAGACTCCCATGCTGACAGTAATTTATACACTTAGACTAACTCACTCTTAATTAAGGGTATTCTCAGAAGTCTAACGTAATTTTACTTAGAGAGAAATTAATAATTGGTGTCTAGACAAAAAAATCTTTAGGGACTAAAGCATTTTTTGAATACATGCAAAATCATCAGTTTTCCCCACTCTTTCTAGGGAGATTTCAAGTCTGTTTTTGCCAGTTGATTTCTGTTTGTTTGTTTGTTTGTTTGTTTGTTTTTCATATTATTTCACTAAAGAAAAATAAAACTAGGGAAACTAAGGGAAAATAAAGCCAGATGCTTTAATTTTCACTATGTTACTACCATGGTTTTATGTAGATTATTTTTTCCATAAAAATATGATTACACTCTATTTATGTATGATCTATCAAAATGTATAAATGCATTCTACTGTTATGTACAACTAATTAGAAAAAATAAAATAAAATTATGTGATTAAAGGTCAATAGAGGGTCTGCAGTTACAGTTCAGTGATGTAGTGCTTGCCTAGCATGTGTGAGGCACTGGGTTCAATCCTTAGCACCACATTAAATAAATTAATCAATTAAATCGATAAAATAAAATAAAGGTATTATGTCCTACAACTGAAAAATTTATAAAAATTCTTAAAGAAAAATTTTAAACTTGAATTGCTACTCTATACCAAGAAAACAGAAATTAAAGAAGACCATCTTCAAGGTTTTGCAGTTTGACAATTGAGTCTATGCATATACATAACGATTTGGTCACAATAAGTTATTTTTTATTATGGCGGAGGTTTCACTTTGCTAGGAGATCCTTTGATATTTCAATATCTGTATTCACAAGTAAAATTACCCTAATTTTCTTTTTCTCTATTGTCTTCTCCATGTTTTGGGTTCTGGATGATATTAGTTTTGTGTAGTAAATATGATCTATTAGTTCTGCTTCTGTTCCCACTCTTTCTAGGGGCCCTTTTGCTATTGTAGTAACTAAAAAGCTAAAAACTGCATTTAGCCATTTCTCAGATTCCCTTGTACCTAGAGTTCATGATATAATTTAGTTTCTACCAATCACATGTGCATACATAAATGTTGATTTTAGTACTGAATTCTCCATTTTGTTTGTGTAGATCCAGCAGCTGTAGACTGGCTCTAAGGCTATTAGTTATGATCACAGTTTCCTAATCTCCATAGTACAGCTAAGATGGCATGATCCTAGAGCCCAGCAGTTGCCACAGTGACTTCTGATTATTCAATTTCCTAATATAGAAGTTCTGTTTATTTTCTCATAGTTCTGGGGGCTCAAAATCCAAGATCAAGTTGTTAACAGACTTGATTTCTTAGAAGGCCTATCTCCTAGGCCTTACTAGAAGCCTGGCTACTTTCTTGCTATGTCCTCTCATAATTTTCCTGCAAGTAATTACCTCTTTAAAGGTCCTATCTCCAAATACGGTCACATTCTGAAGTACTAGGGGTTAGGGCTTCAAAATTTAAAGCTGAGATAAAAGTTCCATTGACCGTACAGTAATATACTATTGTTCCTAGGGGTCATTACTAGATATCTAGCCTGAAATCTGTAACCTCAACCATTCCCATGATGTAAGCAATATTTTCTGCTTAAAATAGCCAGAGTTGCTCCTATTATCAATAGTTGATCCCTCATTAATAAAGTAGTTGCTATCAGAAGTGGGTATAGGGTTAAGGCTCTAAGTGGTAGAGCACTTGCCTCACAAGTGCAAGGCACTGGGTTCAATCCTCAGCACCACATAAAAATAAAGACACTGTGTCCATCTACAACTAAAAAATAAATAAATAAATAAATAAGAAGTGGGTATAAACAACAGAGCCTGAAGAATGGGAATATGAGATTGACTCTTGACCTAGTTAGATTTGAAGGCAATGAGAACATGGTTACCATTAGGTGATGGAATACTAATGTATGAACTAAATTGTATCTTCCCCAAAAATTCATTTTTTGAATCCCTAACCCCTAGTACCTTAGAATGTAACAGTATTTGAGGTGGGTCTTTAAAGAGGTGATTAAGTTAAAATGAGAACATTAGGTTGGGCCTCATCCATTATGGACTGGTGTCCTTATGAGAAGAGGAGATTAGGGAACACACACACACACACACACACACACACACACACACACATACACACACACACAGGGACACTCATGTGAGGACTCAGCAATAAGATCCATCTGCAAGCCAAGGGCATAGGTCTTACAAGAAACCATACCTGGCCAAGCATAATGGCACATGCCTGTAATCCCAGTGACTTGGGAGGCTGAGGCAGAAAGATCACAAGTTTGATGCTAGCCTGGGCAACTTAGTGAGACACTATCTCAAAACAAAAAGCGCTGGAAATGTAACTCAGTGGTAGAGTGTCCCTGGATTCAATTTCCAATACCACAGTGGTAGGGAGGATATAGAAACCAAATCCGCCAACACCTTGATCTTGGACTTCCAACCTCCAGAACTACAAGAAAATAAATTTCTATTGTTTAAACCACCCAGTCTGTGATTTTTTTTTTGGCAGCATAACAAACTAATACATCTAATAATAAACCATGGCATTCTATGGCAGTTATTTAAATTACTACTGGTGGTCAACTGTAATAAAACACCGATTGAAAGCAAACCAGGTGGTAGAACCATAGCACATTATGATTGTCATTCAAAATTCAAAACTTTGTGGTAGCCTAGCTGCTATTAGCTTCCCTGAAGAGCTTAATGAAAGAAAATAGTCTCCAAACTTTAAATTCTTAACTCATGGTATGGTCAGAGAACTAGTAAGTTTCTACAACTATCCTAAAGCTCTCTCCTATCTCTTGTAGCTACAGGGTCCTTGTAGCTGAAAGTAACATACAGAGTTTGATACTAAAAGTTGCTGAATGAGATCCTAAATTGAATTCATAACTTCCTCACCTCTGTGAACTTAGGGTGTTAACTGGGAAGAGGTAGGACCTGTTAAAATTGAATGGCAACATTTGCAAGAGTTGCATAATTCTAAATACCCAAACTTCCAAACTCCACTGAGCTTCCCATTCTTACAGAAATAGCTCCTCTTGCTGTGTTCAATGAGGTTGATCCTGACTTGCTTGAACACCCTGACCTCACCTAAGATAAACCTTGAGAAGGGATTTCAATGTTCATCGTACCTTACCCTTACCATCCTTAATTGCCTCCAAACTCCTTGTCACAGCCAGATCCCAACTTGCTTGAGCCGGTTACATTCAAACTTAGGAGAAGCCTTGCATGCCTACAGAATTATAAGAATTTATAATGGGAAACGTGTGGAAATGATTTCTGGGGGATTTCTAGAGAAGAAAGAAGAAACTATTTTAGATCAGGTTAAATTTATTGACATAGGTACATGTACCAGAGAATATAGATTTGATATGCCAAGTTCGACAGCAGAGAGTGGTTCAGGTTGTTTGCTTGGTTGATTGACTTTGAACTGAACTCAGCTATGGATTCTGCTGAGATCAAAATTCCATAGCACAGTATTCATATACTTATTCATAGACTTAGGGAGATAAAGGTGTTCAAGTAGATTTGTTACATGCAGCCAACTCATCCAAGTCCCTCATTCTTTCTGCAAGAGAATCCAGAAGATACTACTCCTTCATTGAGAAATACATTGGCAAAGGAATAGTTGGATAGTGTTGCAATAAATGCTTTTTTCTTTTGTGGGCTACAGATATTGGCCAGAAATGATGCCATTAAAATGGCCTCTCTCATTGCTGTGGTGATGATAAGCCTCAAGGTGACAGAGACAAGGTAGCAGCATTTAGTTGTCAGAGACAAAGTGGACATAATTTCATAATGTGCAGTAGGGCTCACATAGTACACAAAACATTTTAACCCTCAGGGCAGTTAATAATTTATCCTGCAGTCCATTCGACTAAGACAGATTGACTAGAGTCCTGCTTGATGTAATAATCAGAACTGTGGGATTAATGAACAGTGAGACAACCTCTCCACCAACTCCAGACAGAGTTGGTTTCCAGGTCCCAACCATCTACTTGAAAGGGAGGCCTAGAATCCACAGAAGATGACTGAAAGGACATAATAAGAACATAAACTGGGAAAAAATAAATAAATAAATAAATAAATAAAGAACATAAACTGTCCCATCAACCATCCCTAAAGAGTCCTGTGATCATTTACCAGGGCAAATGTGCATTACAGAAAGGGAGAAATCTAGACCTGAGAGGATGTTAAGTGCTGGTTTTGAGCTTTGCATCCTCAGGCTCCAAAACATCTTAACAGTCTGCCTGTCAAATTGGAGGCTGGTAAGAAAGAGGTTATAAGTAGATAAATAAAAATTGACCTAATTCCATTTCCTGTGTGTACTCAATCTGTGTATTTTCTTAATTTCTGAATGTATGTGCTAATGAGAAAGGAAAATAATGCTTTAATTCTATACACTGAAGTGTTACTAGACTTTACACAAAGAAGTAATACTGACGATGACAGTTAACATTTGAGTGTTTCTGTGTCAGACAGTATGCATGAGCTCACTTCTGTTCAAAAACTGTATTCATTGTAACTTTTATCTTGTCTGTACTTTACAAATAAGAAAACTGAGGGGGCTGGGGCTGTAGCTTGGTGGCAGAGTGCTTGCCTAGCATGTGTGAGGCACTGGGCTCAGCACCACATAAAAATAAACAACTAAAAAAAGGCATTCTGTCCACCTACAACTACAAAAAAAAATTTTTTTTAAACTGAGACTTAGAAATGTTGGATAACTTCATTACATTATAAAGTATATGGTAAAGTTATGTTCAGACCAAGCTCTCTAACACCAAAGCCCATGCTCCCAACAATGGTTTTCCACTGTCATCTGTGCTATATTATATGAAGATTGATTTACTAATTAATTACTTTGAATTACAAATCAAATAGAGCCATGTAAACCTATAGAAATTTATTTTTCCCTTCCTGCTCTGTTTTCTAGGCTGATTTCATGCTCAGGGGATACAGGCAGTCTGATATTGACAGATGGAAAAGGAGATCTGAAGTGTCATATCACAGCAAATCCATTCAAGATAGACTTGGTATCCGAAAAAGAGGTTGTGATGAGCATAAATTCCCTGGGCCAATTATACTTTGAGCACCTACAGATTCCTCCCAAACAAAGGTACTTTTACACATTACTTAATGCATAAAGACCTAACAAAACCTGGTTATAATATCACTTGCCTAACTAGATAACAAATCATCATAGAAAATTGGTTTGCCTTTTTTACTGTGATATTCTGAGAAATTTCGTGTTTTCACTAATGCAGGTTAATACATGCTTTGTGACAAATGATTCCCAAACATTTGAGAATGTTGTACTCTTACTACGTCCTGTGTGTGATTGATGGCATTCTCTCCCTCCACAGCCTTCTAAAAAAGCACTCTGTTGACTTGACACATATTAATGCGAACTCCTGTGGCTTCAGAATGTCACTTTTCTCCCCTAAAATAACTTGAATAACTGTAGATGTGAATAGTTCTACAGGAATTTTCTGGGACTATCTACTCCATCAAAGCTACTTGTTCCCAGTCACATGATTGAGAAATAATGATAAGGAAGAGATTCTTCTTCCTTTTTTTTAAAAAAATCAATTATTTTTTAAATCTTCCAGTCAGTAGTTCTTTGCATTTTTATCATAATAGTAAACATATTACATAGTCTGCAGAGAGCATTTAGCATTTATCATTCCCAAATCGTAAGGGTTTTTTTCCCTGGGTTTCATTTATTTCTATCTTGAATTTTAAATATTAAAAATTATCTTACTTTCTAAGGCCTGGAGCTATAGCTCAGTGATAGAGTACTAACATATGTGAGGCCCTGAGTATCTCTCTCTCTCTCTCTCTCTCTCTCTCTCTCTCTCTCTCTCTCTCTCTCACACACACACACACACAAACACAAACCTTCCTAGAATTAATGAGTGAGTTAGGGTGCAGGATACAAAATTAAATGTAAAAACATTAATTACTTTCCTGTATACCAGCAATGAACAAGTGCAATTTGAAATAAAAAACACATTTACCACTTATATTAGCACCCCACAAACAAAATGCTTATCTTTAAATCTCAAATAAGTACAAGATCTGTGAGAAAAAACTACAAAACTCTAAAGAAAGATTTCAAAGAACCACATAAATAGTGAGATATTCTGTTTTCATATATAGAACAACTCAATATTGTCAAGATGCCAGTTCTCCCAACCTGATCTGTAGATTCAATGCAATATAAATTAAAATACCAAAAATGGAATATTACTCAAACTTAAAGAAGAATTAAATTATGTCATTTGCAGGTAAAATGGATAGAACTGGAGAATATCATGCTAAACAAAATAAGCCAATTCCAAAAAACCAAAGGCCAAATGTTCTCTTTGATATGCAGATGCTGATCCATAATGGGGGTGGGGTACTAGGGAAGAACGGAGGAACTATGGATTGGGCATAGGGAAGTGAGAATAGGGGAGAGGGTTTGGGGATGGGAAAGATGATGGAATGAGACAGACATTATTACCCTATGTGCATGTATGATTGCATGACCAGTGTGACTCTGCATTGTGTACAGCCAGAGGAATTAGAAGTTGTACTCCATTTGTGTACGTCAAAATGCATTCTGCTGTCATGTATAACTAATCAGAACAAATAAAAAATTAATTAATTAAAATCACAGCAAGTTATTTTGTGAATATCAACAAACCAGTTATATGAAAAGGCAAAAGACCCAGAATAGCCAACTCATCACCGAGGAGATTAACAAGTTGGAGAGCTGATAGCCTATTTCAAGACTTACTATAAGGCTACAGTAATAAAGATAGTGTGGTATTAATGAAAGGGCAGACATATAAATCAGTGGAACAAAATAGAAAGCCCAGAAATAGACTCACACAATGGCCAACTGATCTTTGGCAAAGAGCAAATTAGTACAATGGAGCAGATAGTCTTCAACAAATGACACTGGAACAATTAGATGCCTACATGCAACTAGTAAATCTAGGCACGGAACCTATTCACTTCACAAAACATGATCTCAGGGTGGATCATAAAGGTAAATGTAAACCACAAAACTTTTAAACTCCTAGAAGATAACAGAGAATACCTAGATGACCTTGAATATGATGATCTTTTTAGATATAACATAAAATAAATAATTGACAAGTATAACTTCATTAAAATTAAAAACTTCTGCCCTGTGAGAGAATGTCAAGAGAAAATGGAAACAAGCTGTAGATTATGGGAATATATTTGCAAAAGACATATCTGATAAAGGACTATTATCCAAAGTATATAAAGAGCACTTGAAACTTGACAATAAGAAAACAAATCCCAGTTTAAAAGAAGGCAGAAATAAAAAAGATCAACAACTCACCAAAGAAGATACACAGATGGCAAGTGGGCATGTCAACTTCATTAGGGAATTTCAAGTTGAAATAAGGAGATTCTAGCACACACCTATTAGAATGACCAAAATCTAAAACTCTGACAAAATCAATTGTTGCAGAGGATGTGGAGCAACAGAAATTAATTCATTGCAAAATGGAACAGCCACTTTTGGAAAATAGCTTGGCCATTTCTTACAGATCTGAACACATACTCATCCCATATTCTTCAGCAATCACACACCTTGGTGTTTTCCCAAATGAACTAAACACTTATGTCCACCAAAACAAAAACTGCACATGGAAGTTAATAACAGCTTCATTCATAATTCATAAAAAGTGGAAGCAACCAAAATATTAGTAGGTTAATGGACAAATAAACTGTGGAACACCCAGATAATGGAATACACTATTCAGCACTAAAATGAGCTGTCAAGCCATGAAAATATCATGGAGGACTGGGGAATGAAATTGATCAAATTATATACATACATGAATATGGCATACTCATGTATAATAATAATGCAAATTTTTTAAATGTTTAAAAACAAATACATGGAGGAAATTTAAATGCCTATTACTAAATAATAGAAGTTCTTGATCACAAGTTCAAGACAAACCTAATCATAAATCTATGCATATGACTATATACTGTACAATTCCAATTTTAGAACATTCTAGAAAAAACAAAACTATGGAGATAGTAAAGAGATGAATGGTGGCCAGAGGTTCTGGGGACAGAGCACAGAGGACTTTATAGTAGTAGAACTACTCTATGTGATACTACAATGGAGGATTCATGTCATATATTTGTCCATGCCTAAACCGCTTTTAAAAATAAAGTCTATTAATATTTTAAAATTTAAAGGTAGGCATGCACTGTGGTACATGCCTGTAATATCTGCTACTCAAGAGGCTAAGGCAGGAGGATCACAAGTTCAACACAAACTGGAAATTTAGCAAGACTCCCAACAAAAAAAAAAAAAAAAAAGAAGAGCTAGAGATGTAGTTCAGTGGTAGAGCACTTGCCTAGCATGTAAAAGGTCCTAGGTTATGTCCCTAGTACCACAAAAATAAATAAATAGTAAAATACCGGGGAATATTTTTAACTTCTATAAGAATTAAAAATTAACATGTACAAGCTGGGCACAGTGGCTCACACTTGTAATTCCAACAACTCCAGAGGCTGAGGTAGAAGGATTACAAGTTCAAGACCAATGTCAGTAACTCAGTGAGGCCGTAAGGACTTAGCAAGATCTTATCTGAAAATAAAACATTTTGAAAAAAGGGTTGGGACTGGTGTTGTGACTCAGTGGTAGAGCGCTTGCCGCACATGTATGGGGCACTGGGTTCAATCCTCAGCCCCACATAAATAAATAAAATAAAGGTATTGTGTCCATCTACAACTAAAAAAAAATGTTTTTAAAGGGTGAGGGACATGGCTCAGTGGCTAAGCAACCCTGGGTTCAATCCCCAGTACCAAAAGAAAAAAAATTAATATGTACAACATAGAAAAAGGTTATATAAATCAATAAGCAAAAGAACAATAAGCAAATTTGGAAATGGGAGATACAAACTACGGCAAGTCATGTTAATATAATGAATGTCAAAAAATTAATATTGAGTGAAAAAAGCATGTCACAAAAAATATAAACAGTATACTTTTATGTATATATATTTTTGAAAGGCAAAACCTAACAATGTATTGTTTGGGGATTCATATATATATATATATATATATATACATATATGCGGCAATACTATTTTAAAAACACCAAGAGAATGGTGTTTTACAATGATTAACACAAAATTTCATAGTGGTGTCTCTGAAGGGAGTGGGGAGAAAGCAGATAGATTTGAAGAGAGGTGCACAGACACTCCAAAGGAACAAGTTATTTCAGTTGCTTAAGCACAGTGGTATGTTTATAGCTGTTCACTTACTATTATTCCTTAAACTTTCTGTATATACTCTGTGTCCTTTTATCTATGTTCTGTATTTTACATTAAAGACAAATTAATGTATAATGAGTATGAATAAATAATTCATAGAGGAAGAAATAGAAGTACCATTAAATGTACAAAAAAGCAATTTACAACATTAATGACCACAGAGATATCTTTTCTAAAATTTTAGAATGGCAAAGACCCAAAAGATTGGTAAAGCCCAGTGTTGTTAAGAATGTAAGGAGAGCTATGGTGTATGCCCGTAATCCCAGCTGCATGGGAGGCTTTGGCAGGAGGATTCCAAGTACAAAGCCAGCCTCAGCAATTTAGCAAGGCCCTAAGCAACTTAATGAGACCCTATCTCAAAATAAAAACTATAAAAAAGGACTGCGGATGTGGCTCAGTGGTTAAGCACCCTTGGGTCCAATCCCTAGTATCACAGACACAAAAAGAATGTGAGGAGAACCACACACAGTGGTGCATACCTATAAAACCAGAGACTTTGGAGTCTGAGGCAGTTTGAGGACAGCATGGGCAATTTAGTGAGACCCTGCCTCAAAATAAAAAATAAAAATAAAAAGGGATGGGAATATAGCTCAGTGGTATAATACCAAAACAAAAAAATGTAGGGAGGTATACCAAAACAAAAAAATGTATGGAGGTAAACACTCAGATACAACTTTGGATGGAAGAATAAATTGAGAATAAAGTGTCACAATCATTCTGGGAGACTACATTATGTTGCTGTGCACCAGAGTAACAATGAGTGGGGAAAGCTATGTTCTATGTTGCTTACTTATTTTTGTTAAAATATTATGAGCATGTATTACACTTATAATTTTAAAAAGGTATTTTAAAGTGTTAACAAATTTTCAAATACATGTGCATTGTAAAACATCAAGCTATTGGTTTAATGTTCCTTAATATTCAATTTTCTAAGCTCAATTTTATAATGCTATTACATTTAGTAAGTTAAAGGATATAATTTATGAAGTATTCAAAGTAGAAAATGAAAATCTTTATCATTGAAGAAAATTCTATCAGTCCTTCCATCATTAAGGGAAACAACTTTCTTTATGTTAAACAGAACTACCAAAGGAAATGAGGAGAGTGCATCAATCAATACCTCTCAGGTAATCTAGATAGAGCAATTTATCTTTGTTATGTACTTCACCACTATCATAATTTTTTTTAAATTTATTTTTATTGTAAACAAATAGGATACATGTTTTTCTGTTTGTACATGGAGTAACAGCATACCATTTGTATAATCATACATTTATATAGGGTAATGATGTTTGATTCATTCTGTTATTTTTTCCTCCCCCCACCCCTCCCACCCCTCTTTTCCCTCTATACAGTCCCTCCTTCCTCCATTCTTGCCCCCCTCCCACTCCCCATTATGTGTCATCATCTGCTTATCAGTGAGATCATTCATCTTTTGGATTTTTGAGATTGGCTTATCTCACTTAGCATGATATTCTCCAATTTCATCGATTTGCCTGCAAATGCCATAATTTTATTATTCTTTATACCTGAGTAATATTCCATTGTATATATATGTACCACAGTTTCTTTATCCCTTCATCAATTGAAGGACATCATGGTTGGTTCCACAGTCTGGCTATTGTGAATTGAGCAGCTATGAACATTGATGTGGCTGTATCTGTAGTATGCTGATTTTAAGTCCTTTGGGTATAGGCCAAGGAGTGGGATAGCTGGGTCAAATGGTAGGTCCATTCCAAGTTTTCTAAGGAATCTCCACACTGCTTTCCAGAGTGGCTGCACTAATTTGCAGCCCCACCAGCAATGTATGACTGTACCTTTCTCCTCACATCCTCTCCAATACCTGTTGTTGCTTGTATTCTTGATAATTGCCATTCTAATTGGGGTGAGATGGAATCTTAGTGTAGTTTTGATTTGCATTTCTCTTATTACTAAAGATGGTGAACATTTTTTCATATGTTTGTTAATTGCTTGTAGATCTTCTTCTGTGAAATGTCTGTTCATATCCTTAGCCCATTTGTTGATTGGGTTATTTGTATTCTTGGTGTAGAGTTTTTTGAGTTCTTTATAGATTCTGGAGATTAGTGCTCTATCTGAAGTATGATTGACAAAGATATTCTCCCACTCTGTAGGCTCTCTCTTCGCATTGCTGATAGTTTCCTTTGCTGAGAGAAAGCTTTTTAGTTTGAATCTATCCCAGTTATTGATTCTTGCTTTTATTTCTTGTGCTATGGGAGTCCTGTTAAAGAAGTCGGATCCTAAGCCAACAAGTTGAAGATTTGGACCTACTTTTTCTTCTGTAAGATGCAGGGTCTCTGGTCTGATTTCAAGGTCCTTGATCCATTGTGAGTTCAGTTTTGTGCAGGGTGAGAGATAGGGGTTTAGTTTCATTCTGTTGCATATGGATTTCCAGTTTTCCCAGCATCATTTGTTGAAGAGGCTATCTTTTCTCCATTGCATTTGGCACCTTTGTCTAGTATGAGAAAATTGTATTTATTTGGGTTTGTGTCCATGTCCTCTATTCTGTACCATTGATCTACCTGTCTTTTTTGGTGCCAATACTACGCCGTTTTTGTTACTATTGCTTTGTAGTATAATTGAAGTTCTGGTATTGCAATACTCCCTGTTTCATTCTTCCTGCTAAGGATTGCTTTAGCTATTCTGGGTTTCTTATTCTTCCAGATGAATTTCACGATTGCTTGCTCTATTTCTGTAAGGTACATCATTGGGATTTTAATTGGAATTGCATTGAATCTGTATAGCACTTTTGGTAGTATGGCCATTTTGACAATATTAATTCTGCCTATCCAAGAACATGGGAGATCTTTCCATCTTCTAAGATCTTCCTCAGTTTCTTTCTTTAATGTTTTGTAGTTTTCATTGTAGAGATCTTTTACCTCTTTGGTTAGATTGATTCCCAAGTATTTTATTTTTTTTGAGGCTATTGCAAATGGAGTTGTTTTCCTCATTTCCCTTTCAGCTGTTTGGTTGCTTGTGTATAAAAATGCTTTAGATTTATGCATGTTGATTTTATAGCCTGCTATTTTGCTGAATTCATTGATGAGGTCTAGAAGTTTTCTGGAGGAGTTTTTTGGATCCTCTAAATATAGAATCATGTCATCAGCAAATAGTGACAGCTTAAGTTCCTCTTTTCCTATTCGTATCCCTTTAATTTCTTTGGTCTGCCTAATTGCTCTGTCTCGAGTTTCGAGGACAACATTGAATAGAAGTGGTGAAAGAGGACATCCCTGTCTTGTTCCCATTTCTAAAGGGAATGGTTTCAGTTTTTCTCCATTAAGAATGATGTTCGCCATTGGCTTAGCATAAATAGTCTTTACAATGTTCAGGTATGTTCCCACTATCCCAATTTTTCTAGTGTTTTGAGCAAGAAGGGGTGTTGTATTTTGTCGAACGCTTTTTCTGCGTCAATTGAAATAACCATATGATTCTTATCCTTAAGTCTGTTGACATGATGGATTACGTTTATTGATTTATGGATGTTAAACCATCCTTGCATTCCAGGGATGAACCCCACTTGATCGTGGTGCACAATTTTCTTAATATGTTTTTGGATACGGTTCGCCAATATTTTGTTAAGGATCTTTGCATCTATATTCATCAAGTCTAAAATTTTCTTTCCTCGATGTGTCTTTTCCTGGTTTGGGTAGGAGGGTGATATTAGCTTCATAGAATGAGTTTGGTAGGGTGCCCTCCTTTTCTATTTCCTGGAATACTTTGAGAAGTATTGGAATGAGTTCTTCTTTGAAGGTCTTGTAGAACTCGGCTGAGAATCTGTCTGGTACTGGGCTTTTCTTGGATGGTAGATTTTTAATGGCTTCTTCTATTTCATTGCTTGATATTGATCTGTTTAAATTGTGTATGTCCTCCTGGTTCAGTTTAGGAGGAGCACATGTCTCTAGAAATTTGTCAATGTCTTTGGTAGTTTCTATTTTGTTGGAATACAGATTTTCAAAGTAGCTTCTCATTATGTTCTGTATCTCAGTGGTGTCTGTCATGATATTTCCTTTTTCATCACGAATTTTAGTAATTTGAGTCTTCTCTCTCCTTCTATTTGTTAGTGTGGCTAAGGGTTTATCTATTTTGTTTACTTTCTCAAAGAACCAACTCTTTGTTTTGTCAATTTTTTGAATTGTTTCTTTTGTCTCAATTCCATTGATTTCAGCTCTGATTTTAATTATTTCCTGTCTTCTACTACTTTTGCTGTTATTCTGTTCTTCTTTTTCTAGGGCTTTGAGCTGTAATGTTAGGTCATTTAGTCATTTAGTTGTTGACTTTTCATTCTTTTCTGGAATGCGCTCCATGCAATGAATTTTCCTCTTAGAACTGCTTTCATGGTGTCCCAGAGATTTTGATATGTTGTATCATTGTTCTCTTTGACCTCTAAGAAATTTTTTATCTCCTCCCTGATGTTTTTTGTTATCCATGTTTCATTCAATAGCATATTATTTAGTCTCCAGGTGTTGGAGTAATTTCTGTTTTTTCTTTTGTCATTGATTTCTATTCTCAGTCCATTATGATCTGATAGAACACAAGGCAGTATCTCTATTTTTTTTGCATTTCCTAAGGACTGCTTTGTGGCATAACATATGGTCTATTTTCGAGAAGGTTCCATGTGCTGCTGAGAAGAAAGTGAATCCACTTGTTGATGGATGGAATATTTTATATATGTCTACTAAGTCTAGGTTATTGATTGTGTTATTGAGGTCTATGGTTTCTTTGGTTGGTTTTTGTTTGGAAGATCTATCTAGTGGTGACAGTGGTGCATTAAAATCACCCAGAATTATTGTGTTGTGGTCTATGTGATTCCTGAAATTGAGAAGGATTTGTTTGATGTACAGGGATGCATCATTGTTTGGGGCATAAATATTTACTATTGTTATGTCTTCCTAATTTATGGTTCCCTTAAGCAGTATGAAATGTCCTTCTTTATCCCTTCTGACTAACTTTGGTTTGAAGTCCACTTTATCTGATATAAGGATGGAAACCCCCACTTTTTTACTGAGTCCATGTGTGTGGCAGGTTTTTTCCCATTCTTTCACCTTTAGTCTGTGGATGTCTTTTTCTATGAGATGAGTCTCTTGCAGGCAGCATATTGTGGGTCTCTCTTTTTAATCCATTCTGCCAGTCTATATCTTTTGATGAGTTTAGACCATTACCATTCAGGGTTATTATTGAGATATGATTTGTATTCCCAGCCATTTGGCTTATTTTTGGTTTTTAAGTTGGCTTGGTTTCTCCTTTGAGTGGTTTTTCTCTAAGGTAGTTCCTCCCTTTGCTGTCCTCCACTGTTGTTTTGCATTTCCTCCTCATGGAATATTTCATTGAGAACATTCTGTAGCGCAGGCTTTCTATTTGTAAATTCTTTTAACTTTTGTTTATCATGGAAGGATTTTATTTCATCTTCAAATCTGAAGGTTAGTTTTGCTGGGTATAGGATTCTTGGTTGGCAACCATGTTCTTTCAGAGCTTGAAACACGTTGTTCCAGGCCCTTCTAGCTTTTAGAGTCTGGGTTGAGAAGTCTGCTGCTATCCGTATTGGTCTCCACCTATATGTAATCTGGTGCTTTTCTCTCGCGGCCTTCAAAATCCTATCTTTATTTTGAATGTTAGGCCTTGGTGTGGATCTGTTGTGATTTTGTGCATTTGGTGTTCTGTAAGCCTCTTGTATTTGATTTTCCATTTCATTCTTCAGGTTTGGGATATTTTCTGATATTATTTCATTGAATAGGTTGTTCATTCCTTTGGTTTGTATCTCTGTGCCTTCCTCAATCCCAATAATTCTTAAATTTGGTCTTTTCATGATGTCCCATAGTTCTTGGAGATTCTGTTCATGATTTCTTACCATCTTCTCTGTTTGGGCAACTTTATTTTCAAGATTAAATATTTTGTCTTCATTGTCTGAGGTTCTGTCTTCCAAGTGGCCTAGTCTTTTGGTGATGCTTTCCATTGAGTTTTTATTTGGTTTATTGTTTCCTTCATGTCAAGGTTTTCATTTTGGTTTTTTTTTTTTGAGAATCTCTATCTTTTGTTGAAATGATTTTTGCTTCCTGCAGGTGCTCTTTCATCTTATTGGTATTATCATTCATTGCCTGCACTTGTTCTCTAATCTCATCCTTTGCTTCGCAAATCATCTTAATCATGTATAATCTGAAGTCATTTTCTGACATTTCTTCTAACATAATGTCATTGGATTCTATTAATATAGAATCTAGATTTGCTTGGATCATTTTCTTCCCTTGTTTTCTCATGTTGTTCATGTATCTTCTCCTCTAGCAGTGCAGATCTGGGTATTGCAGATTTCCCCCTATAGGTTTATAGTGTCCCTATAGGTTTCCAAAACCCTTTCTTTAAGGGGAGATCAATATTAGCAGTGCCCAATTCAGACACTATGCAATCCTAAACCAAATAGCCCCTATGAGGACAATAACACAATTGTCATAATAAATGGAATGAGTTCAAATATTATCTTCAGTAAAACAAACAAATTTGCAATAAGGTCTGCAGTTTCAAATGGAGGACAGAGAGGATGCAGAGGGATGTAGAATGTGGCTGTTAATGGGATAAGAAAAGAATATACAGAAGTTCTAGATTAAAGAAAGGGTGAGAGTGTAATCAAAAGAAATTGGATGTTAGCATGCAGAAAAGGGAGAAAGAGACTCTGAGGGAATAGGTAAACAAAAGGAAAAGAGAGCAAGAAAAGTAAAGCAATAAAAACTTAAAATTTTTCAATAAGGAGAAAAAAGAAAATCTACAGTATAACAGTCATATAGTAATGAAACCTCCCAGTGTTCAGTAGCCTGATGCATGAGAGGTACCTGACAATGAGCTTCAAGCCTCCAGCAGGCATCTCAGGATGGGTTTTACCCCACCTAAAGATTGGAGCTACCGCTTCCAGGATTATCCAAGATGGCCACTCTGGCTTCGAAATGTGTTGGCAAATGGGGAGCTGCAGCTCCGGGTGTGGCAGTGGTCAGCAGGAGGTCCTAGAGGCAGGATGCGGTTGGTCAGGCAGGGGTCCTGGAGGTCGGGTGTGTTTGGTGTGGTTGTGGGATCCTGGAGGCCGGATACAATCAGTCGGTCTGGGGTCCTGGTGATAAGGCACAGTCAGTTGGTCTGGGGGTCCTGGCGGCAAGAAGCAGTCAGTTGATGTGAGGGCCCCAGAGGCAGAGAGTGATCTGTCGGGCTGAGGGATCCTGGAGACGGAGCTCAGTCAGTCCAGCCAGGTGTCCTACGTGGCCTGGCTGTTGTCTCAAAATGGTGGCAGCCACGCGTAATCAAACCTGCAGGTACTGTAACAGTGAACTTCCAGGCAACAGCAGACAGCTGGTGCTCCACTGGGGGTCGGCAATCAGTTTGCTGACTGTTGTCGGACAATCGGGAGGTGAACCTCGTGTGCATTGGGTGATGGATAGGTGTAAGGCAGGCGATGGACAGGCGAGAGGCAGGCAAATGGCAGATGATAGGTGCCTGACAGTGAGCAATCAGGAAACAGATATCCTCTGCTGGAAACCGGAGTTACAGAGCGACAAGGAACGCAGCCTCCCTCTAGTCCGCCATCTGGCTTTTTGCCACTATCATAATTTTGTGGCACATAATGAATTCTGTTCCTTCCTTCTACAGAAGAGTACTTGTTAAATATTCTACTACATGTAAATGGGATTACGTCTCTTTGCTTGCCTTGTCATCATATGATTCTGTCCTTAATTTATTCATTCATACATTCATTTATTCATAAAAGCACATACATCTTAAGTGCCTGCTTTTTTTCCAGGCATTATATTGGACAAAAAGAATAATCCTTGAATAAGACAAATCCCAAACATGTCTTAGGAACTTGGACTCTTTTGGGAAAGGCAGGCATTGACTAAATAATTAAGAGAATACAAGAAGGGTCCTGACCAAGATGAGGGGCTGCAAAAGACCTTCTGAAGAACATAATGTTAAAGCCTGAGTCACAGACCCTTTGCAGAAATTTGATGAAAACTATGAATGATTCCTGTAGAAAAGTTTTTGAATTTCGTAGTTTTTGATAGAGTTCATGGACCCTAAAGCCCATTCGTGGGTTCCAGGATACTAACCCCTCTATTAAGGTTTCAGGCATGCTTTTTAAAAATGCACTGGTCCACCTTACAGAACCTTTAATTATGAGCAAATAATCCAGAAATGGACAAAGAGTTCCTTTTAAAGAAATAAGCATTTCATACACATGCAGTTTTTTAAAAATAACTTTTTCATTCTCCTAAGGAAAAGGAGACTTTTATAAATCTGGCAAAGTTCATAGGTCTAGATCAAAAGATTATGGACCTGAATAGTCATTGCCATGCCAGTTGACTTGACTTCTCAAGTTAACATAAGAATATAGCTGTAGTTGAGCTAGTTGAAAGAAAAGGGGAAAAGTGCCCATCTCAGCAAAAACAAATCTCTATTTAGGGTCTCTCAAAACAGATTGAAGGGCTGGGGTTGTGACTCAGTGGTAGGGCACTTGCCTCGCATGTGTGAGGCACTGGGTTCCATCCTCAGCACCACATAAATAAAATAAAGGTATTGTGTCCATCCACAACTAAAAATTTTAAAGAAACAGATTGAAGTTATTTGATCTCAATGTTTTACTTCACATATTTACATGAAAAATATTCTTCTTTTTTTTCCCCCACAGTGCTAGGGATCAAACTCAGTATCTCATACTTGCCAAGCTAATACTCTGTGTCTGAGCTACATCCCCAGCCCAATTTTTTAAAATTCTTGCATATATAAACACTACCCTTTTTTGAAGTGTTTTCACATCACTTTAGTTCATGTGCAGATATTCGTGTCATATGGTATAGCTCTTCCTCAAAAAATTAAAAATGGAATTACAGTATGATCCAATAGTTCTTCTGGGTTTACACTCAAAGTGAAGTTACAGCAGCTTATTCAAAGTAGACAAAAGGAAAAAGCAACCCAAGTCTCTTAATGAATGAGTACATATTCAAAGTGTGGTATTATACAAAAAAAAAAATTGATTATTCAGCCTTTAAAAGAAAGGAAACTCTGATTAATGCTGCCAGTGAATGAAATTTGAAAACATTATACTCAGTGAAATAAGCCCATCACATAAGAACAAATGCTCTATGATTCCACTTTATGAGGTATCTATTGTCGTCAAATTTGTGGAGACAGAAAGCAGAAAGGAATTGCCATGGGTTGAAAAGGAGGAAATGGGGAGTTACTATATAATGGATAGGGAGGTTCAGTTTGGGAAGATGAAAAAAAGGCCTGGAGAGAGATGATAATAATGGACATCATCATACAGCAGAGCTAGTATACTTAATGCCAGTGAACTGTATACTCGAAAATGGTGAAAATGGTAAATTTTAGGTTATTTTACCATAATAAAAATGTCAGCTATAGTTCATAAGGATGATTAATGACATTTATATAAAATAGAGATTTATTAAATATACTGACATCATAAACTCATATTCTAAAAGATGGATTCATTTTTAGTATTATTTTTAATAATATAAATAAAACATGCAGTTGTGGCATCACAGGAGAGTTGGGAGCAGAAGCTCCAAACTTCAGTTCTTGTGTCCCTACAATAGAAAATTTAAAGTCAGACTTGAAAAGGCAAGCAATAGAATTTTATTATTTTACTGTGAGTGAAAGTATAGTAAGGCTCAAGTGGAGCACACTCTGGAGAGAATGGTTCACCTCCAAGAAAAGAACAATAAAGGAAACAATGCGGCTTCCAAGTTTATTACTGTTTGATGTCTGTCAGGAGAACTAGGTATCACCTTCTGCAGTCTTTATCAATCAAATGTTTATCTCCTCCTTCACCTAAGGGTGGAGAGTTTTTGACCCTAGATTGTCCTTTCCAGAACTGTAATGGTGACCATCCTATTCAATACCAGTCAGTTCTATGTTAATGCAGGTTCTGGGGTCAATGATCAGGCAGACTTCATCTTAGTGTACCTGCACTATTAATGAAATTTCCCTTCTGAAATAGATTGAGAAACCTATGGCCATAAATCCTAACTTCACATGACCTTAACAGACCCTTCCAAAAGTTAGCCCCATTGATCTTTCTTTTTTGACATATTTCTTAATTGACTCCCTTTGTATCTACCTGCTTATTCTCAAGGTTAGTACACCTTTTTTCTTCTATAAGTTACTTGATTGTTCATCAAAGGCAATTTCAAAGAAACCTTTGATCCTGCTATGCTATGGTTCATATTTCACTACTCATTACTAACTGCTACCTAACATTTCCCCCATCAAGGATTGGAGAACCTAAATCATATAGGGGATTAGGGGCAATGAAATCAAATCTACTTCCTGCTAATTAGGGCCATAGGCCTATAAGGGTGGTAACTACGTTTGTTGGAATTTATAAACTCAAATAACTCTCTTTTTTGTATTAACAGGAAAATCAAGAGGATCTAGGCCTTTGGGAGGAAAAATTTGAAAATTTTGTGGATGTAAAAGCTAATGGTAAATTGAAACTGGTCAAGCTTCAAAATGGCTAAGTACCTACCTAAAAGTTCTGTGAATTTTGGCACCTCAAACAAGTGATTTTTGAAAGTGAACAGAAATCTCAAATTTCTGTCCTCTATCCTTCAGTGATGCATTGCAATAAAGAAATGGTGATTATATGCTTTTAGGGGGAAATATAAGAAAAATACAGGCCCTGTGGAAGTGCCTATGTCAGTATGTGGCTATACTGTCCAGTTGATAAGCAGCTACAAATTCTGCATTCTATTTTTATGAGATTCAAGCGATGAGAAACCAAATTATAGAATTTATCAGCTTCAACATTCCAAGGCAGTTCTTAACCTTTTCCAGGTTTTCCCATCATTCACATGGGTGTCATGTGCCCATCTGTGACATTTCTCACTAGGCGTAGTGATGGGGTTAGAGAAGGAGAGTGAGTCTATCTCTTAGGAGATCCCTTTAAGATACATGGTCATATGTAGTTAGAAAACACTCATTTTCCCCCCTCATCCCTGCCTATAGAATAACAAACCTTCCCTAACTCCTTGAGAATCCTTGTTCTAGCTGTATATTATACAGCACGGTATAATTATTAGGGCTGACAGAATGCTCAAAATTTATATGAATTGGTATGGTTCTGTCTCTCCTTTCTGTGACATCATAATCTTTTTTTACTTTCTCTTTAGCATCTTTACCCCCAAAAAATCCTATAAGTGATATGTAAAATACTTTAACCTAAGTATTAATTTAAGTAAAGTTTGTCTCCTACTTATTTATACTTTTATCTCTAAACTATTGTTAATTAAAGGACTGTTTGGTTAAAGGAAATTTATATACCTACAATCACAGGGAAGTAGAATTTTGAGGAATTAGGAAAGGAGTTGACATTACAGTCCCTATAGACAGCCACAAAGTTGGCAGTAAGAATAAGTTAATCAGGTGGAAGATATCTAGTCATCCATCTAGCAGATATTAAAAATGTCCAATATGTTTTGCATTCTAAAACAAATAAGTATGCAATATATTTTAGAAATATTTTGATTAAGAAAAAATCTAAAACCTCATAACCATGTATTTTATAATAATAAAGGGATTTATTATAAATGAAGACAGAGAATTTCAGCACACAGCTAGGGCAACATAATAAGTGACCATAGCTTTGTCTTGTATATGCATTTTTGTTTCCCAACAATACCTGAATATAACATCTTACAGAGAGTCATTACAGAGCATTTGCTGATTGATCAGCACAAGTTCTTTCTACACCTGGTCTAGTTGTCTTGTTACACCATTGTTAACTGAATCTCCTTAATTGTCAGTCCTGTTGAGAAGCAAAACTCAGTTGGTATCCTGGGCTTTACAGGTCCTACCTCCATTGGTTTGGATTTCTCCTTACATGGATTTGAACATCTCTATGGGATCCCACAACATGCAGAATCACACCAACTTAAAAATACTGGGTATGTGAAAATAAGAATTCTTACAGGAGGCTCTGGTTTGATATTACTTGTGAAGTTTTAAGAACCTTCTTTGAATGATCATGCAGAGGAATAGTTTTCAATTTTCTCCTAAAAATAGCTAAGTGTACAAACTATAATATTGAACCTAACAATATAGAAGAAGTAAAGATTGGAAACTACTGCAGTCAAAGTTGGGGAGAGATCTTTATCTCTACGTTTCATGTTCACCCTAAAGGCCTTTTTGTAGAGCCCTAGGAAAATAACTGTGAAAAATCACTGACCTAGAAAATAGCATTTACTCTAAAGGGGATAGTGAGACAGAAAATGGCATCTCATATAACCTCTGATTCCCTGGGGAAGGTCATTTCAGGTTAACACTAACAGACATTCACCAGAGGCATCAGTCTAGGAGGAAACAAAACCAAAGAGAAACAGAGTCTAATCAAGATTGCAAGGGTCAGATATTGTTTATTTAACAGGCATAGTGATAAGTCCATCAGAAACTGTGCTACTCTCTTAATCTCCAGGATATGTAAAGAATTCAAAAAAATTAACACCCCAAAACAAATAACCCAATTAATAAATGAGCAAAGGAACTGAACAAATACTTCACAGAAGAAGAAATACAAATGGTCAAAAAATATATGAAAAAAAATCTTTAACATCTCTTGCAATTAGAGAAACACAAATTAAAACAACACTGAGATTCCATCTCACTCCAATCAGAATGGCAGTTATCAAAAATGGCAATTATCAACAACAAATGTTGTTGAGGATATGGGGAAAAGATACACTCATACATTGCTGATGGGACTGCAAATTGGTGCAACCACTCTGGAAAGCAGTATGGAGATTCCTCAAAAAACTAGGAATAGAACCACCATTTGACCTGGTTATGCCATTCCTAGGTATATATCCAAGGAGTTTAAATCAGCATGCTACAGTGACACAGCCATATCAGTGTTTATAGCAGCTCAAATTACAATAGCTAAGCTATGGAATCAACATAGGTGCCTTTCAACAGATGAATAGATAAAGAAAATGTGGTATATATACACAAGGGAATATTTCTCAGTCATAAAAAGAATGACTTTATGACATTTGCTGGTAAGTGAATGGATTTGGAGACTATCATGCTAAGTGAAATAAACCAATCCCAAAAAAACAAAGGGCAAATGTTCTCTCTGATATGTGGATGCTAACACACAATGGGGCAGGAGAGGGTGGAATAGAAGTTGAATGGATTAGATAAAGGGGAAGGAAAGGAAGAGAGCGGGGAAAGACAGTGGAATGAATCTAACATGACTTTCCTATGTACGTATATGAATACATCACAGTGAATCTCCACGTTATGGACATCCACAAACTGGGATCCTAATTAGTATAAGACATACTCCATGTTTGTATAAATATGTCAAAGTAAAACGCTACTATCATGTATAACTAAGAAGAACAAATAACATTAAAAAAACTGTGCTACTCTCATACTAGCCTAATTCTGTGCCCCCACCCCAGTCACTTCTTGATCTTTCCCTACCAGCTCTGTGGAAGTCTATTAGGACACTATCCTTTTGTTTTATCTACAGAAACTTAACTCTCAAAATTTGTCAGTAGATGTGTATTGTGCTTCCTAGTGGAGGATTCACAGGATACTGTCCTCTCACAGAGATATTTAGAAAAGAGATCTGAGATATGGGCTTAGGTGTGCCAGTTGTCACAGGAGGGGGTGCCAAAGGAATCAAAAGAGGGGGACCACATTCATCCAGGTTATGTCAGGAAATATTTAGGGAAATGGTAACTGTTAAGTCTTGGGAGAATAATAGGACCTAAGTGTTTGCATGGGAAAACGGAGAGTGGAGCTATCCTATTCATTAATTATACATTTGTAATGGTAATTGATGATAACCCTCATTTATGTTTCAGGGATGGAGATGCTTACCGTCTTTATAACCTGGATGTCTATGGATATAAAATACATGACAAAATGGGTATTTATGGCTCAGTACCTTATCTCCTGGCCCACAAACTGGGAAGGACTATAGGCATTTTCTGGCTGAATGCCTCAGAAACACTAGTGGAGATCAATACACAACCTGCAGTAGAGGTAAGCTATGGATCATGATTGTATGTCATACTTACTGAAGAAATAAAACCACTGCATTGGAATCTAGCTCTTTTCTTTGTAGTTACAGTTTTTTGCCACCAAAAGCTTTAAGTGTAATCAGCACTATCTAAAGGAATGGATTTACATACAATTGGATATTAGAGTTTAGAGGAAATTTCTCAGATTTTCATTCCATTTCCTTTTCAGTATACACTAACCCAGATGGGCCCAGCTGCTGCTAAACAAAAGGTCAGATCTCGAACTGATGTGCGCTGGATGTCAGAGAGTGGGATCATTGATGTTTTTCTGCTGACAGGACCTACACCTTTTGATGTCTTCAAGCAGTACTCCTACCTTACAGGTATTTGCATGTAGAGGTGCCATTTTATAGTTCCAGTATGTTTCCTCTATCCCATGTATCATCAGTGTAAGTTAATATTTGTTGCACATTATTTAGAACTTATAAGCAACTTACCTAAGCATTTTTAAGTAGCAAGTATTCCCCTTCCCACCCTCATACCATTTAACACAGTTAAAAATTATACTGGATCTAGAATTGTCCCCTCTTTTTTTTTTTTTTTTTTTTTTTTTTTTTGGTTTTATAGATTTATTTTCAAAGGGCAGTACACTTAGAGAATTTAAATACAAGTCCAGGAGAACTTCTCTGTCAGTCAGTGATGACGCCAGAATGGGTTCTCACTTCCACACACTCACCAGGATCATCTGAGTCCTCTCTCGGTGAGGAAAAGGGGTCTGATATTTTTCTGATTTTATTTTATTCGTATACATCCTTCTTATCTACAATGTAATCAACAATTTCTTATGGACACATTAACTTTTCTGCATCTCTATCAGGAATTTCAAACCCAAATTTGTCTTCCATAGCCATGATAATCTCCACTTGTTCCAAACTATCTAAGCCCAGGTCTTTCATGAAATGGGAATTTACCGAAAGCTTTTCTGGATCAATCTTGTCATAGAGTTTCAGGACATACAAAACACGGTCCCTGATTCCCTCTAATGCCCAAGGGGGTGCGTCACTATACTGGCGGCACAAATGTGTAACTTTCTGGAACCCGTGAGAGCACTAAGGCTGGCTGCGTAGTCCTGGGTCTCATCCGGTTCCCCGCGGGCCACAAAACGGTGTGAGCTGCCGGGCCAGGGCCGATGCGGGGACCGACTGAAGTAGAGCGAAGGCCACAGGAAGGTGGCGGACACAGACGGAAAGCACACGAGCCACCATGGCTATGCCGACCCAAGATGCACTGCCTAGAACTGTCCACTCTCTAATCACTAATACTCACCATCTACCCTCGTTGGCACATTTAGCCTCTGGGTATTATCTATCTCTAATTTAGATAACTAAGATTTCAAAATGAACTTTTCCATGCTTTCTTTTACATTAAAAGGTACCACTGGAATGCTGGGCATGGTATCAAATGCCTATAATCCCAGCAACTTCATGGGACTGAGGCAGGATTAAAATTTCAAAGTCAGCCTTTGCAAGGCCTTAAGTAACTCAAAAGAAAAAATGAAAATGGCTGGGATGTAACTCAGTAGTAAAGCTCCCCTGGATTCAATTCCCAGTAACAAAAAGAAAAACACGGACACACACACACGCACACACACACACACACACACGCACATTCTGGTTTTAGCAATAAAGCATTTTATCTTTAAAAGACTACAAGCTTAGTCTGGGAGTATAGTTTAGTGGCAGAGTACTTGTTTAGCATTAGCAAGACCCTGAATTCAATCCCCAATACCACAAAAAGAAAAGAAAAGCTATCGACTTTCTTTTGATGTCAGAAACAAGACAAGGCTGCCCACTTTCACCACTCCTACTTGGGAAGCTAAGGCAAGAGCATCACAAGATCAAAATAAACCTGGACAATTTAGTGAAACCCTGTTTA
Organism: Sciurus vulgaris; assembly: GCF_902686455.1. Classification (NCBI taxonomy): domain Eukaryota; kingdom Metazoa; phylum Chordata; class Mammalia; order Rodentia; family Sciuridae; genus Sciurus; species Sciurus vulgaris. Next base: position 91,664,410 of record NC_136462.1, read on the forward strand.
CAAAGAAAATAAACAGGTATTCTACCACTGGGTTCAATCCTCAGTACTGCAAAATAATAATAATTGTTGTTGTTATTATGCCAGGGTTTAGATGTGGACCCTTTCAATCTTGAGAATTGTGTTGTTCAGTTCTGGAATACAATCTTATATTATTTCTTTCATAATTTCTTCCCCTCCTTTTCCTCTTACTCCTTTACAGAGTTTATGATCTCCTTTCCCTTTTTTGCCTATTTTCTAATCAACTTTCACAATTTTATCTTTTAGACCTTCCATTTATTCTGTCCTATTTCTAATGTCAAAGAGTACTTTTTTATTCTCTGGTTGTTCCTTTTTAATAACAACTCACGCTTGTTTTGTGCTATCCTATTCATGTTTTATGGATTCAAATCCTTTTTCATCTGTAGAAATACTGATAATGTTTTGATGGTTGTTACTTTGGTTCCTTGCATTGTCACTGTTTTCTCAGAAATCCTTTTATTCTATTTTTTTTTTACTTGGGTCCCTGTCTCTAATTTTGGAAATTTTACTCAAATGTGGCTCAGCGGAAGTTTTGTGTGCCTGGATGATCTTACATTCTAGTATGGGGGTGTGAGTGGGAATATTCTCCTGTCTTCTTGTATACTAGGAGGAGGGATGGGTTTCTTCCTCATCAGTATGCTTCCCTCAAGTACTCTGATGAGAGCTTTCCTGGCTCTCATCAGCACTTACCACCCCTCCCCTGCCTGCCACCTTCCAGTTTGTTTGTTTTTTTTTTTTAATTACTCTTTTTACCATACTGTTTTTATGTCTTTATTTGTTTTTTTTTATTTTCTTTACCCTGACTTTAGTAAGACTTTGGAGAACAAGATAAATGCAAGTGGGTGACAAAATGCCCTCCATAGTATCAGTAAACGGTTTGACAATAATGTCTTGACAGTTCTTCCTAACTTCAGTCTATTTCCCTTTAAGTCAGCTTCAACAGTGCTCCCTGACATGAGTTTTTAAAACAAAGATCAATTAAGGTTACATTTTGCCAAATTTTTATGGCTTTCTATAAGAGAATATTCAGAACTACTAGCCTGAACTAAAGGACCCTGTACAAACTGACCCTCTCCAGTTTTATCCTTATCGGCCTTACCCTGTAATACCCTGGAATATTTATTTTTTCCTAAGTCTGTCATGTACACATCTTCGTGTGTCTTCTATTCCCTATGCCTGGGACATTCTATCTGTTCTCCCTGTCAGGTATACTCCTATTTATTCTTCAGAATCCAAACCAGTGTTACCTGCTCTATGAAGCCTCTCAAGACCCCACACTTCACTCAAGGCAGAATTTATTGGCATCTTTATAGTCCCAAAGCCCTAGGCTGATACCTTTAATATAGCAGTTATACCTCAGTTCAAAGCAGTTTATTTATATGCTTGCTTATCACCCTAATTGTTACTTCCTTGAAAGTAGGGGCTATGTTTTCTTCTCCTTGATATTCTATGTAAAGTACCAAGCTCAGTGTTCAGTATCTTTAATACCCTTAGTACCCAATGGGGAAATGCTTACCAAATTAATAATGATTATGGTTATGGTAGTTGACTCAGTTCCTATCTTTGTCTTTAGGCACACAAGCCATGCCCCCTCTGTTCTCCTTGGGGTATCACCAGTGCCGCTGGAACTATGAAGATGAGCAGGATGTAAAGGCAGTGGATGAAGGATTTGATGAACATGATATTCCTTATGATGTCATATGGCTGGACATAGAGCACACTGAGGGCAAGAGGTACTTCACCTGGGACAAAAAAAGATTTGCAAATCCCAAAAGGATGCAAGAGATGCTCAGGAGCAAAAAACGTAAGGTAGAATAAGCCAACATTTTTAAACTTTTCATTACAAAGCTTTTTTTTAATCAAAATTTTTTAATTTTTACAGACTGCTTTTTGATTCATTGTTCACAAATGGGGTACAACTTTTCATCTCTATGGTTGTACACAGTGTAGATTCACACCATTCATATAATCATACATATACATAGGGTATTACTGTCTGTTTCATTCTATCTTTCCATCCCCCACCACTCCCACCCCATTTTCCTCTACACCATCCAAAGTTCCTTCATTCTTCTCTTCCCCTACCCCTACAAAGCTTTTTAAATTATTTTAAGTTTGTCTTGGCTCATCGGTAGAAGAAGACCATCTGATAAAAAAAAAAAGTCCACAAAAATAGTACCTTCAAGTGTAATTATAATTGTGATAACAGAAAATGAATGGTGAAAAGGTGGTGACTCCATCCATCCCTGCCTTAGTTGTCTATGTCTATAGAATGATGAAGGGGCCTAGCATTTTCAGTTCCATTTTTTTTGTGGCTACCCTGTCGTAACATGATGGATTCCCCACCATATTCAAACTTTTGTTCCAGTGTGAAAATTGATTAACGCTGTACATGTACCAAAAATGTATGAGAAAATTTATTACAAAATGAGGCCTTCTGGGGAGAACAGGGCTAGCTCCCAAGATGGTTTGAAATGAGAGAACAGGGTAGGGAGCCTGGCAGAGCTCTTAGGTGGCTGGAGGGTGGGGCTGGACTGTATCCACTCTCCAGGGTAAGGGTTCTTGCCTATGGGCTGGGTCTTGCATGGTTTGAACTTTCTACTGACACTGAAGGAAGGAGCACCAGGACTTCCCTTGTCAGCTTCCCCAATGTGGGCAGAAGGGTAAGAGGGAGTGGTGGGGCTTGAAAGTTCTTAACAGCCAAATATCAAAAATGGAGTCAGATTCTTTATTACATTCTTTTTTCTGCATGCTTCTCTGATGGACTCTGTCAGTCTGGCCAAGAAAAGAACTGATAGAAAATGGGGAGAAGGAGGAACCATCAGAAAGTGTATAGTGCTTCTTTCCTGTATGGAAGTGGTGGTGATGGTGTTAACAATAATAAAAAGAGGAAGAGAGAAAGAAAATGGAGAGAGGAGAAGGGGGTGAACCCCATATGCATCATATAAATGAATACAGTCCCTCTCCTTGATATTAAAGTTCCCTTTTCAACCCATTCCTTTGATCCTCAGACTTTTCACAGGTCTCTAGAACCAATCTTGTTTACTCTAAAATGGCTACTATTTGCTAAGTACTTACTATTGGGTAGATGGTATAATATGTTTTTATAGTCTTATTACCCCATTTTTCAGATAAAGAAGCTGAGGTTTAGAGTGATTTGGTAATTTGCACACAGTAGATTAGTAGCAAAATCAACTCTGGTCTGCCCGACTCTAGAAATTTCTGTCCTTAGAAGTGGTTGTTTTTGAGACCTCTGAACATTCAAGATGTGCTAGTGCTGAACAGAATGCAGAGATAAGCTCCTTAGGGTCTTCCAGCAAGTAGGGGAAAGGCAAGTGTACAATAACCACAATACAGGGCAGTAATATGAGATCCAAAGAAAGTTTGGGGTGGGAGTGGACCGAGAGGAGGAAAATTTTAACCTACTAGAAACGTCAGTCAGGGCTTTGTGTCACAGGTATATTGTAGGGGACCCCTGAAGAATGAGTCTCTAATTAGAGGATAAGGGAGAAGAGGGCAATGTAGCCAGAGGAGGGAGCATAGATGCATGTTTGAAAGCTGCACATAGGCTGTTTCGACAGAACAAAGCATGTGAAGGTTTGAGTAGTGGGGAATCTGTCCAGAGGGTTGGGCCTTATTATAGGGTTCTTTGAATGCATTTGGAGATATTAAAGGTTTTTTAAAAGGGGTTAATATCCAGAATTTATAAGAAATTCATACATCTTAACAAGAAGAGCAAAAATTTTTAAATGAGCAAAATTCGTAGCCATTTCTCCAAGGAAAATAGACAAATTGCCAACAAGCATATGAAAAGATGCTCAACATCACCAATCATTAGAGAAGTGCAAATCAAAACCACAGTGAAATACCACTTAACACTATTAGGAGGGCTACTGTTTAAAAAGTAGAAAATAAGTATTGGTGAAGATGTAGAGATTGGAACCCTGTGTACTGTTGACGGGAATGTAAAATGGTACATCTGCTTTGGAAAACAATATGGAAGTTTTTCAAAAAAATTAAAAATAGAATCACCATATTATCCAACAATTCTACTTCTGGATATATACCCAAAAGAATTTAAAGCAGGAACTCAAACAGATATTTGTATACCTATATTCATAGCAGCATTGTGGCGGGTGAGACCCGGGGCCCAGGGTTACGCCACGTGCATCTAAAGATGGCGACTGGCAGAGAGCAAACGGCGTCCTGATTATGCCTGGAGAGAGGCAGGAAGCGTTTACAATCAGCTGTATGATAATCAGTTCAGCTGCCTAGCACGTGGACAATATACTTTACATGTATGCTTGAGCGAGTGATCCTTGACCTTTAACAGGATTGGATGGACATATCTGGTTACAATTGCTTATGCATGAGATTGCTTATATATTGAGGGTGATATCTGAATAAAGCGGAAGCTGCTTCATGAACTTCTGAAGAGTACGTGTCTTTTGTCCCGCTGGTCGGGCCAAAAGAGCAAGAAGCAAGCCGCTTGAAGCAACCCAGGCTAAGAAATGGCGGTTTTCTGTAAGTGGTGGCCTGGACTGGGATCAGACGAGGATCAGACTGGAAATTGGTGAGCACTCAGATAAATAAAAGACAGTTTTGCTAGCGTAATTAACGAGAAGGTTTCCCTATTTGAGGAAACGGTTGCCTTAAGGTTTTAACGGAAGGGTCCCCTAGAGAGGGAGCGTAATGGAAGATTCTCCTATAGAGAGAATATATTGAAAGGCTGTCCCAAGAGACAGCAAAGGATGTCCCATAACAAATATGTGTAAGTTGCTATTTGTGTTACCTTTCCTTGTTTGGTTTCTGTTTGTTGTTGTTGTAGCGATGTGTACATTAGTTCGTTTCTGTCTGACTTCCAAAAAACCAAGATTTCAAAAACAGTTAAGAGAAGGGGAAAAGATATTAGAAACTGTAGAAAAAGAACAATCAAGTCAAACTTCTGAAAGAGAAAGTAGATGTTCAGACTCTGAGGAACAGGAGCAATCTGAGACAGAGCCGGAAAAGAAGTTACCTCAGTGGCATTTAACCCCTACCGCGCCACGCCCTCCGGTGTATAATCCAGATCATCACTCTTTTTCAAGTTGTAAGGGCACATGTACTTGCTGCACAGGGGAGGCCCCCAGACAGTGGGCTGATGTAGAATCTCGATCAGTGTTCCCAATACTCCCAATATTTGAAGATCAAAACAATCAGAGTTATCATCAAATATTAGATATAAAATTAGTAAAACAATTAAAAGAGGCAGTTATGTCCTATGGAGTACAAGCTGCATTTACCATTTCTTTATTAGAGAATGTCACAAGTCAAAATCTTACTCCGACTGATTGGGGTAATTTAGCAAAGTCATGTTTATCTGGGGGACAGTATCTTATGTGAAAGGTGGCTAACCAGGAGTTATGTTCTGATACTGCCCGACATAATGCAGTTGCGGGCAATCCTCAATGGAACCTAAACATGCTAATAGGCCAAGGACCATATGAAGGGCAAGGTAACCAGATTAATTTCCACCCTGGTGTGTATCAACAAATTAGTGCTGCTGCCACTAAAGCTTGGAGAACGCTTTCAGGTGCTGGTGATTGTCAAGGACAGTTATCTAAAGTTATTCAAGGTCATAATGAGCCCTATGCTGATTTTGTAGACAGATTGATTCAAACAGCAGGATGTATATTTGGAGATGTGGACCAGGCAATGCCCTTAGTCAAACAGCTTGCCTATGAACAGGCAAATAGATGGTGTAAAGAGGCGATAAGACCTTGGAAAAGCAAAGACCTTGGAGCCTACTTAAAGGCTTGTAGGGATATTAATGAAACTTTTATTCAAGGTCAGGTGATGGCTGCAGCGCTTGCACGGGGTCTTAGAGGTAATACCAGTTCCCGCCCAGGCCAACAGTGTTATCAATGTAAACAATTTGGACACATGAAAAAGGACTGCCCCCAAGGTTCTGTGCCAAAACTATGTCCCCGATGTAAAAAGGGGAAACACTGTGCAAGTGACTGTAAATCAACTAGAGACAAAGATGGTAACCCTTTACCTCCAAAAAAACAGGAATCAGGGCCCTTGGCCTCGGGGCCCACAAATATACGGGGCTATCCAGTCTGTGCCTTGGACCCATTACCCCTTGACTCCCCAATTAGACAAACAAGAGGAAGTGCAGGATTAGACCTCTGTGCCTCCGCCAGAGCAGTATTAACTCCAGAGATGGGAGTACAACCAATGCCAACTTCAGTTGTCGGCCCATTACCTAAAGGAACAGTGGGACTAGTTCTGGGGAAGAGTTCTTCTGCTTTAAAAGGATTAAATATTGTCCCTGGAGTTATAGACCCTGATTTTACAGGAGAAATAAAAATCCTTGCTTCTTCACCAAGAGGTGTAGCAATAATAGCTCAGGGTTATCGCATAGCACAGTTGTTTGTCTTACCCAGTTGCTATGATCAATATCCATCAAAAAATATTATTAGGGGAAATAAAGGGTTAGGTTCTACTGGCCAAAATATAGTCATGTTAACATGGGGTTTAAAAGATAGGCCTATGACAAAGTTAGTGATAGAAGGCAAAAGTTTTGAGGGCTTATTAGATACTGGGGCTGACAAAAGTATTATCAAAATTACAGAATGGCCAAAAGTCTGGCCACTTCAACAGGCAGATCAGACTTTAAGAGGATTGGGTATAGCTTCCAATCTTAACAAGAGTGCAGCCATATTAAAATGGAAGGATAAAGAAGGTCATAGTGGTACCGTCCAACCTTATGTCCTTGAACATCTCCCGGTAAATTTATGGGGGAGAGATATCATGGAATAGATGGATTTACATCTCACATCCGAGATCCCATACGGTAATCCAAAAGCTAATCAAATGATGTTAGCCCAAGGACACATATGGGGAAAAGGTCTTGGGAAAAATAGTCAAGGACCTACTTCACCCATTTTAGTTACTCCAAAACAAGATAGAAAGGGATTGGATTTTCATTAGGGGCCACTGAAGCAATTAAAATAACATGGAAATCTGATAAACCTGTCTGAGTCCCTCAGTGGCCCCTCTCAAAAGACAAATTAGAAGCGGCCCAGCAATTGGTTAACGAACAACTAGAGGCACGTGAAACCATCCACCTCTTCTTTCAACACACCAATATGTATAATAAAAAAGAAATCAGAAAAATGGAGGCTCTTACATGACCTAAGAGCAGTAAATTCTATAATGGAGCCCATGGGACCTATTCAATTAGGATTACCTACTTTATCGACTATCCCAGTTAATTGGCCCTCCATTGTAATTGACATAAAAGATTGTTTCTTTTCCATTCCATTACATCCTTCAGACACCAAAAGGTTCGCATTTACTGTGCCCTCACTTAATACTAGCTCTCCTATAAAATATATGAATGGATAGTCCTCCCTCAAGGCATGGCCAATAGCCCTACCATGTGTCAAATATATGTAGGCAAGGCTATTGAACCCATACTCCTAGCAAACCCTCAACTGTTAATCTATCATTATATGGATGATATTTTGGTAGCTCATAAGGAAAAACCTGTCTTAGAGAAATGTTATAATTCCTTACTAAAGTCACTTGAAAGATGGGGCTTACATATTGCCATTAATAAAGTACAAATCACAGACACCAAAAACTTCCTGGGATCTATCATAAATCAAACTATGGTTAAATCCGCAAAAATTACCATTCAGGTGGATGAGCTTAGAACTTTAAATGATTTTCAAAAACTTTTGGGTGATATTAATTGGATTAGACCTTACCTTCATTTACCCACCTCAAGTTTGGGCCCCCTGTTTGATATTCTTAAAAGTGATTCTGACCCTCTTTCTAAGCGAGTGCTTACCCCTAAGGCTTGAACAGCTCTCAAGCTTGTTGAAACAGCTATGGAAAAGGCTCATCTTGATCGGATTGACCTAACTAAGCCTTTATCATTCATTGTCTTGGCCACAAATAAGTTACCCACAGGAGTGTTTTGGCAAAAGGGTCCTATTCTATGGGTTCACATGAATTATGCCCCTAACAAGGTCTTAGCCTTGTTTACTGAATCTGTGGCAGAATTAATCCTTAAGGCGTTAAAAGTATCCCTTTCCACCTTTGGATCACATTCCTCAACTATCACTACTCCATATACTACTGATCAGATACAATATCTTATTAATAATTCAAATTCATGGGCTATAGTCTTTACTAGTACTTCTGCTGTGTTTGACAATGATTTGCCATCTGATCCTCTTCTCCAATTTTGGAGTCAACATCCTATAATTTTTCCTAAAGTCACCCGAAAAGAACCTATTACAGGAGCTACCCTTATATTTACTGATGGATCAAAAAATGGTACTATTTTTTGTGCTATTACTATAGATAATGTTACAGAAACATTGTTGTTTAATACTCTATCTGCACAACAAATGGAACTATTAGTAGCTATAGAAGTATTCAAAACCCACCATGAACCTTTTAACCTATTCTCTGATAACTGGTCTGATTTCCCTCACCTCCACTATTACTAAATATTTGCAAAGTTTACAAAAACTTATTTGGGACAGAAAAAATCCTTTTTTTATTGGGCATGTTCAGGCTCATACTGGCCTTCCAGGTCCTTTAAGTTTACACAGTGATTTAACAGACATGGCCACCAGAGACCCACACATCTTTAATATGCTTGAAAATGCAAAAACTTTTCATTCCAAATTTCATGTAAATGCTTCCACTGTACGCATACGCTATAAAATTACTAAGGCAACAGCTCGGGACATAGTCAAGTCTTGTGCTAAATGTGTTACACTTATTCCTAACCCCTCGTCAGGAATAAATCCAAAAGGGCTTCAGCCCAATCATATTTGGCAAATGGTTGTAACTCATTATTCAGAATTTGGAAAACTACAATTCATTCATGTGTCTATTGATACCTTTTCAGGATTTATTATGGCCTCTGCTCATACTAGAGAAAAAACCAAAGATGTAATAACATACTGTTTACACTCTTTCTCCATCCTAGGAGTTCCCAAACAAATTAAAACAGATAATGGTCCTGGATATACATCCCAGGCCTTTAAACAATTTTGTTCCACCTTTGATATTCAACATGTCACAGGAATTCCCTATAATCCTACTGGACAAAGCATTGTTGAGCGTGCCCATTTAACGCTTAAAAACATGCTTTATAAACAAGAAGGGGGAATAGGGGCATCATACAGATCCCCAAAAGACAAATTGTCTGTTGTCTTGTTCATTTTAAATTTTTTAAATCTTGATTCTGAGGGCTGATCGGCTGCTGACCATCATTCAGAGCCTAATAAAAAGCATCTACCTCAAGTGCTCTGGAAGGACATTCTATCAGGACAATGGAAAGGCCCAGATCCGGTATTAATCTGGACCCGAGGGTCTGTTTGTGTTTTCCCACAGGACGCACAATCACCAATTTGGATGCCGGAGAGATTGGTCAAGGCCTCAACAGAGACCCAAAAACAGGAAGAAGATGAGGAGGCTTCTCCCGCTGATGGTGCTGGCGAATTCTCGCCAAGTTAATGGAGGAGACTCGCATGAACTATGGGGGATAGTGAAGATGTGGCCCTATCCTATACCCCTTACCAACTCCTCTATTCTATATCCTCCTATTTTTACAACAATTGGCCACAGTTCTGCAGTCCGCTGTTCTATGGGGAAAAGAATGGTTTGGGTTTTTGTCCAGGGGAGGTCTCTTGTGTGTTGTATCTGTCCTGTGCATATACAAAATGCATATACATCCGCGCAGAGAAACAGCCATTATTCGCCAAGCTCTCGTTGCAATTGATGCTGGCCCATCCCCCCACGTCTGGTTAAATATGCTGGACTGGTAGCCAATGATGGGTAAGATTCATGGGGAGCTCATACCAACCTAAGACAGGAAATGAGGGCTAGAGCCTCATTGTCCAATGACGGGTAAGGATGTTGCTCTGCCGTGGACAACCTAAGACAGGCACGGTCCCTTTTATAAACAGAAAGGGGGAGTTGTGGTGGGCGAGACCCGGGGCCCAGGGTTACACCATGTGCATCTAAAGATGGTGACTGGCAGAAAGCAAACGGCGTCCTGATTATGCCTGGAGAGAGGCAGGAAGTGTTTACAATTGGCTGTATGATAATCAGTTCAGCCGCCTAGCGCATGGACAGATATACTTTACATGTATGCTTGAGCGAGTGATCACTTGACCTTTAACAGGATTGGATGGACATATCTGGTTACAATTGCTTATGCATGAGACTGCTTATATATTGAGGGTGATATCTGAATAAAGCGGAAGCTGCTTCATGAACTTCTGAAGAGTACGTGTCTTTTGTCCCACTGGTCAGGCTGAAAGAGCAAGAAGCGGCGTGAGCCGCTTGAAGCAACCCAGGCTAAGAAGCGGTGGTTTTCCGTACAGCATAAGTCATAGTAGCCAAAGGTCTGTAACTCAAGGGTCTGTAGATGAATGATAGATAAGCAAAATGTGGAATATACACACAGTAAATTATCACACAGCCTTAGAAAGAAGGAAATTCTGATCATGTTACAACATGGATAAACCTTGAGGACATATGCTAAGTGAAATAAGCCAGTGCCCCACCCCCCAAAAAGCCCACAAATAGTATATGACTTTGCTAATCCAAAGTAACTAGAGTAGTCAAATTTTTAGAGATAGAAAGTAGAATGGTAATTGCCATGGGCTGGGAGAAGGAATAGAAATTTATTATTTAATGAGTGTAGAGTTTCAGTTTTGCAATATGAAAAGCACTCTAGATATTGTTTGCACAACAATGTGAACTACTTACCACTGCTGAACACTTAAAATGGTTATGATGGTAAATTTTGTTATGTGTATTTTACTGTAATTTAACATTTAAGACTTTGAACAATGAGGAATTAAACTTTATTAGGTAGGATGAATAGAGTAGAAATGATTAGAAGACTGGTGCAGTGCCAAATAAATTGATATTGAGAACTGAGTGGACGTGATGATATCAGACAGAGAGAGGTGCTAGAGACACAGTTGTGGTTCATAGCTTTTCTCAAAATTTCTCAAACTTCCTTCTCAAATACATCTGTACCATTGGGTTTATGAATTTTTGTTTGTTCTTATTATGTAATAAGAATTGGCTCAAGATTTGCTTTTATCAGTATTAACTTAGACTCTGAATGTTCAGGGAGCATGGACACTGCCTACTAATCCTTGATGCATAGCGTCCAGTACCCAGCATCACAGTCAGAAGATTAATAAATACCTTCTTAAAAGCATGTATTGGTTAGGCAGCAATAATTACAAAAAAAAAACTAGCCTGGTTTTGATATCAGTTTAAATTTCCCTGAGCACATGAAAAGCTATAGTTTTACTGAAGTATGAAATATTTCATGATGAGTTATAGTTGTTTAAAATAAAATTTTACCCTAAAGCTATGGTGAAAACATATAAATGAACGTTAAGTCTAACCATACAACTGATGAGATCTTCAAACCTTTATGTTCTGACAGCTTGTGGTCATCAGTGACCCCCACATCAAGATTGATCCTGACTACTCAGTGTACACTAAGGCCAAAGAACAGGGCTTCTTTGTGAGAAATCGTGACGGGAGTGACTTCGAAGGAATATGCTGGCCTGGTATGATATTGCTATATACACTTACTGTTTCCTATTATTTAATACCAATTAATGAAGGTTACATGGCTGTCATTCTCATTCCTAGTAAATATCACTTACTTCTCTACCTCCATCTTAGTCACTTTCAAGGAAAATAGAGTATTGCCTTCTAGTATTATTTATTTATTTATTTATTTATTTTGTGGTGCTGGGGATTGAACCCAGGGCCTTGTGCATGCAAGGCAAGCACTCTACCAACTGAGCTATATCCCCTGCCCCTCTTTGTATCTTTTATAACACGTGTGAGGTAGTCAGCTTTTCGCCTAGGTGACAAAATACCTGAGAAAATTAACTTAAAGGGAAGAAAGCTTTATATTAGCTCACAGTTTCAGATGTTTCCGTCCATGATCATTTGGCCCCATGGCTTTTGGGTCTATGCCAAGCCAGTATATCATAGTGGTATATCACACTGGAAGCACATGGCAGAGGAGAGCTGCTCACCTCACTGAGGCCAGAAAGCAAGAGAGAAAAAAGAAACAGAGTCCCAATATACCTTTCTAGGGCTTAGCTCCAATGACCTAATTCCTCCAACCAGGTCCCACCTCCTAAAGTTTCAATCATCTCTCAATAGTGCCATCAGCTGAGGACCAAGCCTTCAACCCATGAGCTTTTGGGGGACATGTAATATCCAAACCATAACAACCTGGTACAGTTGGAAATATATGTTTGGATATACTTATCAATCAGTAATTGAATGAATGTAACAAACAAATAAGCAAACCTCAGTGGTATGCATTTCTCTAAACAAATAGAGATAAGAAGTAGAGAATGAGCCAGGAATGGTGACACACACCTATAATCCAACTTGGGAGACTGAGGCAGGAGGATTGCAAGTTTGAGGCCAGCCTCAGCAACTTATCAAAACCCTGTCTCAAAATAAATTTTTAAAGGGCTGGGAGTATAGTCAGTGGTAGAGTGTTATCTACCATGTGCAAGGCCTTGGTTTCCATTCCTAGTAACAAAAAAGGGGGAGAAAGGGAGGGAAGTGCAGAGAGAGAAAGAGAGAATGAATGAGAATGAATGAAAAAAGGGGAGGGAAGAAGAGAAGAAAAAAAGTGTCTGGCAGGTTCTCTCCTATGATTATTCTTTGTCCTTTCACCCATACCTTTGACTTTTCAGCCTTTTTTGAGTGATCTCAGCTGCCTTTGGCAACTATGGGTTTTTCATTTCAAATATTTCTACCAAATGCCTTGGTAGAAACAAGAACAAAAGGAAATTACCACTTTATTATATCATAGTACTCTATAGAGAAACCCTATGTCTTCCTTTTCTCTCCTTGAACTATTTGAACTCTCTTCTCTATTACTCTTTAAAAACTAAGGAGCTGGGTATGGTGGTATATGCCTGTAATCCCAGAAGCTCAAGAGGCTGAGGCAGGAGGATCACAAGTTTAAAGTCAGTTTCAGCAACTTAGCAAGACCCTGTCTCAAAGAGAAAGAGAGACACAGAGAGAGAGAGAGAAAGAAAGAAAAAAAAAAAGTGAAAGCTAGGGATGTTGTTCAGTGCTCAAGCACCCTTGGGTTCAATCCTCAGTCTTAAAAAAAAAAAAAACAAAAAAAAAACTAAGGGCTCACTGCAGGATACTTGCCATCCTTACTTGGGCTATCTTAGGCCATTAGAGAGGGACATGCTATGTCTTGATGCTTGTTTACTGGCATTCCCCAGGGCCTCTTGTGTTGAAAGGTCTAGTAATTTTCATTGGAGTCCAGTATCACCTTCGTTCCCTTCTTGGAGACCATGCCTCTCCCAGCTATCTTTTAGGAATGTTGCAAAGTGCCCATTGATTACATAGTTCTCACATCTGATACTTTCTTTATGACACATTTTACTGTGATAACCTCTATTCCTAACAGTCTGTCTACTGTTGTGTTTCTACAGGTCTCTCTTCTTACCTGGATTTTACCAATTCCAAGGTCAGAGAATGGTATTCGGGTCTTTTTGCTTTTCCTGCTTATCAGGTTGGTCTTTATTCTTTTGTTCTTTCCTAGTTAACTTGAAAGGATGAAAGAAAAAAAAAAGTGAATAGAACTGCTCTGCTTCTTTGAATAGCTCTTGTTATATAATGCTTGTATGAAAAGGCAAGGATGGCCACTACATTACAAACTTTAGCTGGGAGAGGTGCCATGTGCATTACTACAGGCACAAAAGCTGCAATTTTTTTTTTTTTACCACAATTATAATAGACTCTGTGATATATCAAAGTACATTATAACATATTTATTATATTTCCAAATTACCAATATACATTTTATATAAAATAGTATTCTACAACTATATTTAAAGATATGATAAATGTGAAAATATAAACTGTAGTGTTTTCATTAAAAGCAAAGTATAATAATTATTTTAAGATGTTGTAAGAACCACAAAAAAAAACTGGAGAGGCCACATCTGGAAAACTATTCTCAACTAGTTACACTGATATTGATAATGATAATGGTGGTGACACTGATGGTTACCTAAAACAAAATGAATACATACCAAGCCCTGTGATAAGCACTCTATGGGCATTATACCATTTCTTCTTCATAATAATTTTCTGAAATAAGAACTCTAACTAAATCTAATTCCACAGATAAGAAAATTGAGTAATGGAGAGTTTGTAAGCCTGCCAATGTCACTCATCTAGCAAGTGATAGGCCCAAGATCTGAACTCAGGACTGTTTGTCTGCCAAACCCAGCTCTTAACCATCAAACATATACTAGGATACTAGTAAATAACTTAAAGCAGGAATAGACAAACACCCTTGGACCAAATATGGCTATGCTCATTCACTCCACTGTTTTCTATGGCTGTTTCACACTAGTATGGCAGAGTTGAGTAATTGAAGAGATCTTATGGTGTCTGAGAAGGCAAGCTAGATCTCGTGAGGAGATATTGCAAGGAACAGAACATTCAGAAAATAATGGAATGAGCTCCCCAGAGGGTCCTTGTAATTATAGCTATTCAGCCAAATGCTGAGAGACCAGAGATTTCTATATTAAAAAAATAAAAAGAATTACAACGAGATGATAACTAGATGAATCACCTGTCCCTTCTTCCTCTGAACAATTTTACATAGAACACTAAATGTAGATCATGGTAACAAACAGATATCTAAGCTGCCAAGTCTTTCAGAGTGTTAGAGGGAAGATAGAGTCTTCTACATATAGTTATAATTGCCTTTAATTAAGAGTTGTAGTATTGAAATAAGCCAATCCCGAAAAACCAAAGGCTGAATGATTTCTCTGATAAGTGGATGATGATACATAATGTGGGGGAAGGTAAGGGAAGAATGGAGGAAGGATGGATTGCATAAAGGGAAATGAGGGGTGGGGAGGGGATGGGGAAAGAAAAGGGAATGAGACAAACATCATTACCCTATGTACATACGATTATGCAAATGGTATGACTCTATATCACTTACAACCAGAGAAATGATAGTTGTACCCCATTTGTGTACAATGAATCAAAATTAAAAAAAAAAAAAAAGAGTTATATCATATGGCAAATGCTATAGAGCCTAATTGTGAAAATGCACAACCTTTCCAGTAGGGGTTCTCTAGGGAAACTTGCTGGGCAATGTATATTTCATAGACAACACGGGGCAACATTTGTTAATCAACATTTACTAAGAACTTTCTGTAGGCCAGGTACTGTTCTCAATGTTTGGAATTTATCAGTGAACAAAACAGACACAATTCCCTGTCCAATAAACATAATAAATAAATAAGTTAAATGGTGTTAGGAAAGAATAATGGGAATGCTGTCATATTAATATCATCACTGTGGTACTGTTTTATGACCGGAATTTACTTCCTAGGGGTCTACAGATATCCTTTTCATATGGAATGACATGAATGAGCCCTCAGTCTTTAGAGGGCCAGAGCTAACACTGCAAAAGAATGCCATTCATCATGGCAACTGGGAGCACAGAGAACTTCACAATATCTATGGTTTTTATCAGGTAAGATATCCAAGAAGAAGTCAACTAGATTTGTGTGCCCTCCCTAAAAAATCATTTGTTTTATAACAGCCATACTATACTGTTCATGTCTCTTTGTGTGTCTTTTCTGATAAGTGCAGTGAATCTTAGGTTATAACCAATACGGGACTTTTTATTCTTTCTCCCTTTGCTTCTTTTTCCTTCCATAATCAACTTAATGAATTTTAAAATATTGTGAGATTAATGATAACATGGAAACATGTACCTTGATAAGAGCCATTAGTATATGGCCTTGGCTACTGCCACAAAACTTTTATAGACACAGGTATTATATAAATCTATTAACAAAGGTAATTGAAATAAAAGTTTAAAAACGTCACAAATATCCAAATATAGCAACCCTAATATTCATACCAAGGGAGCATAATTTAGAATATAGATCATAATTTCAATAAATATGCTTTTTTTAAAAAAAATTTAGAAGCCTTTCCTTAAGTATTTAGCCTTCTCATCACAGGTGGTAAAATTGGCCAGGTGTGGTGGCACATACCTTTATTTCTAGTGACTGGGGAAGCTGAGGCAGGAGGATCTGAAGTTCAAAGCCAGTCTCAGTAACTTAGTGAGGCCCTTAGCAACTTAGTACAACTCTGTCTCAAAATAAAAAATATGAAGTGCTGGGGATATGACTTGGTGGTTAAGTGCCCCTAAATTCAATCCCTGGGACCAAAAAAAAAAGTGGTAAAATTGTCTTTTATTTGCCAGTCATATCCAAAGCCTTGACAATCATGTACCCTAATTTATATCCATGGTTCTTTGTTATTTTCAAAATGTAACTATGTTCCCATTGCCCTCCCACCTATTGATATTTTCCAATGGGAGCTGCTGGCTAGAGATAGCACAGATTTCAGGTAGTATCTACTTACTTCTCTAACAACCTGTTGCTATTACTGCCAACTACTTTAGAGAATTTTCTCATGTAGACCAGGACCACCAGTCACTTAACATTGCTGAATCTGGTTTTTTTTTTCCCCCACCACTAAAAACTGTCTCAGAAATTGTTTTGTAAATTATGTGAGAAAATATTACAAAATGCCAATTAAGCATCAAATAGATGCTACTTTATTTATTCATTGTTACTGTTAATCAAAGAAAGTTTTCCATTCTTTTAGTAGAGGAATTTATATCATGAAAACAATTTTGTGGATTTATTTTAACATTTCACATTTCCACCTACTATTTACTTTTTTCACATTATAGCTTATTGAGGATATATTGGCACAATGCCCTAATCCTATCATCTCTGAAATTTTTCTCTTGACTTTGATAGCAAATGGCTACTGCAGAAGGACTGCTACAACGATCTAAAGGGAAGGAGAGACCCTTTGTTCTTTCACGTTCTTTCTTTGCTGGGTCACAAAAGTATGGTAAGGAATGACTCTTATTACTTGAAAAACACAAATTAACTACCTGTCCTTTTTGACTCTTTCTGGCATTTGCTGCCCCTGTGTTCATTTTCAATAGCTGTTCCTCAGACCTTTGATTTTACAGAGTGATATGATCTGAAGTATGCATTTTGTCCTATAAAATAGGGTAAGCTGGGGGCTGGGGTTGTGGCTCAGTGGTTGAGTGCTTGCCGAGCACGCATGAGGCCCTGGGTTCGACCCCCAGTACCACATTAAAAAAAAAAAAAGAAGAAGAAAAACTAAATAAACAAAATAAAGGTATTGTGTTCATCTGCAACTAAAAATATTTTTTAAAAAATAGAGTAAGCTGGGCTGGGATTGTGGCTCAGTAGGACAGCACTTGCTTAGCATGTATGAAGCACTGGGTTCGATCTTCAATACCACACAAAAATAAATAAAATCAAGGTGTTATATCCATTTACAACTAAAAATCTTTTTTAGAAAATAGAGTAAGCCAATTTTAATCAAGTTTAATACTTGTTTCCCACTGAAAAAGTGGCCAGTTACTTGATAGGACACTGACTCTATCATATTCAGTTTATTGACATGGTTATCCCTGATCCTGTCACTTTGATTTATTGAAATCAGGGAATATACTTCTAACATATTCATTGAATCACCTGTTCTGTTCTACTTAGCAATATGGCTTAAAATAGACCTGGCTGTTGCTTGTGGTCAGGGTAATTTATAACTGGATCTAGTTTACTAACTAATGAAGATCTAGTTCAACTTAAGCACCCTTGGGTAGAAAGGCTATTTTAAGTCCTCTTTTCTTGTATAAACAACTGACAGCATAGGTCCTAGTTTCAAAAACCAACCCTTACTGTATTGCAGACATTATTAGGTCTCCCACTCTACCCCTGAAAACCAGCCCATGTGGTACTCAACCAAAGATCAAAATATTATCATCTTAGGCAGCAATTCATATACAGAGAGGATCACCACAGCATTAGTCCTTGAAACAAACCAAAAAATCTAAATATGTAACAATAGAGAATAGTTACAAAAGTATGTGTGGCAGACTACCATGAGGCTATTTAAAATGGTAACTTTAACTGCATGAGAAAATGTTTCTGCTACCATGTTTAAGGAAAAATAGAAAAGAATGCCTAGGTATTTACGTATTATCCCAATTTTATCAAATATAAATATAAGGTAGTAATGTAATCCAATAAGTAGGTAGATAGGCAGTCAGATAAAATACAAGAAAATTTAGTACCTTAGTGATTATAAGTGATTTTAATTTTCTTCTTATCCTTATTTTTCCAAATTCTGTACAAGTATCATTTTTCATCACTAAAATGTATATTTAATGAAAATTTTACAAACACCCATTTTAAAAAATAAGAGGAAACATGAATACTAATTTTTTTTTTTTTTTAATCTTATAAATGTTGACCCACTCTTTTTCTAGTCTGGGGCAAGAGGATCTCTTGAGCCCAGAGTTCAAGGCCAGCCTGGGCAACATAGCAAGACTCCAACTTAATCAACTTTGCCCCAGTGTGTAGCAAGGCTTTACAAGAAATATATTTTGTTCAGTCAAATGCTAAAACCAATAGCCCGAGAGAGCTTCTGTCTAAACAACCATATGAGCCATGAGAACATTTGCATATTTATTATGATGAGCTTTTTTGACAAGGTTTCAAAATCATTATGTAGATACATTCATATTTCACTTGAAGTTAAGGAAAATTTATTAGATACAATTTATAAAGGGCAATCCCTTGAAAATATTTTTCTTTGTTGAAATACTGTTCTTTGTAGGAAAATTCAAAATTTGTATGGGAAATAAAAACAAAAATATCTACTAGAACAATTTTGGTAGAAGATAGACAAAAATGCTTCTGGAGTAATGTAGATGTAATAAAATAAGATTTCTTTTATGAATCTCTTTAGTGTTTTGTAATCTGTCTTCATAAACTCTTATCAACTGTGCAGTGAACAAGAACACTGGCTTTGGAGTTGGACTGCCTGGATTCAAATCCTGCCTTAAATCTAATTAATGACCATGTGACTGTGGGTAGATTAGGGGTCTACTGTTTGCCATATTTCCTTCATTTGTAAAATAGAGTTAATGATATTATTTACCAGATATGGTTGTTGGGATGATTAAGTGGGATGATAATCCAAGCAAAGTATAAAGTTGCCATTTTTTTCAATTAACGGTTCTAAATATCTATGTTGGGGGGCAAAGATGAACCTCAACCCTTACAGCTGTAAATAATTTTTACAACTAAACAATAAGACAGACAACATATTTTTAAAATTAGGAAAGAGACCAGGTGCATTAGTGCATACCTGTAGTCCCAGCTATTTGGGAGCTTGGGACAGGAGGATCTCTCAAGCCCAGGAGTTCAGCATCAGCCTGGGCAACATAGCAAGACCCCATCTCAATAACAAAAACAAAACAGAAAGAACAAAACGTGAATAAATACTTTACAGAAGAAGACATAGAATGATCAGTAAAGACATGAAGAAATAATCAGTTATTAGGGTAATATAAATTAAAACAAAAAAGAGATACCCACTATACATTCCTTAGAATGCCTAGAATTAAAAATACTGGTTCTCTCCTATATTGCTGTTAAGAATGTAAAATGGTACAACCCTTCCTAAAAGGTTTGGAATTACCTTGAAGTGTTTAACATATGCTAAACATAGACCCAACAATTTCACCCCCAGGTATTTATCTAGAAATAAATGAAAACATCACACAGAGACTTATACAAAAATATTTATGGCACCTTTATTTGTAATAGCCCAAACCTGGAAAGAATTCATATATTCATCAATAGGTAAATAGATAAGTAACTTGTGATATGTTCCATATCATGGAATACTACCCAGCAAATAAAAAATAGTAAACTACATTATGCTGAGTAAAAAAAGCTAAAAACACAATACAGTATATGTTTCCATTTGTATGGAAATTCTAGAAAAGACTAAAAGACTAATCTGTAATCATAGAAATCACGTGAGCAAATTGGCTAAAGTGGGGATTTGTTGATTGCTAAGAAACCCATGGAAACTTCGCTAGTTATGGAAGTGTTCTATGCCTTGCTTGTGGTGGTGGTGGTTACATGAATCAAACTCTTCACTTAAAATAGGTACATTTATTGTATGTAAATGACATCTCAATAAAGTTTATTTTTAAAGATATTCCTCCTATAATCAGATTTGAATTATACTTCCTGTAAACTAGAGCAAAATATGGGGAAAGGGTGGGATTGGATATCATAAAGATATAGGAGAGATCAATGGAGTAAAAGGAGATTGAGAGGGAGGGAGGAGGGATGAGAAAGGGAAAGAAATAAGAACGAATTTTAACAAAATCACACTATGTGCATGTATAAATACCACAGTGTATTTCACCTTTCTTTATGTAATATGTATAAAGCACCAATCAAAAATAAATAAGTGGGGGCTGGGGTTGTAGCTCAGTGGTAGAGCACTTGCCCAGCATGTATGAGGCACTGGGTTCAATTCCCACCACTGCACATAAATAAGATAAAGGTCCATTGACAAATGAAAAATTTTTAAAACAATAAGTGAGAGAGATCAGCGGAATAGAGGAAGGAGACTAGTGGGAGGGAAGATGGGAAAGAGGGGCTCACCAAGACTTAAATGAAGTAAATCAAATTCTTTGCATGTATGATTTTGTCAAAATGAACCCAACTATTATTTAAAGCTGTAATTGTCTGATAAAAAAGAATTACAGTTAAAAAGTAGGCATATTTCAGAATATTTTCATAATGTTTTGTGAATTTTTATAACTTTTATATTTATATTATATAAGTTTTATATTTATAACTTTTTATATTAGGAAATTAATACATTTTAACTGTAGAAGTTCAAACTTTGTTTATTTTTAGGTAAGAAATCTGTTTTCCTTTTTATTATCTTGTCTTTTAAAAATCAAGGCTCTAAGCCAGGCATAGTGGCATACACCTATAATCCCAGAGACTCAGGAGGCTAAGGCAAGATGATCACAAGTTCAAGGCTAGCCTCAGCAATTTAATGAGGCCCTAAGCAATTTAGTGAAACCCTGTCTCAAAATAAAATTAAAAAGAGCTGAGGATGTGGCCCAGTGATTAAGTGCCCCTGATTCCAATCCCTTGTACCAAATAAATAAATAATCAGGACTCTAAATATGAATTTGAGTACATGAACTGATTTGTGAATTTTTTTTTTTAATACCTTCTTACTGGTGACCAAAGGTGCAGTGTGGACTGGTGACAACATAGCAGATTGGAGTTACCTGAAAATTTCTATCCCCATGTTACTCACTCTCAGCATTACTGGGATCTCTTTTTGTGGAGGTAAGATGACTCCTGTCCTGAAGCTTGAAGTGAGAGAAAATGAAAAGTGAGATGTATTCTTCAAAACTTCTCCTTAGCTGTTTTGGGCTAGGATAAATATGGGGAAAAGAAAACCAAGAAAGTGAAGGGGAGCAGATTAGAGAGAAAAGTGAAAGCAGATGCTTCAGAACTTCTTGTATATTGTCTAAATTGAAGACACAGAATCAGTTTCTTAGAAGGAGAAAAGGAAGCACCAAAGAGTGCTTCCTCCCCTCATTCTTTCATCACTTCCTTCTTGGATGCAGCACTTGAAAACTAAGTTTTCCTTCCTGAAAAAATTTTTCTTCTTAAAGGTGAAAAAAGTAGAGAGAATTATAAAGAATTTAGTGAATCAGAAGTTAGTGTAGGACAGGGGTTGTATCTCAGTGATACAGCTTTCAACCAGCATGTGCAAGACTCTAGGTTCAATTTTCCAGAATTGCTAAAAAATAAGAAGAAGAAGAAGGAAGACAAGTAGAAATAGAGTCTCAGCAAATTTTAGATTCCATGACATGTTTTAACTGTTTTTTAAAAATATATGCTCATGAGAAAGATAAATTTAGTTAAAATGAGTCTCTCTGATGGTCTGCCTTAAAATGAGTGTCTCTGATGGTCTGCATTCCTTGCATCCGGAGAATTCTCTGTAGATAAATGTTACAAGTAACTCAATGTGACTGCAGTTCTGGCTACTCCTTGTTTTCAGCAGAAATAGAAACAAGTTAATATTATATTTTTATATATGTGATTTTTGGCATTGGTCTACATACGGTATAAGAAATACATATCTTGCTCTAGGACTCAGCATGAAATTCTACCTAAACTTCTAATTATTTGCTTCTCTTTAGTTCTTTCTTTAATTTTTATCTTCGTTTGCCTATTGCTTCCAAAGGAAATCAGTTATCAGCCCCTTCCGCTCAACACAAACACACACACAATCAATCAAGTCAACATTTTGTGATTTCTGGGTAATATGAGTTTGGGAGCATATAGGAGTATTGATTTTGCAGTAAACCTTCTGGTCTTTTGACAAGAAGAGAATGTTCAAAGAGTGTTTGGTCAGATTCCCAAATAGGCTCTTTTATATATGTGCTCCCCTGTTTGAGGCTGTGGTTTTGAATGCACATATGCTCTTTTCTCCAGCCAGTCATCAAGTCCTTATCTTACCCATGTACATCATTTATTTGAAGTCTTGTTGCCTTACTTGGCCTTTCTTT
This sequence comes from Sciurus vulgaris, assembly GCF_902686455.1. NCBI lineage: Eukaryota > Metazoa > Chordata > Mammalia > Rodentia > Sciuridae > Sciurus > Sciurus vulgaris. Next base: position 91,687,016 of record NC_136462.1, read on the forward strand.
CCTAACCAGCTGATGTGGGTGGCTTCATTGGGAATCCAGATGCAGAACTGCTGGTGCGTTGGTACCAGGCAGGAGCCTATCAACCCTTCTTCCGTGGTCATGCTACCATGAACACCAAGCGTCGGGAACCCTGGCTTTTTGGGGAGGAGTATACCCAGCTCATCCGAGAAGTCATCAGAGAGCGCTACACCCTCTTGCCCTATTTGTATTCTCTGTTCTACCATGTGCATGTGGCTTCTGAACCTGTCATGAGGTAAAAAAGCATCATCCATTCAGGAACTGCAGCAGCCTAATCCTCTTACGAAGTGATTAGGAACTAAACTAATTGCACAGTGATTTTAAGAGAAAAAGTGAAGAAAAGCCACATGTGTAATCAAGTTTCAGCGAGCTTCTTGACTACAAACTATGCAAAGGATCCTGGCTGTTGAAGACACAGTTAATAAAAAGTAGACCCCTTACTACTGTGATTAATGTTTGTACATGCTAGGTGAGAAACAAAAATGAAGATATCTCAAAGACTAAGGAAGTGACTATAACAATCATTATTTAACTATAAGCATCTTCTCAGGAAGAATAGCTTACCTGCCAGTCCTAGGCTTTCCTTTATCTTACCCTTAGGACTGAACTGTTCCAAGTTTGAGGTAAACATTTTTTCCTAGTTTATAATTTTTGTGTGTGTGTGTGTGTGGTGCTGGGGATTGAACCCAGGGCCTTGTGCATGCAAGGCAAGCACTCTGCCAACTGAGCTACATCACCAGCCCTATAAATTCTAATTCTATTTTGAAGGCAAAATATATGTTTATAAAAAAATCTTTCTAGGTTAGGGAATGATACACATACAACATACACAATTCACCAAGACTTCAGAATCAGAAGTTCCTAAACTTAGATGAGATCAGAATCACCTGGGGAACTTTCCACTATAGATTCCAAAGGTCACACTTCCAAAACATTCTAGGGGTCTCCTTGGGTAGGTCTCAGAAATCTATATTTGTTAGAAATTTCCCTTCTAGGTTCTAGACATCACCCAGGTATAGAGACTGCTGCTTTGTTCAGTAGGAAAGGAATATGTTATTACAAAGGGTAGTGAATAAACTAAAAATAAATTTCACTTATTGTAAGATATCCTTTTCTTGTGAAATTGAAAAATGACTTTAACCATTAAGTTGATATCCAGACAGATAGATATTGACAGTTTTATGAACCCAAATACCTCCTAGTTACATGAAACAATAACAATCAAAAAGGAATATTCAGAATGTCTTAAACCCGCCCCCCAAATATTGCCAGCTTGAAAACAAGAAACATCAATTCTTCTCACTTAATTGTATAATGATTAAGTGATGCATGAAAGGCAGTGAACACAAGAATAAAACAATGTAGAGGGGCTAGGGTTGTAACTCAGAGGTAGAGTGCTTGCCTAACACGTGTGAGGCACTGGGTTCAATCCCCAGCACCACATAAAAATAAATAAATAAAATAAAGTTATTATGTACATCTGCAACTAAAAAAAAATTTCTAGAAAGACAGCACAGAATTATCATCATTGTAAAATCATAACCAAGGATGGTAGACATTTGGACTTGCATAAAGCTCTGATTCTGCCTGTTTGAGTAGCATTTAATGCTCAACAATCAGAAGGAAAAGTGGCAGGTACTAGAATTCTCAATATTTCCTTAGAACATTTTAATTAATATAAAGCTCCTTTCACATAAGAAAAACGTAATCACAGCAATTTCTCACAAAAACCTGAATCATATGAAAAAGAATCTTGACTCTTCAGTGTTTTCCAATTTCCTTTGAATGGTTTTTAAACTAAAACTTTAAAAATCTTTTTAAAAATCTAATGACATTAAAATGTAACTTTCCCTTTTTCCAGGCCTCTGTGGATAGAATTCCCTGATGAATTAGAGACTTTTGGTGTGGAAGACGAATATATGCTGGGTGAGCATTTACTAATTTTAGCTATAAATACTATAATTATATTTTTATTAAATTTTCCACTATGAGAGCACTTTTTAAAAATCCCAATCCCAAGGAAACTGAAAAAAAAAATAAAAGAAATCCCTTCACCAAGATTTTTAATGCATTAGTGGAATCTATTCTGTTACAATATAGCACTCACAGTATTATTCTTGCCAGTGTCAAATATCTCCATTCAATTTATAGGTGTAGTTTGAACTTTTGTGTCCACTCTTCTAAGCCAATTGAGACCACTACAGAGAAGGAATTAGGAAGAAAGTAAATCATATAGTAAAGAACCAGAAGAGTTTATTTCATTAAACTAATAGGCCTCTTTAATAAGGATTAACCATCAAATCTAAAACATGGAAATTTATCATCTCAGGGACAAGGCTCAAAAAGCCAGTCTATACATTGAGTTGCCCAAAAGATAACCTTATTTCTAAACAATAGAAACCTCCAAATGTTAAAAAATAGAGTCCTTGGTCTGGGAATGTGGTAGGGCACTCACATGGCATTTTCAAGGCTCTGGGTTCAATCCCTAGCACATTAGGTCTCAATAATCACTGCCTCGAAGAAACCTCCCTGATCACTCCTTACTTCCTTGTACCTTAGTCTGTCCTCCTCCATCAAAGCCAATCTGTCCTGTTAAAAAAAACCTTTCATCTCTGCTTTGTACTTTTGCCTCTTGATATTTGTCTTAACTCTATTTTTTAATTCCTTTTTAATATCTGTCTTCACTTAGTATAAACTCCATGAGAGCAGGGATCATGCTTGTTTTATCGGTTACTCTATCCCCAGAACCTATCAAGGTGCCTGGGACTCAGTAGGTACTCAGTATTTATTGAATGAAAGAAAGAATTTATAGATGATGAATTTTATCTGTGTAGTGCCAAGATCAAAGCAAAATTAATAATACTTGCCAACTACAACCTTCCTAATGATAACTGCCCAACCAAAAGAACCTGAGTAGCCACAGTGACACACTTCTGGATAACAGTTGTAGACTCACCATCATCAACATCACTCACACAAAACAATAAAGCCCTTGGAGAGATGCAGTGGTGCTTTCAGATTATTGGTGCATTAGCAGTTGTTTACAAAATGATACTGTTATAGACTGTGTCAGGGTTCTTTCCTAAACCCTGATATTCCATATATGGATTAATGTTTGGTGATAATGGTCACCTCTTTGAGCCCCTGTCCTCTTTCTAACAATGCATCATCTCTATGATGAATCATTGGTTCAATTCACTATAGTCTGCCCTATATAAATTCACAATCTAATGGTTTTTATTGCCAGATGTTGTGGCACATGCCTGTAATCCCAGTTACTTAGGAGACTGAGACAGGAGGACAGGCATTTAACCAGGCCCTAAGCAACTTAACAAGGCCCTGTCTCAAAATATAACAATGAAAAGGGCTGGGGATGTAGCTCAGTGGTGAAGAATCCCTGGGTTCAAGTCCCGTATCAAAACAAAGCAAAAATGAAAACCACAATACTATTAAATTAAAGGGAAAGAATTCTCATAATGACACTCAGTTTTATTTTTTCTCCATTTTTAAGGAAGTGCTTTATTGGTTCATCCAGTCACAGAACCAAAAACCACTATGGTTGATGTATTTCTGCCAAGATCAAATGAGGTAAGACTAATAACAGTTAATCAATTAGCTCAAGTCTCATCCCTTTGTTTCCTTTTTTTTTTTTTTTTTTGTAGTTGTAGATGAACACATTATCCTTATTTATTTATTTTTATGTGGTGCTAAGGATCAAACCCAGCACCTCACATATGTGAGGAAAGCACTCTACCACTGAGCTACAGCCCCACCTCCATCCCTTTGTTTCTTTAAGCAACTAAATTTCTCCATCTTGCAATGGTGAACACACACCAAATGATTATAGTGACTGATGATTTTTCAAAGATATGACACAAAGTCATGTCCACTGAGGCTAAGAAATTAGTAGAGGACAGATGGGGGAAAAATGAATAGGTGCTGACCCCAAGAAGGATCAGAATTTTTTTTATCTTCACACTTTGACTTGCTTAAGTGAGTTCCTAAACACACTGATGCTTGGGGTAGGAAAAAATCTTTTGTCCCACCAGGTATCAGATGCTGGGGGGAAACTTTAAGTATCAAGAAGCTTTGCTCTTTGATTCTGGCTCCCTTTGAGCCTAAGTTTTATTACCAAAAACTTGTCTTCAATACTCACTAAAGTGGATCAAGATCAGCAATGACTTCCCTCTATTGTCTCCACCTTTGCTCTCTTTTTAGTTGTTGTCATTTGTTATTATTACTATATGAACTGTCTTGGCCTACTAGAGCCCAGGGCAATGAACTTAGGCAGAGCACAAGGAGAGGCAGGGACAACCCTTGCTCTACAGATCATAGACCACAGAAACTTGGTGCCTCAGACTAGGGAAAGAGGGGTGTGGAATGGAAAACAGAAAGGAGACAAACCTAGAGCGAGTCCTCAAGAACTAGAGCTTCACCCCGGGCTTCAGCACACAGAGAAAAGAGCCACAGAGATGCTGGGCAAGTCTGAGACCACCATATCAAGAGAGTCTTTCAGTGGCCACCATTCAGCCACCTACACTTTTTATTATTGGTATGACTAACCAGGTTTTTCTCCAGAATATTTATGAACTTAAAGTCTTTCCTCTTGGTTTCTTCAGTAATTTGAAGTTCTGGAGTTCAGGGATTTTTACAAAGATTCCCCCTGCCAAGTAGAAACCTGAGGAAAACATTAAATACAACAACAGCTAAATAAATGGTCCTGCTGAGTATGTCTACTAATAGTTTCTCAAGTTTATTCTAACAAAGCAATAGGCACCCATGAAGAGGAACTGGCTCCCTTTCTAACTTAGTCAAGAATTTTTACTAATGATCTAGCATTGCAAATACATTGTAGTGACTTTGAATTATATTCCTTCATTTTTTCCCAGGGTATTCTGTGATTGTTTCTCTTGCAACATCTTTGCAAATGCTGGGTAAAAAAGAAAAACAATTTCTTACCCGACCTGCCCCTTTACCTTGGCTGACTGGTTAATACATTTCATGCTAAATGAGCAGACTGTCTGAAGTCCACACTGTCACTCTTCCCCATATTTCTGGGGGCCCATCCCTTCCTCTCCAAGTCTGGGCTCAAATGACTTCTCAATGAGGCCTTCTCTGATCACCTGTTTAAGATTACAGACTTCTCCCGCTGCCCCTGGTGCTACCTAGCCCTCTCCAGCCTTTCTGTTTCTCCACAGGACTTGCCACCATCTAATATTCTGTATATTTACTGAACAGTTTGCATAATACATACCTCTCCCATTCGAATGTGAGTTCCTTGAAGGCAGTAGTTTTCATCTGTTAGGTTCACTGTTGCATCCCCAGCAACTAGACAGATACCTGGCATGTAGCTGGCACTCAGTAAGTACTTGCTGAGGAGCCCAGGACTGAGTTCTGGGTAGGAAGGTTTATACTAGTTATACCCTTCCTAAGTTGGAGATCTTTGGATATGGCACCAGAACATAAATCCTATACTTCTCATTTTAATCAATTCTGGTGGTAGACAGACAATCCTCAAACCTTGTTTGAATCAGTTTATCTTTTATTCCACCAGTTATTTATCTGAAGCTACTTGGATTGACCAGAAAGAGGAGAGCAAAAGCCAGAGAATGACATACAAAAAAAAAAAAAAAAGAAAGAAAGAAAGAAAAAAAGAAAGCTAATATCCTGATAAACACAGACTCAAAAATCTTGACAAAATATTAACTAATTGAATCCAACCAAAAATAATATATCATGACTGCAGTAGATTTGACACTGTTAAATTAAGAGTTCACTGTGGCAGCTGGGTGCAGTGGCACATGCCTATAATCCCAGCGGCTCGGGAGGCTGAGGTAGGAGGATCGCAAGTTCAAAGCCAGCCTCAGCTGCTTAGCAAGGCCCTAAACAACTTATCGAGACCTGTCTCAAAATTTAAAAAAATAAAATAAAAAGGACTGGGGATGTGACTCAGTGGTTAAGCAACCCTGGGTTCAGTCCCCAGTACCCACCCCCCCAAAAAAGAGAGAGAATTCACTGTAGCTAATGATGGTGAAATCACAGCTCTGTCACCTTCATAACAGGAGAGTGACAGATTCAACAACTGTGCTATATAAAGGATGTGGTAATCCCTCAAGGTGAACATGCAACAGTGGCTGCCAGAAAGTATACTGGCTAAAAGAGAGAAAATGAGGTTTTTGTTTTCATACTCCTTCTAATGATATTTTAAGGATTTATTCTACCAAATTACTTTATGGGCTCTTTTTGTACTTCAGCAACTAGCTCCCTCTTGATTGGGATTTCACATAAGAGTTAGAACCTTAGCTCTGAATTGTACTACATAAAAAAGTGATACCATATTAGCAATCCATATTTCAACTGGTTTTTCTCCCAGATCTGTTCTTTCTCTGGTGCTTACTTTTTCTCCTACCTCATTTTGTAATCTCTTTACCTGCAACGTGCTTTTCTCCTTTTTTTGATGTTATTTTTTCTATTTTATCATCTCATTTACTACTATAAGTACTACTTTTTGTAAGCCAAGTAGGCAGTAAGACCCAGGAGGGCAGGAACTGTCTTTTCACTCATTAGACATCTTAATTATCACGTGTATCCAGCACCTGGCATAGTGGTATGTTGTTTAGCAAATAATTTTTGAATGTACAGATGGACAAACAAATGACCTTCATTAAGTTGATCAGTCATAGTCCCTTGAGTTTTTGCTTTTGGAGGGGATTTTTTGGCAGTATTAGAGATCAAATCCAGGGTCGTGGACATGCTTGGTAAGCCATCTGCCACTGAGCTATATTCTCAGCCCTTTTTATTTTATTTTGAGTCAAAGTTTTACTAAGTTGCTCAGGCTTGGCCTCAAACTTGAAATCCTTCTGCGGCAGCCCTCTGAATAGCTATGATCATAGCCATGAACCGTAAGACCCCACTCTTTCAGATCTTCTTAAAAGCATATATACTTCTTAACTTCTACCCAAGATTAAACACACACACACACACACACACACAAAACAACAACAACAACAAAAAACTTCCATGCCCAGAGGGTGGCACACACCTGTAATCCCAGCTGTGTGGGATTCTGAGGCAGGAAGGTTGCTAAGGGCCTTGCTAAAAAAAAAATAAGGGGGGAAGCTGGGGATGTAGCTCAGTAGTAAAGCACCTCTGGGTTCAATCTCCAGTACCTCCAAAATAAATAAATAAATAAATTTTGAAAAGCACTTCCCCTACACCACAATGAAACAAAAACAAACAAAACCCCTACTTATTCCCACTTATTTTAGTTTTTGGTTATTTTAAATGCAATTAAGTGAATATTGTAATGAATAAAGAAATTGTGAGCAGAGTTGCTCATAAACTCTTTCTCACTGGGGTCTGTTTTAGATCTGGTATCACTCTAAGACATTTGCTCATTGGAAAGGAGGATGTACTGTGAAGATTCCAGTAGCCTTGAATACTGTAAGTCATTTTCAGAATATTATTTTTACCTGTTGTGTTGTATTCATCTGCTCTGATTGCCATGACCAAACACCACCAACTTGGTGGCTTAAACAGCAGAAATTAATTTCCTCAAAATTCTGAAGGTAGAAGTCCAGATTAAAAGGCCAGTTGATGCAGTTTCTAGTGAGGAACCTCTTCCTGTATCTTCTTTTTTATTATTATTTTTAGTTGTAAATGGACATAATACCTTTATTTATATTTATGTGGCCCCAGCCCCAGCCCTTTCCTGTCTCTTCTTTTTAAAATTTATTATTTTTTTAAGTTGTAAACAAAACAATACCTTTATTTTATTTATTTATTTATTTATTTGTTTGTTTTACATGGTGCTGAGGATCCAACCATGTGCCTCGCATGTGCTAGGCAAGCACTCTTCCACTAAACCACAACCCCAGCCCCTGTCTCTTCTTATAACGACACTATTCCTATCATATTAGGGCGTCACCAGTATGATCTCATCTTATTGAACCATCTCCATAAAGGTCCTATCTCCAAATATAGTCAGCTTGGGGATTGGACTTCAACAAATGAATTTTAGGGGGATAATAACCTTCAGTATATATTGTGTCCCTGAATCAAAGAACCAAGAATGTTAGTGTTCCCTATAATAACATATACATATAGAAACAGAAAGTAGATTAGTAGTTGCTTAGGGAGAGGAATGGGGGGATGATAGAGAGTGACTACTACTTGGTAGAAATTTTTTGGAAGTGTGAGAATATTTTAAAATCAATAGTGGTGATGGTTGCAAGGTGAACATACTAAAACCTGTTTAATTGTATACTTTAAATGTGAAATTTATAGTATATGAAGTATATCAAGAATGCTGTTAAAATGTGAAGAAAAGAGTCTTGAAATACATATACAAATACAGATTTCATGGTATGAAACATCAGGGATAAACCCAACTCTCCACCATAGGTTTTACATTTGTATGTCTTAAGAAAAGTAACACTGACAACGGAAAATGCAGTGATTATTGCACATTGTCATATACAATGTCTTTCTACAAGACTAAGTTAAAAAACATGAATTTTCAGGTATGACACTGGGCCTCTCAGCCCAAGGGAATGAATCAGTATGATTTTAGCATCAAAGGGGACTATCTGGGCAGTTTCGAGTTTCTGAAGGGAAGTTTTTTCCTGCCGCTAAATCTTAATCACTACAACAGTCCCTGAGAAGTGTGAAGACTAACAAATAGGCAGTGATGTTAATTTTAAAATTGCCAGCAGTGATTTCATTATAAAGAAAATTATTTCAGGGGCTGGAGTTGTAGCTCAGTGGTGGAACGTTTGCCTCACACATGTGAGGCCCTGGGTTTGATCCTCAGCACCACATACAAATTAGTAAATAAAATAAAGGTATTAAAAAAAGAAAGTTATTTCAGATATTAACTTTCAGAACTAGAAAAGACCTTAATAATCATCTGCTCAGATCCCTCACACTTGCAGGTAAAGAAACTGAGGTTCAGAGAAGTTAGTTTACCTGTCCAGGAACACAGCTGGATTGTGGGAGAAATGAGACAAGCTTTCAAGTCTGCTGATTCCCCATCTAGAGCCCGTTCCACTTTAATTTAACACTGTGGGTTTTTGTGGTGCTGGGGATCGAACCCAGAACCTTGTGCTTGCAATGCAGGCACTCTACTGACTGAGCTATCTCCCCAGCCCCGCACTGTGCTCTTTTGAAAAAAAAAAAAAAAAAATGAAGAAGAAAATAGAGATTAGCCAATTAGGGAGGGAAATGGGGGAGGAAAAAGATGTTCTTTACTTCTTGCTGCCTACTGTGAATTAAGTACAGAGGGATATTTTAACTACTCTACCCTCACTATCAACTTCATATATGTTTTTCTACTCTTCTCCTTGCTAATACTTTACCCAGAGCAAAGTACAAGCCCTCATGTGATCCTTACCACGCTTTCCCTGCCAAGTGCCAGTCCAGAAGACTTAGAGCCCAGGGCCATGCCCGCATGATATTGTTAGAGTCACTTAAAGTACCCTTGATGATTTCTATAAGAGAAGCAGTTGGGGTGGAGGGTTTGCTTTTTTGGTGGTGGTTGGATTTTTTGCTTGTTGTTGTTTTGTTTTGTTTTGTTTTATTTATTTATTTATTTATTTATTTATTTTTGATACTAGGAATTGAACCCAGAGGTGCTTTACCACTAGCTACATCCCAGCCCTTTATACTTTTTTGAACAGGGTCTTCTTAAGTTGGTGAGGGCTTCACTCAGTTGCTGAGGCTGGCCTCAGGCTTGCAATCCTCCTGCCTCAGCCTCCTGGGCCTCTGGGATTACAGGTGTGCACCACCATGCCCAGTTATAACAGAAGCAATTTCACATATCTACCCTCAGAATTGAGTCAGTCATTCTGGTGATCCAGAGAAGCAGAGAGCAAGAAGTATACTGGTGCAGTGATTAAGCACAAAAGTCATCTCCCCAAACCAAGAAATACTTCCCATATACACACATACATCACTTTAGCCAGGCTCTAGAAATAAACATGTTTATTATAACTGATGAGAATGCTAGATTACAACACAGGAAAGGCCTGCCTATCATGTGCAGGACCCTGGGTTCAATCCCCAGTCTGCAAAGAAAAAAGAAAGTAAAAAGAAAAATCAGCAAAAATAAGTATATGTAATAAATTGATGAAGGTGGTCAGTTTCCCTAATAATTAGAAAGTTGACCATTTTTTGTTACGCTCTTTCCTTTTAGTGCCAGAGTCCCCGCATTTACCATCTCTGTGCCCACAAATTTATCTTGCCCTAGAGTCTGTACTCCTAAAAGGTGTGAATCTTATATAATGAAATATTTTAAAATTCTACTTTGAAATGTCCTTATACCAATCCACCCTTCCTGAGATTATTTATTGCTCTACTGTAGATACCAGTGTTTCAACGAGGTGGAAGTGTGGTACCAATAAAGACAACTGTAGGAAAATCCACAGGCTGGATGACTAATTCCTCATTTGGACTCCGGGTCGCTCTCAGCACTAAGGTATTTGGAAAACAGGTTATCCTTTTTATTACTCCTCTGTCTCTTTATAGTCTTTCAAGTGTCTGATAGCATGTAAAAGTGGTGAGCCCCATCTATGAGATACGTACTTCTAATGTTTATCTAGAAATCAAAGTTTTAAATTATTTCTGAAGTATTTCCAGTATACCTTCCTTGGAATTGTCTTAAAAAATAATTCAAGTCTGGGAAAGAGGAAAATGTCTTTCTGGAGCAGTTGACTGTTGGTGCTTTGTAGTTGAGCAGTGATTACTGCTGGGCTAAAAGCTCATTAGACCATAGGCAGCCTGTGGATTAGCTCTGAAATCCATTCTCTCACACAAGGGCACCTGTGACTATGGACCATTTCAGGGACTCCAATCCCACTAAATGACTTCTCATCAGATAGCTCAAACAACTGAAATTTCCTTCAGTAAAGCCTAGGAGGATCCAGATCTGATTTGTCCTTTTGAAAAGATCCTTTGAACCACATGAAACCTGTTTCAGACTCCTCTCCTGTCCATGTGCCAAAATATAGGGTCAAATATACATTTGAACTCTTATTATAATAATATGTAACCTTATTTATATTAGCATTATAAAATAATTAGGTAATAGCTTTTCTGTTTCAGTTAGGCATGTCTTTATTTATGGGTCAAATGAGGGATGTTGGACCCATATGAAATCCCAGAATAAATGCAAAAGACTAGAGATCCATAGCACAACAAGTATTGTCAATAATAGTAATCTGCCATATGGAGTGCTGTGGCATTATATGACACGCAAAAGGGCCCTCCTACCGAAAAGAGTAGGTACCAGATACCTTTCTCTAAATGGAAGATCTAAAGATAGTTGATCTCATCCATAATATTCTGATTTTTTTTTCATCAGTTTCATTCTGTGAACCTTTTTGACCTTGTTGTCACATTCTGGTTAGTATTTTCAGGGATGCCCCTGATCGTACTTCATAGTTTAAATTTCTTCCAACAAGGTTTAATTCTTTGTGCTCCTCTTATGTGACTTCCCTGTTCATATTATTTCAGTATCTATTTGAGAGTGATTGGGTATTGAATATGTTAGGTATTTGTATGACTACTTTGTGCAGTTTAAATATCACTAGTTAACTTTCTATCATTATAACAAACACCTGAGCTAATTAACTTATAATAAAAGGATTATTTGGGCTCACAGTTTTGGATATTTCAGTCTGTGATCAGTTGGTCCCATTGCTTTTGGACCTGGGTGAGGTAGCATATTATGAAGGAGAGTACATGGCAGAGCAAAGCCACTCAGAGGTCCCACAGTCCCCTCAAAAGGCACAACCCCAGTGACCTGAAGACTACCACTATGCCCCACTTCTTAAAGGTTCCACTGCCTCTCAATAACACCATAGGCTAGGGACCAACACGTGGGACTTTGGGGGACATTCCATATTCAAACTATAGCAAATCTAAGTTTTTGTTTGACATAAGTTTACACATTTTTCAAAATTATTTTCCTTTAGGAGCTGACATTCTTTTCCTATAAAGCTATTACATAAAACACATTCTCTGATTCACTTTGCAGGGTTCTGCAGTCGGGGAGTTATATCTCGATGATGGTCATTCATTCCAGTACTTCCACCAGAACCAATTCTTGCACAGGAGGTTTTCATTCTGTTCCAGTGTTTTAATCAACAGGTAATTGCAGCTAAAGAAGCTGTGTGACTTTTTTAAGTAAATCATACTATCCTTTTGGCATCCTCAAATAAATGCTTTGCTGATCTTTTAGGTTACTGTTTAAAGAAATGAATTGGTGGAATATTTTTCAATTACTCTACCATGGATGTTCCTTTTGTAATATTCATTTCATTTCCTCTCTATCTAAAAAAATTTTTTAATGCAATTTGAACTTTTATTAATTCCATCTACCAACACATTAAGTGCTGATTTCTTATCATTTAATTATAATATCCTAGTCACATCTGTGATTTTTGTGTCCTTCAGTGATTTTACTTAAATGGTTTGTTAAAGGGAGATTGATTTGGCCACTGGTTTGGGAATCCTTGGCACAGAGTCATCTTTTTTCATCTCTTCATCATAGTCAATATGACCCTGTATTGAATCATGACTTCCCTAGGGACAGATGGAAGGGAACTCACAAAAGATGTTGACCTGCGACTAATTCAAATACCCAACCTTCTTCTCCTAATACTATTTTATCTGTTCCAGTTGTGCAGATGAGAGGGGTCGTTATTCCAGCACATGTGTGGTGGAGCAGATCTTGTTCTTAGGCCTCAAGAAGGAGCCATCTTCTGTGACCACCCACTCATCTGGTAAGGAAATAGTCCATTTTTACCTCAGCATTTGTTTTTGTAAATGTGAAAGTATCTGCTTAGTTTCTAAACTAACATAATGTGCTTAGCCCAAATGGACTCTGCACTTACTGATAGAGGTCAAGTATTCTAGTCTGTAGAGTGAGTAAGGCCATCCTCTTCTTTCTTCTTACTGTTAATATTTTTTCTAAGGAAAATTATTTGGGGTTTGACTTAATAGTTTAGGTGTTTCTGAATGCATTTTTAATCTGCAAACATCTGAAGTCCTGGAGAATCCTACCCATGTTTATGGAGTTTATGAAAGGGCATAGAATGGGAATTATATCCTTCCTTACCTACTGAATTTCTCGGACACATCACTTTGTTTCTTACAGTGTCTTTTCAACCAGGGCTATGTTCAAAACAATGAAGGTTCTCATATTTTTAAAAAATCATAGAAATTCATGAATAAAAGTGCTGTTAAATTAGATTCTAAGGCTAGAGGTGTAGCTCTGGGTAGAGAGCTTGCCTGGCATGTGCAAGGCCATAGATACTATCCCCAGCACCACACACACACACACACAAATTAGATTCTCCTAATGAGGTTTGAATTTATGATAAGAGTCAGAAAACATGTCAGATTTGAAGAAAAAATTTTTCCCTCCTGTTTCTCAATTTTCCCTCTTTTATTGTCTTGCTATGTAGATGGTAAAGATCAGCCTGTGACTTTTATGTATTGTGCCAAAACATCCACCCTGAAACTGGAGAAGCTTTCACTGAACATTGGCTATGACTGGGAGGTCCACATCAAATGACAAAGAAGCTCCCCTGGTGTTGCGCACAAGGAGCTACCTACACCATTCAGTTCTTCCTTTGGCCTTTTTTGAGATTTGTGCTGCAATTTAATTGTCTTCTTTGGCTGAAAATAATCTTTTATTAGTCACTAATATACTAGTGAACAATAGATTTCATATTTTAAGATTTCAGGGCTGGGGAGATAGCTCAGCTGGTAGAGTGCTTGCCTCACAAGCACAAGGCCCTGAGTTTGATCCCCAGCACCGCAAAAAAAAAAAAAGATTTCAGATTTCACATTTTAAGATGTATTAATGATTGACACTCTGTACAAATACCACTCTTCTTACATAACCTACAAAACCCTGAGACATTGATAGAGTTGGTGAATTTTCCATTGCCTCTTGGACCATGGCCTTGTGGTAAGCTCTGTGGGCCAGAGAGTAGCCTTTTCTGGAACAGGACTGGATGGATTTTCAGGTGGGCCAAGCCTACCCAAGTGGCCCATTTGTTGGGGCTTGGCTCAGACCTATGTGGTAGATTCACTCTGGCTACAGCAGGGGAGTTGCCCAGTGCCAGTCTTCAAGTGGACAGTAGTGTCTGGTGCCACAGTTATTTTTCACCTACACTGACATGGGCAAGATAACCCTCTTCAGTGTGTACTGCATACACTACAGCAGTGGGGACCTGTTCTACTCTCAAGATTTACTCAGAAGCACAAAGGATTATTTCCCCTTTCATGCTTCTCAGGCTCAAAAGTTCTAAATTAATCTTAAAATTTAAATCTTTTATAGTTTTTATTAAATACTGTCTATTAGCCTAAGGATATTGAAAACATGATTAAGCTATAATTAATAATAATGCAATAAATACCCATGTCCCCCTACTGAACTTCAGAAACAGAGCACAGGGCTGGGACTAGGAGAAGGCAAGTGAGGCACTTGCTTCAGGCATGATTGATATTCAAAATAATAAGTATGTACTATTTTTTAAAATTGTAATTTTTGCAGAAGACATGCTGAACAAAATATCAAAATCCTAAATAAAGACAGACTCGGTATTACTGAGTTTTTCTTTTGCCTCAGGCTCCAATATTGCTTGGCAAGGGGTAGAACATCACAACATACCAGTTGCATCACAATGACCTCTAGAGACCCCAATAACTCCCTGTTGCCTACTACAGCATCTGTTGGGACAGCCTCAACTCCTCAGCACTGCTCAGCATGCACACTTTCTCATCAGGCTTCCTCCACTTAACTACTTAAAATGATATCTCTGTGCGTTCCCTTCTCTGAGCTTCAGTATCCTCCCTCCCTCCACCCAGATAAATCTTACCATCCTTCCAGACCCAGTTCAAATCTCGCTTTTCCACACACTCTAACCATCCTAGCATCCCAACTCTTCGGTACCCATTAGTAGTGATTTTGCCCTTCTCTGAAATGCTGCCCCACTCATAATTGTACTCTACTCTGCATTCTCAGGGATTGTACCATAATGTCTCAAGTATGTCTGCCTTTCCCTGCTAGATTCTATGTTGCTTAAGAGCATGTTATATTTCTCTTATATCTGCTAGAGCACCTTTACACTTGACTTGCAGTAATTGTTGGCTGTGATTAGTTAACTGGTAGATTATAATGATTAAAAAGTGAGTATAGAATGTATTTATTTCTCATTTTATTTTTCTGAATATGCAAATGCAGTAAATATTATATGTTTCTATATGGTCACATTTAATTGTATTAGTTGAGATTTGAATTTTGCACCAAATGAAAGCTTACATAGCTACATGTATATCCTTTGCTCCTATTTGTATATGTTTTACAATTAAGGAGAAAGGAAGACCCCTACATTAACTGAAGTCATAGATGACAGATTCAATTTTCGCTTGCCAACCTAAAATAAAACTTAGCCTAAAAACTGAGTGTTCTTCCCTAATATAAATGATGGGGTTGTTGTTGTTGTTGTTGTTGTTGTTTTGCAGTGCTGGGTATTGAACCCATGTCCTTAACATGCAAGTGTTTTACTATCAAGTTATATCCCCAGTCCTAAAATGGTTTTTAATAGTACTTGAAGTTTAATAATTAGACCAACATTTATTTCATATCTATTTTTCCATTTGAAATATCTTTGGAGA
Organism: Sciurus vulgaris; assembly: GCF_902686455.1. Taxonomy (NCBI): domain Eukaryota; kingdom Metazoa; phylum Chordata; class Mammalia; order Rodentia; family Sciuridae; genus Sciurus; species Sciurus vulgaris. The sequence goes on from NC_136462.1 coordinate 91,702,721, forward strand.
AAGAAAGAAAACAGGAACTACTGAAGTTAGTGAGGAAATGCTCTGCCTTTACCCAAATCTATACTGATACATTTGACAACAGAGAAATATTGTCTGGGTGTTTTTAATTGTTTTCTGGTCTTATTGCTTCTCATACTTTGCCTTCTATTTGGAAAGCTATGTACCAGAGTATGTGCTACTGAATTGGCCTGCCAATATTCAGTTACCTTGTAGTTAATTCTTGATGTTTATGTGAGAAATTAAAATTGTTTGAACAAAGATTCTAGCAAAACTCAAATGAATGTGTAATTTATCTTTCCTTTAAGACTTAAATACCAAGGAATGAATTGACAAATTCATTTAAAAACAGAAAATACCCAACAGAAAAATGGGCAAAGGTAAACACAAACGAAACTGAAACAGACAAAAATAAGCATATGTAAGATGTTCAGCTCATTAATAATTAAATAAATTATTTTTTGCCTGATTGGCCAAGATTAAAAAGAATGAAAGCCGGGTGCTGTGGCACACTCCTGTAATCCCAGTGGCTCCAGATGCTGAGTCAGGAGGATCTCAAGTTCAAAGCCAGTCTCAGTAACATAGCAAGGCCCTAAGGCCCTAAGCAACTTAGCGGGACCCTGCTGCAAAATAAAAAAAGTAAAAGGACTCAGTGGTTAAGTGTCCCTGAGTTCAATCCTCTGTACCAAAAAAAAAAAAAAAAAATGAAAATGTCCAATTCTGATGTGGGAATAGGCACTTCTGTGCATCACTGACAGATTTTTAAATATCATCCTTCAGGATGGCAGCAGTATCAAAATTGTAAATTTGCATACTGGAGCCCAGAAGTTCCACTTCAGATAAATGCTCACAGCTAACTAATTGCAATGTGATCTATACTGTGGAAAACCATAAATAAATGTAATGTCCTTTAATAGACAATTTGCTAAATATTGCACCTCCATGACATAGAATATTATGCAACCATTCAAAATTAATCTACATGTATCAACAGAAATGTTTTGATAAAATATTTACTGAGTGATTTCATCTAAGTAAAAGTTATTATAAAACAAACTGAAATTTAAAGGATGTCATATACTCTCCAAAACGTGAAGGCCACACACACACAAAAAGGTGGGAACAGTTCCAGATTGAAGGAAACTAAAGAGACATGACCCTAGTTGTGATCCTGGATTGGATTCTGGATCTATAAAGGACATTATTGGGACAGTTTGGCAACATTTTGAATGGGATCTTTTGATTGCATTGTAATTGTCCTGGTTGTGCTATGATTACATAGAAAAATTTCCTTGAGTTTAAAGAAAAGAACAGAGTTCAGTCTATGCAGAATTCCTTCACTTTCACTTTCACATCTCTTTCAATATCAGGGTATCATAATGATAGGCAGCAGAAGCAGTCAAAACACACAAATATCTGGAGGGTATTTATCTTTTATTTATGCCATGTTGGGGATCAAACCCAGGGCCTTATACCTGGCTAGGCAACTAAGCCACATCCCCATCCCCTAGAGCTATATGGTTTTTAGTTCATAGTTAACCACACCTAAAAACCTTCTAGGTAATGAGATTCCTATGACAATATCAAGCATTCCACTCTGAGTTTTAGATTTTCATCTACCAAAACCTTCAAATGGTCAGCATAATTCCAGAGGGCAGTTTAATTAAAGTAACTTCTCAGCGTGGTGGTGGTAGGGTAGGAAGCTATCAGCAACAACACTGTAAATAGACTACCAAATTAGCCACAAACAATGGAGGACATATGGTGGGGCAGCATTCTAGGAGAAATACAGGATATGGAGACATTGGCACCTGATATCTGATTTGCTCGTTTTATAACCTGCCTTGCTAAAGGTTGCAGTGCCATAGTACGTCACACAGAATTAGGCAACTATTTCTTGACAGTTGTTTCCAGCAAGGCTGAAGGTATTAGATTCCTCCCCAATCAGAGCTATGGAAAGGGAGCTGTGACTATAAGTGAGGATTCAGAGATCTTATGCCTGATCTCATTAATGAAGTCTCAGTCATGCGTTTGCCTCTTCATTGCAAGTCAGGGGACCTGGGGTCTAGTTTGTTCTACATTAAACAGGCTGACTGGTTGTGACCATGCCATCAAGTCTCTCTGGGCTTTGGTTTCCTTATTTGTTAAATGAAATAGATAATCTATTTATATTCTGTGAGTTTTCAGTGATTTAACTAAAAATACAAAAGATTTTCTCAATCGTAAAATGGAAAATCATACATTTTCTCATTTGTAAAGTGAAATTAATCAAATGTACAGAGTTATTCTACAGGTTAAAAATGCTCTATGGATATGAAAAGAGAAAGGTAGAGAAATTTGGTAGCCACTACTTAGCTAAGTGATCAAAGTTTGAATCATGGGGCTGGGGTTGTAACTGAGTGGCAGAGTACTTGCCTAGCACATGCGAGGCACTGGGTTCGATTCTCAGCACCACATATAAATAAATAAAATAAAGGTCCATTGCCAACTAAAAAATATTTTTAAAAAAGTTTGAACACCTATAATAAAACAATATCAAGTACCCCCAAATATAATTCAAGGAGAAGCGCACATCACATTTGTGATAGTCTTCCTGCAAATCCACAACCTCAATCTAAATCACGTGAAGAACATCAGACAAACCCAAGTTGAGGGACAATTTACAAAGTACCTGAAAAATACTACTCAAACGTATCAAGGTCATGACAGACCAAATTGTCAGAGATTAGAGGTCGCTAAGGAGTTCTGTCTTTGCAACTCTTATGTAAGTTTTTTTAAATATATGTCTTAACTTATTTTCTTGTAAGGTTTTTAAAAGGACTCCATGAAGTGACTGGCTCACAATAGGCTTTTAATGAATGGTAGGTATTATAATTATAAGCAAATATGTTACTTCTAATAATGTTGCATCAAAGAAATGTGGGGGGGGGGTTTGTTTTGTTTTGTTTTTTTGGTGTTTTTTGGCTTTTTTTTTTTTTTTTTTTTTTTTGGCAGAAAAGACAGGGATAGCAGCCATTACCCGTCACTATTGTGTTGGAATGGAAAAGCGTTCCAGCCACAGTTGTCATGTGTCCTTGACTGAGATATGTTCTTAAAACTAGTTCCTTGGCAGGCATGGTGGCACATGCCTGTAATCCCAGTGATTTGGAGGGTTGAAGCAGAAAGATCACAAGTTTGAGTCCAGTCTGAGCAAGTTTGCAAGGCTCTAAGCAACTTGATGAGACCCTGTTTCAAAATGAAAAATAAAAAATAAAAAGACTTGGGATATTGCTTAATGGTAAAGCACCCCTGTATTTAATCCTCAGTACAAAAAAAGGGGGGGGAATAAAGGTAGTTTCTTATCTTTGAAGGGGTTTCTGGGAATTGAAATATATAGCTGTTTATATGTCCATTATCTGCCTTTCGTTATGGGCTCAGATTGGATTTCTCCATAACAGCATGAGTTCCACAGCTGTGCAGCTAAATAAAGTTTGGCCTACATGCCTAAAAGGACATTTTATCCACAACAACTGATGAAGAAAAATAAATAGCCCCTTGCCCTCTATGTGCTGGATATTCCCACCCTGCTCTGACAAGAGGCTTACCCTGTCACATACTCATTCTAGTTACTAACAGATGCAGCTGGCTTAGGCAGCTGAGGAAAGAAAGCTTAGCAGATGTGTGGCCCAGAAACAGCTCCTCCCATAGGAGCAAATCAGCCAAGAGACTGTGATTTTATGTATAAAATCATATACAGACTTTATGTATAAGAAATTTCTGCACTAATGGGGAAATTCATTCAATAAATAGATAACACATATTTATTAAGGGGCTTCTTTGTGATTAATCCTGAAGGTGGAATGGGAACCTAGGCCCATCTTCATAGTCTTGTGGGCAAGCAGGAAGTTAAATAAGCTAAAACAATAAAATGTGGGTCAGTGCTATGAATTTCAGGGTGGTATAGAGTGCTGGCATGGGAACCAAAATAATGACAGTGGGGAAAGGAAACTCCACCCTTGCTTTCTGAGCCATTGATAGACTTGAGGGAGGGCACCAATATTTTTAGGGGTTTTTATAGCACAGGTGGACAGGCAAACCACTGATTGGAGACACCACATGAGCCTGGGCAGATTGCACCTAGATTCCTGTGCTGTACACAGAGAGTATGTTCAGTAAATGCTCATGGAGTGAACGCTGATTTGCATCAATGAGAGATATGGTTCAAATAAATGTTCACCAAAGGTCCATGTGTTAAAGTCTTGGTCCCCAAGGTGTCAATACTGGGAGGTGGTAGAACCTTTAGGAGATTGGGCCCATGGGAGATCCTTCAGTCATTGGGTATGAACCCTTGAAGGCGATTGTAGGACACTAGTCTGTTCCTCTTCCTCTTTTTGTTCTTTGCCAGGAGGTGAGCAGTTTTGCTCTGCCACAAGTTCTTGCCAGGATGTGCTACCTCACCACAGGCCCAAAACAATGGGACCAATTTATCATGAGCTGGAATCTCCAAAACTGTGAACCAAAATAAACCTTTTCTCTTAATTATCTCAGGTATTTTATTGTAGTGACAGAAAGCTGACTAACACAATGAGTGAAGGTATTACTCAACCTGGCTTAACCCCAAAGAAATACTAAATTAGGTCTTCTTTAAGACCACCATTTATTGAGTGTTTAAAACAATCCTGGTATTATTTTAAATGCATGACATAAATTAACCTGTTTAATACTTAAAAGAACGACTATCACCACACCAATTTAATAGGTGAGAAAACTGATACATAAGAATAAAGGAAGAAGTAACTCAAAGTTATACAGGCACAGTCACTAAGTGGCCAACCCAGACTTTGAACCTGGACAGTCAGCCTCCAGACACTGTTCTACTCTATTCTGCCTCTCCAAGAGCAGTAAAGATCCTTGGGTATATCCTTGGAGGGACAGAAGGATAGGCTGATGGTCCCTATAGTCCCAGATACAGGGCTTCTCAGAGCTGTAAACCAGGCCCAAAGATCGTGAGCCTGGTAGGACTCCCTATTTCAACTTTCACTTCCCACCTCCCAAAGTTTCTACTTTTGAATTGTTGAGACTGGTCACAGGGGAACAGGCATGGCTGCAGTCTGGGACAAGTTCCCACTGGGCCAGACTTGGGATGTAGCCATCTCCTTTCAGCCCAGAGAGCAGCTATCATGGGTAGAAGACACAGTGAAGGCCAGGCAGGCAATTCCCTTCCTATGCCACTTATGCTCTCATCTAAGAGTCCTGAAACCAGCTACTTAGATATGACATCCCAGGACTTGATGGCCAACCTAGCTTTGTATCTATTTCTGTCTCAAATACCTATCATGGCCTGGCTGAATAGCCAATATATGATCTACTCAGAAGCACTTTTTATGGCAGATTTGATCCCAGTGTTTACTTTAGGGATGGGGAGACAAGAGATACCTGAGTCAAGTAGGTAAGAAGAAACAGGGATTCCCTCAACTGAGGACTCTGCTGAGTGGTATTTTCTATAGTCAGTTCCACTCAGCACTGACACCAGAACATTCTAGAAGAGATGCCAAATCCAATACTGAGTAATGTTCTGATATCCTGGAGTTTTAGGAAGTAAAAGTCATGTTCTCTAAAGTGCACAGAATATTCCCCTAGAATTCAGTGTCTCACATTCTAGGTAGTTTTTACTGTTTTCCATTGATTTGTGGCCGGTTGTTTGATAGTCTTGAGAACTGTTCAATGACACATAAGCAGCTCTTTGCCGATTTTCAATGTTCACCTCACTCAGATATTCTCCTTTCATTTCCTGACAACACCAGCACTTAATGCAACTCAAAGTCTCTCTAACCAGGACCTTTTCCCTTTACCATGCAGTCCAGCACTACCCTGTCTCTCTCATACTCACCATCTTTCTTCACATCTATTTTTAGTTTTCCTGGCTCAAGCTTCTTCAGGCCACTGAAACACAACCCTCATTCTCTTTCTCTCCCTCTGGCATGCATGCTGCTGGTAGGAGCCCCCAGGTAAAAATTGCCCAGAACTCCTTTAGTACTCCTTCCTCGGGAAAACTTATGGTTTCAGGATCACAGCTCAGTGTTCTAAGCTGGACCTAAGCCAGGTGAACTTCTAATGGATTTTAAACTTGGAATTGGATGTGGACATTTTTCTCTCAGATGACAGGATCCCTCCATCTTCCCCTTTGCAGTTGCCTCCTTTCCTTGAAGGTAGCTATCTCTTGTTTTCTTTAAAAAACTCTACCTTCCAAAGTTGCCTGCCATGCCGACTGTCATTAGTCCAACTGTGGCCCCACGGACAGGGGCCGAGCCCAGGTCCCCAGGGCCAGTTCCCCACCCAGCCCAGGGCAAGACCACGGAGGCTGGGGGTGGACACCCAAGTGGTATCTATTCAGCCATCATCAGCCGCAATTTTCCTATTATTGGAGTGAAAGAGAAGACATTTGAGCAGCTTCACAAGAAATGCCTAGAGAAGAAAGTTCTTTTTCTGGATCCTGAGTTCCCACCAGATGAGACCTCTCTCTTCTATAGCCAGAAGTTCCCCATCCAGTTTGTCTGGAAGAGACCTCCGGTAAGTAGCTAACTGGTTGCTGGTCAGGGTTTTTCTCTCAGCAAAGTCCTCCTACTCACATCTCCCGAAGTTCAGCTGTGCACATGGGCACTGGGGGACGGATCCTGGCAGCAGCTCTACTGGGCTCTGTCCTCATGTGTGAAGCAGGGAGGAGAGGGACAAGTCTTAGATAATTCGCCAAACTGAGAGTGGGAGGAAGGGCTGCTGCTTGTTCTCTCTTGCTCTCTCTCTCTCTCTTTCTTTCTTTTTCACTCAGAAGAAAAAATATCTTGCTTTTTATGAAAGTGATTGGAACTCATTTTAGTTCATCCTATAAAAATAAATCTGCCTTCTCCAGAATAAATTCCATACAGCCCAGATCTATCTTCTCTGTTTAAATAACTTTGTAAGATTCCTTCTACTTCTCAAGCTAAAATCATTTTGTTTATTCTTCGTTTTGCCAGTGGCCATGATCTTCTGAAACACAAAAGCCCTAAAAAGAGGAGAGTGGCAGACAGACTACTTTTTCAAGCATGAAATGTTAGGATCAGAGGAATTCTAGCAAGCATTTTTGTCTGTATATCTCACCTCACAAATGATATAAAAGCATACAGAGTGAAATATACCCAGTAGAGCATATGACAGAACCTGGATAAAAACACCTACTCCCTTAGGGAACATTTCCAGCCTCTGGGTTTCATTTACAGTGATCTACCAAAGGAAAATTATGTTCTCCTGGCTCCCTTCTCTGATCATTCCTCCAGTATGACTCTTGTTCTTAATTCAAGAAACATTTTGATCAAGAAGTAATCACCACCACCAAAAAAAAAGAACTATTTATTGAGCAACTACTAGTGCTGGACACTGGGCAAGTAACTAGGGAGATAGCAGTGAAAAAGAGACAAAAATTTATTCTTTCTTGGAGCCTAAAGTCCTGAGGGGAAGAGGGGCATTGAATGATAGTGACTGTCTCATTGACTGTCAGGAGTCAGTGTTCAGCATAGTATGGGATCAGGTGGCAAGGACAGCTAACTCAGTCTGGAAACCCTCCATGAGGAAATGATAGGCTGAACCCCAATGCCTTTCCTTAACCATGTTTTTCTTTATGAACCTGAGCTGTACTGCCCAACAACCCTGTGTATGCCACAGGGCTCCTTTCCTCTCCTGATAGTCTTTTGCTAAGGCCCTTGAATGTCCTGAAGGCCCTTGCTTCAGAAAAGATCTTCACACACACACACACACACACACACACACACACACACACACACACTCCTCCCTGCTGCCAGGGCTTGGACATGTCACACTCCTGCTAAAATATCTTCACTGACATACCCTAGTCCCTCCCACCACTGCCTTCAGGATAGGTCCAAACATTTGGGGGGAGGGGCAGGTACCAGGGATTGAACTCAGGGGCACTTGACCACTGAGCCACATCACCAACCCTATTTTGTATTTTATTTAGACAGGGCCTTACTGAGTTGCTTAGCACCTCGCTTTTGCAGACTGGCTTTGAACTAGTGATCCTCCTGCCTCAGCCTCCTGAGCCACTGGGATTACAGGCATGCACCACCACACCCTACTAAGTCTAAACTTCTTAACTGAGATGTTGGCCCTTCTCAAGCTGACCCTGTCCACACTGCCAGATTTTACTTTCCTCCCCTGGGACCCTGACATACCAGCAGAGCTGAATGTCCAACTGCTTCATTGACCCAGGTTTTCTGCCCTGGAGGTCTTCATTCATGCTGTCCTCTGCCTAGAATGTCCTTCTTGTTTTTATCTAGTTAGTTTCTCCTCACTTTCTCTCCCAGAGGTGACTTTCTCCTGTTCATCTTTAGACCCTCTTAACCAACATGGGCCAGTTCCACAGTGGTACACAGCTGAAACTGGTGAATGAAAACCCACATCTTGAGGATACTGGTCACCAAGACAGTGCAGCCCTATTTCCAAGGCCTGGAGCTCCTAAAAGCCTTTTTTAATACCACTGCAGAAGACAGGAGACCAAAACCTACAAATAGGTTTTTACTGAAGTCACTAGTAAACCTGAGCCTTAAAAGAATTGAAAATTAATAAAAACGTTTAAAGGGTGTCTTATGCTCTAGGCACTACCTTGGTCCTGAAACTTCCCCTGTTGGGGTCAGGGTGTGAAATGATGTGCACCAGGAGACCCGGCTATTTCAGGGTGTGCTCCCACTATCACCATCACCAACAACAAGATCCTGAATTTTCTACAGTTTGAGTTGCTACAAGATCAGATAGAAAAGACCAGTGTTGATTAAAATGCCTATGTGTTCTGCTGGGGTTAAGATCAGAGGAACAACAACAACAACAACAAAAGATCAGGGAAACATGCCTTGGGTTCATTAGCATAAATTAGAAAATAGCATTAGAGATAGTCAGAGTTGGAATGGATCTTGGAGATGTTGTCCAGATGTAATCCCTGTTTACTTTATGGGTGAAATGATTAAGGTCCAGAAAGGGCAAATGAGTTATTTACAGTCATTGAATTGAAATTGAAATGAAAAATTTCAGTATGGGTTAAAATTGAAAAACTGAAATGAATCCAGAACTTTCAGAAATGTAAATCTGTTCTTGGAAACATCAGTTTTCCATGTACTTCCTTGGATATAGTGACCTCTATCAGACCTGAGCAGTCTAAAAGGAGACTCTGTTCTATGGGGAAAAGCACCAGGAAAGTAAATTGAGGCCTCAACATCACCCACAGTTCTCTGGTGTTTGCCTTCCCTTCTACCCGCCACTAGTACTACAACCTCCATATCCAAACCACATTCTTATGTGTGCTCTTCCTCGCTTCTTCAGCCAGCAAGTTCCCTCTGCCAACTCCTGAACCTGAAGAAAATTCTTTGCCAATCAGTGGCCCCTTAATACTCCATAAAGCTGACCTTATTACTTTTTCCATACCACCAAATCTCTTAAATTAGACTCCATTTAAGGATAGAATTTAGGTAGGCTTCCCAAGCTGCAACTTGCCATAAGCCACATTTTGTCCAACTGTGAAACTTCTGTTGCTAAGTGTGTGTGTGTGTGTGTGTGTGTGTGTGTGTGTGTGTGTGTGTGTTTTACTGGCGATTGAACCCAGGGATGTTTTACCACTGAGCTACATCCCCAGCCCATTTATTTATTTATTTATTTATTTATTTATTTATTATTTTATTTTTGAGACGGGTTTCACTCACTAAGTTGCTGAGGGTCTTGCTAAATTGTTGAGGCTGGCCTCAAACTTGCAATTCTCCTGCCTCAGCCTTTTGAGTCACTGGGATTACAGGCGTGTGCCACCATGCCCAGATTCAATGCTAGCACTTTCTTGATCTTAAGAGTATCCACAGAGTTAATAACCACCTACATCCCAGCTGAATTCAAAGTAGTCTTTCTAATATAAGATGCATCATGATTTCAGAGATGTGAGGGGAAAATGTGAAATGTGAGGGGAAAATAACACCGTGGAGTGGAAAAACTAAGACAAAGACCCCTTTCTCACTTAACTAACTCACAGTTCTGCCCTTCCCATCTTACTTTTCCCATTCAATTTCTTTCTTCCATGCTGCCTATTAGCATGGATCCAACCACACCAGCTGGCTTTTGCTGCCTTCTATATGACCTGGTCTTTGCCTCCTCCCATCTGGATCTTCAGGCAGTACCAACTTCTCCCTGATCTCAGGATTGTGTTACCCTGGGGTTGGGGTGGGGGATTGATATTATTATACTTTTGATGTTAGGTCTCATTACTGCTACAGAATTTCCTTTGGTTCTTGAGACATATTTAGCCAAATGTGCCTATTCTCTATAAATTCTTAACATAGAGAAAACATTCTACTTCTTTAACAGCAAAAGGGAGGGGGCTGGGGATATAGCTCAGTGGTCAAGCACTCCTGGGTTTAATCTCCCCAGTACCAAAAAATAAAAAAATAAAAAGAGCAAAAGGATTTACCATAAGGGAAAATTAGAAGTATTCTTATAATTATACAAAGAGTACTTTCTCCAGGATGGAGAGACATGAATGTTTTCTAGGGGAAAAAAAAAGAAAAGAAAATTTGCTGGTTTAATTTAGGAGAGCTAGAACTGAAATGGAAGTTGAGTGGGGGAAGCAAAAGGGCAGATGCTGGCCTTCTCCTCACAGACTTCTCTACTGACTAACTTGTGATATGCCTAAGGCAGGTAACTTTGTGTTAAAGAGCAGAGATTTACTCTGTATCTTGATTTACACAGGCAGAACTGAGCTAATGTGCCTGGAAGTCAGGGTGTAGAAAGCACAGGAGTGTGGAAAGAGAAAGAAGCAAAAAGAAGGAAACTTCCAGGCGCTCCCTGAGATCTGGAGGGAAGAAGGGAGGAGGCTCTGCCCTCTTGCAGGCTATGAAGTGAGGGTTCAGGACATGTTTAAATTTCCAAAGAAGTCCAGGGCCCCTACTAACATGTGGGAAGCAGTCCATTTAAGAGAAGTTGACACTTATTTTACTGTTTTTGTCCAACTTTCAAGTTTAAATAATTACTATCAGAATGTTTAGCAGAGTATTCTGTACTCCACAGCACCAGCCATATAGTATAAAAACTGCTATTAATTCTTTTTTTTTTTTTTAGCACCAGAATTGAACCCAGGGGGGCTTAACCACTGAGCCACATCCACAGCCCTTTTTTGTATTTTATTTAGAGAGAGGATCTCACTAAGTTGCTTAGGGCCTCACTAAGTTGTTGAGACTGGCTTTAACTCACAATTCTCCTGCCTCAACCTCCCAAACTACTGGGATTACAAACTTGCACCACCATGTCCTGCCTGCTGTTAATTCTTATAGATCATAAGAGCAAACTGTCTAGGAGCTACTGCTTTCAACAATTCTAGAAAAACAGCTTTCTTTCCTGATGTGAAGGGAAAAGGATGCCTCCTCTCCTTTGTAACCTTTAACTTCTTAACTTTCACCATTGAAAGGTCATCTTTATTTCTAGCCAGAGCTCTTCAGATTGCAACTGGCTCAGACCCAGAAGACAGTGAAAGAGAATCGACTGATTCCTCTATACAGTACTCCTCCTTGTTCTTGAAGTATGTCATCCCTCCTTTAGTTGCTTCAGATCAAATAGTCACAAAACTCCTCTAACTTTACCCCAGAGGTATGCTTTTTCTAGTACTGTGGATATTATTGCTGTGATCCATACAGTCAGTGCTCATTATTTGCAGATTCCGTAATTGCAATTCACCTGCTCAATAAAATTCATTTGTAACCCCAAAATCAGTACTGGAGGTGCTTTTGTGGTAATTTCTGGATTTGCTCAGAGCTGTGGAAAATTCTAAGCACTCTACACACTTGGCTATCACATCATATGGAAGTTTTCTGCCAACGTGGGGAGGTCTCCTGCTGTCATGAGCTCTCCAGTGTGTCCCATTGCACACTGGAGAGCTAAAATGAACATATCCTGTGTAGATTCCCAGTCAGAGAGATCACTTGACCTGCATTACTCAATGCTGAAAAGAAGAAATCCTAGGTTGGCACTAAATAACAATATTCCATGCCAATGAGAGATGAGAGAGAAGGAGCTGAATTGCAGAGAAATCTAGTCTGTGCGCCAGGAATCCTCCAATCCTAGGGCCTGGGGCTCAATCACTGCTCCTCCCAGGGAAACCATTAATTTCAGTGAAGCTGGCTTGGCAACAAGGTTTGCTTATGATTTGCTTTAACCTGTCATGTTCTGTTAGTTGAAAAAGAAGGCAGATCACTGTACTAGCCACAAAGAGCAAGAACTGGGGCATTGTTCAGAGCAGAGATTTAAAACAGTCAGACCCAGTCTAAACACCAGCTCTGCCACTACTCGGTCACATAAATGTTCCAAGTTTCACTTTTCCCTCCTATTGTGAAGAAAATCCTCATCTTGTAGGTGTTTTGAGTTGGCATCCATAAAGTCCTAAGTGCTCAAGGTAAGGTAGCAACTACCACCAGCACAGACAGCCCAGGGATGAAGGGCACAAGCTAATTAAAGTCAGACAAACCAAACGCAAATTCTAGCCCCACCAATTAACCCTGACTTCCGGCAAGCTACTGACCAGTCCTAGGGCTCAGTTTTCCCATCTGTGAAAAGCAAATGAAAATTCCTACCTTCATTAGGGTTGTTGTGGGAATTAAATGAGATACTATACACATGACATGCTTAGCACAATGAATCAATAAGCGGTGATGATGTAATGAATAGGCAAAAGAGTTATCCAGTTGAGAGCCAGCCTTCTCTCTACTCAGCAGAGATCATTATAGTATCATACCAGGGATAGTGGTGGGGAGGGCCCTGTACACTGAAAGTGTGAAAGTGGCAATTCTCTAAACTTTAGGACTGTCTCCTTATATCCCACAAAACAGCAGCTCCTCCTGAGGGTCATAATAGGGACATATATCTAGACACCATGATGAACAAGCTGAAATGACTCAGCTGTATAGAGGAAAATGGGAGGGGTGAGCAGAAATGACCAAGGAGCATAGGAAAATATACATTTTCCTTGTTATGAACAGGCACAGCATCTTTTGTCTATTTATTAAACACTTATTAAATACTGGTTAATTTGCTATCCATGAAACACTTGTTAATGTCTTGTTTTTTAATAGAGTCATTTGTCCATTTTTTTAACACATTACATCTTGGTTTACTAATCTTTTGTTTACGTTTCTGTATCTATGCTCATTAGTAAGATTAGCTTACTCTTCCTTTTCTTGTGCTGTCTAATTTGGTATCAAGCTTATACTAGTCTCATAAAGTGAGTGGGGAATATTCTTTTTTCTGTTTTCTGAAAAAGATTGTATATGATTAAAACTAAGGGTTTCTTTTATATTTGATAGAATATTGCCAGTGTTTTCTTTAAAGGTAATTTTTAAATCTACTGATACAACCTTTTTAATAATTGTGGAGTCATATGAAATTGTTTTCTTCTTGAGTCACTGATTTTAATTTTTCTAGGAATTTGTAGAGATGCTCTCTAATAAAGTTTTGGGGTTTTTGTTTTGTTTTAAACTAAATTTTGTTAATATTAACATAGGCATACAACTTTTAGGGTACATTTTTATGTGAAATATGTTCTTATTCTCTTACTTTTAACATTTTTGTATTCTAATTCCTTGGGTATGTTTCTTACTAATTGCTTAAAATTTTCTTTAAAAATCCTGTCTGAAACCTTTGTTCACTGGAGATTTTAATTCATTTAAATTCATGATGAATATTGATATATTTTGAATTTGTTTCTGTCATCTTAACTCTCTGCTTTCTATGTGTATTTCTTTTTTTAATATTTTTTAGTTGTAGATGGACACAATACCTTTATTTTATTTGTTTATTTTTATGTGGTGCTGAGGATCGAACCCAGTGCCTCACACATGCCAGGCAAGCACTCTACCACTAAGCCACAACCCCAGCCCCATGTATTTCTTTTTAAATGTTCCCTTTTTACTCTTCCTATCTTTTTTTTTTCCTAGTTGTTGATGGACCTTTATTTAATTAATTTATTTATGTGTGGTGCTAAGAATTGAACCCAGTGCCTCACACATGCTAGGCAAATGTTCTTCCACTGAACCGCAACCCCAATCCTTTCCTATCCTTTTTTAAAAATTCAGTTTGTGTTTTCTCTCATTCTTTTTTTTTTCTAATTCCAAATTTATAGTTTTTTCAGTGGTATCCCTAAAAATGTTACCATGCATACTCTGTCTTAACAAAGTCTGAAACCAATCAATAACTTTGTAATTCTCCTAAGTAGCATGAGGACTGCAGAGCACTTTAAGTGCTCTGAGTAGCATGCCATTGCTATGCACCATTTTAGTTCTATCTTGATTTTCCAATCTTAAACATGAGAAATTATAATTTTTAATCCAGTCAATATTTGCTTAGTTTTATATATTTACCAATTTCTTTGCTTACCATTCCTTCTTGTGTCTTAGAATTTTCTTTCTAGAATAATTTTCCTTTTCCTTTTTTTTTTTTTTTCATTAGTGCATTTTAATTATCCAGAATAATGGGTTTCAGAATGGGGCTGTAGCTCAGTGGCAGCGCACTTACCTAGCATGTGTGAGGCACTGGGCTTGATCCTCAGTATCACATAAAAATAAAAAAAATAAAGTCATGCTGTCCATCTGCAATTACAAAATTATTTTCTAAAAAATAATGGCTTTCATTGTGGCATACTTTACATGCAAATAACATGCTTTGATCATATCCACCCCCATTCCCTTCGCTGCCCTCCCCTCTCCCTTCCCTTTGATCCCCTTCCTCTTCTTCAGTTTGTTGCTTTTCATGCCTTCCTAGATTCCACACGAGGCAAAGATCTTCTGTGGTATTCTACAATGCCACTATATTGCATCCAAACATATTTCTTTATATCTTTCCTGCTTAAGATTCATTGTGATACCTGAATCTGAAGATTGGAATCACTAACCAATTCTAAAAAGCTCCTAGATTGTTATTCCCTGCATACTTCCTATTATCTTCTTCTGGAACTCAAATTAGATGCAAAGCTGAATTTGCCTTTCTCTATCCTGCATATATCTTAATGACACCATCTCACCATTTCCTCTTTTTTTCACTTTCCTATTTCTTCTATTCTGTATATGGTATTCTAGGTGATTTCTTCTCATCTAGCTTCTGGTACATTAATTCTTACTTCAACAGCACCTGATCCAACTATTTAATTATTGAATTTTGATATCTGAGCTTTAATTGGATTCTGGTTCAAAAAACAAAAGCAGGCCAGGCACAGTGTAATCCCAGAGACTCAGGAGGCTGAGATGGGAGGACTGCAGGTTCAAAGCCAGCCACAGCAACTTATGAAGGCCCTAAGCAATTTAGTGAGAGCCTGTCTCAAAATTAAAAATAAAATGGGCTGAAGATGTGGCTCAGTGAGTTCAATCCCTGGTACCAAAAACAAACAAACAAAAGCAGGTCAGGCACAGTGGCACACACCTGTAATCCCAGAGACTCAGAAGGCTAAAACTGGAGGACTGCATATTTCAGACCAGCCTCGGCAATTTAGTGAGACCCTGTCTCAAAAATAATTTTTTTTAAGAGATAAGGATGTAACTCAATGGTAAAGTGACCCTGGGTTCAATGCCCAGCAATATACACACGCACAAAAATTCCTAAAAAACAATTTTAAAACTGGGCAAACTAGTCACTGTGGCACATACCTATAATCCCAGTGATTTAGGAGTCTAATGCAGGAGGATCACAAGTTCAAAGCCAGCCTCAGCAACTCAAAATAAAAAATAAAAAGGGTGGGGGATGTAACTCAGTGGTAGAGTGGCCCTGGGGGTTCAATTCTCAGGGGCAGGGTATAATAAAAGGCACTGAGGGTGGGGTGCAGTGGCACACACCTGTAAGCAGCTCGGGAGGCTGAGGCAGGAGTATAGCATGTTCAAAGCCAGCCTCGGCAACTTAGCAAGGCCCTAAGCAACTCAGCGAGATGCTGTCTCTAATGGAATACAAAAAGGGGTTGGGGATGTAGCTCATTAGTTAAGTGCCCCAGAGTTCAATCCCTGGTACCAAAAAAAAAAAAAAAAAAAAAAAAAAAAAAGGCACTGAGGGAATGACTGAAGAAATTAACACATGGATTTGGATTTATCTTGGAAAATATCACAGAATGATTTTTAACTTTCTTAGTGGTAATGGTATTGTGGTTAGTAGGAGGATATTCTTGTCCTAAGGAGATGCCTGCTGTATCCAAAGTATAATTAAATATTTATAGATAAAAAGTATCATAACTGCAATATTCTTTCATATGTTTCAGCAAAAGAAACAAAATCTGTAAATACAAATACATAGGTAGGCAAACAAAGGTGGCAAATGTTAACAACTATTGACCTTAGAAACTGCAATAGCTGAAATCTAAAATTAGAATTAAATGTGACTTCCTCTGAGGAGAAGGATTTGGCAATGGAAAGAATAAGGGCAAAAGATTGCTAGTTCTCTGTGTTCTTCTTGTATTATCATTTGATTATTTAAGACTCTGTTCATGTATAAATTGAAAAAATAAATTATTTTTATTATTTTTATTTAGTTTTTGTTTTTGCAGCACTTGAGATCAAATGCAGGGCTTTGTGCTTGCAAGGCAAGCTCTCTACTGCTGAGCTATATCCCCAGCCCTAAAAATGTTTCTTAAAAGAACTGACCTCACAAATTATTTTGAGCTATTACACAGTACCCTATAATGCTAAAATCGTGGCTTCAAACTTTAGTGGACACAAGAAACTCCTAATGAGCCTATTTAAAATGCAAAGTCTTAGACACCTACTTGAATACCTGAGTTATCTGAATTCTGAGGATGGGCCCTGAGAATCTGCATTTTAAATTGGCATCACAGGTGATTCTGAGGGTGGTAGTTCAAAGACCACATGTTGAGAAGCACAGAGCAGAGGAAGGCAATGGGGACCAATGAACAGACAAGGAAACTGAGCACCATCCAGTGGGTGTCCTGCCAGACTTGAGTTACCACCCACTTCAACTTCCTGCTGTCACATTAGCATTGCCCATTTTTTTTTTTTTTTAGCACTTTTATTCTGTTTATTTGGCTGTTGCAATTTTAGCTTATCTATTAAATAATAAGACAGTTAATTTATAGGGCTCCTAGTTAATATAAAAGACATTATACAGCAAAAGTTAGTTCTATCAACAGTAAAATAACAACAGAAACAGACCATATACAACAACCGAGTTTGGCTGTAGTGTTTCCCATATGCTATCTCATTTCATTCCTGTGACTACCCCATGAAGAGGTACTTTTCATATTCCTTTTCTGCTTTCCCAGGGTCGCCAGCTAGAAGGACTGGAGCCTGAACATGACCAGGCAGTCAGCCCCAGGGTGGGGTTTTTTTGTTTTTTTTTTTTAATTGTAAACAAATGGGATACATGTTGTTTCTCTGTTTGTACACGGAGTAAAGGCGTACCATTTATGTAATCATAAATTTACATAGGGTAATGTTGTTTGATTCATTCTGTTATTTTTTCCCTTCCCCCACCCCTCCCACCCCTCCCACCCCTCTTTTCCCTCTATACAGTCCTTCCTCCATTCTTGCCCCCTCCCTAACCCTAACTCTAACCCTAACACTAACCACTCCCACCCCCCATTATGTGTCATTATCCACTTATCAGCGAGATCATTTGTCCTTTGGTTTTTTGAGATTGGCTTATCTCACTTAGCATGATATTCTCCAATTTCATCCATTTGCCTGCAAATGCCATAATTTTATCATTCTTTATAGCTGAGTAATATTCCATTGTATATATATACCACAGTTTCTCTATCCATTCACCAATTGAAGGGCATCTAGGTTGGTTCCACAATCTGGCTATTGTGAATTGAGCAACTATGAACATTGATGTGGCTATATCTCTGTAGTATGCTGATTTTAAGTCCTTTGGGTATAGGCCAAGGAGTGGGATAGCTGGGTCAAATGGTGGTTCCATTCCAAGTTTTCTAAGGAATCTCCACACTGCTTTCCAGAGTGGCTGCACTAATTTGCAGCCCCACCAGCAATATATGAGTGTACTTTTCTCCCCACATCCTCGCCAACACCTGTTGTTGCTTGTATTCTTGATAATCTCCATTCTAATTGGGGTGAGATAGAATCTTAAGGTAGTTTTGATTTGCATTTCTCTTATTACTAGAGAGGTTGAACATTTTTCCATATGTTTGTTGATTGCTTATAGATCTTCTGTGAAATGTCTGTTCATTTCCTTAGCCCATTTGTCGACTGGGTTATTTGCATTCTTGGTGTAGAGTTTTTTGAGTTCTTTATAGATTCTGGAGATTAGTGCTCTATCTGAAGTATGATTGGCAAAGATATTCTCCCACTCTGTAGGCTCTTTCTTCGCATTGATGATAGTTTCCTTTGCTGAGTGAAAGCTTTTTAGTTTGAATCTATCCCAGTTATTGATTCTTGCTTTTATTTCTTGTGCTATGGGAGTCCTGTTGAGGAAGTCGGATCCTAAGCCAACATGTTGAAGATCTGGACCTACTTTTTCTTCTATAATCTGCAGGGTCTCTGGTCTGATTCCGAGGTCCTTAATCCATTTTGAGTTTAGTTTCGTGCACCGTGAGAGATATGGACTTAGTTTCATTCTGTTGCATATGGATGTCCAATTCTCCCAGCACCATTTGTTGAAGAGGCTATCTTTTCTCCATTGCATATTTTTGGCACCTTTGTCTAGTATGAGAAAATTGTATTTATTTGGGTTTGTGTCCGTGTCCTCTATTCCGTACCATTGATCTACTTTTCTATTTTGGTACCAATACCATGTCGTTTTTATTACTATTGCTTTGTAGTAGAGTTGAAGATCTGGTATTGCAATACCCCCTGCTTCGCTCTTTCTGCTAAGGATTGCTTTAGCTATTCTGGGTTTCTTATTCTTCCAGATGAATTTCATAATTGCTTGCTCTATTTCTGTAAGGTATGTCATTGGGATTTTAATTGGAATTACACTGAATCTGTATAGCACTTTAGGTAGTATGGCCATTTTGACAATATTAATTCTTCTTATCCAAGAACATGGGCGATCTTTCCATCTTCTAAGGTGTTCTTTAATTTCTTTCCTTAGTGTTCTGTAGTTCTCATTGTAGAGGTCTTTCACCTCTTTTGTGAGATTGATTCCCAAGTATTTTATTTTTTTCGAGGCTATTGTGAATGGGGTAGTTTTCCTAATTATTCTTTCAAAAGATTCATCACTTATGTATAAAAATGCATTAGATTTATGTGCATTGATCTTACATCCCGCTACTTTACTGAATTCACTTATGAGTTCTAAAAGTTTTCTGATGGAATTTCCTGGTTCCTCTAAGTATATAATCATATCATCAGCAAATAGGAATAGTTTGAGTTCTTCCTTTCCTATTCGTATCCCTTTAATTTCTTTGGTCTGTCTAATTGCTCTGGCTAGAGTTTCAAGGACGATATTGAATAGAAGTGGTGAAAGAGGGCATCCCTGCCTTGTTCCAGTTTTTAGGGGGAATGCTTTCAGTTTTTCACCATTTAGAATGATATTAGCCATGGGTTTAGCATAGATGGCCTTTACAATGTTAAGGAATGTTCCCACTATCCCTATTTTTTCTAGTGTTTTGAGCATGAAGGGGTGCTATATTTTATCAAATGCTTTTTCTGCATCTATTGAAATAATCATGTGATTCTTGACTTTAAGTCTATTGATATGGTGAATGACATTTATTGATTTCCTGATGTTGAACCAACCTTGCATCCCTGGGATGAAACCCACTTGATCATGGTGCACTATCTTTTTAATATATTTTTGTATGCGATTTGCTAAAATTTTGTTGAGAATTTTTGCGTTGATGTTCATTAAGGATATTGGTCTGAAATTTTCTTTCCTCGATGTGTCTCTGTCTGGTTTAGGTATCAGTGTGATATTGGCTTCATAGAATGAGTTTGGGAGGGTTCCTTCCTCTTCTATTTCATGGAATACTTTGAGAAGTATTGGAATGAGCTCTTCTTTAAAGGTTTTGTAGAACTCGGCTGAGAACCCATCTGGTCCCGGACTTTTCTTTGTTGGTAGGCTTTTGATGACTTCTTCTATTTCATTACTTGAAATTGGTCTATTTAAATTGTGTATGTCCTCCTCGTTCAGTTTAGGCAATTCATATGTCTCTAGAAACCTGTTGATGTCTTCAAAATTTTCTGTTTTGTTGGAGTACAGGTTTTCAAAATAGCTTCTAATTATGTTTTGTATTTCAATCGTGTCTGTTGTGATATTTCCTTGTTCATTCCGAATTTTAGTGATTTGGGTTTTCTCTCGTCTTCTCTTTGTTAGTGTGGCTAAAGATTTATCAATTTTGTTTATTTTTTCGAAAGCATTGCCCATTTAAGCAAGGTGAAACTTAGAAAAAGCCAAGCTTTCTTGAGAATATAATTCCAACACATTTATCTTCCTTCCCTGTCCACCACGTTCTTGCCCCACAGGTCCTGAATTTAAATTTGCATCATGGATGTCTGTTCTCTGCCACTGGGGTCTACTGTAACAGAGACTTTCATCTGAGGTACAGTTACTTCCCCTCTGGATCCTTCTCACAGATTAGAGTCCCTAAATGGCTAGTCAAGGTCTTTGGGAGTCGGGTGGGGCAGGGACATCAGGAGAATGGAGGCTTCATTACCCTCAGACAATGGCTTGAAGCAGATTCCTCCTATGCATTCAGCAGCCTGTATAGGATTAGTGTATACAGCATGTTTAGAAGGCCCCATGCTATATCCCATTGACCGCCAGTGTCAAAGGCATGAATGCCTTTTGCTGAGGCAGGGTAAGCCTCTCTGTAACTATATTTTCTTTTTTTAAAGAAAGAGTCTCAGCAAGGCTGTTGGAGATGCCGGTAAGGTCTACAAGCCTTTGTGGTCTGTCCTGGGGCCATCTCTGGCTCTCTCTCTCCCCTCCCTGGCTCCCTCTCTGACTCGCATGGTGTTGCCCCTAGACCGTGGACTCAGGGGCCTCCAGCCAAAGCTGCTGACTCTGATCACGGCCTTTCTCTGGGCTGTGTTCATTTGCATCGCGCTGCTGAGGGTGGAGGAGCTATATAGGCTCTGGGCCATTCACGAGAGGATTAGGCCTGGGCTGAGGGTGCAGCAGGAGAGAGGCCGCAGTGAAGGCCCAGTTCCTCTCCCTGAGCGGTCACCATGCCTTACCTGCTGCCAGGATTCTTCTGTGATCGCGTGATCCGAGAAAGGGACAGGAGAAATGGCGAGGGCACTGTCGCACAGCCCCTCAAATTTGAGGGGCAGGATTTTGTCGTTCTCAAACAACGGTGCCTGGCTCAGAAGTGCCTCTTTGAAGACCGTGTCTTCCCAGCAGGTGTACAGGCTCTGGGCTCTCATGAGCTGAGCCAGAAAACCAAGATGAAGGCCATCATGTGGAAAAGGCCAAAGGTAGGGATGAAAGGGACACGGATTCAGGAGACAGCTCTTGGGGAACAGGAGGTCAAGTGGTTCAAAACCTGAAGCCACGGACCCTAAACCCTTCTGAGAAAGTGGCTTATGAAGGCTTTCCTTACCTGCATGCCCCCAAATACCCTCCTGCTTCCTCTGAAACTGGAGGTGTTATTTTCTATTCTTGAGCTACAGATTGTTATAATACTTCATAGGCTCCCGAGACTGTGAATATTTATTTTAATTTTTAATTTTTTTAATTAAAATTTTTTTCTTTCTTTTGAGACTATAAATATTTTTTAAGACAGCTAATACATTGTCTTAAATTTGCAGTGAGATTATAAGCTATATTTGACCATCCTGGCTCTTCTAGAAAGCAGGAGTTGAGGGCTGGGAGAGTGGAGTGGTTAAGAGTACTGAGCCTCACAGCTTCAGGGAGAGTTCCATGCAAGGTTTTGAACACTAAAGATAATGGGAGGCTGGAGACTGACCTTTAACTTTTAATCTAAGCCTGGCTCATTAGTGAGATGTTACTGCTGTTTAAACAGAAAGATTCATGCTGACCAGCCAGACTCCTTCCAGGGTGAAGCAGTTTTCTCCTGGTTACCTTATTGTTGGGCATCTGAAGAGCCCATTTGTGTTAGCAGGAGTAGGTCAAAGTGCTTAGGGGCACATAGGGTAAAGCCTTTCTTCCTGCAAGGAGGTGCCTAAAATCCCTAAAGGGTTCCTGCATTTAGAAGTAGGCAAAGAACTCTAAACCCGAGGGTTCTAAGGCAGTGTGTGTGTGTGTGCAATCCCGCAGATGAATTCACTTGAGTGTATGAAAAAAATAATTGACATATTTTAATGTGTTATTAAAATAAACTTTAAATTTTAGAACAGTTTTAGACTTGCAGAAAAATTGTGGAGAAAGTACAGAGTTTCCATATACAGTATTCTTCCTTATCTTCAATTTTGCTTTCTGTGATTTCAGTTACCTGTAATCAAATGTGGACTGAAATTATTAAGTGGTAAATTCCAGAAATAAATCTTAAGTTAAATAACTTTCATTGCAGTATATTGTTATAATTATTCTGTTTTATTGTTAGTTATTGTTGTTATTGTGCCTACTTTATAAATTAAACTTTATCATAGTCATGTATATATAGGGAAAAACAGTATATTTAGAGTTAGAAACTATCCACAGTTTCGAGCATACACTGGGGGTCTTGGAAGGTGGTTTCTGTGGAGAATCAAAGTCCTCTGTACCTTGCACCCAGTTTCTCTATTATTGACATCTGAGAGTAGTATTGCACATTCATTACAATAACAATAGTGACACATTGTTAGAACTGAAGACCCTGCTTTGTTCAGATTTCCTTAGTTTTTGCATGCGTTTTTCTATTCAGAGATTCCACCCAAGATACAGTATATTTGGTGGTGCTGTCTCCTTATTTCCTCTTATCGGTCACAATCTCTCAAACTCACTTTGTTTCTATATCTTCACAGTTTTAAAGAGTACTGGTCAGGTATTGTGAAAAATATCCACCAACTGGCATTTCTCTGTTCTTTTTCTCCTGATTAGACTTATGGGTCCATGGAGGTAACGTGCCATTCTCATCTCATTAGGTATCTATCAAGGTCACAGGCTGAAACACACCTCATCATTGTTGATGGTGAGCTTTAACTTGACGGAAATGGTTTGTCAGCTTTCTCTACTGTAAAGCTCCTATTCCCTCCTCTTTTTCCTTACCATACTCTTCAGAAGCAAGATCCTTAACACAAAGCCACACTTAACAAATGGAAGTTATACTCCACCTGCTTGAGGGCAGAGGATCTCTATAAATTATTGGGAATAATTCTGTCTGAGAGCTTTGTCTGTTCTCTCCATTAACTTGTTCTATCACTTATTTTTATCAGTTTGGACTCGTGGGTATTTATTTTTCATTTTGGGTTATAATCCAATACTGCCTTATTTTGTTGCTCATTGTTCCAGCTGTGACCACTGGGAGTTCTCAGTTGGTTCCTGTGTTAATTTCATATACCCTTGTTGTGCAGTTTTATTCTTGAGCACTCCCTTACATTCTACCACTATAAGAAACTCCAGGCTCATCTGGTTTATTTCCTGCCCCAGTCTTAAATCAGTCATTTCTCCTAGGAACACTTGTTTCTTTTATTGGAAAATGGTATTAGAAACCAGGGTTGGTTGCTAGTTTTGATCATTGCTACTGACCCTCAGCTGATAGAGAAAAATGAGATACTCATGCATGTACTCAAACATATACACTTAGCTATAAATGTTTCTCGGTATAACCATCTATGTCTACATGAAGGTAAACATGAGTTCATTGTTAGAACTGAACACCTAATGTGGTCATGTAAATGGATTGTTTCAAATTTCAAATTCCAATTGCTTATTGCTGGTATCTATGAAAGCCATTGATGTTCATATACTAACTTTATAACCTTCACCTAGGCTACACTTGCTTATTAGTTCTCAGTGGGTTTTCTTTTGTTGTTGTTTGTGTGTGTATATGTGTGTGTGTGTGTATGTGTGTGATCATTTGGGATATTCTATATAGACAATGGAATCTGTGAATAAAGACAGTTTATTTTTTATTTTAATCTGTATATCTTTCATTTCCTTTTCTTATTGCATCAGCTAGAATATCGAGTATGATGTTGAATAGGAGTAGTAAAGGGGGACATCTTGCCTTGTTACTGGTCTTAGGAGGAAAGCATCTAGTTTCTCACTTTTAGTATGAAGTTTTAGTTATTCTTTGCAAAAGTGAATGTTCTTTGCCAAGTCACGGAAGTTCTCTATTTCTACTTGGGTAAGAGTTGTGAGTTTTTGATTTTAAATGGGCTTGGGCATTAGGGTAAAGCTAGATTCATCAAATGAGTCATAAAAAATGAACCCTCTGCTTCTATTTCATGGAAAATATTGTGCAGAATTGATACCATTTCTTCCTTAAATATCTGGTAGAATTCACCAGTGAAGCCATTTAATTCTGGTGCTTTTCATTTTGGGAAGTTATTAGTTATTGTCCCTTTGAGAGGTATACTCCTGTTCAGATGATCTATTTCTCCTTGTGTGAGTTTTGGTAGTTTGTATCTTTCAAAAAATGTATCTATATCATCTAAATTATCAGATTAGTGGTGTGGGATTGTCCATAGGATTCCTAACGTGTCCACTTTTTATGTTAGTAAATTACATCTTCTCTTCTTTTCTTGTTTAACATGCTAGAGTTTCATCAGTTTTATTGATCCTTCCAAAAACTGTTGCTTTCATTAACTTTCTATTGTTTTCTTGTTTTTTATTTCACTGATCTCTGCTCTAGTTTTTAAATTTCTTTTGTGTGTGTGTGTGTGTGTGTGTGTGTGTGTGTGTGTGGTGTTGGGGATTGAACCCCGGGCCTTGTGCATTCAAGGCAAGCACTCTCCCTACTGAGCTATAGCTCCTAAATTTATTTTTCTTCCTCTTTAGGCTTGAATTTCTTGCTTTAGGCTTGAATTTCTCTTCTTTTCTAAGGTAGAATATTACTGATTTTAGATCCTACTTCTTTTATCATATATGCATTAAATGCTATAAATTTCCCTCTAAGCATTGCTTTGATTCATCCCCAAAATTGTGACACTATATTTGTCATTTAGTTCTAAATATCTTAACTTACTTTGAAATTTCTTTGACCTATGTGTTATTTAGAAGTGTTTTGTTTAATTTCCAAATAATTTCAGCTGTCTTTTTTTTTTAATTGATTTTTAATTTCATTACACTATGGTCTGAGAACATACTTTGTATGATTTCTGTTCTTTTAAATTTGTTGAGATGTAGGTGTGTTTGATGACCCAGAATGTGATCTGCTTAAATGACGTGTTACATGGAAATTGGAGAAGACTGCTTATTTCTCCATTTTGGGATGGACTATTCTAATTAAAATCAATTCAATCTAGTTGATTGATAGTGTTGTTCAGGCCAACTATATTCTTACTGATTTTCTGCCTGCTTGGTCTTGAATTACTGAAAAGGGGATGGTAAATTCTCCAACTATAATATTGGATTTGTCTATTTCTCCTTTCAGTTCTATCACTTTTTGTCTCATGTATTTTGGCACACTGGTTAGGTACACACACATATAGAATTATGTCTTCATGCAAAATTGATTGTCCGTGTGTGTGTGTGTGTGTGTGTGTGTGTGTGTGTGTGTTATTGGAACTCAACTACTGAGCTACATCCCCAGCCTTTTTTAAGTTTTTATTTCAAGTCAGGATCACACTAAGTTTCTGATACTGGCCTCTAACTTCAGATCCTCCTGCCTCAACCTCCGGAGTCTCTGGAATTACAAGTGTGTGCCACCCTCCACCACCACAATGTTTTTTTATCATAATATAAAGCCCTCTTTCTCTCTGATAATTTCTCATTTTGGAGTCTTCTTTGTCTGAAATTAACATACAATAAGAAAAATGAAAAGTTTTCTTTTACCTTTACTTATTCTTTCTCCTACATGCTTTCTTTTTTATATGAATTCAAGTTTTTTACCTATATAATTTTTTTCTCCTTAATGAACTAACTTGTTTCTTTCAAGGCAAGTCTGCTAGCAGTGAATTCCCTCAACTTTTGTTTGTCCAAATATTAAGCTACAGAATAACAACATTAATAATATCACTACAAAGTAGTTACTGAAAACAGAATTTTTTTCATATGATCTCTTCTTTCTCCTCCCATGTGAAATAGTTTTAAGTAGTTGTGCATTTCCTGAACAGTAGAGGTAATACATTACATACTATATACTCTCCCTTTTAACCACCATTTAGGTCCCAGTCACCTACACACCCCTGGCACTGGGAATGGAACTGAGCACATTCTAGGCAAATGCTGTATCACTGAGTTCCACCTCGGCCCTTTCTTTAAAATTGTATTTTTGAGACTGTTTTTCCAAAAGTTGCCCAGGCTGGTCCCAAACTTACAATCCTCCTGCCTCAGCCTCCAAGCAGTCAAGGATACTGTGCTAAACATCATTTAGTTTTGATTCTGTAAATAGCTGTTTTATATTAAGTGCTCCACCTTCCTATGTTGATGTCTTTCAAGTTCTTCTGGTTGTCTGGAGCTCATTCTCTAGCATATTCCATAGGAATAGTTAATGAGAACAATATTCCCTGAATTCTTACATACTGGGAACCTGTTTGCCCATACTCTTTAACACTTGAAAAAAAGTTGTACTATATATAAATTCTTGGTTCACATTTTCTTTCTCTGAGTATCTTAAATATATTGCTTTGATTTTTTTTCTGGCCTAAAGAATTGCTACTGATAAAGAATTGCTAATAGAAGGTTTTCCCCTTATATGTCACTTACTTTTTCCCTACATGTTCAAAAAAATTTCCCCCCTTTTCTTTGAAGTCTAGTAATATGCTGGAATATTTTAGTCATGTTAGTCAATCTAGGTTGATATTCTTAGTATTCCATTTGCTACTTTAGTATGCAGTATCAACTATATTATTTTATTAAGAGGAAGATTTTTGAATTATAGTTTCAGTATTTGTTGTCCTTTGCTTTCCTTCTTTGTAATTCATAAGTTATATATGCAATTCAACTTGGGCATTGTAGGGTTTTTAGTTCTTTTACACTTTTACACATTTTATTTTTTATACTAATTACATTAGCATTTGCTTTATCCTACTATATACATGTCAGCTTTGAAATAAAAATATTATTATTTGTTATAGTTCTTATTTCTTTATGGTTTTGGGTTTTGTTCTTAGGCAACATCTCTAAAGGGATAAATAGCCAAAAAGTTATATTTTAAGTCACTTGAAATAACTCTTTTTATGTCACCAGTTAGCTTCTTTTGCTTCAGTTTGCTTTCAACTTTTACAGATTGCTTTTTATATTACTTCTCTTTAATTCTAGCTTTTAATTATATAAAACTTTACATGGTTTTTATGTCAAAACTATTTTCAAATGGTTATGTTCAGAGTTTTAATTGCATTCCAATTCCCTACACCTATTCCCTCTCTCCAAATAGAGGTAATTTTTTAAAAAGTTATTGGTAGTGGTTTATCCTTCCATTGCATTCAGAGTTTTAATGCAACAGGAGAAGAGCTGTAGTGTGGTAAAAGCAAGACTTTCCATTCCTGAGTGCCAGGAGCTTTTTAGCTCACTTGGGATATACTGGGTTGTTGGGATAAGAGATGGGGCAGAGGAATAGCAAGGATTCTTGAAGCTGTGAATAAAAGTGTTAAAACCAAAACACTGAATCTATAATTTTTAAAAGTAAAAAAAAAAAAAAAAAAACTCTGCTCACAAAACCAAGAGTGCCCTCTGTTGGCCTCGTTGGGTGAAACATTAACATAGTACCTAGACTTAAAAATTGCTGGAGCCACCTGTGCTTTACTGGGTGAAACTGAATAAAGATGTGTCCCCTCCAACAGACCAGGAGGCTGGTGAGGTTCACACCAAATTTACTCTCTGCCTCCCAAGCATTCAAGTCCTTGGAAGTAGGCACATACATTGACTTCAAATATCTATGTTGCCACATCTTGGGGAGAAAGATCTTTATTTTCCTTCTGGCATTCCTTCTTCTGGTATGGAAAGAGCAAGAACCATGCTTTCTGTTGTCACTTTGTCAAAGCAGGGAAGATACTGCCCTCTCAAGGTTCATCCTTACTCAAATAGTATGACATTTTGGAGAGTATTATGGAATCATGAAAGAGAGACATGCAGCTGACTTTTAGCACTTACTATCTCTGTATCCTTGGACAAGTTTCTTAACCGCTCAGAGCCTTGATTTTCTTATTTGATAAAGAACAAACATAGTATCCAGTTCACAGGGATGTTTTTTGGAGCCTTAAATGAGAGATGGGTGTAAAGCTCCTGATAGAGGGTGCAAATCAATACTAAATAACAGAATTCAACAAATAATAGCTACTATTATTAGTTTTACCTTGGTCATTTCCTTTTTGTTTCACAGGAAATTTGTGAGAATCCCAGATTTATCATTGGTGGAGCCAATAGGACTGACATCTGTCAAGGAGATCTAGGTAGGAAAGTCTCTCCAGCCATATCTTGACAAATGATCCAGAGGTGATTAAAAGGTGTGGTCCCTTTCCAGGAGGTAAAGGGACAAAAATGTGTTTTTGCTTTTAATGCATTTTTGAAAGTATTTTACAGTAATTACTTTTTGCTCATTGACTTATATGCTGGTGATTGCTTTTGTGTCCTGCCCCATTTCTCATTAGTACTTTGTGTCATAGGAGGCACAGCTACAGCTTCCCTTTTTAGAGTCTCAAAGACATCAACACACCCCATTCAGTATGACCAAAGCTCTGCTTTTAGCTGTACCCCCTTCTTTAGAAAATAGCTCTGTGACTGTCTGTGTACCAACCATGCTCCTTGAGCATGAAGAATTCTTACACACACACCCCAAAAACTGTATTACCAAAAAGAATGTTTGTAACTGGAACTCTTGTTTAAGTTGCCCCAGAACAGCTCCATATTAAAGGAGTCTTTTAACAAAAATGACTTTTATAATATGAAGGAGCATCCAGTTTTCTTTTTGCTTGTTAGCTGTTCCATCAGACCCTCCTCTCTCAGCCTCTTGTTCAGGAAGTATTACATTTGACGTGTGTTACAGACAAATTCTGTTAAGTAAGATTAGAGAGAACATCAGCAGGCACAATTTAAAACTTGAGAGAAAAGGGCATCCAAGACTAAATGAAAATAATTTGGTAAGGTCTGATCTAGAAGCAGGAAAGTGGGCACCACGTGACTCCCCAATCTTCAGCAAAGTGGAGCAGCTGGCTGGGATGG
This sequence comes from Sciurus vulgaris, assembly GCF_902686455.1. Lineage (NCBI taxonomy): Eukaryota > Metazoa > Chordata > Mammalia > Rodentia > Sciuridae > Sciurus > Sciurus vulgaris. The sequence goes on from NC_136462.1 coordinate 91,731,926, forward strand.
GGTCTTCTCTTCCCTGGAGTGACAGGTCCCACTTGAAACCTGTGTCATGTGTTTGCCTGCAGGGGACTGCTGGTTTCTTGCAGCCATTGCCTGCCTGACCCTGAATGAACGGCTCCTTTTCCGAGTTATACCCCATGATCAAAGTTTCACAGAAAACTACGCAGGGATCTTCCACTTCCAGGTAAGGTCATGAAAGTGTAGTTAAGAGGGCCAGCTGCAGCACACACCACTGGTCTCCTGGCCTTGACTTCCCAGCAGCTTCAGAAAAGCTTCTTTCCATGCTCCCAACCGCACACACCTTTCCCCGTACACCTTCTACTGTGCCCCCAGAATGCCTGGAAGACATCCTGTTTGCTGTTGGGGTCTATTTTTGCCCTCCAGCTGGCTGGCTATTGTGTTGTTGCCAGCAGGCCTTCTCAAGTAGGCCCTTGAGACATTAGCTCTGGGAAGCCACAGGTCCCTTTGGGTTTTATCAGAATTCCTGGTTCATGAACGACAGCTCCTTTTACTTTCTGCCCTTTAACTCTTTCACTCACCTCTTCTAGAGCCTGGAAGAAAATTGTAGTTAATCTGGGGATCTGGCTTCTGGTTTAGTCCAGAACTGAGTCTCTTAATTCAAGAATCCATTCAGCCATTGGAAACATTCTGAGTCCAAATCATCTTGATATGGAACTAAATCCTGATGTTGGACCAGAACTAAATTGAATTCTGCATGTGGAGATCTGGTACTTTCTGGTGTCCTAAGAAGTCTGTCTCCAGTTCTGATAGCTCCTTAATATCCTGGGATGACTCATGTCATCAGTTGATGTACCTGCTGGTCTTGTACCGCAGCACTGAAGGTCTCAGAAGGGGTCTGTGTTCAGGTCCAGGTTCTGCATCCTGATGGCTTCTGAATGGGCATGGCAGCCAGGTCCTGAATTATGTCTTCCCAGTGCCACCAAACTACTCTGACATTTAAAGGGTCTCATATTTAAAGGGCCATAAATACAAGACCAGACAGACTTTTGTCTTTTTTTCAATAAAGGAGAAAGTATCATTGGAAGGGAGATCAAACTACACATTTGGTCTTCTTCAGTTCAAATTCACTTGTCCAAAAAAGAATATCTAGAAATGATTGGACAATATTTCTGCTATAGTATATTCTCAGTCACTTTCTTCTTCCATTTTGAGCCTTCTTCAGTTTGTCACCAAGAAATACACAAATCAGCCAGGCATGGTGGCACACTCTTGTAATCTCAGCTACTCCAGAGGCTAAGGCAGGAGGATCACAAGTTTGAGATCAACCTGAGCAATTTAGTGAGAACTGTTCCAACTCAAAGCAAAAAATTAAAAAGGGCTGGAGGTATAGCTCAGTGGTAAAGTGACCCTGGGTTCAATCCTCAGTATCACTAAAAAAAAAAAAAAAAAAAAAAAAAAAAAAAAAAAAAAAAAATCAGTACAATACCTTAACTGATAACAGGAGAATAGGAGTTCTAAATCTTGGCTACAGATTAAGAATCATCTGGGACACCTAAAAATATGCATATTCAACCACAGCTCCAGACCTCCTGGGCCAGGGAATGAAAATCTCAAATCTTAAGATATTCATTGAACACCCACTGTACCCAGTACTAGGCTGAACTCTGTGGAGGAGACTAAGTGGTCTATAACTTATTTCCTGCCCTCAAGAAGCTCACAGTACAGTTAGAAATAGATTCATACACCACAAACTCAGAATGGGATGAAAAGCATATGTCCTAATGGTAATCTGAGTATATGACTCTATGATTCATGCTTCTGTGCAGTTCTGGCGCTATGGAGACTGGGTGGATGTGGTTGTTGATGACTGTCTGCCAACATACAACAATCAACTGGTTTTCACCAAATCCAACCACCGCAACGAGTTCTGGAGTGCTCTGCTGGAGAAGGCATATGCTAAGTAAGGCAGTACCATAGAATGTAAGGCAGGATGAGAGGCAAGTAAGCTCAAGTCCCATTCACAGCAGAATGCCTGTGTGTATGTTCATATGTATTGTGGGAGTTCATCTGTTACCCCAAATCAAAGAAGATCAGGTCCAAGCAGTAACATCTCCAAGAACACTAAGTTTAAGAAGAGAAACGAAGTTTTGTACAAGAAATCTTTAGCTTTAGCTTTCCATAGTGAACTCTTTAAATTCTACCTTCCTGATGGTGTTGCAAGTCACTGGTCAGAGCATTGTATCTCTGGAGCTCAGGTCCCAGGATTTTACTTGACTCAATCTCATGAGCTCATTGCAGACATGTGCACTTATAGCATATTCATAATGCCATACTCTTTTAACTTAGAAGCTCCACCCCCACTGCTAGTGGCTTTAACTTAGCCCTACCTCAAGGTTCAGCTTATAGTGGAAAGAAAGCCAGCAAAAGAAAAGCTGGGTTCCGATGCCAGTGCTTCTGGTTCTCTGTGACTTTAGGTGGTTCCTGAGCCTCTTGAGTTCAGCTCTGTTGTTATGAAGAAAGGCAGTCATATTAATTGTTTCATTAGCTCATAGAGCTATTGGGGGATATCACAGGATTTTAAGAGTAAAGTTCTGGTGGTAATGCTACCTGGTCATGTTTCTTAGAACTCTGTGACTTCAGATTGGTCTTTGTCCTTTCTTCAAGGCTGCATGGTTCCTATGAAGCCCTGAAAGGTGGGAACACCACGGAGGCCATGGAGGACTTCACAGGAGGGGTGACAGAGTTTTTTGAGATCAAGGATGCTCCCAGAGACATGTACAAGATTATGAGGAAAGCCATTGAGAGAGGTTCCCTCATGGGCTGCTCCATTGACGTAAGTCTAGGGTGTGGGTTGCAGGGCAGGGAAGCTTTTCACTCAGTTACTAGCGATGTCAAGCTTCCATGTGAGACAGAATGAATGTTTCGTTTTAAGAAGCAGGAACAGATTCTTGACTTCGAAAATTAGGAATTTTTAAAGAGAGTGTTGTTCCTAAAAATTCCAATAAAGAAACTGGGCAAGGACATTCCAAACTCTGAAATTTATATGGAAATAGATCTAGAGGCCTATGTCAATGGAGGCTTGTCTTGTCTGGGTTGCTCAGTGCAAGCTTGCCCCCATAAGTTGGCCTCATCCTTGACTATGAGCCTGAGCCCACCAGTCATTTCCTTAAGAAAGCCTCCTAGTCATTTGGCCTTGGCCACATCGCCTGCTTGGAACATGGGCTTTGTATTATTATCTGCAAGATCAGCCTCTCAGTGCAAGAAGGTGGTGTGAATGGATGGATACAGGAACCAAGGGTAAGGAGATGGCAGATCATGGCCAGGACTCCTGAGTTTCAGGAAACACACCTTCCCTGAGGGCTGTTCAGTGCATAGTAGTCTTGGCAATTTCCATTTCAGAGGAAGGGGCCCAAACTAATTTCTGCTCCCTTCTTGCACAACACTCCCAATGGATAAGAGGCCTTAAAAGGCCAGTTAGCATAACACAGATAAACATTTTCTTTCTGTATCACTTTTCTCCATCTTTTCTCTATTCATGCTCTGTTGATCTCTCCTTTTTTCCTTTGTCCGTCCCCTCCCTTCTTTCTATCTCCTTCCCTTTCCACCCTCCTTTGTTTGTTCTCTTCCCCTCTCCTGGGTTATCCCCTACACTCCCGTTGGGCCTCAGGATGGCACGAACATGACCTATGGAACCTCTCCTTCTGGTCTGAACATGGGGGAGTTGATTGCACGGATGGTGAGGAATATGGATAACTCGCTGCTCAGGGACTCAGACCTCGACCCCAGAGGCTCAGATGACAGACCTACACGGGTGTGTACAACTCCCACTGTCAAGATAGACCAACCCCCAAACTGCATGACCCTGACCTTCTGGTGTCGGACTCTCCTTAGCAGCCAGTGCAAATGAAGCAAATTCTCTCCCCTTTGTTCAATAGTCTAGTGAAGAAAGCAATGTCTCCCCCTTCACAGGCCTTAGAGTCTAATACTTTCAGAAGTTCTACATGTTCATTGAAGAAGACTGAGTCATACACAAAAGTGTAGAGAAAAATTTAACCTATATTTTCCCCATTTAAAAATAATCACTATTAACATTTGGTATATGTCCTGGTATTTTTCTATGCATAAAATCTATATTTTTGTTTTCAAAATCTTATCATATTTTATGTACTTTTTTGCAGCCTGCTTTTTTCAATTAGTTTCATATTCTTTAAAAAAAATTTTTTTAGTTGTAGGTGGACAACTGTATTTTTATTTATTTATTTATTTTTAATGTAGTGATAAGGCTCGAACCCAGCACCTCACACGTGCTAAGCATGTGCTCTACCACTGAACCATAACCCCAGCTCCCTAGTTTTATATTCTTAATATGCCAAGAAGTATTCTCCTATAACATTTTTACTAGCAGCACAATATCCTAATATGCAGATATTATAATTTACTTACCCAATACTCTGTTATTGGAAAGTTAGAAGTTTTATTTTATTTTAAATGCTTTATTGAAGTGGCTTATGTAATGCCAAAGGATTCATTTCAATTAGCTTCTCAGATTTTTTTTTTTTTTTTTTTTTTTGGTGCTAGGAATTGAACCCAGGGGCACTCAACCGCTAAGCCATATCCCCAGCCCTTTTTTGTATTTTATTTAGAGACAGGGTCTTGATAAGTTGCTGATGCTGCTTTGAACTTGTGATCCTCCTGCCTCAGTCTCCTGAGCTGCTGGGATTACAGGCATGTGCCACCAGACTTGGCTAGCTTCCCAGATGTAGACATGAGAATGAGTGATGGATCATTTGAGGACTGAGATCTGGGAGAGATTGAGATGGCAAAAACCTCAGCTCAACCCACACCCATCACCTGAAAAAGGCTGCAGGAATTCCACAGCCCAACATGGTTCCAGGAAGCTCCCCTTGAATCTGGTGTGTTTCTAGGCCTGCGGACACCTGGACAGTCTATCTAGCATTCATTGAGCCTCGGCAGTCCTACCCTTCTGCCAAGGATCTCCTGTGGCTGCAACTGTAGAATTTCTACACGTGGAACCCCTGCACTTTAGAGATCTAACAAGGATCTCCTAAGAAATCCATCCCTGGAGGCTGTGACTCTTGATTTCTTGAATATCATCTTCTAGGTGGCTGTGGAGGAGGTGAGGGAATGTAAAAAGAAAAGCTTCGACCCATATGTTTCATTGAGCCCCTTTCTCTTGTAGGAATAGTCAATCCTGGATGGCTCAGGGAAAGGAGGAGCCCAAAATCCAGGGCATTCCCAGATAGCCTTCTTCCTTCTTTGAAGAACCCTAAGGGGTCCAGAAAGGAGGAGCAGAAATGCTCTTACCCACCTTGTAACCCAGCATCTACATTTGGTTGTCAAGACAGAAACTTCTCAGAGTAACCAACTGCTCTGGGCTGTCTTCTTAAAGCTCTTAAAGGGCTAGGAGTACCTCTGCTCCTGGTCATGAGGCAGGGAATGAGATAATTCTCTTCCTCACAGAAACCAGAAAAATGGACTAGTATGAACTTCGTCTTCAGGCAGCAAAACTTCTGCTCCCCTAACTCCTAACAGGCTGCCTGTTTATTGCTCCACAGACAATTGTTCCTGTTCAGTATGAGACAAGAATGGCCTGCGGGCTGGTCAAAGGTCATGCCTACTCCGTCACTGGGCTGGAGGAGGTGAGACAGCTGGGGCTTGGTGGGTTATGGGGACCTACTTGAATTGACCTCCTGAAGTCAGAATTTAGCTTTCTGTGACCTCTTCCCCATGCACAGAGCTTACCTCAAATCAGGGAATTCCACTCAAGGTACAAGCTAAGCACCTGGGAGTGGGGGAGACTCCTGGGAACTGGTAGAGGGAGACCTTGCCTCAGAGGGTGCTCAGTTTATCTTTGCTTTTAATGTTAAAGATGGTAATTTTCCTCAAATTTCCAAGGAACAAATAGAACTATTGCTTTGGTTCTATAAAGGTGATCTCCTGTTCTTGTGTTTTTGTTCTCTCATGTTCAAACAGTTAGAATGTTTTGTTCCCTCTGAGAATTCTGGGTTTTCCTGTGTCATGTCAGAGATAGAAACCTTGTCAGGTGGACAGATTGTGCCCAGAACAGAGGGATGGACAGAAAGGGGCTCATGTCTGCATTAGCCCATGGGAGCCACCTGAAGAACAGGCACCTTTTTCTAATTGGTTCAGCTAGAGGGGGCATTTGTCTGTAGTTTCTCAGCCAATAGGCAGCTTTTTTAAAAGTCACACAAATAAAAGTGCGCACCTTAAAAATGAAGTGTAAAAAAAAAAATAAAATAAAATAAAAAATAAAAGTCACACAAAGACAATGTGTGTAAGCAGGGCCCTATTGTATGTTCCTCCTGTGAGGCTCAGAATGGCCTAGGATGTTCTCCAGGAAAGTCACTTCTTGGAAGATGGTAAGGTGGCAGTCAGGCCCTAACTCCTTCTGACTCAGTCCTAAGGTTTTGGCCCAACACCCTAACATTCCACCAGCAGGACAGTCCCCATAACAGATTATCTCTTCATCCCTATCCCAGCCCTCAGGGCAAGACAGAAGCTCCCCTTCCTAGACAGGCTCCAGATCATGAGAACTTTTTCACTTTGCCTAAGGCCTTGTTCAAAGGTGAGAAAGTGAAGCTGGTGCGACTGCGGAATCCCTGGGGCCAGGTAGAGTGGAATGGCTCTTGGAGTGATGGGTAAGTGAGGGGACCTGTGGGAGGGTGCAGAGGGTCTGGGAAAGGCTGGACTGGGAACCGCGTCATGAACATACTATGACTACTTGGTGTAATATCACCCTCAAAACCTTCATTCAGAGAAGAAAGGTGCAGGTGTGGGCTCCAGGGAAGAGCTGGGAGTGACGCCAGGGTAACCATGGACACAGAGAGGTTGTGGATGGTCACTAGGCTGGAAAGGAAGGATTCCAGAGAGCTTGGGCCAGGCCAGGCAGGAAGAGAGTCTCAATGCAGGGGTCTTCACTGGACAAGTGACTTTCCTTCTTTGTCCTATCTGTAAAATGGGAACAATTAGCACTTACCTTGTAGATGTTATGAGAAGTAAATGTGACAATTTCTGGAACGTACTTAACTCGTGCTGAAATTTTTTTTTTCTCCCTTTCTGTCCCCATACAAAGGTACACAGTCCCTTTGAAAGAATTTTACTGCTTATCACTTAAAGGAATAAACTAGGGGCATCAAAAATAGCAAACATGGAAAAATTATGTGAAGGATACAGAACATTTACAACACCTCTACAGTCCCACTCAGTCACTGGTTCCAAGTTGTCTCTACTGAATGGCAGGTGGCCTCTTTTTTATTCCGAGGAGGTGATAGCAGAACTCAGTAGCTGAGAATGAAACCCAGGTCCTGTGTGGGACTTGTTCTTATGTACCTAATACCTCTTATCCCAGGGCACTGCAATTACTATTTTTTTCAGTCACTCATTCCTTTAGCAAATATTTATTGAGCACCAACTAAATAGGAGGCACAGATCTAGGCACTGAGGATACTCTGTGAGCAGGCAGCCTCTCTTGATAGTCTGTGATAAGGTGCTAACTTTGTGTGCTTCCAACCTCCTGTAGACATTCACATGCATTGCTTCTTTTATTCATGTGACAAATCCTTACTTCCTTGGTACTGTCTGCCAGGCCCTACTGTCTGAGGATGTAGAGACAAACACAGAGACACGGGCTTTGCCCATCCAAAAAACAGACAGACAGACATGCACTAATAATTGAGACCATTCCTGTGGCAAGGATCACAAAGAGGGAGCCCTTTGACTAGTTTGGGTTGGATGGGAAAAGCAGACATGCTTGGAGGGAGTGATTATAAACTGGACTCTCAGCTCTGGAAAGGCGTTTGGTGCCCCATCATTGTCTACTCCATTAACCTATCACCTGCAGGGACCCTTGCTGTGCTTTTCAGCCTCAGTTTGATGTCCAGATTTGATCTACTTCCTGCTGATCTCTCCATTGTGGGCACTACTGGCAAGTGGGGCCCGACCCTTAGTCTCTCAAAGAGACTCCTCCAGCCCATGTCCCTTCTTTTGGCTTCAGGAATCTCCATTTCCCCTCCAGTTATCCTGGACTCTAAGCATTTCCAGAACCAATGTAGCTTAATTCTTCTCCTCAGTAAGCTTGAAACAGAAATGTGCTTTTCCCCCCTCCCTCTTGCAGCAGAGTTTATAAAAACCTTTCCAGCCTCAGAAACACAATGCTGGGGTGTTTCCTGACAGGAGAAAAAAAAAAAAAAAAAAAAAAAAAGATGTTTACATGCTTGGCCTTTTGGTCTTTTTCTTAGTAACTCAGTTTCTTATATAGCATTGCATGATTTCATCGGCTCATGACAGTCCTGAGATGATGATGTAATCATTTACCTTTGGCAGTTGAAGAAACAGAACCTGATCAAAGTTAAATGTCCATGGTTACATAGCTACATAGATCTGTTATTAAAGGACAATCTCAATTTTTATATTTTCAGAGTCCAGTCCTCCCTCCTTCTCCCCCTCCCCCTTCTTCTTCTTTTGACCAAATAATTATTTTATTTTATTTATTTTTATGTGGTGCTAAGGATCAAATCCAGTGCCTCACATATGTTAGGCAAGTGCTTTTCCACTGGGCTACAGTTCCAGCCCCCATGGTCCAGCTCTTAACCTTTGAAGTGTAAGAAGGAAAAAAGATTCAGCTGGAGAAGGATAAAGCCCATAAACTCTTTATATAGAGTTTGGTCTTCATCTTGAGGATGGCAGGAAGAAATCATAGAGATTTTCACTAGGGTGACAGGTCAGACCAGCATTTTCATGGTTCACATTGGCTGCAGTTTGGAGATGGGCTACTGCTTCAACTTTGTATTTCTCTGATATCTCCTGTCCCAACACACCTCAGCCCTTTTCCTTCTTTCTCCTTCTACAATCCCTCCATTTCTCCACCAGTTGGAAGGATTGGAGCTTTGTGGACAAGGATGAGAAGGCCCGTCTGCAGCACCAGGTCACTGAGGATGGAGAGTTTTGGTGAGTCCAGGACCTAGAAGACCCAGAAGGGTAAAGGATGGGGAAAGGAGGTCAGATCTCAGACCTGAGTCCCTAGGCACATGCTGTCAGATTTCAGCAAAGGGAGACCGGGGTTCTGTTCTCTTCTTCTAGCTAGAGGGCCAGCAATGATGAGGTTCTGGTCACAGTAACCACAGTCAGGTCACAGTGATAACTGAGTCCAGGACCAAGGCAGCATAACACAGCTCTTTTCCAGCCATACTTGCTCCTTGGCTTTAACACCACTCTCCTCTGAGCCTGGGAAGCTCTGCTTCCCCTGATCCCTAATGCCACTCTCACCCTCACTCAGATTATCTCTACTCAGCCTTCAAGTCCCAGCTTGAAGGGAACTTCCTTCGGGGCTCTCTTAGTTTCCCCAGTACTGAGATTCATTTATTTGTGAGGCTTGTCACCCCTAATATTGTTTGCTTAATTGTCCATTCTTCCCCCAAATTTCCCTCTTTCCCTTGGGCCTGGTACTCTGCTTGGTGCAGAGTAGTGGGACACAGCCATTTGGATAACCAGATTTTTATCTGGCTTCTCCATCAAGCATGAGTTTGAGTCATTGCTGGAAGACTTGATGATAGTTTGGGGTAGATACATTAGAATTGGCAGTGTACCCTAAAAAGAAAAGGCAGGATTCTCTGAGACATTGATTAAGTTCCTCTAAACTAATGTATTGTCCTGTGTCAGCCCTGGAGGCTTCCCATCCCTGGCCTCTTCTTACCTACCCTCATATGGATCTTTCTTCTTTCAATCTGTCAGGATGTCATATGAGGATTTCATCTACCATTTTACAAAGCTGGAGATTTGCAACCTCACAGCTGATGCTCTGGAGTCTGACAAGCTTCAGACCTGGACAGTGTCTGTGAATGAGGGCCGCTGGGTGAGGGGCTGCTCTGCTGGAGGCTGCCGCAACTTCCCAGGTGGGAGATACTCTTGATGGGGGAAGGGTCCAAGCAGAACAAGTTCCAGGTAGAATCATATCAGTGATCATTTACTGAATCTCTGCTAAGCTCCAGACATTGATTATCTTATGAAATCCTGCTCACGTTACTGAGAAGGAAACTGCCATGCTGTGGAGTTTGCAATAGGGAGCTGGTAATATTTACGCAGGAAACTGTCAGAACAATATGGTGTCAGTCATGTTGAGGATAGTAATGGAGGACCAAGTTAAATCTACTATGGTTGTTCAAGTCAGAGATGTTTAAGATGGGAACTAAATCAGTAGCTACAGAGATAGAGGGGAGAAGGCAGATTTAGGGTACTGTCTATAAGGTAATTTAGGGAGGGAAGAATAAAAAATTATGTCATGATTTCCAGTGTAGGGTTGGGAGTGTAGCTCAGTGGTAGAGCCCTTGCCTAGTACGTGAGACCCTGGGTTTGATCTCAAGTACTGTAAAGAAAAAAGAAAGGTGCTGAGCATGATAGCACACACCCACAGTCCCAGCAGCTCAGGAGGCTGAAGCAGGAGGATCGTGAATTCTTAGCATGATCTTCCTGCCTAAGTCTCCCGAACTGCTGGAACTACAGGTGTGTGCAATCATGCCTGTCTCTAAATAAAATATAGAAGAGGCTGGGGATGTGGCTCAGTGGTTAAGCATCCCTGGGTTCAATCCCCAGTTTAAAAAAAAAAAAAAGAAAAAGGAAGGAAGGAAGGAAATTTGGTTGGTTGATTCCCAGTGTAGGGACCTGAGTAGATGGTGTTAACATTGCAATATAAGACAATATAAGACACACTGAGGGAAAAAATCAGCATGTTGTTTGTTTTAGATGGGGTTGGTTGTGAGGTTATAGGGAGAGGATTTTAGTTTGGGACATGGCAAGTTGGAGGTCCCTAACCAATATCCAGATGAAGATTTACATTCTTTAGACAATTACATGATAAGAACTCTTAAATGCTTGAGGAAGAAAGGAAAGAAAGAAGGAAGGGAGGGAGAAAAAAAGGAAGAAAGGAAGGAAATGAGTAAGAAGAGAGACTGGCTCAGGTGCCATTAGTATATCGGGGGCAAAAAAAAGTGGAATTGGGAGTAAGATTGCCTAGGGAGATAAGAAGTGAGAGGAGAGGTCTAGTACCAGATCCCAGGGACAACAACATTTATGGTGCAGGTGGGAAAGCAAAGCCATCAGAAAAGGCTGAGAATCAAATTTCAGAGAGAAAAAGGAACTACACATACTATCAGTGTGGTTCCGTCTGATAAAAGTAGAGACTCCACCCACCAAATATTTAGAAAAACACTTAAATCATGTTTTCCACAAATGTTTATTAAGCACCTAGATTCAGGGCATATTAGAGTCCTCTGAAGAGCAAGAACCAGTAGAATAGATGATAGATTGGTGGATAGATAGATAAATAGATAGAGGATTTATTAGGGGAATTGACTCACATGATAATGAAAACTAAGAAGTCTCACAACAGGCCATATGCAAGCTGGAGACCCTTGGATGCCAGTATGTGTGGTCCAGTTCAAGTCGAAAGGCGTCAGAACCAGGGAAGATGGTTGTATAATTTTTGTCCAAGGCCAAAGCAGGGAACTGGCACAGGGAGGTGGTGGCACTGGTATAAGTCTTGGAGTAAAGGACAGAGAACCTGGGATTATGATGTCTAAGGACAGAAGAGTATCCTATCTCCAGGAGAAAGGGGGGAGGGGGTCCGGTGGGGGGGAAGAGAGAGAAATTCTTTTCTTGCCCTATTCTTTTTCTTTTTGGGCCCCCAGCTGATAAGAGGGTGCCCACCCCACTCAGTCTACCAACACACAGCCAATCCCTTCTGTTAACACTCACAGACACACTCAGAAATAATGCTTTACCAGTTCCCTAGGTGTTCATTAATCCAGTCGACACCTTAATTTTACCATCACATGGGGAATAGAGATGAATCGGTTCTGTCTCATTTTCCCTCCTGCCCTTTCTCCAAGAGACATATCTGAATTTGCATTTCTTTTCTGGGGGACACAGACACTTTCTGGACCAACCCACAGTACCGCCTGAAGCTCCTTGAGGAAGACGATGACCCTGATGACTCTGAGGTGATCTGCAGCTTCCTGGTGGCCCTGATGCAGAAGAACCGGCGGAAGGACCGAAAACTGGGGGCCAACCTCTTCACTATCGGCTTCGCCATCTACGAGGTGTGCAGTCCCTGACCAGCTCCAGTCTAGGAATCACCTTCACAGCAATGATTGGGAGAACTACAAAAGGGTCCTCTAGCTTCCCTGATACTCAGTGAACCCCAGAACTCTGGTTATCAGGCTCACTTGTGTTTGTTAACAAGTAGGAAATTCCAGGGGTGCAGAGGAGAGGGGCTGGGTCTGGCAGGAATCACATTCTGCATTTCTATCATTGCTGGCATTCTCTTCTGCCAACTATTTATCCTCATTCAGATCTGAGATATCTTCTTTTTCTGTTTCTCCTCAAGGTTCCCAAAGAGGTATAGCAGTGGCAGCACCAGCAGTTGTGTGCAGCATTCCCTGGGGGTCCTGAGTCTGAGTCTGTCTGTGGCTCATGGAGACACTTCCTGGTGGGGTTTATGGGCAGAACTATGATAGGAGAGGGCCCTGCCCACATTATTTCATCTGCAGAGAAGGTGCCTCAGGGTCCTGCACCCCTAAGATGTGTACTTTCTCCCCTCACCAGACATGTGCCCATCACACACACACCTTCATGCACTCATACTCACTCCCATGCAATTACACACTCACATGCAGAGTCACACAGTCACATTCTGAGGGTGGCTGCCCTCTTTGGGATGGAGGAACCACCTCCCTCAGAACCCAGCCAAGGCCCCTCTGCTTCTTTGGGGTCCTTCCCAGCCTGAGGGGATTCGGAGCAGACAAGCAGCAGTTCTGGTAAGTGGCCTTGTGTGTGGAAACAATAGACTTGACCTTCGCTTCTGAATCACAACAAAAAAGGAAGAGGAAGTGAGGTAGGGAGCTCCAGTGATGTTGAGCTATTTGAGGCCTTGGGAATTGGAAGTTGGTAGGTGGAGACTGTGAATGGGTGACTACAGAGTTGGGAAGAGACCCCTGGAGGGGACTGTGAACCAGACAGGACAGCCCTCCCAAGAGGTTCAGGTTCCACAGGCTCTTCTGTCCCCCAGATGCACGGGAACAAGCAGCACCTGCAGAAGGACTTCTTCCTCTATAATGCCTCCAAGGCCAGGAGCAAAACCTACATTAACATGCGGGAGGTGTCTCAGCGTTTCCGCCTGCCTCCCAGCGAGTATGTCATTGTGCCCTCCACCTATGAGCCCCATCAGGAGGGGGAATTCATTCTCCGGGTCTTCTCTGAAAAGCGGAACCTCTCTGAGTGAGTAACAGCCTGACTTTTCCAGCTTATCCCTAAAAGCTCGCATGGCTCATTCCACAGAATGGAGGCAGAAAGTAACTGGATCATTTTACTTAAGGTTCCTGGGACATGTTGACCAGCCTGCATCTCTTTCCTACTCCTAAGCCACGCCACCTCTCCCTCCTTTTTTCTTTCATTCATTCTGTAGATATTTACTGAGTACCTACTATGTTTCTGGTTCTTTTAGGCATTAGGGATAGAGAAGTGATTTAAACAGAAATAAATTCCTGCCCTCATGGAATTTAACAGTTGGTGTGAGACAATAATGGACTGGGGAGGGTGGAAATACACACACACACACACACACACACACACACACACACACACACACACTGTAGTATGCTAGATTTGGGAATTGATAAAGGAATAAAAACAAAGTAGGGAAGAGATATAGGGAGTGTTGGGATGTTGAAATTTTAGGTTAGTATGGCAAGGGAAGCCAGTAAGGCCACATCCTGCCCTTGGCCAACACAGATGTGTTCATAGTCCCTGCCACATTCTGTCTATGTCCCTGGAAGTGCGAGATACATGGGGAGGTGGCTGGGTCATGCCTTTGGGGAGCTCTGGGCAACACCAACAAGAACCCCTGGCTGGGCTGGGCTGTTGGGAATGGTGCCTACATGAGGCTGGTTCCTGGGATAGAGGTTTAATTCCAGGAGTTCTCTTAAGGTTAGTCCCAACTTGGCCACCAAGAAGCCATAAACAAATCCTCCATGTGCTTCCTGCTTGCTCTTGGTGACACTGAGACATCATGTTTGTGTTTCTCACAGGGAAGTTGAAAATACAATCTCCGTGGATCGGCCAGTGGTGAGTGGCTTAGCTCATATGTGTGACAAGGATCAGCATGTCATCTTCCCCAATTCAGGCAGGGAACAGGTGGTGATGAAGGGGTGAGTGGGTATTGGCAGAGGGGATGTTACTGCAATTTCTAGTTGGCATGGCCAGAAGTAATGGGTCTTATAGTCCTAAGGACATTTTGTTAGTTGAGGGATTGGGAAATGTGGAAAAAGGGAGTAGTTTGAACAATTAGAGGAAGGAAACAAGACCATAGGAAAGGATGACAACAAGAACTACAGTCAATGTTGGATTATGAAGTTGGAAAACAGTGGATTTCTCACATAGAGAAAAGGAAACGCACCAGCTCTGGACCCAGTTTCAAAATCTGGATCCTTCAGACCTACCACCTGGGGTGACCTGACGTGGACAAATTATAGAACCCCTCTGACTCAGTTTCCTACTCTGAAAAATGGGGATAACAAAAATGTGCCTAACAATGCTTTTGTGGGGTTTAATTCAATAAGATCATGTGTGAAATGTCTGGTACAGCATGGGCACTCAAATGGAGGTTATTATTCACATTTTACAACTTACAAGGTACTTTTCTATATGGATCTTACTTAAACCTTCAAGTTTTCTGAGAAGTAGATGAGGTTATCATCTCTGCCTTTGATTCAGGGAAGCAGAGGCTCAGTAGAGTTAAATGACTTCCTTGCGCTCACAGAGCTCATAAGTGACAGGCAGGACTGGAACTCAAATCCAGATTCTAACTCCAGACTTAGGTCCCCCCCAACCTCCTGCTGAAGCAGGCCTCCATGGCTGAGAAGCCTAACACCAGAAGCAGAGTTGGTGTGCATTAAGGTCTCTATATTGAGGAAACTCATGTCTGCCTTAGGGCTTTGGGCCCTGGTCAGTAAACTATCCCTTGTGCTCAATGAGTGTGACATGAGGCAATAGGAGGACAACTGCCCCACTGAACTGCCTTCCTGGTAGTGACATACATGGTCATGATCCTGCCCTGTGCTAGTACTTAGATCTCTAAGTGCCTTCAGAAGCACGACAGACATTTGGTTTTTTAGTATAAGCATGCATTTGGTTCTATTCTTATTCTTTGGAAACTAATTATCAATGTACACTATCAGAAGTTGTATATTTAAATACTTATGGGAGTTGGCATGTCACCTAACTGAAATAGAACAGGCAGGTGTAGGGGTTTAGTTGTCCCTAATACTGCCATATTTGTCAGCAGTTCTCACATATCACTTGGCTTCAGTGTTGGAGGGACAACTGAGGTGGCAGCAACTAGGGCATTCTGGAGGCTGCAGAGAACAGCCGCTCTTAGCTCAGCTAATTATTACCACAGGGAATTGCAGGCCCAGTGTAGCCCATTAGACCTTCTAATTTTACAAAAGAAGCCCCAAACTTGGATTTCCACATTGTCTCCCTACATTAAATGTTTGCTCAAAAGTTAAAAAGATTTTTTTTCTGTAAGTCAAATTCATTTTCAAGCCAGTTTGAGCCACTTTTTTGGTGTTTTAGTAGACAATCTTATCCCCGACCTCAGGATTGAACCCAGGGGCGCTCTACCACTGGGCTCCATCTCCAGTCCTTTTTATATTTTATTTTGAAAAAGGGTTCACTAAATTGCACAGGCTGACCTTGAACTTGGAATTCTCCTACCTTAGCCTCCTGAGTCACTGGGATTATAGGTGTGCACCACCAAGCTCGGCTACCAAATTCATTAAAAAGAAAAAGCCTAAAGGTCCCTTCTGGCCATATTCAACAACAGTGGATTATTAAAATAAAGCCACAGCAGCCACATCTCTGGACATGGATGTGGAAAAAGAATTCTCTCCTTCACCTATTTCACCTTTTTGACTCAAAGTAATCCATATACCTGGACCCCAGACTCTTACCCCAAGTTATAGATCAGGACACAGGGAAGTTCAATGCCATCAGCCATTCTGGCAACTTGCTTTTCACTTATTCTGCATTTACTGTTTCCTTTTCTTATGCAGAAAAAGAAAAAAACCAAGGTGGGTGTAAAGGGGTGAGTGGGTAGAGAGCTGTGTGTGTGTGTGTGCACGCATGTGCATGCTCATATGATGCATGTGCCAGACTTGCCTCTTCTTCTCCCTCCTTCCCTGTGCCCCTGCTGGGAGCTTGAGTGTGTAACAGTGACAGCTGATACCTGCTGAGGAGACACTGTGCTAGGTGCATTTCATGGGTTAACTCAATCCTTACAACCACCCTGCGAGATTGGCACCATTATTATCCCCATTTTCAGAGGGGAAGAAAAGGTACAGACAAACTGACTAACTTGCCCAGGGTCACACAGCCAGGGAGAGGCAGAGCTAGATTTGCAGCCCAGTGTTCTGGCTCCACCTGTGCCCTGAATCACCCACCAGAGGCCATCAGACAAGGTTTGGTGCTAGTGTTTATGGTGGTGCCTAGAGAGTCCATCACAGGGGTTCTCCAAATATGGTGGCTGGCCCAGACTAGAACCAACACTCACCAAGCACTCACTGTGCTGGTGGTAAAACTAGGTTTTTGACTTTTTAATTATAACAGTATTTAAACAGTAAATGCTGTTGTTATTCCCCTTTTACAGATGAGGGTACAGATTCAGAGAAGGGAAGTGACTTGCCCCCAGACACATAAATAATGAGTGGGGGAACTGGAACTGGAAACTATACCTAAGGCCTGAGTTTCTTGCCCTCACTTCTCTGGTGCCAGTCCCATATGCTTCAAAATCTGTGTCATGTACACCCACATCTGGGCCTGGATTTGTGTGCCTGGCAGGGATGCTCCATGGCTATATCATGTCTCCTGGCATGTATCCCCTCTCAGACTGTGACTCCCACTTGCTTTGGGATCCCTGCAAGCTTCAGTTGCTTGGACAAGGCCCTTTTTTTAAAAGGCAGAACAAGCCAGGGCCTTCAGAGCCTGCTGGGAGCCGAAGCTAGGGAACTGTATTCACAGGCCTGCCCACTTGAGATATCCTAGACAAGTAGCAGGGAAAGACAGTGGGACCTCTCTCAGAGATGGGCCAGGTTGCTTTTCTGCTCTGAAATCTGCTTACCCTATTGTTCTCTGCACTGCAGCACCCAAACCCTACAGCTGAGCCTTTCCCCGACTTTGCCTATGGGGTACACAGCCCCCACCAGTGTTGGCATGACACGGCAGCCACCCTTATATATCCTCTTCACTTGCATGAGCATATCTTGAAAACATCCCTTATATTTGTGTAGCATCTTAAATGTTTTGGCAGTACAATTTTACATGCAGTATAATTTACATTCTCTTTTGATCTCCACAAGAGCCCTGTCAGGAGAAAAGCCCAGGTTTTACCATCCCCATTAATAGATGAGTAAACAGGTCAGTGAAGGTATTTCTTATGTGAGGGGCAGGGCTAGTCAGTGTTCTGACCAGGCCTTGACCACACCATTAATCAGTCTTTTTTAGTCCACACTCTGTAGAGTCCTTCTAGAGGTTGATGGGAGGTTCCTCAGTAGCCACAATGATGATTTGGGTACTGAGAAAGAGCTGCCCTTGTTAACCAAAGAAGCTCTGCTTTTGTGTGTGTGTGAGTGTGTGTGTGTGTGTGTGTGTGTGTGTGTGTGTGTGTGTGTGTGTGTGCTTACTGGGGATTGAACTCAGGGTGCTGTACCACTGAGCTACACCCCCAACCCTTTTAATTTTTTTGAGACAGTATCTCCTTAAGTTGCTGAGGCTGGCCTCAAACTTACCTTCCTCCTACCTCAGCCTGTCAAGTAGCTGGGATTACAGGCATGCACCACTATGGCCAGCTGAAACTGCTTTTAATGACTTTATTTATACTGGACTTTTGGGGAAACTGAATTTGAAGTTATTTCCATTTGGAAAAAAGCCTATAAAATATTTGAAAATCACTGCCCTAGATTGTGCTGTTATAACATTGCTAGCGTTTTCACATGTTCTACTTTGTTGCACCTCTGTACTACCATGAGGAGAGGTGGGTATTAAAATACGAAGATCTGAGGTCCAGAGAGGCCTGGCAACTTTCCCCCAGTCACACAGCTTATTAGTGGCAGATGGAGCTTGAACTGAGGTTCAAGAGCTCCTGACTCTGATCTTTTCTTCTTCTCACTGGACAAAGCTGCTCCGGGGGGAGGTTGCCCCAATGTGCCTGCTCAGCCTGTAATCCTTGCTTCCTTCCTGCCCCTCCCCACTTCCCTCCTCTCTCCAGCCCATCATCTTCGTTTCAGACAGAGCAAACAGCAACAAGGAGCTGGGTGTGGACCAGGAGTCAGAGGAGGGCAAAGACAAAACAAGCCCTGATAAGCAAGAAAAATCCCCACAGGTTTCTGAGCATGTGGCATGAATGGGGTCGCTAGAGCACAACAGGGGTCCTCTATGCTTTGGGGGGACATGGGGGCTGGAAGGGTTTCCAGGGGGTGTGTCTTTTTAACATCTGTTTGAATTTGTCCCACTGACCTTTTCTCTCAGCAAGTTTCCCTAAAATTTGGGATGCTGCTTGGGTGAATGTTGGGGTTTGTTGCCACATGAAACCAGTCCTAGGTCTGGAATGATAGGCTGAGCCTCCCCACTGGGGCTTATCCAGCCAGGACAATGACAGAGAGTAGACGCAAAGACTGAGTAAGACAGAATCAGATTGAGAGCTGAGACCGAACAACTCTTTAGTCCTTGAGCTCCTGATAAAGGGGGATATAGTAGCAGAAAGGTGGGGGAGCTGCTATCAGAAATGGAATCCTCTACAACTCAGGGGAGGGTACTACTAGAGTGGGGAGAGGTGGCTACATAAGGCTTAGTGGAGGTGAAGCTAAAGGGCAGAGGTCCCCAGACAAATCCACAGCCATGTTCTTATCCTGGAGCAGTGACACAGGGGAGTGGGAAGGAGGGGATCCTCTGAGACACAGGCAGCTGGAGGAATTAGAATGATTTTGACCTGCTGGAGTCTATTTGATTGAAATGGTTGGGCTGAAAAGAGTGGAGAAGGCTTTGCTTAGGGGTTGGGGTGGGACCAAGGAGTGTGGCCTACATGTCAGCATCGCTAGCATGTCTTTGCCTGGAGGTGTCAGGGCTAGCAGGGTATGGAGTGAAGAGCCGCTAAGGCCTAGATGATTCTCACTCCAGCTCACCATGTTCAACTAAGAAGAGCATTAGCCCTGTTCCCAGCTCCAGCTGCCACCTATGGCTGTTTTGGGCACCCCAGCTCCTTTGGTCCAAAAGAAACCTTCCTCAAAATTCATCCATCCATTCCTGATTCCTGTGAATCAGTTTTCGTTTGTCTTCTACAGCCACGGCCTGGCAACACAGACCACGAAAGTGAGGAACAGCAGCAATTTCGCAGCATTTTCAAGCAGATAGCTGGTGACGTAAGTACCTCCAACCCTAGGACTCCCACAGGAGCTTACTTCTCTACTCGATTAACTATTCAAATTACCAGTTCTTTCATTATTGTTCATAGAAGTCATTTGGATTTTGGGCATGTATGGGTGAAGCACAGAAATCTGTCTTTTGAGTTTTGGACTGACACATCCACAAGGGAGCTCAGAGGCCTTTGGGCTATAAGTTAGTTGCCTACTGGTCTGAACAGCTAAGGGTGCATTATCAGTCCCCATATTCCTCAGAAAAGCCTCAGCTGGGGGCTGGGGAGATAGCTCAGCCAGTAGAGTGTTTGCCTTGTAGGCACAAGGCCCTGGGTTCAATCCCCAGCACCCCCCAAAAAAGAAAAGCCTCAGCTTTCCATGACAGAATAGCATCAACAGGGATTTCACAAAAGTGCATAGCTGAGATTTATTTTGCAAAGTCTCTGCTCCATTAGCTGCTTTACCCTTGAACCAGGACTCTTCTTTTCTCCTCAGGACATGGAGATCTGTGCAGATGAGCTCAAGAATGTCCTTAATACAGTTGTGAACAAGCGTGAGCAACTCAAACCAGGTGGGGGGAGGGGGAGGGGTCCAGTTGTTTAAAAGTAGCTCCTCATTCTTCTCCATGCCCCCAGACAAGGATCTGAAGACACAAGGGTTCACGCTGGAGTCCTGCCGTAGCATGATTGCTCTCATGGATGTATCCTTCCTGTCAATCCTTCCCAACCCTTTGGCATCTGTCCACAGGGGCCAGGAAAACCAGGGATGCCCTGTCAGGCAGAAGGCCCAAATTTGGGCCCAAGAGAAACTTAAGGAGATCCTCACTCAACATCCTGGATGCTGTCTGAAAGGGGTTTTTGACTCAGAACATCCTGGATACTGGTCTGAAAGGAGTCAGAAGGAAGGACACTGGGGTGTGGCTGGCCCCTATCCCCAGCTCTTAACTGAGGCCTGAGATCCTGCTTGAAATTCTAAATATGAAGGATCCTTAGAGGGCAGGCATATTATGGAGCCTGCAGGAACTTTACTGGTGGTGGTGGTGGTGGTAGGGTGGTTAAGAGCAGCATAGGGCAATGGATAGGGAAGTCCAGGCTTCCTATGGGGCCACCTTCCCTGCAGAGTCCCCTAGCCACACCCTCCTAATCTAGGGGGATTTTGCTATGTGACAGTAGCCCTAACCTTCCTCCTCCAGACAGATGGATCTGGAAGGTTGAACCTGCAAGAGTTCCATCATCTCTGGAAGAAGATCAAGGCCTGGCAGGTGTGATAAGAGTGAAGTGTGGGAATGAAAAGGGGAGTTGATTTAGGGCTTGTGTGTGACCTGTCCTCAAATTTTCTATTGCCAGAAAATCTTCAAACACTATGACACAGACCAATCTGGCACCATCAATAGCTATGAGATGAGAAATGCTGTCAATGACGCAGGTGCTGGGAAGAAAGGGGGTGGCAGACATGTGGACTAGAACTGGTGGGTGTAGGAATGGGAGAGGGGGACTAGGCTACTAGGACCCTACAAAAGAAAGGAGTTTCTCATTTCCCTCGAGGCCAGCAAGCCTAAATGGTTAGAGGAAATAGAACGGAGGCCTAAGAATTCCAGCTTCACTTTTCTCCTCTATCCTGCCCCCTTCACAGGATTCCACCTCAACAGCCAACTCTATGACATCATTACCATGCGGTACGCAGACAAACACATGAACATTGACTTTGACAGTTTCATCTGCTGTTTCGTCAGGCTGGAGGGCATGTTCAGTAAGTGGGGGCTGCCCTTCTGCTCTCGAGTACTTCCAGCCCACTCCCACAGGGACAGCTCTGGCAATAGGAATCTCAGCCAGATACTCTTCCAGTCTACTCTGTCCAGGCTGAACAAAGGCTAAGGCCATCTTTAGGCCCAGAAAAGGATGGCAAAGGAAGGGTTACTGATGATGCTCTGCCTGCAGATAGTCCTCTTAAAAACACATGCTCCTCTTAAGAAAATTGAATAGTGGTTGGAATGAGCCTGTAACAGGCCTCTGGCCTGTGCTTTCTTTTACACAGGAGCTTTTAACGCATTTGACAAGGATGGAGATGGTATCATCAAACTCAATGTTCTAGAGGTAAAGTGTAACAGATGTAACACATTGACCCTGCACCATAAAATTCGAGGTGGTTGGGGATGGGGGTTGTAGCTCACTGGTGGAGAACTTGCTTACCATGTTTGATCCTCAGCACCACATAAAAATAAATAAATAAAGTTATTATGTCCATCTACAACTCAAAATATTAAAAAATGTTTTTAAAATATTCAAGGTGGAAGAGTCAATAAGGCAGATTGGACCCAATGTGTGCTCCTCATTTCCAAATGATGGATAAGGGATGGGATAGAAGGGAAGCTTGGTGGGGAAGGTGGTCCACAGAGCACATGTACTGAGCAAAGGCTCCAAAGGGGCCTCAGCTACCCAAATTATTTCATGCTGGAAAATGTTATGCTTCTGGTGTCTGTTCCCTTTCCCCTATCCCATAAGATTCCTAGGGCTGGGATTTCCTTTTCTTGTCTACATTCTGATCTTGGGACTTCTTCTTTCAGTGGCTACAGCTCACCATGTATGCTTGAACTAGGCTGGCCTCATCCAAGGCCAGGCAAGATCGCTCAGGATTTCAATTTCACCCAATATAGCTCGAGTCATTTACCTCAAAGGATCCAGTAGCTGCACCAGCAGGCTTCCAGGCACCTCTTTGGTCTTGTTCTGCCTCCACTTTGCTCTATACTGTCTTATCTGTCATGTCTAGACTGATCTTTGGGAGAATAACGTTGTTCCTCTGCCACATGAAGGCAAGCCTCTGCCTCAGCTGTGTAGCCTACCTACCTGAGGTTGGCTGATTCAGAGCTGCCTCAGCTCTGAGGCAAATACTACCCCCTTAGCTTGCACTAGGCTATTCGCAGGAGCATTTGCCAATGGCACTTGCCACTCACTGAAGCCCTCTCTCACCTTTATACTTTCCCATCCATGGGACAGTAACCAAACCTGCACTTGGATCTGCCTGTTTTACAATGGGCCTGCTCTGGGGTAAACTAACCCATTGGAATAGGGCTGGATACTTTGGGTTGTCAGACACATATGTTTGGCTGTATTCTGGAAAAAACAAACAAACAAACAAAAACTTGATCCAAATAAAGGCACATGTACAGATGGTTCCACTATGTTTTGTTTTCTTGTGTGTAGATATCAGCCACCAGCAGGACTGAATGCATTCCACTTATGCACTCATTCACTTATAGAAAGACCTGGTTTCACGCTGGGGATGTAGCTCAGTAGAAGACTTGCCTAGCATGCATGAGACCCTGGTTTTAACCCCTAGCAACAAATACACACAGAGGAAAGTCCTCATTTCAGAACATGGGAAACAAAAACAAAACCTCAAGCCCTACTTAAGTCACACTTATTGCCAGGCACAGTGGTACACGCATGTAATCCCAGTGACTAAAGAAGCTGAGGCAGGAGGATTGCAAGTTAAAAGGCAGCCTCAGCAACTTAGACCCTAAGACACTCAGTGAGACCCTATCTCAAAAGGGGCACATTACCACTGAGCAACATTCCCAGCCTTTAAAAATAAATATTTTAATTAGAGACAGGGTCTTGCTGAGTTGCTTAGGGCCTTGCTAAGATGCTGAGGCTGACTTTGATCTCATAATCCTTCTGCCTCAGTCTCCCAAACTGCCACCACACCCAGCTATTACTATTTCTTGAGCATAGGAATCATTCAGATATTTTCTAAGACATATTAGGAAGAAGGGGAATAATTGCTGGAGTACTGGACATAAAAAAAAAAAAATGGATAACCAATTACTGGAGGTGCCAATTACCCAAGGGTAAAGAAGCAGTTTTTAATCTCAAGTCCTCTACTCACTGACTTGTCATATGGTGTTGGATAAACCCTTCAGTGTAGCTGTTTGTCAAACTTAATCTGGACCATGGTCTGCAGTATATCTATAAGCATCTTGTGTCTTCCACCTAATTTCCTTTTTGTTCTCTATGCCAAATGGGAAAGAAAGGGTCAATTATGAATATGCAGACAAGGTAACAAAAGTAAACAGTAAATTAGTAAAAGTTCTTTATTTTCCTCTTGTATTTGCTTTATATCTTGCTTTACAAAGTTATGAAGTTCACAGCTTTATACCAAAATGTAAGAAGGCTAGGCTATTGGCTTATAAACATTTTTGCAGTCAGGTGTTTCTTTCTTCTAATCCATATTCAATATTTTAAAAAAATCTGAAACCAAGGGTGCTGGAACAGCTCTAGGCATGTATTTATCTTTAACAGGAGAAAGATCTTCAACAGCCTTTTTTTCTTAACCCCCTTTATACCCAATTCATTAGGGGTATTATCTTAAATTTAGAGCAACTCTGGGAAACTTCAGTCACCATATGACCTAGCAGGGCCACATAGCTGGGGCTGAAGGTGAAGTTAGAAGTATTGTCTGATAAACAGTAGGTGTCATTTACATGAGGATTCCTCATCCACTTGTATGAAACTCATTAAATCCCAAATCACCCCCACCACAGCCTCTTTCCTATTCATTAGACCACCTCTCTTAAACCCCAAGGGCCCTACTGACTTATGGCACGGATGAAACCATTGCTTTATAAAAGTGGCACGTGAGGCCTTCTCATCACAAAGCTAGGAGCACTCCTTTAGGTAATGGGATCAAATTTTATAAGTAAGCCTACACAAACTGCAATTGTTTGAGCAAACCAGAGTGTATGTGCTGTTCAAATCCCACTGTACAATATACTTCAATCTTTTCCAATTAATTCTGTTCCATAAAATATACCATGCCATTCCTCTTCTCCCACCAAATTGCCCACATGCCTCGTCACTAAAATTTTTCAGAAAAAACAGCAAAATGAAACCTTTGTTAGGCAAATAAGCACTTAAACAGAAACAGTATTGTTTTACAAATTATATGTAGGTCATGAACTAAACCGAGGGGGAAAAAATTTTCCCCCCAAAGCAGGAGTGTACAAGTAATGACTTTCTCTCAAATTTGAATAATATCAGGTAAAGATAACTCTTTGCTCTTTTTGTTTCCACTTTTGTTTTGTAACTGAGGAATATGCCAAAATACATTTTGAATTTAATTAAAAACTTTTTCATAAAATTTGAAGTGACTAATATTTTATCAGAACAAACTGCCATTAAAACACTAGAATATGTACACAAAATAACTTATTCTATGGTTTTCTTGGCTCTGAGTAGTTCAAATAGGCACAAACAATTAAAAATCACATTCTACAAATGGCCTCCAACTACTTATAAGAAACGTGCCTCTTTTGTCAGGTCATTATACTATATGTTTCCTTCTTGAAGCCTAGCAGCAGAATCAGCACAGACCCCTGAGCCACAGGCTCTTCCATATGGGAAAGAAACTATGGCTGTAACATCAGAGAACTTAAAAAACAGCAGAAGTTTTGCATAACTTAAGACACTTAAAGGTGATAACACAACCATAAACAGATGAAATGCTTATGGTCCCTTTATTTTTCAACAGAGGGCTTGAACAGTTCATTCTGGATAATACTTTAACCTGCTGTTAAAAAGAAATTTCACATGTTCTTGAAAAGAACACATTACTGCCACACTTTTTCAAAGAAGTCTTTTGTGAAGTGAGGAAAAAATACCACAAACACAGGTGCCCACCCATATATACACATACAAAGGAACTTTCACACATACATATCCAGAGGCAGATACATGCACATGAGTCTACCAAGTTAAATCCAAATCACAGTTCTTACCTATCCTATCAATCAGCAATACCCTCAAAAGTTCCCCATGACTGCCCAACACCTTACATTCCCTTTTCCTGCTGTACAAAGTTCCACCATGGTTGTTTCAGACTCATCCTTGGGCAGAACAAAGCACCTATGTATCAGGCTTTCTTAGCATACCATCCTGCCAATGTGGAAACAGAGTCACTGCAGTCCAGAGGAAACTGCCAGGTTTAGCAACAATTCCAAAAAGACTTTCCTGGAAAATTACTATTTCCAAACTCAGAACAGTGTGATTTCTCTGGTCACCCTTTACAGGAAATGGAAGGTAGGAAAAGCTTTTAATCTCACACAGAAACAGTGCATATATGCTTTATCAACAGGATCTTCTCTGTTCTCTATTCAGCATTGTGCAAAACTAAATAGTGTGGTTAATAAGGGTTTTCCACTCACAAGGACAGAAATAGCTTATGGGGCCATCCATTATCTAGTAGTAGCTCCTAGATTAGTTCTTAACATTTTCTGGATCCAGTAACAACCACTGGAGCCTTTCTTGGAAAAAAGAACACATTCTTAGTCTTGCATAAAATATCAGGGGATTTGCAGCCCCTCTTGCACCTTTCCATGAGCCCCTGAGGAAGCCCCTGCTCTGGAACCTGAGGGAAGGATACTCAAAGATGTGTGTGTACTAACAGGGGATTAAACCTGGATGCTGGCAATCCTAAGAAACTGTAGGTGTCATGTCCTATAGCTCTGTAAGTGGCATAGGGCTTCTCCCTCTTGACTTCTCTGAACAATCTGAGTTTTGAGAATCTAGAGAATCTAGAAACAAAAGGTTAGAAAGTAATACTTATATAACTTTACCAGTAAGAGTCTACAGAAAATCCAGAAATGAAGCAGTTCCACTAAGTTTTTGGGGTTTCAGATGTTCTTGAGGGACAAAGTCTTTCCTTTCATCATAGACCTCTCCTTTCCCAGCTAGCAGGGAAGTGAAAGCAAAAACACTGGCTGTGGAAATAAGTCTCCAGTAAGCCTGCTTGAGGCCCTAAAAATTGTATCCAGATGATTTATTATAATTTCCCCATCTTGGGTGCTGCAGGTGCACCCTATGAGCCCAGAGAAATACTATATGGTTGCCATTAGTCTAGGTTCAACAGTGAGAGATGGGGGTAGCAAAGGAGTAAATCAAAAGGTTTCAAACCCACATAAGGTTTTGAGTGTCAGAAACTAGAAGGGGAGACAAAGATATACCTCCAGTTCAAACAGCCTGGAAGTATCTGTAGCAGTGAGCAGCACCCAGGTCTAACAGCAAAATAGAAAGGTAGACAGACATTAGATCAGCATGCTGCCTCACACTGAGCACTTTCTCAAAATTTGCACTGAAGTTCACTAGGAAACGCAACTTGTAAGGACTTACATAATGGGACTTCAGAATTTCTAAAATAGTGAGCAGAGCAGTTACTCTAGCTATTTATCAAAAAAAAATCTACTGTGTGTCCCCTAGCATTTAAAGTCAGCTCCGTCCATCTACAAAGCAGGTGAATAGTGAAATACACTGCACATAATTGTTAAGAAAGGAAATGATTTGCTTCCAATTTAAATACCCAGTTGTTTTAACTGGAGAAATTAAAAATGATCCTGAAAACTAAGCATTTGAACAAACTTTGTATTTAAAAGCCTGACTATAGGTTTAAACCATCATAAGAACATACACTTAAAATTACAAATTGAAATCAATAAAACATGTATGATTAGGGTCAAACTAGGAAGCCAAGTAAGATTTGAATCTTTAATAAACATCTGAAGAATGCTAGTAGCATAAACCACTAAATGTCATGCAGTCACAGAGGAGGATGGTTCCTTAAAATCTGCTTAAACTTGACTGTTTAAACCCTCCAGCATGAACTTGAAGTGTACCCTATCATCTCACAGAGCTGCCCAGACTTATGCTAGTTGTGAGCCTGGCTAGTAACCACTTTCTTCTCCCCCACTTCACTGGAGAAAGGAAGACAGTGGCTTGTGTGAGGGGGCCTATGTGAAAATAGTTCAACTAATGACTTCCCAACATGGGAGGCAAAAAAACTTCATGAATCAATTTTGCTGTCATCTTCAGCATGTCGTTCAATGTGTCCTGCAGCATCCTAAGGAAAAGGGAGAAGGGCCATGAGAGACAAGTTGGTGGTAGGACAGGAACAAGCCAAAACCAAGTCAAGTCATATGGATATGTTTTATATGGGATTGATACCTGCAGGCAGTTAGGAGCCAGCACTTTGCTAATTTACATGAAAGTATGCATTTAAAAAACATGATTCTTGTCTTAACACAAGATGTTCAGTTATTGGTTTGAAACATATGAAAATATTCTCCTTAAGCTCTTTCTCAAAACCTAATTCTTCATTGAAAAATCTCATTGAAATTATTCCTTAAGTCTCTGAATAATAAAAAGAAAAATCCCTAATCCCTCCCCCTATTTATTAAGAGTGTCCAGAATTACAATTAAGAAAAGGGTTGCCAGCCTCTGCTCTGAGCAGTGTACTAAACCCCAGGTAACCTTGAATCCCACTCATTTACCTGCTTGGATACTTTCCTAGCAGTGAAAAAAGCATCACAGTTCTTCCAGCGACATTTCAGAGTCTGAAAGTTGGGATTCGTGTGATCAGTCAGCAAGTGTTGTTTTAAGTGATCTACAACACCAAATATCAGAGAGCAACCATGCCACTGCAAAGGAAAAGAAGGAGGGGAGTAGGTAAAGAAGAGCACAGTAAAAAGCAAAAGACAATAAGAAAACCCCAAACAACAAGAAACAAACAAAAAGAGCACAGTAAACATGGGATCAGAACATTCCTTATTTTATCTCATAAATACTAAGGAAGCAAAAAGTATGCCCCTTATTTTTTATTCTCAACTATAAACAAAACAGAGCCAGAGACAACCAAATTATCAATATAATGAGGAACTCTGAAAGATTGGGTAGTCTTTTGATACTTTGGTATTTTGAAAAGACAAACCACCAAGGTAGACATTACATTTTTTTAGACAGGGAAAAGGTTAGCAAGTATGTATAAATGAACCAGCATAAATTCATTTCAAATTACATTCTTTACCTTGCCATCATAAAACAGAATTTCTATCTTATTCTATTTATTACAAAGGGTAAATAATTTTCCTGTAATACTAAAAGGGAAATGTTTAACAATCCTAAGAACTGAGGACTTGTAAATTTGGAAATATAAATGTCTGATAAAGAAAACTACATTTGTGGAAATATTTGTTGTAGAAACTTTATCATGGAAGCCTGACTTTTCTCACAACATTTTATCACTTGAATCACAATCTGATTACCTACTTTTTAAAAGTGTAACTTTAACATGGCTCATTTTCATTATTAGTCAGCATAAAAACTGGGTTGGAATTTTCCCTATAATTTGATTGTAATAAACCTTGTAACTCCAACAAATTATTTCTAAAAAGTAAGGCAAATTTTGAGATTTTCTTTTGTCAGACTATTCCATCCTACTATTTCTTTTCTTTCTTTTTTTTTTTTTTTTTTTTGTACGAAGGATTGAACCCAGGCATGCTTAACCACTGAGGCACATCCCCAGTCCTTATTACTTTTTCTTTTGAGTCAGATCTCTTAAGTTGCAGAAGCTGATACTGAACTTGTGTCCTTCTGCCTCAGTCTCACCAGTCACAGGAATTATAGGCACATGCCACTGCACCCAGCATCCAACCCTCTACTTTTAAAACTAGAGATATTTTCTCCATTTTTCTAGATAGATTAACTCCATTTGTGTATTCTGGATCTTACTGTACTAAATTTTGCTTACCTTCATTGGCAAAATTGAAAAAGACAGCAGTGTATGAAAAAGCAGAAAAGTAATTAGGCTGTGGATAAGCCTAAAGTTGAAGGTAAAATAAGCTTTAAGGGCTAATCATTGGTCCCTTCCCCAAAATTAAAATTATACAACTTAGCTTGGTGAACTGAGGTTTATAAAGTATTAAAGTTAAGACTCCAAAGTCTTATTTACTTATTCCTCAGAAACCAATGAGGGTATAAACCAAGCCATTAAATATTTATAATCCCTGAGATCATGCCCCCACAACACACACACACACACACACACACACACACACACACACACACACAAAGCCCCACAAAAAACCACTTCTGCTTTTATTTCATATATTTTTGGTATAGTCAATATTATCTCATCTTAAAGTTTTGACTTTTCATTAAAGAAGTATAAAAATAAGTTTCCTTGTCTAATGGTAAAAGGCAGAAAGAAGATGCTCAAATACAAAAATGCTAAACTAATGACAATGAAAATCTATAAACTAGCCCAGGGTTAAGCAACTCCTAACAAGAACAGTTTCACTGCTTACCCAACAGCGGTAATTCTGCATCAGATTTAGTCTCACAGCCTGAATACTGCCATCATAACAGCCAGTATAAATCTGAAGAAAGAGGTTTATAATACCAGATCAAAATACACACAGAGAAACAACTACAAAACACCTTCAAAATAAGAGTTAAAAGAAAATACAAGCCTAAAGCAAAATGAGCTCCAGGTACTAGAATGAGATGTAATTTCTAGATCTTCTAGTCTAGACACCTTGAAGCTGTACTCCTAAGAGAGCCACTCTTGCGACTGTGGCTGAGAGCAAGGCTGGTAGGGCTCGGAAGCACCTACTTTTTTTTTTTTTTTTTTTTTTTTGGTACCAGGAATTGAACCCAGGGGTAGTTAACCACAGAGCCACATTCTTAGCCCTTGTTAATATTTTATTTAGGGACAGGGGCTCAGTGAGTTGGTTAGGGTTTCACTAACTTGCTGAGGCTGGCTTTGAACTCACAATCCTCTTACCTCAGCCTCCTGAGCTGCTGGGATTATGAGTGTGAGACATCTTGTCTGGTGAAACCGACTTATTCTTCAACCAAGGTAGCTCTGGCTTCTAATTGGTGTTGCTTATTAGGCATCTGCATTTCATTGCAGGAAAGGGTTCTAATACTCAGAGTTTGAAAAACATTCATCCTGGCTCAACCCCACAATTTAAACCAAAATAAAATACATGAAGGTTTAGCAGGGTTAAATCAATTAGCTTCTACTTTTAGGTCTGCTATAACTGTCACACTGGCCAAATCTCCTGACTCCACTTCAGAGTTCTGTTCAGATCATGATGTCTCTGGAAAAAGCACCACTCAATTTTTAAAAGCGTCTTAAATATATATTCTAGTGAATGGTGGTATTAAGATTTTTACTATAATTATTTTCACTATAAACAAAAATAGAATATTCAACAATGTTACTGTGTTACTTCTCAGTTGTTATTAGGCCAAGAGATAAACAGACATTCAATAATGAGGCATACAGAAACAGATGTCACTTTGGGAAAGTCACAAGTAGTAACATATTAACAGTATGTAGAATGTCACATAAACACATTTGGAGGCAAACTTCTGAGAAGACAAATAATACTCACCATGCTTTTATGAATGGTCATACACATTATCATGTCTTTGTGTCCTCCATAAACTTGTAGTCGATCATGGGACTTAGAAGGAAAACAATAGTGTTAAAAGTTTATTTTTACTTTGTGCTTAATAAACAGTCTCTTTAGGCCTGTAAGAGGCTTAAAACTGTATCTAAGGCACTAACTAGAAAAACCAGTAGTATTCTAACAGAACCTAATGGCAGTCTTCTTATTAAGTCCCACTTCGAAGAGAGGAGCTGATAATAAGAAACAGTAAAACCAATTTCTTTAATATCAAAGTCTCAAAATTGCACATAAGGAGAATTGACAGAACTCTCAAAAGAGACAGGTTGCCCTCTAGAAACCATTTACATTTTGACACCCATGAACCTCACCAAGTATCTTGGTAGTGTCTGTCACAGTGTAATTTATAGGTCAGCTGTTTCATAGTTATTTAGAATGTTTGTGAAAATGCAGATTATTGAACTTACCACCCCAGCCTTACTGTATCAAAAATCAACACTAATCCCAAGAGACAACTTCCCCAAATCATTCAAGCAAAATTCTGGATTTCAATTTTACCTGTAATTCATAGACACGAACAAATTTATCCAAGCAAGCAGTCACCATCACTTTTCCTAGGATATTCACTACAGTCACTGCATGATTGTGACCTTTATAGATCCGCACAAGCTCACCAGTCTACAACAAAAGTGAAGTAACAGTCACTAGTCTGATTTTTAAGATTCTTTTCTACTTGTGAGATCAATGATTCTATAATCCTAAGAGGCATAATTCTGAGGTTATCTGTAAACACATGCAACTGTTCTAATTTCAAAAGATGAAGTGCTTCTACAGGCATTTGTTACCTATATAAAATATGGAAGGATCATAATTCTATCTACAGCTTTTGAAGTACAGGTTGAACATAGCTAATCCAAAAATATGAAATCCAAAATGCTCTAAAAATCCAAAATTTCTGAGTACAGATATGACATTGCAAATGGAAAATTCCACATCTGACCTCATGTGACAGATCACTCAAAATTACAGGCACACTAAAAATAAAAAAATTACCTTCAGGCTATGTGTATATGAAACATAAATAAATTTCATGTATAGGCTTGTGTCCAGCCCCAAAATATCTCATTATATATATGGAAATATTCCAAAATCCAAAAAAAACTTTGAAATACTTTGGGACCCAAACATTTCAGACAAGGGATATTCCACCTGTACTTTCACTTTTATAATTTCACTGGATCTGGACAAATTCATCAAGTAGGATTATGCCCAGTTTATAGAACAGGAACTGAGCTTCAGAGCTGCCGTTATGACCCAAGTACAGTCTTTCAGCTGTTTTTATTTGTTCTGTTTTAAACTACATATCATATCCACTTTCTAAGAGCCTTGGCTGCTCAATTTAATTTGTTTAAATGAGGCTTTCAAATGAAACCTTGAGCCTGTTTCCTAATAAAAATTTTGACAAAGTCAGGATTTCTAGATTGCTCAATCTTATCCAAGAGCATATGCATAGGGATTATTATTAATGTTTTCACTGAACAAAGGGCTTAATTTAAATTGCAAGAGGGCTGAGGAAACCTTCAAGATTTAACCACCATTTTATGAAAGAATTCCTCAGACTACATCAACTTAACTTACATGAATGTTGTGAGCATGAACTGACTGATCACTGGAGCCACTGAACACAAGATCATTCACCACCTTAGAGGAAAAAAAAAACCTCAATGAGTTAGATTCTGTACAAAGTTCTTAGTTCCCTCTGTTAATTTATAATACTGGTGGATCTAATTTCTATCCTATTTTGAGCTGAGCATGAACCAGGTATAAAATAATGATTCCAAGACAAATTTTCTCAAATGAAACTTTTGGTCCACCACTGTGAACGCTGATGAATTGAAAAGAATTGCCAGGTTTGTTACCTCTCTGGATGGATTAAGAAGGGCCTTAGAATACACTCACCTTCTACAATAAAATACTCTATTGTCTCTGAGTTAATATATTAAAAATCAGCATGTTATTTGGTGACCCACGCATAAAGAAAAGAATTGCAATCTCCTTGATCTTTTCGAGATGGCTGTATTCTAAATGTATTAGACAACATGGAAAATTTGAAACTCTATTTGTGCCAGACAAATCTTGTCTTTTATACTATACTTGCCTTCATGCAAAGAATGGTCTTGCTATGGCCCTCCAGAGTTCTGAGAAGCAGTCCGTTCCGTGCATCACGTACACTAATGGTACAGTCATAAGATCCCACAACCAGTAATTTTCGGGCACCTTCCTGAGCTGTGGCAAGACAACTAACAGCCCGAGGGCCATGGCATTCAAAGACTTCAAGTCGTTTATTGTTCTGAAAAATAAGTCACCATTTTATAAAACAAAAGCAACCTTACCTGGAAAACTTCAAAGACCAACTAACCAAAATCACTACAAACTCTCAAATCGATTACCTGCACTCCAATTCTCTGACTCTAAATCCTTAACTTCCTTAACTCTGCTATTCTCACTCCAACCTTCTTTGTTGTGTTCATGACCTCCTTCCTCTAAAGTCTAGCAGGGGCAAACTCCTACATAATAAACTATTTTATAACTTCAACCTACATTAACCTAATCCTAATAAAAAAATCATTCTCTTTTTATGCTCCTTTTCACTTCCCGTAATGATAACAAAGGATCACCCTTTTTTTCATACTCCATTTTTCATGCTGCAGACACAGAAACACATTTTTTTCCATGCAAAATTTATGCAATCTAGTTGTCATGATGTTTCCAAAAATCTCTGAGAATGACCTTCCTAAACGACCTCATTAAGAGTCTCAAACTTTCCACCTTTTTGTTACTTTGACATTCTTCTGTCCTCTGGTTCTATGTTATCTCTTATGACACTTAGTGAACTATAAAAGTCTTTATATAAGAAGTGTGGTTATATCCTAAATCCCAAAATATTCTTTTAGTTCAGATTTTAGTTTGTTTCTCTGATTGCCTCCATCTTGTTCATAAAGTCTCCCATTTTCCCAAAGTCTTTAAGAAGATACTTTAGGTGTATGCATGGAGTAAAGCTTCCAGAAACTAAGCAGAAAGCAACACTAGGAGCCTACAGAGCTGGTTTTAGCTATCTTGAAGTGCTAGGGTCATAGAGATGAAGAGTTCAGCACCCAATGGTGGATAGGCCCTAGCTAGTCCTGGCTTTCTGTGAGACTCCAGAAGCACCAATGTAGGAGAATAAGCAAACTAGAAAAGTCCCAGCTCTGCCAGGCGCAGTGGTGCACACTTGTAAACCCAGTGGCTCAGGAGGCTGAGGCAGGACTATCTTGACTTCAAAGCCAGCCTCAGCAAAAGCGAGGCACTAAGCAACTCAGTGAGACCCTGTGTCTAAATAAAATACAAAAAATAGAGCTGGGGATGTGGCTCAGTGGTTGAGTGCTGTCAAGTTCAATCCCTAGGAACCCCCACAAAAAGTCCCAACCCTAACCTTTAAAATTCACATCTATGCAGAGATTCTCAAAACTGTCTTTAGATCCATCTGCTTCAGAGATTTTCAATTATTTAAAGAACTTTTTCATTTGATTATTTTTTGTCATCACCTTGCCTCAAATGTCTTGCTTTTAATTATTATCTACCTCTGATAGCATTAATTAATATCACATAAGAAAATCAGATAATTTTCAAGTTTGTCCACTCTTCACTTATTCTTTCTTCTCCATTTCTACTGCCCTAATCTAATCTCATCAGGCTCTTAGCATTTCACATCTAAAATATAAAAATCATCACTAATTCCCTTCTGTGATCTATTTGTATAAACTGGACAAGATAAGCTGGCACTTCATTCTTCAACAAGTTTCTTTCTTTTTTTGTTTTTTATTTTTGGAACTGGTGATTGAACCCAGGGGCGCTTAAACACCGAGCCACATCCCCAGTTGTTTTTGTTTTTATTTTGAGACAGGTTCTCACTAAGTTGCTTAGGGCCTCACTATTTTACAAGGCTGGCTCTGAACTTATGATCCTACTGCCTCAGCCTCCTGGGTCACTGGGATTAAAGGTGTATACCCTCACCACCCAGCCTCACACATGCTAGGCAAATGTTCTACTACTGAGTCACAACCCCAGTCCCCTGATTTTAAGTTTCTTAAAGGCAGAAACCACAATGCATTTTATTACATCCCTTAAAGCATGTTCCAACTAGCATTTAACATATGAATGTCATTATAATAGTAAACATTTTAGATATTAGAAAGTGACCAGGAGATATGGTCATACTAATTAGTGTAAGACTAATCAATTCCATCTCTTAGATTACATCTTTCATCCACTTCCTTCTCTTCATTCTTAGTGTAACCTTTCATGTCAGCTTCCATTATAAAGTCTCGTAGATGATCTCCTTGCTTCTACTAATCTTTCCCAATCTCCTCAACTCCCCAGTGACTTTTCTAATATAAACTGGATACTGTCTCTAGCATTTTAAAACTAACAAAATGAAGTCCAACAACCTTAGCAAAATACAGAGGCCCTCAAGAACTTCCTAAATCTTACCCGAAGCCTAGCACGTATCAGATACTCAATAAAGGCTTGTTCAACAAATGAATTTATCTTTGGGTTAGGAAATAATGACACATGGGCATTAAGGCAAACCTCAGATGAGTTCACCTTAAAGAAAAGGTTGTTCTCATGAAGCCTTACATTAGTTCCAAACCACACCAATGTCATATGTAAAGGAGTTCAGATTCATTTCTTATGGTATCATTCTTAAAATGAAACAGACTGGTTTAACCTGTGACTCATTATTTGGCCCTAGATCTTCAGACATGGTTTAACTTAGCAGAATTATATTTCAGTCCTGGCACATTTGAGTCTAAACAGACAGAACAAAGGATCTTATTTCATTTATATCAGAAGACAACAGTTTTTAAGTAATGCCAATTCTGCTGTTTCTTCAATAGAAAATGGAAATGCCTGCCCACTACTTCTTCCCACACATGCTTATTCTATTTTCAAATGGCAAGGGAATATAGCCTTTTCTTCTCCCAACTACTAACCTTTATGTTAAAGGTCACCACAGTACCATTTGCCAGTCCTGCATAAAGGATTCGCCATCTACTATGGAGGCAGAGAACCCGGTCTTCCAGCTGTAACTGCTCCACACACTCTCGGGTCTGAAAAAAGTACACAATATTTAATCAGCAAATAAGATATGAAAACAATTCCTCCTGAAAGTAGAGTTTCAAATGACTCTGATGAGGAAGAAAAACATGGCATTCTCTATTTTGTAGAAGATTTAAAAAAATTTTGGACACAGTAACTATTTATTTTTATGTGGTGCTGAGGATCAAACCCAGTGCCTCACACATGCTAGACAAATGCTCTACTGCTGAGCTACAATCACAGCTCCTTATAGAGGATTTTTAAAAGATCCTTTTCCTCCTCAAAATATGAGGCCAAAGACCTCCAGGCTATAGGTAACAATGGAAAAAATATGCATATATTCTAATAATGATATCTATGTTTCTAAATAAAAATACAGAAAATCTTCAAAGAGCACTATGAGTTGGGTCTTAGTCTCTGAAATTAAGTGGACAAAGATAAAAAGATAAATGTATTTGACATTTAAAAAGGAAAATGTATATCAATAAATGCATTAATCAAATGTGTATTCCTATAATTGGTTCTCTCTTTCAATAACTTTTAAATGCCTCCTTCCATCTGGTGCTGAATTAACTAGGCCATAACTACCCAGAAAGCTTTCAAAAAATATAGAACCGCAAGTTCCTGAGATTGTAATTCAGTAGACTCAGGAACCTATTCTTTTAAAATTTTCCTTAAGGGGCTGGAAATGTAGTTAGCTCGGTGGCAGGGCACTTGCCTAGCATAAGCAAGGCCTTGGGTTTGATCCCCAGCACTACAAACAAATAATTTCTCTAGTAATACAAATGAACATGCAAATTTAAGGAGTTATATGCTTGATATGACCTTCAAGAAATTACTTCCATGAATTTCCCAGACTGGATATACTAGGAAATCTAATTACCTAGAACCAAATACAAGGTCAGTCACATAGTATAGGAAAGAACTACTGTTGAGGGCTGGAGGTGTGGCTCAGTGGTAGGGAACTTGCCTAACATGTAAGGCCCTGGGTTTGATAAACAGCACAAGAATGAAAAAAAAAAAAAAAAAAGAATTACTGAAAAGTACTAAGTGACTGAAGGCCAAGGTATAGCTTTTCAAAAGGTCTAGTAATATGTTTTAACAAGCTCTCCATGAATTTGATGAACACTAAAGTTGTAAATGGTGCTGCAGGAATCAAATCTTCATTAACAATCCAATTAAATACTGACTTCTTCCCAGTAAAATATAAGAACCTTGAACAAGCACTGACTCCATTCTCTCCCTTTCTTTCTCCTCCCATTATCATATAGATTCCATCTATATACGTGATAAACCAAATGATGTAGTAAAATTTTGTTTTACATAGTTATATCTTTTAAAGAAATTAAGAACACAATATGTACAATTTTTGGGTGGGAGTAGTACTACCACTTGAACCCAGGGCCTCATGTACTACCACTGAGCTATACGTTATATAGAATTATGAAACTATATAATACATATAATTTTAATGCAATTTTCGTACTTATTTCAGGTTTAAAAAATTCAAACATTTTATTATTCATTCTATCTAGGATTAATTTTGGCATGATATAAAAATAAAAATTAAGAATAATATTTGTGGGAAAGACCAAGGGGGGATATAAATTATTAGTAGCAGGATATGAAAAATACTGGAGGAGAGACAGAAAATCTGGTCTATGTCTAAGTCTCATATCTACCCAAAGTTATATCAGTAATGCTAAAACAGGTTCAGAAGCAAATAAAGTCAAATGGGTAGAATGAAATACCTGCCACAGTATCTCCACTCAATACAGTAAATAGTCTAAGGCTCGAAATTATCGTCTTTTTTTTTTTTTTTTTTTTTTGCAGGCGGGTAGGGGTGGTACCAGAGATTGAACCCAGGGACACTTCAGCACTGAGTCGCATCCCCAGCCCTGAGTCACATCCCCAGCCCTTTTTATTTTGAGACTAGGTCTCCCTAAATTGCTTACGGCCTTGATAATTGCTGAGGTTCGCTTTGAATTTGCGATCCTCCTGCTTCAGCTTCCCAAACTGCTGGGATTACAGGCATGCAATACCATGTCCAGCAAAATTATGATACTTCTGATTTCTCTAGACCCACTTACCTTAACATTATAGCAGCGAATAGTGTGATCACTGGAACCAGTGTAAAGGGCAGCATTCTTTCCAGAGGTCTGAGTAACCAGAAGGCAGTTCACTTTGGAAGTATGGCCCTCAAAGATACCAATACACTTCCGACTCTAAAGTCAAGCACAGAATAGATAATTACTTGTAAGATATAGGATTAAACAATATATTTAATTAACAACAACAACAACATAAATGCTAAAACTTTCAGTTCACTGTTATATTCTCAGTGCCTAAAATAGTGCCTGGTACACAAAAGGGGTTCGATAAATATTTGTTCACCAAATGCTTAGCAAAACAGTCCAATATACTGAAGTACACAACATATACTGAGGTACACAGAATTATGTCAACTGAGTCATACAAAAAAATACTTAGGGCAATTCACTATAACAAAGGCCTGTGCTGGGAGTGTAGCTCAGTGGTAGAGCATATACTTATAGCATGTGCGAGGCCTTGGGTTCAATCCCTAGCACTGAGAAAAAAAAAGATCAGAATTTTCATGCCTAGGGCAAGATTCTCTAACACCCAGACAAAGTACCTAGCCAATCCAAATTGAAGCTAATTACCCATAAAAGTTGCATGTTTGATCATCAGCTTGAGAACACTCCACAATACTAAAAAAAAAAAAATGTGTCAGGTGCTATCACAAGTCTTCAGGGTCTAGGTATGATTTCCTAAGGGAATATTCTAAATGTCATTTCCATGTATATACCAAGATCTATTTAGAATGTGCATATATATACATAAACACACATATCTTGTAATTTAGTAGAGTTGGACTTGATCCCTTAGATCTTACACTCATACTTCTTGTACCACTGTTTCCCTCCTTCTGTGTCATTGCTGCTGCTACTCATATCACTAGACTAAAGGAACCTATATACCCATTGCCTATAGTAAACACATCTTTCTGGTTCATCAGCTTTTGAGTTTTTACTAACTTTAGTAACTTTACATATTTTCACAGTGTTTGTGCAGATAACAGTGTTTCTAACGTTTCTTGGCTATCACTGTTGATAAACAGATTTAGTTTTGATATACATCAAATCCAAATCCAAAATTTAAAATGAACATCAGATCATAAAAGTATGAGGGAGTAGAAAAGTGTTGTTCTCCTTAACAACTTGGATTCTATAATTAATTATTAGGGAAAAATGTTTCCTCTAATACTTCCCCAATATTTATACCATCACTCCTAATACAGCAGCTATGTAACTGACCCCCATCACCAACTCCAGGGTGGGACCTGACTGGCTCAAGCCTGTTTATATAATTCCATCCCCCTTTCTGATGGTAAAAGGGAAAATAAACCCCAGAGGCACTTGACAAGAGAACTATATTTTAGGAAAAGGTGGTAACAGAGAATGCAAAGTTGAGAGAGATAAATTAAGTACCCAGTGACCCTGCTGAGTTGCTGGATCAACTACAACTAAAGTCAGTAAAGCCCCTTAATAAACTCCCCTTCATGTTTAAAAGAGTATGAACAAGATTTTTCAAAACTTATAACCAAAAACATTCAAAATGTTGTATTTACTTACTACTAGATTATAAACTCGGACAGTTTTATCCGCTGAACAGGTATACAGTAAGTTTCCAAATATCTGAATAGCATTTACTGCAGCTTGGTGCCCCTCAAAGCTTCCTTCTGTGGGCTCATCATCATCTCCTGGCTCTGAAGATATTTCTAGAAAACAAAAATAGGTTTCAGAGATTTGTCTGCTACAGTCTGGAAAGATACTCAAAATTCAACAACTTTATACCATATAGT
This sequence comes from Sciurus vulgaris, assembly GCF_902686455.1. NCBI lineage: Eukaryota > Metazoa > Chordata > Mammalia > Rodentia > Sciuridae > Sciurus > Sciurus vulgaris. Next base: position 91,771,644 of record NC_136462.1, read on the forward strand.
TGTCCCTGAATTAAACCTACAGAAGATCTCCTTAAAGTCTATTTCCTCTAGCAGAATATAACAATTCTCACTGAAAATCTTTAGTTTGAAGTTTCTAAAATAAGAGAAGGCAGGGGGGACCTTTCACTTAGGAAGAAAATTCTTATAGAATGAGCTTTTCAGTGATACTTGAAAGGTACCCAGTCTCTCTCCTTGCTGCCTCTCCTGCTTCTAAAGTTATTTCTCTGAATAAGGGATTATTCTTTAAGCAGTTCCTTCTCAAAGCAAAAATTTCTTGAGCCAATAAAAATAATATTAATTAGATGAAGAGATAAGGGACTCAGATAAGAAAGAAGGAAGTAAGAGACCTGAAAAAGTCAGGTTTTGAAGATTCTGTTGATGTTCCTGCTTGCCATTCTGTAAATATTAAACCCTGGTCTACAAGCCTTTTTTCCTGTGGTTGATTTAAATAAAATAAAATGACAAATACCTGAAGAGTTCTTTGATCCTTTTATGGAGGAGATCACAGTCTGAGTTTCTGCCACACTGCAAAACAATAGCAAGTCTTCTTAGCATCTGTGAGAACAGGACAGGTAGCAAATCTAAAAAAATTTTCTAACCCAAAGAACTTTTATAAACAATAGGCAAAGTAGCAAATGATAACATAAGAGATCAATTTTTCCATCTCAAATTTCTATATGAAGAGAAATAAAAACAGAATGAATATTTATAACCTAATCAAAAGAGAAAGCAGAAAAATCTCCACTATTAAGATCTGATTCCTCCATTTCCATAACCTTTACTATTCTCACATAAATTTTGGCCTTTAAACAAATTCTGATTCATAAATAAAAGTTTTATTTATTTCTTGTACTGGGGACTGAACCCAGAGGCACTTTATCACCGATCTACCTCCCCAGCACCATAGGAAGTTCTTAAAATAAAAAAAAAAAAAAAAACACTGGTGGTCGGGTGCAGTGGCACACACCTGTAATCCCAGTGGCTCAGGAGGCTGAGGCAGGAGGATCTCGAGTTCAAAGTCAGCCTCAGCAACAGCAAGGCACTAAGCAACTCAGTGAGACCCTGTCTCTAAATAAAATACAAAAAAGGGCTGGGGATGTGGTTCAGTGTTTCAGTGCTCCTGAGTTCAATCCCCAGTAGCCAAAAAAATAAAAAATAAAAATAAAAGACTAGTGAAAGCTCTTTTGATTGGACCAACAACAACATCCTTACCTTACAGGGATGCCATCCTTGTAGCGAGTACCAAGCTCACTGGTTGAGCTAACTTCATCACAACCAGAACGAGTTTCTAGTGGGTTTTGTTCTGCAGAATTCCAAATATCTTTTTTAGATGGGCTGTCAGGTTTCTCTTCTCCAGATTCAGAAGAATCAATGGCTACTACTTCTAACTGAGGATTAGGAATTTCCAGTACTTCCAGGGATGAGTCACTGTCTGCCTCATCTCTGACACTCTCTTGCTCCTGACCAGTTCTATCTTCCCAGGTAGAGGTTGTTACTTTACCCCCTTTAGTTAACTTTCCACTTTTCACTTTCCTTATGGGTTTAGCAGTAAATACATCCTGTTCAGTGTCACTATTCTCAGGAACATGGGCAGCCCGTAGAGTTTTCTTTTTCCGAAGTTTCTTCTTTTTCTTGTTTCCCCTAGTTTCAGCTGATGTCAGAGTGGATTCTGCCTGTTGCTCAGGCTGGTCAACTGGAGAATGAGTCTCCTTCTCCAAGGGGGTTTCTGAAGCAAAAGATAATCTTAGAAACAAACTGCTACATGCTTCAGACCCACTGTTGCCTTTGGCTGGCTCTTCATCTTCTTTATTTATGCTAGGAAGATCGGTTGATTGGGAAGAGGGAGAGTTTTCTCTGTTTCTGGTATTTCCTTGCTCCACAGGAAACTTCAGATCTTGGACAGGCTCATGGCAATTTTCTGTTAGTTCTGATAAGGACAATGTGGCAGTGATGACTGGATAAACTGGACAACTGATGTCTCCTAAGTTGAGAAGGAAAAAACTACTGCATCTTTTTTGTGTGTTTGCAAACTACAAATTATTTATCACTAATTGACTTCGCTACCAAATAATTTCATTAATAAATCCATGATTGTTACAGCTGTTAACTCATCCTTCATGAAGTTTCCCATAACCTACACTCATCCCTATTAGAGCACTTATCTTCTGCTTTGCATCAATCTCAAAAATAACAGACATGTCTTATTCCCTACAAAAGCTCCTTATGTGGCTCTGGGTATAGCTCAGTAATAGAGTGTTTGACTAGTATTTGTGAGGACCTGGGTTTGACCCCCAGCTCTGCCAAAAAACAAAAACAAAACAAAAAAATTCTATGAGGAGATAGGGATTGCTTCTATTACTCTTATTCTTACTTTAAATGTCCACAAATTTAACACTGTGTTTTATTCTTAGTAGATATTTAGATATCTATTTAGCTAAAGTATTTCTACTTTTCTTAGAAGTTTTCTTTTTACCCACATACCATCCTATTTCACTATACACTGGCAATTAGAAATTCAGCTGACTTAAGAATGCTTATTTTCACTGACTAAAGTATTTCATGTCTAGGAATTTAAACTGATGAAATATTTACAGATGTACTCAAAGACATACAATGTAGTGTTACACAGAATATGGAAAAAAGTGGAAAAAATTATTCAAAAGATTACATGAATTATTGTGCATCTTTTAAAAATTTTTTAAGATATTGATGGAGCTTTATTTTATTCATTTATTTATATTTGGTGCTGCAAATCAAACTCAGTGCCTCACACATGCTAGGCAAGTGCTCTACCACTAGGTCACAAACCCAGTCCCAAATTATTGTATAGCTTGATTGTGCAATTTTTCAAATATTATACAACTAGTAAAATTTTAAAAATATTTTAAAATATGGAAATATAAAAATATGGAAAAAAATTTGGGGGAGGAGACAGGGTATTGCTAAATTGCCATGGGTGGCCTTGAATGTGGCTGGGATTACAGGCATATGCTACCAGACCTGGCTCTAGATGAATTATTTTTATGACAAAGGAAAATGAAATATTAAAAGCAAAAAGTCAGGTTATAATAGACTATGATTTCTCCTTTATATAAAGTCTACATATAAGCATACAAATGCCTGTGATGTAAGAAAGATTCAGGGCTAGATAAAGCTCAGTGGTAAAGTGCTTGCCTAGCATATACAAGGCCCTGGCAGGTTCAATCACTAGTGTCAAAACAAAAAGAAGAAAAAAAGTCTTGAAATATAGCCAGGAATGGTGGTGCATGCTTGTAATCCTGGCAATTCAGGAGGCTGAAGCAGGAACACTGCAAAGTCAAGGCCAGCCTCAGCAACTTAGCAAGACCCTTTCTCAAAATAAAAAATAAAAAGGGCTAGGAAGTAAGTAGTTAAGTGGTAAAGTACTCTGGGTTCAATCCCCAGTACCAAAAATAAAAAAATAAATAAAGAGTAAGGACTGAAATATATAACAAATAACATCTTCATTTTTGTAGTCTCCCAACTTTTTTATAAGGAATGTGAATTACTTTTGTAATCAGAAAAAGAAATCTAATAAAAGCTATTTTTTTAAAAAGATTTAAAAGTCACTGTAATTCTTTATTACTATTTTTTAAAATCCAAAAAACTATTTACAAAAAAAGGAACTTAAGATCAATATGAAGGATAATTTCCATTTGATATCACTATCTAGATTATTATTACAACAGGGTGCTGGAACTAAAAGCTAGGGTTTTCAGACAATTTCTACTCAAGAAATCATACAATGCCAGTTTATTTCTTTGTTTGGCCTAATTTTCAGTATGGCACCACTGTGGTCACGAAAATATCTAAGAGAATTTTAAATAGCTAAGAAGTTATTCTCAAATGTTAACCAGGTGTTATCTTATGAAAAGAGTAAAAAATTCTGGCTACTTCTCAAAACCACCCAAGTTCCCATTAGATGACTACAAACTCCAGAACTCATGTCACCTTATCTTGGCTACCAGCCTTTCAGGCTTATAAAAGTTCTGACTTGTATTTGAGATGATAAAGACAGTTGATGAGAAACTCAGAGCATATATGCCTTATCTAAAAAACTGGCTAAACGACTTTAACCCATTTATCACAAAGACCAAATAAATTCTGCAACTGCCTAATAAATGGAAACTTTTTTTTAAAAGAAATGTTCTTATATTTTTAGTGGTTGATGGACCTTTATTTTATTCATTCATTTATATGCGGTGCTGAGAATCGAACCCAGTGCTTCACACATGCTAGGCGAGTGCTCTACCACTGAGCCACAGCCCCAGCCCCATAAATGGAAACTTTTAAGTACTAATACAAAGTCAACTCAGTAACCTTAAATTAGAGAAAATTAAGGAAAGTTACTGATATTTAAATTATATTTTCTGAAACATTTTAAAGTAACCCACCTATAGGAAGGCAGTTAAATAAAAACTTAATTATAATAACTTTAGTTTTAATGGACAAATATGGTTTTGCACTGATACATAACTGATATACAACTGCCCTAGTCTCACTGCAGGGATACCCTTTAAGCCAGAGAAAAGTTTACTTACTATTAGCTTGAGGTAATTCCTTGGACACACTGCAAGCAGAGCCTTGTGACACAGCATTCACATTCTCATCTTGTTCAGGAGACATGGGCTCTTGTTTAATCTGAACTGATGAGTCTGGAGCAGGGACACTGCCATGGGCTTGGAAAGTAGGAGATGTAGTTACTTGGAGAAGGGCTCCAGAGGATGATGGAGATACATGGGAATGAGGAGGCTCCAGAAAAATTGGGAAAAAAGGACTAGGCAGCAGCGTGGTATCAGCAGATGTCTGAGATCTACTGTTCCTTTGTTCTCGTGTGAGGCTACAGGGAAGCTGGTCTGGGTGCTCAGAAGGTTCATATGTTTCTAGAACAGGAAGCACATATACGAATACAAAAATGTTATCTGAAAAGTTACTTATTTCTGAACCAATCTGTATCTATAAAGATTAGAAAGAAATTTTAAATAAATATACTAGTACACTCCCTCATAATTCTTCAAAATAGAATGTCATCTAACCTATACAACTACCAATGATACAGGTGTAGAATAGGCATCAGCATATCAATTTTCAAAACTTTAAGTGACTTATCCAAAGTTATACAGGCACTAACGGAAGAGTCAAGATTTGAACCCTGGTCTTTTGATTCTTAATCCAGAGTTACTATCTCCATCCCTCAACATTTTTGGAATATACAGTTTTAGGTTTTTTTGTTTGTTTGTTTTTTCTCTCTCTCCTTTTTGTCTTTTGCAGCACTGGGATTGAACATAGGGTCATTCTACCAGTGAGCTATGTCCCTAGCCCTTTTCATTTTTTATTTTGAGAAGGCCTCACTAAATTGCTGAGGCTGTCCTCAAATTTGCAATCATCCTGACTTGACCTCCTGAGTTGCTGGAATTACAGGTGAGCACCATTGTGCCTAGCTGGTTTCAAGCTTTTTACAGAAGGATGAAACCAAAGAGACATGGGTGAAACAATATGACCTTTCCATAACTATTTTTCCTTCCCTTCTATACAGAACAAAAAGCTATGGATACCCTATGAATACCTTGTAATCCCTGTAGAATCTGTATTCTATGAGTCCTCAGTGCACTCATCTCCATAGTTATCTGAAAACAAAGTATCTTGTTAAGCATTTCAAAATCCAACTTCTGAGATGATCTGTTTTCATTAGACCATCCATATGCTGTTACCTGCTGCTTGAGCATGAGCAGCCTCTGAACTTCAACATATGCTGTCTGCAGGGCTGCCCGGGCTTGCAGAAGGTTGTTATCCATGCACTGCAGTGATTTGCTTAGTTCTTCCTCTCTTAAGGAAATATTCAGCAGCTGGTCAACCTGAGAACGTTCTGCTGAAAGAAATCATAAGGCCCAGCTTAATACTGGAGACGTCAGTAATAATTTCTCAGAAGACTGAACTACGCACCAGTGATTCAGGAAAAAACTTTTATTTTCTCCTCAAGAGGTTAAAATGGAGACTCATTAAATCTCAAAAAAACATGTGGTTAAGCCTGATGATATCAAAGAGAGAAATGAAATAAGAATCGGCAGGACAGTAGGTCAAGTATGCCACATTGTACTATCTTACCTAACCTAATCACTACCTTCTACCACTACTTTCCAGGCGAAATCTCTGTTCAGGCACATCCACTGTTCTATGTTTCATTTTTCACTATTTAGCTACCATCCACTTCACTTAAGGCTTTTGCTTAGATTGGGCCCCAGAACTGATCTGCTTGGAATTTTCCTCCAAAACCATATATTTTTCTAGTCTATTAATTTCAAACGGTTCTCTTTAGTCAGATTTTTTCTTTTTAACTACTGATACATGTATTTTTAGTTCTGTATATATTCTAGATATTAAACTCTTGTCAGATGTACAGTTTGCAAATATTTTCTCCCATTCTTAAGATTGACTCTTTACTGTTATTTCCTTTAATGTGCAGAAGCTTTTTAGTTTGATGCAATCTGATTTGTCAAGCTTTTGCTTTCTGTGTTTTGGGGTCTTATCCAAAAAATCCTTGCCTATTCCAATGTCCTAACACATTTTCCATTTTCTTCTGGTATTTTCATAGTTAGATAGCTCTTCTTATTAGAGAATGCTTTGTGAAGAAAATACACTTTGTCAGTAGAAACATAGGGTCAAACTCAGACTATTTCTCCTACATACATTCAACCACACAGATCACTTTGATGACAGACGTGTGGGCATTTTCCCATACGCAGCAAGAATTGATTCTTCAGGGAACACCACCAGCCAGTGTTCTCCAATTCAATTCCAACACTATTTACCTGGAAATAGCATCATATCCTACAGACTGAGCACTTAAGTCTCCAAGACTACACCCCACCCCTCAGATGCTAGGCAACAGTCCCAGGTTGTTTTACGTATTGCTCTGACCAACAGGCTGTAATTTAGGGTTCTCAAAACCCTCAGGTTTGATTAATTTGAACAGCTTACAGAACTCAAGGAAATACATACATTTATTCATTTATTATAAAGGATATTACAAAGGATACAGACAAAGAGATGCATAGGGCAACATATGAAGAAAGGGGTTTTGATGCTATCTAGGTGAGCCACCTCCAGGAACCTCCATGTGTTCAGTTACCTGGAAGATCTCTGAACCCTGTCCCTTTAGGCTTTTATGGAGGCTTTACTACACAGGCACAATTGATTAAATCATAAGCCACTGAAGATTAATTTAACCTTCAGCACCTCCCCGTTTCTGCAAAAGGCTGCAGGGAGGAGGGTGAGGGGGTTGAAGAGTCCCAACCCTCCAATCCTGCTTCGATCTTTCAGGTGAGCAACCCTCATCCTGAAGCTACCTGGGTAGGGTCTGCCAACCATAAGTCAACCAGTAGAACACAAAAAAGGATTCTATCACTTCAGAGATTCCAAGGATTTAGGTTGTATGCCAGCAAACAAAACAAAGACCAAAAATATACTTCACAATATCACAGATGAGTGTATTTAACTTAAATAAAGTGTTTGACCGTCACTGGCTCTTTGCGGTTCCAAAATCCGTGGATATTTGTCACCGCCTGCAGCAACAACTTGCATGGGTCTTATGGGTGGTGGAGTGGAAACTGAGCTACTTCTATCTTTCTCTTTAGTGCGCTGCTTTCTTGTTTGTTCATAGAGGATAGAGGAAATGAGGCTTACTTGCTTTGAGAGGAGAGAGAGAGAGACTTTGCTTATCAGAGAGAAAGAAGAGTCTTTGCTTAAGAGAGACCTTGAGAGAAGGACAGGCTTTGCTTAGAGGAAGAGAGACTTGCTACGCCTCACTTAAATTCTGCTGCTTCCTGGTGCGTCCTGCATCCTGTGAACGAAGGGTGTGTCTACCTAAGGTGCCCTAGTGATGCGTCTCAGTTCTCCATTCTGTGATCTGCCTTCCGCCGCTGCCTGCTAGCTGCTGTGCCGCTTTTCCCTACTAGCTGCCATCGCGTGTTTCCTAGCTGCTTTTCCCTGCGTGTGTCGTCTTCTATTGCTTTTCTGCTAATGGCTGCTGTCCGTCCCTACTAGCTGCTGTGTTCTTTCTTCTGCTGCTGCCGCCGCTTTTCCCTACTAGCTGCTGCCACGTGTTTTTCCCTCTGGCTGCTGCCACGCGTGTGTCTTTCTTCTCCTGCTTTTCTGCTAATGGCTGCTGTGTATGTCTCGCTCTGCCTACGCTTATATCACCTCCAGGAGGTGGAGAGCAGGGCCACGCCTCTTACACAAAGATTAGGTGAGACGCTCCGAGCAGGCAATTAGTGCTCGAGAACACATGCGCATACATTGTGTGTGTGGACGATAAAATCACCTGAGTGTGCTTATGTCAATTAACCTCCTCGCTGCTGATGTGATCAGGCGCCATCCCGGCGCTGCCAACATGGCACAGCCCCCAACATTTGACAATATGTATTTCTCATCATTATGTTTGTCTTTTCCTCAATATTAAAACCTCTCCCCTAAATGTCAGATTCACATATCCAATTATGGTATCCCTTTCTAAGTGTCTCAAAGGTCCCTTAAATCAAAGGATCCAAAAGGGAACTCATCTTTCTCTAGCCTCAACCTGTTCCTGCCATAAAGTCGTCTATCTCTATAAATGATACCATCATCTGCCTAATTCCCAATCCAGAAATTGGGATTGTCCTTGACTCTCCCTTATCTATCACATCCACTCATCAAATCACTCCCTGCAGGAAAAGCAAAAGTCACAGAAGCCTAACAGTGGGGGAACAATGCTCTCTCCTTAATTCACTATTAGAAAAGCAACCAAGATGCTTCAAAAAATAAAAAGTGAGAGAAATGCCTATAAATGATTAATGTTTTCACTAAATGACCTGCTCTTTTAGATCCTACTGGAAAAGCCCAATAACATTTTCTGGCTTATATTGTCTGAGAGATATATAACCTCAGCTTACAGGGCTATGTGGCATCATATATTCTTCCTCTACTTGTACTGGGTGTTGTAGGAAATCAAACTTTGCTCTTAAGCAAGATGACAATGTCAAAAAAAAAAAAAATGGGTATCAGTGTTTGATGACCACAAGTTATGCTGTGTCAAGTTGTATAAAGACTAAAATGCTATAAGAACAACTTCTTTCTGCCACAATATTCTGCACCATACCTTTTTTTCCTTTAATTTTCCTTCTTTTATTTTTTCTCTCAAGACTTGGGAGTTCAGGAGAAGATCCATCCTGTGGGGCAAAACAAAAAATTGAATAAAGGCCATTACCCAGGAGAAAGAGAAAAAGAATGAATTCTCCAATAGTCATACATTATCCTTCACTATTGCTCACACACAAATCAAATATTAGTTGAATCAATGCATCTGATAAAAAAGAAAAAAAGAAATGAGGGGGCAAGTACAAGGTCAGGTGTCTTCCCAGTATTCTAGAGGTGGTAAAACCCATAGGGCTTAGGCAAAACATTCCACCTTGGTGAAGTAATTCACACATGTGAACAAAGTCAATAACACAAACTCTAATTTTATTTTTGGCATCGTTTCTATTTTAAACTTCAGCAAGAAAACCTTTACAATAAGCAGCTAAAATGCCTGTAAAACAAACTTCAAGATACTAGCTCTGTTGGAGTAGAGGTGGACTCTGATTGTTTTAAACTCAAAGAGAAAAAGACAATTGAATGCCTGTTATGGGCAAAGGAGGGAGAAGTTGTGTCCATACTCAATTCTGACCACTTTTTTGTATCCTTAATCCTTGTAACAAGAATATTAATCCTTCTACTTGATCATGAACTCCTTGAAGACAAGAATTGTTGTATTTCTTATTGTGTTCCCAGTAGCTAGCATGTTATTGGCACAAAGGAGATGGTCAATCAATATTTGGAAATAAATGTGAATTAAGGGGATATAAAAAAAATTATTAGCTTTGCCAAGGACAATCTTTGACAAATTGTATTTCAAACAAATCATCTAACAATATTCCTTATATACAGTCTACCTCAAAGGAGAACTGGAATTTGAAGCAAGACTAAAACCCATGACCCTAACTACTTTATTTACTACCTTAGTTTTAAAGGAAATAAACTATTTTCTCACAGTGCCAGATTCCAGATTCTATCACTACCAGCAACTCTTTTTTTTTTTTTTTTTCCAAAAAGGAATTCTGAGAGGATTAAGCAATATTAAGCAGGAATGCCAGAAGAGCTGAAGTGGTATCAGTGAAGGACAAGATTCTTAAGGAGCCAGGCTGGGTAGCTAAAGGACAAAAGACAGAGTTACAAAAACTAAAAAGTTGGGCCTCAGGACACAAGCCTGTAATCCCAGCGACTTGGGAGGCTGAGGCAAGATGATCACAGGTTCAAGGTCTGCCTGGGCAACTTAGTGAGACCCTGTTTCAAAATAAAATAAAAAGTGCTGGCGATATGGCTCAATGGTAGAGGGCCTCTGGGTTCAATTTTCAACACCACAAAAATAAACAAACAAACTAAATAAAAATACTTCTATGCTATGTTCTTACATATGCACTCTAATAGTATCAAGTTACTTTAGTGTTAATCCTAGCAGTTCTGAATTAAACAATCATACATGCATTACAAATATAACAGAATGCTCTTCAGAAGCACTACAGGGTACAACTATGAAAATAGACTGCATTACAGCTGAAGATATGACTTATTCTTGGTCAGGTGATACAAAGAATCACTGGGTTGGAGACTAGTTTTAGAGATGACTTCATATTTTCCTGGTACTGTACATTCATATTACATTACATCTAATTTAGTGGAACTACTCAGTGAAAGAAACCAGTAGGATGAAATAAGAGCCTCATAGTTCTATTCTAGAGTGTAGAGAACCACAATCTCAAATACCCTCCAAAATCAAATAGTTAAACTTTCCTTATAAACAACTAAATTGCTACATGAGATGTTCTATAAAAAGTACAAGGACTCATACTCACTCCAGTGGCTCTTCGTTTCTTTCTAATACTCTGGCTGTCATTTTGTTCAGCACCAGAGGTACAGCTGCTATCAGTGGCTGCATCTGCTAAACTGGAGGTTGCAAGGACTGAGGATGCATTCGATAAGAGAGAGTTTCTTTCTCCATTATTCTCCTGGGCATTCTGATCCTCTGACGGTGGTGTAGACCTCTCCTGGCTGTTTAGGTCTTTTGCTGAATGCATCAAAGGTATTATATGATCACAGGGTAATTGTGCACTATGTCGCCTTCGGGTAGCAACATTTTCAGCCTTTTCACCTGTTCTGAGGGAGGCAGTCAGAGGTGTCAATTCCTGTTTAAGGCACATCGTTGCTTTCTGACTCTGTGCAGCACTCAAGGAATCACTAGGTGAAACAATCTGCTGGGGCTCGTTTTCTCTGCCAGTACCTTCCTCACTAAAGAAGCTATACACAGAAGGAGCCCTGTCCATGATCACGCTGCTCTCAGAAAGGCTTCGCTTTCTGGCCAACCCAGGAGATGAGGAAATGGAAACACCTTCCCACTGGAATCCTTCTAGATTAGATAGATCAGGATCACCATCTAAATCCAAGACCTCTTGTTCATTTTGAACCAGAGGTACCATTTCTATGCCAAACCTTAAGAAAGAAAAACAAAAACATAAATCAGACATGGTTGTAGGGAGGGGCTCTTTTTACTGTGCCAGACTGTCAAGCACAGGTTACAAAATATGTAAGATGGTTCTTGCCCTCTAAGAGCTTAAAGTCTGATAAGGAATCCAGACATAAAGTAAATAATATTATTATGTCACAAATACTAAATTATAGACTTATAGCCATAAGAATACATATGAGAATAAAAACTGAGGATTTTATTTCAAATAGAACTCTAAATCTACAATGAACACCTAATTTTTAAAAGCAAACAAACCAAAACAAACTAAACTTTTGCTGATCATTTACAAGTGCTAGGCACTACACTGTTTTTTACTCATAATTTCAAATACTATGGGGAAAGGCAAAGGGGGCAAAATAAATCTATTATTTAAACAAGGATAGAAACTACCCTAAGTCTGGAGGTTAGTTTATAATGCCACAGAATTATAATTGAACACTTTACCAATTAGAATAGTACCTTAACATAAGATGAACAGCCAAAATATTATAGAAGTGCTTAAGATAACATTTTGTTATCTGAAGTATAATGCCCAGAGTACATATAGAAAGGTAACTATCCACAGGTTCTAAGTAAAAGGCAATGGAGGACAGTTATGTTTAAAATTGTGCCATTTATTCAAGATCTAGATCTATAGAAATCAAGACCTAAAGATAGATACAGATTTATGGACATGCAAACCAAAGTGATGGATTGCTCATGATTTTCTCCTATGCCCCATCTAGTTTCTCAAAGGAGGTGTGCTTCCATTTTAACCTCCAATCTCCACTAAGAAAAACTGTATTCCATTCGTCACTCTTTGATAGTAAATCAAATCAGACATCTACAGTGGATATTTTTGGCAAATATTTAATTAAAAGGAACAAGCAGAATCCTCTTGACCAAGGTCAAAAGATAACTTTAAAAGAAAGCAAGAAAGAACAATAGATACTGAAGAGAGGCACACACCTGGGTAAGCCTTTGCCCAGCTCTTGTTTTTTCTTAGTTACTTGCTGAATGACCTGTTCCCAGTTAACGTTTCTCCGAGATGCATTTAGAATCTGTCGTAGGGTTGGTTTGAGTCCAGACTCCTTCTCTGTTTCACTCTTTCGATGACCACTAATATTGCGAATGCGGCGAGCACTATTGAGGTTTGGCTCAGGAAGGTGTGTTCCAGTTTTGCTCTTCAAGCTAATGTGCCGGGTTAGATCTCTCTGAAGTGAGGCAGGAAAGCCAAGCTTACTTAGTTCAGGTAAGAGAGGACCAGAGGGCTGACTAATATCACTTTTTTGAAGCTCAGCATCCAAACTAGTATTCTCAAAGCCTTCTGTTTCATAAGATATGTGAGATTTAATAGGGTTGTCGCCCTGTCCATCTTCTAGAGAGGTTTTCAAGTCTAGTAATAATCCAGAGTGTGGACTAGCTGCAGTTGTCACTTGTAACTCAGATTCACTCTGGTGAACTGTGGAATTACAGGGGGAGGTGGAAAGTTTTCGAGGTGTTTTCAGGATTTGTTCATCCTGTTCTTTCTCATCAACAGTGTGAGTGTTGCAGGATAAAACTTCTGTAGTTGCACAACCCAGGGTTCCAATTTTTGTTCCATGCTTTTCTACATCAGATGTCTCTCCATCACTTTCATCTTCTAATGCATGCACTTGAAACTCAATCTTCAAAGATCCCTTTTCAGATTCTTCTACATTCCTACTTGCTTTTGCAAAGTTCCTTGTCCTCTTAGAAGTGCTAAGAAGTGGATTTTGCAATGACTCATGACACTGTAGCACTTCTCTGGCTTTTTGTAATGTTTCATTTAAATTATCATCAGGTTCTTTCTGAGTGCCAGATGTAGCTGTATTCCCTTTTAAAACACGAGGACATGAACTTCGCAATTTGGATATGTAGGGAGAACCATGTCTCTCTTCTAAAGTGGGTTTGTTCAAGGGATTTGAGTGTTCTCCAGGGGAAAAAGAATTTGTTTTGGTGTTTTTTGAGGGATTCTTTGAATCTTGCTTTTGAGGAACTGATTTAGTAGCTGGAAGTGGAAGGAGTGGGGATTTCAATGAAGAAATCCTATCTGAATTATGCTCTTGTTCGTTTTTTTCTGTAATGGGGCAATCTCTCACCACCTCATAGGAAACAGTGCAGTCAGAAGTGGTTTTGTGATTAAGAGATCCAGTATGTATTTCTTTTTGTGTTTTTAGTGTTGAGGAATTATTTGTTTCATCAGTTTGAGGTTCTTGTGTTCCTGCAGTTATCAAGCTAAAATCAAAGAGAGGCTTATCTATCATTTCTGACTTGTTACTGGTGACTTCTTTCAATCCTGACTGTAAATCCAGAGTCTTCTGGGAAGGATAAGGAGTCCAACGACGGGGCTTTTCCCTTGCTACACTGCCATTCTTTCCACTAATTTTGGAAGCTACACTGTCTGTTTGTTTAATGGTTTGGCTTTCTGGCTGCTCAAAATTGAAGTCAAGTAGGCCTTCTGAAGGAAATTTATCACTTGTAAATCCTTCTTCAGAAGGACTTCTGTATGTGGCAACTGTGCCAATTTTGTCATTGTCTTGCCACTGCCATTTATATCTCTCTGGATTATATTTGCTTGACTTGTTAGATTTCTTGTTCCAAAGCATAGTCATGTCTTCCATTTGATAGTTAGAATTTCTGTTTCTGCCTGGTTGAAATTTGTCTCCAGGGCCATTGTAATTCCAACTATTTGTACTACGTACATTGGATTTCCAGTTTCCGTTACTGTTGTTCATATGCCAACTGGAAAAGCCACCTGTTCCTTCAGAATGCCAACTGGAATTCCTTCCTGTACCATTATAATTCCAATCTACCATCCCACTATTTGAATGCCAACCACCTCCAGAATTACTGTGGTTGTGAAACCAGGTTGAGGAACTTCTTGCAACACCTTTATGCCACCCAGAACATCCTCTTGGTCCACCACTATTTCTCAAAGAATGTGAAAAGCTATTTTTTCTATTATTATTAAAGCCATCTTTTTCCCATTTCCAATCCCTCTGTGGAGGTCCACGGTGATGCCTCACTGGCTGGCTGTAACTCTCTCTGTCTTGGTAAGGGATTCTGTCTTCTCGTCTCCATTGGGGTTGCCTGTCATCAGAGTTTATTTCTTGGCTGCTATTGGAAGGCTCATCTTGTCTGAAAGAAAAATAGTTTTTTGTTATGAATTTAAAGGAATGTTAATGTATCCTTTATAAGCAAAACCCACCAAACTTCCCCTCTGCCCTTCTCCCCTATTATTTATATTAAGTAATAGAGTCCATTTTTATTTCTAATAGTGTGTGCTTTCATATCTTTAAATGGTATGGATAAAAAATAGTCCTCAATTAATTAATTTAATATTCAACAATATATTACTTCCCACATCATCCCAGAAATATTAAAAATTAGACACATGTATACTATCCTTCCTTGGTCCTGTTTTTATTGGCATATTCTAGGATTTTGTTCCTATTATTCTATTGTTAATATAATTTTATGTAATTTATCTGTCCTTAATACATGATTTCTCCATTTGCAGGTTCCTTCTGAAAAATCCAGTTTCTTAACCTATTTTTTCTCCTTAACCTACTTTTAAGATCATATTTTGCATGGTTATTTTCATTAATAAACACTTTATAAGCACTTAGACAATGACCGTGAGTGGTATAAGAAAACTTTAATATATAGTTCTTGCTCATGATGGGTTCAGAACCTAGGCAAGGAAATAAAGTCCAACATGAGTAAAATAGCACATACCAAATAAGTAGTAATCACAATAAGTGCTATAAGGAGCTCCATGAGGTAGAGGATTTTATAAAGAAGTAACAGCTGTTTGAACTATTCATGTTAAATAAGGAGTCCATAAAAATGTGAATAAGTTTAAGTAAACACCATGGCAGTAGGTACAAAACCATTTTCTTCTACAAATTGCATACAGTGTACCTAGCACAGAGCTTAGCATGTGCTAGGTGTTCTAAATACTGAGTAATACTAGCCAAAATTTACTAATGCTAAGTTCTTTTAATGGATTACTATTTAATTTTCACAATTCTAAGGCAAGTATTCTTATTATTCCTATTTTTTAGATGAGCAACCTGAGGATGAGACAGGTAAAGCAATTTGCCAGAAAGTGAAAGAGTAAAGATGTGAACCTTGGCAGTCTGACTCCAGAGTTTATACTAGGCCTTGATAGATAAAAATCCCAAAACAAAAGTTTCTGCAGTTAAGTTTCTTTCTCCAAACTTGACTTACATCTTAAATTCAATATTGAGTTTAATTGGCTTGAAGAGCTTTTAATGTCTATTGTAATATTTTAATGTCTAATGTAATATTTTGAACACAAATTATAATTCCTTTTTTTTCACAAGGAATTGAAAGTTAATGTACCTTTTAAAAATGCAAATACTACTTACATTATAAATTACAACATACCTAACCAGGAGACCTGAAGTCCCCGAGTAACAAGTGTTATTACATACACTCACAGGATTTTGTGTGTGTGTGTGTGTGTCTGTGTTACCATTAACTAATTTGCTTTTATCTTTCTAGGCAGTAGGCAACTTTTAATATCCAATGGAACCACTGATTCAGTTATACAAATGAGAACAGAAATGGGAGGAGAATTGGGAAATAAATCAAACACAAAGTAGAATTCCTACATCATCATGACCTGGCTAGACTGAGGAGATAATAGTATTCAGCTAAACCCACAACCCAGAAAGAACAAAGTTAAATATCTTATGCAGGGGAGGGGGACCTCATAAAGAAATAGATAATTTTATAAATAAGTTACCACAGAAGCTTACAAGAAAATTTGAAGAATTGTGCTACCAATGTCTGAATCTATTGAAATGCTTCTCACCCTCTGACTCATCAACCATTTACACAGATACACTAACAATGGCACTGGTGTGTAAGAATAAAACAGAAGTTAGTCTCCTAGAGGCTCCAATTCCCTTAAACAGCAGAAAGAGTGAACGACCTGCTGTACTAAAAGTAATGAGAATGTCATTTGAAGGACTAAGCAACTGAATGATTCAAAGAACCATGTTGTTATTGATATTTTAAGGCTAAGAAAGTCTACTTCAAGGACGTGTTCAAAAAACTAATTATATAGAGTAAAAATGATATATCTCCTTTTTATAACCAAATCTCTAAAAAGGTGAATAATTAGTATTCAAGAAAGACCTCCAAATTTTTATTTTAGAATTTTAATTTTTTTTATCATGTCTTAGGACTTGAAAAATTTATTCCACTCTCTAAATGGTTCTCTCTCATATCTGAAAATTTCTGTCATTAAACTCTTCAGAAAATAAAATCAATAAGGCAAAACTACAAATTCCTAACACCTCAATACAAGCATAAAATTATATCAAACTAGAAAACTTATATTGCTCAAAAGATACTGACACTGTCACATTTAAAATATAAATTTATTTCATAAATATTTATAAGACCACTTAGGTACTGGGGATTCAAAGACAGAAATCAAATTTGGCAGAAGCATCATGTTATATCATACCAGGTAAAAATTATTTTCCTAGATGTTACTTTCGTAATTAAAAATGCTATATATTCAATGAAGCTTAAACTCTATAAGTTTTCCACTAGAAAATTTGAATACCATTAAAACACAGTTCTAAACACAGTTATCAATGTAGTAAAAACCTCAGAAATGTAGCCAGAGCTAGCTTACATAGGGACAATACTGAGTTTAGAATTTTTTAAAGCAGATAGCACAATAGTTCAAGAAAGCATTTCACTGCCCTTTATATTCATAAGAGAATAACCTCGAGCTACATTTTATAACTAAGTTTAAATGCTATAGGTTAAAAAGTACAAAAATGTAAAATATATTCTCTGTTATGCGGTTTTACAGATAAGCTTTTTAAAAAAAAATCAAAATCATCACTTACCGACTTTGTTCTTTCCTTTGTTTTATTAACTGAACGAGTTCCTTGTCAAAATAATCTTCTTCCTCTTCCTCTCCCTTCCCATCATCTTCTCTTTCCTGGGCATCAACATTATCTTTGTGCAACTGGCCAGAAATGTGCTTTGCATATGCAGAAAGACCCACTTCTGTGACCCCACATACTCGGCACTCATGACTACTGTCCCTAGGGAGAGAGGGAGATGAGGGACATTCAATTCTCCCCACTGGCATGGTACACTCACCAGATCTGTTACACTTTCCTCTGAAAGAGACCGCACAATTTGGTACAGTAAAAAATCAGTGCTAATCAATTTCAATGCTCCTTTCATCACTTTAATAAGTTTGTTTGTAAGTTACTTTTGAAATGAATTTCAAATTATTTTCCAGCAATCAAGAGGCAATACACTTCAGATTAATGAGCTTTAGGAGGAGAAATCTTCTTGAATTGCTGTACTTAAAATCTTGGCCAGAGGAAACATGGTGAAAGGGGAGGCAGGGCAGGGGGCTCAGAGCAAATACAAGTTGCTCTGAAGCACACCCATGGTGCCAGCTGCACTCAGAAAGCTAGTGACAGCACTTTCATTTAATCTCCTGCTTCAGAGTCTTCTTCCAGTGAAAGTTAAGGGGTGGAGAAAAGAGTAGGTGGTACAGCCAATCCCAACTGAGTAACTAAATCGCAACAGCTGGCGCTCAGCCTGGAATGTGAAGATTCCGGACCCTGAGACAAATGATAGGAGTAGTCCCAGGGAACTTTTTTTGGTCTGGATGATACATGTGATCTACATTCTGCTTCAGAAGAGCTTTATTTTAAAAGGAATGAAAAGAATTTCAGTTGTAAGCAGTTAACAGCTGTTTTTTTCTCAAGTCACAAAAAATGCTATCATTCTAAAAAGAGGAAAACTAGGTTTTTGGTTTAAATGGGGCAGATAGTATTTATTCTTTTCTTTTACCTGACACATTTAATGGTAAATCTCATATGTGGCCAGTTGTAAGAAGCTAAAGTCTTAAATCTTTTCCAGAGCTGTAACACACTAATAATTTAACTGCTTTTTAGCTTCTTGAAATTCTTTGATTGAGTCAGCTGTCTGCAGTGATTTCTGAGAACCTTCTAAATACCAAGACCACATGGCAGTGGTATCCATTCAATAATTCAATTTGGCTTAACCTTGTATCATGTGACTTGGGTTTATACTAGTGGCATTTTTGCATTTCCTATGCCAATCTATTAAAAAAATACATCAACACAAAAAGACACAATGTCTTTGGCCAGACAGAAACACATGCAGGTGTGCTTCTGCCCCATCTTTCCTTACATATACTTAACAAGATATAGGCAGAATTCATGTCAATTAGCCAGAAGAGATGTTCAAAACTGTCTAGTTACTAGAGGACAGTTTCTGTTTAGAGGTCACCTGAATGTTCATTAAAAAGCAAAAAACTAAAAACCAACTTATTGAACAATTACTTTTTTATGGTCACTGTTGCCAAGTGTGACAAAGGATAAACCCTTACATAGTGCTTGGTAAGCTTAGAAAAATATTGTGCAGGTGGGGATGTAGCTCAGTGTTATAGCATTTGTATAACATGCAATGAAGTCCTGGGTTTGATCCCCAGCAGTGCACACACATACAGATGCCCCCCAATAAAATTCACACACAACACTGTTTCTAATTTTGTAAACATAATGGAAAAGGGAAAAAAGGAGAAAATTTACAAGTTTTCACATTTTTAGGACTTTGTAACTCAAATTCTGATGTTTTAAAGATTCATTTTTAGGTTTCCTAAAAATAATAATACTAGATTACTCTTATCAATGTTCTAATTCCTTCTAATCCCATAGGTACTTAAATACATTATTTTCACCAAGAGTTTTCAACCGTACTTACTACATTTATATATAAGAATAGCAATCGTCAACTTTCCCCAGTTTACCAGGGATAGCATACTTTTCTCTGCAGTAATTACACTGATGAGGCTCATTCTAAGTGAACACTAACTTGTAATAGAAAACAAGTTGTTCTGTACAGCAAAATAAAAATAAATTAAAAATATAAATAAATCTGATCAGAATATGCAGTATCAGAAGAATCTAGAGACCATATAACAAAATTAGTATACCTAATTTATACTATAATAGCAATTCAAATTAACTTAATTTTCTACTAGAAAATATTTTTGTCTTTAAACTCTCTAAAACCATGGAAAATGTGTTAGTTCATTTTTCTACCTAAGAACTTATAGAATGCTTAACTGTATATTGTAGTAGCAGTAACATCATCTTACTGGGGACTTTTAGTACAAACCTTAAAAGATTTTTAAATAAAGTTCCAGATTTTACTTTTACTTCTAAGATGCAGACAATTTTCTCATGTCTGAACCATCAAAATCTCTCCTTCGTTAAAGATACATCAGGGCGGGTGGGGGGGGGTGTAGCTCAGTGGTAGAGTATTTGCCTAGCATACATGAGGCTCTGGGTACATCCCCAGCAGTGGTTGGGGCGGGGGGGGTGGGGGGGGCGGGCCTGGTGCAGAGATGGTGGAGCAGGAGAGCAGGAGGAGAAGGGGAGAGAGAAAGAAAGAGAAAGAGAGAGAGAGAGAGAGAGAGAGAGAGAGAGAGAGAGAGAGAGAGAGAGAGAGAGAGAGACATATGGGGGGGCAGGGAGCAGGAGGAGATATTTTTAAAAAGACAACTGGAGAGCCACAATGATGTTTTTTAAAATATTAAGGAATGTAGTATAAAGTGGCAGAATTTAACTTCATTAAAAATAAGCATACATAATCAGAAACCCAAACACTTCGCAACCCCCAAAGCACATGTGGGATACTTGACATTCAAACACAGATTTTTGCTTTCCTTGTTGAGCAAGAACATAATCACAGTTCCAAAGTTATTTGATAGACAAAATACATCAGTTATCTAGAGGGTACAGGCAATAAGTGTGACATAAAAGTAAGCACTAAAAATAATTTATCAAAAACACAGAAATCCTTTTTTTTCCTAAAAAATAAAATCTAGTTTAAAAAAGAGAGATAAACTTTATAAGACACTTCAAAAGGAATCCTCATTTGTATAGAGAAGGGACAGGGTAGGACAACTACATCTTCTGAAAATTCAAGGTAAATTTGTTCTACACTCAATAGTTATTCATGTTTCCACACACCGTGTTTGGGAAATCACATTTTTTTGTTTTTAAAGAATTTAACCTTTATTTTTTATTTATTTGATTTTTTTTTTAATGTGGTGCTGAGGATCAAATCCAGTGACTCACCTATGCTAGGCAAGCATTCTATCACTGAGCCAGAAAACCACGTTTTAAAAAGTTAATAGCAAATTAAATAATATTTCATTGATGCTATTTTTCAATTCTTTAATTAACAACCAGTTTAAATAATTTATGTAAATACATAAAATAATTATGAGAAAAATGAACTACTTTTCCTTCTTTATCTAATAAAAGCAGTAAATTTTCCTTAGGATGTTTAAAGGTCTCAAATTAGCTTCATCCTGTTACCACACAATTTCCTCTCAAGTGTGAAAGGCAGCCTTAAGATGTTCTCTGCATAAGCTTTTCTTTATTAAGCCTGCTCTAACTACACCACAACAGCTGTTTGATAAATAAAGGTTCGAGCCTTTTTAACAGCATCTCTCTGGACAAGCTACTTATAGACCACACATCTGAACAAACATAATAGGGGGAAAAAACATGGAAATACTCCAGATATCCCTAATTGTGAACCAAAGAGGATCAGTTACTTACTTCTCACTCAAGCTTATATTAAAAACTTTAAAAATATATATTTTACAACTGTTAGCCAGATCAAACCCAGAAATTACAGATACAACTATAAATAGAAAGTCTTAACACTAGAAATCCAGTAATTAAACACAAAATTCAGAGGTAATGATCACAAACTGAGGATATCAGGGAAAAGGAATGATGCCTGGAGATTACCTATCCTTAACCAGATAGACTATTGATGACTTTCCTTTCAGTAAATGTTCCAAGACAATAAATGCTTTTTGATTGTATGCTTTTTTTTCTTTCTTTTAAATTTTTTATTTTAAGTCAGAGTCTTACTAAGTTGCTGAGACTGCTCTCAAACATGCAATTCTCCTGCCTCAACCACCCCGGTCATTGGAATTATAGGTGTGTTTCACCATGCCTGGAGAGATTTTATGTCTTTTTGGATAGTTTTATCATCTGTTTTTTTTTTTTTTTTTTTTTTTTTTCTTGTTACCTGTTGCCTTCTCCCTTATAATTTGTTAAAGGCCAGGAAACTATTAAAATGTGTTAGCATTGCATATAACATATGAGTAAATTAGTACTAAAGTGCTTTTCTCTACATTAAAATGAATTAGGGCAGGAACACTGACATTTATATTGGCAGTTCAGATGCTTTAATATTGTAATTATGTTCCAAGTAATTGAAAATGATATATAAAATCTCCATCACACAGTGAATCTGCTTAGAGGGGGGAAGAAATAATAAGCAAATTACAGACCACCACACAGATGGAATGTGGTCCAGTTATGTTGAAACAAACCAAAATGTGTATATATAAACAAGTCTATGTAAATACTGGATAGGAAATACTCCAAACCCTTGACTCTTCTCTAAAATAGAAGTAGAATTTAAAGGGGATTGGGGCAAGAAGAGTTTTGCTTTTTGTGATTCTATATTCATTACAACATGAATCTTATGTAACCAAAACTTGTTTTAATTTTTTGCTGGATGTGGTGGTACGCCCCTGGAATCTCAGCTATTCTAGAGAAAAAGCAGGCAGATTCTAAGTTTGAGACCTGCCTCATGATAAAATAAAAAGGGCTGGGGATATAGTTCAACGGTAGAGAGCTTGCCTAGCATTTGTGGAGCCTGGTTCAATCCCCAGTACTCCCCCCAAAACACACATACAAATTGTTTTTTAAAGTCTTAAATGGCTGTTAGTGACCTCTGAATTAAATAAGACATTAGTCTTTGAATGCAATGGGTTACTCTCCTATTAACTAGATTTACTGACCTTATTTGTTTCATTTGATTTTATAATATGTACATATGGGATAGGCAGGTAAGTAGTCCAGAATAAGGTAAACTCCAAAAAGTTCACTGAAAATGGGCTTAGTTAAAATAACCTACATATTACAATTTTTTTTTACTGTTTTTCATAGGTTTTGAATGGTAATAAGTTAGAAATCATATATATTCAAGTTATTATAATAATGGCTCACCACACACTAACTCTGAGGGAAATTCTCTTTATACTGCTGCTAAACCTAACCTTTGTAAAGTATGGGACTAGGGACATGTAAAAATTCCATTAATATGCTAAAGAGATGATGAAAGTTTCATAACACATTAACTTGCCCACATAATCTAAAATGATATGACTATGACTTAACTAAAGTTAATATAATAATGTCAAATGATACAGGATGGCATTCTGATCAAAACATAATCATTAGTCATAGAATAAAATACATTTCATTTTTCTTAGTTTCCCAATGATGCTGTTTATCCAGCCTCCAAACTTCAAATTCAAAATGTTGAAGTCAAAAATTTTAAGAAAGAAACCATAAATGGAAAAAGGACAGGCATATATACATATGATACATTTATTTGAAAGCTGCTTATTAGATTTTCTTCCCTTAAACACCTCAAGCTTTAAATAACAAAAGAGCATTCTCAAATACACTTACGGCAAGTAATTTGATTTTTTTTTTCATTTGATTTTTTTTTCTATACTAACGAGACACTTAGTCGACTCTGAACTTCTTGAGATTATTCCAGGACACTGGAAGCTTACAGTATGCAATAATTTATAACACTGCTAAAGGAAAAATAAGAAATGTCCTAGCTTCAAGGCTCTTGGTGGGAATGAGACAGCTTACTAATGACAGAACTAGTTCATTCTAACTCATCTTTGTTGTAAACTACTTTAAGCAGAGCTGCTGTGAATTTTACACATTTGAGATGCATGAAGAAATCAGAGTTTATCCCTTTGTATGTGTTTATGGAGGTGGGGTACTGGAGATTGGACCCAGGGACTCACACATACTAGGCAAGCACTGAGCTACAACCCCAGTTCTTTTTTATTTTATTTTTGAGACGGGTCTCACTAAATTATCCAGGCTGGCCTCAATCTTAAAATCCTCTTGCCTCAGCCTCCTAAGTAGCTAGAATTACAGGGTTTATCCCTTTAGAATGCTAAAAATCTACTGTACACATTACTAAAGCAAACAGATTGTTCTATGCCACAGACAGCATTCATCAACAAAAGATTACTATAAAATAAGCTGAGAGGCACCATCAGTACTCAGCCCGCCTCCCCCATATGCAAATTTATGGAAGAGAGCCATTCCCATACCTGCCCTTCAGGTTCTCAAGTTCCCTGTGATGCAACATGCTCCGCATGTGTTCGTCCATTTCCTTCAAAATCAAAAAAAGCAGATTAAACTAAGAGGGATTGTTTTGGGGGGAGGGGGAAAAAGACAAAATTCCTGTGTCCTATGTAATCAACAATTGGGGACTCCGCTTCCTTTGTCAAACTTTTTTTGTGACTACTCTTCTCAATTCATAGTTGCTTATTAAATAATTTTCAGCTATGTTTTTATTTTTTAAGAGTTACTTATGGAGAGAAAAGTAAGGCAATTAAATTTAGCATTTTTGTTTAGTTTTTTTTTTTTTTTTAATGTGATGCTGGGGATTGAACCCAGTGCTAGGCAAGTGCTCTACCACTGAGCTACAACCCCAGCCCTCAGCTGTGCTTTTTGAAATATTTTCTTTCCTTCTCTTCTTTTTCTTTTTTCTTTTTTTTTGAGGGGGCGGGGAACACTGGGGATTACTGAACCCAGAGGCATTCTGCCATTGAGTTACACCCCCCAGTGCTTTTTACTTTTAATTTAGAAACAAAGTCTCACTAAATCGCTAAGGCTGCCCTCCAATTTGCAATCCTCCTGCCTTAGTTTACTAAATTGCTGGGATTACAGGTGTGTGCCACTGTGCCTAGCAACATATTTTAAGTAAAAGAAAGTATTAAAAAAAATATTTAGGTATCTTTCCAAAATGGTTATAAAGTATTGCCTTCAGAGGGCAAAAGACTTTTAAGAATAAACTATGTAGGTTAATTCTATCCTGTTACAAAGAATTTACTAAGGTTTTTTTTTTTTTTTTAAATTCTTAAATCACTTAGCGTTTCAACTATTTGACTACTTTTGTCCACACTCTCTTTCCCTAATCAACTGAATGTTTCAAGAGTAAACTACAGCCTGGTATGGTGGTGCACACCTGTAATACCAGCTACTCCAGAGGCTGCGGCAGGAGGATCACGAGATCAAGGACAACTCAGGTAACAGAACAACTTAGCAAAACTCTGTCTCAAAATAAAAAAATCACAAGGCCTGAGGGATGTAGCTCAGTGGTAAAGTGCCCCTGGGTTAAATCCCCAGAATTCCAAAAAGAATAAGCCACAGACAGGCTTGCAAGTTCAGAGCCAGCCTCAGTAGTTTATTGAGGCCCTAAGCGACTTAGCCAGACCCTGTCTCAAAATAGAGAAAAAATAATAAAAAGGGAACGTGGCTCAGTGGTTAAGTGAGCCTGAGTTCAATCCCTGGTACCTTAAAAAAAGAAAAAAGTAACAGGTTTACACATAGTTTGGTCAGACCTGGAATATCAGTATTGATAAACATTTGTTGAATGAATATGAATGGCTACATCAATTTTAGATGGGAGTTACAAATATAACAATCTCTATAGCAGATCAGGAAGTTTTAAAAAAAAATACTATGAACACAATAGTTCAGTTATTGCTTTATTTCACTGCCCACTCTTCCACTTCCCCAACTGATTTGGTTGGGTCTAATGAAAAGTTTGAACATTTACTATGTCCCCCTTCCCCCTTCCCTTATTGCTCCCTTAATGGGAAGGAAATAAAATCTGTGGAAAAGCACACCACACAGAAAAC
The DNA here is from genome assembly GCF_902686455.1 of Sciurus vulgaris. NCBI lineage: Eukaryota > Metazoa > Chordata > Mammalia > Rodentia > Sciuridae > Sciurus > Sciurus vulgaris. Next base: position 91,797,131 of record NC_136462.1, read on the forward strand.
ACAAAGAGCTGTAACTATCTATCCTTTTGTCACTTGAAAGTATATATAGCCAGCATGTCATAATTAGAGCACAGCTATTTACATATACAATAATAAAGGGCTACCACAACTTCTGAATATTACTGTTTACTATATTCTATGATAAGTGCCCTAAACATTTTCTCACTTGAACAGCAAAATATTGCTGAGCATGTTATGAACTTTCTAAGGACACAGGATGCAGAGAAGTTAACATCTTCATTTATCAAATATTTATCAAGTGCTTATTATGTGCCAAGTGGTCAGTGAGGTACTGAAGGGATAAATGTAAAAAGATGCCTCTCAGAGTTACAGTTAACCAAGTAGTCAAACTGGGACTCCAAACCAGGCAGACCTGACACCACGTCAACATTTCAAACACTGTGTTAGAATGAAAAACTCCAAGAATGTACATCTTCAAATCCCTATGCTTGCTGTTATTCTTTAGATTCTTATCTGTATTTCAAATTCCTTTTCTTTTTTTTTTTTTTTTTTGGGGGGGGTAGGGGTGGGGGAGTATCTGGGATTGAACTCAGGTGCACTTGACCACTGAGCCACATCCCCAGCCCTATTTTTGTATTTTATTTAGAGACAAGGTCTCACTGAGTTGCTTAGTGCTTCACTTTTGCTGAGGCTGGCTTTGAACTCCTGATCCTCTTGCCTTAGCCTCCAGAGCTGCTGGGATTACAGGCACGCGCCACCATGCCTGGCAGAATTCCTTTTCTTAAGTTGAATTTAAGTGGGTTCTGTTCCTAGTTATCAAGCTGTTCATGACCCAAACAATATTAATTGAAATGAGTTATTCCCTCTGATATAAAAACTGATCCTGTGTTTATTATAAAAATGTTATAATTCAAAACTAGTTGCAAGGTGACTTTTGACTTTCTAAGATACTTCACTAATTTTTCTCAAAGTTACAAGCAAAATCCTCTCCAATCCTGTTCGAAAAAATGAATAGTGAAAACAACCAAGTATTCAAAATACCTGGACAAGACCCATAGACTAGGATTAAGGTAAGAGTTCTAAATATATAACTTTTTGTATACCAGGCTTCTGTTTAGTTTCTTGTACGTTAGTTAGTGTTGTTTTTAAAGGGGTGGGTAACAAGGTTGAACAAATCTGGAAAACACTGAAATAAAAAAATAAATACAGTTGGGCATGGTGGTAAACACCTGTAATCCTAGTGACTTTGAAGGTTGATGTAGGAGGAGTCCACGTTCCAGGCCAGCTTTAGTAACTTGGCCAGGCCCTAAGCAACTTAGCAAGACTCTGTCTCAAAATTTTTTTAAAAAGTGGGGGAGGGCTGGGATGTAGCTCAGTGGTAAAGTGCCCCTGGATTGAATTCCTAGTGCCAAAAAATAATAATAAAAATAAATGAATACATATTTTTTTAACTTAACAGCTTCTTGGTCTTTTATATGTTAATGGGCATTAGGATGCTCAGGGATGTGGTATATAGCTTTCCCTTGCTCAAGTCACCCTAGAACATTGATTTTACTTCATTACGATCATGGGAAGGTGTAAAGTGACAAGATAGGGCTGCTACTCCAAGAACATCTAACACCACATCTCTGAACACTGGTCTCTCTAATCCCATCTCCCTCCAATCTGAAAGCAAACATAAGGAACTTGGATTTATTGGCAAGTTTCATAAGCCCTGATCAAGTTTAAAACTAGAAGAACAATTCCTTTTAAAAGGTAGCAGATATATTATTAAATAGGATTTTAAAATCTCAACTCCAAGAATGTACAACATCTTCAAGTCCCTATGCTTGATTATTTTCTATCACTGACATTCTCAATAGAACTAAAAAAATCTTTTAGCACATTTGATACTGTTTACCAATTGTCTTTGCTTAAATTACAAATAATCCTACTAATCCCAAAACAAAACTGTTTCAATCAGATAAGCTTTCTTACTGACACCTACAACTGCCAACTCCATTCTACCTGGGTGTCTTTGTTTATGTTGTTTTTTGTCTATCTCTTTCTCCATTTCACTTAAATTGTTTTACTCCTAGATCTCTTTCAAGGTGCACTACTTCCCATCAGATTTCCTTGGTTAACCTAGACCATTATCTTCCCAGTTTTCTGAATTTCCAATAACAATCAAGAACATGCCTGCAATCCCAGCAATTCGGGAGGCTGAGGAGGGAGGATCACAACTTCAAGGACAGTCTCAGCAACTCAGTAAGATCCTGTATATCAAAATTAAAAAGGGCTGGGGATGTAGTAGTAAAGTGACCCTGGGTATAACCCTCAGTACTGGGGTGGGGAATGAAGGGACAGATAAGGTCTATATTTCTTTGTGCAATATCCCCACCTTGTGGATGTACAGGATACTGTTAGTACCATTTCTACTATATTGTACTTTTCACAAGACTGGGCATAAACAGAAACCAGGTACACATGAAAAATGCCGTATTTACTGAGTATTTGTGAATTTAAAAAGTATAAAATCTGGGGCTGGGGAGATAGCTTAGTTGGTAGAGTGCTTGCCTTGTAAGCATAAGGCCCTGAGTTCGCTCCCAGTACCCAAAAAAAAAAAAAAAAAAAAAAAAAAAGTATAAATCTTAAAATCTCAGAAAGTGACACTCTCAAATAACCTGAATTTCAAGGTATTTTCTCTGTAATTGGTTCCTAACTAAATTTCTCTATATTATCCACCTGTGAGTATGTTCAAATTCTGGGTAGAAGTTTATTAATACAGTTACTGACTTAATTAGGTAGTACTGACAAAGGTGGACTGAGAAAGGCAGATTGAGACTATGGTTCAGGAAAAAAACATAAATAAAACTCTGTTAAAAGCTTTTATTCATTTATTAATAAGATGTCTCTGAAAAAATGATTAGCCATATAGCCTCGGATTCTCCCTCTTCCATGATTACCTTTTTTGAGCCGTAAACAATGTGGCACAATATGCATTTTCGTTCCCGTACCATAGTGACCAGATCTGAAGCACTCAACATCAAACCTGCAACGAAGAAGTAACATTTAGTAACTTTTTCCCCAGATACCTTCTTGAATTGATCTTAACATAACCAAGATTACAAGTCTCATCTTCCTTGCTTCTCCATCAGTCTTCCTATCTTAACAGACAGGAATTCCAACTTTCCTGGTGCCTATGGCCACAACTTTGCAAGTCACCCTCAATTGCTCTTTCATTCCATATCCACCCTTATCAGCAAGTCCTGTCAATCCTACCTTGAAATATACCCTAATTCCTACCAGTTCTCACTACCTAGGACATCTATCATTTGACATATGATAATCAAGCATACTGACTTGACTTCATACTTCCGCTCCTGTCCTCTTGTAGTCTACTTTCAAAATATACATAGCAAAAGATTCTTGGAACAGGATTCTTTTAATATTTAAGTTAGGTCATGTAATTCCTCTGCTTGGAATTTTCCAAAGGCTTACAGAAAATTATAAATTATGTCTTTGCTTTACCAATCTGTTTCCCACTTCCTCTCAGACTTCAGTGCCCTACTACTCTCCCTCTATCATTCCGTTTCAGTCACAATGCCCTTCTTGCTATTCCTTGATTATACCAGGGATTCTTTCCCACTTAAGGCTTCAACATTTCTTTTTCTCTTTGCTGGGGAATATTCTTCCTTAAAATGTCCTATGGTTTTCATGGGCCTACTCCCTCATTTCCCATCAGATATTAAAATGCTTTAAATTCTGCTTCAAAGCAACTAACCATCAAAGCAAAATAGAAACAAAAAAACTTAGAAGCAATAAAGTCAATAAAAAAGTGTGGGGTTTTTTTTTGTTTTTGTTTTTTGATGGTGGTGCTGATGACTGAACCCAGAGCCTTGTGCATGCCAGGAAAGAACTCTACTGCTAAACTACATCCCCAGCCCCAAAAGTGTGACTTCCTGGTACACGCAACAATACTGTTAAGTTTTTATATTTTTACTTCGTTGAGAACTAAGCTCTAAATTCAGACTGTGGCTGTGAGTGGTAGTACATGCCTATAATCCCAGAGACTTGGGAGGCTGAGGCAGGAGGGTCACAAGTTTGAGGCCAGCTTCAGTAACTTAGTGAGGCCCTAAGCAACTTAGTGAAAACCTGTCTCAAAATAAAGGCTGGGGATGTAGCCCAGTGGTGAAGCACTCCTGGGTTCAATTCCCATCTCCCCTTCCCTGACCAAAAACAAAAAAATAACTGTTGCTATTTTAAAAAGCTAAAGATATCAACCTCTAATAAATGGATAAAGAAATAAAGCTTGTATGGACTGGGAATGTAGGTTGATGGTAAAGTGTATGCTTAGCATGTGATAGGCTCTGGGTTCAATCCCTGGTACCCACCCCCGAAAAATAAAAATACTCTGTAGATCAACTTCTTTTTTTGCAGTGCTGGGGATTGAACCCAGGGCTTTGTGCTTGCAAGGCAAGTACTCTACCAACTGAGCTATCTCCTCAGCCTGGGTCCTTTCTTATATTTTATTTAGAGACAGGGTATTGCTGATTTGCTTAGGGTCTTGCTAAGTTGCTGAGGTTGGCTTTGAACTTAAGATCCTCCTGCCTCTGCCTCCCGAGCTGCTGGGATTACAGGAGTATTCCACCATGCCTAGCACTCATATGCCTGTTCACAAAATAGAAATACCAGAGTGCAGGCAGAGCAGAACTACTGTGTTAAGAGTCATCAAAGAGTTCATTCTATACTTCATCATGTTCTCCCTATCCTTATTACATAAGCAGTCACTCAGTGACTTACACTGGTCAACCAGGTTGATGGCACACACCTATAATCCCAGTTACTCAAGAGGCTGAGACAGGAGGATTGCAAGTTCAAAGATAGCTCAGCAACTTCGTGAGACCCTGTCTCAAATAAAAAAATAAAAGAGCTGGGGATGTAGCTCAGTGAAAGCACTTGCCTAGCATGTGCAAACCCTGAGTTCAGTCTCCAGTACTGGGGGCCTGTATGGGAATGGGGTGTGATTTACACTGGTCAGGAAGGTAGTCTTTCAAGTAACCATTATTTAATAAAACAGTAGTCCACTTCAAACATCAATGTCAGAATACCTTTAAATATTTATTACATAACTCAAGGCTCAAAAACTCCTATTGGCGTCAAAGAATTTCATTCAAAACATCACATTTGATTTTATTTGTTAAAACGACCTGAGAAATAAGTTAAAAACAGGCTGTTTGATGGTAGGCTTGTTTGATCTCCCTAACCTAAAATGAGGAAGAGATATATCTTTTTATATCTGCATAACATTCAGTACAATAAACCCAGTAGTACTTAAGAAATTTAAACTTTGATATAATTTTAGTCAACTTGGAATCTACATGATAATAATATGCTATAAAATACTGAAGAAAGAAATAAAGTTTATTTTATTTTATTTTATTTTATTTTTTGCAGGGAGGATGGCTGGGTGAGTAGTACTCTTAATATTCTATTCAAGTCTACAGGCAACTTTCTATACCTTCATTTAACTCTGTTAAAAAACGAGTGGCTTTCTGGTGAGCAAGACAGGGCAACAGGGAGGCTTTTTGCCACTACCCGTAAGTTTCCCAGAGACTATGGAACAAAGATATGATTGACATTTGCAGGAGAATCTCACTTTACTGAGTAGGTCTTACTAAAAATTTACAAAGTTGAAAATTAAAAGGTGAGAAGTATTTTGGGACACATCAACTAAAAACCAGAATTTCAAATTCTCACTCCTGGTAGTTATCCTATTTGCTAGTTCTAAGTTGCTGACACTCCTTTGTGAAGGAAAGTGATTGATGGCTTTCTGTATCAATCTTTGATTGAACATAAACTTAATAGGCATTTACAATTCCCCCTAATACTTAGCAGGAGTGTATAAACCAACGACTCTTTTACAGTAAGCACAGGGGTAAAAACAGGACAGGAAGTTAATGTTGTGACTCAGGAAAAGGCATCTGATTTAATAGGCAGAAGTCCAGTCTCCAGCAAATGATGCTGTTTGTAATGCCCACCACTGAACAAGGAAATTGTCAAGGCAAAATCAGAGTCTGATTCTTTAACTCAGAATTAGAACTAAGTCAGGTTCCCTTTCCTTACTCAATTCTGGAATTTGGCAAATACTATGCCCTTTGTGGGAAAAAGGTGAGAAAAAAGCTGGGATAATGCTGACCCTAATAAGGGAATAAAAATGCTAGCACAAGTTATCCTCATATAATGGAATAAACCATGAGCTCCAAGACAGCAACTATATACACTGTATTTAAAGTATAACTGGCTGGGTGCAGTGACGCATGCCTGTAATCCTGGTAGCTCAGGACTGCAAGTTTAAAGTTAGCCTCAGCAAAAGTGAAGCACTAAGCAATCCAGTGAGACCCTGTCTCTAAATAAAACACAAAAAAAGACTGGGGATTTGGCTTAGTGGCCGGGTGTCCTTGAGTTCAATCTCCAGTACCCCTCCGCAAAAGGATAACTGGATGGCTTATTGCATTTATTTTAATAGCTGAAAGTTTACATTCCTGTATTTAACAGAATCATATCTATATGATTTCCCCAAGCAATCCCAGAAGTCCACACCATAATTCACAATTTTGTAATCACTGCAAGGTAATGAATAAGCCTAGATGACTGCCAATATTCTCCTCAAAAAGCTTTATTGAGGGCAATGCGTATGCTGATTATCTGGAACCAACTATTCCATAGCACACATATTTTCCAAAGCATCATATTATACACAATGCACATAATTTTTGTCAATGTAAAAATTAACTTTTTTGTTGTTACTGGGGATTGAACCCAGGGGTGCTTTACCACTGAGGGAAATCCCCAGCCCCTTTTATTTTTTTATTTTTTTTTTTCAGGGCCGAGGACCAAACTCAGAGCCTTGCACATGCTAGGCAAGTGCTCTGCCACTGAGCTAAAATCCCAACCCCTATGTTTTTATTTTATTTTGAGACACTGACTTACTCAGTTGCTGAGGCTGGTTTTGAATTTGAGATCCTCCTGCCTCAGCCTTGAGAGTGGCTGGGATTACAGATGTGCACTACCATTCCTGGCTCAAAATTAACTTTTTTTTCCTTTTTTTAAAAAGTAACACAATTTTTAAAAACAATTTTTAAAACTATAGAGGAATGTCTCTTACATTAGAAGATGTCTAACATCCCAGATATTTAATACATTAAATATCAGTGTACTCTCCTAATTATTTTGGAAAAAAAAAACAAAAAAACAAAACCCACAATGACTGGGGATATAAATAAAAGGAAGAGAGTTTGCCTAGCACATGTGAGGTCCTGGGTTTCATCGCCAGTGCTGAAATAAAAAGAGTGCGAGCAAGAGAGCGAGAGAAAAGAAAAAACATCCTCACAAATTTCTACATTTCCCTGGGGAATGATCCCAAACTCAATAAAAGTTGGTAGATTAGGCTAATGGCTAAAAGCAAGATTTTGAGGCCAGAATGCTTGTGTTCAAAACCTGGCTTTATCACTCACTAGCTGGTGTGATGTTGATCAAGTAATATAATCTTTCTGTGTCTGCTTCCAGATTTATAAAATATGAATTTTAGTATCAATGTCATATGTCTGTTGAGGAATAAATTAGTACATTGATATGAAGTATTTTACACAAAGCAGACCCTAACTAAATCTATGTTCTATTTAGTTATTAGTATAATTATTTGCTAAATGTCTCCCCCAGTAAACTATAAGCTCCATCATTGCTGGCAGAATGCTTTTTTAAAAATTTGATAATTATTTAATGGCACATGAAAATAACATATCATGAAACAAACTGATTACAATTAGTAGGTAGGGGATGATTTCACTTTTGATTAAAAAATTAAAAAATAGGGCTGGGGTTATAGCTCAGTGGTAGAGCACTTGCCTAGTGTGGGTGAGGGTTCAATTCTTAGCACCACATAGAAAACAATAAAAAATAAAGGTTAGGTTATTTTAAAAATAATAAATAAAAAATAAAAACATACATAAACCAAGAGGTTATAAACCAAAATATCAATAATATTACTTCTGTCCAGTGATTAAATATGATTCCCTTCCCTTTTGTGTATTTTTTGAAACACAATTCTGAAAAAACAACAAAAAAGGTACTGAGACAAAAACAATTATTAAATGGCAAAAATTAGGAGCCCAAGAAGCCAAGTCAGTTTCCTAGCAATCAAGGTCAGAAACTTAAAAGAGGCAACATGGTGACAGCAATCAATCCTAAAGATGGAACATTGTTCTTTTCTTACTGGAATATCTTTTTTTTTTTTTTTTTTTTTTTTTTTAGTACTGAGGATTGAACCCAGGGACACTTAACCACTGAACCATATCTTCACCCCTTTGTATATTTTATTTAGAGATAGGGTCTCATTGAGTTGCTTAGAGCCTTGCTAAGTTGCTGAGAGGACCCTATAAATATTAATTGCAGAATACCTTCTTGCTCATCATTTTATTCCTACTATTTGGCACATGTCTGGTACAGTCCTTAGTTAATATGTGTTGAATAAATGAATACAAATTAACAAAGATGTTTGGAACAGAAACAATAAAAACTGGAGTATAACCTTGAACAGCATTACTTAAAATTATACTGCTAAAATACTCATATAGATTACTGTTGGAATTTATCCTTAAGATATACATACATGCAGAATATTTCTAGAAGTATTCACAAGAAACCCCTAACAGTCATTGTGGAAAAAGAACTGAGGGTCTGGGGATATAAATTTACTTTTCACTGAAAATTCTTTTGAACTTTCTGAAGATTTTAAGCAGCTGGGTGTGGTGGCACATGCCTGTAATCCCAACTAGAGGCAGAGGCAGAGAATGGCAAATTCAAGGTCAGCCTTGGCAATTTAGCAAGACCCCGTCTCAAAAAAAATTAAGTGGGCTGGGCACGCTGGTGCCCTCCTGTAATCCCAGAAGCTCAGAAGGTTGAGGTCCTAAGAAACTTAGCAAGACCCTAAAACATAAAAAGGGCTGGGAATGTGGCTCAGTGGCTAAGCATCCCCAGGTTCAATCCTTGGTAAAAAAAAAAAAAAAAAAAAAAGGCTGGGAGATGGAGCTCAGTGGTAGTGTCTTTCTGGGTTCAACTGCCAGTACTACACACACACACACACACACACACACACACACACACACACAATTAAGCAAGAAATATTATTGTTTTTAAAATGAAAACCAAGGGCTAGAATTGTGGCTCAGTGAGAGTACACTCGCCTAGCATGCATGAGGCCCTGGGTTCAATCCTCAGCACCACATAAAAATAAAGGTATTTGGTCCACCTACAACTAAAAAATTTATTAAAAAAAAAAAAAAAAACTAAAACCAAAACAAAACCATACCCACCTTTTAAATCCAGTTTTGTTTTTTTAACACTTAGAAGAACTTATACCTAAGAATAAGACTATAAGACTGTAAAAATTCTAGGAATGGGACTTTTTTGGAACTCCAGAAATCAAGATGTTTGGACTTGTACATATTTTGAACTTTCAGAATGGCTACAGATATCACATTTAGTGAGATCTGTCCTGGTTCACTGATACTCCAAAAATTATAATCTTATTAGGTATTGATTACATGTCCAAAAAGATACAAATAAAATAAACAAGTAGAAGTACTAAAGTAATAATAACTTTGTATTTATATACCAGTGTATGGTTTACAAAGTATGATAGAAAAAATATGAACCTTGGATTTAGACAAAGAAATTTCACAGGTCTACAACCTTGAGTAAATTTTAGTATCTCCAATCTTCAAACTCCTCCTTTATAAAAAAAGGAAACAGTTATCATGGATTCAGTTAAAAAAATAATTTCTTATAATGAGCTTTGTCTTTTTAAATGATAATCATTTATATTTTGAATAGGTAATATGAGTTATTTCAAAAATTTAAAGCTATACATTATAATCAAGTGTAACAGTGTAGCCTTTATTGGAAAATGAATAAAAAATGGTTTAGCCCGGATCACTGGCAAGCACCTGTAGTCCCCAGCTACTGGAGAGGCTGAGGTGGAAGGATCACTTGAGCACAAGAGATCAAGACCAGGTTGGGCAAAATAGCAACTGCCCTCTCAAAATAAGTTTAAAAAGAGGACAATTTTGAAAAAAATTTAACAGGAACTGGATGGATATTGGATAATATAGAGGAATTATTCCTGAATATCTAGGATTGTGAATGAAAATGTTCTTTTTTATTAGAGACCTAAAAAATATTTAGAAATAAAAGATCAAGAATAAGACCAAATACAGTATTATAGCAAAATATTAGCAGATTTAAAAATCAGAGTGATAGACTTACATGGGTTCAACAATTTCCTTTCTCTACTTTTTTGGTATTTATAATCTTTTCAAATAAAAAAGGTCTATAAGGAGCCAGGCACCATGTTAGCAAGCCTATAATCCCAGGTACTTCGGAGGCTGAGGCAGGAGAATCGCAAGTTTGAGGTCAGCCTGGGCAACACAGCAAGACTGTCTCAAAATAAAAAAGGGTTGGGGAGAACCCTGGGTTCAAATCTCACTACCACCACCAACACCACCACCCAACAACAACAACAACAACAACAACAAAAAAAAAAAAAAAAAAAGGAAAGAAAAGGAAACAAACTAGGGAGATGCAAATCGAAAAGTTCCATTATCAGACTTACTCCCCAAACCTGTGTTTTTCTCCAGGCCTGTCACTCCCAAATTTCTGAGAAATCTACAAATCTTAGAGTAACTGTAAATTCACTGACTATGAAAACTTCCTCATTTTAATTAAAGCTTACATGCAACTAGACTACACAATGTACTTTCAGATTAAAGAAAGGAAGATGTATTTTAAGAAACCTATAATATATCATCTGTTGATCAGATGGAAAAGATAACATCAACCTAAAGATCCTGAGAACTGACAGACCAATGGTGGGATTTAGGCTGATGCCATCCCCACATACTTTCCCATGAAAGTCCCAGACCCCAAAAGTGCTTCTCACTCTCAAGATAGCTTGCATTCTCCTCCAAGTACAGTATCTTCACCTTTCACTTTCTAATAAATTTCCTCCTCTTTGCCAAAATCTGATTCATCCTTAAATTCTTTTCAGGGATATATCAAGAGCCTGAAAGGAGCTTGGCACAGTGGCACACTGCTGGGATATATAGCTGTAATCCCAAAGACTCAGGAGGCTGAGGCAGGAGGATCAGAATTTTGAGACCGGCCTCAAAAATTCAGCAAGACCCTGTCCAAAATAAAAAGGGATAGGTATATAGCTCCATGATAGAGAGCTCCTAGGGTCAGGTCCCAGTACCAGGAAAAAGCCTCAGGAAAAAGAGTCTGGAAGGTCTGAGTAGAGTTCCCTCTAGAGAAAATTCCTCAAAGCCCCTTAAGATGACATTGTGAAAGTGCAACTCTGGACCCGCTAACAGTAAGTCCCATTTCCCTCTCCCTAGCCTCTGGCAACTAGTTTTTTACTTTCTGTCTCTGCGATTCTAATTACCATCCACATCTATGTCCTTTTGTGTGTGTGTGTGTGTGTGTGTGTGTGTGTAAAACCACAATGGTTGCAAAATGCACACCCTTTTTGGCATCTTTTCACTATATCTTGTATATCTTTCAATATTAGCATATACAGAATTGGCTCATTCTAACAAATACACAAATTTGTTTAACCAGTCCTCTTTTGATGAATACCAGGAAACTCACTCATATTTCTCTTCTTTCCATTTTTCTTTTTGGTGGTACTGGATTGAACTCAGGGGCACTCTACCACTAAGTAATATTCCCAGTCCTTTTAATTTTTTATTTTGAACAGGATCTTGGTAAATTGCCCAGGCTGGACTCAAACTTGGAATCTCCTGTCTCAGATTCCTGAGTAGTTGGGATTACAGGCATATGCCACTAGGCCCAGTTGGAACTCATACTGGATAGTCACAGATTAAAAAACAAAACACTCAACTAACTATAAACTTGCTTGCCCCCCCCCCTTTCCCTTTTCTTCTAGTTCTGGGGATTGAACCCAAGGCCTTACTAGGCAAGTGTTCCTGGCTACTTCCCCAGGGGACTGTAAGCTTTCAATTAGCAATTCTGCATGTTAGGCATGCAATTAGAGTACTCAGGTGTAACTTGTCTGCCTCGGTACCCTTATTCATTGGGTATAATCCTAAACTTCCCACTATGTGACTCCAAGACACCTAATGTACACTTCTCACTGAGCCATACCTGGTCCCTGAACCAAGTCATCTGGCATTTACCATTGTGTTCCTTGCTTTTCTTGTAGAGTAGCTTTTAGATTACACATGCTCAATCTACATGTACAATAATCACCATAGTTTTTCATTTGTTTATTTTTATGTGGTTTATTTGTTTATTTATTTATTTTCATTTATTTATTTATTTTTATTTTATGTGGATCAGACCTAGTGCCTCATATTTGCTAGAGAAGTGCTCTATCACTGAGCTTCAACCCCAGTTCTCCTTTTAAAATATCTTCCTTTTAATACAAGCAATTAGTTCTGAACTAGGCTGGTCAGATTTCTTCATAACCTTTCCCTCCTTTCAGGCCATTTTGAAGTTTTCTTCAAAAACCACCCAGTAAAAGTTCTCTAATTTAAGCCTCCTACCATTTTCTAGACTCTACTTAACTCTAGAAACTGTAACTATAAAGCAGTTTGCCTTCCCAGCAGAAGTGCTTAAAATATCTAACTTGTGTAAAGTTTTAGCATCGTATTAAGGGATGGCAATTACACTAACAAGGCTAGCTTAAGCAAATTACCATCAGAAATTTCTGTGATCTCATCTGAAACATGCTGCATAAAACCACCTGCCATTATAATATTGCATTTTTTTGTGACACACCTGAGTGTATTTGGCATATTTGTAGTAAGTGCTAAGTAAATCTTAGGTGAATCTAAATATTATCTTCCACTGTTTCATTCTCAGCCAAACTTGTGAACAGAGCTTAAAAGAAATTTTAAGATTTCCCAAGGATTTAGAACAGTATCAAGCTCTTATACTCAAAAATTATTTGTGGCCAGGTGTGGGGGTGCACACCTTTATTTACAGCTACTCTCAGCTACTTGGAAGGCTGAGGTAGGAGGATATAAAGTTTGAGGCCGGCCTGAACAATAAAGCGAGACCCCTCTCTCAACGGAGGGGGTGGTGCAAACAACATCATTTATGGCTTGATAATCACACAGTAAAAATCATTATAGTGTATAAAGCACTCATTTGCTGGATAAGAGAAAACTTCCTTAGTTAATGATTGCAGTTCCAAGTTAACAGCCACGGAAGTAAACTTCCCAACAACAAGGCTTAATCTTACTCTCAGAGATGATTAAATTGAACAGACTGAGGACAGAGAGTGATGTAAAGCATTTCCTCTCCATAATTATGCACCGAGATCGTACTAAATATTAAATAGACACATAGTAAGCGCTCCATTATTAAGCTGCTATTATTAAGACGCACACCACAAGGGGAGACCACGAAAGGAGGAAAAAGAACCGAAACGTCAATCATGAGAGGCCCCAAGGTGTCCCTGGCCTGAGACCCGTAAATCTTTGAGCACCAGGGTCTAGGGCCCCCTCCCCAACAAGAGGCCCAAAGAGGTCGGCGGCCTCTACAAAAGGTCAAGGCTTTGGAGCCACGTTTCCTTCTGGGGCTGGGTACAGACTCGAAACGCCCCCGCGAGAATGTGTACCCTGAAGCCAGTAGCACTGCCTGGCCAAACCCGCGCAGGCTCCAGGAGAGCGGGTGGCCGGGTTGCCTGAGCCACAACCTGCAGGAGCAGAGACCCGGCCGCGTCTTGCAGCCCCACTACCACCCTAAAAGACAGACCACCAGGACCCTGGGGCTCCGAAATCCTGAATGCAGGTCGGTCCCTGGATACTCACATTCACAGCCAACCCCGCTACTCCATCAGGCCGCCAAAGGCCCGGCGAGGGAGCTCCCTGACGCCCCCCTCCGCTTTGGGTCCGGTGGCCCGCTCCGGACCCGCTCCCCGCCGGGCGCTGCCACCACCTCCGCCACCGCCGCTACCAGCGCGCAGGCGCACATCTCCGTCCTCTCGCTCCTCCTCCCGCCCCCTGCCCCTCCCCGTACCCCATCGCCTTTCTCAACAATCGAGCTTTATTTGAACACAAGAGAGTGAACAACGGACACAGGGGAAGAGGCTTTGCTCAAAAAGAATGGAGGAAGAAGAAAGGTAGTCGCGCTGCACCAGCCTTTCTGAATCTTTTCCATTCTCCCTGCTCTTTCTGGGCTTCTAGTTTCTCTCCAAGCCCCCCACCATAGGCAGTGGCAACTATTTTGGCTCAATTTCCAAATCACTCATTCTTTGTAAAACTTACTGAAGTTTAATGGAAGGTACAAGAACTTTGGAACAGACAGACCCAAGTTCAAATCTTAGCTACTAGTAATTTGTGACTTTGGACAAATTGCAAGTTTTCTTGGAACTACAGTTGTCTAAGTTAAAATTAGGATAACATCTTATTTCACAAGGTGTTGCTAAGGTGAAATGAGAGCAGAGGTCAAGTGCTTATCTATGATCCTTGCCTATCAAACAGCATACATTCCATCATACTAGTGATTATATTCTTATTTGTGCCTAAAGTATTTTTATTATTAAACTTCGTCCATACTCATTCCTGGGGATCCTATATTAGTAGCCAAGACTAGTCAGAAAAACTGTTACATTAAGGTTGATAATGATGTGAAATGTTACTACTCTTATATGATTGAAATTAAAATAACATCTCTGCCTAAGTAGACCTTCAATGCCCCAAATCAAAATAAGCAACTACCTTAATCTATGTATAAATCCAGATTTGCTTCTAGAGGTTTAGGAAACTCTCCTAATTCTGTATTTGTGACATCACAACTCTTTGAAATATTCAAGGTCTGTGATATGCTGCTCATTCTACTCCTTTAAAATCATGCAAAGGAAGAACCATTTTACCATATAAGCTCAGGATCTTAGTCAATATCAAAAATAGTCAGATATCGGTGAACATGAAGGTAATTCTAGATCAGGATTTCTCAACCTTTAGAATACTGACATTTTGGCACCAGGCAGGGTGATGCATACCTGTAATCCCAGAGACTTGGGAGGCTGGGGCTGGAGGATAACAAGTTTGAGGCCAGCCAATCTGGGCAATTTAGAGAAGATGCTGTCTCAAAATAAAAAATAAAAGGGAACGTGACTTAGTGGTTAAGCTCCCCTGGGTTCAAGTCCCAGTATCAAAATAATAACAACAAAACAATAATAATAAATAAAAAGGACTGAAGATGTAGCTCAGTGGTAGAGTGCTTCTGGTTTTAATCCCAGTACTACAAAAATATATATTAATTAATTAATAAAAGAAAAGAAGAAGAAAGAAAGAATATCGACATTGTGGAATAGATAATTCTTTGTTGTTCAGGGCTGTCCTGTGTATCCTAAGATGTTTAGCATCACCCTGGACACTAGATGCCAGTAATACTCCACCATTCTTCATCATCAAAATAATCAAAAAAATCTCTAGACTTTGACAAATGTCCACTGGAAGACAAAATTGTTCCTGATTGAGAACCATGGTATTATATGCATGACAATCTCAATACTAAGTGAACTCAATCATATATTTTCTTCACCTCTGCCCTCAAAGTGATTACTGTTTTGGAAAGCTATGCAGAACAGAAACTGGTGAGTTCATTTCTACCCATCTCAAAAAGTTCCTCTACACTGATTATTAATCCTTACTACTTTTCCAAAGCTTCTCAACTTCCTTAAGACTCCCAATTCTACTTCCCTTTTGGTCAGCAGATGACTTTGTCTCCTACTTTACAGAGAAAATAAGTCCTCAAATGAGAACTTATTTAACTTTCTGTTACCAAACAAACACTTCCTTTCATTATAATTGAGGTATTTCCTTTCTCTCTCTCCTTTTTCTTCCAAGACAATTCCTCCCACCAGTGCTTTGAATTGCCTTTTTCTTTTTTCTTCTCTCTCTCTGTTGTTGTTGTTGTTTTTGGTGGTGGTGATGGTACTCTATTACTGAGCTACAACTCCAGCCCTTGTATTTTTTTTATTTTTGGTACTAAGAATTGAACCCAGGGGTACTTTACCACTGAGCCACATTCCCAGCCCTTTTTTCTTTTTCTTTTTTTTTTTTTTTTTTGTGGTGCTGGGGATTGAACCCAGAGCCTTGTGCTTGTGAGGTGAGCACTCTACCAACTGAGCTATCTCCCCAGCCCGCCAGCCCTTTTTATTTTTATTTTGAGACAGGGTCTCACTAAGTTGTTTAGGGTCTCACTAAATTGTTGAGGCTGATCTCAAACTTGTGATCCTCATGTCTCAGCCTGTCGGCAAGTCACTAGGATTGTAGGGTGAGCCACGATGCCTGATTGTTAGGTTTTGTTTTGTTTTCTTTTCTTTTTGAGACAAGGTCTTTTGCTAAGGCACTGAGTTTGGCCTCAAACTTGTGATCCTCCTGTCTCAGCCTCCAGAGTAGCAGGGATTACAAGTGTATGCCACCAAGGCAAGTTTGCAGGTAGCAAACTGCCTCTACCCTTACCTCTCAAAATCTTTATCTATTAACTATCCCTTTCTTTCTTTCAATCAACTTTTTCTCAGTTGGATCTTCCATATCATGTTCAAGTTTCTCTTGTATTAATTTTAACAAAAACCCAACAACAAAACTTAAAGAAGGGGCTGGGAAGATAGCTCAGTCAGTAGAGTGCTTGCCTTGTAAGCACAAGGCCCTGGGTTCGATCCCCAGCACCCCCCCCCCCCAAAAAAAAAAAAAAACAAAAAAACCTTAAAACCCTGACTCTTCATCATCCTCTCTCCCTCCTCTTGTCAAGATCAAAGTCTCCAGAAGCATTTTACAACCTGTCCTCGTTTCTGCATTTCTTCAAACTATTCAATCTATATTTCAACCCCATCATTCCCCTAAACAGCATCACTAGGATCACCAATGACCTGTGTTACTAAATTCAAAAGACATTTGTTTTCAGGCTCATCTTCTTTGATCTCTTAGGAATAGAGTACTTCTTGGAAACACATCCCTCCCTTGATTTCCAGCATTTTGTGTTTTTTCTTAGAGGTGTCTGGAAGAGTTCCTGGAGCAAGTGGTTTAAAATAATCATCCACTTGCATAAAATCCTGTAATAGTTCTCAGTGACCATACTGTGAAAGCTAGGCTCACTAATCATAAATTCTAAGATCTTCCAAGGTCTGGCAATGTTAGTTTGGGGAGGGGGGTTGGTTCTGCCACCTCAACCTCTTCTGGGGACTGAACCCAGGGCCTCACATAAGCTAAGCAAGTGCTTTACCACTGTTATATCCCCAGCACCCCCGCCGCCCCTTTTCTTTCTTCCTTCTTTCTGTTTTGTTTTTGTTTTTGAGACAGGGTGTCACTGTGTTACCCAGGCTGGCCTGTAACTTCTAGGCTTAAGTCATCTTCCAGTGTCAGCCTCCCAAGTAGCTGAGAATATGCGACTGCGCCACTGTTTGTTGCCAGACTTTTAAAACTTGTTTTTCCCTACACTCAGGAATATAGGATGATCTCTAAGCCTTCAAGAATGAACTACAAGACATTTCCCGACGGCGCTCTGTTGGTCTTGGCATACCCTGTGTCCATCCATAGCTTGGAAAACTATCTCCTTCCCTTCCGGACTTCCGGGGGAACTCTTAATTTATCCTTAAGACTCGCTAAGTCACTTCCTCCGGTAACCCTTTCAGACACCCATAAGAATAAAATGTTTTGTTCATTGTGTAAGTCAAAGGCGTCTCCGATGTTCTACGTGCCATGCACCCTACTGTAGCCACTATAATTTGTTTACGTATCTATCTCCCAGTCCAGACAGATCAAAAAGACCCTGCAGGTCTGGGAAGGCATTCGAGTCGCTTTTTTCCCTCAGTGTTCATCCAGCAAAATCTGTGGCACGCGGATGCTTTCGGCAAATGTTGCACGAACGCCTTCCAGCCGCGGGCGGGACGGGAATCTGTCCGGTTAACGGGTGAGTTACCAGCCTCTCAGCCTGCGTGGCACGGAGATTTAAACCCTCCGCACGGTGATTGGCTCTAGCTGTAGGGGTGTGTCCGCGACCGCTGAGCTCGAGAAGTGCGCAGGCGCGTGGCTTCGGCGCGCGCAGGCGCGATAAGGGCGCTGCTCCTGGTCAAGTCTAGTGGTGTCCGAGCCGCCGCGGCCGGAGAGGAGTGGCCGGAACAGCTTGGTGAGTGTCCAGGAATGGAGCTGAGGTAGCTGGCCGGGAGGAAGGTTTAGAGCATATCTTGAGGATAAAGGGAATATCGTGAAGGTCGGAAAGTTGGTGGTGTCGGACTTGAGGAGGGGGCGCTCCGGCCCAGGCTCGGCAGATTGGGCCCGGAATGAGGATGCGAGGCGCAAGAAGTTCGAGGGGCCGGCGGAGGAAGGATGGCCGAATGGTGGTTCCTTATATTCTTCCTCGAAACCACACAGATGAACTCCTAGTCCCTCTTCCCCATCCTCACAGTGTTGGTGTGGTCGGGATTCATAGACTGCGTGGTGACCACAGTAGTCTAGTAGTTGTGAGATAATTGTTTGAAGAAGGACTCTGAGGTTCAGGACATTGGATAGTCCTTGCCTGTCTAGTAAAGTGCGTCCTGATCTTGCGGCTTTTCCGCCGACGCACAAAGAAAAGGATCAGTGAAAGAAGGTAGTGGGGTTAAGAAAGTTCTGTAAAGTGTAGTTTCACCTCGTGCTTTGTTTCCTCTTTAGTCATTAGTCATTACAGTGTTAGGAAAGGCAGCTGATGATTGAGGAAACCGAAAGAAATCAAAGTTGGGAAAACTGGACGAGAAGGGAGTATCGCTTTACCTGCTGTTTATCATCTGCCAAGACGGGGAACGGTGACTGGGAGAGGGAAGTTTGGATACTGGCAGCTTTCTGATAGTGTTCCCTCAGTCTTGTGAAAATAGCGTAACTCCTTTTTTAAAAAAAATTTTTTAGATGTTGCTAGACCTTTATTTTGTTCATTTATTTGTATGTAGTGCTGAGAATCGAACCCAGTGCCTCACACATGCTAGGCAAGCGCTGTAGCACTGCGCCACAACCCCAACCCCAGCTTTTTTTTTTTTTTTTTTTTTTTTTTTTTTTTTGGGTGCTGGGGATCGAACCCAGGGCCTTGTGCTTGCAAGGCAAGCACTCTACCGACTGAACTATCTCCCCAGGAAAAAAACATTCTTATAATACTAGTAGGTGGGAGAAACACCTCTTCACATTATCATGCTTCTGTCATAGATCATGAGGAAGTAAGTTAAGTGATCATATAACAACCTGCAGCTTAAATAGTAAGTCTCACTAGGGTTTTTTTTTTGTTTGTTTGTTTTCCTTGAGGTGCTTGTAGTGCGCAGTTGCCTTAGAAAATCATTATTTCTGAATAGGAGTGGCTTATTGTGCCATTATTTTCCTAACAGTATTACACTGTTTCCTAAAAACAGTAGAATTTCTATATGCATTTTGGTATTTGTTTCTTTAACTCTGAATGAAAGTACAATACCCAAGCTTACTTAACCTAATGGTCATATCTTTTCTCATTATTCAGAGCACAACCTAGAACCAGGAAGAAAGCATACAAACAAAAACAGGCCCTGTGCCCTGTGCTCATGGCACAACTATTGGGTCTTCACTTATAAATCACCATCATCATAATTTTTGCCATTTTATTTTGTCATTGTTGTTTGGTGCTGGGGATTGAACCCATAATAAGCATGCACTCTAGCATTGAGCCACATCCCCAACCCAAATTTTACTAAATACTTTAAATGAACTTTTTAAAAAACATTACCCTCCCTGGGCAGTAGCATGAGCCTGTAATCCCAGTGACTTGGGTGACTGAGTTAGGAGGATCTCAAGTTCTAGGCCAGCCTCAGCAATTTAGCAATTTAGTGACACCTTGTTGCAAAAAAATAAAAATAGAAGGGCTGGGGATTTAGCTCAGTGGTAAAGTGCCTCTGGTTTCAACCCCCAGTACCAAAAATTAAAAATTAACAAAAATTTAAAAAATTACCCTCTTCTAAAGTGACAATCTGTTGATATCATGGTTTTGATGTATTTTATACTTTTTTCTAGCACACATTATAATAAATATATAACTAGTCAGTGTATAAACTACCAACTTATACACCTGAAAAATCTGTGAACCCTGTTATGACAACATTTATTATAGTTACCTAGTTCTAGCACATTTATCTGGTTTTATAGATGAAAGCAAATTGGAATAGCAGGGGGGACAAAGAGGATGTTTGCTTTTCGATATTTTTGTGAAATCCTTTTTTCCTCCCCTGCCCTACCCCCCTTTTTTTCCCCCTGAGTTAAGGCCTTTTGTTTTTATATCACAGTCTATACATCTGTTTTCTGGCAAGGTCTGCAATTATGCTTATGTTAGCTTTTATAATATGTTGTTGCATCTACTACTGCTGAACTTTTTATTCTGGTACTATATTTAGGGGAGCAGATGAGAGAGACAGGTTTTTGTTGTGGTGTAGAGAGGTCTGAAACTGACAGATCCTGTGCCTTCAACAATTGGAGAAAGTGGATTATGGAGCCAGGAAACAGCATGTACTGCCTTTATTTATTTATTTGTTTAGCAGTGTTGCGGGATTGAACTCAGGCCCTCTTCTATGCTTAGCAAGCACTCTACCATTGAACTACAGCCCTGTTCCTTTTTAGGAGTTGGCGTGAAAGTGGTCTCTGCACTCAGTTAAATTCACTGACATTTTGGTTTCAGTTTAGATTGTATTGCTATTAAAATATTGAAATCACTGGTCACTACATTTTGCTGGTATTCCTTCATCTTGTTGATATTTTTGAGTTCTGAAACTTAGGTTTATAAGTTTTGAATTTATTTTGACTATGTTGATGATTGAGATAGCTTTACATGTTCTCTTAGTGCTTATAAAATAAATACAAACTTATTAGTACAATACACAAAATCCTTCATAGTCTATCTCCTAGACAGAAAGTGTATCTCCTTTTTAAGCCCCCCTGCCAGATACATGCGATGAGCGAGCACACACAAACGTGAGTGAGCACGGGCACGCACACATACACTCACACACATATCCCTCCCAGATCACTGAGGCCTTGCACTGAGGCATTTCTTTGATAATCTAAAATCATACTGATTTTAGATCATACTTGGATTTTTGATCATACTTGGATTTTGATTCACACATATCAGAACTGGAGATATTAAATAATTTTTTTCAGTGCTAAGGGTTGAATCAGGGACCTTGTGTGTAATAAGTATATTCTGTACCATTGAGTTATACCCACAGCTCCTGAGATGTTTAATAATTATATTGACACCATAGTTTTCTGCCCTTTTTGTTTTTGCTAAATAGAGCTTAGTGATCACTCCTGACCATTATGCAAACAGACTTCTTACTTATTTGTACAACTTTATATTTTTATTGGTTGGGTATATAATCATTTGTTAAACTAATTTCTGTTTGTGGAATTTAGGATGTTCTTAAATTTTTTATAATTATAAATAGTGCTTAGTGAATAATCTTGTTTGTACTATTATGAGGGTATCTATAGGATAAATTTCTAGTAATAGGAAAAAAAACCCTACTTTCCTTAAATAATTTTTTCTGATGGCAAAAATGAAAGGCAAAGCTTGAAATTTCCTTGACTTTGAAACAGTCTATTGAAGGTAACAGAGGGCCTTCTTTAGAATCCAGAAGGAAAGCTTTTAATTCGTGGTTCACTTTTATTATACTAATATGCTAGTTATGTTTCCCCTGTCTGGCAAATGAAAATTGCCTTTATTTTTTATTTGTGTGCGTGTGTGTGTGTGTGTGTGTGGTGCCGGGGATTGAACTCAAGGCACACCCTACCAACTGAGCTGTGTCCCTAGCCCAGTAATTGCCTTTTAATATTTTGCTTTGTGTTGTAAAACACTCAGAAGAATGTGCATAATGAAATCTTCAGTGGTGTTCTGGAGCTGATTGAACTGGGTAGCACAAGCTGATAGTACATCTCTTCCTACCTCCACTTTCCATGGTTTCCCAATGGTATCTTGAAATTGCTGAGTGGAGTTATTTATACCGTGGGAATTGGCAAATGTTAACAAATCAAGACTTTTTTTTTTAAATTCAGAGAACAAACTATTAACTGTTTACCAGCACACAACTGAAACTTTGTGATAGAATGCTCACTGAAGCATTATTTGTGAAAGAGGAAAATAGGAGGATAAGTGATTATCTCTAGGGGAATATTGAATTCAAAAGAATACTGTACAGCCACTAAAAAGAGATCAGGTATATCACTGAAGAAAACTATTGTTCAGTGAAAAAATCTGCAGAATAATATGTATGATTCTATTTTCTTTGTACAAAAGTAAATCAGCGTATGTATGTGTATATGTATTTATAATATGTGTAAATTTATATTCTGTACTAGGAAAGATATCACATGTTCTGTTAATATATTTACTCTTACTATGTGGGAAACGGAGGCAAAATAGCAAGGATCTTTCACTATTTAGTATACTTCAAAAATATTTGGACTTTTAGAAAATATGCATATAACCTTTATGATGAGGAATTTTTGTCTTGTGCAATTAATTTTTTAAAATTACTATTTCTGATTGAGATTGTTTTTACATACTTATCTTTGGCTCTCTCACTCCATGGTGAATTGCTCAAGAACAAGGACTGGTTTTCTACTCCTGCTTCCCACAGCATCTGGGTATACTGAAACAATCCAATAGATGCAAGTTGCTAAATGGAAAAATAAATAAATCTTTCATATTTGCAGTTAAAAAATTGTATTGAAAGATCATAGTAGCTTTATTGAGCATTTTGTGCCAGGCCTACTGTTGTTTTGGTTTTGGTGCTGGGTATTGAACCCAGGGCTCCTGCATGCTAAGCACATGTTCTGCCACAGAGCCATACCCCCCAGTGTTAGCCAATGTTCTAAATGCTTTGCATGGATTAACTCAATCCATATAATAACACTTGAAGTAAACATTATTATTATTTTCATTTAATGAGGAAACTAAAGTGTAGAGAAGTTTAAATAAGCAGTTGACAGGATTTGAAACCATTATGCCTCCAAATAATAATACCACTCTTAATGTTGTTTAGGGATATTATTTACCAGCAGCCTTAGTATGCTATATGTGACTTCTGATTCCTGGTGTCAGAACATTTGAGAAGTTAAAACCATCTAAATAAACTTGGAGTCAGAGCCAAAAAGCTAAGATGGTTGGGAGAATGTTTCAGAGTGAAACCTTGCTATTCATCTTTATCCCACCGTTGGTATCTCCCTAGTAGACCTCTATATTTATGCCTGCCAGATTGTCTTCCCTAGATAGATTGCCAGCTTCTGGCTCTTAAGCCTCTTTCTTACTTTTCACATATATAATTGATTTTTTGTTTTGTTTCTTCTTCCTTTTTTTTATTGTTTTATTCATTTATTTATCTATTTATTTATTTTTTTATTTTGTGGTACTGGGGATCGAACCCACGGGTCCTCTACCACTGGGCCACAGTTCCAGCCTTTTTTTCTTGAGACAGGATTCCACTAAGTTGTCCAGACTGGTCTGGAACTTTTGCCCCTTCTGCCCCGCCTCCTGAGTCACTGGGATTACAGGCATATGAATCAGACCCGCTAAGGGTCAATGTAATTAATTATAATCATACCCACATCTGTCTTCCCAGAATTATTTCCTGGTCACTTAGGGTAGAATTGTGAAAGTTCCAAGGTTGGCAGGGACATTAAAGACCAGGTGTTGGACACCAAGCAATTAAATTTCTAGGCACTTGTGTAAAACAAGTGTAATTTGGTCTTCCTGTTTTGATTCCTGATATTTAGTGGTTCTCTCTCACCCAGTATGATTTCTGTCTTGAATCATGTGCTTTAGTGTATTTTGAAACCAAGATGGTTATATTAGATATGCTTCCATGGTCTGCTTATAGTATTTACATAGTTTTGGGGCCCCTACATAAAAATGGTTAAAGTTGTTCACGGAGGAAGGTAGAAGCAAACTTGAAAGAGGAAGTAAAAGGAGGAAACTATTCTAATGTAAATGAAAGTCTAAGTGCAACTAAATGCCTTCAGGAAGAATTACATTTCCTAATTGGAGCATAGTTTCTTTTTTTGGACCAGGGTATGTAGAATATTTTGGAATAATCAAAACCCATTGTTTGCATGAGTAGTTCAAATGTACCTGTAGTTTTTGAGGAAGTATGTGAACCTTTTTAGCATTTCATATTAGAAATGCTATCTGGGAGCAAAAAATACAGTCCTAAAGAGAAATTAAATTCTTTTACCCAGTAAGTGATGATATGAATCTGAATTTCTAATTTATTTTCTTCATCTTCTTTTTTTTTTTTTTTTTTGGTACTGGAGATTGAAACCAGGCTGCTTAACCACCAAGCCACATCCCTAAGCACCCCCTCTTTTTTTTTATTAGAGGCAGGGTCTCCCTGAGTTGCTCAGGACCTTTCTTAAGTTGCTGAGGCTGGGTTTGAACTTGGGATCCTCCTGCCTCAGCCTCCTGAACCACTGGGATTATAGGAGTGTGCCACCATGCCCGGCTTCTGATTTTTTTTTTTTTTTTTTTTCTGTAATCCTTTCTTCTATTCCCTGCATCTATTTTCTGTTATTCATCTTTGAGTTTTGAAGTAGGAAGCGTGTAACCATGTTGTATATACGCTTACTTGGACTTCATTAGGGCCTAGAGTGAAGGCATTTATGACATGAGATAACAGGTGTGGGTTGAAGATGATTGGCAAGCCTTCACCTTGCCTAAGTAAAATGTATACCCAAACCATTCAAGTATTTTGGCTATGATTCCAAGTTCACCTGGAAGCTTTCTAATTAGGTCCTCACTCTGGTGCCACATCAGTACCATAGACACAGAACATAACTGATAACATGAGTATAAACGCTCAGGTCATTAATAACTGTCATTTTATAAACTTTTACTTTGTACCAGCCACTGTACTAAGCAATTTATGTACATTAACTAATTTTATTTCTGAAATAACCCTGGTAAATATATGTTTATCTCAATGAATGGAAACTGTGACATAAATAGGTTAAGCAACTTGCTTAGCTGCTGTAGTTTGGATGTGCCACCCCTTCCTCACAAAAGTTCGAGTGCTGAATGCTTGTTCTTCAGTTTGGTAGTAGCATTGAAGCAGTGGAACCTTGTTTGTTTTGTTTGAGGCAGGGTCTTGCTATGTTCCCAGGCTGATCTCCAACTCCTGGGCTCAAGTGAACCTCCCATCTCGTACTCAAAAATGTGGCACAACAGGTGTCTCTGCCATGCTGGGTATGGGCATAGTGCAAGGTGATTAGATCATTGGCACTGCTGGTCTCATGGAGTGCTCTTGAGAGTGGGTTTGTTATGAAGAGAGGCCACCCCACATGCTTGGCTCCTGTATACAGCTGGTTCCCTTTCCATTTCTCTGTCCCAGCCACGGGGTCTTTCATAAGAAGCCAAACACATGGGGACCATCTGATCTTGGACTTTCATTTTCCAAAACCGTGTGCTAAATAAAGCTCTTTATAAAGTACCCAGACTCAGGTATTTTCTGATATCAACAGAAGGTGAACTAAGTCACTGGGAATCAGAGCTAGGATGAATGCATTGTCTGTTACAAACCTCTGTGTTATGCTCACTCAACAGTTTATTTAATTATTCACCTTTTGTAGACATAACAAGCATACTAACAGGAGATTTAATAATAAATAAAATCATATACAACCCAAGTAACTCTTTTTTGTTTTTTCCCCGCCCCCCTTTTTTTCCTTATAGCACTAGGGATTAAACCCAGGACCTCATATATACTAGGCAAGCACTCTACTGCTGAGCTACATTCCTGGCCCATATGTGGAATTTTCTTGACTTTGAAATATATTCTCTTAGTTGATAGTATATCGTCAATAAGTATTTAATTCTTTTTTTTAGTTGTAGGTGGACACAGTAACTTTATTCATTTTTATGTGGTGCCGAGAATTGAACCCCGTGCCTCACACATGCTCTATCACTGAGCCACAACCCCAGCCCCAGTATTTAATCTTTTTTTATTTTTTATTTTAGTTGTGGATGGACACAATACCCTTATTTTATTTATTTATTTTTATGTAGTGCTAAGGATCAAACCCAGTCTTCATATATGCTAGGCAAGCGCTCTACCACTGAACTATAACCCCAACAAATATTTAATCTTTTTTTTAATTAAAATCTTTTTTATTTTTACAGACTGCATTTTGATTTATTATACACAAATGGGGTACAACTTTTCATTTCTATGGTTGTATACGATGTAGATTCATCATTCGTGTAATCATATGTATACATAGGGTGATACTGTTTCATTCTACTACCTTTCTGTTCCCCACCCCCTCCCACCCCATTTTCCTCTATACCATCCAAAGTTCCTTCATTCTCCTCTTCCCCCTGCCACCCCCCTCCCTCGTTTTATATCTTTATGCACTTATCAGAGAAAACATTCAGCCTTTGGTTTTTTGAGTTTGGCCTATTTTACTTTGCATGATATTTTCCATTTTCATCCAGCAAATGACATAATTTTATTCTTATTTATGGCTGAGTAATGTTCCATTGTGTATATATACCACAATTTCTTTATCCACTCGTCAATTGAAGGGCATCTAGGTTGGTTCCACAATCTATTGTGAATTGAGCTGCTATGAACGTTGATGTGGCTGTATCACTGTAGTATGCTGATTTTAAGTCCTTTGGGTATAAACCGAGGAGAGGGATAGCTGGGTCAAATGGTGGGTCCATTCCAAGTTTTCTGAGGAATCTCCATACTGCTTTCCAGAGTGGCTGCCCCAATTTGCAACTCCACCAGCAATGTATGAGTATGCCTTTTTCCCCACATCCACACCAACACTTAATATTACTTGCGTTCTTGATAATAGCCATTCTAATTGGAGTTAGATGAAATCTTAGGGTGGTTTTAATTTGCATTTCTCTAATTACTAGAGATGATGAGCACTTTTTTCATATATTTGTTGATCACCTGTATATCTTCTTCTGAGAAGGGTCTGCCCATTTCCTTAGTCCATTTATTGATTGGGTTCTTTGTATTTTTGGTGTAAAGTTTTTTAAGTTCTTTATAAACTTTGGAGATGAGTGCTCTGTCTGAAGTATATGTGGAAAAGATTTTCTCCCACTCTGTAGGCTCTCTTCATATTATTGATTGTTTCCTTTACTGAGAAAAAGCTTTTTAGTTTGACTCTATCGCATTTATTGATTCTTGCATTTATTTCTTGTGCAATGGGAGCCTTGTCAAGGAAGTCTGGTCCTAAGTCAACATGATGGAGATTCGGGCCTACTTTTTCTTCTATTTGGTGAAGGGTCTTGGGCCTAATTCCTAGATCCTGATCCATTTTGAGTTGAGTTTTGTATAGGATGAGAGATAGGGGTTTAACTTCATTTTACTGCATATGGATATCTGGTTTTGCCAGCACCATTTGTTGAAGAGACTGTCTTTTCTCCATTGTATGTTTTTAGCACCTTTGTCTAGTATGAGATAACTGTACTTCTGTGGGTATGTCTCTGTGTCTTCTATCCTGTACCACTGGTCTACCTGTCTATTTTGGTGCCAATACCATGCCGTTTCTCCAACAAGTATTTAATCTTGTATAATGATTTTAAATCTCTAAAAACAAAGGATCCTTTTTTTATTTTTTAATATTTTAATTTGTTTGATTCATTGTACACAATTGGGTACAACTTTCATTTCTCTGTACATGAAGTAGAGTCACATCTTTGTGTAATCATACATGTACATAAGGTAAATAATTTCTTTTTAAAAAATATTTTTACTTGTAGATGGACAAAATACCTTCATTTTATTTATTTTTATGTGGTTCCAAGGATCGAACCCAGTGCTTCATATATAGTAGGCAAGCACACTACCTACCACTGAGCTACAACCCTAGCCCTTATCTACTTCTTAGTATTCTGTCATACAAGTATTAAGAACTTGTTCAGACCCCATTAGAACACATTCCAGCCACCAAATGTAAATTACGTTTTCCAGCTAAACTTATCAAGAACTTTTCCTCTAAACCTCTCTTAATAGTTTTAAGACATACGTTCTGCTATTATATTTCTGTACTTTTATGAATTGAAATTGTTTATTATCTGAGAATATTCCCACAAAATTATTTCTACTATGTGTGCCAACTGGAAGACTTCTCTCAAGAGAAGCTAATAATTGGTATTATGCTTATGAATTAGGGTCTAGAATTTATTGCTTGTCTTTGTTTTCTCCAGTCTTATAAATCTGCTTTCTTTGCTGTCTTAGCTATCATATTTTATGATTAAAAACAAATGTATGAAATTTAAAATATAAGTACATGGCAGACTACTTGGAAAATTGAGAAAAGAAGAAAAGCCTCTTAGTTCTGTGAATACCTCCACAGCCCTTGACATTATTTTGATAATTCCCTACCAAACTTTTTTCTCCTTAGATTTAATTCCCATAGTAATTATAGCACATACTTTATTTCTTTAGCCTGTTTTTGTTTACCCTATATTCTAGTCTTCATAACCTAAGTCCTCTTCATGATTTGTGTCACTTTGTTCCTTGTTTGCCCAGTCCTAGCCAGAAAAACAACAACATTTAAGGGCAGATTTTATTTTTTTTAGACATACAAAGATATCTATATCTGTATCTGTGTGTATGTGTATGTGTGTGTCTCTCTCTATATACATACATATACACACACACACTTTTCTTTTTGTCTGTAGAGGTACCTAACAGGAAACTTGGTTTAATGTTAACCTGTGTGATATTTGTCTTGTGTGCAGTCTCATGACTGCTGTGAAAAGAGATATGTAGCCTATACAATATCATCAGCTTTAATATTCAAATTTAGCCTGACAGATGTAACAATTAATATTTAGTAACTTATTTTTAATTGCTTTCACCATAAGTGTCACTCACTACTTTTAACAATGTCAACAATTTAACATTGTTGCTTAACTTTTATTTTGCCTACTGTTTCTGTTTCAGTAATAATATTGAAGTAATGGCTAACATTTATTGAACACCAAACACATGCCGGGTGATTTGCTAAGTACTTTGCATGGATCATCTATTTTTTTTTCTTCCAGTACTGAGAATTGAACTCAAGGGTGCTCTACCACTGAGTTACATCCCCATCCCTTTTTATTTTTTATTTTGAGACAGGGGTTGCCCAAGCTGGCTGCAAACTTGCATTCCTCCTGCCTCAGCCTTCCAGTCCCTGGGATTACAGGCATTGTGCCATAATGCCCAGCCATTTTCCTTCACTCAGTTTTAAAAAAGAGTTAAGAAAGTTAAATTAGGAGCCATCTAGTAAGTTTAGCTAATTCTGCTACCCTCTAGAAGATTTGCAAAGACTGGTGAGTCTGGGGAGTATTATTCCTTGTCTGTCTTTGTCCTTCTCCTTAAAATTCTGCTTTGTCTTTTAATTTCATATACCATAATCATGTGGGTAACACTTTCAGGCATCCAAAGTAGAGAAATCTTTAGCAGCCATATCCTAATGTCAGCATACCAAATATGTGAGAGCTTTAGAGATTCTGGATCCTTGCTTTTGAATGTCATCTCCTTAGGGAATTAAAAAAAAAAGTATTAAACAGAACTTTGAGTTCACTGAAAGGGTGTGTCCTTCCAAATGACCTCACTGTCTTGTCAAGAGTAAGTCTTCACATCTATCTCCCAACTACATCTGCATTTTTTTGATACTTAGAAGGCATGACTCTTGGAATTTTCAAGCCTTTGTTTTTATACTGGGACATTCTACCACTAAGCATCATTCCTAATCCCTTTATAATTTTTTAAATTTATTTTTTTATATTTTGGTATTAGGGATTGAACTCAGGGCACTCAAACATTGAGCCACATCCCCAACCCTTTTTTATATTTTATTTTGAGACAGGGTCTCACTGAGTTGCTTAGTGCCTCACTTTTGCTGAGGCTGACTTTGAACTTACGATCCTCCTGTCTCAGCCTCCTGAGCTGCTGGAATTACAGGCATGCACCACTGCGCCCAGCTGCCCCTTTTTTATTTTGAGACAGGGTCTCATGAAGTTGCCAGCTGGCCTCAAACTTGTGATCCTCTTGGATAAGCCTTCCAAGTCACTGGATTATAGGCTTGTGCCACTATTCTTAGCACACTTAATTAAACCTTAAAATGGCCAGGCACAGTGGCACACACCTTTAATCTCAGAGAGTGGGGGGGCAGGGGAGGTAGAGGGGAGGTGCTGAGGCAGACAGATATCAAGTTTAATACCTCAGCAATTTAGCAAGATCCTGTCTCAAAATAAAAAATAAAAAGGGCTGGAGATCTAACTCAGTGGTAAAGAACTTCTGGGTTCAACCCAAGTACCTTAAAACATTTAGCTGGGTCAGTAGATTTATGAACAGGATTCAGATTGTGTTGCCTTCCTCTGTTGATAGGTATTTGATTATCAAAGATGATTCTACTAAAAATAGAAATTAGTAGTAATCTAGTACTAATACTACTAGGATTAGTAAAATTCCTTACTAAAAGTGATTGAAAAGATCTGGGTATTTTTGTTTGTTTTTGTTTTACTGTGCTGGGGATTGAACCCATGACCTTATAATGCCAGGCATGTGCTCTGCCACTGAGCTACACCCAGCAAGCTATTCACCATGTAAAGATAATACACATGATTTTGGTTCCTGATTCTAGTGGTTGTTAGCAGGCTTTGTACTGCTGTTAAATGTAGCTTTGTTCCTAAGAGCCACTTTACTTTGAAAGTGCACCCTGTTTCTCTATTTTGTTCATTCAGCATATTTTCAGAGTACATACCGTCAGGTCTTGTTAGGTGTTAGAGTTACAAAGATAAAACCATTCCCCTCCAAGAGTTATTGGGTTCCCTGTTTATCAGTGATTGCAGCAGAGCAGGGTTTCTTACCTTAGCCCTTTAGTGTTTTAGGTGGGATCATTCTTTGTTGAAGAACTTTCACCAAGAGTGTTAAGGACATTTAGTAACTTCCCTTTCATATGTCTACTAGACAGTTGCCAGTAACATCCCACCCCTCAAGTTGTGACCAAGACCAATTCTGGAATGTGAACCAGACTTTATCTTTGTCATTGATAGAGTTTTGATAAATTAGCTTTCAAAAATTTAATATAAAGCTAGCAAATGTAATGAAGAAAAAAACCTAGAGCCATCCCACAGTGCTTATTATGTGCTCCATGAGACTTCTTGCAATAGTGGAACTGAACCAACACCTAACTAAATGTTTTATTTTTTAAGTTGACTGCACAAGGTTTTTCTGAGTGTCTGTGTATTAGAGAAATATTATTTGTTTTCTTAGAAACTTCAGTAAAACAACAAACAATACAAATAATTGGATGGCAGGAGACTCTCATAATAAAGACCTTAGCTCTTTTCTGAGTGCTTTATACCCTTTCCTTGTTAAGAATGAGAACTATTTTAATTTCTCCAATGATTAGCTTGGACATATTTTAGAAGTGATTCCTATGTTCTTCATTCACAAGACTTTGAATTATGTTATGTACATTACTTGGACTTATTCAGACAACATATGAAGAGCTTTTTTTTTTTTTTTTTTTTAGGGTACTAGGGATTTAACTCAGGAATGCTCTACCACTGAGCGACACCCCCAGCACCGCCCCCACTCCCTCCCTTTTCAATGGTAACTGCTGCAGTGGGGTAAAGCTTAGCTCCTGGAGAAGTTAAGCCTGGACACATGGTATTTGCTTCACTGAGTACAAATTTGATGGCTGCTTTATCAACCTGCTGGTATAGCAGAATATTTGTGGAGTAATCTTAGGGTTGGATAAAAATGCCCTTCTCTTTGTCTAAAAAACAGTAATTCTCCATTTACTGTAAGGATTTCTATATGTTCATGGCATCAGACTATTTTGACAGTATCTTTCTTAGGCATGATTTGATTTAGCCATGGTTCAGTACCTGAATATTACTCTTATCAACTCGTTCTTAATACTCTTAATAACTGATGTTTTCAAGTGAATGCAGTTGGACACATTTTCTTTTTCATCACATTTCTTTTTTTTTTCCATCACATTTCTTGAACGTGATCCAAGGTAAAGGGGGTGATGATGAGGAAGGGCCCGGAAAGGGAAAGAAATTGAATTAGGAAGAATCCAGAAGATCCCCTTACACAAGGAAGGCCGGCACTGACAAGCACCTTGCTTTTTGCTGAGGTTGGTTTTGGACTTGGAATCCTCCTGCCTCAGCCTCCTGAGCTGCTGGGATTACAGGCAAACACCATCATGCCTGGTTTAGTCTTAATTTCTTAACCTATGGTATAGATAGGCAGGTAGATCAAAAGATCAACTCTTTATCCTAAGAAGCTAAATGCTATAAATCCATGCTCTTTGCTCAAATTTTCCTGTATCTTTTCTTATAGAGTCTCTATATTTACAGTTCTGTGCCTGATAGAATTTTGATTCATCATGGATAATCTGTCATCAGAAGAGATTCAACTAAGGGCTCACCAGGTTACTGATGAGGTAAATATTTTACTTAGAATCAATAACTGATGCCATTTCAGTTTCACAGTGGAGGGGT
This sequence comes from Sciurus vulgaris, assembly GCF_902686455.1. Taxonomy (NCBI): domain Eukaryota; kingdom Metazoa; phylum Chordata; class Mammalia; order Rodentia; family Sciuridae; genus Sciurus; species Sciurus vulgaris. The sequence goes on from NC_136462.1 coordinate 91,829,666, forward strand.
AAGAGGGTTTTCTTAGTGGTTATTTTGGATTCTTCCCTCTCCCTTACATTAAAGAATGTCTTTACCCCATAGGGCCATTACCAGCTTCTTTTTTCCCCAATCCACTGAAAAACTACATAGGTGAAAACAGTTTGTATGACTTTTTTTTTTTTTTTTTAAGGTAAATCATTTCCTAACAGATACTTATAATTCTGGAAAGAATTCTGGACTTTGATTTTTAATTTTTAATTTTAATTATAATTTTTAGTACCAAGGATTGATTGAACCCAGTGTGCTTAACCATTGAGCCACATCCCCAGCTTTTTTTTTTTTTAATATTTTTTTATTATGAAACAAGATCTTACTAGGTTGTTTATAGTCTCACTAAGTTGCTGAGGCTGGCTTTGAATCTGAGCAATCCTCCTGCCTCAGCCTCCCAAGCTGCTGGGATTACAGGCATGTGCCACTGCACCTGGCTAGATTTTGATTTTTGTTTAACAATTTCCAGATATCTGTGTAATATACTTTGATTTCTACCTAGATTAAAATTTTATGAATCCTGTTAACTCTACATTTCTCTTAAGGAGTACCTGGTAGGAAGAAAATTAGTAAAAGTATGGTGGCCAACATTCTTTGTTTTATTATGAAGAGATGGGCGGCAGTTTTTAAATATAGAGTAGCATCATGAATATGACCTGTGGTGAGATTTTTTTCTATGTATTTTGCATAATTTGAAATACTAAAAATCTGCATTTTTTTCCTAGTCTCTGGAAAGTACAAGAAGAATCCTGGGTTTGGCTATTGAGGTAAGCAGTGTTTAATCATCAAGTTAAGTATAGAAGTTTATAGGAGGGATCCTAGTAGCACTCACTGGAATTGGTATTAAAGGGTATCATATCAATACACTTCATTATTTGAAACCAACAACTGCTGAAATTGTCAAACCGTGCACTAATGGGCCTTTTCTGCTTTTCCCTTTGACAGTATTGGAATATGACAGGGAAGATGAATTCACCATGAGTTTGTGACCTAATTATTTTGGTGGTTAATATGTTAAAGTGTATTGATTTAAGACTGCTAGTTCTGTCTATAGCTCTGATCTTCTGAGAACTTGGGTTTCTAAATGATTCTTTCTTGCTCTTTGTCAGTTCTAGTAGGTTTTGTTTCTGTTATTTTGGGTTTGTTTTGTTGTACTATCAGCTCCCCCTCCCCCTTCTTTTAGTCTCAGGATGCAGGAATCAAGACCATCACTATGCTGGATGAACAAGGGGGTAAGTTGAAGTCATTGGCAGAAACTTTTAATTTGACTTACTGTGCTAAAAAACCCTGTCAAATTACCCACTTATAAATTTCAGCTTTTGGGAATGTCTTCTTTTTGTAAGATTAGAGTGATATTTTTGCTTATTTTCTTCTAATTTGAATTATATCATGTTCATAGCTGGTTTAGAATGAGATAGCAGTTCCTAACTATATACCAAGTAGGTGTTAGGTGGATGTGGTTTATGTATGCATTGGTTATATATACCTTAGATATTATGATACTCTTGCATCATCTTCAGAAATCAAGTCCTAAAACAGGTCTAAATTCTGATAAGCTTAGAAGCATTCAATTTGAGCTGGTCTTAGGTAATCTGGTCTAATTTTTATTAGTCTTATAACAGCCCTCATGTTTTGAGCCTGTTAAGTGATGCTAGGAATCTGGTCTGGGCAAAGTTACAGTTGGTTTTAAGAGTTTTCCTCTGAACAGGTTTCTTTAGAATAATTTTTTTCCACAATAAAAGGCCAGGTACCTCAGGATCCAGGATGTGAAAGATTATTTTCAAGTTAATAATTTATAATACCTTTTAACTTTGATCTTTTCACTGTTGTGAGTTATTGGTAGGTTTGGGGTTGAATTTACTACTCTATGATTCTGGTTAACACTGAATGCAACACAAAACTTAATACTTACAACTCATTCTTAGAACAACTAAACCGAATAGAAGAAGGCATGGATCAAATAAATAAAGACATGAGAGAGGCAGAGAAGACTTTAACAGAACTCAACAAGTGCTGTGGCCTTTGTGTCTGCCCATGTAATAGGTGAGTTGATAAATCAAGACCTTTTGAAAATGTATAAATGAGAGTGTACCTGCCCTCCACCCCTCAAATAAAGTCAGAAGTATGACTGGGTCTGTGTTAGTCAGCTTTGTGTCACTGTGACCAAAATACCTTACCAGAAAAACTTAGAGGAGGAAAAGTTTCATTTGGCTCATAGTTTCAGAGGTTTAGTCCATAGTGGGCTGACTCCATTGCTGTGGGCCCAAGGTGAGGCAGTTCATGGGGAAAAGCATGGTAGAGGAACATTGCTCACCTCCTGGTGGCTGGGAAACAGAGAGAGTGGGGAAGGGACCTCAGGGAAGATGAACCCTTTCAGGGCTAGTCCCTGGTGACCTGTCTTCTCTGGCCATACCCCATCTACCCACAGTTACCATCCAGTTAGTTCATTCAAACTTGGATGGACGGTTTAGGTCATTGCTCTCACAATCCAGTCATTTTACCTCTGAACTTCCTGCATTCACACAGGAGCTTTTGTGGGACACTTCATATTCAAACTATAACAGGGCCTAAATGAGGAACTTTGTTGTAGACAAACTTAAGATATTTCTCTTTTAAGCAGATAAAACTTTTCATGTAAGTAGGCATGTTCATGGAAAGCATGACTTGACTAATCCTGGTATCCAGTTTTAATTCATACACAAAAAGATTGAAGAAATATATATATACCAGGATGATACAGAACAGGGTAAAATTAATGTCTTCCTTTCAGACAAGGAGGGTTAACAAAACACAAATTCTGTAGTAGGCACATGAGAAATGGACAAGGGAGTAAGGAGTTAGATCCTGTTTTCAAAAGACTTATCATGTGACTGAATATATGAGAAAGAAAAGTAGAAAATATATAAATCTGGTATGAGATCATGTGGTATCTACTAAGGCTAGGAACATAGAACTGATAATGGTTAGGTTAGAGAACATCTTATAGAAGAGATAGGACAGGAGTTGGATTTTGAGCAACTAGAAGGATTTGGCTGAACATGGAGGGAAGAAGGTACTGGGGATGTAGCTCATGGGAGACGCAGGGTTTGATTCCTAGCACCAAAACAAAACACCAAACAAAACAAAACATGGAGTGAGAAGGAGGGCATTTCCTGTGGAAAGTACAAAGTAAGCAACAGTAAGGAAGAGATAAGAAGTAGAAAATAAGATTTAAGTACATAGTAGATGAATTTGTATGCCAAACTATGAGCTTGGTAGATCAAAGTTTATGACTGCACACTAGAAGACCAGTTAAAAACCTTTTATTAGGGCTGGGATTAGAGCTCAGTGGTAGAGCTCTTGCCTAGCCTGTGAGAGGCACTGGGTTTGATTCCTAGCACCACATATAAATAAAATAAAGGTCCATTGACAACTAAAAAAAAAAAAAAAAAAAAAAAAAAAATTAAAAAAAATCTCTTTTATTACTGAGATCTGTAAAATAAGACTTTAACCATAAGATTGGAGAGGAAACTGTGATTCAAAGAATTTATTTTAAATCAACTATTGCTTATGAAGAGGGAAGAATCAAAAAAGACACTAAAGATTTGAAGTCTCTAGTAAACAAGGAGATGAGAAGTCTGTAACTCATTTATGTACAATGTGTGAGATTATGCTTGATAGAAGGAATTCATTCTTTTGGGATAACATTGTGAATATTACATTGTCTTCTTACCCCTGGGTAAACCAGATTTCATGTGTTGGTGAACATTGTATGTATTCAGACTAAGATGAAGTTTGGACTGAGGCAGTTAACCATTATTTTCCCTTCTGTTTAAGGAACTCTTCTTTCTTCTTTTTTTTTTTTTTTAAAGATCTTTATTTTTTAAAATATTTTTAATTGTTGATGAACCTTTATTTTATTTATTTATGTATATATGGTGCTGAGAATTGAACCCAGGGTCTCACACATGCTTGGCAAGTGCTGTACCACCAAGCCACAACCCCAGCCCCTCTTCTTTATTCTTAAAAAGCAATTAACAAAACAACTTTGAATTACACTCTTAGTTGAAATGACAGTGTCTAGAGGTTGAATGATATATTGCTGCAAATATTTGTTTTTAAGGAGTTTCATAAACATTAGTAGTTCCATTTGATTGTCTCAATTGATAAGGTAAACCAAGAATGGCATACAAAGGTTTACAAATTCTTCAGCATTTTTACTCCTCAAGAGTTAGAAATGGAGGAGCTTATGTTATTCTTTCATAATTTCAGATAAGTGTTTTCATGTGACAGCATTATCTGTGCCATTTCTACTAGATAGGATAGATTTAAGTTGCATGCTGTCTTGTTTTAGTTGTAGTTTTGATCATGAGAAATTAAGATTTCACAGTGTTCTTCCTAGCCTTCTCCGTTGACTTCTCTTTTTTTTTTTTTTGGTACCAGGGATTGAACTCAGGGGTACTCAACCACTGAGCTACATCCCCAGCCCTGTTTTGTTTTTTGTTTAGAGACAGGGTCTCACTGAGTTGCTTAGTGTCTCACTTTTGCTGAGGCTGGCTTTGAACTGGTGATCCTCCTGTCTCAGCCTCCTGAGTTGCTGGGATTATAGGCATGTGCCACCATACCCAGCTTAGGCTTCCTATTTCAACACAAGTCTGTTGACATGTTTCAACCTTGGTTTACTCTTTGAAAGTCCACATTTTAATAAGTATGACTTATCAGTCAGGGTTTAGCAGGTTACTTTAAGCAAACACGTTTTAAGTGCACAGATTATGTGACTCAAACTCTCAACTATGTTTTGCACACTTGTGCCTTTCTCCTGTGTTCCTTATACCCTCTTGGAGTATAGGAGGGAGGAAGATTAATTTCCTTGAGATCAGATGTTAGAAGAACAAAGAAGAGGTCCTCTCTAGAGTCTAGGGCAAGATCAGCTTTAAGTCATGGATTAAGAGAAGGGCAGTGAATCCTAAAATGATCAAAGGTCATAAAAAGTGGAAAGTGGAGCTGTAGAAGTATTTATTATATTTCTCTTTTGTATCACAGCCAAGCATAGGCAAGCTTTTCTTGACACAGGTGGGAAGAAGGGTAGAGTACCCTAGCAATCCTCAGCCTCTAACCTTAGCAGAACCCTTTCTCAGTGGATTCAGAGCAAGGGGTTTTTATTACCGAATAGTTGTTCCCTGAAGAGGAAAAAGTAATATCCCAGCTTAAAGATGTCTGATTTTAATAGCCTTTCTTGGCTGGGCATGTTGGAGCCTACCTGTAATCCCTTTTGTTTGGGAAGCTGAAGCAGGAGGATCCCAGTTGCCTAATTGCTGGGTGATTTAGCAAGACCCTGTCTCATAATAAATAAATAAATAAATAAGGCTGAGGATATAATCCTATTCACTTAGTAGTAGAGTGCCTTGGGTTCAGTTCCCAGTACTAGAAAAAAATTATATATTTATATATATATATAGCCTTTTTTCCATTTCCTTTTTATACATTGAGACTCTGGCTGCTGTGACATCCCTTGTTCTGGATTCTGTCTCCCATCATTCCTGCCATGTCTTGATCTTTCTAATCTTATCTGATAATCTGTTTCAGTTGGGCTCAGTGTATAAACAGTCATAACATGAACTTCCTCTTTGTATAATGCTAGTATTCTGATAATACTAACTGGTAGTTACTACAGCTCAGGTCCACATTGTCTCTGTCACTTTCTCTCTCATTTTGGATTGACACATAGTAATTGTTAAGGTCTACAATCATATCTGCTATTCAGAAATCTAAAAAACTCTGAAAGTCAGGGGCTTTGTTTTTGTTTTTCTTTTCCATAATGGTGCCACAACTCATTAGGCTACAAAATACACACTGAAGCCAGGCATGGTGGCACACACCTGTAATCCCAGTAACTTGGAAGGCTAAGGCAGGAAGATCACAAGTTTGAAGCCAGGCTGTAACTTAGTGAGACCCTCTCTCAAAATAAAATATAAAAAGGACCAGGGATATAGCTCAGTAGAAGTATGTTCCTGGGTTTGTGGACCCTTAGTACTGTAAAATAAATAAATAAGTAAATATATACATACATACATACATATAATTTTTTAAAAGGAAGTAGTACACACTTATAATCCTATTCACTTAGGAGGCTAAGGCAGAAGAATCACAAGTTCAAGGTCAGCTTCAGCAACTTGGTGAGACCCTGTCTTAAAATAAAAAGGACTGGGATGTAGCTCAGTGGTAAAGCAGCCCTGGTTCAATCCCCAGTTCTTCACGGAAAAAAAACAAGGGTGTGGGAAGGCTGAGAATGTTTAAAAACAGGTAACCTAAACTGAAGCTATGGAAAGTTTTTAGCACTCTTTATAGTGAATAAATGTTGTTCCTCCAGTGGCGACATTACTAACAAGCATAGATGCATACAATACAGTTATGTATTGACTGTTTCCAATTTACAGTAGTATTTTTTTCCTCTGAAAAAGTTAAGTAAACAATGAGGTACTGTCATGGAATTCTATGCTACATTGCTTGACTTTTGAGAAGAAAAGAATGAACCTTTTTGTTATTGATGTTTGTTGGTGTATTGCTGAATAAAAGCTGTCTTCTGTAGATTTGTTCTTTCAGATGTTTTTGTTCAAAAGGATAATTGGAGCTAGGTCAGCAAATATTTTTATATAAGATATGGAAAAATAGTTTTACTTAGAGGAACTTGGAATTAGAAGCAAAGTTTTTTGTTGTCATTGTTTTTGTTTTTTCCAGTGCTGGGGATTGAACTCAGGGCTTCATGTAAGCTTGATAGGTGTTCTTAACACTGAGCTACATCCCCATGCCCATGTGGAAATTATAACTACAGATAATTTTTCCTAAGGAACTATTAGAATTTAATAATAAACTATGAGGATTAGACTTTAAAATTTCAGATAAATGACATTAAACATTTTGATTCTAAAAGCACAGTATAGATTTTTTTAAAAATCCCGCATTTTTTGTTTTTTTCTATACATATTCTTTGTTTTTTTTTCTCCTAATCCTCTATTCATTCCCTAGTATGTGTATATACATTCCCCTCCACCCCTCATACTCTTGATTGAACCCCAAGAACACTTTACCATGGAAGTATATCCTCAGTCCTTATTTTTTAACCTAACTTAATTAATTTTTTTTTTTTTTTTTTTTTTTTTGGTGGTGCTGGGAATTAAACCCAGGGCCTTGTGCATGCAAGGCAATCTCTCCCAACTGAGCTGTATCCCCGGCCCTATTTTTTTTTTTTTATTTTGAGACAGGGTTTTGTTAATGTTTTGAGGCTGGCTTCAAACTTGTGATCCTCCTGCCTTAGCCTCCAAATTAATCCTATATTTTTTGTACTAACTGATAAGTTGTAATTTTAATTAACAAGAGTTTAAAAAAAGGCAGACCTGGGAAATCAAAGAGTAGTAAGCTGCTTGATGTCTCAGTTTAATAATTCTTAGGCAAGGTATTTTACTGTCTTAACTTGATTCTCTTATAATGTACTTAAACTATCACCTAACATAATGGCACCTACTTTGAAGACAATGGTATTTCTGGACCAATTGCTAGAGAAGTTCAGAATTGGTATGATAGGTTTTCTGTTTTAATCTTAGGTCACATTAAGGTTAAAAATTCAGCTTGGAGTGATTAAAATAAATAATGAATTAAATAGCATTCAACAGTTGAGTTATTCCTCTGTCCTATTCACTGGAGATAACAAATATCAATAAGGCATACCTGTGATCCTGCCCGTTTTATTTATCATTACTGTTTTTTTATGCTATGCCTTACATGATATCTGATCCATAATAGATGCTCAGTAAATAATTGTGGATTGAATGGCCTTGAGCAATTTGTTAGACTATAAAAAGATTTTTAAAAATTACATTGCAGGGCTGGGGATATAGCTCAGTTGGTAGAGTGCCTGCCTTGCAAGCACAAGACCCTGGGTTCAATCCCCAGCACTGCCAAAAAAAAAACAAAACAAAACAAAAAAATTACATTGCAAATAAAATACATAACAAATAATTTAAAAACATTAATAATCTCTAAGGAATAAGCAAGCAAGTTTCACAATATCACCATTAGTACTTTCTTTCAGGAAAAGGTATTATCATCCTAATAATATTCTGAGGAAAAATAAAGTGTGCTACGTTTTAAATAGTTTTCTTGTTTTTCTTTTTATCTAGATTCTCAGATATTGGTTGTTTCTCTGAAACCAGACAGGAATTTGAATTCATTATGTTTTTAAAACTCTAAATCTGCTTCTGTTCTGTTTGACTAGCATTTACTATTTTCTGTATTTCATTCTCTCACCTAATCTTTTCCTTTCTAACCTGCTTACTAAAAATGAAGATTTAACATCAGAAGCCGGGCTCAGTAACTTTAAGATGCAGTCTTATGGCGCAGTTTGGGCTGCTAACCTGCTACTTAAAGGTGATGCTTCAAATGGCTTTTCTGTGCATGTGCATGGTTTTGTGAATGTTGGAGACTGTCTTAAAAAGTATGCTGTGGTGTGTAATGTAAAGTGAATTTGTTCTAGATGGGTGG